>NC_092707.1:15911294-17111294 GCF_047496885.1 Scyliorhinus torazame
AAGTACTTTTCAATACATCCCCTCACCCTTAGGCACACCCCCTCATCCGCCATTAGTCCCATGTCCATTCTCCAGGGTGGGCGCCCTCCTGTTTCCTCCCCTATCTCCAAGTCTACCCAGTGTGGGGCATGATCCGAAATGGCTATAGCCGTATATTCCATTCCCCTCACCTTCGGGATCAATGCCCTACCCAACACAAAAAAAGTCTATGCGCGAATAGACTTTATGGACATAGGAGAAAAACGAGAACTCCTTACTCCTTGGTCTACTGAATCTCCACGGGTCCACACCTCCCATCTGCTTCCATAAAATCCTTAAGCACCTTGGCTGCTGCCGGCCCTCCTACCAGTCCTGGACTTCGACCTATCCAGCCTTGGTTCCAACACCGTGTTAAAGTCTCCCCCCATTATCAGCTTTCCCGTCTCTAGGTCCGGGATTGCGTCCTAGCATTCGCCTCATAAAGTTGGCATCATCCCAGTTCGGGGCATACACGTTTACCAAAACCACCATCTCTCCCTGTAATTTGCCACTCACCATCACGTATCTGCCCCCGTTATCCACCACTATAGTCTTTGCCTCGAACATTACCCGCTTCCCCACTAATATAGCCACCCCCCTGTTTTTTCGCATCCAGCCCCGAATGGAACACCTGCCCCACCCATCCTTTACGCAGCCTAACCTGGTCTATCAGTTTCAGGTGCGTTTCCTGTAACATAACCACATCTGCTTTAAGTTTCTTAAGGTGTGCTAGTACTCGTGCCCTCTTTATCGGCCCGTTGAGCCCTCTCACGTTCCACGTGATCAGCCGAGTTGGGGGGCTTCCCACCCCCCCCCCCTTGCCGGTTAGCCATCATCTTTTTCCAGCTTCTCACCCAGTTCCCACGCAGCTGTATCTCCCCCAGGCGGTGCCCCCCCGCCCCATCCTCTCCCGTACCCACTCCCCCCTTTCCCCAGCAGCAGCAACCCCAGTAATTCCCCCCTCCCACCCCCCCCCCGCTAGGACCCCCCCGCTAGCGTAATTACTCCCCCCCATGTCTGCTCCCAGAAGTCAGCAAACTCTGGCTGACCTCGGCTTCCCCCCACCGTGACCACGGCTCGCACCGTGCGACGCCCCCCTCCTTCCTGCTTCTCTATTCCCGCCATAATTATCATAGCGCGGGAACCAAGCCCGCGCCTCTCCCTCGGCCCCGCCCTCCCATGGCCAACGCCCCATCTCCTCTCCCTCCCCACCTCCCCCCATCACCACCTGTGGGAGAAAGAAAAGTTACCATACCGCAGGGATTAGAACATAAAACCCCTCTTCGCCCCCCCCCCCCCCCATTCGCCCCACCACTTTGTCCAAACGTTCTTTTTCATAATCCACTCATTCCAGTTTTTCTTCTACAATAAAAGTCCACGCTTCATCCGCCGTCTCAAAGTAGTGGTGCCCCCCTTGATATTGTGACCCACAGTCTTGCCGGTTGCAGCATTCCAAATTTTATCTTCCTTTTGTGAAGTACCGCCTTGGCCCGATTAAAGCTCGCCCTCCTTCTCGCCACCTCCGCACTCCAGTCTTGATAAACGAGGATCACCGCGTTCTCCCATTTACTGCACCGAGTTTTCTTCGCCCATCTAAGGACCATTTCTCTATCCTTAAAACGGAGGAATCTCACCACTATGGCTCTGGGAGTTTCTCCTGCTCTCGATCCTCGCACCATAACTCGGTACGCTCCCCTCCACCTCCAACGGACCCGTCGGGGCCTCCGCTCCCATTAACGAATGCAGCTTCGTGCTCACATATGCCCCGACGTCCGCCCCTCCACACCTTCAGGAAGGCCAAAGAATCCTCAGGTTGTTCCTCCTTGCGTTGTTTTCCAGTGCCTCCAACCTCTCCACACATCGTTTCTGGTGTGCCTCCTGTATCTCCGACTTCACCACCAGGCCCTGTATATCGTTCTCATTCTCGGCTGCTTTCGCCTTCACGACCCGAAGCTCCTGCTCCTGGGTCTTTTGTTCCTCTTTCAGCCCTTCGATCGCCTGTAGTATCGGGGCCAACAACTCTTTCTTCATTTCCTTTTTTATCTCCTCCACGCAGCATTTCAAGAACTCTTGTTGTTCAGGGCCCCATATGAAACTGCCACCTTCCGACGCCATCTTGGTTTTTGCTTGCCTTCCTTGCCGTTGTTCCAAAGGATCCGCTGCAATCCGGCCACTTTCCTCTCCTTTTTCCATCCGTGTCCAGGGGGAACACCCTCCTGGTTTACCGCACGGTGTTTTTAGCCGTTAAAATTGCCGTTGGGGCTCCTATCAAGAGCCCAAAAATCCGTTTCACAGGGAGCTGCCGAAACGTGCGACTCAGCTGGTCATCACCGCACCCGGAACTTCAGTCTCCCTTCTCATCCTCTAAAGGACCAATATTTACCTTAGCCACTCTTTTTTGTTTTATGTATTTGTAGAAAGTTTTACTATCTGTTTTTATATTCTGAGCAAGTTTACTCTCATAATCTATCTTACTCTTCTTTATAGCTTTTTTAGTAGCTTTCTGTTGCCCCCTAAAGATTTCCCAGTCCTCTAGTCTCCCACTGATCTTTGCTACTTTGTATGTTTTTTCCTTCAATTTGATACTCTCCCTTATTTCCTTAGATATCCACGGTCGATTTTCCCTCTTTTTACCGTCCTTCCTTTTTGTTGGTATAAACCTTTGCTGGGCACTGTGAAAAATCACTTGGAAGGTTCTCCACTGTTCCTCAACTGTTTCACCATAAAGTCTTTGCTCCCAGTCTACCTTAGCTAGTTCTTCTCTCATCCCATTGTAATCTCCTTTGTTTAAGCACAAAACACTAGTGCTTGATTTTACCTTCTCACCCTCCATCTGTATTTTAAATTCCACCATATTGTGATCGCTCCTTCCGAGAGGATTCCTAACTATGAGATCCTGAATCAATCCTGTCTCATTACACAGGACCAGATCTAGGACCGCTTGTTCCCTCGTAGGTTCCATTACATACTGTTCTAGGAAACTATCGCGGATACATTCTATAAACTCCTCCTCAAGGCTGCCTTGACTGACCTCGACCGACCAGTGGGGTTGTTAAAGTGGTAAAGGAAAGCCCAAGTGAAGTGAAGGAGGTGCAAAAGATTGTACAGCCTGATCAAGATGTGATTGATAAGAAGGTGCCAGATCTCTTTAAAGAATTTACTTGTGTGGGTAAAGTTTACTCATGTGTATCAGGAGGAGCAGGTAAAGAAGTCACAATTTTAAGAGATACGGAGGCTAGTCAATCTTTAATGGTAAGAGATGAGGAGTTATGTAGTTTTGGAAGAATGTTGCCAGAAAAGGTGGTAATATGTGGAATTCAGGGTGAGAGGAGTAATGTTCCATTATATAAGGTAAGGTTGGAAAGTCCAGTGAAGAGTGGTGAAGTGGTAGTAGGAGTAATAGAGAAACTATCTCGTCCAGGAATACAGTTTATCCTGGGTAATGATATAGCTGGATCGCAGGTGGGAGCGATGCCTACTGTGGTTGATAAGCCAGTGGAAAATCAGACAACTGAAGTGTTGAAGGTACGAATATCCTGGGATTTTTCCGGACTGTGTGGTAACAAAGTCACAGGTTAAGACAAGAGGAGAAATCAAAGAGTGAGGGTGAAGTTGAAGTGCAATTATCAGAAACGATTCTTGATCAGATGGTTGAAAAAGAACAAGAACAGGTGGAGGATGAGGCGGATATATTTAGTTCAGGAAAATTGTCGGAGTTACAACAGAAAGATGTAGAAATAAACCGGATGTATCAGAAAGCATACACGGAAGAGGAATCTGAGTAGATACCGGAGTGTTATTACCGTAAAAGTGATGTCTTGATGAGAAAATGGAGACCTTTACATATGCAGGCAGATGAAAAGTGGGCAGAAGTTCATCAAGTAGTATTGCCGGTAGGGTATAGAAAGGAGGTGTTGCGAGTTGCGCATAAGGTACCAGTGGGAGGTCATTTGGGAATAAGGAAAACTCAAGCTAAAATACAAAAACATTTTTATTGGCCTGGACTACATAAAGATGTAGTTAAATTTTGTCAATCACGTCACACATGTCAAATGATAGGGAAACCTCACGCAGTGATAAAACCAGCGCCCTTAATACCCATTCCAGCATGAGGAACCTTTTACAAGGGTCCTAATTGATTGTGTAGGACCGCTTCCTAAAACAAAAAGTGGGAATCAATATCTTTTGACGATAACGGATGTGTCTACTAGCTTTCCAGAGGCCATTCCAGTACATAATATTACAGCTAAAAAGATTGTGGAGGAGTTACTTAAATTATTTACTAGATTTGGACTACCCACAGAAATACAATCGGATCAAGGATCGAATTTTACCTCAAGGTTATTCAAAAAAGTTATGGATAGCTTAGGAATAAAACAATTTAAATCAACTGCATACCATCCAGAATCGCAGGGAGTGTTATAAAGATGGCATCAGACATTAAAGACAATGTTGAGGGCTTATGAAGATTATCTATATGATTTATTTTAAGTACGGAATGTGCTTCTGGGTGGCCTATAAAAGTGCAGTTAGAAGATATTAAATGGAGATTCCCTGGTGTAATACTCCGAGGATCTTAACAAGATGTCACCGACAGACATAAAAGCTCAAACAATTGAGAAACAGAAAACTCTCCTTGGGCATCAGCAGCAGAATACCAGCTAATCCTCAAAACATTCTGTACAAATGGATCGGCATTTGTCAGTAACCTCAGATAATGGGCTACCAATGCTAAAAGCTTATCATTGAAAATAATACCAGCCGTTGATATAAAGTTTCCCTACATTTTCTCACACCACTTCTTACAATTAAATTGTGCATGTTCACCTATAATTGTGTTTACTATGAGTTTTTTGTCATAATGTATTTTACAATATACCACCTTTTACCAAAGGCTTCAATTTACTAACAGCCAGTCGCAGCAGTAATGTAACACCATTAATTAACAAATGTTAATGCAGGAACAAAATCATGCAAGTAAAACACAATTATATCCAAATATTATGTAATCCTAGCAACAGTAAGGATTCTGTTCTCGAGAGAGCTACGATTTCTCCATTTGTTATAGCAATGTAACATTCACAGAGGTCCAGTAAAATAATTATTGTATCCAACTTCCGGGTGCGGCTATGCAGAGCTAGGTCGCATATTCGGCAGCTCCCGCTTGGAACGGACTTTGGGGCTCTTTTACAGGGCCCCCACGGCATTTGTTTGACATTTCCCGGTGTGGGAAGAAGACTGCAGCATTCCCCTGACAGTGTCCCCCAGGAATGTTATGTCTTTTGGCTACCAGACCCGGCAGAAACAGTAAATGATTTGGCTTGAGCTGCAGCAATAGACAAAAGCTTCTTCCAGCATGCAGGCGGGGGAAGGGCAAGCTTAAAGCTGCAATCTGACTTGACTCTATCAAAGGTGAATTCTAGCAGCAGAGGGAACAACTGTGAAAAGATCTACCAAGGCCATTGAAGAAGCAGGGATGAGGCTTCCGGTGGCGGCCATGGAGGAGTAGGTCGCTCATTCGGCAGCTCCCTCTGGAACCGACTCTCAGACCTTTTTCAGGCGTTTCCATAGACTTTTTGGGGCAGACTGGTGAAGTGAACACTGCCAAAAGGATTCCCTCTCGAATTCCGGTTGCGGCTATACGGAGCTAAGCCGCACGATTCAGCAGTTCCCGCTACCACGGACTTTCGGGCTCGTAAGAGGAGCCCCAACAAAACTTTTTTTTTTTGACGCAACCCGTGGGGAAGGGAAGAGAGAGGTCCCCCTCCAACTTCTATGAAACGGACCAGAAGTGTAACGGTCAAAGGAGTGGCACTGGAGCAGTGGGAGAAGCGAGGGAAAGAAAACAAATTGGCGGCGGCCAGGGACAAAGTGGAGCTGCAGGAGTTCATCAAGCGCTGCTTCGAGGAGCAGCACGAGGAGATGCGCAAAGAGATGTTGGCGCCTATGCTTTCGGCAATTGAAGGACTCGGGATCACCCAGAAGGCCCACAAAGCTAAGATCCAGGAGGTACGGAAAAGAGTCAGTCAGAACGAGGACGAGCTCGTGGGCCTGGCGGTGAGTGGAGCAGAACGAGGCGCTACACAAGAGGTGGGCGGGAAGACTCGAAGACCTGGAGAACAGGTCGAGGAGAAAGAATCTGCGAATACTGGGTCTCCCTGAGGGAGTGGAGGGGGCTGATGCCAGGGCATACACGAGCACGATGCTCGAGGCGATGATGGGCACGAAGGCCCCTTCGAGGCCACTGGACGGGGCACATCGGGTGCTGGCGAAGAAGCCCCAGGCAAATGAGCCGCCAAGGGCGATGGTGGTGAGGTTCCACCGGTTCACGGACAGAGAGTTGGTCCTGAGATGGGCCAAGAAGGAGCGGAGCAGTAAGTGGGACAATGCAGAGATCCGAATATACCCGGACTGGAGCACGGAGGTTGCAAAGCGGACAGCGGGTTTCAACTGGGCCAAAGCGGCGTTGTACCGGAAAGAAGTGAAATTCGGAATGCTGCAGCCAGCGCGACTGTGGGTCATATACAAGGGCCAACACTATTACTTCGAAACGCCTGAAGAGGCGTGGACCTTTGTACAAGCTGAAAAGTTGGACTCGAACTGAGGGTTTGTGAGGGTGGGGGGAATGTTTTGGGGTTTGATGCGTGATAGTTGTTGTATATAGGGGGTCAATCACGCGCAGGAAATGTTACATGGGCTGGGGAAGAGAGACAAGGCCGCGACAGGAGCTGCGCCAGAGGGGGCGGAGCGGGCTTTGGAAAGCGCGGGGTGTTTTCCCGCGCGCGGGAAGAAAGGCGGGAAGGGGAACGAAGGAATGCATATGGATTGGGAGACTCCCACGCGGGGAGGTCAATGGGACGGCGGGGGAAGCCGGGGTCAACAGGTGTCAGCTGACTTACGGGAGTGACATGGGGGGAGCAAAAAAGCTAGACAGGGGTCTAGCGCGGGGGGGGTGGGGGGGGGGGGGTTGCGCGAAAGGGTTGCTGCTGCACTGGCCAAAAGGGAATGGGACACAGAAGAGGTGGTCGGGACGGGGGTCCCCCCTCTGGGGGACTGGAGGGTGAGGGAGGCGTGGACACGGGACTGGCCCAGAAAAGGAGATGGCTAGTCGGCGGGGAGTGGTGGGGGGTGAGAGCCCTTCCAATCCGGCTGATAACGTGGAATGTGAGGGGCCTGAATGGGCCGGTGAAGAGGGCTCGAGTGTTCGCGCACTTAAAGGGACTGAAGGCGGACGTGGCCATGCTCCAAGAGACACACCTGAAGGTGGCGGACCAGGTCAGGCTAAGAAAGGGATGGGTAGGACAGGTATTCCACTCGGGACCGGACGCAAAGAATAGAGGGGTGGCAATATTGGTGGGAAAGCGGGTGTCATTTGAGGCCAAGACTATTGTAGCGGACAATGGAGGGCGATATGTAATGGTGAGCGGTAGGCTGCAAGGGACGTGGGTGGTGTTGGTAAACGTATACGCCCCGAACTGGGATGATGCAGGATTCATGAAGCGCATGTTGGGGCGCATTCCGGACCTGGAGATAGGAGGCCTGATAATGGGAGGGAACTTCAATACAGTGTTGGATCCAGCACTGGACCGCTCCAAATCAAGGACTGGAAAGAGGCCGGCGGCGGCCAAGGTACTTAGGGGGTTTATGGATCAGATGGGGGGAGTGGACCCACGGCGGTTTGCAAGGCCGCAGGCCAGGGAATTTTCTTTCTTCTCCCATGTACACAAAGCCTACTCCCGGATAGATTTCTGTTCTGGGTAGGGCGCTCATCCCGAGGGTGGAGGGGATGGAGTATTCGGCTATAGCCGTTTCGGACCATGCCCCTCACTGGGTGGAACTGGAGCTGGGAGAGGAGAGGGACCAACGCCCGTTGTGGCGGCTGGATGTGGGACTGTTGGTGGATAAGGTGGTGTGTGGGAAGGTGAGGGGGTGTATCGAAAGGTACTTGGAGGCCAACGACAACAGGGAGGTGCAGGTGGGGGTGGTATGGGAGGCGTTGAAGGCGGTGATCGGGGAGAGCTAATTTCCATTAGGGCTCATAGGGAGAAGACAGAGGGTATGGAAAGGGAGAGGTTAGTGGGGGAGATTTTGAGAGTGGGCAGGAGATACGCAGAGGCCCTGGAGAAAAGATTACTTGGGGAAAGACGACGGCTCCAGACGGAGTTTGACCTGTTGACCACAGGGAAGGCGGAGGCACAGTGGAGGAAAGCGCAGGGGGCGACCTACGAGTATGGGGAAAAGGCTAGTCGGATGCTGGCACACCAGCTCCGTAAGAGATGGCAGTGAGGGAAATAGGGGGAGTCAAAGATGGAAGGGGAGCCACGGTTTGGAGTGGGGCGAAAATAAACAAGGTTTTCAAGGCCTTTTATCAAGAGCTGTACAGATCCCAGCCCCCAGTGGGGGAAGAGGGGATGAGACGATTCCTAGATCAGCTGAGATTCCCGAGAATGGAGGAGCAAGAGGTGGCTGGTTTGGGGGCACCAATTGGGTTGGAGGAGCTGAGCAAGGGTTTGGGGAGCATGCAGGCGGGGAAGGCCCCAGTACTGGACGGATTCCCGGTGGAGTTCTATAGGAAGTGCGCAGACCTGTTGGCCCCGCTACTGGTGAGGACCTTTAATGAGGCAAGAGAGGAGGGGACCCTGCCCCCGACAATGTCGGAAGCGACAATTTCTTTGATCCTAAAGCGGGACAAGGACCCACTGCAATGTGGATCGTACAGGCCGATCTCGCTCCTTAATGTGGATGCAAAGTTGCTGGCAAAAGTGCTGGCCACGAGGATCGAGGACTGTGTCCCGGGTGTAATCCACGAGGACCAGACGGGATTTGTAAAGGGCAGGCAACTAAACACCAATGTGCGGCGGCTCTTAAACGTGATAATGATGCCATCGGAGGAGGGAGGGGCGGAGATAGTGGCAGCTATGGACGCGGAGAAGGCCTTTGACCGAGTAGAGTGGGAGTACCTCTGGGAGGTGCTGCATAGGTTTGGGTTCGGGGTAGGGTTTATCAATTGGGTTAAGCTCCTTTACAGAGCCCCGATGGCGAGTGTAGTGACGAACCGGCGGAGGTTGGAGTACTTTCGACTGTACCGAGGGACGAGGAAGGGGTGCCCCTGTCCCCCCTGTTGTTCGCATTGGCGATCAAACCATTGGCCATGTCATTGAGGGAGTCTAATAAATGGAGGGGGGTGGTCCGAGGGGGAGAAGAGCATTGGGTGTCGCTATATGCGGATGACCTGTTGCTGTACGTGGCGGATCCAATGGAGGGGATGGTGGAGGTCATGCAAACTCTAAGGGAGTTTGGGGAGTTTTCGGGCTATAAGCTCAATGTAGGGAAGAGTGAGCTCTTTGTATTACAGGCGGGGGACCAAGAAAGAGGGATAGGGGACCTACCGCTGAGGAGGGCGGAGGGGAGCTTTTGGTATCTGGGGATCCAGATAGCCAGGAGTTGGGGGACCCTACATAAACTGAATCTGACGAGGTTGGTGGAGCAAATGGTGGAGGATTTCAAAAGATGGGACATGTTACCGCTCTCGCTGGCGGGTAGAGTGCAGTCGGTCAAAATGGTGGTCCTTCCGAGGTTTCTGTTTGTGTTTCAGTGCCTTCCCATCGTGATCACTAAGGCCTTTTTTAAGAGAGTAGGCAGGAATATTATGGGGTTTGTGTGGGCGAATAAGACCCCGAGAGTTAAGGAGAGGGTTCCTGGAATGCAGTAGGGACCTAGGAGGCTGCCAAACCTGGGGAGCTACTACTGGGCAGCAAATGTGGCGATGATCCGCAAGTGGGTTATGGAGGGAGAGGGGGCGGCATGGAAGAGGATGGAGGGTACTCGCACACCTTAAGAAACGTAAGGCAGATGTGGTTATGTTACAGGAAACGCACCTGAAACTGATAGACCAGGTTAGGCTACGCAAAGGATGGGTGGGGCAGGTGTTCCATTCGGGGCTAGATGCGAAAAACAGGGGGGTGGCTATATTAGTGGGGAAGCGGGTAATGTTCGAGGCAAAGACTATAGTGGCGGATAACGGGGGCAGATACGTGATGGTGAGTGGCAAACTACAGGGGGAGACGGTGGTTTTGGTAAACGTATATGCCCCGAACTGGGATGATGCCAATTTTATGTGGCGGATGCTAGGACGCATTCCGGACCTAGAGATGGGAAAGCTGATAATGGGGGGAGATTTTAATATGGTGTTGGAACCAGGGCTGGATAGGTCGAAGTCCAGGACTGGAAGGAGGCCGGCAGCAGCCAAGGTACTTAAAGATTTTATGGAGCAGATGGGAGGTGTAGACCCGTGGAGATTTAGCAGAACTAGGAGTAAGGAGTTCTCGTTTTTCTCCTATGTCCATAAAGTCTACTCGCGAATAGACTTTTTTGTGCTGGGTAGGGCATTGATCCCGAAGGTGAGGGGAACGGAGTATACGGCTATAGCCATTTCGGATCACGCTCCACACTGGGTGGACTTGGAGATAGGGGAGGAAACAGGAGGGCGCCCACCCTGGAGAATGGACATGGGAGTAATGGCAGATGAGGGGGTGTGTCTAAGGGTGAGGGGGTGCATTGAAAAGTACTTGGAACTCAATGATAATGGGGAGGTCCAGGTGGGAGTGGTCTGGGAGGCGTTGAAGGCGGTGGTTAGAGGGGAGCTGATATCAATAAGGGCACATAAAGGGAAGCAGGAGAGTAAGGAACGGGAGCGGTTGCTGCAAGAACTTTTGAGGGTGGACAGACAATATGCGGAAGCACCGGAGGAGGGACTGTACAGGGAAAGGCAAAGGCTACATGTTTGACTTGCTGACTACAGGCACTGCAGAGGCACAATGGAGGAAGGCACAGGGTGTACAGTACGAATATGGGGAGAAGGCGAGCAGGTTGCTGGCACACCAATTGAGGAAAAGGGGAGCAGCGAGGGAAATAGGGGGAGTGAGGGATGAGGAAGGAGAGATGGAGCGGGGAGCGGAGAGAGTGAATGGAGTGTTCAAGACATTTTATAAAAAATTATATGAAGCTCAACCCCCGGATGGGAGGGAGAGAATGATGGGCTTCTTGGATCGGCTGGAATTTCCCAAGGTGGAAGAGCAGGAAAGGGTGGGACTGGGAGCACAGATCGAGGTAGAAGAAGTGGTGAAAGGAATTAGGAGCATGCAGGCGGGAAAGGCCCTGGGACCGGATGGATTCCCAGTCGAATTCTATAGAAAATATGTGGACTTGCTCGCCCCGGTACTGACGAGGACCTTTAATGAGGCAAAGGAAAGGGGACAACTGCCCCCGACTATGTCTGAAGCAACGATATCACTTCTCTTAAAGAAGGAAAAGGACCCGCTACAATGCGGGTCCTATAGACCTATTTCCCTCCTAAATGTAGATGCCAAGGTCCTGGCCAAGGTAATGGCAATGAGAATAGAGGAATGTGTCCCGGGGGTGGTCCACGAGGACCAAACTGGGTTTGTGAAGGGGAGACAGCTGAACACGAATATACGGAGGTTGTTAGGGGTAATGATGATGGCCCCACCAGAGGGAGAAACGGAGATAGTAGTGGCGATGGATGCCGAGAAAGCATTTGATAGAGTGGAGTGGGATTATTTGTGGGAGGTGTTGAGGAGATTTGGTTTTGGAGAGGGGTATGTTAGATGGGTGCAGCTCTTGTATAGGGCCCCAGTGGCGAGCGTGGTCACGAATGGACGGGGATCTGCATATTTTCGGCTCCATAGAGGGACAAGGCAGGGATGCCCTCTGTCCCCATTATTGTTTGCACTGGCGATTGAGCCCCTGGCGATAGCATTGAGGGGTTCCAAGAAGTGGAGGGGAGTACTTAGGGGAGGAGAAGAGCACCGGGTATCTTTGTAGGAGGACGATTTGCTACTATACGTGGCGGACCCGGCGGAGGGGATGCCAGAAATAATGCGGATACTTGGGGAGTTTGGGGATTTTTCAGGGTATAAATTGAACATGGGGAAAAGTGAGTTGTTTGTGGTGCATCCAGGGGAGCAGAGTAGAGAAATAGAGGACCTACCGTTGAGGAAGGTAACAAGGGACTTTCGTTACCTGGGGATCCAGATAGCTAAGAATTGGGGCACATTGCATAGGTTAAATTTAACGCGGTTGGTGGAACAGATTGAGGAGGATTTCAAGAGATGGGATATGGTATCCCTGTCAATGGCAGGGAGGGTGCAGGCGGTTAAGATGGTGGTCCTCCCGAGATTCCTCTTTGTGCTTCAGTGCCTCCCGGTGGTGATCACGAAGGCTTTTTTTAAAAGGATTGAAAAGAGCATCATGGGTTTTGTGTGGGCCGGGAAGACCCCAAGAGTGAGGAAGGGATTCTTACAGCGTAGCAGGGATAGGGGGGGGCTGGCACTACCGAGCCTAAGTGAGTATTATTGGGCCGCTAATATTTCAATGGTGAGTAAGTGGATGGGAGAGGAGGAGGGAGCGGCGTGGAAGAGATTAGAGAGGGCATCCTGTAGGGGGACTAGCCTACAGGCTATGGTGACAGCCCCATTGCCGTTCTCACCGAGGAACTACACCACAAGCCCGGTGGTGGTGGCTACACTGAAGATTTGGGGACAGTGGAGACGGCATAGGGGAAAGACTGGAGCCTTGGGGGGGTCCCCGATAAGAAACAACCATAGGTTTGCCCCGGGGGGAATGGATGGGGGATATGGAATGTGGCAAAGAGCAGGAATAACGCAACTGAAAGATCTGTTTGTGGATGGGACGTTCGCGAGTCTGGGAGCGCTGACCGAGAAATATGGGTTGCCCCAAGGGAATGCATTCAGGTATATGCAACTGAGGGCTTTTGCGAGGCAACAGGTGAGGGAATTCCCGCAGCTCCCGACACAAGAGGTGCAGGACAGAGTGATCTCAAAGACATGGGTGGGGGATGGTAAGGTGTCAGATATATATAGGGAAATGAGGGACGAAGGGGAGACTATGGTAGATGAACTAAAAGGGAAATGGGAAGAAGAGCTGGGGGAGGAGATCGAGGAGGGGCTGTGGGCAGATGCCCTAAGCAGGGTAAACTCGTCGTCCTCATGTGCCAGGCTAAGCCTGATTCAGTTTAAGGTATTACACAGGGCACATATGACTGGAGCACGGCTCAGTAAATTTTTTGGGGTGGAGGATAGGTGTGCGAGGTGCTCGAGAAGCCCAGCGAATCATACCCATATGTTTTGGTCATGCCCGGCACTACAGGGGTTTTGGATGGGGGTGACAAAGGTGCTTTCAAAAGTAGTAGGAGTCCGGGTCGAACCAAGCTGGGGGTTGGCTATATTTGGGGTTGCACAAGAGCCGGGAGTGCAGGAGGCGAGAGAGGCCGATGTTTTGGCCTTTGCGTCCCTAGTAGCCCGGCGCAGGATATTGCTAATGTGGAAAGAAGCCAAGCCCCCGGGGGTGGAGACCTGGATAAATGACGTGGCGGGGTTTATAAAGCTAGAGCGGATTAATTTTGTCCTAAGGGGGTCGGCTCAAGGGTTCACCAGGCGGTGGCAACCGTTCGTCGAATACCTCGCAGAAAGATAGACGGAATGGGAAAAAGAAGGCAACAGCAGCAGCCAAGGGTCGGGGGGGGGGGGGGGGGGGGGGGGAGGAGGAGGAACCAGAAGGACTCTCAGGGTTGTTAATATATACTGTATAGTATGTATAGGTCGTTGCTACAGATAATTATATATTGGACTGTTAAATTATATTTTTGGAGAGTGTTACTTGTGACAAGGCAGTTGCCAATTAGGGCTAGTTTTCATTTTTGTTATTTATTATTTATTCATTTTTTTTTTGTTTGTTTGTTTATAAAATAGGTCATTGTTATTTGTGTTGTTATAATATTATGTAAAGGATGCACAATGTACTGTGTTGGTTGACCAAAAATTTTCAATAAAATATTTAATAAAAAAAAATGGAAGAGGATGGAGATGGCGTCCTGTAAAGGAACGAGCCTGGGGGTGTTGATGACGGCACCGCTGCCGCTCTCGCCGACAAAGTATACCACGAGCCCGGTGGTGGCGGCAACGCTAAGGATCTGGGGTCAGTGGAGACGGCACCGGGGTGCAATGGGAGCATCGGTGTGGTCCCCGATCAGGGGTAACCACCACCGGTTTGTCCCGGGGAAGATGGACGGGGGGTTCCAGAGCTGGCATCGGGCGGGGATTGGAAGAATGGGGGACCTGTTCATCGACGAGACGTTTGCGAGCCTAGGGGCACTGGAGGAGAAGTTAGAGTTACCCCCGGGAAATGCCTTTAGAAATATGCAGGTGAGGGCTTTTGTGAGGCGACAGGTGAGGGATTTCCCGTTGCTCCCGGCACAAGAAATTCAAGACAGAGTGATCTCGGGTGTATGGGTCGGGGAGGGCAAGGTGTCGGAAATACACCAGGAGTTGAAAGAAGAGGGGGAAGCGCTGGTCGAAGAGTTGAAGGGTAAATGGGAGGAGGAGCTGGGGGAGGAGATTGAGGAAGGTCTGTGGGCTGATGCCCTAGGTAGGGTTAATTCCTCCTCCTCGTGTGCCAGGCTCAGCCTGATACAATTTAAGGTGGTCCACAGAGCGCACTTGACGGGGGCGAGGTTGAGTAGGTTCTTTGGGGTAGAGGACAGATGTGGAAGGTGCTCCGGGAGCCCGGCGAACCATGTCCATATGTTTTGGTCATGCCCGGCACTGGAGGGGTTCTGGAGAGGAGTGGCGGGAGCAATATCTCAGGTGGTGAAAGTCTGGGTCAAGCCAAGCTGGGGGCTAGCAATATTTGGAGTAGTGGACGAACCGGGAGTGCAGGAGGCGAAAGAGGCCGTCATTCTGGCCTTTGCGTCCCTAGTAGCCCGGCGAAGGATCTTGCTAATGTGGAAGGAGGCGAAGCCCCCCCAGCCTGGAGGCCTGGACAAATGATATGGCTGGGTTCATAAAGTTGGAGAGGATTAAGTTCGCCTTGAGAGGGTCTGCGCAGGGGTTCTACAGGCGGTGGCAACCGTTCCTAGACTATCTCGCGGAGCGTTAGAGGAAGGTCGGTCAGCAGCAGCAACCTAGGGGGGGGGGGGGGGGCACGTCCTGGGAGTGGGGGGGGGAGAGGGGGGGGGGGACACTGCCTGGGAGGGTGGATGAGCAAGAGATAACATGAAAGGTTGGGGAAACTGGCACGTACGGGTGAGGGCCAGTGTACAAAGCTGTGTAAATATATCATTTTGCCATGTATATATCTTGCTCTGCGCGATTTCTCGGGTTTTTTTTGTTACGGGTGGGGTGGGGGTTATTGTTTGTAAGGGAGAAAAATTGTGTTAAAAAACTTTAATAAATATATTTAAAAAAAAAAAAAAATAATTATTGTATCCAGAGGTTTATAGTCAAAGTTCACCTTATTGACATGTCACCATTATTCCAATTTTGTTTTTAATTACAAGTTGACAAAGCACCCATCATCTGAAAATTGTTCCACGCTGATTTTAAATGATCTCTCTCTGTTAAAACAAGTCCGGTAAATCAACTTAACTTTGCAGTTTCATTGTAGTGGATACTGATTGTGGAGGACAGTACACTGTACATGAACTGTCTGAGGGTCCGGAACACACATTCTTCCACCCAGGTGCAAACAGTGTGCAACCAATGCCTATCTGGAATAAAATACACATTTGAAAGAGTACTGAAAATAAGTTTTTGCTGGAACAACACTTCCAGCAGGCTGTCCCAAAACGTGATCATTTATCTCATTACGTTTTATGGGACCTTGCTGTGAACTATGGCTGTCATGCCCACCCAAGAGTGACAACATATTGACTGTAACTTATGGTGCGGAAAGTGCCAAGGTATTATATAAACAGATATTTTTCTGCTGAGGTAACCTTGAGAATATCAGTGCCAGGTGCTATTGAAGTGTAAATCCACAGCAAACCTCCAGCATCTGAACATGTGCAGTTTAAGGTGTAAATCAGGATGTTGCTGTCTCAGTTACTGTTTAGCACAGGGCTAAATAGCTGGCTTTTAAAGCAGACCAAGGCAGGCCAGCAGCGCGGTTCAATTCCCGTACCAGCCTCCCCGAACAGGCGCCAGAATGTGGCGACTAGGGGCTTTTCACAGTAACTTCATTTGAAGCCTACTTGTGACAATAAGCGATTTTCATTTCATTTCATTTTCAGAAGCTGCACAATACCTGTATTTGTGTCAAGCAATCCAGTACTCTATCATGATAGGGAGATATTAGAAATTTGGGTTCAGAAATGGGGTCCAAAAATGAAGCAGACAATTTAAAGGTTGAAACAGATTGAAGAAAATGTTGTTAGCCTGAACTCAAAGGTATACACTCATACCTGACTGAGTCACATGCTCCCATTCAGACTTAAACCCGTTAGGGAATGAATAAATGAGCACTCCCAGTGAACACATCCAAGAGTGAGCTTGGGAGCTGGGAATTTGAAGTTAGGTGGGAATTGAACTGGTAAGACAATTCCTTTTTAACTTTCAGTAATCTAGTTTAATCTAGAAGTTGTGCAGTAAAGGTTAATAAGGGACTGCCCCACCCACTCACATAACTGAGTGGCAGTTAACTTTCAGTCACCTAAAGCCTCATCAGGAGGCACTGATTCTAACTGCTTTGATCTAAAGCTACTTAGTGGGTGAGCCATCTCAGGCCTATTTAAAATCACTCCCAGTGAGCCAGCAGACACATCCCGAGTGAAACACACCGAAGAGCGAGTTTGGGAGCTGGGAATTTGAAGCTAGGTGGGAATTCGAAGCTGGGTGGGGAGGAGGTGCCTTTTAACCCTTGATTTGTTACACACAAATTTCCAATGGGTGTCCTTGCCCTGCTGCAGGTGACTACAAGGGAGAGAGCTGATTGGTGAGTAGCAGTTAAGTGTTTCATATTGGGAGTGGAGCTGAGCAGTGCAGTCTGGGAAGGTAAGTGGTGTTTGTGTCTGTGAGTGGGAGAGATCCGGAGTGCAGTCTGGGAAGGTAAGTGGTGTTCGTGTTTTCAAATATTAGTATTTAGCATTTAATTTTACAGCAAAAATATATTGTCAGGGACCATATAGTTAATTGTAACTTAATCCAATAATGATTTAAGTATTCATTTAAAATTAATTAACTAGTGCTTAAATGTCACTCAATGGGGTGCAATGCTCTAACTGTGATATGTGGGAGGTCCGTGACACTTCCAGCGTTCCGGTTGACTACATCTGCAGGAAGTTAAACCAATAGCCGCTCCTCACAGACCACGTGGTTCGGTTGGAGCAGCAGTTTGATGCACTTAGGAGCATGCAGGTGGCAGAAAGCGTCATAGATAGGAGTTATAGAGACGTGGTCACACCCAAGGTGCTGTCAGGCAGATGGGTAACCATTAGAAAGGGCAGGCAGTCAGTGCAAGAATCCTCTGTGGCTGTCCCCCTCTCTAACAAGTATACCATTTTGGATACTGTTCGGGGGGATAGCCTATCAGTGGAAAACAACAGCAGCCAGAACAGTGGCATCACAACTGGCTCTGCTGCTCAGCAGGGGAGAGGAAATGCAAGCGACCGATAGTTATAGGGGACTCTAGAGTAAGGGGCACTGATAGGCACTACTGTGGACATGAAAGAGACTCCAGGATGGTATGTTGCCTCCCTGGTGCCAGGGTCAAGGATGTCTCTGAACGAACACAGGACATCCTGAAGGGGGAGGGTGAAGAGGTTGTAGTATACATAGTCCTGCAGACTAATGACATAGGCAGGAAGAGTGAAGAGGTCCTCCAGAAGGAGTTCAGGGAGTTAGGTAGTAAGCTAAAAAGCAGGACCTCTAGGGTTGTAATCTCAGCATTACTCCCTGTGCCAGTGAGGCTAAAAAATTAGGGGATAGTGCAGCTAAATACGTAACTAAACTGGTGGTGTAGGAGGGAGGGTTTCAGATTTCTGGGCCACTGGGATCTCTTCCTGTACAAAAAGGACAGGTTGCATCTAAACTGGAGGGGCATCAATATCCTGGCTGGGAGGTTTGCTAGAGTCACTCAGGAGGAACCGGAGCATTAGCGTTATTTACCCTCCAACAACCTCACCCAATCCAGATTCTTCAATTCTGGTCTAATGTTATCGTAATTTGTCTTTCCTCAGTTTAGCACCTTAACGCGAGTGTTACCCCCATCCCCATCAAAAAGTACCCTAAAATGTGCAGATTTGTGGTAACTACTTCCAAAATGTTCCCTACTGAAACCTCAAGAACAAATACAGGAGAACAACATCATCCTGTCTGCTCAAACACAGCGGTTTGAAGTGTATTTGTTTCAACGCCAGAAGTACAGTGGGTAAGGCAGATGAACTTGGAGCACTTATTAGTACTTGGAATTATGATGTTGTGGCTATCACAGAAACATGGTTAAAGGGCAGGATTGGCAGTTGAACGTTGGAGGGTATAGGTGCTTCAGGAGAAATAGAGGGGGATGTAAATTAGGTGGGGGAGTAGCATCACTGGTTGAGAATATTTTGGCGTACTGTGGGAGGGCACCTCGGAGGGCTCATACAATGAGGCAATCTGGGTAGAGCTTAGGAACAGGAAGGGGGCAATGTTGGGCATTTATTACAGGCCCCCCAACTGCCAGTGAGAGATAGAGGAGCAGATAGGTAGAGATTTTGGATAGGTGCAAAAGTAATAGGGTTGTTGTGGTAGGGGATTTTAATTTCCCCTATATTTTACTATGACTCAGTTAGTGCTAGGGGTTTGGATGGGGCAGAGTTTGTAAGGTGTATCCAGGAAGGCTTCTTGATGCAATGTGTAGATAGTCCAACTAGGGAATGGGCAGTACTGGATCTGGTATTGGGGAATAAGCCTGGACAGGTGGTTGAGGTTTCAGTAGGGAACATTTTGGAAGTAGTTACCACAATTCTGCACATTTTAGGGTACTTTTTGATAGGGATGGGGGTAACACTCGCGTTAAGGTGCTAAACTGAGGAAAGGCAAATTGCGATAACATTAGACAGGAATTGAAGAATCTGGATTGGGTGCGGTTGTTGGAGGGTAAATCAACATCGGACAAGTGAGAGTCTTTCAAGCAACAGTGTTTTTTTTTTTTTTTTTTATATAAATGTTTTATTGAAAATTTTTTCCCAAACAACAATTTTTCCCCTCTTACAAAGCAAACGCAACAATAACAATACAGAAATTTTAAACAATACACAAGTAACAAAACCCCTTTATCTTTGACCTAAACTAAACCCCCCCTCCCCCCCCCCCCCCCCTCCCCCTGGGTTGCTGCTGCTGGTCATCTGTCTTCCCTCTAACATTCCCCTAGGTAGTCGAGAAATGGCTGCCACCGCCTGGTGAACCCTTGAGCCGATCCTCTCAGGGCAAACTTTATCTGCTCCAGTTTAATGAACCCCGCCATATCATTTACCCAGGCCTCCAGTCCGGGGGGTTTCGCCTCCTTCCACATGAGTAGGATCCTGCGCCGGGCTACTAGGGACGCAAAGGCCACAACGTCGGCCTCTTTCGCCTCCTGCACTCCCGGCTCTTCCGCAACTCCAAATAGAGCTAACCCCCAGCCTGGTTTGACCCGGGCCTTCACCACCCGCGAAATCACTCCCGTCACTCCCTTCCAATACCCTTCCAGTGCCGGGCATGCCCAAAACATATGTGCGTGGTTTGCCGGGCTCCCGCCACACCTCCCACATTTGTCCTCCACTCCAAAGAACCTGCTCAATCTTGCTCCCGTTATGTGTGCTCTATGTAGCACCTTAAATTGAATCAGGCTAAGCCTGGCGCATGAGGAAGAGGAATTTACCCTGCTTAGGGCATCAGCCCACATACCCTCCTCTATCTCCTCCCCTAGTTCTTCTTCCCACTTTCCTTTTAGTTCGCCCACCGACTCCTCCCCCTCTTCCCTCATCTCTCGGTAAATCTCTGACACCTTGCCCTCTCCGACCCACACCCCTGAAAGCACCCTGTCCTGTATCCCCTGTGTCGGGAGCAATGGAAATTCCCTCACCTGTTGTCTAGTAAATGCCCTCACCTGCATATATCTCAAGAAGTTTCCCCGGGGCAACTTATACTTTTCCTCCAATGCTCCCAAGCTCGCAAAAGTCCCATCTATAAATAAATCTCCCACCCTCCTAATTCCCAACTGGAACCAGCTCTGAAATCCTCCATCCATTCTTCCTGGGGCGAACCTATGGTTGTTCCTGATTGGGGACCCCACCAGGGCTCCCCGCACCCCTCTCTGTCGCCTCCACTGTCCCCAGATATTCAATGTTGCCGCCACCACCGGGTTCGTGGTAAACTTTTTAGGTGAGATCGGTAGCGGCGCCGTCACCAGCGCCTCTAAACTCGTCCCTTTACAGGACTTTCTCTCCAGTCTTTCCCACGCCGCTCCCTCACCCTCCATCATCCATTTACGTATCATTGCCACATTGGCGGCCCAATAGTAATCGCCCAAGTTCGGTAGTGCCAATCCTCCTCTGTCCCTACTACGCTGAAGGAACCCCCTCCTTACTCTCGGAACTTTCCCTGCCCACACGAAGCTCGTGATGCTCCTGTCTATTTTATTAAAAAAGGTCTTAGTGATTAGTATAGGGAGACATTGAAATACAAATAAGAACCTCGGGAGGACCATCATCTTAATTGCTTGCACCCTGCCCGCCAGCGATAGAGGCTGCATGTCCCACCTCTTGAAGTCCTCCTCCATTTGTTCTACCAACCGTGTCAGATTAAGTCTGTGCAAGGTTCCCCAGCTCCTAGCGATCTGAATCCCCAGGTATCGGAAGTTTCTTTCCACTTTCCTTAGAGGCAAGCCTTCTATCTCTCTACTCTGGTCCCCTGGATGTATCACAAATAATTCACTCTTTCCCATGTTTAGCCTATACCCCGAGAAATCCCCGAACCCCCTCAAAATTCGCATAACCTCTATCATTCCCCCCGCTGGGTCCGACACGTATAACAATAGGTCATCCGCATATAACGAGACTCGGTGTTCTTCTCCCCCTCTAATCACCCCTCTCCATTTCCTGGAGTCTCTCAACGCCATGGCCAGAGGTTCAATTGCCAACGCGAACAACAATGGAGACAGCGGGCATCCCTGTCTTGTTCCCCTATATAGTCGGAAATACTCCGATCTATGTCGACCTGTAACTACGCTTGCCGTTGGAGCCCCATAAAGAAGTCTAACCCAGCTAATAAACCCGTTCCCAAACCCAAACCTCCTTAACACTTCCCATAAATACTCCCACTCCACCCTATCAAATGCCTTCTCTGCGTCCATTGCCGCCACTATCTCTGCCTCCCCCTCCACTGGGGGCATCATTATCACCCCTAATAGTCGTCGCACGTTAACATTCAGTTGTCTCCCTTTTACGAACCCTGTCTGATCTTCGTGCACCACCCCCGGGACACAGTCCTCTATCCTCGATGCCAGCACCTTTGCCAACAATTTGGCGTCCACGTTCAACAATGAAATGGGTCTATGGGACCCGCACTGCAACGGATCTTTATCCCTCTTCAAAATTAACGATATCGTCGCCTCCGACATCGTCGGGGGTAGAGTCCCCCCTTTCCTGGCCTCATTGAACGTCCTCACCATCAACGGGGCCAACAAGTCCACATATTTTCTGTAATACTCCACCGGGAACCCGTCTGGTCCTGGGGCCTTCCCTGCTTGCATGCTTCCCAGTCCCTTAATAACCTCGTCCACCCCAATCGGTGCCCCCAGGCCTACCACCCCCCGCTCCTCCACTTTCGGGAACCTCAATTGGTCCAGGAACTGCCGCATCCCCTCCTCTCCCTCTGGGGGTTGAGACCTATACAGTTCCTCATAGAAGGTCTTGAACACCTCATTTATCTTTCCTGCCCTTCGCACCGTGTCTCCCCTTTCGTCTCTAATTCCTCCTATTTCCCTCGCTGCTGCCCTCTTTCGCAATTGATGAGCCAACAGGCGACTCGCCTTTTCCCCATATTCATACCTCCTCCCCTGTGCCTTCCTCCACAGTACCTCCGCCTTTCTGGTGGTCAGAAGGTCAAATTCCGCCTGGAGTCGTCTCCTCTCCCTGTACAATTCCTCCTCCGGGGTCTCTGCAAATTCCCTATCCACCCTTAAAATCTCCCCCAGTAATCTTTCCCTTTCCTTGGCCTGTTTTCCTTTTGTGGGCCCCAATGGAGATCAGCTCTCCTCTGACCACCGCTTTTAGTGCTTCCCATACCACTCCCACAGGGACCTCGCCGTCGTCATTGACCTCCAGGTATCTCTCAATACACCCCCGCACTCTTGCACACACTCCCTCATCCGCCATCAGTCCCACATCTAATCGCCAGAGTGTTCTCTGCTCCCTTTCCTCTCCTAATTCCAGGTCCACCCAATGTGGGGCATGATCCGAAACCGCTATGGCTGAGTACTCAGCTTCTTCCACCCTAGAGATCAACGACCTTCCCAAAACAAAAAAATCTATCCGGGAGTACACTTTATGGACATGGGAGAAGAAGGAATACTCCCTAGCCCTAGGTCTAAGAAATCGCCATGGATCCACTCCCCCCATTTGGTCCATAAACCCCTTAAGTACCTTGGCCGCTGCCGGCCTTCTTCCGGTCCTTGAGCTGGATCTATCTAGCCCCGGGTCCAGCACCGTATTAAAGTCCCCTCCTAAAATCAAGTTTCCTACCTCCAGGTCCGGTATACGCCCCAGCATCCGTCTCATAAATCCCGCATCGTCCCAGTTTGGGGCATACACGTTAACCAACACGACCTCCATTCCCTCCAGCCTGCCACTCACCATTACATATCTACCTCCGCTATCTGCTACGATGTTCTTTGCTTCAAATGCGACCTGTTTCCCCACCAAAATGGCCACCCCTCTATTCTTTGCGTCCAGTCCTGAGTGGAACACCTGTCCCACCCATCCTTTCCTTAGCCTAACTTGGTCCGCCACCTTTAGGTGCGTCTCTTGGAGCATAACCACGTCTGCCCTTAGTCCTTTCAAATGCGCGAGCACTCGGGCCCTTTTTATCGGTCCGTTCAGGCCTCTCACGTTCCACGTGATCAGCCTCACTAGGGGGCTACCTGCCCCCCTCCCGTGTCGACTAGCCATTACCTTCTCTAGGCCAGTCCCATATCCCGCCTCCGCGCTCCCGCTCGCTCCCCCAGCGTCGCACACCATCCCCGCCCACCCACTCTTTAGCCATTTCCTTTTGGATTTCCGCAGCAGCAACCCAGTTGTCCCCCCCCCCCTTCTCCCTCCCTCCTCCCCTCCCCGCTAGATCTCTTTCTAGCTTGATTGCTCCCCCCATATTACTTCCGTAAGTCAGCTGACTTCAACTGACCCCGGCTACTCCTGCTCACTCCTCGACCTCCCCATGTGGGGAACTCCCATCCGCCTTGCGCCTGTCTTCCCGCCTTATTCTTTCTGGTGCGGGAACATCCCTTTACCTGACCCGCCTCTTATGGCGCAGCTCCCTTTCCCCTCCCCCTCCCCTTCCCCATTCTCCAACTATGTCCCGTCTTTCCCCCCTCACCGGCGCCCACATTTCCCCAATGTCTCCCCCCTTCCCTGTTTACTTCTCAATTAACTTCCACCGTAACATTAACAATAACATTTCCTGCAGCATCAGTCCCTCAGTTCCGATCCAATTTCTCTTCTTTGATGAAGGTCCATGCTTCCTCCGCCGTCTCGAAATAATGGTGTCTCTCCTGATACGTGACCCATAGTCTTGCCGGCTGCAGCATCCCGAACTTCACCTTCCTTTTATGCAACACCTCTTTGGCTCGGTTGAAGCTCGCCCTCCTTCTCGCCACCTCCGCACTCCAATCCTGGTATACCCGTACCACTGCATTCTCCCATCTGCTACTCCGCACCTTTTTAGCCCATCTCAGGACCTCTTCTCTATCCTTAAGGCGGTAAAATCGCACGATTATCGCCCTGGGTGGTTCTCCCGCTTTTGGTCTTCTCGCCGGAATCCGATTTGCCCACTCCACCTCCAAGGGGCCCGTAGGGGCCTCAGCACCCATCAGTGAGCTCAGCATCGTACTTGCGTACGCTCCACAGTCCACTCCTTCCACACCCTCAGGGAGACCCAGTATCCGAAGGTTCTTCCTTCGCGCTCCATTTTCTAGGGCTTCGATCCTTTCAGTACACTTTTTATGAAGTGCCTCGTGCGTCTGTGTCTTAACCGCCAGGCCCAGGATCTCGTCCTCAATATCTGTCACCTTCTGCTCCACCACACGGAGCTCTGTCTCCTGGGTCTTTAATGTCTCCTTGAGCCCCTCAATTGCCTGTAGCAACGGGGTCAGCACCTCCCTCTTCAGCAGCTCCACGCACCGTCTCACAATTTCATGCTCAGGCCCCCATGTCGCCTGCGCTTTCTCCGCCGCCATCTTGTACTTCTCTCTTTCTGACCCTTTGGTCGACGATTCCTCGCGCTGCAGCCGCCGCCGCCGGTTTTTTCCTCCTTCGTTTGGGGGGGACTCCCTTCTCACACGCCCCACACCGGGTTGCGTCGTCGAAAAATTCCCCGTTGAGGCTCTTAAAAGAGCCCGAAGATCCGTCGGAGCTGGAGCCGCCGAAGCGTGCGGCTAGCTAGGCATCACCGCAACCGGAAGTCCCTTCAGTGGCCTTGATGAGGTCTTTTCACAGTTGTTCCCTCTGCTGCTAGAATTCACCTTTGATAAAGGCCCTCAGGTCAGCTTGCAGCTTTAAGCTTGCCTTCCCCCGCCTGCATGCTGGAAGAGGCCCTGTTTATCCTGTAGTTGCAGCCAAATCTTTCACTGTTTCTGCGTGTGTCTGGCAACCAAGAGACATACCCTTCCTGGGGGACACTGTCGGGGGAATATTGCCGCCTTCTTCCCACACCGGGAAATGTCAAACAAATGCCGTGGGGGCCCTGTAAAAGAGCCCAAAAGTCCGTTCCAAGCAGGAGCTGCCGAATATGCGACCTAGCTCTGCATAGCCGCACCCGGAAGTCCTTTCAAGCAACAGTTGATTAGGATTCAGGAAAGTCACGTTCCTGAGAGAGCGAAGGATAAGTATGGGAAGTTTAGGGAGCCTTGGATAATGAGGGATATTGTGAACCTCATCAAAAAGAAAAAGGAGGCTTTTGTACGGTCTAGAAAGGTGGGGACAGTTGAAACCCTCGGAGTATAAAGAAAGTAAATTTAGAATACCCAACTCATTTTTTCCAGTTAAGGGGCAATTTAGCGTGGCCAATCCACCTACCCTGCACATAGAACATAGAGCATAGAAAATACAGCACAGAACAGGCCCTTCGGCCCACTATGTTGTGCCGAACCTTTGTCCCAGATTAATCATAGATTATCACTGAATTTACAGTGCAGAAGGAGGCCATTCGGCCCCCCGAGTCTGCACCGGCTCTTGGAAAGAGCACCCCACCCAAACTCAACACCTCCACCCAACACAAAGGGCAATTTTGGACACTAAGGGCAATTTATCAAGGCCAATCCACCTACCCTGCACATCTTTGGACTGTGGGAGGAAACCGGAGCACCCGGAGGAAACCCACGCAGACACGGGGAGGACGTGCAGACTCCGCACAGACAGTGACCCAAGCCGGAATCGAACCTGGGACCCTGGAGCTGTGAAGCAATTGTGCTATCCACAATGCTACCGTGCTGCCCAAATCTTTGGGTTGTGGGGGCGAACCCACACAAACACAGGGAGAATGTGCAAACTCCACATGGACAGTGACCCAGGGCCGGGATCGAACCTGGGACAGTGAGGCAACAGTGCAACCACTGCACCACCGTGCTGCCCCTGTAGGAAGGTACTTAAGCGGGAAATTAGGAAGGGTCATGAAAAGTCCTTACCTAGTAGGATTACGATGAATCCCAAAGCTTTTTATTCATATGTAAAACGCAAAAGGGTGGCCAGAGAAAAGATTGGCCCACTGAAGGACAGTGGGTGGAATCTATGTGATGAGCCAGAGGAAATGGGCGAGGTACTAAATAAGTGCTTTGCATCAGTGTTCACCAAAGAAAAGGATTTTGTGGAAGAAGATTGTTGGGTAGGATGTGTGGACAGTCTGGGTCATATTGACATTGAAAAGGAGAGATATTGGGTCTTTTAAAACACATTAAGATAGATAAGTCTCCTGGCCCGGATGGAATTTACCCCAGAATACTGAGGGAAGCAAGGGAGGAAATTGCTGGGGCCTTGGCTGACATCTTTGTATGCTCATTGGCTACAGGTGAGATCCCAGAGGACTGGAGAATAGCTAATGTGGTACCCCTGTTTAAGAAAGGTAACAGGGATAACCCTGGACACTAAAGGCAGGTGAGCCTCACATCGGTAGTAGGTAAATTATTGGAGAGAATTCTCAGGGACAGCATTTATGCCCATTTGGAAACAAATGGACACATAAGCGATTGATAGCAAGGTTTTGTGAAGGGGAGGTCGTCCCTCACTAACTTGATCGAGTTTTTTGAGGAGGTGACAAAGATGATTGATGAGGGGAAGGTGGTGGATGTTATTCACATGGACTTCAGTAAAGCCTTTGACAAAGTACCTCATGGCCGACTGGTACAAAAGGTGAAGTCACACGGGATCAGAGGTGAGGTGGTAAGATGGTTACAGAACTGGCTCGGTCACAGAAGGCAAAGGGTAGCTGTAGAAGGTGTTTTTCTGAATGGAAGGTTGTGACTAGTGGTGTTCCACAGGGATCTGTGCTGAGGGCTCTATTGTTTGTAGTGTACATAAACGATTTGGAGGAAAACGTAGCTGGTCTGATTATTAAGTTCGCGGATGACACCAAGGTTGATGAAGTGACAGATAGTGTTGAGGATTATCAGAGGATACAGCAGGATATAGATAGGTTTGGGCAGAGAAATGGCAAAAGGAGTTTAGTCCAGACAAATGGGAGATAATGATTTTTGGTAGGTCTAACACCGAGGGGAAATATACCATAAATGGCAAAACTCTTAGCAATATAGAAAGTCAGAGATCTGGGCGTGCAGGTCCACAGATCTTTGAAAGTGGCAACGCAACTAGACAAGGTAGTCAAGAAAACATACGGAATGCTTGTTCATTGGACGGGGCATCGAATATGAAAACTAGCAAGTCATGCTACAGTTGTACAGAACCTTGGTGAGGCCACACTTGGAATATTGCGCACAATTCTGGTCACCACACTACCAGAAGGATGTGGAGGGGGTGCAGGGGAGGTTTACCAGGATGTAAACAAGAATGGGCTATCAGTCAAATAATGCGACTAGATTCAAGTTGGGAGAGAAGCGTTGTTTGAACTGCTGGGCAGAGCTTGGAGGGAATAATCCTTTTGGGAACAAAGGGAGAAGCAGATGGGCAGCCAAGACGGCAGGTCAGGAAACCGCTGAGAATGCAGAAGGCTGTGGAGAGCAGCCAGTCAAGCCATGAAGCCTGCTAGCTTAAGCATGTAAGCAGCCTTGGAACTGCTCATGGAAACTGCCACAGAAAAAGCTTTGTAAAAGGATTCTGAAAGAGATGTTCCAACAGAAGAAAGATTGCTTCCGAAATGAAAGTGCGGTCTTTGCCTGGATGTGTAAGTGAAACGAAAGCTGCATTTTAATGCCAAATGTTGCTTAATGGGATCTTGTGTGTTAAAGTTAAGAAACTGCATATAATCTGTTAATGTTAGAACTGTGAAGTTTGAAAGTTTAAATATTGTTTTCTTTTGTATTAACAGAGCCAAATTTCTTATATCACTCACGGAACAAATTTATCTTTTCTGCACAGACGTCTGGTTCATATGTTAACCTTGGTTGAGGGCTGACCAGGTGTGCGTAACAATTCAAATACATAGAATGGCATGGAACTGGGGTGTTTGGATGATAGATAGCGACTAAACATGCTGGAAACAGTTAGGGCTCAGTAATTCCAGTGTTAAATACATTTTTAATGGTGATTTAAATTTTAATTATTGCACGATTTCTCTGGCACTGAAAATGAATTCAAATAAAAGGTTTGAGTCTCATACCATCAGCCTTTAATTATTATTGGAGATTTTCATTTTATTTACGGGGTGTGGACATTGCTGGGTAGGCCAGCCATTTATTGCCCTTGAGAAAGTGGTGATGTGCTCCCTTGAACCGCTGCAGTCTGCATTGTGTAACACCCACAATGCTGTTAGGGAGAGTGTTCCAGGATTTTGACCCAGCAACAGTGAAGGAACGGAAATAATTTCCAGGTCAGGCTGCTGAATAACTTGGTGGGGAACTGCCTTTGCAGTGTGCTGCCTTTGTCCTTCTAGGTGGTAGCGGTCATGGGTGTGGAAGGTGCTGCCTAAGGAGCCTTGGTGAGTTCCTGCATTGCATCTTATAGACTGCCACTGTATGTCAGTGCAGTGGAGGGAGTGCAGTGGAGGGAGTGAATGTTTGGGGTGCCAATCAAGCAGGGCTGCTGTGTCTTCGATGGTGTTGAGCTTCTTTAGTGTTGTTGGAGCTGCACTCATCCAGACAAGTGGAGAGTATCCCATTACACCCCTGACTTGTAGATGGTAGACAGGCTTTGGGGAGTCAGGAGGCGAGTTACTTGCCGCAGGATTCCAAGCCTCTGACCTGCCCTTGCAGCCATAGAATTTATATGACTGGTCCAGTTCAATTTTGTGGTCAATGGTAATTAGCAGGATGTTGATAGTGGGAGAATTCAGCAATGGTAATGCCATTGAATGTCAATGGGCGATGGTCAGACGCTCCCTTGTTGGAGCTGGTCATCTCCTTTTTAACCACTTTTGAAGTGTAGTCACTATTATAGTGTAGGAAATGCAGCCAATTTGCACCAAAAGTCTCACAAACACTGATTATGACCAGATAATCTATTTTAAATACGTTGGTTGAAGGATAAATATTGACCAGGACTTGGAGGAAAACTCCCCTAGTCTTCTTGAAAAATGCCATGGAAATATTTACATCCGCCTGAGGAGGCAGATGGGGCCTTGTTTAATCAGATTAGAAAGAACATCTCATCCTTTAAGCGTGGGATCTCATGGTGTGCATTTGTATCAAATCTAGGTGTCAATTTGAGGTTTCCTGCATATGAAGGTTCTGTCTGTCGTGTTTCGGGAGCAACGCGTGGCCCCACCCTCCTCTTACTTCCGTGCACTGTTTAAAAAATTAATTCACGGGATGTGGGTGTCGATAGGCCAGCATTTATTGCCCATTCCTAGCTGCCCTTCAGAAGGTGGTGGGGAGCTGCCTTCTTGAATCACTTCAATCCTTGAGCTGTAGGTACGCCCACTGTGCTGTTAGGGAGGGAGTTCCAGTATGTTGCCTCAGCGACAGTGAAGGAGCGGCGGTACATTTCCAAGTCAGGGTGGTGAGTGGCTTGGAGGGGAACCTCCAGGTGGTGGGGTTTCCAAGTATTTGCTGCTCTTGCCCTTCTAGATGGTAGTGGTGTGGGTTTGGAAGGTGCTGTCTGAGGAACCTTGGTGAGTTACTGCAGTACATCTTGTAGCTGGTACACATGGCTGCCACTGTTCGTCACTTGTGGAGGGGAGCAATCAAGCAGACTGCTTTGTCCTGGAATAGTGTCGAGCTTCTTGAGTGTTGTTGGAGCTGCACTTATTCAGGCAAGTGGAGTGTGTTCCATTACACTCCTGACTTGTGCTTTGTAGATGGTGGATAGGTTTTGGAGGGCTCAGAAGGTGAATTACTCACCGTAGGATTCTTGGCCTTTGACTTGCCCTGGTAGCTACAGTATTAATGTGGCTAGTCCAGTCCAGTTTCTGATCAATGGTGACCCGCAGGATGTTGACCGTGGGGGATTTGGCGATGGTAATTCCATTGAATGTCAAGAGGCGGTGGTTAGATCCTCTCTTGTAGGAGATGGGCATTGCCTGGCACTTGTGCGGCACAAATGTAACTTGCCACTTGTCAGCCCAAACCGGAATATTGTCCAGGTCTTGCTGCATTTGGACATGGACTGCTTCATTATCGGAGTCATCACAAATGGTGCTGAACGTGTTTGCGGATGACTGCACAATCCCCACTTATGACCTCATGATGGAAGGGAGGTCATTGATGAAGCAGCTGAAGATGGTTGGGCCTCGGACACGACCCTGAGGAACTCCTGCAATGATGTCCTGAAGCTGAGATGATTGACCTCCAACCACCACAACCATCTTCCTTTGTGCCAGGTATGACTCCAGCCAATGGAGAGTTTTCCCCGATTCCCATTTACTCCAGTTTAGCTAGGGTTCCTTTAAGCCATACTAGGTCAAATGCTGCCTCGATTTGAGGAGGTGGAGGACCGATGAGGGCGGCGGTGGTGGTGGTGGGGGGGGGTTGAAAGTCCAGTGAATCATGTACATGTTTTGGGTTTGTCCGAAGCAGAGGGGATTTTGGCAGGGAGACTCCGATGTCATGTCAGAGGTCCTGGAAGGGAGGGTGACTCCAAGTCCAGAGGCGGCAATATTTGGAGTGTTGGAAGATCCGGGAGCCCCGGGGAATGGGGGGTGTAGAAAGGCCGACGTTTTGGCCTTTGCCTCCCTGGTGGCCCAGAGACAGATTGTGCTGGGATGGAGGGACTCAGAGCCTTCAAAGTCAGGGGTTTGGGTCAGTGACATGGCAGTGTTTCTCAGGCTAGAGAAGTGAGTTTGCCTTAAAGGGTTCAATACAGGGGTTCGAAAGAGAAAATCTTTGACAAAGAGTCATTGGACTCGAAATGTTAGCTCTTTTCTCTCCCTACAGATGCTGCCAGACCTGCTTAGATTTTCCAGCATTTTCTCTTTTGTTTGTTTCCAGCATCCGCAGTAATTTGCTTCAATACAGGAGTTCGCTTGGAGGTGGCAGCCGTTCTTTAACTTTTATAAGGAAAAAATGATTGTCAGCAGGGGGGGCATGGAAGTGAAAAATGATGCAGGGAATCTAATATAAGGGTAGCTAGGAGTTAGGGTGGGGGGGAAGTTGGACATGTTATTGTGGGTTTTTTGTGTGTTGGACCACTCGGTTGTTTAGAATGTTAAAATGTTTAAATTATAAATTCCTCAATAAAATGTTTTCTAAAAATAAAATGCTGCCTTGATGTCAAGGGCAGTCACTCTCACCTCACCTCTGGCATTCAGCTCTTTTGTCCATGTTTGAAACAAGGCTGTAATGAGGTCAGGAGCGGAGTGACCCCGGTGAAGCAAGTCTTCAGTGCTGCTGCCGGGATATTATCAGGGCCCATAGCCTTTGCAGTATCCAGTGCCTTCAGCCGTTTCTTGATATCACGTGAAGTGCATTCGTATTGGCTGAAGACTGGCACCTGTGATGCTGGAGACCTCCAGAGGAGACTGAGATGAATCATCCACTCAGCACTTCTGGCTGAAGATTATTACGAATGCCTCAGCCTGGTCTTTTGCACATATGTGCTGGGCTCCTCCATCATTGAGGATGGGAATATTTGCAGAGCTCCCTCTCTAGTGTATTGTTTAATTGTCACCACCATTCGCGGCTGGATGTGGAAGAACTACAGAGCACTAGTATACTCGCCACCATGGTTGCTCCCCCCCTGGGAGCACCTCCTCTGCCCTTGTGATGGATATCACGTTCGCCGCAGAATTCGGTTTGAAATAAGGCAACAGAAATTAATACGTCTCGTATTTTTATTCAAAGTGGAGTAAAGCCACTTTAGCTAAAGGTCGTCCAGAAGTCACCATTTGCTCTGAGAAACTCCTAGCTGACTTCAAGGATCATTAGGACATTCCAAACAAATACAGGATAAGGAAATCTTTGCATTGACACACCGTAAATTCTTGAAATCACCCCCCTACAATTATGTTATGGGCCAGGGTTTAGAGAACCCCAAAGTGTATCATGGAGTTCACCTGACCCACAACTTTGAATAGATTGTGGTTATGGGGAGCACACGGGCCCACTCTACAGGTGTGATGCAACCGAGATCTACAGTACTTTTAAATTAAAACAATGTTTATTTATGAAACCAGTTAACACTTTATAAACCCACAGTAAACATCTTAACAACTATCAATACCAATAAATCCCCCCCAAAATACAGTACTCTCCAAGTAACTCTTAATCTTTCGTTGCAACAGCCATAAGACATAAAAAACCCTTTTTACATAAAGACATCAGGTTTAACTTCACTACTGAGAGCAGTTACCACTTTGAAATCACCAAATGAACATTCTTTAGCTGGTAGAGATTCATACACATCTTGCTGTGAGTGCAACTTCTCCAAATCTAAAACAAATCTAAACACACCCTGTAGCTGCGAGCCCAAAGTGAAAGCAAACAGACAGCCCAGCTCCACCCACACTCTGACATCACTGATAAACACCCATTTCTTAAAGGTACGTCAATTACAGCTATTTTATAAACCCCCCATTTCTTAAAGGTACTCTCACATGACAATTATAAATACTCAAACCATGAAGACAGGAACATTCTTCAGATAAAGACAACAAATCTTTCCTTAGCTATATAACTTTTGACACTTAGAATAACACCCTCAAAGAAGTATCTGTTTGACAATCTATATATCTAAGAACCATGACAACATTGAAAAGAGACAGATCTCGTATACGAGTCCCTCTTTGCCAATATATCTTAAGACACCTGACATTCACACAGACACTAAGATCAATAAAACACTTATTGATGATAATAAATCAAATTAGCCATTTGGCTACAGGCAATTAACCAACAATAAGAGATAAGACAACAGAAAAAGTCCTTGACCGAATAGAAGATTTTATGTATATAAGGAGGCACTTTAGCGAAAGTTACTCTCTTCTCCTTCAGTACTACTGAACGGAGTAAAGCTCTGTTCAAACCAGCTAGCCTCATCAGACAAAGACCTTGTGGTTTTTGTATGTTTCTGTTAAACGTCTTAGAAATGTATTAGAAATTGATAGGAGATACTTTAGGATTTTCCATGTTTTAAAGATCTCATTCTCTTAAGTTAGTGTGTTAGCAGATAATAAAGGACTGTTAACGGTTTTTATATTATTAACAGATAACTAAAGATTATTAATCAATTTATATTTTTAACTCTGCAATTCTGTACGTATCAATTGAGAGTATTTTACAATAAAAATACATTATTTAAAAATTATACTGTGTAGACTTACTCTCAAAGTTTAAAATCCTAAATACTCATTGAGGAAGTCTTAAATGACTAGGACCCACGACGACAGAAGTAACGATTTAGTTATGAGTGATGCATCTGAACTTTTCCCATAAAAAGTAACTGAGATCCTGTTTAACTGTCTGAGACCCAGAAAACCATTCTCCCTTCGTGAGATCTATTTTGAGTCTTAGTAGAGAAACAGATTTCCCTCTTTTGGTGGCTTAACCTAAATCATAGGTTAGTAATAAAGTATTATCAGGTCCGGAATAATCTAAATCCGTCACACCCTCAGTTCATTCCTTCCCCCTCACCCCCCCCCCCCCAACCAAAATCACATTTCAGTACAATCTGCCTTCTCCCCCCCCCCCCCCCCCCCCTACCCCCAGGTCATGTAATTGTTCAGCCCAGTAAAAGAAAATTCTTCTTGGAGCATTCTTAGTTGTCCAGTATTGCTATCTTCCCTGCCCGTTTTTCTGGATGAACACTTTTCCGTCCTTCAGCATGTTAAAATTGTGTTCCTTGTTGCTGTAAGTTACCCGCTGGGTACAGCATGCCAACCTACACCTTGTTTTTAAATAAAGCTGCCGTGGTCCCATTGAACTCCGCCCGGCACTTGTCCAGATCGGCCCTAATGTCCTAGTAGATGCGGATTGTATGTCCCTCCCATCTACATGACTGAGTGCTCCTTGCCCAGTTCAGCACTCATTCTTTGTCCTGAAGCTTATGGAGTTTTGCTACTTTCCCGGGGTGGTTCTCCTGATTTGGGTCTTTGCCGGAGCGATCTGTGGGCCCTGTCCACCTCTGGGGGTTTGGCGAAGCCTTCCCCTCCGACTAGCTTCCCGAGCATCTCCTCAATATACTGTCAGGTTTCTGCCCTCAGCTAGCCCCACAATCCTTAGGCTCTGATGGCGGGGCTCGTTCTTCCACCTTCCTCTTGAGCACTCTCTGCGTTGTTACCAACTTTTCCAACTCAGCCTCAAATGAGGTGATCCAATTGTTCTGGTCAGCGGCCGCTTTCTCCAGGTTCCACACGGTCGCTCCCTGGGTCTCCAGTCTCCATTCTGTCCAATGCTTCTTCGATGGGAGCCAGAGTGGTTTCTATGGTCAACCTCACGGCCGACACGAGGACCTTCTTTATCGATCCCTGTGTTTTTGGAGTTCTATTGAAAGAAGCTCCATTCACTGCTCTGTCAGTCTGCAATCCTGCCTGGTCTGCCATGCTCTGCTCTGCTCCGTGTGTCTCAAAGAACAAAGAAAAATACAGCACAGGAACCGGCCCTTCGGCCCTCCAAGCCTGCGCAACCATGGTACCTGCCGAAACTAAAACCGTATGCATTTTTGGAGTCTGCACCCTTCCATTCCCACCCTATTCATAAATTTGTCTAGATGCCCCTTAAATGCCGCTATCGTCCCTGCTCCCACCACCGTCCCAGGCAGCACGTTCCATATATTTACCACCCTCTGTGCAAAAAAAACTTGCCTCGCACATCTGTTCTAAACTTTTCCCCAGGCACTTTAAACATATGTCCCCATGTACTTGACTCTCGTACCCCAAGGAAAGAGCATCTGACTCCACTATGTCCATGCCACTCATAATCTTGTAGACCTCTATCAGGTTGCCTCTCAACCTCCGTCGTTCCAGTGAGAAAAGAGAGTGTTTATCTAACCTCTCCTCATAGCCAATGCCCTCCATACCAGGCAACATCCTAGTAAACTGCTTCTGTACCCACTCCAAAGCATCCACATCCTTCTGGTACTGTGGCGACCAGAATTGTACACATTACCTTCGCTCGGAGGTCTGGATCGTCCTCTCCTGACTTTTACTTTTACTATTTTTCTGGCTCCATGGGTGGTTCAATGGCATTTCCTTGGGTGGTTGTTAGTTTGGAGTGAAGTTGGGTTTTGGGGGGGGGGGGGGGGCGTTGTTACTTTGGTATCTGATTTACAGGTTAAAAGGACCTAAATTGAAGTTCCCAAGGGAGAGCCACCTTTTGTGCAACTGCTCAGCACAGACCGGAAGTCTGAAAGGCACATTTTACTGACTTTATGTCAGTCATGCTAGCTTCTTCCCCTGGTGGTTTAACGATATTGCAATTTTCTCCCTGAAGAAGAGTCAGGAGATGCCATGAGCTGGATCTCTAGTGTCAGAAGACTGAGATAAGAGGAAAGCTGAGAAATAAATACTTGTCACTTCAACTTTGAAAATAAATGATTGAGAAGCGTCCTTATAAAATTTATAAGGTGTGAATTTTAATAGAAAAAAATCAGCCGAAGCGCCTGCAAATTGTGATGGTAAGATAAGGGGACGCATATGCAAACTGATAGTGGCAAGGTCAGGATTGACTGATATCCTGAATTATTTCTATAAGGAGCACCTCAAATTATCTCAGCAATGATGAGAACATGGAACTCGCTACCACAGGGAGTGGTTGAGTGAATAGCAGAGGTACATTAGAGGGGAAGTTAGGCAAGCATGTGAGGGAGAAAGGAAGAAAAGGTCGCAATGATAGATTTGAATGAGGAAAGATGGGAGGAGGTTGGAGTGGAGCATTGACTATTTGGACATTTATATCCTATGAATCCTCCTTTAGGTAAGGTAGTTGGGCTAAAATTCTGGTGACATTCAATAAAAAAAGAGAAGTTTATAGTCAATGAAGTGTAATCATTGTTGTAATCTAAGGAAACGTGATGCACAGCAAGTTCCCATAAACAGCAATGCAATAATCTGTTTCAATGATATTGAAGATTGAATACTATCCTTGGGGAGAAGTCTGCACTTCTCTTCAAATAGTGAGATCTTTTGAGTCACTGTGAGAAAATGTGATGCTTTAATGGGAGTTGTGCATTTCTTTGAAGGATGAGCTACTTGAGCTGAATAACTTTCTTCACCTGAACTTTTTTTGGTTATCCTTTTGCAGTTTACAACATGCTTATTAACATCCTCTAATAAGTGATGTTTAAATCCTAGGCACTAGTACACATACGTTTAAACCACCAAGGATATCATTTGTTTATAAAAAACGAATCATTTGCAATGTTTTGGGGTTTCTGTTAAATTTATTTAAAAGCAAGTTCTGAAAATATAAAGTTTTTATAGACTTGTCTTTTGTAATGGTTTCTACAATAAAACAAGACTTTATATTACTACTAAACACAGTAATGTAGTTAAGGGGGCTATAAGGTTGCATGGAACCCACCAGCCATTTCTACAAACATCTCAAGTGCAACAACCATATGACATTACAAGACAATGCTTGGAATCGTGTTACTATTATCCACTTATTCATTTTCAAATTCTACCCCCTGGTTATACACAAGAGGTTTCCTTCTGACCTCCTTGTTTTGCTTTCAGCATCATTATTATTGAACTGATACAAAAGGCTGCTCTGGTTGGCAGACTGTATCATAACCAGATACCAATTAAATATTTCTCTGACCCTGTGAGGTTGCAAACTCGTTTATGAGATAGGGCTCTACAGGTATCAAATGTGGATACCTTATCTTAATTGGCATCCGTCGCATGTACAACGTTCAGACACACTTCTCAATGTGTTCAACACAGGATCCTGGAATTGTGAACAGGAGTGGGAATGCTGCCTGATTTCCCCCCCCCTCCACCCCTACAATTGCCACCATCTGTCTTCCCTGTTCGAAAAGGGCCAGGCCAATCCTAGTGTCCCCTGCTGCTACTCTGGTTGTGGTCAGTTAACCCAGCATAGTCCTAGGACCGAGCCTGGGACGTTCCTGGTTTATGTGAATCACTTCCCCATTAGGCAGTAATTAACATTGGGATACAAGGTCTGTTAATGGTTTAATTTTTCTTATGTTCATGTGTCTGAAACTGGTAAAAATAGCTTTTGCCCATGTAAGTGGATAATAATACACCTTAAGCAAGCATCAGCCTTTACGCAAAATATACATTTCCAATCGCTTAGCTTTACAGAACACTAAATACAGGTAGCAAAAGGTGCAATGATTCATTGCTTCCCCACATAGATCATCTTTGACAAATTTACAATAGACTGCTACATAAATTTAAAGCTCTTTGGTGGCTGCAAAACCATCCACTATCACATCATCCATGTAACCGGGGCCGTAACAGTGAGGAGGGGAAAAAAGGCAGGCAATTACATGAACAGATTTCAATTAAAATCCATTGGTCTTTTGTAAAAAGTACAAAAACTTCAAACCTGACTGTTAACATTTAAGGATGCAGTTTGCAGAACATTGGTTAAGATCATTCCACTATTTGGCGAAATTAAAACAACTTGAATATGTACAAAAGAAATATAACCTGCTCATTTCACTAGTGTATTTGATTTTCATAGAAAAAAAAATGTGCTATTACATTCCAGTAGAAAACGGGATATACATAAAACACAGAAAACATTTATTTGAGATAAATGGGACAGGAACAACAATACAGTACAAAGCCATGAATTTTGAAAGAGGGGTTAACAGCTGGATATTTCCTTATTGTCAAAGATTTACAAGATAAATGTAGCCATTCTGTGCTTAAATACAAGTGAAAATAAATATTTTTTCTTTTTTTTTTTACATTTAAATAAACTCATGCAAACTTATTTACACGCACGCACACAGAACTCATTCCCTGCAATGTTTGTTTTGCAAAAGTCTATGCAGTTCTTTTTCCCCAAAGGGCTCTTTCCAAGCAGTTCATACTAAAACATGAATTTCCTTTCATAAACAGCTAAGGTGGAGCGTTGCTTTGGGTTCTCCTTTAATAACACCGCAAAGCTGTTACAGCTGTGCTATAACCCAAAACCGCGTTTGGGAAAACAAACACGTGACTGTGGAAATACACAAAAGGCCAGTGCCTGAACAGACAAACTTAATATTTCAGGAGTAAATAGTAAGAGTTGCATTTATATAGCACCTTTCACCATCCCGGGATGCTCCAAAGTGCTCGTCTGTTCTTCTTCAAAATAATGTTATGGATATCTTGATGGATTTAAAGGCTAATTCGAAAGAAAGCATCTCTGACAGTGCTGCATTCCCTTAGTATTACACTTGAGTATCAGCCTAGACTTTGTGCCAAAGTCTCTGGAGTGAGATTTGAACTTACGATCTTCTGACTTAACCAAGAGTGCTACCACCTGAGCACAATTGACACTTTGGTAAATCTGAATCTGATTTTGGTAAAGTGTACATCCTTGGGCAAAATTGGATGTGACAAAGTCTGCCCCAGAAACATTCTTTCCCCTTTGAGAATGTAGATAGACTTGCTGTGTATTTCACAATTTGTGATTGCTGATTCAGATTTGAACCATGTAGTTTAAAAAAAATTAAACATCACTGACTTTTGTTCCACCCCTTACCTGCAGAATCTAAGTTGTATTCACCGAACCTTTAATTGCAAGAATTTAAGCAGTCATTCTTTCATTCTTCATATTGTTAAAAACATCTTTTTGCAAGGCCACTAAATATCATGGCGATCTCAAGAGGGATCTGATGAAAGGTCCTTGTCCTGAAGCAGGAACCTATTTCTCCCTCCACAGATGCTGTCTGACCTGCTCGAGTGCTTTTAGCATTTGCTATTTATATTTCTAAATCACTCTGATAACCTAGCACCAATAATGAAAGAGTCTACATCAGTAATGCATCAAGTGACTGCAGTGAAAAAAACTCAAATGTTTGAAACTGCAACCAAATGTCACATTTTTGAAGAATGTCCATCAACTTAAAAGCTACAACTGATACACAGAATATATACAAAATAGTTACGCAGCCCATCACAGTCCAAAATGTTTTTGTACCCTTTGCAGACAACTGGAATTTCTAAATTGTCATAAGGTCCTCTGCCATGATCTATGTACAACAATTCGCAGGAAGAATGTAACCAAACTGTAATTGCTCCAAGATGTTGTGTGGATCAGAATCGCCAACGCTAACTATTAAATGGCATAATTAATTGTCTGTTAAAAAGGCGTGAATAATAAAAGACCAGTCATATACTCATGGAACATAGCTTCAAACAAATATCACGCATAAAAGTGTGACATGGATGTTAATGGGGTTGGGGTGGGAACATTTGGTAGGATTTTGACTTCTTTTGCCCTATGAATTCACAGTCCAGATAATCCAACAATTTAAGATTCCAATTTTGTACCGCTGGTCAATATCTAAATTTGAATATCCATGGAGTTAAGCTTTGGGGGAATGGGAAACACAGAGGGTCTGAACATTCTTAGGGGGCCTCGGTATAGCAATCTCATGAATAGCAAGTGTGCCACTGGTTCAGATCACAATCAAGTCAAACAACTATGGAATCCAATGTCAACAATCTACCCATCTGGAAGAAGCATGGAGGTGAGTGCCTCTGTCAGAAATTAGATGGGCAGAATAAATGGAGCCAAAGGCCACTTGCCAAACTGTAATGGCTTCTTTGCCGTGTTTTAATTGAACAGTAATAGTTAGAATTAGCTTTTATTTTCTTTGCATAACCTTGTGTCTAGATAATAGCTTCAGAAGTACAACCTTTTGAACAAAGTGTTTATGGCATTAACGTACAAGAAAGTGATTTGACCAGATTATTATGAGGTCACAGGAGTGGACTGTACTTGTCTCTTGCTCTTGTTTAAAAAAAAAGGGGCAGCATGTTGGTGCAGTGGTTAGCACTGCTGCCTCAAGGAGTCGAGGTCCCAGGTTCGATCCCAGCTCTGGGTCACTGTCCGTGTGGAGTTTGCACATTCTCCCCGTGTTTGCATGGGTTTCGCCCCCACAACCCAAAGATGTGCAGGGTAGGTGGATTGGCCACGCTAATTTGCCCCTTAATTGGAAAAAATGAATTGGGTACTCTAAATTTATTTTTAAAAAACAGAGTTGGAATAAAACCTAGAAAATTTAAATGGTGATAAGAAATGGAACAATGAAAGAATTGGTTGGGAATAAAAGAAGAACCTGATCAATATTTTTAGACCGACTGGACACAGAATGGAGGGGACAACATCAGGGCAATAAGTAGCAATCAAAGTAACAGACAAGAAAGCCATGTGTACCTGTGGGAAGAGATGGACTCATCAGTGTTGACATGAATGAAGCCAACCAAAAGGACTGACTAGATATGTAAATGGGCAGATGAGGAGTTTTGCATTAAATCTCCTTGAAAGTTCAATTGCAAATGTTTCTCTGAAAGAACTGCTATCTTTATTGGGCGTACTAACTATGGTACATCAATTTGTATTTAGTTTTGGTCATATTCTCCTCTTTTATCCTTTATGGTGTCTCACCAAATGACCCCATTTTGGAGGCCTCCCAACAGGTTACTTCCAAGAGAATGAGATGGACAAGAAGGCTTCCTTCACAGTTCTACAGCAAAAACAGCTGTTCTGCCCCCACACTCCCCATTGCAGCAAGGTTAAGATCACAAACTCAAAGATATTACAGTTGTGAACTTTTGCCCTTTTGTTGCATGCTCATTGGATGGAGTTTCAACAATCTGTGTCACTCTTGATTTGTCATTACCTGTCCATTAATCAACAAACTATCTGTCAGAACACTTTCCCTGGAGTTAACCTGCTATTTTCCATTAAGGAAGCCAAGTATGACAAAAGTCTCCCACTGATGGACATTTGTTCAGTGTAGAATCACAGGTACGGAACCTCACTGCACCTATTCCTGCCACTATTATTTCTTGGCGAACAAACCTCTGATCAAAAAAACTGGATACAGTTTTACAATAGGATATACCATTCTTCCACAACATACATTAACCCAATAAGACAGAGGTGCATTTATAATACCTCAGAGACTCAAGATCCCTGTTAAATAGTAAATTCATTTATTTTGAAGGATATTTATGTAGGCAAATACAGCAGCCAATTTGTATACACGGCCCACAAACAGAATGAACAACCAAATAATGATATGTACTCGCACTTCAGTTCAAATAAATCTAATCAACTAAAGAAGCTTGCGAACAGACAATATCAAAAAGTAAATATTTTACAAATTGCAAGTGAAGAGGCTAGGATAACTTTGGTCGAACCGAGATTTGATATTGTAATTTATGATATCTGATTACTCATTACCTTGCATAGACTCCAGCCTAGGTTGTGTCACAACAGGCAAGGGGCACAATATCTCCTCACTTATGAAATATATGGAAAATAGAAAAGACATTTCAAGTTAGAGATCAATAAGGGCTATGATCGAAAGCTTATTGAATATTAAAAATAATTGCATTTATACAACACCGTTAACCATCTCATGATATCGCAAAGTGCTTTACAGCCAATAGAAACTTTTGAAGTGTAATCGTTTATAATGTACCAAACATGGAAGTCAATTTATGTACAGCAAGCCCCCATGAATGACGTGATAATGCCTAGCTAATCTGTTTTATAGTGATGTTGGGTGAGGGATACTAACTGTCCAGAACACTGGGAAGAGCTCCTCCACCCATCCCCAAATACTGGGATCTTTTACAGCCACCTCGCTTTAAAGATTATCTGAAAGATAGTATCTCTGACAGTGCAACACTCCCTCAGTACTTCCCTGGAAAAGTCAGCCAAGGTTAGTATGCAAGCCACTTGAGCACAATTTGAACCCTTAACCTGCTGACTCAGAAGTTAACAATCAAGTAAACAAAAACTTAACCAGCAGAATACCTGCCAAATATGGATTTCTTGCCTCTCTGAAGTATTACGTCGTTGATGAGTTATTGTGCAATACATCTCAGAATTAAGAACAAAAAATAAATTAATCTGCTGACTTTACAAAGTGCCACCATGCCACCTGCAGGAGGCTGTGTACCTACCCGAGGACTTAGGACAAGCAAAGCCAGCCAGCGAGGGCTCTTTCGGCACACCCATGGTGCCCTGCTCATTACAAAATGATCCTGGCAAATGCCTGATGAAAGTGAAGCACATTATTTTCGAGTGGCATGTTCATGGAGTAAAGGGAGAAGTAGCTGAGCTGAGAGAATAGAAAGACTTTTCAAGATATTGAAAGGACACTAAAACCCACAGTCAAGGGTTCTTCAGAATGATGAGTAAATAATTTTATTCGATTTTACCGACCAGATCAATCAAATTACTGAGATGATAAACTATTACACTGGAATAAGCCATTTGCATACAGCGTTTGGAACTGCACCATTTTCTAAAATAAACCCAGATGGTGGTGGAGGGTGATTCAATTTTGACTTTCTGGCAATGGTCCGATTACAAGGTGTTTGATTCACCTTGCTGACAGTTCAGTATTCACTCATCACACGCAATGCTCGGAGTCTGCAGTTTTTACATTGTTTAATTTGCAGGGTTAAACTCTAATTGAAGTTGCGGAGCTGAAGAAAAAGCTGTGTTTCAATAAAAAGTCAAGCGATTGAGATGTTGGGTGTAAATTAAAAAATCTCTGGGCAGATGGGAATAGGAATGGAAATTGTAAATTATCTGTACTTTTGAGAAGTGCTACACTCTCCGCAAAGAGCGATAACCAATTAATAGCTAAAGGACAAGATTTCACATTTTAAGTCCTTGTAGGCGGCTTATAATTCAAACCACAGAACAGAATCCCTCTTTCTTATTTTTAGCACAAGCAACAAAAAAAAAAAAAAAAAAAGGTATACATTGTACTGTCCCTTATGTAGACATTCAATGCTGCCAGAACCAGTCCAAAATGGCATTTGGCTCCCAAGGGTTTAATTCTGTTCTTTTCCTTTCCCAGCTTGGTTACTTCTAATTCCAGAACTGTCCTTTATTGTGAGAATATGCCTGGAATCGTCCCTCTAGTACAAGCTAGGTAAATCATTCAGCTTCATTTTAACTCCTCACAAATTTGGTCTTCCCAATCTGGGTGCAATCTTTCACCCGCATTCAGGTGCAGTGAGACTTTCGGGGTCTAACTGCTTCTCCCCCCGACCTGGGAGGCCAAACAACATGTCTGCGATATTTAGTTATATTTTAGAAAACCCAATCTCTACAATGGCTTCTTCTGCACCCTTCTCCATGGCAAGGTGACTCACATGGGCCTTGTATCCAGGCAGAAATGATGATTAGCTATTCTTTAGACCTCCGTCTTGTCCTGGAATAAAATGGACAGTTCAAAGTACACTCTTTTACCATATTTAACACTTCTCTGGGATTCGGAGATTCTCAGTCTGTCCATCATCATCACAGTTACAGTTGCATTGTCTCTAAGTGTGGATACCTTGCAACTTCTTCCCAATAAAACAACCTAGGTCTTCTTTAATTGCCCCATCACCTTGAACTTGAACTGTCAGACAGACCACAGCATAGGTCACATGACACTTCATTTTACCCTAAATTTAAAGACAAAATTTTATAAATCTCATAATTTTAACATAAAGACATTTTGCCTGTAGCTCAACTCTTAAATAATCTGAACAGGTGATCTGTTATCTGTAGAAAGTAGAAAACTTTAAATCGCCTCATGATAATTATCTAGTTTAAAATGTTGCCCACTTTGCATAATTAACAGCAAATTCAACGACTGAATTTTCCACATTATATAAATCACATAATCAAAAACCCCTCCCACCCGGCTTACTCACTCTTCCAACTTCTTCCATCGGGCAGGAGATACAGAAATCGGAGAACACGCACAAACAGACTCAAAAACAGCTTCTTCCCCGCTGTTACCAGACTCCTAAATGACCCTCTTATGGACTGACCTCATTAACACTACACCCTGTATGCTTCATCCGATGTAGTTTATGTAGTTACATTGTGCACCTTGTGTTGCCCTATTAATGTATTCCCTTTTCTTCCCATGTACTTCATGATCTGTTGAGCTGCTCACAGAAAAATACTTTCACTGTACCTCGGTACACATGACAATAAACAAATCCAATCCAATAAACAAATCCAATCCAATCCAGCATGACACAGGAAAGAGAGATTGGGTCAAACCTGCACCTTAAAGGACTTAACCTTTGGGAGATTTAGCAATATTCTTCAAATATAGGAATGATGAGTAAATTGAGAATTCTAATTTGGAATATTCAACTGGTGGTTTATCAGCAAACGGACCTGTTAATTTGTGTGAAGAAACAAAACTACTTCAAATCATTTGCTTGGGTAATTATATTTTTGTTGAAAATATAGTGTTGTAAAGTGAATTGGCTATATATGAAAATCCCGACTCACAAGGTTGAACACGGTCTAATCATCTCTTAAAGAAGTATAATATGGGAAAATGTGAACTTGTCCACAGGAAGAATAGAAATACAGCATATTATTTAAATGGGGTGCCATTGCAGAACTCTGCAGTACAGAGGGATCTGGGTGAGGCATTACAAAAGTTAGGAAATGAGTCACAAGCCAAATGAAATGTTATGGTTTAATCGCAAGAAAGGATTTTAAAATTTTTTATTCATTGGATATAGGCAACGCCAGAATTTGTTGCCCATTCCGAATTGTCCTTGCTCGGCTATTTCCAAGATCATTTAAGAGTCAACCACATTGCTGTGGTTCTGGAGTTGCATCTGGTTTCACAGAGATCACCAGACTTTTAATTCCAGATTATTATTATTTTTTTTTAACCGATTTCCAATTTCACCATCTGCAATGGTGGGCTTTGAATAGAGTACCCAGAGCATTACTCTGGGTCTCTGTATTACTAACCCAATGACAATACCACAATGCCATCGTCTCCCCTTAGGGTTCACTCGACTGATGTCCTGGATGGGGAAGGAAGGGTGGCACGGTGGCACAGTGGTTAACACTGCTGCCTCACAGCGCCAGAGACCCGGGTTCAATTCTGGTCTTGGGTGACTGCTGGAGTTTGTACTTTCTCCCCGCGTCTGCGTGGGTTTCCTCCGGGTGCTCCGGCTTCCTCCCACAGGAAACAAAGATGTGCAGGTTAAGTGGATTGGCCATGCTAAATTGCCCCTTAGTATCCAAAAGGTTAGGTGGAGTTATTGGGTTACGGGGATAGAGGCGGGGCATGGGCCGAGGTAGGGTACTCTTTGCAAGGGTCGGTGCAGACTTGATGGGCCGAATGGCCGCCTCCTCCACTGTAGAGATTCTATGATTAATCTTATGAGGACAAGTTGGACAGGCTGGATCTGTAGTCATTGGAGTTTATTAGAATGAGCAGTGATCTCATTGAAACATACAAGATCTGGAAGGGAGAGACATGATGGATGCCGAAAGGGTGTTTTACCTTGTGAGGGAGATTAGAACTACGGGGTTTCCCATTTAAAAGATGAGGAGAGTTTTCTTCTCTCAAAGGGTCCTACGGGTCATTGAATATTTTTAAGGCAGAGATGGGTAGATTCTTCACTAACAAGTGAGTCAAAGGATACCGGAGGTAGTCAAGAATGTAATGTTGAGGCCACAATCAGATTAACCATGATCTTATTGAATGGTAAAGCAGACTTGAGGGCCGAATGGACTACCCCTGCACCTATTTGTATGATTAAATGATTTCCCCAGTCAACCTCACATTTAAAAAAAAAAAGACACGTTTATATAGCATCCTTCATGACTTCAGTCTCAAAGTGCTTTATAACCAATACTTGAAGTGTAGCCAATGAAATTTAGACATTAGTTATTGTCTTGTTTGTCACAATATATCCTTTATTTCTATCGGTACTAAATCAGAGAGAAATCAACACTGCAAAACAAATTATATGGTCATTATTACATTACAAGAGCAAAGAACTGCAGATGTTGAAAATCTGGGGAAAAAAGAAAATGCTGGAAATATTCAGAACTGATAACAGGGCTTCAACCTGGAACATTAACTCTGTTTCTTTCTCTATTGATGCTGCCAGAGCTGTTGAGTATATCATAAAATCATACAATTTGCAGTGCAGAAGGCCCTTGGAAAGAGCACCCTATTTATGCCTACACCCTATCCAGCATTTTGTGTTTTTATTTCATTATCACATTGCAGGGTCTGGGAGTTTGCTGTGTGCAAATTCTTTGCCCTGTTTCCTACATTACAACAGTGACTACAATTAAAAATGTACTTTGGTGCCTGTAAGGTAGTTTGGGATGTCCTTAAGAAAGATGCTATATAAATGCAATTGTTTTTTCTAGAAAGGGAAAATGAACCCTTTAACGGCCACAAAGCTGAGTTCAGATCAAGACTATTTTTTTAATTTTTAAAGTTCCATTACTAAGTTTTAATAGAAAGAAGGGATACATGACATGACAATAAACTTTAACTCACATCCACTGTTAGCAAATAAGCAAGCAATTTTGTTTCACACATTCTGTTGACCAAGCAAATGTACATGGCTCTCCAAGAATACTCTTGGAAAACTGCACCACTTATGATCAGCCTATGATGGTTGCATGGTGAAACATCTACCCTAGAACAAAAGATCTCGCGCCAATTCACACGGGTAAGATTATTATAAATGATTGTTCCTACAGAATCCAACTGTGGCATCCATCATGTCCTTTCAGCCTATTTCAAGTTTCAATCAGCACTCTATTTATTTCAATGAATCAACTAGCACCACACGCATTACTTATTTGCAATTGTAATATTGCTTTGGTGCTCAATGCAGCATACACTCACAATTGCTTCCAGATTTCATCATGACCCGTCACATAGGACTTCCATATTTAGACACACATAACGGACCATTCATCACAGGGTCCTGCGCATCAGTGAGCAGCCCATTTCAATGCCCCGAACGTCGAAAAATTGTGGTTTCCCAGGAAGGGGTTAAACTACTTTACAGGCACAATTCTCTCAGGCAGAGCTACACAACAAATGTTTTGATATCAAGTATTTAAAAATAAAAGCAATATTAATGTGAGACGCTGGCTTGTTAATTAGTCAGCTGACTGTGCTCCCTCCCCACTGAATCAAAAGTTTTCGAACGTTAACGAGGTACATCTGGAACAGAGGTTGGAGGGAATTTTGCATAAGCTCTTGCTGCTGGTTCATAACAGAGCAAGTTGCACAAAGTTTAGCAATAGGAAACAGAGAGCAATTAACAATGGCACCATTTCAACTAAGCTACAATGATAAATAATAGGATCTCTGTCTGTGATATTAAGTGCTGAACTGACCTTGAGGAAGATACAGAGAGGAAGACAAACGTCAGTGGTGCAGATTACACCAAATTGTGTGGAAAAACAAGATGCCTTGTATAGACAGATAATGCTGACTGAATGGTTGGGCAGATAGAAATGTATATTGAAGTATGTACGGTAATACAAATTAATCTTAGAATTGCAAATATTTGGCATTATCTGTATTGTTATGTGAAAACAGCTTATTCACTATATGTTGGAAATCTTTCAAATACCATGCAGCAAAGACTGCCAGAGGCAATAGATGGGTAAAGTCCAAGTCCAGGACTACTAATGGTTCACGGATTCAAACCAAACTGGATCACGGGCTGCCTTGAACTTTGAAAAGACTTTTTGCACACATTATTGATTTTTCAATCAATTCCATCAACTTGATTCTATGATGAATGGTGGAGAATGGAAGGAAAAAAGAAGTTTGATAAAAACAAAGCCCCAGCAAGCCATGATTCTGGCATTAAAAATAAAGGAGAATGAGGTGAAATGGATCCAGAGATGTGGAATCATGGGGGAAACATACAGCATTACAAATTTGAGAGACAATGTTAGTGAGATGAAGCTGGGGGAGTAACTTTGGCTGAGGCTTAAGTTTATAGAATAAATTACAATCCGGCATCAACACTGCAAAGTTCAGTAAAACAAGTCTTTGCTTTGTTTTGCGAGAGCGGGCTGGGGGTTATGGGAGAGGGAAATAAAATGGTCCCTCAGGTTCCAAAGAGCAAAACAAGCTTGATGGGGGAAATAGCTCCTTGGATTTCAATAGCACAAGTAACCATCAACTTTGTTTCTCTTCATTCCCTTCATGTTAATATTTGTTTTGTGTCATGAGGGATTATGGACAATCAGCATGTTCTTTGCAGAATAGCCACTGTGGGGCTCCCAAGAGTAGTTTTCAGCCTACACTAACTGAATTAAATCTCAGAATAAAGTTGGCTCCATCCATTTCACTTAGAACAATAATACAATCTGACACTTATCCCATGTTGAGACTTCCATTGATCTAGATCAGACCTGCTGAGGCTGCTAAGTCAAAAGGACCAAAACAAGGAATAAAAAGTTTAAATCAAAACCAAAAAATATTTATCCCGCAAAACTAATGACTGCTCATGCACCTCAATGGCTTACCTTGGCATTGGAAAACCAGGATCCATGCTAAGTAGCCAATTTTACTTTGTGTCACGCATTTGATGTTATCTTAAAAACGCGTGAGAAACCATATTTGGGTTCTTTGCTGACAACTAACAAAATACTACGTGAAACATCTCACTGAAAAAAAAAGTTGATATTAGAACTGATTTTCTCCTGATTTCTCTCGGCAAACTACCCCCATCAACCATTCCAGGCCAAGAATGGAGGTGTAGGAAACCGTTTCCTGATCCTGCAATGATATTGATTATGAAATATAGGGGAGGAATAGGCATTGACTTTACCTCTGACCATCGGAGTACGGTGAAGGAATTTCACCTCATCCGCTCCTTAAAATCATGGCATTAATCAAAATAGACCATGCGTTTGAATCATTGTTACAAACACCCCATGTTCAACTATATTGCGGCAGTGTGAAAATGGCCTGACCTCTAATACCTTATCAGTCTAGAAATGGCAGAACAGTAATTTGCTTATGCCAGCAAAGTTTATAATCTTCTGTCATCATTATTTTAGCACAGGTTATCATCTCCTCCCCATATCTATTAAAACGGTTTACATTGTCAATTCCAAAATTAGATTACTGATAGGAATCTTTAATGTTTTAATAAATTGCATTATGTATCAATACAAACCTCCTTAAAGCTTTGAAAGTTTTAAGCCCGATAACAATGCACTCCCTCTAACTTTTTGAAACAAGCCTAATAGACACACAAGTGCACACACGCACATATACTCACATACAAGGGTATCTGACATATTGTCTAATGGCATAGAGGAGTGTTGTACAACATCTTTTGGCTGATCGAAGAGCATCACTTCCTCTACAGAAGGAAGGAACCGACGAGCTTTGGCGCCACACAGTAAGTAGTGCCAGCATCTATTAACACAAAATAAAAAGTTATTACATTTGTCAAACTGGCATTGACAAGTTTGATTGGCAGGCCAGATTAAAACTTTCCACCATCATAAAATCATTACAGAAGTCCAGGTTGATATTCAATCATCACGGCACAAAACTTGACACAAGATTCCAACGGACAGGGCAAGTATACAATCGGGGTTTCAATAATGACCGTTCTTCCCTTCTATGATAAAGGATCACTTTATGGAGCAGAAGAGGAAAGAAAAGACAAACGTTTGCAGTGGGACTGCCCTGAATTGAAACCATGTTTCTGATTGGTTGTAAAACTATGTCTGGAGGAGTAAGGCTGCAGCTTGTTGGGCAAAAATAACACACAGCTGCTGCAATAGTCTTCACAGTGCAGCCAGCTTCACAGCTGCCGTTGTTAATGGCTGTTCACACCGAGATCTCGTACGTGGTCCCACCTACGCCCGACACCTTTTTCACGTTGGACTGTCTGGTGGGACTGACTGTAGCACCATGGGAACTAGAGGTTGAGCTTATTCGACTATCCACTCTGGATAAACGTTTTGGCTGTCCGTTAATCTTGCCGTGAACTGCCTTCATTTGAACCTCATCACTGAAAAACAGAAAGATGACATTTGGTGCATTGCTTTAATTCAGGTGTTTCTCTGGAGCCAATTGAGACAGAAACATGCATCAGGCCACTATTTTCAACTAAAGCGTAATAAGAGTTAGAACCCACCTTATTGAACCTGTACATTAATAGTTTTATTATTTATACAAACACAGGTTAATCTGAACTAGAAGGGTTTTAGCAAGATTCAGAAGACAAGGTACACCACCTACCATGGGGTTATCAGGGGCTGAGGCACACCTTCTGACATTTCCATTGCAGTGACGAACGACAGAGGCTTTTGGCTTCCATAAGAGGGGGACCTGACTAACGTGGAAGATGTGATTTGATGACCTGGAGACCTGTATGCAGTCTCAACAGCTCTGCTTTGCAAAGTGTGATGGGGCTGCACATTGTTGTTTGCTATGTCTGCATGAAGGGAACTTGTGGAAGTCCTGGCTACCCTCGTCACTGTGCTCGACAGGGAGGAAGCAGAAGTGCGCATCAGAGGGTTCCTTGTGCTGTAATTGGGAGACACAAGATTATCTCGGGAACCATATCTGCCAGTGGTTGTCCTTCTCGGGTCATCCAGTAAAGTGTTCAGATGTTGCAGGTTATATGACCCAGGTGTGTCGTGTGCCCCGGAATCTAGAAACACCGAATCAGGTGAGGCTCGAAGGAGTTTCCCTCGTTCTTCCATTGCCTTCCGCTCCTGAATGGAGGCCATTATTTGCTTCGAGAGGTTGTCGTATCGGACTGGCGAAGGTTCCCGCTGGTGTGGTGGCGAGCTTCTATGGATTGGGCTGTAACCTAGCACAGGCTGACGCTGGAGATTCGCCCCTCGGATCTGGCACATTTTGGCCGACAGGTATGGTGAATGGTATCCCACAGCCGAAACTCCAGTGTGTGCTGCAGAATCTACCCCAGGATATGCGGGGGCGGGATTGAGCAAACTATCATAGGACAGGCTTCCATTCCTGCTGGACAAGGAATTCGGACCAAAAATGTTTTTGTATGGATTAGGAGACGAGCCGTCCGATTTCATTTGATGTAATTGAACCTTGTCTACTCCTCTCCTATGGGCCGACTTTAGGCTCAGAGAGCGAGAGCTAACAGAGAGAGAGTCAAGTTGGAACGGTGATGATTGGTAAGTCTTGTGAAGTGATGGCGATCTGTAGTCAGGGATATCCAGATTTGGCTCGGACCTGTAGTCATGGGCCCTGTTGCACTCTTCCATGATAACTGCCTCTTTATGTCCTTCCTGCATGGAAATCTATAAAATGGGAAAATCCAAGACAGTTACCAGGAATAATCAATTTCATCACTCAACAATAACAGTTGCTGCCACCAACATTGCAATTCTGCAGTTAAGAGGTTCAATTTTGTTCCTGTTCAAATTAAAGATAACAAGTAATTTTGGCAATACTGACACCACAATTTTCAACCATTATATGAAAATTACTACATGAAGGAGATTGCGGAAAGCAGGTAAAGAGGTTAGCAAAAAGGCACTCTCTCAAAGGTTGTAATAAAGATTAGCTGTTGAAATCTGAATCACTCTCACATTATATTAAGATTACAGTACAGTTGTAATTACGTTAATTGCAATATTTTATACACGTCTGATTCAAGTTACAGGATTCTGCAGAGTACAGCATTGGGATTAGGCATTTCTCCAATATGAACACCATTGCAATAATGCTTTCTTCCCAGGTTTTGAAACTTTCATTCTGGGACAGTCCAATATTCAAAAAGATATTAAGAGTTTTATTTAGCCTTTTCCCGATGAATATGATAGAGTGCAGAGGTCCTTCCTGTTTATTCCTTTATTTCCCCTTTCTTTTATTTAGCTGTTACATTTTTGATCCATTGATATGTCACTGAGTCAAGAGGCCTGTATCTTTAATTCAAGCAGGAAGAATCCCAGAGGCTCTGCTGCTTTAAACAGAAGCTGTAGACTGGCCGGCGTCAGTGAGAGAGAGAGAGAGAGAGAGAGAGAGAGACGGGTTGGGACTTGGTTTGATTGATTGCCTGGTAGCCAATGGATTGGCCCAGAGGGCTGTGCTCTGCCCGATAACAAGTAGTGATTGGATCTGAGCCCACTGAAAAGGTTCCAGTTTTGGTTCTGGTAGCCCAGTGAAGCGACCCAACTAACTCTCTCCAGAAAGATCCAGCTAACTGTCCAGAAGGCCACTGTGAGGGCTGACTCACTCTCCAGAAAGCCTCTGGGTGCTGTTATCCTGAGATGCCAGAGGCCTGAAGAAGAACCATGAATTGAAAACAAAGTTTGATGTGAAATAAGGTGCCTCTCCGGAAAATGCTGTGAACAATATAACTCTCTCCAGAAAGCTGCTAAAGGTTCTGTGTATTGAATTCTTGAAACCACAGATACCCGAATGAAACAACAGTAAAGGCCTTGATCTGAAGGCTAGAATTGAAGCAACTTTGCTAAAACAAAAAAACACCATCTGAAGCAAAGACTCTCATCTTTAGACTTTCATCCTCATTATTTTTCACCCCTTCCCTCCAATCTATGTTTGTCCATCTGTGTGTGTGGGTAGAGGATGGAGGTGCTTAAAGTGGGAATCAGCAATTAAATGATAGTTAACCAGTTGCATTTACTGCACATTTCATGACAGTTCTGGTTATAAATAAACAGTAATCCTGTTTACAGTTACAAACTGGTGACTGTAATTATTGGGAAGCCAAAGGCCAAAGACTTTGTGTATTTTTATAAGAATTATTGGTTAATTCACTTGTAGTGTGTCTCTGGAGCAAGTGGGGCTGGAATTGACCGTGTACTAACTCAGGGTGTCGATTCAAGAGTACAAGTATAAGAATCAATCTACATCCAAAGGAACTATCCACTTGAGACATCTCCAAGTGTACCACATTTTATAACAATATGCTTCTCCACCCCCCTGCCTAAGTATATATGGCAAGGAATAAAATGATTTCTTCTTTGCAATATTTCTTCCTTGAAGCATGCTCCTCCCTCTGCAAAAGGACAAGACTGCATGGACTATTAATAACCATCAAAGCCCCAACATGAATCATTTTTTTTTTTAATTTAAAAAAAATATATATTTTATTCAAATTTTTCGGCCAAACAAAACAATACAAAGGTTTTCCTTTTTACAACAATAAAACAATATAAATAACAGTGGCCGTTTTAACAAATAAATAAATAATATATAAACTAAATGGCAACTGCCATAACAAAAATAATAACTCTCCAAAAATAAAATCAAACAATCCATTATACATAACCTAGTACAAATATCCATACAAAAACACCCCTGAGGACCCCCCCTCCCCCCCGGGTTGCTGCTGTTACCTTCCCATTTCCTTTATCGTTCTGCGAGGTAGTCAATGAACGGTTGCCACCTCCTGGTGAACCCTTGAGCGGAACCCCTTAGTGCGAACTTTATCCGTTCTAGTTTTATAAACCCTGCCATGTCATTTATCCAGGTCTCCACGCCCGGAGGTTTGGCTTCCTTCCACATAAGCAATATCCTTCGCCGGGCTACTAGGGACACAAAGGCCAAGACATCAGCCTCTTTCGCCTCCTGCACTCCCGGCTCTTCTGCAACCCCAAATATAGCCAAACCACAGCCTGGCTCGACCCGGACCCCCACCACCTTCGAAAGCACCTTTGCCACCCCCACCCAGAACCCCTGCAGTGCCGGACATGACCAAAACATGTGGGTGTGGTTTGCTGGGCTTCTCGAGCATCTCCCACACCTATCCTCTACCCGGAAAAATTTACTGAGCCTTGCTCCGGTCATATGCGCCCTGTGTAAAACCTTGAATTGTATCAGGCTTAGCCTGGCACACGAGGACGACGAGTTTACCCTACGTAGGGCATCAGCCCACAGCCCCTCCTCAATCTCTTCCCCCAGCTCTTCTTCCCATTTCCCCTTCAGCTCATCCACCATGATCTTCCCCTCGTCCCTCATTTCCCTGTATATATCCGACACCCTACCATCCCCCACCCATGTCCCTGAGATCACTCTATCTTGAATCTCCTGCATCGGGAGCTGCGGGAATTCCCTCACCTGCTGCCTCGCAAAAGCCCTCAGTTGCATGTATCGAAATTCATTCCCTTGGGGCAACCCATATTTTTCCGTCAGCGCTCCCAGACTCGCAAACGTCCCGTCTACGAACAGATCTCTCAGTTGCACAACGCCAGCTCTCTGCCATGCTCCAAATCCCCCATCCATTCTCCCCGGGACAAACCTATGGTTATTTCTTATCGGGGACCGCACCGGGGCTCCCGTCCTTCCCCTATGTCGTCTCCACTGTCCCCAAATTTTTAGTGTTGCCACCACCACTGGACTTGTGGTGTATTTCTTCGGGGAGAACGGCAATGGCGCCGTCACCATTGCTTGTAGGCTGGTTCCTTTGCAGGACGCTAGCTCCAATCTCTTCCACGCCGCTCCTTCCCCTTCTCCCATCCACTTACACACCATTGAGATATTGGCGGCCCAGTAGTATTCACTTAGGCTCGGTAGTGCCAACCCCCCCTATCCCTGCTACGCTGCAAGAACCCCCTCCTCACTCTCGGGGTCTTCCCGGCCCACACAAAACTCAGGACACATTTCTCAATTTTCTTGAAAAAAGCCTTCGTGACCATCACCGGAAGGCACTGAAACACAAAAAGGAATCTCGGGAGGACTACCATTTTGACCACCTGCACCCTACCCACCAGTGACAGGGGCACCATGTCCCATCTCTTAAAATCCTCCTCCGTCTGTTCCACCAATCTTGTTAAATTAAGCCTATGTAAGGTTCCCCAACTCCTGGCTATCTGAATCCCTAAGTTACCTTCCTCAGCGGTAAGTCATCTATTCCCTTGCTCTGCTCCCCCGGATGCACCACAAACAACTCACTCTTCCCCATATTCAATTTGTACCCCGAAAATTCCCCAAACTCCCTGAGTGTCTGCATTATCTCAGGCATCCCCTCCACTGGGTCCGCAACATACAGCAATAAATCATCTGCATACAAAGATACCCGGTGTTCTTCTCCTCCCCGGAGTACTCCCCTCCACTTCCTGGAGCCCCTCAGTGCTATGGCCAGGGGCTCAATCGCCAATGCAAACAGCAACGGAGACAGGGGACACCCCTGCCTCGTCCCTCTATGAAGACGGAAGTAGTCAGACCTCTGTCTGTTCGTGACCACGCTCGCCACCGGGGCCCTATACAGCAGCTGTACCCATCCAATAAACCCTTCTCCAAAACCAAATCTCCTCAGCACCTCCCACAGATAATCCCACTCCACTCTGTCGAATGCTTTCTCGGCGTCCATCGCCACCATTATCTCCGCCTCCCCCTCTGGTCCAAAGATGTGCGGGTTAGGTGAATTGGCTAATGATAAATTGCCCTTAGTGTCCAAATTGCCCTTGGTGTTGGGTGGAGGTGTTGAGTTTGGGTAGGGTGCTCTTTCCAAGAGCTGGTGCAGACTCAAAGGGCCGAATGGCCTCCTTCTGCACTGTAAATTCAATGATAATCTATGATTAATCTAGGACAAAGGTTCGGCACAACATCGTGGGCCGAAGGGCCTGTTCTGTGCTGTATTTTCTATGTTCTATGTTCTATGGTGGGGGCATCATCATTACCCCTAGCAACCTCCGTATGTTAGTGTTCAGCTGTCTCTCCTTAACGAACCCAGTTTGATCCTCGTGGACCACCCCCGGGACACAGTCCTCTATCCTCGTCGCCATCACCTTGGCCAGGGGCTCAGCATCTACATTTAAAAGGGAAATGGGCCTGTAGGACCCACATTGCAGCGGGTCTTTTTCCTTCTTCAAAAGGAGCGATATCGTTGCCTCCGACATAGTGGGGGGCAGCTGCCCCCCTTCCCTGGCCTCATTAAAGGTTCTCGTCAAAAGTGGGGCCAGTAGGTCCATATATTTCCTATAAAATTCCGCCGGGAATCCGTCCGGTCCCGGGGCCTTCCCCGCCTGCATGCTCCCAATCCCTTTTACCACCTCCTCCATCTCAATCTGTGCTCCCAGTCCCGCCCTCTCCTGCTCCTCCACCTAGGGAATTCCAGCTGATCCAAGAAACACATCATTCCCTCCTTCCCTTCCGGGGGCTGAGCCTTATATAACCTCTCATAAAATGCCTTGAACACCCCGTTCACTCTCTCCGCTCCCCGTTCCATCTCTCCCTCCTCATCTCTCACCCCACCGATCTCCCTCGCTGCTCCCCTCTTCCTCAATTGGTGGGCCAGTAGCCGACTCGCCTTCTCTCCATACTCATACTGTACACCCTGTGCCCTCCTCCACTGTGCCTCTGCCTTACCCGTGGTCAGCAAGTCAAATTCCACATGTAGCCTTTGTCTTTCCCTGTACAGTCCCTCCTAAGGTGCCTCCGCATATTGCCTGTCCACCCTCAAAAGTTCTTTCAACAATTGCTCCCTTTCTTTACCCTCTTGCTTCCCTTTATGTGCCCTTATGGATATCAGTTCCCCTCAAACCACCGCCTTCAACGCCTCCCAGACCACTCCCACCTGAACCTCTCCATTGTCATTAAGCTCCAAGTACCTTTCGATGCACCCCCTCACCCTTAGACACACCCCCTCATCCGCCTCTCCTACCTCCAGGTCTACCCAATGTGGAGCGTGGTCCAAAATGGCTATGGCTGTATATTCCGTCCCTGTCACCTTCGGAATCAGTGCCCTTCCCAAGACAAAAAAGTCTATCCGTGAGTATACTTTGTGAACATGGGAGAAAAATGAGAACTCCTTACTCCTAGGCCTACTAAATCTCCAGGGGTCTACCCCTCCCATCTGCTCCATGAAGTCCTTGAGCACCCTGGCCGCTGCCGGCCTCCTCCCGGTCCTGGACCTCGACCGGTCCAGCCCTGGATCAAGCACCGTATTGAAGTCTCCCCCCATTTCCAACTTTCCCGCCTCCAGGTCCGGGATACGTCCCAACATACGCCTCATAAAATTTGCATCATCCCAGTTCGGGGCGTATACGTTCACCAGAACCACCGCCTCCCCTTGCAATCTGCCACTCACCATCACATATCTACCCCCACTATCCGCCACTATGGTCTTTGCCTCAAACAGTACCCGTTTCCCCACTAAGATAGCCACCCCCCTGTTCTTCGCATCTAAACCCGAATGAAACACCTGCCCCACCCATCCTTTACGTAGTCTGACCTGGTCTATCAGTTTCAGATGCGTCTCCTGCAACATAACCACATCTGCCTTTAATTTCTTTAGGTGTGCGAGTACCCGTGCCCTTTTAATCGGCCCGTTCAGCCCTCACGTTCCACGAGATCAGCCGGGTTGGGGGGCTCTTTACTACCCCCCCCTTATCGACTAGCCATCCCCTTTTTTAACCCAGCTCCTCACCCGGTTCCCACGTACCCGTATATCCCCCCGACGGCGCCCTCCCGCCTCGACCACCCCATCCCATAACAGCTCCCCCTTCTCCTTAGCAGCAGCAACCCAGTTAACCACCCCCCCCCTCCGCTAGATCCCCCTCTAGCGTAGTTGCACCCCCCATGTTGCTCCCAGAAGTCAGCGAACTCTGGCTGACCTCGGCTTCCCCCTTTTTCCTCGGCCCCCACTGTGCGAGGTCCCCTCCTTCCTGCGTCCCTGTTCCCGCCATAATTACCATAGCGTGGGAACAAAGCCCGCCCCTAATGGCTGGCGCCCACAGTTCCTCATACTCTCTCCCCCCCCCCCCCCCCCCCCCCCCCAACATGGGGAAGAGAGAAAAGGTACAGGATCGCAAAATGAACAAATTGAAAAATCATCCCGCCCCCCCCTTTTCTCGCCCCACATAATCACCCCACCACTTTGTCCCAAAAGCTCTTTCTCCCACCAGACTATTCCAGCTTCTCATCCATAATGAATGTCCACGCCTCTTCTGCCGTCTCAAAGTAGTGGTGCTTCCCTTGGTGTGTGACCCACAATCTCGCCGGTTGCAACATTCCAAACTGGATCTTCTTTTTGTGAAGCACCGCCTTAGCCTGATTAAAACTTGCCCTCCTTCTCGCCACCTCCGCACTCCAATCCTGGTATACGCGGATCACCGCGTTCTCCCACCTACAGCTCCGAGTTTTCTTCGCCCAGCTGAGGACCGTCTCTCTGTCATTGTAGCGGAGAAACCTCACCACTATAGCTGGAGGTATTTCTCCAGCCTTCGGTCTTCGCGCCAGAACTCGATAAGCTCCCTCCACCTCCAAAGGGCCCGTCGGGGCCTCCGATCCCATTAGCGAGTGAAGCATCGTGCTCACATATGTCCCAACGTCCGCCCCTTCTGCACCTTCGGGAAGACCCAGGACTCTTAAATTCTTCCTCCTCAAATTATTCTCCAGTACTTCCAACCTTTCCACACACCTTTTGTGCTGTGCCTCGTGCGTCTCTGTCTTCACCACCAGGCCCTGTAGTTCATCTTCATTTTCAGCAGCCTTTGCCTTCACGACCCGAAGCTCCAGCTCTTGGGTCCTCTGCTCCTCCTTTAGCCCTTCAATCGCCTGTAATATTGGGGCCAACAGCTCCTTCTTCAACTCCTTCTTCAGCTCTTCCACACAGCACCGCAGGAACTCTTGTTGGTCCGGGCCCCATAACAAACGGCCACCTTCCGACGCCATCTTGCTTTGAGCTTCCCTTCCTTGCCGCTGCTCCAGAGGATCCTCCGCAATCCGGCCGCTATCCTCTTCCTTATCCATGCGTGTCCGGGGGGGATTCCCTTCTGGTTTACCGCACAGTGTTTTTGGCCGTTTAAATTGCCGTTGGGGCTCCTATTAAGAGCCCAAAAGTCCGTTCCAACGGGAGCTGCCGAAATGTGCGACTTAGCTGGTCATCGCCGCACCCGGAAGTCCCCAACATTAATCATTGAATGCCCATTTTAAATCATTTAAGACAATGAAACATAATTAAATTAGAAGATTGATTTTTCATTGCCTCCACATGCCACAGAGTGAGATAGCGGCCACTGAGCTTAATATGTTTATACGGTGAAACAAATGTTAGATATCGATCTAAAAATGTAACTCATTTTTCGCAAACTCAATAGGAACATGTCCGTTGACCATAGAGATTTAAGTTTATAAATCGTAGCTTTTTACAGAATATAGCAATCCTCTAAACCTATCCAACTGTCAAGCGTGGCAGAGAAATTCTGAGATTAATTGTGATGTGGTTCTCTACAAACCCAGGGCTCTTTGATGTGAAGTTTCAGTCACTTTCGCTTTAAACTTTTTTCATTCTAACCAAGTTATCTAACAAAAAATAACTAACGTGACAAGGCTTATTGTCTAGCGCCGGATGCTGCATTTTCCTCACCTTATCACTAGCAGCATGGTAGAGGACTTTAGGATTTGCATCGGAATTGCTGAATGTTGGTCGATACTTAAACATGGCAGGAGTGGGTGGGTTGATGGGCTTGGATGAGAGACCACTATCTGCAATAAGACAACGACAATGTAGTACAGGTAACAGTACACACAGACACAAAGGTACACTCGAACTACTGAAAAAGAACAGAAGGGCAAGGTCAGAGGAATCTAGATACACACCATCCTTATTATAAGGCTTTCAGGAGCATTTGCATGTTGGAACCAAAAGTGCACTAGAACGCAATGATCCAATTCTAGGACACAGCAAAAAATGAAAATCGAACGCAAAGCTGCAGTAGCTTTCTGACAGATTGGAATATAATGATGGCGGGGTATATTAAGAGGATTGGAACAGACAACAATGGACCCTTTGAGTACTGGGGCAGTATTTATGCGCCAGTAAAGAGGATTTATATCAGCAACCAATTTATTGCCAATTTTCGCATCTGTAAAGACTCATCAGCCAACCTTTCATCATTGATGTTTTAGAAATAAAGTAACAATGTGGAACTCATTTAGTTATTTATTGCTCGCACTGAGACCATAATAATAATAATAATAATAATAGCTTGTCACAAGTAGGCTTCAATGAAGTTACTGTGAAAAGCCCCTAGTTTTGTAATGTGAAAGAAAATCAAAAGTTTTAATGATGTGAGCTGAACTAAGATGTTTCAACTATGAATTCAATGTTCTATGTAACCGTAAAACCTTTTACATAGCTATAGCAAGATATTAATTACAAGCAGATCATCAACATAGACATCAAGGTGGATTTTTTCAATAAAGCTTTATTTAAGCGAAATTGAGTTACTTATAACAACGCTCATTTTAACTCTGCCGATAGCATTCTGAAATTTAAAAGGAAATACTCTGGCTAATTCTCAAGGAAAAAACACGTACTCCCAAAGGATATATGGTTTGGTAAGGATTCACACACATCAAGGCAGCTCCAGGTGTGACCTTCGTTATGGGACAGGTGAGACAATTCCAGTCGAGGTGATGACCTGCTGGGATATAGATAATACAAACAAAACAGGGAGCCTAGTCCTGATTATTATCCAGCAATCCTCGGATGAAAAGTAGGTGCGTGCAGACATTCATTTAAGACTAGGCAAGAATCGGTTTCAGGGACCTCCTCGGCCCTCCCCCAACATTAATTGTCCAAACCCACACTTGAACAATAGCCATTTGAGGCAAGGCAGCTGTTGCTATTTGAAGAACCATGCCATTGACCAATAACTACTTTCCTGTGGGGACAAGTATAGAAGACAATACAAGGAGGGAGTACAGAATGGACGAAAGATTGAAGCATGCAGCAAGGTATCAGCACGTTAATTATAACTTGAGTGGGACAGATCTTATGGCATAATCATTATAGACTACGCAGTATCACAACACAAAACAATTTATTTTTGGGAGTGCAGAATAGACACGACAAAAAACAATTTATGAGCTTGGTAAAATTGCTTTATTCCACAGCAAGGTTTTTCCCACTGAACTTGAGAGTTTTTAATTTATATTTTTTATAGTAAATAGTGGGTTGTCTTTTTAGAAAAATAACATTCCATTATAGCTTAGGATTTAGGCCATTGCTGAATGGTGTACTGATGATCTGTAACTTCATTTCTGTTACGTTTCCTAAAGTGAGAATATCTCTGGCAATAAATCTCTGCACACAAGTAATAATTCAATTAGCGACCCTCACCAACAATCCTTACTCATGACCCAAATATCATCTTCCATCACACTGAGCTACTTCTGTTCACACCATTGCCACACACTTCATCCCAAAAATTGTAGCTCCACATTCAAAGTTGAAAAAAGCCTTGTTTGAAGCACAGCATGCCACCAATGTCACTCTCTCAACTACAATGCTGCACACTCCTACAAAAGAGCACTCTGTTGGGAACAAGTAGTTTAATCCAGCCAAACAAATTCAGTTGCATTTACACCTCAGACAACTCCTTCCTCAGGGATGCATATACTAAGAAACACAATATCCCATTACATACCTTTAAAAAATTCATTTACGGGATGTGGTTAGGCCAGCATTTATTGCCCATCCCTAGTTAGGGAGGGAGTTCCAGGATTTTGCCCCAGCGACAGTGAAGGAACGATGATATATTTCCAAGTCAGGGTGGTGAGTGACTTGGAGGGGAACCTCCAGATGGTGGGGTTCCCAGGTATCTGCTGCTCTTGTCCTCCTAGATGGTAGTGGTCATGGGTTTGGAAGGTGCTGACTAAGGAACCTTGGTGAGTTACATAGAACATAACAGCGCAGTACAGGCCCTTCGGCCCTCAATGTTGCACCGACCTGTCAAACCACTAAAGCCCATCTATACTATTCCCTTATCGTCCATATGTCTATCCAATGACCATCTGAATGCCCTTAGTGCTGGCGAGTCCACTACTGTTGCAGGCAGGGCATTCCACGCCCTTACTACTCTCTGAGGAAAGAACCTACCTCTGACATCTGTCCTATATCTATCTCCCCTCACCCAAAAGCTATGTCCTCTCGTGCTAGACCATCAGAGGAAGAAGGCTCTCATTGTCCACCCTATCCAATCCTCTGATCATCTTGTATGCCTCAATTAAGTCACCTCTTAACCTTCTTCTCTCTAACGAAAACAGCCTCAAGTCCTTCAGCCTTTCCTCATAAGATCCTCCCTCCATACCAGGCAATATTCTGGTAAATCTCCTCTGCACCCTTTCCAATGCTTCCACATCCTTCCTATAATGCGGCGACCAGAATTGCACGCAATACTCCAAATGCGGCCGCACCAGAGTTTTGTACAGCTGCAACATGACATCATGGCTCCGAAACTCAATCCCTCTACCAATAAAAGCTAACACACCGTATGCCTTCTTAACAACCCTCTCAACCTGGGTGGCAATTTTCAGGGATCTATGTACATGGACACCGAGATCTCTCTGCTCATCCACACTGCCAAGAATCTTACCATTAGCCCAGTACTCTGTCTTCCTGTTATTCCTTCCAAAATGAATCACCTCACACTTTTCTGCATTAAACTCCATTTGCCACCTCTCAGCCCAGCGCTGCAGTTTATCTATATCCCTCTGTAACTTGTAACATCCTTCTGCACTGTCCACAACTCCACCGGCTTTAGTGTCATCTGCAAATTTACTCACCCATCCTTCTACGCTCTCCTCCAGGTCATTTATAAAAATGACAAACAGCAGTGGCCCCAAAACAGATCCTCGTGGTACACACTAGTAACTGGACTCCTGTCTGAACATTTCCCATCAACCACCACCCTTTGTCTTCTTCCAGCTAGCCAATTTCTGATCCAAACTGCTAAATCACCCTGAATCCCATGCCTCCGTATTTTCTGCAGTAGTCTACCGTGGGGAACCTTATCAAACGCTTTACTGAAACCCATATACACCACATACTGCTTTACCCTCATCCACCTGTTTGGTCACCTTCTCAAAGAACTCAATAAGGTTTGTGAGGCACGACCTACCCGTCACAAAACCATGTTGACTATCTCTAATCAAATTATTCCTTTCCAGGTGAATATACATCCTATCTCTTATAAACCTTTCCAAGATTTTGCCCACAACAGAAGTAAGGCTCACTGGTCTAGTTACCGGGTTTGTCTCTACTCCCCTTCTTGAACAAGGGGACAACATTTGCTATCCTCCAGTCTTCTGGCACTATTCCTGTAGACAAAGATGACTTAAAGATCAATGCCAAAGGCTCAGCAATCTCCTCCCTAGCTTCCCAGAGAATCCTAGGATAAATCCCATCCGGCCCAGGGGACTTATCTATTTTCACACTTTCCAGAACTGCTAACACCTCCTTATGAACCTCAAGCCCTTCTAGTCTAGTAGCCTGAATCTCAGTATTCTCCTTGACAACGTTGTCTTTTTCCTGTGTGAATACTGACGAAAAATATTCATTTAGCACCTCTCCTATCTCCTCAGAATCCAAGCACAACTTCCCGCTACTGTCCTTGACTGGCCCTACTCTTACCCTAGTCATTCGTTTATTCCTGACATATCTATAGAAAGCTTTAGGGTTATCCTTGATCCTACCTGCCAAAGACTTCTCATGTCCCCTCCTGGCTCTTCTTAGCTCTCTCTTTAGGTCCTTCCTAGCTAACTTGTAACTCTCGAGCGCCCTAACTGAACCTTCATGTCTCACTTTACATAAGCCTCGTTCTTCCTCTTGACAAGTGTTTCGACTGCTTTAGTAAACCACGGTTACCTTGCTCGACCACTTCCTCCCTGCCTGACAGGTACATACATATCAAGGACACGCAGTAGCTGTTCCTTGAACAAGCGCCACATTTCCATTGTGCCCATCCCCTGCAGTTTTCCTCTCCATCCGATGCATCCGAAGTCTTGCCTCATCGCATCATAATTGCCATTCCCCCAGATATAACTCTTGCCCTGCGGTATATACCTATCCCTTTCCATCATTAAAGTAAACGTAATCGAATTGTGGTCACTATCACCAAAGTGCTCACCTACCTCCAAATCGAACACCTGTCCTGGTTCATTACCCAGTACCAAATCCAATATGGCCTCGCCTCTCGTTGGCCTATCTACATACTGTGTAGGAAACCCTCCTGCACACATTGGACAAAAGCGGACCCATCTAAAGTACTCAAACTATAGCGTTTCCAGTCAATATTTGGGAAGTTAAAGTCCCCCATAACAACTACGCAGCTGCTTTCGCTCCTATCCAGAATCATCTTTGCAATCCTTTCCTCTACATCTCTGGAACTTTTCGGAGGCCTATAGAAAACCCCTAATAGGGTTACCTCTCCTTTCCTGTTTCTAACCTCAGCCCATACTACCTCAGTAGACGAGTCCTCATCAAACGACCTTTCTGCCACCGTAATACTGTCCTTGACTAACAATGCCACCCCTCCCCCTCTTTTACTTCCCTGAGCTTACTGAAATATCTAAACCCCGGAACCTGCAACAACCATTCCTGACCCTGCTCTATCCATGTCTCCAAAATGGCCACAACATCGAAGTCCCAGGTGCCAACCCATGCCGCAAGTTCACCCACCTTATTCCGGATGTTCCTGGCATTGGAGAAGACACACTTTAAACCACCTTCCTGTCTGCCGATACACTCCTGCAACTTTGAAACCTTACTCATGACCTCACTACTCTCAACCTCCTGTATACTGGAGCTACAATTCAGGTTCCCAAGCCCCTGCTGAACTAGTTTAAACCCTCTCGAAGAGCATTCGCAAATTTCCCCCGCAGGATATTGGTACCCCTCTGGTCCAGGTGTAGACCATCCCATTTGTAGAGGTCCCACCGACCCCAGAATGAGCCCCAATTATCCAGAAATCTGAAACCCACCCTCCTGCACCATCCCTGTAGCCACGTGTTCAACTCCTCTCTCTCCCTATTCCTCGTCTCGCTATCACGTGGCACGGGTAACAACCCAGAGATGATAACTCTGTTTGTCCTAGATCTAAGTTTCCACCCTAGCTCCCTGAATTCCTGCCTTACATCCCTATCCCTTTTCCTACCTATGTCGTTGGTACCTATGTGGACCACGACTTGGGGCTGCTCCCCCTCCCCCTTAAGGATCCCGAAAACACGATCCGAGACATCATGTACCCTGGCACCTGGGAGGCAACACACCAACCGCGAGTCTCCCTCGTTACCACAGAATCTCCTATCTATCCCCCTAACTATGGAGTCTCCAATGACTAATGCTCTACTCCTCTCCCCCCTTCCCTTCTGAGCAACAGGGACAGACTCTGTGCCAGAGACCTGTACCCCATGGCTTACCCCTGGTAAGTTTCCCCCCCCCCCCCCAACAGTTTATGGCGGTAGTTTATGGGCAGCACGGTAGCACAAGTGATTAGCACTGTGGCTTCACAGCGCCAGGGTCCCAGGTTCGATTCCCCGCTGGGTCACTGTCTGTGCGGAGTTTGCACGTTCTCCCCGTGTCCGCGTGGGTTTCCTCCGGGTGCTCCGGTTTCCTCCCACAGTCCAAAGACGTGCAGGTTAGGTGGATTGGCCATGCTAAATTACCCGTAGTGTCCATAAGGGTTGGGAGGGGTTATTGGGTTGCGGGGATAAGGTGGAAGTGAGGGATTAATGTGGGTCGGTGCAGACTCGATGGGCCGAATGGCCTCCTTCTGCACTGTATGTTCTATGTAATCTATGTAACAGTATCGAAAGCAGTGCATCTTGCAGATGGTACACGGCTGTCACAGATCGGTGGCGGTGGAGGAAATGTTTTTGGAAGAGGGAGTAATCAAGTGGGCTGCTTTGTCCTGGATGGTGTTGAGCTCCTCGAGTGTTGTTGGAGCTGCACTCATCCACGCAATTGGAGAGTATTCCATTACACTCCTGACTTGTGCCTTGTAGATGGTGGACAGGATTTGTTTGGGGGGGGGGGGGGTCAGAAGGTAAGTTACTCACTGTAGGATTCCTAGCCTTTGACCTGCCCTGGTAGCTACAGTATTAATGTGGATAGTCCAGTTCAGTTTCTGATCAATGGTAACCCCCTGGATGTTGATTGTGGGGATACAGCGATGGTAATGCCATTAAATATCAAGGGGCGGTAGTTAGAAACTCTCCTGTAGGAGATGGCCATTGCCTGGCACTTGTGCGGTGTGAATGTAACTTGCCACTTGTCAGTTCAAGCCTGGATATTGTCCAGGTCTTGCTGCATTTGGGCATTGACTGCTTAATTATCTGACCATTCCGCAAACATCCCCACTTCGGACATCCCAAACATAAAAATATTAATGGAATAAACAGATTAATTCATAACAAACTGAAAACTGAATTTATCATATGAACTGAACATTGAATTTATTCATCTAGCTATACACCAAGATATGGATTATCTACAACCATCAGGTGAACTCTTGATTTCAGCCAGGTATCTAACAGAGTGAGGGAAAGAAACAGAAATAATGCCTGCATTTTCACAAGGGAAGCTTAGACTGCAGTGGTCTTGTACACCTTAAATGTGACCTTTCAGTATGGCACAAGAAAGCATTTTGAACTATTCTCTATTGACCTAGCAATTTTCCAATAATGTTCTAAACATTTCATTGTATAGTGAAAAAGATTATGCTTAGGAGAGTAAATAACAAATAAATTGGGGCAGAGAGGGGGAGGAAATAAATGTAAAAAAAACACTCAAATTATATTTGAGTTATAGGTACATTTCATTCTTACAAAGTGCAGCAGTTTATAGTCAAAAGTGAAAAATGCTGGAACAAGTCTGACAATACCTGAAAAAGAATGATGTTTTGGACAACAAAACTTCATTAGATTTTTGGCACTGCATTTTTCCCCTCTCATTTACATTTACACATTGTTCCAATACGTACTGACAATCAACGAGCGCGATTCTCCCAAAAGGGAACATAGTACCCTAGCGAGGGTGTTTAACCGCGTGTTTCCCGGCACTCGCGCTGCCGAAGCTGCACATAGCCCGTTTTGTACAGTGGGGAGCTCAGCTCGCCGGGCAACCCCGGCCCAATCGCACACGCAAAAAAATGCCAGCTGGCAGTGCCACCTGGACACCTTGGCATTGCCAGGGTGCCACTTCCAGAGTACCCAGGTGGCACCATCAGTGCCAGGGCACCACCTTGCCCGAGGTGTTGCAACTGGGGGCCGCCAATCCCCTGGGAGACCCCCACGAATGCCGTTCCGTCTGATCCCCATTTGTGGCGACCAGTGCTGAACGGCACTCGCCAAGGTTTCTTGGGAAGGGGTTGAATCTCAAAGCCTCAAGTACCTCAGGTATCTGTACATTAGAGTGAGGCTTACTGCCTCGCTCGAATATGCAGATTTGCTGAAAAGTGATCCCGCCATTTGTGGGCAGGATTCACATTGCTAAGTCTTGCGAGATTGCGTGGAATCTCATGAGGCGTTGCGAGCCGGGTAGATCCCGGGAGCGGGGTCTCCTGGTTTTCCTTGGCCACGCTGCATTGCGGCGAGCTGCTTTCCTGGCGAAGCATGGCATTTGGATTGCGCCCAATAACTGATATTCTGAAGTTAAGAGGTAATAAAAAATAATTTACTTATTTTTAGGAAGTTTGCTACATATTCTACACGAAGATTGATTATTCGATAACCTGTGACTTGCACAGGGGATGTCAGGAGGCAGGTGGAAGGGTGAGGAGGAAATGGATACGGTTCACTTATTAAAGCTGTGCATAGGTGCAAAAGTATACCTGATTGCATCTTGGACTCACAGTTCCTGAACATATTTAAAGGTCAATGTGCAGAGTGATAGCAAGAAAGTACATTGATATATTTATTTCGCACTTAAAATGTATCACCATCAAATACTGGTTGGAAATTGTTCACTTTTAGGGCACATATCCATTAAAAATTATTTCAAGAAAACTAACTATTAATACATTACTTCTCACCAAAAGTATTTTTCCCACTTCTCAATCAACTCTATTACCTTCGTTTTTTGAAGCGCCAAGCTGGTTTTTAAGGTTTGCATATTTGCTTGGACCTAGTTTAGGCGGGAGTGGGGGCTCCACATCTGTTGACTGAACTTCCAAAGCTTCCAAACTTCCTTTGGACTAAAACAAACAACAATTAACTGCAGTGAACAGTTGCTGTGGTGATGTGCATAAATGTAAATACATGTAGGCTAGCTAGACACTAGAGGGAGCACCAGACATATCTCACACACACACTCAACCAATAGATCAGTTAGATAGGACACGACCAATGGACATTCACGATACACAAGGAGGTGACACGACCACAGGGGAGCATTACACCACCCCATATATAAAGGACACCACACACATGATCTGCCTCTTTCCAGTGGATACAGTGAGTGAGTAGAGACACAGGGTTGATTCAATATTACACCCACCACGTGGATTGCAGCAACTGGTTAGTCAGTCTGGGTAGCTATAGTAGGATTAGCAGTAGTGTCGAACCCGAGTAATAGAAGTGTAAATAGTTTAATAAACGCGTCGAAGATATCTCCACGTCTGAACCTTCCTTTCTCAAGTGCACCACAAGGAAGCCGCTTATGTTACACCTAGAACATAACAAATCAGTTGCAACTTTGGTTTTTAAGTGACACATGATCATCTTCTTTGAATCGTTCAATTTTCAAGGTCATACAGTTTTGTTGCACCCTTATAACTGATGCACTTCAATGGTATGTGTAATTATAAACAGTTACTGGAGTCACAGGGCTGTCCTTATGTCAGGAAGGATAACGTTTTGGGGGCTCAGGGAGGATAACGTTTTGGTGGGCTCAGGGAGGATAACGTTTTGGTGGGCTCAGGGAGGATAACGCTTTGGTGGGCTCAGGGGGGATAACGCTTTGGTGGGCTCAGGGAGGATAACGTTTTGGGGATCAGGGAGGATAGCGCTTTGGTGGGCTCAGGGAGGATAACGTTTTGGTGGGCTCAGGGACAATGTTTTGGCGGGCTCAGGGAGGATAACATTTTGGGGGCTCAGGGAGGATAACGTTTTGGGGGCTGAGGGAGGATAACGTTTTGGGGATCAGGGAGGATTACGTTTTGGCGGGCTTAGGGAGGATAACGCTTTGGTGGGCTCAGGGAGGATAACGTTTTGGCGGGCTCAGGGAGGATAATGTTTTGGTGGGCTCAGGGGGATAACGTTTTGGTGGGCTCAGGGAGGATAACGTTTTGGGGATCAGGGAGGATAACGTTTTGGTGAGTTCAGGGGGGATAACGCTTTGGCGGGCTGAGGGAGGATAACGTTTTGGCGGGCTCAGGGAGGATAACGTTTTGGCGGGCTCAGGGAGGATAAAGTTTTGCCGGGCTCAGGGAGGACAACGTTTTGGCGGGCTCAGGGAGCACAACGTTTTGGCGGGCTCAGGGAGGACAACGTTTTGGCGGGCTCAGGGAGGACAACGTTTTGGCGGGCTCAGGGAGGACAACGTTTTGGCGGGCTCAGGGAGGACAACGTTTTGGCGGGCTCAGGGAGGACAACGTTTTGGCGGGCTCAGGGAGGATAACGTTTTGGGGATCAGGGAGGATAACGTTTTGGTGGGCTCAGGGAGGATAACGTTTTGGGGATCAGGGAGGATAACGTTTTGGTGGGCTCAGGGAGGATAACGTTTTGGTGGGCACAGGGAGCATAACGTTTTGGTGGGCTCAAGGAGGATAACGTTTTGGGGATCAGGGAGGATAACGTTTTGGCGGGCTCAGGGAGGATAACGTTTTGGTGGGCACAGGGAGCATAACGTTTTGGTGGGCTCAATGAGGATAACGTTTTGGGGATCAGGGAGGATAACGTTTTGGTGGGCTCAGGGAGGATAACGTTTTGGGGATCAGGGAGGATAACCTTTTGGTGGGCACAGGGAGGATAACCTTTTGGTGGGCTCAGGGAGGATAAAGTTTTGGGGATCAGGGAGGATAACTTTTTGGGGATCAGGGATGATAACGTTTTGGCGGGCTCAGGGAGGATAACGTTTTGGTGGGCTCAGGAAGGATAACGTTTTGGTGGGCTCAGGGAGGATAACGTTTTGGTGGGCTCAGGGAGGATAACGTTTTGGTGGGCTCAGGGAGGATAACGTTTTGGTGGGCTCAGGGAGGATAACGTTTTGGTGGGCTCAGGGAGGATAATGTTTTGGTGGGCTCATGGAGGATAACGTTTTGGTGGGCTCAGGGAGGATAACGTTTTGGGGGCTCAGGGAGGATAACGTTTTGGTGGGCTCAGGGAGGATAACGTCTTGGTGGGCTCAGGGAGGATAACGTTTTGGTGGGCTCAGGGAGGATAACGTTTTGGGGGCTCAGGGAGGATAACGTGTTGGTGGGCTCAGGGAGGATAACGTTTTGGTGGGCTCAGGGAGGATAACGTTTTGGGGGCTCAGGGAGGATAACGTTTTGGTGGGCTCAGGGAGGATAACGTCTTGGTGGGCTCAGGGAGGATAACGTTTTGGTGGGCTCAGGGAGGATAACGTTTTGGCGGGCCCAGGGAGGATAACGTGTTGGTGGGCTCAGGGAGGATAATGTTTTGGGGGCTCAGGGAGGATAATGTTTTGGGGGCTCAGGGAGGATAATGTTTTGGGGGCTCAGGGAGGATAATGTTTTGGCAGCTCAGGGAGGAAAGTGTTTTAGCGGGCCCAAGGAGGAGACAGGGTCGCAGTGAGTCTGTGGGAGTGAGAGTCACTGATTGGGTGTATGGGGGTGGGTGTGAAAGGCAGAGTGCGGGGGGTGAGTGCAAGAGGCAGGGAGTGAATTGGGGCGCTTGCAAGAGACTGAATAAGCGAGTGGGGGTGAGTGTGAAGAGACAAAGAGGGGTGTGCAAGAGATTGAATGAGTGGGGGTGAGTGTCGAGAGACAAAGTGGGTGGGGGGGGGCGAGAGACTGAAAGAGTGAGAGCGAATATGTGTCTGTTTTATTAGGTTCATGATTAATAATGGGATCAGGGGTTATGGGGACAAGGCAGGAGAATGGGGATGAGAAAATATCAGCCATGATTGAATGGCAGAGCAGACTCTAAGGGCCGAATGGCTTAATTCTGCTCCTATGTCTTATGGCCTGCCTTACGCCCAGTCTCAGGTTTCTCACTCACTTTCACCACCACACACCAACACATTCACATGCACCCACCCACCCTCTGGTCATTTTTATTACTTACTCTTTTTAACTTCACATTTTATTGCTGTGACATTGCTGTATCTTTGCTCAGCAATTGTTTCTTTCCTTAAAACCGCAGCTTTTTTTTGAAACTCAGTTTAGTGTCGTGCCAAACATGTCTTGAGTGAGAAAATATGCAAATATGGCATCGGAGCAAAAAGGTTGGACAAGCTTGGTTTAAATCTTTATTCCAATTGATGCTGTTAATGAAGTATCTGATGATAACATAGCTGAGATCTGTAACCTATTACATCAATAAGTTGCTCAGAAAGCCACTTCATAGTGCTACACATTGGGACTCAAATTCCAACATTAAAATTTACTGAACTACTGAATTATAAACAGGATAAGATGAGTGGTAAAACTGAAAAGTTTAGTGAATTTCTGAACTTTTGGTACTGACGTATCAAACATGTTCTGGACCAAGTCTCTTTGGCACAATTAAGAAGCTGATCTGACAACACGAAGTACCCAATAATAAATCCTGGAACTCCAGCCTGTACACCAACAAATGTGATGGACACTGTTGGGCAAACTCTATGTGAGGTCATTCAATGCTAAAAACATGAACATTTCAATGTCGTTTTGTGGATGTGGAATGATTGGCAGTCAACTCAACGGAAGTGCAAATGTATTAAAAGCTTGCATGCCCCAAAATTCATTTAGCTCAGCTTCAAATAAATGAGGGGAATGGACATAATGCAAAATTATTTCAAATATTAAAAACGGAATGTTGAACTCCTTACCGTGGTCCTGTTCAGATTGCCATGAATTCCATTGTCATTTATCTTCAGTACAATTTGTCTTTCAGACAATGGAAGTCTGACAAAAGGAGATTTTATTGTTATCAATTCTTTCTTTTTGTAGTCCACCACGTACCTGGGGTCAGGAATAAAATCCATTAAATAAAAGACTGTAGATAACTATTTGTAACATACAGAACAGGGTTTTAGAATAAATACAGTGAAGATTGTGCTTATAATAGTTTGGTCATAAAAGCCAGCAGTTCATTGCTGCCTATTAGTACATCCAGCATAAGTTTTAAAACTAACTGAAATCAAGGTTTACTCATGAAATTCCTGTGTACTGAGAACCACAATCTGTATGATGGGACCGATTCTGGGGCCGGTGGGACCTGTACAAGGACGATGGGTTACACCTTTACAGGACTGGGGCTAATGTCCTCGCAGGGCAGTTTGCTGGTGCTGCTGGGGAGGGTTTAACTAGATTTGCAGGGGGATGGGAACCGGAGGGGAAATTCAGAGTGTAGAGGAGAAAAACTGACAGTGGGAAATAAAATCCCTACAGTGCAGAAGGAGGTCACTTGGCCCATCGCGTCTGCACCGACCCTCTGAAAGAACACCCTACCTACACCCTACTCCCCACTCTATCCCCGTAATCCCACCCAATCTCTGGACACTAAAGGGGCAATTTAGTCTGGCCAATCCACCTCAACTGCACATCTTTTGATTGTGGGAGAAAACCAGAGCACCCGGAGGAAATCCATGGAGACTTTGGGAGAACGTACAGACTCCACACAGAATGCAAAGAAGCTTCAATGGGATTTGGAGCAGCGAAACAATTAGGCAGATGGAATACAATGTGGAGAAATGTGAGGCTATCCACTTGGTGGAAAAAGAGAAATACAGAGCATTTCTTAAATGGAGAGGGTTTGGGAAGTGTTGAACTTTAAAGGACTTGGATATTCTTATTCATGAGTCACTGAAAGATAATTGCTTGTGTACCTTCATTGTTCAATTTTTGGAATGAGAAATTTAATAGAAACACTTACCTTGGAGCTAAAGGACTACAAAGTACGTATTCCACATTACCGCAGCATCCACGGGTGAATGGATTTACACCACCTCGAAATTTGCCTGTTACCTGTAAGACGTGTGTGATTTAGTATACATAATAAACTAATTCAGTACTTTACAGCCAAAGTGGAAATAGCAAATAATATAATAAAAAAATTGTGGTAACATTTTTTTCAATTTTGTAAACCTTTAACTTAAGTACACAAGCGATTGAAAGAAAATCAATGCGGCAAAATTACTTTAGAAGTTGGGACACCATTGCTGTTTCAACGCATTCTTCTTTCACATTCATAGATCATAGAACATAGATTATAGAATTTACAATGCAGAAGGAGGCCATTTGGCCCATCGAGTCTGCACCGGCCCTTACAAAGAGCACTCTACTCAAGTGCACGTATCTACCCTATCCCCGTAACCCCCACTTAATCTTTTTGGACACTAAGGGCAATTTAGCATGGCCAATCCACCTAACCCACACATCTTTGGACTACTGGAGGAAACCCACGCAGACACAGGGAGAATGTGCAGACTCCGCACAGTGACCCAGCTGGGTATCGAACCTGGGACCCTGGAGCTGTGAAGCAACTGTGCTAACCAATATGCTACCGTGCTGCCCTTCAAAGTTGCAATTCAATGTTGTGTTTGACTGACTTACTTGTTCATTTGTTGTCCGGCCCCTGGCGACTAAAACCATATGGAATCCTGTAAGACCTACAACAGGGATGAAGAAAAGACCTGCTATACACATGACAGCCATGCTATTTACTTTAGTTAAGGAAAGAACACACATTCAGTACGAATAAAGATAAATTCAACATGCAGAAATTAATCTCAACATGCACAAATTTAGTTTGAATCTTACATACTAGAACCAGTGACTAACAGCAAAAAATGCATATATTTTCTCGACATTTTCAATCCAATGCATCTTTTTGATATTTCCTAAAAAATTATTTCACTTTTCAGACGTTCTTCTAAAAAGACTCACAGCACCAGGTTAAAGTCCAACAGGTATATTTGGAATCACTAGCTTTCGGAGTGTAGCTCCTTCATCAGGTTCACTCGCCTGATGAAGGAGCTACGATCTGAAAGCTGGTGATTCCAAATAAACCTGTTGGACTTTAACCTGGTGCTGTAAGACGTCTTTCTGTGCCCACCCCAGTCCAACACCAGCATCTCCACATCTTCTAAAAAGAGAAACTGGTCTTACTCAAATATGAGGTGCTGTATGCCGCCTTTTTGACCAAATATTGAACTTGTCACTTACACAGACAATTGAGTTTCATGGATATTTTTTGAAAAGAATGCTTCCAATTAATTTTATTTTAATATCTAATTTTTCCCCATCACTTCAAAAGGCATCAACTCTTACTGATGTATGAACACTACACAGCCTTCGACCCAATTGTTCATTCCCAGTATATCAACTTAATCAAGTGTCAGTATAGTATTTGATCATGGGAATATCATCGCTAAACTGGATCTAGTTCTCGCCTCATGTCCACACTGGCACTCACTTCATTGTGAGATTCATGGGTGATTTCTTTCCCCCTCCTTCATTCTTCAAGAGCTCTGTAACTTCTGGCTGGCATCAGCTATATAAACACTACACAGTGACTTGAATCTGTAAGAAGTATGAATATAAATAGATGTGAAAGAGATCACAAGATAAATGCAAATAAAGAATTCAATGTTTCCCATCTTAAAAAGAAAAGCAAGAACTTTCATTTATATTGAGACATTTAGGATGTTCATGCTGGTGGTATATCCCGGTCCCACCGGCGGTGCGCGGGTTCCCCGGCGATGAGGGGTGCAGTCAACGGCAAATCCTGTTAACAACGGCAGGACCAGAAAATCCCGTTGACAGGCCACCTCCGCCACCAAAAAACACTTTGTGGGCTTTGGAAAGTCACTGTTGTAACGTAGGAAATGCACCAGCCAATGCAGCATAGCAAGCTCTCAAATAGCAATGAGATAATGATCAGATATGTGCTTGAGGGATTGACGAAGGGTAAATATTGGAAATTTCCCTCCTCTTCTTTGATGTAATGGCATGGAGTCTTTTATGTCCATCTGAGAGGACAGAATGGACATTAGTTTAATGTCCCATCTCAAAGGGGGCACTTCCAATAATGCCGCACTCTCTCAGCATCAATGTTCCCTCTAAGCCATGCAGAAATTGGGAATCGACTGCGCAAGGAACATAGGCACAAGTTATGTTCTCTTTATTTTGCGTGCATTCCCCACCATGTGTCAAACGTAAATCGTCAAGTGCAACAAATTGGCCATGCACTGTGAAGAGAACATAGGTCAGCGCAGCACTGAAATATCAGCCTGGATTATGTGCTTGTGTCCTGGAATAAGGCTTGAAGCATTAGCTCTGACTTAGGTACAAGGGTACTATCCACTGAGCCAAGGTTGACACCTTAATCTATCTCGAACGAAAGAGAAAATGCTGAAAAATCTCAGCAGATCTGGCAGCATCTGTAGGGAGGGAAAATAGCTAACGTTTCGAGTCCAATGACTCTTTGTCAAAGCCCCTTAATCTATCTATTGAGAAGACTGCCTAAAACTCCATAATAGCATACATGAAATGAAATGAAAATCGCTTATTGTCACAAGTAGGCTTCAAATGAAGTTACTGTGAAAAGCCCCTAGTCGCCACAGTCCGGCACCTGTTTGGGGAGGCTGGTACGGGAATTGAACCGTGCTGCTGGCCTGCCTTGGTCTGCTTTAAAAGCCAGCTATTTAGCCCTGTGCTAAACCAGCCCCTACCATATTACCTCATTATCATAGATTGATTTCTTGTGGTTAAACATTTTTTCTAACATCAGAATTAAATTTACCTTTAATCAGTTTCTATTAACGCTCCCTTGTCCTATTGAGGTGGATTAACTTTCAATTTCCCTTCGCTATAGCATTTAATGAGGTACTGAACAGCTCAGATGGCTAGCATGTGGTCCAGAATAACTCCACAGCCTCCCAATCTGGCTGAGGTAGATTGAACCTGCCTCGTCATCCTGGCTGAGGGTGGAAGGCAATGGCAATGGCAAACCACCACCGACAAAAACTGCCGAGGAAACAGGATGAAGCATCAGCAGACAATGAACCACGGTCAATGGGCCTTTGGGTAGAGTGCACGTGGCTTGACCACCAAGCATCTCTCATACTTTTATATGGCCCTCTCTCAGTTGCATTCTCTCCAAGTCAAGGTCGCAGTCTACCTTCATGCATCAGAACGCCAGGATTGAAAAGTTTCTGTGACGGATATTGGACAGTGCTCAGGGTTTTTTGACCCGAGTGCTGCATTGAACCAAAACCCTCCAACTTCTATGTAATTTCGGTAGCAGAACAAACAGTTCACCATTCGGTTTACCTGGTTTCCCACTGTTCCTCAGACTTGACACAAAGTTCCACACCTCCACATCTCTCTCAACTTCACTGCCAACTACTCACACATTGTTCACATATAGCACTGAAAGAGTACCGAGTGTTTCCTGCAGTCCAGCTGTAGAAGTGTTGCTAATGGTAACGGGGAATTGAAATGCTGAAAATAACATCAAGTTACAAAATCAGAAGAAACCTAGACAGAAATTGTTAAGTTCTTCCTTCAGACGTAAACATACTAATCATACACAAGGATTGGTGATTGGTTCTTTATTGAAGATACAACTATTTACAGAAGTTGCACACTGGTACATCTGATTGCTACCCCGCCGCTTGAAGATTGTATGCAAGTCATGGGACTAATACATCTCCGTGTTTCGAGGTTGCAGTGACTGACAGTAGATAAGGTACGTTCTTTAAATTATCACAATAGTTTTTTCTTTTTTTTTTGAACACATTTTATTGGAGACACTTTCAAATATATACATAAAAAAACAGAAAAACACAAAAAACCACCGCGGTAACAGCAAAATAACCCCCCCCCCCAACCATCTCCCCCCCCCCACATGACCCGCTGCCACCCCCCCCACTGGCGCCTGCCCTCAACCCCTCGTTTTAACTTTTAACCCAACCCCAACAGAAAAAGAACCCCCCCCCCCCCGACAACTCAATACTCCTCAAAGAAGGTGTTGAACAGCTTCCGCCTCGAAGTGATCCCCTCCTCTGAACCCGTCATGAGGAACATGATTTTCTCTAAGTGGAAGAACTGTGCCAAATTGCTCACCCACACCCCGAAGCTCGGCAGCTCAGAGTCCCAGCAGCACAACAAAATTAGACTCCGGGCTATCGGAGAGGGCAAGGCCAATACATTGGCTTCTCTCCCTACCTGCACTCCCAGATCCTCCGACCCTCCAAATATTGCCCCCTCCAGACTCAGAGCAACTGTTACCCCCTAAATATTCGACATCATGGGCACGCTTTAATGGCCACGGTGCGCCCGAAAAGCAGCTCGCCGTGGCGCAGTGTGGCCACTAAAAGGAGGGAGACCCCGCTTCCAGGATCTACCCAGCTCGCGACGCCTCGTGAGATCTAACGCGATCGCACAAGATGTTGCGATGTGAATCCCGCCCATTATGGGTGGGATCATTGTTTTAGCAAATCTGCATAGTAAAGAGAGACAGCTAGTCTCACTTTAATGTGCAGATTCCCGAGTTACCCCCAAGGCATGAGATCTATCTCCCTTGCCTCGGAAACCTCGGGCGAGCGCCATTCAGTACTTCACAGACGGGGAGCGTTCCATAAACCCCAACAACTCCTTTTCAATGTTGACACCTTCAGGGATCTGGGACACAACCAGTCCAGCCTACGGTCCAGCATTGTATTAAAATCCCCCCAAGGGCAGCACGGTGGCACAGGTGCCTCACGGCGCCCTGGCCCCAGATTCGATCCCGGCTCTGGGTCACTGTCCGTGTGGAGTTTGCACATTCTCCGTGTGTTTGTGTGGGTTTCGGCCCCACAACCCAAAGATGTGCAGGGTAGGTGGATTGACCACACTAAATTGCCCCTTAATTGGAAAAAATAAATTGGGTACTCTAAATTTTTTTTAAAAATCAGCCGGTGCGAATTCAGGTCCGGAATCTTTGCCAAAACCAGAATCAAAAAGTCACAGTTGCCCCAATTTGGGGCATACAAATCACCTGCACCACGGGTGCAATCTCCCACTCACCATCACAAATCTACCCCAGGGTCTGTCACTATACTCCCCGGGTCTGTCACTATACTCCCCACCTCAAAGGCCACCCTCTTATTGATCAACCCCTTCCCCGTCTTCATATCCAACCCCGAATGGATTACCTGCATCACACAGCCCTTCTTCAATCTCGTCTGGTTCCCCACCTTCAAATGCGTTTCCTGAAGAAACACCACGTCTGCCTTCAAACTCCTTCCATGTGTGTAAATACAGGACCTCTTATGAAATGAAAATCGCTGATTGTCAAAAGTAGGCTTCAAATGAAGTTACCGTGAAAAGCCCCTAGTCGCCACATTCCGGCGCCTGTTCGGGGAGGCTGGTATGGGAATTGAACCGTGCTGCTGGCCTGCCTTGGTCTGCTTTAAAAGCCAGCGATTTAGTCCAGTGTGCTAAATCAGCCCCCTATGTTTTGGCGCTATTTATTTGGCCCAATCAGCCCCAAACGTTTCACGTAATCAACTGGGGTGGGGGGGGGGCTGGGGATCTTACCCAATTGACCTCCAGGCAGGGTAATTACAACAATCCGCCTGGCATACACACCCGCATTCCCCAAAGTTGGCATCTCCAAAGTTCAGTGTCCTCACAAGCCTCCCAGTCCATGGTCTCTCATAAAATTACTCCCCTTCCCCAGCGTATCAAAATAAAACTCCTGAGTGTAACCTACAGACGAGCAGGATACAACACTCTGAACTTCATTCCTTTCTTGTAGAGGGTCATCTTGACCCTGTCGAACCCAGTCTGCCACTTAGCCAACCCTAGTAGATCCGCACCACATTTTCTTCCCAGATACATTCCCTCGTCTCCTTTGCCCACCGCAGAATCTTCTCTTTGCCCAGAAAGCAATGCGACTGCACCACCATTGCCCTTGGCTGCTCCCCTGCCTTTGGTCTTCTCCTGAATGCCCGGCGCGCTCGATCCACCTCGGGAGGATGGTCAAAGACCCCCTCTCCCACCAGCTTCTCAAACATATTTGCCATGTACTTTGTGGCCTGCATTCCCCAAATCCCTTCAGGCAGCCCCAAAATCTGGAGATTCTGCCTCCTGGAGTGATTCTCCAGGTCCTCCACCTTTTCCCTCAACCGTTTTGACTCTCCACCTCTGCCTCCAACGAGACTAACTGGTCATGATCCACCGACTCCTCCACCTTTTGAAGTGCCGAACTCTGCATCTTTGCTCCATTCTCCCAATAACCACCCTGATTGGCCCCGCCACCTTAGCCAGGTCCTCCAAGGCTTCTTGCTTCTGCTGCTGGAACTTGGCGTTCAAAAAATCCACCAATTGCTCGGTAGACCACTGGCCAGCCAACGACGCCCCAGAGCTCTCCGCCATCTTTCCCTCTGTCGCACTTTGAAAGTATTCCCAGCCAGACTGCTGCCCTTGCTCGTTACACTCCTCATTCGATAAGCCATAAACCGGCCCAGCGGGAGGACCCATCTCTCACTGTTCATGCACTCTGCACCAGCAAACATCCGCTAAATCGGGTGAAAAGGACCAAACAATTTCACTTCGAGCAGGGAGCCACCAATGTGCGACCACTTACTCCATGGTAAGACCCTCGCTTTTTTATAACAAAAGGTTTATCCTTAAAGAATCAATCTACTTACATGAAACAGGAACATTGGGCGGGATTCTCCAAAATGGAGGCAGAGTGTCCACGCCGCCGTGAAAGCCGTTGCGTTTCACGACGGCGCGAAACGGGCGTGGGCACTACGGAGCTGCTGATTGGCTGTTACCGGGGAAATTTGCATGCGTCAGTGTGCTCACCCCAACTTGAAGGTGGTTTGTGGAGGAGCTGTTGTCAAGAGACACTTAAACCCGAAACACTTCTTCAGTGTTTCCCTCCCTACCCCCTCCTCTAACCCAAAAAAAGCAACCGCTGTAAAGATCTACAGGAAGGCTCGAGGGCAGGTAGAAGTTGAACCATGACGTCACAGCCTGTAGGTAAGGGACTGGCTGGTGACTGGTAAGTACTTTTTCTTTTCTTTTCCCTCGGGTGTTATCGTGCGGGACGCAGAGGTTGCTGAGTGAGTGCAGTGAATAACAGGTAAGCTCTTTCTTTCTTTATCCAGAGGGGATGGCAGGGAAGGTAGTGCAATGTTTCTCCTGCAGAATGTTTGAGGTGAGGAACGCTGTCAGTGTCCCTACTGATATCATCTGTGGGAAGTGCACCCATCTCCAGCTCCTCAGAAACCTCATTAAGGAGCTGGAGCTGGATGAACTTCGGATCATTAGAAGCTTCAGGGATGTAGTTACTCCGAAGAATCAAGATAGATGGGTGACGGTGAGAGGGGCTGGGAGGAAGCAGTCAGTACAGGGATCCCCTGTGGTCGTTCCCCTTAGTAACAAGTATACCGCTTTGGATACTGTTGGGGGGGGGGGGGGGGGGGACTTACCAGGGGTAAGCCATGGGGTACAGGTCTCTGGCACAGAGTCTGTCCCTGTTGCTCAGAAGGAAAGGGGGTAGAGGAGTAGAGCATTAGTCATTGGAGACTCCATAGTTAGGGAGATAGATAGGAGATTCTGTGGGAACGAGAGAGACCCACAGTTGGTGTGTTGCCTCCCAGGTGCCAGGGTGCGTGATGTCTCGGATCATGTTTTCGGGATCCTTAAGGGGGAGGGGGAGCAGCCCCAAGTCGTGGTCCACATAGGTACCAACGACAGGTAGGAAAAGGGATAGGGATGTAAGGCAGGAATTCAGGGAGCTAGGGTGGAAACTTAGATCTAGGACAAACAGAGTTATTATCTCTGGGTTGTTACCCGTGCCACGTAATAGCGAGACGAGGAATAGGGAGAGAGAGGAGTTGAACACGTGGCTACAGGGATGGTGCAGGAGGGAGGGTTTCAGATTTCGGGATAATTGGGGCTCATTCTGGGGTCGGTGGGACCTCTACAAACGGGATGGTCTACACCTGGACCAGAGGGGTACCAATATCCTGGGGGGGGAAATTTGCTAATGCTCTTCGGGAGGGTTTAAACTAGTTCAGCAGGGGCTTGGGAACCTGAATTGTAGCTCCAGTATACAGGAGGTTGAGAGTAGTGAGGTCATGAGTAAGGTTTCAAAGTTGCAGGAGTGTACCGGCAGGCAGGAAGGTGGTTTAAAGTGTGTCTTCTTCTCTGCCAGGAGCATCCGGAATAAGGTAGGTGAACATGCGGCATGGGTTGGTACCTGGGACTTCGATGTTGTGGCCATTTCGGAGACATGGATAGAGCAGGGACAGGAATGGTTGTTGCAGGTGCCGGGGTTTAGATATTTCAGTAAGCTCAGGGAAGGTGGTAAAAGAGGAGGATGGGTGGCATGGTTAGTCAAGGACAGTATTACGGTGGCAGAAAGGACGTTTGATGAGGACTAGTCTACTGAGGTAGTATGGGCTGAGGTAAGAAACAGGAAAGGAGAGGTCACCCTGTTAGGGGTTTTCAATAGGCCTCCGAAAAATTCCAGAGGTGGAGAGGAAAGGATTGCAAAGATGATTCTGGATAGGAGCGAAAGCAACAGGGTAGTTGTTATGGGGGACTTTAACTTTCCAAATATTGACTGGAAACGCTATAGTTTGAGTACTTTAGATGGGTCTGTTTTTGTCCAATGTGTGCAGGAGGGTTTCCTGACACAGTATGTAGATAGGCCAACAAGAGGTGAGGCCATATTGGATTTGGTACTGGGTAATGAACCAGGACAGGTGTTAGATTTGGAGGTAGGTGAGCACTTTTGTGATAGTGACCACAATTCGATTAAGTTTACTTTAATGATGGAAAGGGATAGGTACATACCGCAGGGGATATCTGGGGGAAAGGTAATTATGATGCGATGAGGCAAGACTTAGTATGCATCGGATGGAGGGGAAAACTGCAGGGGATGGGCACAATGGAAATGTGGAGCTTGTTCAAGAAACAGCTACTGCATGTCCCTGATAAGTATATACATGTCAGGCAGGGAGGAAGTGGTCGTTCAAGGGAACCGTGGTTTACTAAAGCAGTCAAAACACTTGTCAAGAGGAAGAAGGAGGCTTATGTAAAGTGAGACGTGAAGGTTCAGTTAGGGCGCTCGAGAGTTACAAGTTAGCTAGGAAGGACCTAAAGAGAGAGCTAAGAAGAGCCAGGAGGGGACATGAGAAGTCTTTGGCAGGTAGGATCAAGGATAACCCTAAAGCTTTCTATAGATATGTCAGGAATAAACAAATGACTAGGGTAAGGGTAGGGCCAGTCAAGGACAGTAGTGGGAAGTTGTGCTTGGAGTCCGAGGAGATAGGAGAGGTGCTAAATGAATATTTTTTTGTCAGTATTCACACAGGAAAAAGACAATGTTGTCGAGGAGAATACTGAGATTCAGGCTACTAGACTAGAAGGGCTTGAGGTTCATAAGGAGGAGGTGTTAGCAATTCTGGAAAGTGTGAAAATAGATAAGTCCCCTGGGCCGGATGGGATTTATCCTAGGATTCTCTGGGAAGCTAGGGAGGAGATTGCTGAGCCTTTGGCTTTGATCTTTAAGTCATCATTGTCTACAGGAATAGTGCCAGAAGACTGGAGGAGAGCAAATGCTGTCCCCTTGTTCAAGAAGGGGAGTAGAGACAACCCCGGTAACTATAGACCAGTGAGCCTTACTTCTGTTGTGGACAAAATCTTGGAAAGGTTTATAAGAGATAGGATGTATAATCATCTGGAAAGGAATAATTTGATTAGAGATAGTCAACACGGTTTTGTGAAGGGTAGGTCGTGCCTCACAAACCTTATTGAGTTCTTTGAGAAAGTGACCAAACAGGTGGGATGAGGGTAAAGCAATTGATGTGGTGTATATGGATTTCAGTAAAGCATTTGATAAGGTTCCCCACGGTAGGCTACTGCAGAAAATACGGAGGCATGGGGTTCAGGGTGATTTAGCAGTTTGGATCAGAAATTGGCTAGCTGGAAGAAGACAAAGGGTGGTGGTTGATGGGAAATGTTCAGACAGGAGTCCAGTTACTAGTGGTGTACCACAAGGATCTGTTTTGGGGCCACTGCTGTTTGTCATTTTTATAAATGACCTGGAGGAGAGCGTAGAAGGATGGGTGAGTAAATTTGCAGATGACACTAAAGTCGGTGGAGTTGTGGACAGTGCGGAAGGATGTTACAAGTTACAGAGGGACATAGATAAGCTGCAGCGCTGGGCTGAGAGGTGGCAAATGGAGTTTAATGCAGAAAAATTATGAAGGGAATAGATAGGATAGATACGGGCAGGTCGTTTCCACTGGTCGGGGAAAGCAGAACTAGGGGGCATAGCCTCAAAATAAGGGGAAGTAGATTTAGGATGGTGTGTAGGAGGAACTTCTTCACCCAAAGGGTTGTGAATCTCTGGAATTCCTTGCCCAGTGAAGCAGTTGAGACTCCTTCTCTAAACATTTTTAAGAAAAAGATAGATACCTTTCTAAAGAATAAAGGGATTCGGGGATATGGTGTACGGGCCGGAGAGTGGAGCTGAGTCCACAAAGATCAGCCATGATCTCATTAAATGGCGGAGCAGGCTCGAGGGGCCAGATGGCCTACTCCTGTTCCTAGTTCTTATGTGATTCATTTTGGAAGGAATAACAGGAAGACAGAGTACTGGGCTAATGGCAAGATTCTTGGCAGTGTGGATGAGCAGAGAGATCTCGGTGTCCATGTACATAGATCCCTGAAAGTTGCCACCCAGGTTGAGAGGGTTGTTAAGAAGACGTACGGTGTGTTAGCTTTTATTGGTAGAGGGATTGCGTTTCGGAGCCATGAGGTCATGTTGCAGCTGTACAAAACTCTGGTGCGGCCGCATTTGGAGTATTGCGTGCAATTCTGGTCACCGCATTATAGGAAGGATGTGGAAGCATTGGAAAGGGTGCAGAGGAGATTTACCAGAATGTTGCCTGGTATGGAGGGAAGATCTTATGAGGAAAGGCTGAGGGACTTGAGGCTGTTTTCGTTAAAGAGAAGAAGGTTAAGAGGTGACTTATTTGAGGCATACAAGATGATCATAAGGTGGACAGTGAGAGCCTTTTTCCTCGGATGGTGATGTCTAGCACAAGGAGACATAGCTTTAAATTGAGGGGAGATAGATATAGGACAGATGTCTGAGGTAGGTTCTTTCCTCAGAGAGCAATAAGGGCATGGAACGCCCTGCCTGTAACAGTCGTGTACTCGCCAACACTAAGGGCATTCAAATGGTCATTGGATAGACATATGGACGATAAGGGAATAGTGTAGATGGGCTTTAAAGTGGTTTCACAGGTCGGCGCAACATCGAGGGCCGAAGGGCCTGTACTGCGCTGTTATGTTCTATGTTCTATGATTCTGTCCCCCACAGGGGGCCAGCACGGCACTGGAGCGGTTCATGCCGGTCCAGTCTCCCTTCCCAGTGCCAACTGGGCGCCATGCCAACCCGCGCATGCGCAGTGGCGCCATGCCAACCCGCGCATTCGCGGGGGACTTCCTCAACGTGCAGGGGACCTCCTCAGCGCGCCGGCCCCGACGCAACATGGTGCGGGGGTTCAGGGGCCGGCCGCGTAACAAAATAGGGCCGAGGTTGGAGGGGCCGGCCCGCCGATCAGTGGGCCCCGATCATGGGCCAGACCCCATTGGAGGCCCCCCCCCCCCCGGTGAAGGAGCCCTCTTCCCCCCCCCCACACACACACAGGCCGCTCCCCAACACTGCGCGCAGAGTTCCCGCCGGCTGCGACGTGTGGACGGCAAAGGCGGGACTCTGCCATATCCGCTCGGCCCATCAAGGCCGGAGAATCGGCGGCCCGGCCCTGGACAGCGGCCCGCAACCGGCGCCGCGCCAAAAGCACCGGCGCAAATGGTGTCGATTCTCCGCTCCTCGGAGAATCACGTGCCAGTGTCGGGGCGCAGTTGCGGCGATTCTTCAGCCCGGCGCGGGGCTCGGAGAATCCCGCCCATTGTGTCTGAATGTGCTTTACCACAGAGGGTAAGTTTACAAATCTCTGAAGTGTATTAGCGGTTTGCTTACCCATCCAGTTTTAGTTATGGTGATCTGTGCTGGAGATTGCTGTACATTTTCAGAATGTTGACGAGGAGTGCTGTGTTTCTGTTTGAGTCTTGGTCAGTGTTCGGCATGTAATAGGAGTATTCAGTCTTTTTGGTTGTGGTATTTGGAGTTGGCATCTGTTTCGTCGCACTGCCATGCCATTTTATGTTCAAACTTGAAACAATCTTGGTACTGGGTATATGCTGATGATACCTGCTGGATTATATGTGCTGTCAGTTGGGTGTTAGCCTGTTGGCTGATGATCTGCATCGCAAGGTTAGATTTTCTTCCTCCCCAGAGTAAGCACAGGTTTCCTGATGGTGCGCCTTGTGGTCTGTGGTCCTCACCATTGTCTTTCTGACACTACGGATGATACCAAGAACAGGTCCTGGCACATCAGTAGGCCTATGATCACCAGATCCTGTGGTATCCTCAGATTAGAATATATAGGGCAAGTATTTGTAGTGACACTTGAATGTAATGGATCTCAAGGATAGAATCTCTGAGTGAATGTACGCGGTGAGTTTGGCAGTGGTTGGTTGAATCGTCACTTGCCACTTCTGTGGGTAAATATGTTTCCGTGTGCCAAGTAGGAGGAATTTGAACTGGTATCCAGTTTGGCATATAGGTTTTGCTGACCCTTCATCTGTGGGCTAATAATCTTAATTGTGGCAAAGGCTTCTGTTGGTACCACTGCATCAACACGTTCTTTGATGTTCGCCATGCTGAATTTTGTCTCGCTTTGTGGACCAATGGTCTGGACATCGACATCATCAAAAACCCAGAGTCTAACCAAGCTACACGGTCGGATCATAGAATAGATTCTATGATCTATCATCCGAGAGTGTAGCTTGGTTAGACACTCTGTGGATTTTGCCCTGACGATGTACGGTACATGCTCTTCATTGATTAGAATGCTGGACCTGTTTGGCTGCGTTTCTGACTTTTGCTTTCTGCATTGGTGCTTCTATTGTACTCTGGTTCCACATGCCTCGCAGAGCATTAAAACAGGTACTTTCCTGGTTAGATGCACGAGGCCGCACCACCAACAGTGCTTACTAGGCTTGCCTGTATTGGCCATCATTCCATCAGTGGCAAATTATGCATAGCCTGTAGACAGTCTACCCATCAGTATGGCTTTGTAATTGCGTCTGCTTTGTAGTCGTGCTTCCATGGTGTAGCCTTTGAGTTGGTCCACTTGCATTGGGGTAGATGCTATTGCGAGTTCAACCATTCTGTCAGCTAGCCCTGCTGCCGTAAAGTTGCAATCATGCCTCTTGTGTCTGCATCTACTTACGGTTTATGGTCTCGCTCGGTTGTTGCCTAAAAGAGATTAATTCCAGATGGTGTATTCTGAAGTTGATCTTCACTTGGAACTGATCTTCACATGTGGACCATATTTGCATCTGGAATTTTAAGATGGCTATTGGACAGACTTTTTTTAAAAAAATGTATTTTATTACAAACATGTATCAAAACAGGTCACAGCGAATAAACACCCCGGGAAACATACTTTCCAACAATTAACTATACAGTCTGTACAGATACCCCCCACCTTTCCTCAACCCCCCCCTGAAGCCCCTTAACTCATACTTTATCTTCTCTAATCGCATGAGTACAGGTCACTCAACCAAGCCGCTACCCCCGGTGGCGATGCCGACCCCACTCCAGCAAAATTTGCCGCCGTGCAATCAGAGAGGCGAAGGCCAAGACATCGGCCTTCCTCCTGTCCATGAGCTCCGGCTTCTCTGAAACCCCAAATATCGCCACCAAAGGGTCCGGGGTCCACCTCCTCCTCCACTATCCTGGCTAAGACCGCGAAAACTCCCGCCCAGAAGCTTCCCAATTTTTTTGCAACCGTCATTGGACAGACTTGACATGTTGTCAGACAACGTAAACTAAGATAGATGAGCTGTTGATTTCCGATTGAGTGTTGGGAATTTTGTGGCACCTTTTAGCTTTTTGCAGCATTTCAATACTATCTAAAGCTTTTGATATCTATTAGGTTTCCTCCAGCACTTTTAGAGTTAATATGCTCCACATTACAATACCTTTAGTGGATACTGCCATGATCATAGGTTATGGTTCGACTGCAACGGTGGCACTGCTGGGCTCTATTTCTTTCCATTTTAACTGTAAGCTCTGCTGACAAAAGTACGATTGCAGCAGGAAAAGAGCTGCAACAATGAAAGCAACAATGCAAACTTTAAATACAGGCTTCATCTCGCTATTAGTGGAGAGATTCTTCTTCCCAACCCAGTTTCCAGTATTTAGCTTCAATAGTAATGAATTTGTCGGTCTGTGGAGTTCTACTCAAAGTGATATCCCCTGCAGACAACTGTTTAATTGCTGCTTAAACTTTGCTGCAGTTACACTTTTACGAATAAAGCTCTCCCAGATTTGAACAATTTTAATAGGAACAGACGGTTGCTGGCTGGAGTGAGTTGCGACAAAGGTAGTGTGTGTAGAATCCCATCCTTGTACAGACTGAATCTTTATTGTTGTTTCACTTTCACACCATCTCTCTTCTCTTGTGTGTGTGTGTGTGTGTGTGTGAAGGAGTTGAGGTGTGTATAATTTGCAGTAAGATCTTCAAAACCATGCTGCCACTGTGCCACCATGTTAGAGTCTTCTTTTAGATGTAAACATAGAGTATGATGCATCTGATCTCTACCCTGCTGCTTGCAAGCTGCCTGCAAATCATGGGACTAATGCGTCACATAAATGCTGAGCTGGTAGTAAGTGACAGTAGTTTAAGACACGGTCCTTAAATATACATATGCATCATATCACAACAGGGATTCACAGAAAGGGCAATAAAATTACCTATGGGAATTGGCATTAAGTACCAGCTAAAGGTGAAGAGATGAGTTGTTTAAACACATTGCGTTAATGGGAGAATTTCACTATCTCGCAGGAAAATTGAACATACAGGTGGAGTGTCTCAAAACCAGCAACCTCTCGACTGATCTTGCTGGCTTTCAGAAAAAGGTCCCAATGCATTGCATTGCACCTGTAGTGTAATTAGATAAATATTGCCAGCGGTCAAATCAAAGTCTAAGGCAGCCACACTGATGCTGGATAGTGGTAAGGTCACAATTAAAAAACTGCGTACACTTCGGGTCACTGGAGTACTAGAGAAACACTCGGGATTAATCTTGTGCAGATAACTGTAACTCCCCAGACTGGGCAGATGGGATCAAGAGTCGCTCTGACCACTTGGTGTGTGGGAAATGACAGGCACGTCAAGTCGATTACCACTCAGCACATCACTGAAGAAGCCAGTAAGCTTGTCCACTCATTTAATAGCAGTTCAAATTCTTTTAAAAATATGTCCGTTTGCCAACATTACCGGTTTTTGGCAGTGGATTTCAGGTACTGCTACCTGTATTTTGTGGAGGTATTAATGACTTGCATTTATATAGAAACTTCTGCAATTTATACAGAAACTTTCACAATTTCAAAATGTCCCACAGTGCTTTACAGGCAATGAAGTAAGGTATAGTTGTTATGGTACGGTATAGGATTTAAAGAGCCACACAGAAACAATTTGTACCGGGAGTTATATAAGCAATTAAACTGAAGTGATCACTTCAATCAGGCCAATCTCAAGGATGTACTGCCAAACTTCCACCAACACATCTCCTGTCCCACCAGGGGCAGCAACATCCTTGACCACTGCTACACAAACATAAAGGGAGCCTCCCGCTGCCTTGGGAAAGCGGGCAGCATAATCAAAAAACCCTCCCACCCAGGTTATTCTCTCTTCCAATCTCTTCCATCGAGCAGGAGATACACACATTAACAGGATCAAAAACATCTTCTTCCCCGCTGTTACCAGACTCCTGAATGACCCTCTTATGGTCTGAACTGATCTCTTCACACACCTTCTCGACTGAATAATACCACACCCCGTATGCTTCATCCGATGTCGGTGTCCATGTATTTACATTGTGTAACAGCGGATCCTGAGGTGGGCGAAGAACACATCATCCACTTGTACCAGGATATTGGAGGGGATTGGGCCAAGCACCAGGCAGAATTTAACAGGGCCAAAACCGCACTGTTAAAGAGTAAGGTGCGGTTCAGTATGCTGACTATGGGTCACGCACCAGGGCAAGAAACCATGATTCACCTGACAGGAGGGGGTGGGTTAGAGCAACAAACCAGGGGCGTCAGGGGGCAAGAGAACGGGGAGGGAGACGGCATGGGTAGAAGAGCTCGGTGGGCTTGGCTTGGAGACAGGAGGGGGGAAGGGAGGGGAGGGAGTTGAAGGGTGGTAAGCTGGTTACAACAGGTAGCATGTGGAGATGGCTGGAAAGGGGAAGGCGACGGTGGCCATATTGGATGGCCATGAACAAAGGGAAGCCCCTTTGTAAATAAATACACCCCAAACTGGGACAACGGCAAATTCGTTAAGAAATCGCAGAAATCCCGATCTAGCCCCCCACCAATTCACCTCAACTGTGCGATGTCCGGTGGTGGGCAATGTGTGAGTGGTCACACACACAGCAGATTCTGTTTGAAGGCACAGAAAAGAGCTCTTTGTACCCAATACTGCATGGAATTTTGATGAAAAGGCATAGGTGAGGGTTGGAGGAGTAGTTTCCCCCGGGAGCGGTAGGTTTGCTGGTTACCAACCCGGCAAAAGACAATGAGAGACCAGGCTAAAGAGCTGGAGGAGGCCTGTGGTGCAGCAGCAGCCAGTGTAAGCATGGCTGCAGGGGAAGGGCTGATGCAAGCTGGTAGGCCCCAGCTGGAGCAGTTGATGGCTTTTATTAAGGAGGAATTCCGGCAGCAGAGGAAGGAAATGCAAGATGATCGCTCGAAGGCCCGAAGGAGCTGTGCCACCCCTGACGAGTTTGTTGGAACGGTGAAGTGTTCGGAGGGGCGGGGGTCACAGATTCGGGAGATTGAAGGAGTGATCTCGGACCACAGTGATCGTGTGGTGGCTCTGGAGGTGGAGATCCTACGGGACCTCTGTAAAATGTTGAGGGCAAAGGTGGAGGAGCCGGAGAATACCTCGAGAAGGCAGAACCTGCAAATAGAGGGCCTGCCTGAAGGAGTGGAAGATGTGAGTGCCACGAGGTACGTCTCGGAGATGCTGGTGGGGCTGGTGGCAAAAGGGGTGCGAGATAAGGCCCCTGAAGTGGACCGAGTTCATAGGTCCCTGAGGCAGAAGCCTAGAGCTGGGGAGCCGCTGCGGGCGGCAATCGTGAGACTCCACAAATTTGTGGAGAAAGAGATGATTCTGCGATTGGCCAGGGAGAAGCGTACCTGCGACTGGGAGGGAAATAACGTCCAAATTTATCAGGCCATTGGAGCCGAGTTGGTGAAGTGGCAGAGTTCAGAAGTCTTTGTTTGGGTGGGGGAAGGATAAGGTCTGTAGGGAGCCTTCCTCCTTGAGCTGAGGGGTGGGGGTGGGAAGGGGAGGTCATTGGGAGGTGCCTTGGTGATGCTGGTGAACGGAAGTGAGGTGGTGTGGGAGAAGGCCAAGAGGGGTGGCCAGGGGGTTGCTGTGACGTGGCAGGGTGTGAGAGATGACATGATCATGGGTTAGGTATAGGGTGGAATTAAGGGGGCATGAGTTATGTGGGGAAGATGATGAACGGTAGAGGGGTTTGGAGGCGTTAAGCCTCCGGTAAGGTTGGTAACCCGGTTAAAAGGTCGCAGGTGTTCGCGCACCTCAGAAGCTTGAAAGCTGAGGTGGTCTAGGGGCTGGTTTAGCACACTGGGCTAAATCGCTGGCTTTTAAAGCAGACCAAGGCAGGCCAGCAGCATGGTTCGTTTCCCATACCAGCCTCCCCGAACAGGCGCCGGAATGTGGCGACTAGGGGCTTTTCACAGTAATTTGAAGCCTACTTGTGCCATTAAGTGAATTTCTTCTTTTCTTCTATGCAGGAGACACACCTCCGTGTGAAGGACAATGTTAGGTTAAGGAAGGAGTGGATCAGGCAGATTTTTCACTCGGGGTTTGATTTGAAACCGAGGGGAGTGGCGATTTTAATGAGCAAAAAATTGTATTTGAGAGTGCGAAGGAGGCGAGGGATCCGGGTGGGAGATATGTGATTGAGTGGGGTATTGAAAGGGGCACCGGTAGTGTTGGTAAATGTGTATGCCCCATTTGGGATGATGTGGGTTTTATGAGGGGGTTGCTGGCAGCGATCCCGGATTTGGTCACGCACCAGTTGATCATGGGAGGAGATTTTAACTGTGTCCTCAAGCCGAGGGTGAACAGGTCGAGCTCCAGGTCGATGGGTAGGGTACGAATGGCAAGCAAGCTGGGGGGTGGTTTATGGAAAGGAAAGGTATGGTGAATCCACGGCGCTTTCAGAACCCAGGGCGAGGGAGTATTCCTTCTTTTCACACGTTTATAAGGTGTATTCGAGGATTGATTACTTTGTAGTGAGTCGGGAGATTTTGGTTGGGGTGGAGAGGGCAGCGTATGCGGTGATAGTTGTCTCGGACTATGCGCCCCAATGGCTGGAGATGCGGTTTAGATCGGGATGAGAGCAGAGGCCGGGGTGGGGGTTTGACCCGGGGTTGTTGGCGGTGGAGGTTGTGATAAGGTGCATCGAACTGGGTTTGTTAAGGGCGGACAGCTAACGACGAACATCAGGCACCTTCTGAGTGTGATTATGACCCCACCGAGGAGGGGGTAATGACACTGTCATGAGATTGTCCCCTTAAGAAAGGATTTTTTGTCTGATCACATGGTTTCAATTATGCCATTTTTGTGGGTGGAGCTGAGCTGAGTTTTTGTTTCGCTTTCACATTTCACTGCTGTGTGTGGACTCAGGGAGAAAGAAGTGTTTTGTCCCTGTCTTTCTATTTTCATTTTAAACATCTGTTCCAGTAAAAAAAACATTGATTATAGCTACCTGCTTTAGTAAGTTAAAATATATAGTTTGCTTTCCAGAAGGGTTTAAACCTGCTGGTGAGACGGGGTCAGAATCTCAGGGAAAGCCTGTCATATTCAAGTGAGAATGCAGAGTACTGGGCCACGCCCTTGAAAAGGGTTCTTTTGGTTTATGGGATTTGGTTTTTGAATTGGAACAGTTAAGGGGAAATCATTAAGTGTTATACATAGATTACTGTGGCTGTGTGGTATCTTTACGTTTGTAATTGATAAAAATTCTTGCAGACCCACCATCCATGGATTTTATTTTTAAAAATAAATTTAGAGTATCTAATTATTTTTTTTTCCAATTAAGGGGCAATTTAGCGTGGCCAATCCACCTAACCTTCACATCTTTGGGTTGTGGGGGTGAAACCCACACAGACACGGGGAGAATATGCAAACTCCACACGGACAGTGACCCATGGCTGGGATTCAAACCCGGGTCCTCAGCGCCGTAGGCTGCAGTGCTAACCACTGTGCCGCGTGCCGCCCTCCACCATCCACGGTTAAGTAGAAAGGTTAAGATAGTATTAGACTTAAAGAAGGTGGTAGGTCAGAAGATAGGACACAATATAAGGAACAGCAAAGGATGACTAAAAGACTAAGAAGAAAGGGTTGGCCCACTGAAGGACAGGGTAAGGAATTTGTGTGTAGAGCAAGAGGAAATGTAAAGGTATTAAACGAATACTTTGCATCAGTATTCACCAAAGAGAAGGAATTGGTGGATGTTGAGTCTGGAGAAGGGTGTGTAGACAGCCTGGGTCACATTGAGATCCAAAAAGACGAGGTGTTGGGCGTCTTGAAAAATATTAAGGTGGATAAGTCCACAGGGCCTAATGGGATCTACCCCAGAATACTGAAGGAGGCGAGGGGGGAAAATTGCTGAGGCCTTGACAGAAATCTTTGGATCCTCACTGTCTTCAGGTGATGTCCCGGAGGACTGGAGAATAGCCAATGTGCTCCCTTGTTTAAGAAGGGTAGCAAGGATAATCCAGGGATCTACAGGCCGGTGAGCCTTACGTCAGTGGTAGGGAAATTACTGGAGGGTCTACTCCCATTTGGAAGCAAGTGGACGTATTAGTGAGAGGCAGCACGGTTTTGTGAAGGGGAGGATGTGTCTCACTAACTTGATAAAGTTTTTCGAGGAGGTCACAAGATGATTGATGCAGGTAGGGCAGTGGATGTTGTCTACATGGACTTCAGTAAGGCCTTTGACAAGGTCCCTCATGGCAGACTGGTACAAAAGGTGAAGTCACACAGAATCAGAGGTGAGCTGGCAAGATGGATACAGAACTGGCTAGGTCATAGAAGGCAGAGAGTAGCAATCGAAGGGTGCTTTTCTGAATGGAAGGCTGTGACTAGTGGTGTTCCGCAGGGAGTGCTGGGACCTTTGCTGTTCACAGTATATATAAATGATTTGGAGGAAAATGTAACTGGTCTGATTAGTAAGTTTACAGACGACACAAAGGTTGGTGGAATTGCGGATAGCGACGAGGACTGTCAGAGGATACAGCAGGATTTAGATTGTTTGGAGACTTGGGCGGAGAGATGGCAGATGGAGTTTAATCCGGACAAATGTGAGGTAACGCATTTTGGAAGGTCAATGCAGGTAGGGAATATACAGTGAATGGTAGAACCCTCAAGAGTATTGTCAGTCAGAGAGATCAAGGTGTACAGGTCCACAGGTCACTGAAAGGGGCAACACAGGTGGAGAAGGTAGTCAAGAAGGCATACGGCATGCTTGCCTTCATTGGCCGGGGCACTGAGGATAAAAATTGGCAAGTCATGTTGCAGCTGTATAGAACCTTAGTTAGGCCACACTTGGAGTATAGTGTTCAATTCTGGTCGCCACACTACCAGAAGGATGTGGAGGCTTTAGAGAGGGTGCAGAAGAAATTTACCAGAATGTTGCCTGGTATGGAGGGCATTAGCTATGAGGAGAGGTTGAATAAACTCGGTTTGTTCCCACTGGAACGACGGAGGTTGAGGGGTGACCTGATCGAGGTCTACAAAATTATGAGGGGCATAGACAGAGTGGATAGTCAGAGGCTTTTTCCCCCAGAGTAGAGAGGTCAATTACTAGGAGGCATAGGTTTAAGGTGCGAGGGGTAAGGTTTAGAGGAGATGTACGAGGCAAGTTTTTTTTAAACACAGAGGGTAGTGGGTGCCTGGAACTCGCTACCGGAGTATATGCTGGAAGCAGGGACGATAGTGACGTTTAAGGGGCATCTTGACAAATACATGAATAGGATGGGAATAGAGGGATATGGACCCCAGAAGTGTAGAAGATTGTAGTTTAGACGGGCAGCATGTTCGGCGCGGGCTTGGTGGGCCGAAGGGCCTGTTCCTGTGCTGTACTTTTCTTTGTTCTTTTGTTGTTCTTTGAGGGAAAAAGAGTACAAGAAAAAGCTGGCCAGGAACATAAAAAACAGATAGTAAAAGCTTGTGACTCACACCTTCAAAATGTGGAGAGAGGACTGAGCGGTACGGACGGTGTGGGAAATGTACGTGGACTGTAGAGTAGCAACCCTAGGGGAGCTAACAGTGAAGCTCCAACTCCCAAACGCGAACAAGCTTCGGTACTTGCAGTTGCAAGTCTTCCTCCGCAAGGTGACCACGACGTTCCTCCAGATACCCAGACATGCCCTACTGGATAGACTACTAGCACCGGACTTGCTCGAGGGAAGTAAATGCAGCGACATATACAGACAACTGTTAGAAGAGGTAGGGGCCACACTGGTCAAGACGTGAGAAAAATGGGAGGAGGAGCTGGACATTGAGAGAGGAGAACCACTCTGGATCGAAGCTCAGCATAGGGTCAACTCCTTCTCCTCATTTAGCCTAATGCTGCTAAAGGTGGAGCACAGGGTGCACCTAACCAGGACACGCATGAGCAGGTTCTTCCCAGAGGTGGATAACTTTGAGCAATGTCAGGGGGTCCGAGTAACCACACCCACATGTTCTGGTCCTGCCCCAAACTCATTGGGTTCTGGACCGTCTTCTTTGAGGCCATGTCCAGAGTGGTGGGGGTCAAGATGGAGCCATCAACTCAGTGGCAGTCTTCAGGGTATCAGAGCATCCAGAGCTCTTTATGGAGAGACGGACCAATGCCCTGGCTTTCGCTTCTCTGATTGCCCAGAGCCTCGGACTGGCTCTCTGACCTAGCGGAGTTCCGAAATTTAGAAAATATAAAAGTTGCAATTAGGGGATCAGACGCAGGATTCCACATACGTGGAAACAATTCACCAGCCACTTCGAAGACTTGTTCATCACCAGCATCTGGGAGGGAGAAAGGTGGGGAGTAGGAACCAGAGAAAGGGAGGGAGGGGGAGGGGGGGGTGAAGAAAAGAGAGCACCCACACCAAGGAAAGGAAGAGGGGAAATGCACAGGGGGGCACAGGTGCCCATACATGGATGTGACGAATAAAATGTAAACTGTATGAAGTCTCAAGAAAAGCATAGAAATAAAAGGGGCTCAGAAAATGAAACCATCCGCATATATTTATACAAACGCCAGTTAATGCAATGTAAATAGATCACCAGTTTTCGCTGTAGTATTTTTGTTCTATCTCATTAGCTCTTTCTGTGTGTTATTATTTTTTCCCCATTGTTCTCCGTATATGTTTGATAACAATAATGTAAATTTTGACCACTTGTACAGAAAAGAGATGTAAACTATTTATAACCTCGGTTAGGAGGGACGCAATTGTAAGATGGGACGATATGAAGCAAGCGCTCACCTGTAATAAATGAAAAACTCCAATAAAAGCATATTTAAAAAGAAAGGATACTCTGAAGATAATTCTAAAATAACATCCCCAAAACTACAGCATGTTGCATCTGCAGTTCTGAAGAGCTTTATATTTTGTCAGTTGGGAAGAACAATGAATAAGAAAGACATCTAATTATACATCACCGTATCATTCTCTTCAGTGTCTCAAAACCCTTCAAACATCCGGAATTACTGCGAAATGCAATGCCTCTCAGCATATAGAGAAAATTATTTCTGAATATATGCCTTTCTTTTTTCACACTCAATGCTTCAACACCTCAAAACGGTTTTAAAACTCAAGTTTAATTCAACTCTTTGCTACATAACGAACAGTCGAGTAAATTTTGACTATTTTATGTTGCCTGCCAAAAAGCACAGTGAAGCCATGCCCAACTTACAGTCGATGGATGATGGAGAGGCGATCTCTTGAGCTGAGCATACTCTTACTCCTTTTAATAAATTTGGAGTACCCAATTATTTTTTTCTAATTAAGGGACAATTTGGCGTTGCCAATCCACCTACCCTGCACATCTTTGGGTTGTGGGGGCGAAACCCACGCAAACATGGGGAGAATGTGCAAACTCCACACTGACAGTGACCCGGGATGGAACTCGGGTCTTTGACGGCGTGAGGCAGCAGTGCTAACCACTGCACCACCGTGCCGCCCTTTGAGATAAGGATACTCCAAGATTATTCAACAGAAATTTAGAATGCGATCTGCCGGCTACATCACGCCCAAATGGGAGTGCAACACGGCCAGTAGATGCCGGGAGAGGCCTCCCGCGGGCTTCCCAGCAACCAGTTCGATCAGGACCCCGCCCATAATGAGTGTAACCAAGTCTTGCATGTCAAAGTAGGTTTTAAACTCACTTAGGCGTGCTCACCCGGGATCTACAGGGCTCCCGCATCGGACAGCCTCCCCAGGGAGTCCCCAGCCAGGCGCCATTCAGTACTGGTCCACACAAACATGCACTGGTCCCGGGCCGTCGGTGGGTTGGTCATGGACAGGGACAGGAACCGCCCCCCCCAGAACACAGGCACCCTGGCATCGCCAGGCTGGCACCTGGGCACTGCCACCTTGGCACTCAGCCAGCAGGTGCACTGCCAGGGTGGCAGTGCCACGGTATCTGGATGACAATGTCAAGGTCTGGGGGAGCCATGTCCATGAAAGGAGTGTGAGCATGAAGGGGGTGCAGGGTGGGTATGTAGGGACCTCTTGAAGGTTGGTTGGAGGGGGGGGGGGGGTTGTTGAAGGATGAGGGTCCTGGGAAATGCGGTCTGCTTGTTTAATGTCTGGGAGCATCAAAGTTTCACGCAAGAAACTAATAAAGAGGTGATGGGTTCCCTAGAAACAGTGCTGATCATGTGATGCACTTGGAGGTTTGATTGTAACTGAAATAAAAGTTAAACCAAAATCAATCCTAACACAAAAGTCCATGTCAAGCATTTAAATTCACCCTTGAATTTAATCAATGTTTTTGCAAATCTGCCATCATCCTTCATCTCATAAATAACAATCTCTGCCTCTGAATTTGCTTAAAATGTGTTACATCTCAAATATTCCTGTTCAAATGCAAGGTCACCGACGTGAAAGATGAACTGTTTCTCAATATTTCCAGCATTTTCTGTTTTTGTTTCAGATTTCCATTATTCAGAGCATTTTGTTTTAGGATTTGTTTTAACGCTGATTTAATATTAAATTTGAAAATTACTTTACTCAAATCCAATGAAGTTGTTTATAAAGATTTGTGGCATTCAGTGATATCAAGCAAATCTGAAAATCTTAATAGTTTAAAGAATACAAAAGAGGACTGAATGTTTAAGACATCTCTTTGACCAAACTTTTGGCCACCTGTCCTAATAGCTCCTTTCTTTGGTATCAAATTCTGTTTGATGATGCCTCTTGCGAGGTACCTTTGGCTGCTTAATAATGTTACAGGTGCTCTTTGTTGTCCTGTCCATTAGGTGTGCAGAGAATGCACAAGTTCATTTTCAAACTTAAAATAGAAGTCAATGGCTTCTCAATAAAGGACCATGTAGCAATACAGCAAAGGATACGTGATGGCGGTGTGCGGGGAATCAAGCATTTCAACATGTTTTAAAACATAAATCAATCCAAATGTAAACACGCCAATCATGTGAATACTGAGGGAGAGGAGGAAGAGGAAGAAGTAGCGGTAGTTCCTTCGCCCTATGCAGTTGTTCACCCACGGACAATGATGGTCAAAGTCCTAAAAATAAAACAATGAACCAAGAGAAAAAAAAATGATTATTTAATTTTATTCGGAAGCAGTCAAAATTGAACAGCATGTCTTTTGTATTAACCACTGCAATTTTTAGGAGGAGACAGGCACAGATAGTACCTTCATTTATCTTCTGCCGATCCTCCCTTTCAATGTACTGGAAATCAATGGGTAGAAACTCCAACCCAATCCTTTCCCCAACCCAAGTACAGCAGTATCAGCGATTAGTTTCTTCCAGCACCCATTTAATTCACAGAATCCCGATAGTGCAGAAGGAGCCCATTCGGCCCATTAGAGTCTGCACCAACTTTCCAAAAGAGCACTCTACCTCGGCTCACTCCCTCACCCCATCCAGCATTGATCATGGCCAATCCACCTAATTTGCACATCTTTGGACTGAGAGGGGAAACAGGAGCACCCGGAGGAAACCACGCAGACATGGGAAGAATGTGCAAACTCCACACCAAGGCCGGAATTGAACCCAGGTCCCTGGCACTGTGTGGCACCAATGTGCCACCGTGCCGATTGACGTTGACTATAATGCATGTCTGCACTATCTTCAAAAAGCCGTTTCACTATACCTTAAACAGTGCCACTGAGAACTCCTTGAAATGCATGCAAGGAAACCAAAGCTACTAAGAGCTGCCGAGTTAGTACAATGGGATGCTTCCCACCCCAAATGGGGTTCTTTTTATCTCCTTTCAGTAAATTGCAGTTTGAGAGGCGTGGTCAAACTCTGACACAACTTTGCCAGCTTTGGTTTAACCATTCTGTTTGCATCCCACTGCACAATATACACATGGGAAGATGTCTCCCACTACACAATATACACATGGGAAAATGTCTTTTTTAGTAGATGAAACTCTGAGTTTGTGAGCTGAACATTCCAGAAAGGCTCTTCATTCAATTTCAGTCAGTGCTGAGTGAGCTGATCAAAACCAAGGTAGTTTTAGGGGTTGGACAATTGACCTTAGTGACAGAATTTCGGGGTGGAGCGGCAAATAATCCATTGTTCCAATTTCTGATCACTACTCCGAAACCTCCACGGGAAGTAAATGTGTTTCAGGTTCAATCTTCATGGAAAAATAGCACAGTTGGGGGCCAAGTGCAATGTGTCCAGGTTTGCAGACGACACTAAGATGAGTGGTATAGCAAAAATTGCAGAGGATACTGGGGGGCATAGCCTCAAAATAAGGGGAAGTAGATTTAGGACTGAGCAAAGGAGGAACTTCTTCACCCAAAGGGTTGTGGAATCTATGGAATTTCCCTGCCCAGTGAAGCAGTTGAGGCTCCTTCATTAAATGTTTTCAAGATAAAGATAGATAGTTTTTTGAAGATAAAGGAATAAAGGGTTATGGTGTTCGGGCGGGAAAGTGGAGTTGAGTCCACAAAAGATCAGCCATGATCTCATTGAATGGTGGAGCAGGCTCGAGGGGCCAGATGGCCTATTCCTGCTCCTAGTTCTTATGTTCTTATAACTGGTGCTGAGAAGATTGACACACGAATAACAACTACTTGGGCATGTTAAATGGAAAGTCCCCAGCATTCGTGGAGACATATTCAAAGAAACGTCTTCAGGAGATGGTAGGAAAAAAATGGATGATGCAAATGAACAAAAAACATTTCAGCAACAAGTTAAATAGCAACCGTAATGACAGCATCGCTTACCTCAACACAGTTGTCGCATACACTGCAATGAGAGCATCGTGGTGGCCTATAAAAATGACATGTTGCACACCATTTCATCCGTACTTGGATTCCTTTGATTTCCACATTCTTGTAGAGTGGCGCTCGAAAATCGTCATCCTTATCCTCATCTTCATTAGCTGAAATAAATCAATTACTTTTACGAAACAAAAGCTGTTAAAATGTTAGAGCTTCGCTCCATTGTTCAGATTTCACACAACAGGTATCTGCATTCTGGGATGATGACTCAACTATGCCAAAAAATATATAAGGGATGGTATAATTGTGGTTTGAACGTTAGGGGCTGGTTTAGCACCGGGCTAAAGAGCTAGCTTTTAAAGCAGACCAAGGCAGGTCAGCAGCACGGTTCAATTCCCGTACCAAACTCCCTGAACAGGCGCCGGAATGTGGCGACTAGGGGCTTTTCACAGTAACTTCATTTGAAGCCTACTTGTGACAATAAGTGATTTTCATTTCATTTTTCATTTTCAGTTCAACAAAATAAATTTGCGAGTTCTTCGCATTTGAGAGGCACATTGACACAGTGAATTCACCATGAAAATATTCACATGAATTATTTTTAAACTTCCAGTCTCAAACAAGTCACTCTAATTGTAGTTACTTTGTTGTATAATCACTCCTCCCATTTCTTTTAACCACGGAATTCCAGATCTTCTTCGATCGTATTGAATTTAAAGAGTACATTTTTGTTTTCTGCCTCAAATTCCTGCCCGTTTCAAGTTCACCTCAGGCAGTCTGATCATATTTCTTTCTGCTGCAGCTCATAACTCTTTCAGCAAAACATTTAGTTGCTGAGAGGTGAACAATCCCTACTGAAGCCTGGTCGAAGCTCTAAACTAGTTTTAATCTTTTCTGTGATTCTGGTTCTAAGCAATTATTCAACTCAATCTTCGATTTAGTTCCTCCACACCGAAACCACATCAGGCAAGTGCATTCGCCAGACTGAGCGGCTGTATTAAAATAGACAGTTTGAAGGAGAACCTTGTATGTCAATTTCAAGCAGTGCCATATTGAATGCCAGCAAGTAGACTAGTACAAAAGGTGAAGTCACACGGGATCAGGGGTGAGCTGGCAAGGTGGATACAGAACTGACTAGGCCATAGAAGGCAGAGAGTAGCAATGGAGGGATGCTTTTCTAATTGGAGGGCTGTGACCAGTGGTGTTCCACAGGGATCAGTGCTGGGACCTTTGCTCTTTGTAGTATATATAAATGATTGGGAGGAAAATGTAACTGGTCTGATTAGTAAGTTTGCAGACGACACAAAGGTTGGTGGAATTGCGGATAGCGATGAGGACTGTCGGAGGATACAGCAGGATTTAGATTGTCTGGAGACTTGGGCGGAGAGATGGCAGATGGAGTTTAATCTGGACAAATGTGAGGTAATGCATTTTGGAAGGTCTAATGCAGGTAGGGAATATACAGTGAATGGTAGAACCCTCAAGAGTATTGAAAGTCAAAGAGATCTAGGAGTACAGGTCCACAGGTCATTGAAAGGGGCAACACAGGTGGAGAAGGTAGTCAAGAAGGCATACGGCATGCTTGCCTTCATTGGCCGGGGCATTGAGTATAAGAATTGGCAAGTCATGTTGCAGCTGTATAGAACCTTAGTTAGGCCACACTTGGAGTATAGTGTTCAATTCTGGTCGCCACACTACCAGAAGGATGTGGAGGCTTTAGAGAGGGTGCAGAAGAGATTTACCAGAATGTTGCCTGGTATGGAGGGCATTAGCTATGAGGAGCGATTGAATAAACTCGGTTTGTTCTCACTGGAACGAAGGAGGTTGAGGGGAGACCTGATAGAGGTATACAAAATTATGAGGGGCATAGACAGAGTGGATAGTCAGAGGCTTTTCCCCAGGGTAGAGGGGTCAATTACTAGGGGGCATAGGTTTAAGGTGAGAGGGGCAAGGTTTAGAGTAGATGTACGAGGCAAGTTTTTTACGCAGAGGGTAGTGGGTGCCTGGAACTCGCTACCGGAGGAGGTAGTGGAAGCTGGGACGATAGGGACATTTAAGGGGCATCTTGACAAATATATGAATAGGATGGGAATAGAAGGATACGGACCCAGGAAGTGTAGAAGATTGTAGTTTAGTCGGGCAGCATGGTCGGCACGGGCTTGGAGGGCCGAAGGGCCTGTTCCTGTGCTGTACATTTCTTTGTTCTTTGTTCTTTAGCCGAAAGCGAAATGGGCAAACGGATACAAACATACGAACAAGGAACAGGATTGGGCCACTGAGCCCCTCGAGCCCGCTCCATCATTTAATAAGATTATGGCTGATCTGATACTGAACTCAAATCTGCATCCCACCTACCCCGATCACCTATCACCTCCTTTCTTACTAAGAATCTATCCACCACTGCCTTAAAAATATTCAGACTCTGCTTCTACCACCTTTTCAGGAAGAGAGTTCCAAAAATTCACGGCCTTGAGTGAAAAACCTGTTTTGAATGGGCGACCCTTTATTTTTTAAACGGTCTCCTCTAGTTCTAGATTCTTCCACAAGAGGAAATATCTTCTCCATATCTACTCCGTCAATACCCCTCAGGATCGTAAGTGTTTCAATCAAGAGCAGCACAGTGGCGCAGTGGGTTAGCACTGCAGCCTCACGGCGCCGAGGTCCCAGGTTCGATCCCGGCTCTGGGTCACTGTCCGTGTGGAGTTTGCACATGCTCCCCGTGTTTGCGTGGGTTTCGCTCCCACAATCCAAAGATGTGCAGGTTAGGTGCATTGGCCACGCTAAATTGCCCCATAATTGGAAAAAAATGTATTGGGTAAAAAAATCAAGTTTCAATCAAGTCACCTATTACTCTTCTAATCTCCAGCTGACACAAACACAGCCTGCCCAACATTTCCTCATAAGACAACCCACACATTCCAGGTATTACGTCTGGTAAATCTTCTCTGAATTGCTTCTTTCTTTACATCTTTCCTTAAAAAAGGTGACCAAGAGATGATGTGATGTGAGCATGGGAGTGGTTGCGTTTTCGCAAACTCCGGCTCTGCTCATCTTTTAATCTTTGTTTTTATCCTTAAGCATGTCTCTTCAATGTCTTTTTTCGGTTTACAGGCTTTTACTATGTGCCGTAATTTGTTGGTCAACATTTCAGCACTTTTGAGTCAAGACAATATGCTTTGATTGTTGTTGATTTGTGGGGGCTGGAGCGAGCTGGAGTCAGGCTTTGTCTTTGGTGGCGCAGCTGCCTATGAAGGGTTTCCCGCCCTGGTGATGTGGTGCACAACATCGGATGATAGCTTTTAGCAATGAAGGTGATCCATCTGGTAGTCTTGGCTCTGCGCTGCAGGACGGTAAAATCCAATTTCAAGAGTTGCAAGGCGTCTTTATGGAGGTGGTGACTGCACACGAAAAGGTTCTTGTTGAAGAGAGAGCACTGTCTCTGACGCAAGCCCGCCTCCACATGATTGAGTTCCTATTGCATGGCCTGTTGCCATCCTGAAGAATACGGGTGAAGACAAAGGGGAGCTGGTGAGGAACCCGGTCTTATCTGATGCCTCCGACGAGGTGGTGGTGATGTTCCCAGCCGAGTTTGAGAACAGGCTGCCATCTCTTGGGAGTCTGGATCAAGAGGCCAGAAAGCTTAGATTAGAACGAGCACATTTAATCCCATCTCCCTGGCCTTGCGTTGGGTTGGCCTTCCAGCCCCTGATCCTGTGTGGTCCTGTTCCTGTTGTCGGTAGAGAGGGGTTGGGGTCATCTGAGCCGGGTGAGACTGCCCCCCCCCCCACTGCTGGAGCCGAGGTAATTGACGGCCTGGGCTCAGTCAAGTTGGAACTATGGACGTTCATGCTCCATTCGTTGGAATCCTTGGAAGATCCTGAAGCGTGCTCTCTGTTTCAGATCCTGCTTTATCCTGGATGTCTACTTTCTTCACGTGCCAGTGGAGTGGTCTTTATCCTGATGACTGCCTTGTTTCTCAGTTGTCATCTGGACTTTACCCCCTGATAATCATGTGGTTGTTTGTTAATGTTGTTAATCTATTTGTTTGCAGGCAAGTAAATCTATTCAGACGTGATGTCCTGCACCATGAATTATCCTGATTTAATAAGGTTTTATCATGTTAGGCTGAATATCGAGTTCGGGATTTGCACACAGTTTCTTTATCCTAATCTATTCTTGGAGGGAGGATGAGAAGAGCTGGAGTAGGGGGAGGAATGGAGGGTGTGGGTGGTAAGTGTAGATTTGTCCTTGCTATGTTCGAGGAAGGTCCTCCATAATCAGTTTTCTTTCTACTTTGGGAGGTGTAGGGACTGGGATGTTGATGGAGTCCTTGGAGCCAATTCTCCAATCCTACTTTTTTTCTTTGTGTCGGTGCTGGGCTAGGCCAGGCTTGGCATTGCGGTTGTTGTGGGGGAATCCGGTGTGTGTGGGTCCACATCCAGAGAGGGGATGGATCTGAAGGTTATGTCCAGTAATTGTCCTTATTCGTCTAGTCTTGGGAGTTGAAAGGGGCCCACTTTACGGTTGGTTGGCTGGTTCCCGTCTAGTGGTAATGGCTTGGGCGGTGCTTTGTGGCTCCGAGGGGTTATTTCTGACAGTTCTTGCTCTTCTTCTTCACTCTACCTCGGACCTTGAGGGCAGGCTGCTATTTCTCTCTTAGTATTGGTGCCGGTGAGGGCTGGCTGTGGTGTTGGATGGTGGGTCTTGTTGATATGGGCATTCATATTCAAATCTACTTTAGCTTTTGGGTGGCCTAATCCTTTCTTCTTTTAGGTGGCCCTGGCTCTGTGTGTGTGTGTGTGTGTGTGTGTGTGTGTGTGTGCGTGTGTGTGCGTGTGTGTGTGTGTGTGCGCGCTTGCGCGCGTGGGGGGGGGGGGGGGGGCTGCCCTCCCTCCCAGGGGTCACTCTGTGGGGTATAAACCCCAGCCTTTTGGCTCTTGGCCTGGTGACACCCTGTTGTCCTATTGAGGGCATGACTGGTGGTGATGGTCTGCTCTGGTGTGTTTTGTTTTTTAATCTGGGATGTGAAATGGGATTATGGAAATTCTGATTCTTGCTCTTGGCTCTTGTTCTTGTTCTCTTTTTACTTCTTCTATGAGAGGCCCTAGGCCGAGTATTATGGTTTGCTTGTACCTGGTCCTCTCTCTGACCTTGTTTTTGGCATTTTGCCATTTTGATGATATATGATGGCTGCCTGTTCCCGGTCTGAATGTGCAGAAAAGTTTAAATTGCGCTGTAAGAGTTGGTCGATTCCCCCTTAGCACTGGGGTTCTCGGGTATTGTTTTCTTGCTCTGCCATTTTGTTTGGCAGCTAGGGTGAGATATAGATCTAGAATTTTGCCTGCATCCTGTTTGAGTGCAGACAGGTCATTTATCAGTGGAAGGAACAGGTCGGGGATTCTATCCCCGAATCATCTGGCCTTGTGTGTCCCAATTATGTAATGACTATTGTTTTGTGCTGTATCTGTTGTACATTTATATCTATCTCTTTCTTTCTACTTCTGTTGGTTTGTTTGTTGCGATTTTTTTGTTTAAAAAATAGAAAATTAAATAAATAGACTTTTTAAAAACATATGGGGCGCAATTCTCCGAGCCCCGCGCAACCGCGCCACGATGCCCCGACGCAGGCATGCGATTCTCCGTGGTGCGGAGAATCGGTGCCGCGTTTGACGCAGCATCGGCCGCGGGCCGCTGGAATCGGCAGGGCCGCCAATTCTCTGGCCCGAGCGGAAAAAGCAGAGTCCCGCCGCCGCTGTTCACCCCAGGTCGCTGCCGGCGGGAACTATGCGCGAAGGGTCCGGGGGGGTGGGGGGCGGCCTGTGGGGTGGGAAAAAGCGCTCCTTCATGGGGGGGTGGGGGGGGTGGGGTGGCCTCCGATGGAGTCTGGCCTGCCATCGGGACCCACTGATTCATAGATACATAGAATTTACAGTGAAGGAGGCCATTCGGGAAAGGGCACCCTACCTAAACCCACACCTCCACCCTATCCCCATAACCCAGTACCGGGCAGCACGGTAGCACAAGTGATTAGCACTGTGGCTTCACAGCGCCAGGGTCCCAGGTTCGATTCCCCGCTGGGTCACTGTCTGTGCGGAGTTTGCACGTTCTCCCCGTGTCCGCGTGGGTTTCCTCCGGGTGCTCCGGTTTCCTCCCACAGTCCAAAGACGTGCAGGTTAGGTGGATTGGCCATGCTAAATTACCCGTAGTGTCCAGAAGGGTTGGGAGGGGTTATTGGGTTGCGGGGATAAGGTGGAAGTGAGGGATTAATGTGGGTCGGTGCAGACTCGATGGGCCGAATGGCCTCCTTCTGCACTGTATGTTCTATGTAATCTATGTAACCCCAGCCAACAATAAGGGCAATTTTGAACACTAAGGGCAATTTAGCGCGGCCAATCCACCTAACCAGCACATCTTTGAACTGCGGGAGGAAACCGGAGCACCCGGAGGAAACCCACGCACACACGGGGAGACTCCGCACAGATAGTGACCCAGCGGTGAATCGAACCTGGGACCCTGGAGCTGTGAAGCAATTGTGCTAACCACAATGCTACCGTGCTGCCCTAGGCGGGTCGGCCTCTCTCCTCCTCCTCACGCCCCCCCACGGCCATCTTTGTTGCGCAGTCGGCCCATAAACCCCTACACCATGTTGCGTCGGGACCAGCGCGCTGAAATCCCCCATGCATGCGCAGGTTGGCGCGGCGCCCATTTGGCGCCGGGAAGGGAGGCTGGAGCGGCGTGAACCGCTCCAGCGCCGTGCTGGCCCCCTGTGGGGGACAGAATCGGTCGTCCCCGTGCCCGTTTCACGCCATCATGAAACACGACGGCGCAAACACATTGTCTCCATTTTGGAGAATCGCCCCCATGATGACCAATACTGTGCACAGTACTCCAGATATGGTCTCACTAGTGCCCTGTACAACTGAAGTAAAACCTCTCCACTTATGTAATCAATTCCCCTCGCAATAAATGATAATGTTCTATTTGCCTTCCTAATTACTTGCTTTACATGCATACCAGCCTTTTGCAATTCATGCACGAGGTCACTCAGATCCCTCTATACCTCACAGTTCTGCAAACTCTCGCCATTTAGATAATATGCTGTGTTTTTAAAATTGTCCTGCCAAAATGGCCAATTACACATTTTCCCACATTGTGCTCCATTTGCCTGATCTTTGTCCACTCAATTAACCTATCTATATTTTTTTGCAACCTGCTCTGCCCTGTTCACAACTTACTTTCTTGTTCATCTTTGTGTCATCAGCAAATTTAGCAACTATTCCTTCATTCAAATCATTTATATAAATTGTAAACAGTTGAGGCCTCAACCATCATCGTTGTGGCACACCACTTGTTACATCCGGTCAACCTGAAAAAGACTCATTTATGCCTTCTCTCAACATCCTGTTGGCCGTCCTTCTATCCACGCCAAAATGTTACTCTTTATAACATGAGCTTTTACTTTCCGCAATATCCTTTGATCTGGCACTTTATCAAATGGTCGTCTGGAAATCCAAGTACAGGACATCCACTGGTTCCCCTTTATCCAAGCACAAAGAACTCCAATAAGATGGTTAAACACGATTTCCCTTTCACAAAACCATGTTGACGCTGCCTGATTGCCTTGAGCTTATCCGAGTGCTCTTCTATAACTTCTTTATTAATAGCGTCTAACATTTTCCCCGCGACAGATGTTAAGCTAGCTGTCCTTTAGTTTCCTGCTTTCGGTCTCTCTCCCTTTTTGAATAACATTCCAATCAAATGGAACCTTCCCCAAATCTAGGGCGTTTTGGAAAATTAAAACCAATGCATTAACTCAGTGTTCTTCAAAGTCGGGGGCGTGACCCGCGGGTGGGCGCGGGCAGGTGTCGGGAGGGTCGCGGAGCCGTTGTCAGCAGCGCTCCTGATCGCGCAAATCCCCGCGCAGCAGCTGGCTTTTCAGAACATTTTTTAAAAAAAAATTATGCCGCATTGCACATGCGACCCTACAATTGGGCACGCATGCGCAGTGCGGCCGCTATTTTTTTTAAACGATTGCAGCTTTTTGTTTTACAAGTTCTGTAGTGGTTTTTATTCATTTATTTTATTCATTTAATTTTTTTTTTCATTATTTATTTTTTTACAAGTTCGGGGGGGGGGGTTTATTCATCTTTGTTCATTTATTTTACTCATTTAATTAATTAATTTTTTTTACAAGTTCGGGGGGGGGGGGGGGGGTGTTTATTTGATAAAATTTTACAGGAAAAAAATTCAGAACTTTGGACAGATGGAGACTCCATACTTTCCAACACCAGAAGGCTTCACCTTCATCCAACAGGTTCCATTGGAGGAGCGTGTACGAGGGCCAAAGGGACCCAAAACCATTTCCTTCATTTTTCTCAGCAGCAAACAAGATCAGAGAAAATGGTGAGTCACGCAGGCCGGCCGGCGCGGGTCGCGCAGGTCGGCCGGTTGGTAAAAATGGGTCCCAGAAAAAAAATTTGAAGAACACTGCATTAACTAACTCGCTAAACACTTCTTTTAAGGCCCTAGGATGAAGCCTATCAGGACTCGATCTCGTCAGCCCTCAGCTCCAACAATTTACTCAGGGGCTGGTTTAGCACAGGGCTAAATTGCTGGTTTTGAAAGCAGACTAAGGCAGGCCAGCAGCACGGTTCAATTCCCGTACCAGCCTCCCCGAACAGGCGTCGGAATGTGGCGACTAGGGGCTTTTCACAGTAACTTCATTTGAAGCCTACTTGTGACAATAAGCGATTTTCATTTTCATTTCATAACATATGTTTTCCATAAAAATGACCAACCTTCTAAAGTGTGCTGCTAATCAACACGTTTGTGAACGCACCAACATGAAAGAAACATTCCATGTCATTGGTTTAAAATCTGCAGCAGCTTTTAATGACAACTATGGGCACGTTATCCAAAGCTCCTCTTACACATTCCTTGGCAGCCGACTCCAAGATGGGTGATTAGACTTGCTGGCAGGAATCAGTAATATGGGAGGGGAGAGGAGTGGAAGGAGACAAGCAGACACAAGTCTTCTCGATCCAAGACACGACAGTTTGAATAAACCTGGCTACCTTTCAATAATGGCAAGCATTTGGCCAGTCAGAGACAGAACACGAGAAGTTCAAATCTGGAGCAATAAGCAAATTCAAGCCAACAATAGTAAGCTTCGTCACTGTACATGTTCTAAACTCCATTTTTAACAGGAAAACTTTAGCAGTAGGTTGGACAACAGCTGAATTTAGCCAAGTCATTTATAGTCCTGCCAATAACGCGCACAAATTTAAAAAAGAGTTTAAACTTAGCAGCAATCCAAATTGCTTGACAAATTTCAAATTCTACACTTTAGCACCAATTTTAACAAAATGAAATAGACCAAACAATTGAGCCAGTAATTCTGTGACTAAGGCTACTTTGCTTTCCATTCAATGGATAACATATTTTCAGAGACCATAGTTAATAGTGTGATTTGGGTAACTTTAGCAAACAATGAACATGGTGCGCAAAGGGCAATTCGATAACTTGGATGTAAATTACAATCATACTGTCTTCATTTTCTAATGAACAGTCAAATATGCCATATTTCTTTCAGTAGGTTTGTTACGGATTACTATAGTGAGACAGAAACTATTTGAGAGATGGGTAATAAACAGTGCAGTGATAATGTTGCAAGATTGTTCATAAAAGGGACAAATTTACTTTAAACACCAAACATATAATGGGTGACAGTGATTTGACAACAAGGTCCAACAGGTGGGTTTTACTAGCTGGGAAAAAATGGGGTATGGTAGAGTTATTTAGTTAGGGAGTATAAAAGACGAGGATGAGGATGGATGAAGGTTCTGCCACTCGTGGTGGAACAAGGGTGGGGGGAGGAAAAAAAATTATATAAGTTGAAACAGTGATCATCTTATTGTTGAATGGAACAATATAAAGGTGCTATGTGGTAGGTTTAGAATCCCTACAGTGCAGAAAGAGCACCTACCTAGGCCCCCACTCCATCCCCATAACCATGGAACCCCACCCAACCTGCACATATTTGGACGGTGGGTGGAAACTGGAACACCCGGAGGATACCCACGCAGACAGCCACCCAAAGCCAGGATTGAACCCGGGTCCCTGGCACTGTGAAGCAGCAGTGCTAATCACTGCACTGCTGTGCCACCCTTTCACTGACACTGTTGCGGAGGAATAATTAAGAAGTCACTTTAGGAGTAGTATGGTGACAATCCATAAGCAGTTATGAATTATGCAAGTTAAAATTCTGAAGGCAGGTGATCAATTTTGTAAGGAAAACATTTAGAACAGTGCTGCTAATTTGGAGAAAATCTCAGATTAGTTCATGGCCATTATGTTTTATTAGCACATGCACATTGAGTTTAGACAAATGGTTAATGCCACCACTGAGTTACCAACAAAATTTCTTGCAAATTAATATGACCAACACTTCAGAAGTTCTGCAATAACTAGCTCTTCACTCGGAAACAATGAAACTTGAAAACTGCAGCCACATAATCTTTACACACAAACCTCGTGGAAATATTCCAGGATCCATAAACGTTGCCATGCTGAAGTTTGCCAAAACAAACAAGAATATGAGGCCATTGTAGACTGGAATTGCTGCAGAGATTTCTTTTGTTAACCAAGGACACCTGTTGGAAACAAAAGATGATACAGGTTGGGAAATGAATCACACAAGGCTCTTTGTTCTCAATTCTTGTCAGTCAAACTCGCTGAGAAGGGAGAAAAGTGATTTAACAGTGCTTCAAAATTCATCATCTTGTCTCCAGCATATGTTAGGTTGCTGGAGGGCTGAAAGGCACCAGAAACCAACATGAGGCCTCATCCTCTGCCACAAGACGTGGATTCTCAAGGATCAAATGTAAAGGTTAACATTTGTATATTTCTAAGCTGCTAATATTGGTGGTCTACTGTAGTACTTACACATGAAGCAATTGCAACAAATCTGTCCTTTTCAAACTTAACAGAGGTACAGAAGCGCAATAATTAAATAGAAGGAATGAGTTGTTCAGATTTTATAGGCTCTATAATCAAGACAAGGGTAGAAATGGTACACAGGTTATAATTTGGACATCGCTGCTATTGACGCATGTTGGAATCCAGAAGGGACAGTTGCTTCCCTCTACTATTCCATCATGTAAAGTGCTATAAAGAAAAAAGTTAACAATATTCAACTGTGCAAACTTAATGAGTCATCGCATTAGTTTTTTTAGAATGGGTTTTAGCCATCAAAAAACCTTTGATTATTTTGATATAATTATAGGATCCCTACAGTGCAGGAGGCCATTTGGCCCATCACGTCTGCACCGGCTCTTGCTCCGATAGAGCAGCATACCTAGGCCCACTCCCCCACTCCTAGCCCCGTAACTCCACCTAACTTTTGAGAAATTTAGCATGGCCAATTCACCTAACCTGCACATCATTGGACTGTGGGAGGAAACTGGAGCACCCGGAGGAAACCCGCGCAGACACTGGGAGAACGTGCAAACTCCACACAGTCACCCGAGGTCAGAATTGAACTGGGGAGTCTGGTGCTGTGGGGCAGCAGTGCTAGCCACTGTACCACCGTGCCGCCCTAATTATTGAACACTAATGGCATTCGGACTCTAGTTAATAATGGCAACTTACAGCTGGGGAGAAAGTGAATCGTCACACTGTCAATGTTCATATCTCAACTGCAGTGAATGCAGGAACAATATTGAGGGAAGATAACAGAATCCCTCAACCTGAGTAACAATACTTTCTAAAGAAACTTGGAAAAATTAATATTTGCAAAAGTTCAGGTTTTGCTCATGACATATATCAAAATCTACATAAAATATTGAAAAAAGATATATAATGAATATGCTCTACATTCCAGGAATTGAGCACATAATCTAGGTTCACACCTCAGCACCCTAATGAGGGAGTGCTGCATTGTCAGAGGTGCCATTGTTAAACAAAGCCATTGCCATTGGGTATCAAAGATTAAGCAGCTTGAAATATTGGGGTGGCAGAGAAGTGTATCCCAAATTGAATGTTGAGGCTGGCCTGCCTCCTCACACATTATTCATGGTCATATTTCCCTCGTATCAGCCCTCAAACTATTAGATTTATTGAATTCCGTTTCAAGATTTGAACTCATGACTTCTGGGATGAGAGTCAACCTTGACTGCTACATCACTGCCCTGATAAACAGAGACGGACAGTACCATACATTAGCTTGGGTGCAACATCGCCTGCCCACCTACGGATGGCAAGGTAGCACTGTTGCTTCATAGCTCCAGGGTCCCAGGTTCGATTCCCAGCTTGGGTCGCTGTCTGTGCGGAGTCTGCACGTTCTCCCCGTGTCTGCGTGGGTTTCCTCCGGGTGCTCCGGTTTCCTCCCACAAGTCCCGAAAGACGCGCTGTTCTGTGATTTGAACATTCTGAACTCTCCCTCTGTGTACCCAAACAGGTGCCGGAGTTTGCCGACTAGGGGCTTTTCACAGTTACTTCATTGCAGTGTTAATGTAAGCCTACTTGTGACAACGAAGATTATTAAAATGATAGTTCCAGCAGCAGAGCAGGAATAACCGGGGATGAAGGTTGTCAGCAATCTAGGATTGCCCAGGAATTTGAAGAATTGCAAAACGATGCAGCATTTTGGCCGGTTATGCTGATGTCAGCTCTTTGAAAGATGTGGCAAATTAGTCACATATCCCAGCTCTTTTCCCGTTGCCCTGCCAAGGTTCCACTTCAGTTCCTTTGAGTCTGCCTCCACCTCCTTCCAGGGAGCACATTCTAGATTACAACTTGATGCCTCTGCCCGCAGCATGTCCCCTTATCTCTGTCTCTTCTGGTGACAAATTCTCGTCCCAGTGTAATCCTATGTACTCTATCAAATCCCTTCATAACTTTGACACATCAATTAAATCACCTATTCATTTCCTCTGCTCAAATAACAATCTGAACTTATGTAGTCACTCATAGAATCCTAAAGTGCAGAAGGAGGCCATTCATCCCATCGAGTCTGCACCGACCCTCCGAAAGAGCAACCTATCTAAGTCCAATCCCCCGCCCTATCCCCATAGCCCCACCTAACCTTTTAAGGGAAAATTTAGCATAGCCAATCCACCTAACTTGCACATCTCTGAACTGTGGGAGGAAACTGGAGCACCCGGAGGAAACCCACACAGACACGGGGAGAAAGTGCAAATTCCACACAGACAGTCACCCGAGGTCAGAATCAAACCTGGCACTGTGAGGAAGCAGTGTTAATCACTGTGCCACCGCCGCCCACTCCAGAGTATCATGAGAAAATTAGTAACACTGGGATTTCAAACATTCATTATTCTTTTATTAATGCATGGCTTAGTTTACTTCCTTTGCTCGTTACAGCTACAGACAGCATCGGTTGCAAGATGCGCAGGGACATTTTAAAAATCCAAATGCTAAATTTAATTCAGCACCCGCTGTTCTTTGTGAGAGACTGGGCAGATCTTAAAAAAAAGAATATCTGCAAATATTATCCAGTGAGAAAATGCTCTAGGATATCTCAGCCCATTGGGAATACAACTGCTGGCTTTATGGAAGCAAAAATTAACAAGCATTTTGCATTGAGACCCCAACTGAAAGATCAGACCCCACAGTATGGGGAAGCAGCAATGGTAAATAAGTAGGGCAGCAAACTAGATAAATCAAAACAATTAAAGGAGGTGCAAGGGGATGAGGGGCTGTGGGGAGAAGGCAGGAGAATGGGGATGAGAAAAATATCAGCCATGATTGAATGGCGGAGCAGACTCGATGGGCCGAGTGGCCTAATTCTGCTCCTATGTCTTTTGGTCTTATGTATATTTTGGCATTTTCCCCAATGTCACATAATCCTGCATATGAATCTTGAATAGTGAAAATTCAACTCCAGAATTGATTTTTAAAAGATGTGCCTCGCATTTTGTGCCATCGTGTTCTGGTGCACAGTCATCTCTTTATTTATAAATTCTGACATTGTACAGCTATAAGGTTTCCCATATCTGTCATGGATTTTGAGCCCGTCAGCAATTTTCTAACCGCCATGTCTCAAATTGATCAAATGCAAAAGAAAGGTACTGACAAATCTTGTGCAACAAAGGAAATGTTCAACAGGTTTTGGGAGTGGAACTAATTGGACAATTCTTTCAAAGATCTGGCACTGGCATGGTGGTCCGAATGGCTTCCTTCTGTGCTGTATTGATTCTAGGCAGTCTTTGTCTTGACCTTAGACACACAAAACAAAACACAGCCAGCCTGGCCTCAATGTTTTGGATTCCAGCTACACTTTTCTGCCTCCCCTTCAATTCAAGCACTTGGATATTCGGAAGCCTCCTGGACACAAACATTCAACAGTTCAATGGATGTCCGCTGGGCTCAGTTGGTAGCCCACTTATCTCTCAGTCCAACAATTGCAAGTTTAACCCCTCCAGGGCCTTGAGCACAACATTTAGGTTGCCATTCCTTTGCAGTATTGAGGAAATGCTACATCTGTCCCATCAGATGCAATCAAAAAGATCTCATGGCACAATTTAAAGCAATTTAAAGCAAAACAAGGAAGTCCTCCCCAGTGGGTTGACCAATATTTATCCCTCAACCAACACCTATTAACCTAAAGAAAGATTATCTGGTCAGTGACATTGCTGTTTGTAGGAGTTTGATGTGTGCAAATTGGCTGCTGTTTCCTACATGGCAGCAGTGACTACACTACAAACATACTTCACTTGCTACAAAGCGATTTGGGACATCCTGGAATCATAAAATGCAAGTCATTCTTTCATAGAATCCCTACAGTGCAGAAGGAGGCCATTCGGCCCATCGAGTCTGTACCGGCCCTTGAAAAGAGCACCCCACTTAAGCCCACACCTCCCCCCTATCCCCAGTAACCCTATCTTTTGGACACGAAGGGGAAATTTGACATGTCCGATCCACCTAACATGCATATCTTCGGACTGTGGGAGGAGACCGGAGCACCCGGAGGAAACCCACGCAGACACGGGGAGAAAGTGCAAACTGCACACAGGCAGTCACCCATGCCGGAATTGAACCCGGGTCCCTGGAGCTGTGAGGCAACAGTGCTAACCACTGTGCCACCCTCATTCTTTCGATGAGTACCCACCTGCCCGCCACATTACAATAGTCATAGCAGTTGACCAGAGTTCCGACCAATGCACAAATAGCTTTTCCATCAGATGAAAAGAAAATCCACTTACAAACAGCCAATTTATATGCATGTTCATCAGAGGACACAACATTGAATGCACTCTTTCATCTACAAACCAAATCAAGTTAACTCCACTGGAAGTTGAGTATTCAGTTCAAATCTCTGTCATCTAAATGTTTTAATTAAGCTCTTTCTGCACAATCTGTTGTTAGCTCAGAATGTTCAATCTAAGATCTTGATGCAAAACAGATAAATCATTCCATTTTACTGTAGTTGGAGATACAGGAAGAGAGGAACTGGAACGACACCTTGATGTATGGAATAGGGAGACAGAATGCTGCCCCCTCTTCTGGGAATGAGCGAGGGAAACAGAAACTGCAACAGTAGGGAAGAATGAATAAATAATTCAGTGAAGAGAGAGAAAGACAGAGGGGTGGCACAGTGTCAGGGACCCGGGTTCGGTTCTGGCCTTGGGTGAACGTCCATCTGGGTGGAGTTTGGAATTTCTCCCCATGTTTGCGTGGGTTTCCTCCGGGTGCTCTGGCTTCCTTCCACAGTCCAAAGATGTTCAGGTTAGGTGGATTGGCCATGATAAATTGTCCCTTTGTGTCCAAAGATGTGCAGGTTAGGTGGGGTTACTGGGATAAAGCAGGGAGAGTGGGCCTAGCTAGGGTATTCTTTCGGAGGATCGATGCAGAATGGCTTCCTTCTGCACTGTAGGGATGCCAAGCCATGATTGAAGTCTCATCTTAAGGTGGGAATTTCTGTAGCAGCTAGAAACAGGAGAGAATTGCAGTAAGGTTACATTATAGAAGTGTATCCGAAGAGGCGGTGGAAGTAAATTCAACAAAAAGTTTTTAAAAAGAACTGGATAAGTACTTGAAGGAGAAAATGTTCCAGGCAGGCCTATGAATGTTCTCCTTGCATACAGTTTGATTCTATCAATCCTTAATTCACATAGATCTACCAGACATTACAAAAACAAACTTGTTTTCCAAAGGCACCTAAATTACAGACGATGAAATCAATGATTACTAATAATGTCTTTGCATCAGTTTTTTTTTTAAACAAAGCAAGAGTTAGAAAAATATTTTGAACCACAACAGCTATTTACACGTCCCATGTAATGTATCCCAGATTGGCTGTTTTTATTCATCTGCCAAAACATCTGTTTCTGTTGCTAAGGTCTGAATGATTCACCAGGTCAAATACAACTCAAAGTACAGCAGATGTCGCCCCAGTAAGAACTAGTAAAGTGATATTTTGTACTAGACGTTGCTTGGCATCAGGGTGCCTTAAAGCAGGAGTGTCCAAACTTCAGGACCTATCCCAGAAATTCAGCTTTCCAAACACAATGCCCTTGGGTTTTGTGTTTGCTTATTCAATGGCCCCGGAGGCTTCAAAAGAGTTGTTACTCTGTTGCCCAAAGCAGATGAGCACATCAAATACAAATAAATGGAAACAGGGATAGAAGGTATGTAACCTCGCCCAAGGCTTTATGGTGTGTAACCAAATGATCCACATAACTAAACAGCTTGAGCGTCCCTACATTAAAGGAAGTAATTTTTTTAAAACCTGAAATCGCGATATCTGATGGTCAGCATCTGAAAATGGCCAGGGTTCGAAATAACCAAACAATGAACAATTTTGTTCTATTTCAGATGTCGTTCACCCTCGTGAATTTGCATAGTGGTTAGCAGTGCTGCCTCACAGCGCCAGGGACCCAGATTCGATTTACACCTTGGGTCACTGTCTGTGCGGAATCTGCACGTTCTCCCCGTGTCTGCGTGGGTTTCCTCCGGGTGCTCCGGTTTCCTCCCACAAGTCCCGAAAGACGTGCTTGTTAGGTGAATTGGACATTCTGAATTCTCCCTCAGTGTGCCCGAACAGGCGCCGGAGTGTGGCGACTAGGGGATTTTCACAGTAACATCATTGCAGTGTTAATGTAAGCCTACTTGTGACACTAATAAAGATTATTATTATTAGTTTCGATTCCTGCCTTGGGTGACTGTGCGGAGTTTGCACATTCTTCCCGTGTCGACGTGGGTTCCTCCGGGTGTTCCAAAGATGTGCAGTTTACAAAGAACAAAGAAATGTACAGCACAGGAACAGGCCCTTCGGCCCTCCAAGCCCGTGCCGACCATGCTGCCCGACTAAACTACAATCTTCTACACTTCCTGGGTCCGTATCCCTCTATTCCCATCCTATTCATGTATTTGTCAAGATGCCCCTTAAATGTCACTATCGTTTAGGTGGATTGGCTGCTAAATTTTCCTTTAGTGTTCAAAGATGTGTAGGTTAGGTGGGATTGCGGGGATAGGGTGGGGCAGTGGGCATAGGAAGGGTGCTCTTTCAGAGGTTTGTGCAGACTCAATGGGCCAAATATCCTCCTTCTGCACTGTGGGGATTCCATCGAATTATCGAAATAGCGTCATTCAGTCCCTCCAGCTCAACTGTGGCTGATCTACATCTTAAGGACAACAAACCATCCTGAATATCTTTCCAACAAAGGAAACTGAGCATTAACCTGGGTCCTGTTTTTAGTTGCAATTACATTCAAATGTCTCAATTTTTAAGATCCTTGTACCCTGCATACAGAGGTAAGGGACAAACGTAGAGATATTTCATACGAGAACAAAAAACATAGCTCCTGCTTGGGATATTTTTTCTATTTGGCTTTCACAGTTTTATACAGTTGAAGCCACATTTTTGCCATGTTAGATGCAATTGTTGGAACAGTTTCCACTAAAACCACCAGATGACAGATTTGCTGAACAAATCCATTCATAGAACATACAGTGCAGAAGGCGGCCTTTCGGCCCATCAAGTCTGCACCGACCCACTTAAGTCCTCACTTCCACCCTATCCCCGTAACCCAGTAGCCCCTCCTAACCTTTTTGGTCACTAAGGGCAATTGATCATGGCCAATGCACCTAACCTGCACGTCTTTGGAATGGGGGAGGAAACCGGAGCACCCGGAGGAAACCCACGCAGACACGGGGAGAACGTGCAGACTCCGCACAGACAGTGACCCAGCGGGGAATCGAACCTGGGACCCTGGAGCTGTGAACCACAGTGCTATCCACTGTGCTACCGTGCTGTCCCATTCACTTTGAAAACTCTTTAAGCATCGCAAAACTAGCTAATTTCGATTTAATCTGTGTTGTTGTAAATAATAAAAATCTACTGTCTAGTTCCCTGACAATCGAACGATATGAAGTTCTAAGGAGACAAAGAAAAATAAGTAAAGCAAAAGCACAAAGCTATTGATCAGAATTCAGTCAAAACAGTATTTTCTCCAGTTTTTTCTCCTCTAAATCTGTGTTCTCTGGTTACTGACCGCCCTGCCAGTGGAAATAGCTTCCCTTTATTTATGCAATCACAGCCCCTCAATATTTAAACATCTCTAGCAAATCTCTGTCTAACCTTCGCTGGTCTAAGGAGAATATTCTCAGTTTCTCCAGTCTTTGCACATTATTAAAGTGGTTCATTCTTGATACCATTCTGTTAAATCGCCTCTGTACCCTCGCTAAGGCTTTGATATCCTTCCTTACAATGTGCTGCCCACAACTGAACACAATATTCCAGCTGAGCGGTGATTTATAAAGGCATTTCATACCTTCTTTGTTGGCTTTATAAATAGAAACAAGAGGACAAAGATCCCGTATGCGCTTTTAGCAGCTTTAACAACTTGTCCTGCCACCTTCAAAGTGATACTATCACAAAGTAATTTTATTCACGCTGTATTGCTATTTTGCATCCTTCCTTCACCCTCGTACACTATACCACTCCGTAGACCGAGACTCATTTCAAGCCTTTGCTGACTGAACCTTTCAGCTGGCATCTCAACAGGACAGAAGTTTAAACAGGTTGATATCTCCCTACCCGGGAGAAATGACCTTATCACTGGGCATTGCCCTTTCCGAATAGCAATAATAACATTACAAACTATGTTCTCACTGTAAGAGCTCCAAGGGACTCATTATTAGGTACTTCTCCAACTAACATACTTTTTTTTTAAGTAAATTTCTCGTACCCAAGTTTTTTTCCAATTAAGGGGCAATTTAGCGTGGCCAATCCACCTACCCTGCACATCTTATTGGGTTGTGGGAGTGGGACCCACACAGACACGGGGAGAATGTGCAAACTCCACACGGACAGTGACCCAGAGCCGGGATCGAACTCGGGTCCTCGCCGCCGTGAGGCAGCAGTGCTAGCCACTATGCCACTGCGCTGCCCCACCAACTTACATACTTAAATGGGAAAAACACTCCACCTGAAATGAGTGGCTTACTGCAACTGTCGTGAGGTTTTAAATTTCAAAGCACCAATTTGTGTCCGATTCACATCGAATTTGAGAGACAATTCCACTATTTACACCAGACAGAATTGGATTGCTATTTCTAAAAATGCTTAGTTTGTGCTTTTTGCTCAGCTGCACACTTAATTTTTCCCAACTCTTTTTCATGTCCTGTCCAATGAATTAGTGTGCAAAAAAGCGCTGTAATAATTGATGAAAAACGCGCAGCTTGCATTGAATTTATTTTCCTACCTATTATATTTATATATGGCACAGAACGGCTAGAAACTAAAATACCAATCTCCTGCTGGGCCATAATGTTCCACGTGTTAACGCTCAAATGTTTAAACCGATGTTCCAGGAGCCGCAAATGAAACTGAACATAATCGCCTTTTTAAAAAGCAAATGAACTTGAGAAATGTTGAAAGTAGCTTGTTAGCAAAAATGGAATATTAATTAAGCCTGCAAAAAGCACAAACCGTTTGAATGAATGAATATCGCTTATTGTCACAAGTTGGCTTCAAATGAAGTTACTGTGAAAAGCCCCTGGTCGCCACATTCCGGCGCCTGTTCGGGGAGGCTGGTGATTTAGCCAGTGATTTAGCCCTGTGCTAAACAAGCCCCTGGTTTGACAATGGTTTCTAATGAATCATGGTATGTGCATAATAATAAAGGCACTTCGAAACACAGGTGACCACAGCACACCAGCTTTTGCTCAGAAATGGTAACGTTCATGCATTCAAAATTAATTTGAGAATACGTGGGATAAAAGCTCTACCATGCATATGGATTTTTCCAGATATCCTATTGCAACTTGATGTTATTTTGCTTTTCAACTGTTGGGTAGTTTGCATATTTTAGCAACACTAAGGTGGTTCAGTGTTCTCTTTCACTTGTCTTTGCTCTTGGTTTATTGCTTCTTCAGCAATTCTTGAGGCTAAGCTGAAGATCATGTGTTAGCATTCCTCCCAACCAAGTAACATGCCCTCTTTTGTATCCACCCCCCGCCACGTCCCATTGACAGCTGTGCGTTCAGCTGCCTAGGTCCACATTCTGGTACTCACTCCCTAAATCCTGCACCTCCCCACCTTCCATTTTTTTGCTCAACCTTCCCTAACTGGAGTTCTTTTAAATCACGTCTTCTTAAGCACTTTGTGAATATTTTCCCAAGTTAGTGGCGCTATATAATAAAGATGGAACTTCTGCTCATTTGATCTCAGACTTGCAACAGATTGGCATAATGCTACACAATCTTTATGATTAATGTAGAATACTATTCCACAGAAAACTGCGCATGCCAGTGGTAAATAATTATTTCCTGAATCAGCAAGTTAGGCACAAATGAAAATGAGTTCATGAAATTATTTTGCTCCTCCTTGAATCAGACTGAAGGTACCTCTAGGTGGCAGCACAGACAGATGTCATCATTATTCCCCCCCAAAAGTACATTCTTTACTTTGTTAGCAGCTCTTAATTCCTGATCAAATCTCACTTTATCTACAGCAAATTCCTGCGCTGGTTTAGCAGTGAGCTAAACAGCTGACTTGTAATGCAAAACAAGGCCATCAGCACAGGTTCAATTCCCGTACCAGTCTCCCTGAACAGGTACTGGAATGTGGTGACTAGGGGCTTTTCACAGTAACTTCATTGAAGCCTACTTGTGACAATAAGCGATTATTATTATTATTGTTTGTTTTGGTTAACAAGTTACCTGTTCAAATAAGAGACAGTACGAAATGGATGCAAGTTGAAATGATGCATGGAGCAGCACGGTAGCCTTGTGGATAGCACAATTGCTTCACAGTTCCAGGGTCCCAGGTTCGATTCCGGCTTGGGTCACTGTCTGTGCGGAGTCTGCACATCCTCCCCGTGTGTGCGTGGGTTTCCTCCGGGTGCTCCGGTTTCCTCCCACAGTCCAAAGATGTGCAGGTTAGGTGGATTGGCCATGATAAATTGCCCTTAGTGTTGGGTGGGGTTACTGGGTTATGGGGATAGGGTGGAGGTGTTGACCTTGGGTGGGGTGCTCTTTCCAGGAGCCGGTGCAGACTCGATGGGCCGAATGGCCTCCTTCTGCACTGTAAATTCTATGATAACCTTATGAGTGACTTAACTAAAGCATCTAATTGTGCAGCACAGGGAACTCAGCTGTTCAGTTTACTTTTGGTGTAATCCTGAGCATTGTAACAGCTTCAACCACACTTATTTTTGATCTCTTCATTTTAAAAAGTAAGGTCTTCTATCTGGCACTATCGCAGCCAGGAAAGGCTTGTTCCAAAGCCTCAGCTAATGCGGTTCTAAATTAGGGAAGGTCAACTTTCCCACCAGATCTTTACCCCCTGCATTTGGGGAAGAACTCTTGCCTCTACTTGACATCTCTCCCAAACCGTCTGACCGGAATTACAAACTCACTATGGGGAAGAATCCTTGTTCAAGCACCCCAGGATACATGTCATACGTGAAACAATGTGCTTTGCCACTGGTCAACAACAATCCCCAACATTGCACGAGGTAACCCAGAAATGTTGTGAAAACTCAGACCCCTCAGGAAAAACCTCTTTGTGCTTCCAGAGCTGAGAACTGCCCCTGCATGGTGGAACTGAATTAGTGGAGTGCTGGAACTGATAAGGCGACAAAGTAATCAGTTAAAATAAAGTAAACTTCCACTACTTGTAAGTGTACAATACAGACGTAAGCATTTCAACATCACTCATGCCACAATGCAAAATCACATAACAAACAACATTTCTAGAGATACAGTGATTGCTTTTGTTGTAACTGAATAAATAAATGTTTTATGATTCACTTACAACAAAACAAACCTTGAATCTGCACACTTCGGACTGGGAGATGGCCTTCAATTATAATCTTTAGTACTTTCACAGGAATAGTTATTCTTTGAATAGTTCCAAATTTAAACTAACATTCCGAAGCAATATGTGGAAGGTTCAAACTTACATCAATAATCCTGCTGGCTCTCTAGCTTTCTCTGTTTGACAAGGAGAGTTGGTGCTTCTCTAAGAGGGGGCAGAGGTTGACCGATATCACTTTCTACCACAGCTACCTCAAGGGTGCACTTACATCATAACAATAACATGGGTGTAAAGTAGATTCCACTTTTGTAAGAGTCATAGAATTCCTACAATGCAAGAGGCCACTATTTTGCAGAGTCTGCACTCACCCTCTGAATGGGCACCCCACTTGTACCACTCACCCATCACAGTCTAAACCTAGAACTGGGCTGGACAAGAAAGAAAAGAAAAACTTGCATTTAGAGTTTTCATGACCTCAGGATGTCTCCAAATGCATTTCTGCCAATTAAATACTTTACGTGCAATCACTGTTGTAATGTAGAAACCATAACCCTGAAGAGTGAGACTGCTCGAAGAGAGCTGCCTCACATTGCTTCCATTACATTCCACATGTAGCGTAAACCCACTGTAGGGTCAAACTAGGTTTAAAAAGTGCCAGGCACCTTCTTTAAAGTACATACCAGTTGCTGCATTGCAATTGCTTACAGAGGGTGACCTTTGGGCGTTGGGAGGGCATGGGAAGGGTGGAATGTGGAGTACCGGGAGGGGAAGGCACAGATATGGGAGGGGTCAGGAAGGTACCAGAAGTCAGTAGGCCAGTGGAAAAGGTTAACATGGGGCTTTGAGGTCAGCAGTTGCTGAAGACAAGAACGGCACCAAGGTGGTGCACTGAGTAGGTGACATGGTTTGGGACAGCATTCTTGCATGCACCATGGCAACAGAACTTGGTCGAGTCAGATCCAAGTATAATGAATAGGCACATTTTAAATGCGACTTCAGAAATTGTGATACTTCAGTCGGCATACTTTCTACTTGCAGGACTTTAAATAGACTATGTTGCAGTAGCTATTTCTGAACAATTCCCGTGTTTCAAATTACTCGTAGTTGGGAGTAGAGGCAAGTGGCTCTGGTCATCCCATCAAATGCTGGAGCGCCTCTACAGAAAAGAACTGCCAAAACCACAGGAACAAAAGTAGTTTCTGAAATGGAAGGGTGGCCAAGTTTGTGCATTCTAAATTAAGTATAACTACATAAGACAATTCACAGTTAGATGTGTATTTGCCTTTTGGGGATTCCGAAATGTTAATGTCAGAATCAAACAAATGAATATCATCTGTTATTTGCCCATTTGATCAAAACCAGGCAAATGGTATTTCAGCAACTTAGTCTGATCTTAATGGAGTCAGTACTCAAATGGAGTAAGATTTGCCTACAGTTAATCTTATTGTCCCTAGATCAGGACACGTTTAATCAGACGAAGTTCATGCTCCTGACTATGATCCAGTGACGTGTGTGTGTGTGTGTATACACGCAGTGGGTAGTTTGTGGTGTGGCCATCTAAAATGGCTGCCCGCAAAGATCAATGGGAAATTTGGCCAAGCTTGAACACAGACAGGCTGCAGTCTGCAAATATACAAAATTGCAGCTCAGACTGATGCAGAAACTAACACAGGAGAAAGGCCATTAAAAGGTCTTCCCGGGACAATGGGATCCAGGTAGAAACTGACAATAAGTGGTAGACTCAGCGACGCCTGCTTTCCTTATTTGGGAAGGCCTGTGTGCCTTGGACACTAACGGCCATGGCCGACCGGGACCCACCCAGCCATCAAGGTGTCCGCCCTCAATTGGTCAGGATCGATCAGGGTGATCGAGACTCTATCGATCCATTGGTCCTTCACCTGGGACTGCCTAATAGATTGCGAAAACTAGAAGGATAAAAGGTACTACGTAGCCCACTACTCGCCCTCGCGACTACAGCTCGCGACTGCAGCTTCGGCAGCCAACAACAGTGAATCCATCACCAGCCAAGAAGAGCGGCATCCACGCCATCCACAGAAGGACCAAAACAGAGGACACAGGCGACCAGCTACAAGAACTCCAGCACTGCCAGACTACCAGATCTCAGATAAGGCCTTATCTGCTCTGTACTTGCCAGTCACCTGGAAGTTAAGTTAAGGTCATTTTTAGTCTATTCGTTTATAGTCCAATGTGCATGACCGTGTGATTAAGTAATTAACCTTGTGTATGTTAATATTGTACTAAACAATTTGGGTGATCATTTGTCCACCGTATACGGGTTAAACACACACTGAGGTTTAGATAAAAAGGCGCAACAGTGGGTATGGAAGTTGCCGAAATTACTTCAAAATAAGTTTTTAAAAATTCATTCATGGGGTGTGGGCGTCGCAAGCTGCGCCAGCATTTATTTCCCATCCCTAATTGCCCTTGAGGGCAGTTAAGAGTCAACCACATTGCTGTGGATCTGGAATCAGATGTAGGCCAGACCAGGTAAGAACAGCAGATTTCCTTCCCTAAAAGGACATTAATGAACCAGATGGGTTTTTACGACAATCAACAATGGTTTCATGGTCATCATTAGACTTTTAATTCCAGATTTTTATTGAATTCAAATTTCACCATCTGCAGTGGCCGGATTCGAACCCGGGTCCCCAGAGCATGACTCTGGGTCTCTGGTTTACTAGTCCAGTGACAATACCGCTACACCACTGCCTCCACTGGCAGCAAGATTTACTTACACAAGCAAACTTGATCATTTCCCCCCAAAGTTCATCTAGACAAAGCTCAGGAGGCGATTTTCTTTTTAAACGACTCAGTCATCGTTCACATTTGGGTTTTAAAATGTGAATTGGTTAGTCATATAATTTTAAAATAATTATCTTTATTGTCACAAGTAGGCTTACTTTAACACTGCAATGATGTTACTGTAGACAATTAAACTCTCTTGTATTACGTTATTGAAATTTCAGTGAGAAGATGAGTTTCTAACCCAGTGATTATACTCTGGGAGAATTGGATTCTGTAGATAAGATATACAACGCTCACCTTGGTTTCCCCAGGTGACAGTCATCTGATTCAAGACAGTGTACTCCACTCAATCCCTGGTGTCCAATGGTAGCAGAATCAGCAACGGCAGCAGGAATTTGTGACGGTTTTTATGAAAAGCCTGGCTTTATATTCACAGCTGATATGCACATTCTATGAATGTGTTTCTTAAGCTATCAATGATCAGTGAAATGTAATATCCTGCTGTGACCTTTGTAAGCTCTGCTTCAAAGATTTTATATGGAAGTATTTTTGGTGTCAGGAACATTATACTAAATTACTGAAACTTTTGTTTTGGCATTCAATGAAGAGCACCGGCGCTTAGCTCTCAGCAGGTTGTCACCCCGCCCCCCCCCCCCCCCCCCCCTCCCCCTCCCCCTCGACAGTGACCTATTGACACTGCCGACACAATCCCATCACCTTGGAGTAATGTTACACAGACCCTGTGAGGGTGGGGAATGATTAGGGGGGGTTTGCAGTGGTTGGGGAGAAGGGGACTGATGAACAAGGCCATGTCCTATGTGAAGCGGGAGAGGATGAGGACTTCCATGGCCCTCCGGGCTTGCCGGACCCTTGCCACTGCCGCCTGTTCCCCATCTTCTGGCTGGTCCTGTGGGTCCTCCCCGGGCTCGTCCTCCAGCCCCTCCTGGTCCAGCACCTCCCCGTCCTCCTCCTTGGAGGTGGCCACGTGTTCCTCCCCCTCCACATCTAGCACTTTGCTCCACTGCTGTGCCAGATTGTGGTGGACAAAGCAGACCACCACAAAGCGGGCGCCCCTCTGGGCGGTGTACTGCAGTGCACCACCAGAGCGATCAAGGCATCGGAACCACACCTCGAGGAGTCCGATGCACCGCTCAATGACAGCCCGGGGAGGCTGCATGGGCCTCGTTGTATCGGGTCTCTGCACCGGTCACCGGCCTCCGTACTGGTGTCATTAGCCAGGTCCCCAGCAAACCGGCCATCCTGGGGTGGTCCACGAAGATGCCGGGGATGTCCGACTGCCCCAGGATGTTGCTGTCGTGCATACTCCCTGGGAAGCGTGCACACACGTGCATGATCTTCATGTGGTGGTTGCACAGGAGGTGGATATCCAGGAGTGGAATCCCTTTCTGTTGATGCAAGGCACTCCCAGACAGCCCGGCAAGTGCAAGGCAACATGTGTGCCATCTATTAGACCCTGAACCGGAGGCATCCCGTTGATGGCGGAGAATCCTGCTGCCCAGGCAACCTGTTGGGCTTGGTCCACGTCAAAGCTTATATAGTCTGCTCCCCAGGCAAACAAGGCATCTGTAACTTCACGGATGCACTTGTGGGCTATAGCTTGTGAGAGGCCGCACAAGCCCCAGCTCGAGCTCTGGAATGATCCAGAAGCGTAGAAGTTCAGGGCGACTGAGTGGGTATCCTCCTCCACGTGGCGTCAAGTCTGCAAGGACATGGCACAGGTGCCGCATCATTCCATTGTTGAAGCGGAGCCTCCTGAGGCACACGCTATCTGTCATCTGTTCGAAGGACCAGCAACACATCTTGAGCCGTCACCAGCCTCCCCCTCTGGGTCCCTCCCTGGCCTGATGGGCAGCCAGGTCTTCAGGGTGTGGGGCGGGGCCCTGCACATGGGTAGCCACCTCAAGTCTCTGTCAATGCTGCTGTCACCGCCTCTTCCGGCATCTGGCCGCCCGGCCTGGCAGCGGCACCGTGAGGGCAGCTTCTGTGGGGTCAAGATATCATCCACACCGTGTAAAATCTGCAAAGAATTGGGAGAGTCTGTGAGACCAATAACCAGTGGTGTCTTCCACCCTGGGACCCTCCATTCCCCCCACTGCCCCCCCCCCCCCCCCCGGCATGCCGTGCCCACTCACCCTGGCCGCAGTGGGGGTCCCTGCTCAACAGATCCCACACCTGCACGTCGCATTACCTGGACCGGGTGCTGGTCCCCTCCCCAGTGCACACACCCACCCGCTGTTCACCAAAATGTCCCCATTGCTGGGCCCCTGCCCCTGGGTGTTTGAATGTTGCCCGCTGCGTCAGTGTGGCTGCTTCTTGCAGCGAACAGGCACAGTGTCTAGACATCAGCATCTGATTGGAATGCTAGGCATCAACTCCCATAGCACGACCATTTCCTAGGGAGGTTGTTCGATCATTAGATAGGGGGTCACTCCCATTAATTATATGGAAATTGGGCTTAAGTGCTGATTATTGGTTTCTCGCCATGCTAAGGTAGGATCCTGATCTCGGCAACAGGAGCGGGCCGGTTAGATTGCAAACAGATCGGTGTCCGGCGCAGTTCTCTATTTTTCCCTCTCATGTGATTTAATGGTCTCCTCGTGCACTCTCTTAAATGCAACACGGCCATTAAATTGTGTCCCAAGGCAGCATTTGGCTAGGTGTCAAGAGGCCCTGATAAAATTGAAGTAAATGGGAATGAGGAAAAGATTCTCCACTGGTTCAGTCAAACCTAGCATAAAAGAGGTAGGTTGTGTTTATATGTACCATCCACAAAATACACTGCAGCAACTCACCAAGGCACCTTCAACAGAAACTTTCAAACCTGTGATCTCCATCACCAAGAAGAGCAAGGGCAGAAGGTGCATGGGAGCGCCACCACATTCAAGAATACCTCCAAGTTGCTCACCAATCCTTTCAGCCCCAGGACAACGCTGCAAGCATTCCTCATGGTAGTGTCCCAGGTCCAATCACCTTCAGCTGTTTCATCAATGATCTTCAAATTTGCACAACATTCAGTACTACTCATGGCTCCTCAGACACTGAAGCAGTCCTAGCAAGACCGAGGCAACATGCAGGCTTGGGATAATAAGTGGTATGTAACATTTGTGTCTTGCAAGTGCTAGCATATCCAACAATGGCATTACCATTACTGAATCCCCCAACACCACTGACTAGAAATTTAACCGATCCAGCCAGAGAACTACTGTGGCTACAAGGGCAGGTCAGAGGCTGGAAATTCTGTGGTGAGTGTGATGAATATCTAGTTCATGGTTCATGTTAATATTTCAGAGGTAATATTCAGTTCTGGGGAGGATTAAAGTTTAACTGTAGAAAATAGCTTAAATGCAACTGAAGCAGGGTAGAAAGGTAAGAGCGGTAAAAGAGATGTTTTATCTCGGGAGTTTGAGCCAAATTAGTTTAAAAGCATTCAGTGAAGTCTGAAAGGCAAAGTAATAATAATAATCTTTATTATTGTCACAAGTAGTCTTACATTAACAGTGCAATGAAGTTACTGTGAAAAGCCCCTAGTCTCCACACTCCGGCGTCTGTTTGGGTACACAGAGGGAGAATTCAGAATGTCCAATTCACCTAACAAGCACGTCTTTCGGGATTTTGTGGGAGGAAACCGGAGCACCTGGAGGAAACCCACGCAGACACGGCGAGAACGTGTAGACTCCGCAGTGACCCAAGCGGGAATCGAACCTGGGACCCTGGCGCCGTGAAGCAACAGTGCTAACTACCGTGCCGCCCATCATGGAGATTAGTGGAACTTAAGACGGCTCTCTGCATTCAATTTACCTGCGTGTTCTGGAGCAGGAACAGAAGCTGGATAATGAAAAGGTTAGCAGCCTCCAGGCGGTTAGGGCCCTGGTGAGCTGAGGTGATGGTGGAAGTTTGCTGGTTTCATGCTGGAGTATGGTAGGACTCAAAAGCAGCCCTGGGAACAATTTATAGCTCGGTGTAATCTGGAGACCAAGTTCCGAGAAACCCAGAGGCAGCTGCAGTTTAGTGAAGCTAGCAATCTGTGAAAGAGTTGGAAGTGTGCTGGTAATTAGAGGCGGATTAGAGGTGGGAATGCAGCTTTATGTATCACATGGAACGCAGTCACAGGAGAAAAGATTGAACAATTGGGAGGTAAGCAGTCACAGAATCATAGAATTTACAGTGCAGAAGGAGGCCATTTGGCCCATCGAGTCTGCACGGGTCCTTGGAAAGAGCACCTCACCCAAGCCCACACCTCCACCCTATCCCAGTAACCCTGCCTAACCTTTTTGGACACTAAGGGCGATTTATCATGGCCAATCCACTTAACCTGCACATCTTTGGACTGTGGGAGGAAACCGGAGCATCCGGAGGAAACCCACGCTGACACAGGGAGAATGTGCAGACTCTGCACAGAGTGTGACCCAAGCCAGACTCAAACCTGGGACTCTGGAGCTGTGAAACAATTGTGCTAACCACTGTGCTACCGTGCTGCCTCTTGAGCAGTTAGACAGTCCGAGTTGGAATAGTTTTTGAGGGAATTCTGAGGCTATTTCTTTGAAAGTAAAAGGTTGAAATCCCTTCTGAATGAGACAAAGTTTTACCGAGAATTTGTGACTCAAAAGGGATCAGTGACATTTGGCTGACCAATGCGACTCGTCTTGGTCGCATCATCAGCCATTTAACATTTAGTGTGGTGTATTTGACCACAGCTCGTCAGTTAATTCATACTTACTTCATGTTAATGCTGAATGTTAGAGTATAAGATTGATAGTGTAGGTTGTTCTACTTTTCTGACTTTGTATAGTAAATGTCTTTAAAACCATGGAACCGTGTCACTTTATTCTTAGTGGGTAACTTGCATTTCAAACTTTGTCTACTTTAAATAAAAAGTTACTGGTCCCTAACCAGATTGTAACAGGGGTTACTCACCTCCTGACTCCCCAAATTTTGTCAACTATCCACAAGGCAGAAGTCAGAAACGTGATAGAAAAGACTCTTGCTTGCCTGATGTGTTCCAAACACAATTTTTGTTTATTGTAGAGAAAAGTTTGTAGCCTTTCCATTTCACTTCACAAAACAGTACTCTGTCCAAACTTTATTAATGAATGGAAATTAGTGTTGTGTAAATTCATAAGGTTGAAATCACACTTTATCAATCGTCCAAATATAAGGAAAGTTATGATATTGAACTAAGATGCAAACTAATCTATAGTACATGGGAGTTTACATTGGTTCAGAATTCAAATTACCCAGCCACAATGGGCATAATGTAAAAATGCACTTTTGATACCATGTTTTGTGCTTTCCCTAATCAATTATTTCCTTCCCACCCTGATTCCTGTTGAATCAAGTTAAACCAAGGCTCCACAGGTGTTGGCAGCACTCCATTGCCCAAAGTGTGTTCCAATATTTTAATGTGTCAGAACAAGATTTTCCAATAAAGACAGAATTACAGTTAAGCCTAATCATGTACCAAGCCCAGAATCCGTATATGAGCACCCACCATCACAAGTCAGAGCCGTAACCCTGACGACCTGTTCATCCCCCCCCATCCCCTCACCCCCACTGACGCAGTTCACTTGCATCACCCAACCTCCCCTGACAGCAATGCTGAAGTAACTCAGTAAAATCCAGCAACTGAATCCCAGACACTGTTGACAAGGGGAACTCAGTAAATATTATATTTTTAGACTTCAGTGAAGTCTTTGACAGAGTGTTGGATCAGAGAATAGTATTTAACCCATTAATGGAAAGGCAGGGAGTAGGGTAGAAGCTTTTGAAGTGGTTAAGTAACTGATTGAACAAGAAAATGTGAAGTCATAGTAAAATAAAAAGAGCAAGAAAAACTTGGAAAGTGCTGAGTAAGGCGGAGATTGTATTTTGGCCGTTTTGCTCATGTACAGACCTTGCAAATGACTCACACCAGGGAGTGCTCTCCCTTGCGACTGGGCCAAGAGCCTGCTCTGCTGAGGCCTGTGGCAGTCCGCATGCAACAATTATGCCATATTAAAAACAATATCACAGGCATCTTTGTAGCCACTTAAAATGGCCAACTCCCGATTCAAAATGGCGAACGGCAAAGGCTGATGGGAAAGTCAGCCAACAAGACAAAAACCAGCAGCTGCAGGTTGGCTGTGTATTTACCTCTGGAAAGGCCAGACAATATCGATACCAGCAACCATCAGCATAACAAAACAACAGCCATCTGCATACTAATGAGCAATCCCCGGGAACAATAAGCAACATTTAGACACACAAAGCAAAACCAGACTCTACGGCGCCAGCAGGAGCCAACACAAAAGGAGGTGAACGAGCACCTCAAGGCCGCCCATTGATCAGGGAACCGCTCCAGCATTGGAGAAAATCGAACCAAGCGATTGGGACAAAGTCCAATCACTTGGGACCAGGTACAGGGTCCGCCCCGAAAGGCGGGAAGCCCCTGGGGACTATAAGAATTGAGCCCCAAGTTCAAATCGCTCTCTTCTTCTCCACCTCTTCGCTCTCTTCACGCTCTTCTTCCTGCCCGGGTCACCCAGCAACAACGAACCAACATTGACCGTGACCGGAGCAGTGATCATCGAACCCGTAAGTCTTAATTCAACACTCACTACGAGATAGGCGCTCCGAGCTACCAATCCGTACCAACTTCGAATCCCGCAGGCTCAGAACCCGAACGAAAGGCCGTTTGTTTCCCTGACCTGGTGGGCCAGTTCCAAGTTAAGTATAGGCCTGTTAGTTGTACAAGTAGCTTAGACGTAGAATTTGTGCATGAGTAGCGATTACGGTTTATAATAAATGTGCTTGGATTTAAATCTTACTAAGCGGTGTATTGGATTATTGATCATTACTTGGACTTGAACCTCGTGGCGGTATCATAAAGATACCTGGCGACTCGAGAGCAAAGGTAATAAAACAGAGCAATTGAACTAAGGCAAAGTTAGCAACATCTTCTACTCTTCAAAATAAAATCTGGGACATGGAATGTCAGGACCCTAAATGGACAACTCCAACATTGACATACCCAAATGCCGGGGCGGCACGGTGGCGCAGTGATTAGCACTGCTGATTACGGCGCGGAGGACCCGGGTTCAATGACGGCCCAGAGTTCGGTGCTGGCCCAGAGGACCCGGGTACGGTGCCGGCCCCGAGGACCCGGGTTCGATGCCAGCCCCGGGTTCGATGCCTGCCCCGAGGACACGGGTTCGGTGCCGGCCCCAAGGACCCAGGTTCGATGCCGGCCCCGAATTCGATGCCGGCCCCGGGTTCGATGACCGCCCAGAGGACCCGGGTTCGGTGCCGGCCCCGGGTTCGATGACCGCCCAGAGGATCCGGGTTCGATGACCGCCCAGAGGATCCGGGTTCGATGACGGCCCCGAGTACGATGCCGGCCCCGAGGACCCGGGTTCGATGCCGGCCCCGAGGACCCGGGTTCGGTGACGGCCCCGAGGACCCGGGTTCGGTGACGGCCCCGAGGACCCGGGTTCGGTGACAGCCCAGAGGATCCGGGTTCGATGCCGGCCCCGAGTTCGATGACGGCCCAGGGGACCCGGGTTCGATGACGGCCCAGGGGACCCGGGTTCGATGCCGGCCCCGGGGACCCGGGTTCGATGCCGGCCCCGGGGACCCGGGTTCGATGCCGGCCCCGGGGACCCGGGTTCGATGCCGGCCCCGGGGACCCGGGTTCGATGCCGGCCCCGGGGACCCGGGTTCGATGCCGGCCCCGGGGACCCGGGTTCGATGCCGGCCCCGGGGACCCGGGTTCGATGCCGGCCCCGGGGACCCGGGTTCGATGCCGGCCCCGGGGACCCGGGTTCGATGCCGGCCCCGGGGACCCGGGTTCGATGCCGGCCCCGGGGACCCGGGTTCGATGCCGGCCCCGGGGACCCGGGTTCGATGCCGGCCCCGGGGACCCGGGTTCGATGCCGGCCCCGGGGACCCGGGTTCGATGCCGGCCCCGGGGACCCGGGTTCGATGCCGGCCCCGGGGACCCGGGTTCGATGCCGGCCCCGGGGACCCGGGTTCGATGCCGGCCCCGGGGACCCGGGTTCGATGCCGGCCCCGGGGACCCGGGTTCGATGCCGGCCCCGGGGACCCGGGTTCGATGCCGGCCCCGGGGACCCGGGTTCGATGCCGGCCCCGGGGACCCGGGTTCGATGCCGGCCCCGGGGACCCGGGTTCGATGCCGGCCCCGGGGACCCGGGTTCGATGCCGGCCCCGGGGACCCGGGTTCGATGCCGGCCCCGGGGACCCGGGTTCGATGCCGGCCCCGGGGACCCGGGTTCGATGCCGGCCCCGGGGACCCGGGTTCGATGCCGGCCCCGGGGACCCGGGTTCGATGCCGGCCCCGGGGACCCGGGTTCGATGCCGGCCCCGGGGACCCGGGTTCGATGCCGGCCCCGGGGACCCGGGTTCGATGCCGGCCCCGGGGACCCGGGTTCGATGCCGGCCCCGGGGACCCGGGTTCGATGCCGGCCCCGGGGACCCGGGTTCGATGCCGGCCCCGGGGACCCGGGTTCGATGCCGGCCCCGGGGACCCGGGTTCGATGCCGGCCCCGGGGACCCGGGTTCGATGCCGGCACCGGGGACCCGGGTTCGATGCCGGCCCCGGGGACCCGGGTTCGATGCCGGCCCCGGGGACCCGGGTTCGATGCCGGCCCCGGGGACCCGGGTTCGATGCCGGCCCCGGGGACCCGAGTTCGATGCCGGCCCCGAGTTCGATGCCGGCCCCGAGGACCCGGGTTCGATGCCGGCCCCGGGGACCCGGGTTCGATGCCGGCCCCGGGGACCCGGGTTCGATGCCGGCCCCGGGGACCCGGGTTCGATGCCGGCCCCGGGGACCCGGGTTCGATGCCGGCCCCGGGGACCCGGGTTCGATGCCGGCCCCGGGGACCCGGGTTCGATGCCGGCCCCGGGGACCCGGGTTCGATGCCGGCCCCGGGGACCCGGGTTCGATGCCGGCCCCGGGGACCCGGGTTCGATGCCGGCCCCGGGGACCCGGGTTCGATGCCGGCCCCGGGGACCCGGGTTCGATGCCGGCCCCGGGGACCCGGGTTCGATGCCGGCCCCGGGGACCCGGGTTCGATGCCGGCCCCGGGGACCCGGGTTCGATGCCGGCCCCGGGGACCCGGGTTCGATGCCGGCCCCGGGGACCCGGGTTCGATGCCGGCCCCGGGGACCCGGGTTCGATGCCGGCCCCGGGGACCCGGGTTCGATGCCGGCCCCGAGTTCGATGCCGGCCCCGAGTTCAATGCCGGCACCGGGGACCCGGGTTCGATGCCGGCTCCGGGGACCCGAGTTCGATGCCGGCCCCGAGTTCGATGCCGGCCCCGAGTTCGATGCCGGCCCCGAGTTCGATGCCGGCCCCGAGGACCCGGGTTCGATGCCGGCCCCGAGTTCGATGCCGGCCCCGAGGACCCGGGTTCGATGCCGGTCCCATGGACCCGGGTTCGATGCCGGTCCCATGGACCCGGGTTCGATGCCGGCTCCAAGGACCCGGGTTCGGTGCCGGGCCCAGAATTCGATGCCGGCCCAGAGTTCGATGTCGAGCCCAAGGACCCGGGTTCGATGCCGGGCCCAGAATTCGATGCTGGCCCCGAGTTCGATGACCGCCCAGAGGATCCGGGTTCGATGCCGGCCCCAAGGATCCGGGTTCGATGCAGGCCCCGAGTACGATGCCGGCCCCGAGGACCCGGGTTCGGTGCCGGCCCCGAGGACCCGGGTTCGGTGCCGGCCCCGAGGACCCGGGTTCGGTGCCGGCCCCAAGGACCCGGGTTCGATGCCGGCCCCGAGTTCGATGACGGCCCAGAGGATCCGGGTTCGATGACGGCCCAGAGGATCCGGGTTCGATGCAGGCCCCGAGGACCCAGGTTCGATGCCGGCCCCAAGGACCCAGGTTCGATGACAGCCCAGAGGATCCGGGTTCGATGCAGGCCCCGAGTACCATGCCTGCCCCGAGGACCCGGGTTCGATGCCGGCCCCGAGGACCCGGGTTCGATGCCGGCCACGGAGACCCGGGTTCGATGCCGGCCCCGGAGACCCGGGTTCGATGCCGGCCCCGGGGACCCGGGTTCGATGCCGGCCCCGGGGACCCGGGTTCGATGCCGGCCCCGGGGACCCGGGTTCGATGCCGGCACCGGGGACCCGGGTTCGATGCCGGCACCGGGGACCCGGGTTCGATGCCGGCACCGGGGACCCGGGTTCGATGCCGGCACCGGGGACCCGGGTTCGATGCCGGCACCGGGGACCCGGGTTCGATGCCGGCACCGGGGACCCGGGTTCGATGCCGGCACCGGGGACCCGGGTTCGATGCCGGCACCGGGGACCCGGGTTCGATGCCGGCCCCGAGTTCGATGCCGGCCCCGAGTTCGATGCCGGCCCCGAGGGCCCGGGTTCGGTGCCGGCCCCGAGGGCCCGGGTTCGGTGCCGGCCCCCGAGTTCGATGCCGGTCCCCGAGTTCGATGCCGGCCCCGAGTTCGATGCCGGCCCCGAGTTCGATGCCGGCCCCGGGGACCCGGGTTCGATGCCGGCCCCGGGGACCCGGGTTCGATGCCGGCCCCGGGGACCCGGGTTCGATGCCGGCCCCGGGGACCCGGGTTCGATGCCGGCCCCGGGGACCCGGGTTCGATGCCGGCCCCGGGGACCCGGGTTCGATGCCGGCCCCGGGGACCCGGGTTCGATGCCGGCCCCGGGGACCCGGGTTCGATGCCGGCCCCGGGGACCCGGGTTCGATGCCGGCCCCGGGGACCCGGGTTCGATGCCGGCCCCGGGGACCCGGGTTCGATGCCGGCCCCGGGGACCCGGGTTCGATGCCGGCCCCGGGGACCCGGGTTCGATGCCGGCCCCGGGGACCCGGGTTCGATGCCGGCCCCGGGGACCCGGGTTCGATGCCGGCCCCGGGGACCCGGGTTCGATGCCGGCCCCGGGGACCCGGGTTCGATGCCGGCCCCGGGGACCCGGGTTCGATGCCGGCCCCGGGGACCCGGGTTCGATGCCGGCCCCGGGGACCCGGGTTCGATGCCGGCCCCGGGGACCCGGGTTCGATGCCGGCCCCGGGGACCCGGGTTCGATGCCGGCCCCGGGGACCCGGGTTCGATGCCGGCCCCGGGGACCCGGGTTCGATGCCGGCCCCGGGGACCCGGGTTCGATGCCGGCACCGGGGACCCGGGTTCGATGCCGGCCCCGGGGACCCGGGTTCGATGCCGGCCCCGGGGACCCGGGTTCGATGCCGGCCCCGGGGACCCGGGTTCGATGCCGGCCCCGAGTTCGATGCCGGCCCCGAGTTCAATGCCGGCACCGGGGACCCGGGTTCGATGCCGGCTCCGGGGACCCGAGTTCGATGCCGGCCCCGAGTTCGATGCCGGCCCCGAGTTCGATGCCGGCCCCGAGTTCGATGCTGGCCCCGAGGACCCGGGTTCGATGCCGGCCCCGAGTTCGATGCCGGCCCCGAGGACCCGGGTTCGATGCCGGTCCCATGGACCCGGGTTCGATGCCGGTCCCATGGACCCGGGTTCGATGCCGGCTCCAAGGACCCGGGTTCGGTGCCGGGCCCAGAATTCGATGCCGGCCCAGAGTTCGATGTCGAGCCCAAGGACCCGGGTTCGATGCCGGGCCCAGAATTCGATGCTGGCCCCGAGTTCGATGACCGCCCAGAGGATCCGGGTTCGATGCCGGCCCCAAGGATCCGGGTTCGATGCAGGCCCCGAGTACGATGCCGGCCCCGAGGACCCGGGTTCGGTGCCGGCCCCGAGGACCCGGGTTCGGTGCCGGCCCCGAGGACCCGGGTTCGGTGCCGGCCCCAAGGACCCGGGTTCGATGCCGGCCCCGAGTTCGATGACGGCCCAGAGGATCCGGGTTCGATGACGGCCCAGAGGATCCGGGTTCGATGCAGGCCCCGAGGACCCAGGTTCGATGCCGGCCCCAAGGACCCAGGTTCGATGACAGCCCAGAGGATCCGGGTTCGATGCAGGCCCCGAGTACCATGCCTGCCCCGAGGACCCGGGTTCGATGCCGGCCCCGAGGACCCGGGTTCGATGCCGGCCACGGAGACCCGGGTTCGATGCCGGCCCCGGAGACCCGGGTTCGATGCCGGCCCCGGGGACCCGGGTTCGATGCCGGCCCCGGGGACCCGGGTTCGATGCCGGCCCCGGGGACCCGGGTTCGATGCCGGCACCGGGGACCCGGGTTCGATGCCGGCACCGGGGACCCGGGTTCGATGCCGGCACCGGGGACCCGGGTTCGATGCCGGCACCGGGGACCCGGGTTCGATGCCGGCACCGGGGACCCGGGTTCGATGCCGGCACCGGGGACCCGGGTTCGATGCCGGCACCGGGGACCCGGGTTCGATGCCGGCACCGGGGACCCGAGTTCGATGCCGGCCCCGAGTTCGATGCCGGCCCCGAGTTCGATGCCGGCCCCGAGGGCCCGGGTTCGGTGCCGGCCCCGAGGGCCCGGGTTCGGTGCCGGCCCCCGAGTTCGATGCCGGTCCCCGAGTTCGATGCCGGCCCCGAGTTCGATGCCGGCCCCGAGTTCGATGCCGGCCCCGAGTTCGATGCCGGCCCCGAGGACCCGGGTTCGATGCCGGCCCCGAGGACCCGGGTTCGATGCCGGTCCCATGGACCCGGGTTCGATGCCGGTCCCATGGACCTGGGTTCGATGCCGGCTCCAAGGACCCGGGTTCGGTGCCGGGCCCAGAATTCGATGCCGGCCCAGAGTTCGATGCTGGCCCCGAGTTCGATGTCGAGCCCAAGGACCCGGGTTAGATGCCGGTCCCGAGGACCCGTGTTCGATGCCTGCCCCGGGTCACTGTCTGTATGGAGTTTGCACATTCTCCCTGTGTTTGCGTGGGTCTCACCCCCACAACCCAAAGATGTGCAGTGTTGGTGGATTGGCCACACTAAACTGCCCCTTAATTGGAAACAAAAATTGGGGACTCTAAATTTATTTTCAAAAAAAGACATACCCAAGTGCTACATCATCTTAGCTTGGGACCTCTGGCACCTCAATATTGACATTGCTGCCTAAGTGAGAAGGCACTGAACACTTTGCGAGGCTTTGTTGGGATCATGCAGAGGTGAAAGACATCAGAGAGAACCAAACATTTAATCTGCTCAACACCTTAATGCAGCTCCTTGCCCAAATGGGATACAGTGCACAAATTGCACGAGGCTTATCAGGCATCTCAGAAGCCAACGAACCAAAGTAGAATCAAGTCTACCTTGCATTGAGGGACAACCTAAGACTTTTAAATTATCTTTCCAGTTCAATATAAAGCATTATTATTATATGTGAATATTAAATTATTAAATCTATGGGCACATGATAAAAACTTGCATTTATTTAGCACCTTACATGATCTCAAGACATCCCAAAGCACTTAATGGCCAAATATATTCTTTCTTGAACTAGTCATTACTTTAATGTAGAAAACATGTTAGTTTAATTTGTGTACAGCAGGGTCTCACAACCAAAAATGAAACCAGGTTATTTGTCTCATTAATGTTTCTCGAGGGATAATTATTAGCCAAGGCACATGGGAGAACATCCTTGCTCTTCTTTGAATATTGTATGGGATCTGGTCCTTGACCCGTGAGGACAGATGAGACTGAGGTTTAAAATCAGCTGAAGGATGGGACCTCAAGAGAACAGGGCACCCTCAGTATTACACTGAAAAGCACGACTTGAATTCATTACTTTCTGATCCAACGGCAAAGTGCTACCCAATTAGCCACGGCTGACGCTAAATAGATGGGATTACAATATCGCTATCCCCAAAAGTTGGATCATCCAATTTTGTTGGGATACACAATTTTATGGAGCTATTATTCTGGAATAGATTGTTTGCCCCACATTTTCAAAACTTGACATGTTGTTCAGAGATGGGCCTCGCTGGAAAACTTTGAGGCAGCCATCAGCACTGCCATCATGAAAAACGATGTACATATCGATCAGCCATTTGAATTGCAATTAAAGACTAAATGCCTTGGTTGAGCACTTAACAGATCTTGGCTGCCAAAAAAACCTCCCTGCTGCTTCAAACACCCCACGATCACAACACATCATAAGTTAATGAACCCATGCCTGACTGAAGATTGTATTTTCACATGTTAATAACATTGTGCACTGTCAGACCTGTAATTGAAAGCAGTTTGAATAGTCATAATATAAGAACCTATGGTGGCACTGAGCTGCATTGCCAGATGCAAGAAATGTATTGCAAATAATTTTACAGTTTTCACATGCTTTCCTGACAAGCCAATTCCAGTGCCTTGATACAAGCAAATTGTAGCCATGCCCAATTTCTCTCCCAGCAGTAAGTCACGCTGAATAGCCAAGTTACAGAAATTAATTGCACCAAGAAAAGCAATAGTAGACAACATTTTTAAGATAGTACCCTATAAAATGCAACAATTATTATTTCTTATAGCCATTTAAATGTTAGTTTTTTAAACTTTTATATGAAAACAATCTGATCAAAAGGCTGAATTTCTTAGCACAAAAATCACAATGTATAATAGTTTTTAAAGAGTACATTCTCAGCCTCAACCTGTCCAGAAACATCATAGGTCATGTTGCACTCAACTATAAGCCTGTTATCGGATTTCACTATATTTATATACAACACAGTGGGTGTACCTACTCCTGAAGTACTCCTCAAGGCGGCAACTCATCACTACCATCTGAAGAGCAACTAGGGATGGGCAATAACCAGCAACACCCACATCCTGTAAATTATTTTTTTTAAAAATTAGCTCATTGTTATTTCAGAACAACTGTGATGAAAAGTACTTTACTGTAAAGAGCTTTGGTATATCCTTGGGTCATTAAAGGTTCTATCTAAATGCAATTCCCACTTGCAACAATTAATGTGAAGAAAGTGCATTTACCCTGGCATTGTATATAAATATAGTGAAATCCGATAACAGGCTTATAGTTGAGTGCAACATGACCTATGATGTTTCTGGACAGGTTGAGGCTGAGAATGTACTCTTTAAAAACTATTATACATTGTGATTTTTGTGCTAAGAAATTCAGCCTTTTGATCAGATTGTTTTCATATAAAAGTTTAAGTGGAGTACTTAAGTAGAGTTCCAGGATTTTGTCCCAGAGGAACGGCGATACATTTCCAAGTCAGGGTGGTGAGTGACTTTGATTCAGAGGTGAAATCCCGACACTAACTTTAGAGTTCAGAACGGAGTGTGTGTATTTGACCACTGTCAATCTGTGTGTTTGTACTACAAAGGGGCTTTGTACTACTGACACCATTTTAGCATAAGATGTACTTTGCAATCCATGTTAGCTTAACAAATACGCAGAGTTTAAGATTAAGGGACGAAGAAAGGAATATGGCGTGGGATTCTCCCAGCCCTGGGCCGGGCCGGAGAATCCCCGCGAACGGGCCATGCCGCCCCGACGCCGGCATGCGATTCTCCACAAGAGCGGAGAATCGGCGCCATTGGCGCCGGTGTGGTTGGCGCGGCGCCTGTCGTGGGCTGCTCTAAGCGAGCTGGCCCGCCGATTCTCGGCCCGGGATGGGCTGAGCGGCCGTCAGAAAAGAGCCGAGTCCCGCAGGCGCCGTTCTAACCTGCACTGGGCTGGTGGGACCTCGGCGTGTAAGGGTCGGGTGGCAGCCTTTGGGGGGGGGGGGTTGAGGGGGGTCCAACCCTGGGGGGGGGGGGGGGGGGGCCTCCGATGTGGCCTGGCCCACGATCGGGAGCCACCGATCGGCGGGCCGGCCTCTGTGGCTGGGGCCTCCTTTCCTACGTGCCGGCCCCTGTAGTCCTGAGCCATGTTGTGTCGGGGCCGGCACAAGCGCGCGTTGGCGCCGGCGCCACTGCGCATGTCCTCGTTGGCGCCGGCGCAACTGCGCATGCACAGATCCAGCGGCGCACAGTTCGCACCAGGAACTGCAGCTGGAGTGGCGCGAACAGCTCCAGCACCATGCTGGGCGCTTGTGTAGGGGACAGAATTAGCCGTTGGAGCGGCCGTTCACGCCGTCGTAAAACGCGACGGCGTTTACGACGGCGTGGACACTCTGCTGCGGGATTGTAGACTCCCGTCCATGGTATCATAACTCCATTTTTTAGCTTTCACTACTTGGGCTTTCAGGTGGCTAAGAGTTGGGATGCCCTGCACAAGCTCAATTTAGCGCGACTGGTGGATCAGATGGAGGAAGACTTTACGAGGTGGGACATACTGCCACTTTCTCTGGCGGGCAGAGTGCAGTCCGTGAAGATGACGGTCCTCCCCAGGTCCTTGTTCGTCTTCCAGTGCCTTCCCATCCTCATCCCCAAGTCCTTTTTCAAGCGGGTAAACAGGATTATTACGGGATTGGTGTGGGCAAACAAGACCCCGCATGTTAAGAGACTTCTTAGAGCTCAGTTGGGGTGGGGGTGGGCTGGTGCTGCCGAACATTTGCAGCTATTATCGGGCAGCGAATATATCCATGATTCGGAAGTGGGTAGTAGAGGAAGAGGGGGGGGGGGGGGGGGGGGGCGGCATGGAAGCGGTTGGAGGTGGCGTCTTGCAGGGATACTAGCCTGGGGGCATTGATAACTGCTCCGCTGCTGCTCCCACTGACACGTTACACCACGAGCCTGGTGGTGGCGGCGACATTGAGGATCTGGGGTCAGTGGAGACGGCACAGGGGGGAGGCAAGGGCTTCAGTCTGGACCCCGATATGGAACAATCACAGCTTTGTTCCAGGTAGAATAGATGGTGGGTTCCTAAGCTGGCACAGAGCGGGTATCAAAAGGATGGGGGACTTGTTTATTGATGTGACTTTTGCTAGTCTTGAGGGCGTTGGAGGAAAATTTGAGTTGCCCCCAGGGAATACCTTTAAGTACATGCAGGTCCGGGCGTTCGTGAAGAAGCAGGTGGGGGAATTTCCATTGTTACCTGCCCGGAGGATATAGGACAAGGTGGTCTCGGGCGTGTGGGTGGGGATGGCAAGGTATCGGACATACACCAGGAGCTGCAGGGGGCGGAGGAGGCCTCGGTGGAAGAGCTGAAGGGCAAGTGGGAGGAGGAGCTGGGTGAGGAGCTAGATGAGGGCCTGTGGGCTGACGCCCTGGGCAGGGTCAATTCCTCCTCATCTTGCACCAGGCTTAGCCTGATTCAGTTTAAGGTGGTGCACCGGGCTCATATGACAGTGGCGAGAATGAGTAAGTTCTTTGGGGTGGAGGACAGGTGTGTGAGGTGTTCAGGGGGCCCAGCAAACCATGTCCATATGTTTTGGGCATGCCCAGCACTTACAGAATTCTGGAAAGGCTATGTCCAAGGTCTTGGACACTCGGGTAAAACCGAGCTGGGGGATAGCGATATTTGGGGTGTCAGACGATCCGGGAGTGCAGAAGCCGAAAGAGGCCGGAATTCTGGCCTTTGCGTCCTTGGTAGCCCGGAGGCGGCTCTTGTTGACGTGGAGGGACGCGAAACCCCCAAGTGTAGAGGCTTGGGTCAGTGACATGGCTGGATTTCTCAGGTTAGAGAGGATGAAGTTTGCCTCGCGAGGGTCCTTGCAGGCGTTCTCCAGGCGTTGGCAACCGTTCCTTGACTTTCTCGCGGAACGTTAAGTGGAGGTCAGCAGCAGCAGCAAACCAGAGGGGGTGGGGTCGGTGGTGGATAGATTTTATTTGTAAAGGGCAGGTACCCCACCTTGTTTTGCTAATTTGTTAAGTTGTTTTCTTAATTATTACTATGCTTTTCGTTGTTTTCTTTTTGCAGTGGTTTGTAAAAATTATTGAAACATTTTGAATAAAAACAATTTTTTTAAAAACTCAATTTTTTATGTTTAATAAATATTTTTTACTGTTATTAAAACTAATTAACAGTCCTATGGTTCCGTTCCTCCACGTTTATAAAGTTATAAAGTTACGGTCTTTTGAGCCAGGGTTCCATTTTGGAGTCTTCCCATCCAGTTATAAAATCACTGGGATCGTAACAACGGGCTTTGGGCAGTCAGGAGGTTAAGTTACTCGCCTCACGGCAGCACGGTGGCGCAGTGGGTGGCACTGCAGTCTCACGGTACCAAGGTCCCAGGTTCGATCCCGGCTCTGGGTCACTGTCCGTGTTGAGTTTGCACATTCTCCCCGTGTTTGCGTGGGTTTCACCCCCACAACCCTAAGTTGTGGTTAGGTGGATTGGCCACGCTAAATTGCCCCTTCATTGGATGAAATGAATTGGGTACTCTAAATTTTTTTTTTTAAGTTACTCGCCACAGTATTTATATGGATGGTGCAGTTCAGTTTCTGCTCAATGGCAATCGTGGGTTGACAGAGATGAGGCGTCACAGTTTTGGAGGTTGAAATGTCCATTGTAAAAAAAAGTGCAAGTCAACAAACTGTCATGGATACCACCATTACACAGGAGAACACCACCCACCAGGTACGTGGTACATACTCGTGCGACTCGGCCAACGTTGTCTACCTCATATGCTGCAGGAAAGGATGTCCCGAAGCTTGGTACATTGGCGAGACCATGCAGACGCTGCAGCAACGGATGAATGGACATCACGCGACAATCGCCAGGCAGGAATGTTCCCTTCCAGTCGGGGAACGCTTCAGCAGTCAAGGGCGTTCAGCCTCTGATGTTCGTGTAAGTGTTTTCCAAGATGACTTTCAGGACGCGCGACAATGCACAATCGTTGAGCAGAAACTTATAGCCAAGTTCCGCACACATGAGTACGGCCTCAACCGGGACCCAGGATTCATGTCGCATTACATTCACGCCCCCACCATCTGGCCTGGGCTTGCGGAATCCTACCAACTGTCCTGGCTTGAGACAATTCACACCTCTTTAACCTGTGATTATTCTTCTCTCCAGTTGCTCTGTCTGGATCAGTAGAGACTTAATTACCTGCAAAGACTCGCATTCACATTATCGTCTTGCATCATTGACTTTGTCTATATATATATGTTTCTGGAACCCACCTCTTCATTCACCCGAGGAAGGAGCTGTGCTCCGAAAGCTGGTGATTCAAAGCAAACCTGTTGGACTTCAACTTGATGTTGTAAGACTTTTCACTGTGCTCACCCCAGTCCAACGCCGGCATCTCCACAACAAACTGAAGACAGTCCTCAAGAGGTGTTTCTTCAGTTCCTGATGAAAAGGGAGCATGGCTTCTCTGGAATTACACTGGGTATTTGGGCTCCTGACTCCGTTGTTTTGCTGGATTCAAACTGGGGGCAGGATCAGAAAGTCCCAAGCTCCAGCGTCAAGTGGTAAGTGGGCAGTTTAAATCATGCTCCCATTTCACCACTAGCCTAGGTGTTCTGGGCTAATGCTTTTGAGTGATGGGATATGTTGAGGCAAATCTTATTGACCATGTACAGAAATTATCTTGACTCAGCAATTCAGAAATTACTATCATTAATGAGACATGAAAACAAGGTTCGATTCAGCTGGAAATAAAAGATCACATGGAGAGCACTATTTGAAGATGTTCACCTGGTAACCCGGTCAACATTAATCTTTAAACCCACTCCCACAAAAACAGATTAACTGACTATTTATTCCTCATTTATCTCCCACTCTGCAGACGTGAGCAATAAAATATTTCAGTGCAATACTGAGGGAATGTTGCACTGTTGGAGGTGGTGTCTTTCAGATGAGATGTCAAATTAAGATCCAATGGCACCATTTTAAAGAAGAGCACGGAACTCTTCCCCACTGTCCTGACCTCTCCTATTTATCCCTCAGTCAACATCACTAAAATTAGATTATCGGGCTAGTAACACGCTGCTATTTGAGAGACCTTGCTGTGTAAATTGGTTGCCGCATTTCCTCTAGTACGCAAGCAACTACACTTAAAAAGTACTTAACTGGCTGTAAAGTATGTTAGGGCATTCTGAGGCTGTTAAATGTACGATAGAAATGCAAGTCTGTCTTTTTTTTAATCTGGTCACGCTATGAGATGCTAAGTAAAACTGTGCTGCTCCCATTGTAGAAATCAAAAAAGATTTGATAAAAACATAAATTAAATAAATACACAACAGGTCGATTCATATCTGCAGTTCTGGCCAAGAGTTTGGATGTAGAGTCTTTGACAGTTTTCAAATAACAATCTATATTTTCACTTTCGATGCTGATGGAGCTACTGTGCATATCCAGCATTTTTAGTTTCAATCTCTTTTCCTGCAGTATTGTGTAACATGAAAAGTGCTGAACTAGAGCAATCACTTTTGCTAACGTCTGTATAATGAAATAGATGCCTCAACAAAATGAATTGTGAGAGAAAGGGCTGGTAGCCCTGGGTAATGTAAATCATTGTTTACGCAAATATTTCCTGATTCACAGAATCCTGCCCTTACAAAAAGTAAATTAAACTTTCTCAAGCTGTTTAATTGAAAAATCCTACTTGTGAATTTTATACAATTACCAGTTAGATTTATTGAACAGAAATTTACTGTACACATCACCAAGGTCATCCTTAAATCAGTTCTATAAACTACAGCAAGTTTCTCCACAGACTTAAAACACAAAAATCTAGCCTTCTGTGCAGTACTGAGCAAATGCTACTGTCAGATGTGCTGTAATTTGCCTGCTCCCTCAGGTGAACATAAAATATCGACTGGCATTACTTTGAAAACGGTTAGGGCCAATATGTTTTTTTGCTCGAGAGATAAACAATAATAATAATCACTTATTGTCACAAGTAGCTTCAATTAAGTTACTGTGAAAAGCCCCAGTCGCCATATTCCGGCGCCTGCTCCCATACTGGCCTCACCGAACAGGCGAATTAGGCCATTTGGTCCATCAAGTCTGCTCCGCCATTTAATTATGGATGATCTTACCCTGGCCTTAACTCCACCGTTCTTGCCCGTTCTCCATAACTCTTCAACCCATTACCAATTAAAAATCTGTTTTAACTCTCCCTAAAATTTACTCACTGTCCCAGCATCCACAGCACTCTGGGGTAGCGAATTCCACAGATTCACAACCCTTTGGGAGAAGTACTTTCACCTCAACTCAGTTTGAAATTTGCTACCTCTTATCCCAAGACTATGACCTCTAATTCTAGAAAGCCCAACAAGAGGAATCATCCCCCCACGGCTACTTTATCCATACTTTTTATCATCTTGTATACTTGAATTTGATCTACCCGCATTCTTCTAAACTCTGGAGAGCATAGGCATAAACTGTTCAATCTCTCTTCATATGACAAACCCCTCAACTCTGGAATCAATCTAGTGATTGGTTACAGTGCGGAACAAGGGGCCAAACAAAGCAAATACATGAGCAAGAGCAGCACAGGGCGTCGTGAATGGCGTTCTTACAGGGAACAGATCAGTCCGAGGGAGAGTCGTTGAGGAGTCTATTGGCTGTGGGGAAGAACAGCTTCCTTACCATTGCAAGTGTTGCAACAACACTTTCTTACCGTTATACTCTATTCCTTTAGCTATAAATGCCAACATTCCATTCACATTCCTTCTATCTCTCAACTAGTGACACTTTACAAAAGAAAATCATAGTTGCAAAAAAAAAAAAATGTAAACTTTGTTTCAATTTTAATGAAAATGAGAAAGGAGAAACCATGAAGAGATATTTTATTCAATGAGGTCACTACAATCCTAAATGTATTTTCTCACTCAGGCTGATCTCAGCAATTCTGATAAATCTGCAAATGGAAAGTACTACAGTGAATCATAGACAAAATAAAATTGCATCCAATGCAAGTGCTCTGTACCAAATCTTCCCCTCTTGATACAGTGTCGAATTGCCAACAACCATGAATGCACAAGACACAATGTGCAGTATGCTAACCATTGCCAAATATCAAAGTACCTATAGAAGTAAACAACATCACCTTGGTGGTCTGTGCTTGGCAGTTAGAGTACATAACAGAACAGTGGCCTAAATAGCCCTAAACTTCACCAGCAGGAAACAAATATTCAAAGGTGTCAATATCACTTGATAATTTAAAAGTGATAACTGGTTTCTGTAAAGAATTCAAACCTACGGTTCGGTAAAAGGGGTTTTTCTGGTTTTATTGGATGTTGTTATCAAGTTGAAACAGCAGAAAGGGAAGTTATTAAGAGAGGGAGAGAGAGAGAGAGAACTGTAGCTGTGTGGGGAATTTGTGTTTGTAGTTGATAAAAATGCTTACAGTGTGTGTTTATAGAAATGTTAACTGAATTCGTAGAATAAACTTTGTTTTTTGATTAAAGACCTCTGTTGAATAATACTTGCAAGGTAGGCCCTTATACTCCTCACAATCAAAATTCATAAACAGTTGTGGGTCAGATGAACTCCATGATATACTTTGGTGTTCTCTAAACCCTGGACCATAACAAATCATGTTCAAGAAGGCAGGTCATCACTGGCATGATTGGGCAATAAATGTTGGCCTTGCAAGTGGCATACTTATCCCATGAACAAATTTTAAAAATTCAGGCACATTGTCTGATCTCGGTCTACCTGGAACTTGAGGTTGGCTGCTATCAGCAGTTGCCATTATTGTGAAATGCTGCCATTAATGTATTAAAAATGGTCCAGGCAGCACGGTGGTGCAGTGGTTAGCACTGCTGCCTCACAGTGCCGAGGTCCCAGGTTCGATCCCGGCTCTGGGTCTCTGTCTGTGGAGTTTGCAGATTCTCCCCGTGTTTGTGTGGGTTTCGCCTCCACAACACATAGATGTGCAGGCTAGGTGGATCAGCCACGCTTATTGCTCCTTAATTGTAAAAAATGAATTGGGTACTCTAAATTTTTTTTTTACGTATTAAAAATGGCCTTAAGATTATGGACCAGACCCCGGTAGCACAGTGGTTAGCAATCTTGCTTCACAGCACCAGGGTCCCAGGTTCGATTCCTGATTGGGACACTGCCTTTGGGCACGTCTCGCCATCGCTCCTCTCCCCCGCTGCTCCTCGCGGGGCCCCCCCCCCTCCCTCTCCCCTCTCTCTCTCCCTCTCTTCTCTCCTCTCGCTCCTCTCGCTCCTCCCTCCTCCCCCCCCGCTCGCTCTCCCCCTCTGGCTCCCTCCTCCCCCCCCCCCCCTCCCCCACACTCCCGACAGACGTACCGATAGGCAATTTTCTGACATTCTTCTCCTCTGTGTATCCGAACAGGCGCCGCTGGAATTTGGCAACTAGGGGATTTTCACAGTAACTTTATTGCATGTGTTAATGTAAGCCTACTTGTGACAATAAAGATTATTTTTAAAAAAACATTTGTTAAGATACCAGACAAAAACTACAAACAATTTTTTAAAATTTGTATAACTATGAGGAAAGGATACTTCACCCCAGGAGTGATGACTCTGACAAATAGGTACCTTTTATGTTAAAATAAGCTTTAATTTAAACACAGAATTAACCACTTTAACATTGAAAAAATAGCTTTAAAATTATCAACTAAACAGTTCTTAACACAAGAAAATATTTAACTGTGTCTATAACTGCTACTAACCCCAATTAAACAACCCCATAAAGTTTAAATGCCACTTATAAATAAAGTTAACACATCAGATTGACTTATCTGTGTAGACCTTTTGAGAGAGACACTCTTTCAGAAACAACCTGAAAATCCAGTCTTACCAAATCTGCTCACCCTGACCGCATTTGGCAAAAATGCTGTTCAAATTAAAAACCTCTCGCAGTCTGCCAAAGCTACAGGCAGACCTGGGTCCTCCCATTAATTATATCATCTGGATCTAACTAGGATGTTCCATCACCTACGTAGCTAGGACTATATACAATCTCTCAAATGATCTCCTCTCCAGGGGATCTCCAACAATCATAACTATGTTCCGTTCGACATCTTCCAGTAAACAAGTAAATGGTTAAAATTAATAATTACCTCACCTATTATGACCTCTTAATTGCAGTTTTTAAAAAATATATATATTTTATTGAATTTTTTTTTCCCTGAGCAACATTTTTCCCGCTTACAAAACATACGAAACGATAACAATAACAAAACAGAAATGTTTTAAACTTTTTAAACAATAATAATAACAATAATAATATACAAGTAACAAAACCTCGTACTCTATTGACCTATACTCAACTAAACCTCCTCCCCCCCTCCCCCTGGGTTGCTGCTGCTGGTCATCTGTCTTCCCTCTAACGTTCCCCCTAGGTAGTCGAGAAATGGCTGCCACCCGCCTGGTGAACCCTTGAGCCGATCCTCTCAGGGGCAAACTTTATCTGCTCCAGTTTAATAAACCCCGCCATATCATTTCCCAGGCCTCCAGTCCGGGGGTTTCGCCTCCTTCCACATGAGTAGGATCCTGCGCCGGGCTACGAGGGACGCAAAGGCCACGACATCGGCCTCTTTCGCCTCCTGCACTCCCGGCTCTTCCGCAACTCCAAATAGAGCTAACCCCAGCCTGGTTTGACCCGGGCCTTCACCACCTGTGAAATCACTCCCGTCACTCCCTTCCAATGCCGGGCACGCCCAAAACATGTGTGTGGTTTGCCGGGCTCCCGCCACACTCCCACATTTGTCCTCCACTCCAAAGAACCTGCTCAATCTTGCTCCGTTATGTGTGCTCTATGTAGCACCTTAAATTGAATCAGGCTAAGCCTGGCGCATGAGGAAGAGGAATTTACCCTGCTTAGGGCATCAGCCCACATACCCTCCTCTATCTCCTCCCTAATTCTTCTTCCCACTTTCTTTTTAGTTCCGCCCACCGACTCCTCCCCCTCTTCCCTCATCTCTCTATAAATCTCTGACACCTTGCCCTCTCCGACCCACACCCCTGAAAGCACCCTGTCCTGTATCCCCTGTGTCGGGAGCCGCGGAAATTCCCTCACCTGTTGTCTAGTAAACGCCCTCACCTGCATATATCTCAAGAAATTCCCCCGGGGTAACTTATACTTTTCCTCCAGTGCTCCCAAGCTCGCAAAAGTCCCATCTATGAATAAATCTCCCACCTTCCTAATTCCCAACTGGTACCAGCTCTGAAATCCTCCATCCATTCTTCCTGGGGCGAACCTATGGTTGTTCCTGATAGGGGACCCCACCAGGGCTCCCCGCACCCCTCTCTGTCGCCTCCACTGTCCCCATATGTTCAGTGTTGCCGCCACCACTGGGTTCGTGGTGTACTTTTTCGGTGAGAACGGTAGTGGCGCCGTCACCAGCGCCTCTAGACTCGTCCCTTTACAGGACCTTCTCTCCAGCCTTTTCCACGCTGCTCCCTCACCCTCCATCATCCATCTACGTATCATTGCCACATTGGCGGCCCAATAATAATCTCCCAAGTTCGGTAGTGCCAGTCCTCCTCTGTCCCTACTGCGCTGAAGGAACCCCCTCCTTACTCTCGGAACTTTCCCTGCCCACACAAAGCTCGTAATGCTCCTATCTATTTTATTAAAAAAGGTCCTGGTGATTAAAATAGGGAGACATTGAAATACAAATAAGAACCTCGGGAGGACCATCATCTTAATTGCTTGCACCCTGCCGCCAGCGATAAAGGCTGCATGTCCCACCTCTTAAAGTCCTCCTCCATTTGTTCTACCAGCCCGTGTCAGATTAAGTCTGTGCAAGGTTCCCCCAGCTCCTAGCGATCTGAATCCCCAAGTATCGGAAGTTTCTTTCCACTTTCCTTAGCGGTAAGCCTTCTATCTCTCTACTCTGGTCCCCTGGATGTATCACATATAATTCACTCTTCCCCATGTTTAACCTATACCCGAAAATTCCCCGAACCCTCCTCAAGATTCGCATAACCTCTATCATCCCCCCCGCTGGGTCCGACACGTATAGCAATAGGTCATCCGCGTATAACGAGACCTCCGTGTTCTTCTCCCCTCTAGTCACCCCTCTCCATTTCCTGGAGTCTCTCAACGCCATGGCCAGAGGTTCAATTGCCAACGCAAACAACAATGGAGACAGCGGGCATCCCTGTCTTGTTCCCCTATATAATCGAAATACTCCGATCTATGTCGACCTGTAACTACGCTTGTCGTTGGTGCCCCATAAAGTAGTCTAACCCAACGAATAAACCCGTTCCCAAACCCAAACCTCCTTAACACTTCCCATAAATACTCCCACTCCACCCCTATCAAATGCCTTCTCTGCGTCCATTGCCGCCACTATCTCTGCCTCCCCCCCTCCACTGGGGCATCATTATCACCCCTAATAGCCGTCGCACGTTAACATTCAATTGTCTCCCTTTTACGAGCCCTGTCTGGTCTTCGTGCACCACCCCTGGGACACAGTCCTCTATCCTCGATGCCCAGCACCTTTGCTAGCAGTTTGGCGTCCACGTTCAATAGTGAAATAGGTCTATAAGACCCACACTGCATCGGATCTTTGTCCCTCTTCAAATTAGCGATATCGTCGCCTCCGACATTGTCGGGGTAGTGTCCCCCCTTCCCTGGCCTCATTGAACGTCCTCGCCAACAACGGGGCCAACAAGTCCACATATTTTCTGTAGAATTCCACCGGGAACCCGTCCGGCCCCGGGGCCTTCCCTGCTTCCCAGTCCCTTAATAACCTCGTCCACCTCAATCGGCGCCCCCAGGCCTGCCACCGCCTGCTCCTCCAACTTTCGGGAACCTCAATTGGTCCAGGAACTGCCGCATCCCCTCCTCTCCCTCTGGGGGCTGAGACCTATACAGTTCTTCATAAAAGGTCTTAAAACACCTCATTTATCTTTCCTGCCCTTCGCACAGTGTCTCCCCTTTCATCCCTAATTCCTCCTCTCTCCCCTCGCTGCTGCCCTCTTTCGCAGTTGGTGCGCCAACAGGCGACTAGCCTTTTCCCCATATTCATACCTCCTCCCCTGTGCCTTCCTCCACAGTACCTCCGCCTTTCTGGTGGTCAGAAGGTCAAACTCGGTCTGGAGTCGTCTCCTCTCCCTGTACAGCTCCTCCTCCGGGGTCTCTGCAAATTCCCTGTCCACCCTTAAAATCTCCCCCAGTAATCTTTCCCTTTCCTTGGCCTCTGTTTTCCTTTTGTGGGCCCCAATAGAAATCAGCTCTCCTCTGACCACCGCTTTTAGTGCTTCCCAGACCACTCCCACAGGGACCTCGCCGTCGTCATTGACCTCCAGGTATCTCTCGATACACCCCCTCACTCTTGCACACACTCCCTCATTCGCCATCAGTCCCACATCTAATTGCCAGAGTGTTCTCTGCTCCCTGTCCTCTCCTACTTCCAGGTCCACCCAATGTGGGGCATGATCCGAAAACCGCTATGGCTAAGTATTCAGCTTCTTCCACCCTAGAGATCAACGACCTTCCTAAAACAAAAAAATCTATCCGGGAGTACACTTTATGGACGTGGGAGAAGAAGGAATACTCCCTAGCCCTGGGTCTAAGAAATCGCCATGGATCCACTCCCCCCATTTGGTCCATTAACCCCTTAAGTACCTTGGCCGCTGCCGGCCTTCTTCCAGTCCTTGAGCTGGATCTATCTAGCCCCGGGTCCAGCACCGTATTGAAGTCCCCTCCTAAAATCAAATTTCCTGCTCCAGGTCCGGAATACGCCCCAGCATCCGTCTCATGAACCCCGCATCGTCCCAATTTGGGGCATACACATTAGCCAACACAACCTCCATTCCCTCCAGCCTACCACTCACCATTACATATCTACCTCCACTGTCTGCTACGATGGTCTTTGCTTCAAATGCTACCTGTTTCCCCACCAAAATGGCCACCCCTCTGTTCTTTGCGTCCAGTCCTGAGTGGAACACTGTCCCACCATCCTTTCCTTAGCCTAACTTGGTCCGTCACCTTTAGGTGCGTCTCTTGGAGCATAACCACGTCTGCCCAGAGTCCTTTCAAATGCGCGAGCGCTCGGGCCCCTTTTTATCGGTCCATTCAGGCCTCTCACGTTCCCACGTGATCAGCCTCACTGGGGGGCTACCTGCCCTCCTCCAGTGTTGACTAGCCATTACCTTCTCTAGGCCAGTCCCATATCCCGCCTCCGCGCTCCCCGCTCGCTCCCCAGCATCGCATTCCGCCCCCGACCACCCACTCTCTAGCCATTTCCTTTTGGATTTCCGCAGCAGCAACCCAGTTGTCCCCCCCCCCCCCCCCCCCCCCAGATCCCTATCTAGCTTGATTGCTCCCCCCATATCACTTCCGTAAGTCAGCTGACTTCAACTGACCCGGCTACTCCTGCTCGCTCCTCGACCCCCCCCGGTGTGAGGGAACTCCCATCCGCCTTGCGCCTGTTTTCCCGCCTTATTCTTTCTGGCGCGGGAACATCCCTTTACCTGACCCGCCTCTTATGGCACAGCTCCCTTTCCCCTCCCCCTCTCCTTCCCCATTCTCCGACTATGTTCCTGCCTCTCCCCCCCTCACCGGCGCCCACATTTCCCCAGTGTCCCCCCCCCTTCCCTGTTTACTTCTCGATTAACTTTCACCATCCCATTAACAAAAACAATAATAACAACAATAACAGTTCCCTGCAGCATCAGTCCCCTCAGTTCCGGTCCAGTTCCTCTTCATTGATGAAGGACCATGCTTCCTCCACCGTCTCATAATAATAGCGTCTCTCCTGATGCGTGACCCATAGTCTTGCCGCTGCAGCATCCCAAACTTCACCTTCCTTTTGTGCAGAACCTCTTTGGCTCGTTGAAGCTCGCCCTCCTTCTCGCCACCTCCGCACTCCAATCCTGGTAGATCCTTGCCACAGCATTCTCCCATCTGCTACTCCGCACCTTTTTAGCCCATCTCAGGGACCTCTTCTCTGTCCTTAAGGCGGTAGAATCGCAAGATTATCGCCCTCGGTGGTTCGCCCGCTTTTGGTCTTCTCGCCGGATCCGATTTGCCATTCCACCCTCCATGGGGCCCGCAGGGGCCTCAGCACCCATCAGTGAGCTCAGTATCTACTTGCGTACGCTCCCACAGTCCACGTCCTTCCACACCCTCCGGGAGACCTAGTATCCTAAAGTTCTTCCTTCGCGCTCCATTTTCAAGGGCCTGAATCCTGTCAGCACACTTTTTATGAAGTGCCTCGTGCGTCTGAGTCTTGACCGCCCAGGCCCAGGACCTCGTCCTCAATACCTGACACCTTCTGCTCCACCACGCGAAGTTCCGTCTCCTGGGTCTTTAAAGTCTCCTTAAGCCCCTCAATTGCCTGTAACAACGGGGTCATTACCTCCTTCTTCAGCAGGTCCACGCACCGTCTCACAACCTCGTCCTGCTCAGGCCCCCCATGTCACCTGCGATCCTCCGCCGCCATTTTGTTCCACTCCCTCTGACCTTCTGATTGCAGATTCTTCGGGCTGCAGCCGCCGCCGCCGGTTTTTCCCTCCGTCGTTACGGGGGGACTCCCCTTCCCTCGCGCCTCGCACCGGGTTTTTCGGCTGGCAAAGTCCCCTTTGGGGCTCTTAAAAGAGCCCGAAGTTCCGTCGGAGCTGGAGCCGCCGAAACGTGCGTCTAGCTCATCCCTGCCGCAACCGGAAGCTTAATTGCAGCTTTAGCAGACACAGAGTCTGGATACCTTAACCTAGGTTCCTTAATAATATTAGTGCAACTAATATATACCTTAACTCAGGCTTTTAAAACACCTTACCACAACAGATATATATTTTTTAAAATTTAGAGTACCCAATTATTTTTTCTCCAATTAAGGGGCAATTTAGCGTGGCCAATCCACCTAATCTGCACATCTTTGGGTTGTGGGGGTGAAACCCACGCAGACATGGGGAGAATGTCAGGGGCTGGTTTAGCACAGGGCTAAATTGCTGGCTTTGAAAGCAGACTAAGGCAGGCCACAGCAGCACGGTTCAATTCCCCGTACCAGCCTCCCGAACAGGCGCCGGAATGTGGCGACTAGGGGCTTTTCACAGTAACTTAATTGAAGCCTACTTGTGACAATAAGCAATTTTCATTTATCAGTTTTTCGTTTCATGTGTAATCTCCACACGGACAGTGACCCAGGGCCGTGATTCGAAACCAGAGTCCTCAGCTTCGCAGTCCAGTGCTAACCACTGCACCACATGCCGCCCCCACGCAACAGATATAAACTACTATATAGATATATATTATATATATATATATATATATACTAGTATATAAAATATATATATATATATATTAATACCAATCTCTTACATTCATCACTCGTGGTTATTCTTCTGTCCCTCTGCCTGAGGAATGTTGATGCTGCAAAGCCATTGTTTTTATTTATATAGAACATAGAACAATACAGCGCAGTACAGGCCCTTCGGCCCACGATGTTGCACCGAAACAAAAGCCATCTAACCTACACTATGCCATTATCATCCATATGTTTATCCAATAAACTTTTAAATGCCCCTCAATGTTGGCGAGTTCACTACTGTAGCAGGTAGGGCATTCCACGGCCTCACTACTCTTTGCATAAAGAACCTACCTCTGACCTCTGTCCTATATCTATTACCCCTCAGTTTAAAGTTATGTCCCCTCGTGCCAGCCATTTCCATCCGCGGGAGAAGGCTCTCACTGTCCACCCTATCCAACCCCCTGATCATTTTGTATGCCTCTATTAAGTCTCCTCTTAACCTTCTTCTCTCCAACGAAAACAACCTCAAGTCCATCAGCCTTTCCTCATAAGATTTTCCCTCCATACCAGGCAACATCCTGGTAAATCTCCTCTGCACCCGCTCCCAAAGCCTCCACGTCCTTCCTATAATGCGGTGACCAGAACTGTACGCAATACTCCAAATGCGGCCGTACCAGAGTTCTGTACAGCTGCAACATGACCTCCCAACTCCGGAACTCAATCCCTCTACCAATAAAGGCCAACACTCCATAGGCCTTCTTCACAACCCTATTAACCCTGGGTGGCAACTTTCAGGGATCTATGTACATGGACACCTAGATCCCTCTGCTCATCCCACACTTTCAAGAACTTTACCATTAGCCAAATATTCCACATTCCTGTTATTCCTTCCAAAGTGAATCACCTCACACTTCTCTACATTAAACTCCATTTGCCACTTCTCAGCCCAGCTCTGCAGCTTATCTATATCCTCTGTAACCTGCTACATCCTTCCAAACTATCGACAACACCAACCGACTTTAGTATCGTCTGCAAATTTACTCACCCACCCTTCTGCGCCTTCCTCTAGGTCATTGATAAAAATGACAACAGCAACGGCCCCAGAACAGATCCTTGTGGTACTCCACTTGTGACTGTACTCCATTCTGAACATTTCCCATCAACCACCACCCTCTGTCTTCTTTCAAACACGTGGCTACAGTGATATTAATAATATATATTAATAAGCTGAGAAAATTAAATTGAAAAGGTCAAGTCATGAACGAAAAAGATTTATTTTCAATTCAATCAACATCCGTTGCTGTAAATGAATGGCAGTGCTTTCAATCCCACAGAAATTTGCTGTCATCTCACAAATCTTTGGTTAGGCCACGGCTGGAGTACCGTGTGCAGTTCTGGTTGCTTCACGATAGGAAGGGTGTGATTGCACTGGAAGGGTGCAGAGGAGATTCATCAGGATAGAACATTTGATCTAGGAAGAGAGCTGGAAATATTTTGGTATTTTTCTTTAGAGCAGAGCAGGCTGAGGGGGCATCTAATTGAGGTGTATAAGATTGAAGGGTATAGCCAGGGTAGATAGGAAGTAGCTGTTCCCCTTAGTTGAAGGATCAATAACGAGGCAGCATGAATGAAGGGCATCCCGGCCCCGGGTCACAGTCCGTGTGGAGTTTGCACATTCTCCCCGTGTCTGCGTGGGTTTCACCCCCACAGCCCAAAGATGTGCCGTTGAGGTGGATTGGCCATACTAAATTGCCCCTGAATTGGAAAAAAATAATTGGGTACTCTAAATGTATTTTTAAAAATATTTTTATTCATGTTTTTACATATTTTCAACCAAACCCCCCCCTTACAGAAATAAGAAAAACAAGAAACACATAAATAAACACCTTATAGCTATGTCACATATTTCCCCCAATATACAAGCCCCCCCCTTGCACAGATCCTCTTAAAGCAAATTTTACCCTCTCCAGTTTAATGAACCCTGCCATGTCGCTGATCCAGGCTTCCACGCTTGGGGGCCTCGTAGCAGAATCCTCCGCCGGGCTACCAGGGATGCAAAGGCCAGAATACCGGCCTCTTTCGCCTCCTGCACTCCCGGCTCGTCCAATACCCCAAATAGTGCGAGCCCCCAACTCAGCTGAACCCGGGTGTTTACCACCCTAGACACTGTCCTCGCAACGCCCCTCCAGAACCCATCCAGCGCTGGGCACGCCGAGAACACGTGGGTGTGATTTGCTGGGCTCCCCGAACACGTCACACACCTGTCCTCTACTCCAAAAAACCGACTCAGCCTTGCCCCAGTCATGTGCGCCCTGTGCAGAACCTTAAATTGTAAGCCTGGCACAAGAGGAGGAAGAATTTACCCTACCCAGGGCGTCCGCCCACGTACCCTCGTCTATTTCCTCCCCCAGCTCCTCCTCCCATTTACCTTTCAGCTCCTCCACCGAGGCCTCCTGCTCCTGCATCTCCTTGTAGATCTCCCAGACCTTGCCTTCTCCAACCCACACCCCCCGAGAGCACCCTATCCTGGATCCTGCAGCAGCGGGAATTCACTCACCTGCCGTCTTACAAATGCCCTTACCTGCATGTACCTGAAGGCATTTCCAGGGGGGAGCCCAAATCTTTCCTCCAACGCCCCAAGGCTCGCAAACGTCCCATCTATAAACAGGTCCCCCATCCTTCTAATACCTGCCCTGTGCCAGCTCAGGAACCCCCCATCCATTCTCTCCGGGACAAACCGATGGTTCTCTCGGACCGGGGACCACACCGAAGCCTCTGCCTCCCCCATGACGTCTCCACTGCCCCCAGACTTTGAGGGTCGCTGCCACCATTGAAGGTGTACCTTGTCGACGGGAGCGGCAGCAGTGCCGTCACCAGCGTTCTCAGGCTCGTGCCCACACAGGACGCCATCTCCACCCTCTTCCACGCCGCCCCCTCCCCCTCAATTACCCACTTGCGTATCATCGCCACATTGGCAGCCCAGTAGTACCCACACAGATTAGGCAACGCTAGCCCTCCTCTGTCCCTGCTCCGTTCCAGAAACACCCTTTTCATCCTTGGGGTCTTTATCACCCATACAAACCCCATGATGCTCCTGCTGACCCGCTTAAAAAAGGCCTTAGGGATCAGGACGGGGAGGCACTGGAATATAAAAAGGAGCCGACTGTACCCTACCCGCCAGGGAGAGTGGCAGCATATCCCACTTTTTAAACTCCTCCTCCATCTGCTCCACCAGCCTCGTCAAGTTGAGCTTGTGCAGGGCCCCCCAGCTCCTGGCCACCTGGATCCCTAGGTACCGAAAACTCCTCTCCGCCCTCTTCAGTGGAAGATCATCTATCCCCCTTCCCTGGTCCCCTGGGTGTATCACGAATAGCTCACTCTTCCCCATGTTGAGCTTATACCCGGAAAAGTCTCCAAACTCCGAGGATCTGCATCACCCCCGGCATCCCCCCCACCGGGTTCGCCACATACAGTAACAGGTCATCGGCATACAGCGATACCCGGTGTTCCTCTCCCCTTCCCCCCCCCTCCCCCCTCACAACAGCCCCCTCCAGTTCCTGGACTTCCTCAGAGCCATCGCCAAAGGCTCAATTGCCAGTGCAAACAGCAGGGGGATTAGGGGGCACCCCTGCCTCGTCCCCCGGTACAGCCGAAAGTATTCCGACCTCCTCCAATTTGTGGCCACACTCGCCACCGGGGCTTCGTGCAGTAACCTAACCCAACTAACGAACCCCTCCCCGAACCTCCTCAACACTTCCCACACGTTCCCCCACTCCACCCTATCGAAGGCCTTCTCCGCATCCATAGCCGCCACTATCTCCGCTTCCCCCTCCACTGCAGGCATCATGATTACATTTAGGAGCCTCTACACATTGGTGTTTAGCTGCCTTCCCTTCATGAAACCCGTCTGGTCCTCGAGGATCACCCCCGGGACACAGTCCTCAATTCTGGTAGCCAACAGCTTCGCATCCACGTTGAGGAGCGAGATTGGCCTATACGACCCACACTGTAAAGGGTCCTTGGGTGTACCCCATTTATTCCCACCGCACTCCGCACCGTGTTCCCCCATTTATCCCCAACTCCCCCAATCTCCCTCGCTGCCTCCCGCTTCCGAAGCTGGTGTGCCAACATCCCTTGCGCCTTCCTCCACTGCACCTCTGCCTTCTTGGTAGTCAACAGGTCGAACTTGGCCTGGAGGCTTAGTCGCTCCTAGAGTAGTCGCTCCTCGGGGACCTCTGCATACCTCCTATCTACCCTTAAAATCTCCCCCACCAATCTCTCCCTCTCTCTCCTCTCCTTGTGGGCCCTGGTGGAGATTAGCTCTCCCCTAATCACCGCCTTCAGCGCCTCCCAGACCACCCCTACCTGCACCTCCCCATTATCGTTAACCTCTAGGTATCTTTCAATGCACCCCAGGATCCGCCCGCTCACCTCCTCATCCGCCAGCAAACCCACCTCCAGGCGCCACAGCGAGCGCTGGTCCATCTCCTCCCCTAGCTCGAGTTCCACCCAGTGTGGGGCATGGTCTGAGATGGCTATGGCCGAATACTCCGTGTCCTCCACCCTCGGGATCAGCGCCCTGCTCAAAACGAACAAGTCAATCCGGGAGTAGGTTTTATGGACGTGGGAAAAGAAAGAATTCCCTGGCCCCCGGCCTAACAAACCTCTATGGGTCCACTCCTCCCATCTGGTCCATAAACCCCCTCAACACCTTGGCCGCCGCCGGCCTCTTACCCGTCCTGGACCTAGAGCGGTCCAATGCTGGATCCAATACCGTATTAAAGTCCACCCCATTATCAAGCTCCCTGCCTCCAGGTCCGGAATCTGGCCCAACATGCGCCGCATAAATCCGGCATCGCCCCAATTCGGGGCATACACATTCACCAAGACCACCTGCACCCCCTGCAGCTTACCACTCACCATCACGTACCTACCTCCTTTGTCTGCCATGATGCTTAGCGCCTCAAACGACACCGCTTCCCCACCAAAATCACCACCCCTCGATTCTTTGCTTCCAAACCCGAATGGAAAACCTGCCCTACCCACCCCTTTCTCAGCCTAACCTGGTCTGCCACCCTCAAATGCGTCTCCTGGAGCATGACCACATCTGCCTTCAGTCCCTTCAGGTGCGCGAACACACGGGCCCTCTTGACCGGCCCGCTCAGGCCTCTCTCATTCCAAGTTACCAGCCGGATCGGGGGCTGTGCCCCCCCCCCAACCCGATTAGCCATCTCCCTTTCTAGGCCAGCCACGTGCCCACGCCTCCTGCACTCTCCGTTCCCCCCAGCGGCAGACCCCCGCCCCGACTCTCTCTTCAGGCTCCAGCTCCCCTTTGGCCAATGCAGCAGCAACCCAGTTCCTCCCCTTTTGCCGCACCTCCCGGATCGCCGCCCCTTGGGCCTTCTGGGTCTCGAGCAGCTCGTCTATTGAAACCCTCATCGGCTCCAACAGCTCTGCCTTCAATTCCGTGAAGCAGCGCTGGAGAAATGCCTGTTCCTGCGACCACTGCGTCCACGCTGCCTGGTCTCCACCCGCCGCCATCTTGGTTTTCCTCCCTCGCACTTTTCGCTGCTCCAAAACTACTTTTTTCACCGCTCCACTCCTCGTCCAATTCATACAGTGCCGGGGAAATGTTGCTGTCATCTTCCCACACTGGGAACCGTCGAACAAATGCCGCTGGGGGCCCTAAAAAGAGCCCAAAAGTCCGTTTCTGGCGGGAGCTGCCGAACGTGCGACTTAGCTCCGCATAACCGCAGCCGGAAGCCATTTTTTAAAAAATGAATGAGGGGCAGGAGGCTTAGAGGGGATTTCAGGAAAACATTTTTCGCTCAGAGGGTAGTGGGACTCTGGAATACACAGCTTGGCAGGGGAGTAGAGGCGGGAAACCTTACTATCGTTAAATGGTACGTGGATAAGCACTATAAATGCCATAACGTTCACGGCTATGAGTCAAGTTCTGGAAAGTGGGATTAGTGGAAACTTATTGTTGTTTTGTCAGTGCAGACTCAATGGGCTGAAGGGGCTCTTCTCTACTGTATGGCGCAATGACACTGAAGCCTGTTTTCAGCTCCATTAAGCAGCACTAATACAAGCTGTATCGATTGCTCAGTGCCACTAATGAGTATTGATTAATTAACGATGCAAAGCACAGTTGGATGCATCTACTTTTAAGCATTCAATGAGTCACATTTCTATTCTGACACATAATTCCCTCTGCAAATGGTACAGGCAGCTAGCTGGTTTGAACTGGCTTTAACAAGGGTTTGTCTGTGCTTTATCCAGAAGTACTTGAGAAAAATGTGGAAATGCATTTATTCCATCAGCCTAGGCTCAAAACCATAGTTAACTAATCTGCAAAGTGCAAGCAGTGTCACGAGTATAGACTCTTATCCAAAGTCTGAAAACTTCGAAAACAAATGGGGCTGCTAGCAACTCGACGTTTATGCAAGTAACAGTTGGGGACTGATGCAATTTGGAACAGCGCACGAACTATTGCCACAATTTAATCCAACCGAGGCTGCCCAATCGTCAAATTGAATATTCAAGGAGATTGATTCTTTTTCTGAACTGGCAAAATTCAAATGCTTCAATATTATTTTTTTTTAAATAAATTTAGAGTACCCAATTATTTTTTCCAATTAAGGGGCAATTTAGCGTGGCCAATTCACCTATCCTGTACATCTTTTGGGTTGTGGGGCAAAACCCACGCAGACACAGGGAGAATGTGCAAACTCCACACCGTCAGTGACCCAGGGCCGGGTCCTCAGCGCCGTAGGCAACAATGCTAACCACTGTGCCGCCCGGTGAAATGCTTCAATATTCTTGAATATTGTTTCTTCCCAAACCTTAAAATAAAAGATTAAACTGTATTTAGATTTTGCGTATTCTCAATAATGGGCGGAACGGGAGCAGAGTGGTTAGTATAGTTGCTTCACAGCTCCAGGGTCCCAGGTTCGATTCCCGGCTTGGGTCACTGTCTGCGCGGAGTCGGCACGTTCTCCCCCTGTGTGCGTGGGTTTCCTCCAGGTACTCCGGTTTCCTCCCACAGTCCAAAGATGTGCAGGTTAGGTGGATTGGTCATGCTAAATTGCCCGTAGTGTCCAAAAAGATTAGGTGGGGTTACTGGGTTGTGGGATAGGGTGGAGGTGTGTGCTCTTTCCAAGGGCCGGTGCAGACTCAATGGGCTGAATGGCCTCCTTCGCACTGTAAATTCTATGATTCTATGTATGAAATGACTTGTAAATTTGGCTTTGTGCGAGACATTTTCAGCTTTTCCAACCTCATCTCACTGTATTAAGAGTTATGACATATGGTGATAACTTCAGTGATATTGATTAAAGGGCCTGTTAATTGTTATAAGTAGACATACCAAATTACTATTTATTGATATTTTCTTTCCAATCAATGTAACCAATGTTTGTGCATTCAATAACAAGCTCAACACAATATTTGCAATGAGTCATTTCTGTTATATAAATTTATTCAGGCAAGAGATATCCTCCAACCTTGTACTTTATTTTAGAATATATCAATTAGATAGCAAAAAGGTAAGTGATCAGAAGTAGATTAACAAAATCCACATACCCAGTGACTCAATTTTTAAAAATTAATTGTATTGAAATTAAACCAGCTGCCATGGTGGGATTTGAACCCATGGCATGATCCACCAACTGCTCAAGCGTGGCGCAGCCGGTGGATGCCGGCAGAGGCTTCTCGAAGGCTTCCTGGCAGCCTTCATGCCTCACGGGATCTACCCAAGTCCTGCGAGGCATTGGAGTCAGAATCATGTCCCAAAGGGGCGTGACCAAACAGCGCTCGCAAACAGACTTCGATGAACTTACCCGGGATTTACCGGCATCCCCAGCGGGGCCGCAGCCGGGTGCTGTTCAGCACCGGTCGACACAAACGTGGACCAGGCAGAACGGCACACGGGGGTTTCGTTCAGGCTATCGAAGGCCCCTGGGTGGTCAGGGTCAGTGGAGAGTGGTTCCTGGCTCTCCGCCTGTAACGCAGGCACCTTGGCACTGCCACCATGACACTGAATTTTTCCTCAGGAAATTAAAGTGTTTAGCTGGAGTTTATGACAACATGGGCTAACATAACAGGCTAAATGACCCTTTCTCACACTATCCTTGCGTTCCAAATGGAAGTTCATTCTCAGGGTCACATTTGAGAAATACAATACAATAGACTTATGCAGAACTGAATGGAGAAAAATCATTGATTTAATGCTAGTTTAAATTAAAAGACAGGCTCTTGGACATATTGACTCTAGATAGTGTAACAGCTGGGGGGGGGGGGGTAAAGAGAGAGAGAGAGAGAGAGAGAGAGATTTGGTTTAAATTGGTGGAGTTTTCCAGAACCATTCATTCTAAGGGGTGCATGAAAAGTGTGAGATTCACAGTTTTTGTATTTCTGATCTCTTACACGGTACAAGTTAATGCACTTGGGTCCTCGTTTCGGGTTCAAAAAATAAAATGCGTGTCAAAGGAAACAAAGATTTTTTAAAGTAACGTTCCCTTGTCCTCAGATTTCCTCACTGCCCCCCCCCCCCCCCCCCCCGAAGAAAGATTGTGAAACCAATACCCATGGTGGAAGAAAACAACCGGCTTCCTGCAACGTGGAACATTAACTTCTTTAATCTTTAAGCACAAATGGCTTTTCCACCAATTATGTAGAAAAGTGACTGCTATTTACTGAAATGTCAAGAGTATTTGGACAGTGAGGTACTGTATATTATTTCAGTGATAATGTGTTGAGAGATGTGCATGCAAAGTAATAAAGCGTCTCATCTTGGATGAATGCCAAGTTATTACTTCAGCATCTAGATCACGTATCTGAACCATGGTGATTAATACATGATCAGAAACAGTTGCTTTAAGTGTATCATTCTACAACAGTCTATTTAGTACAGCAGGCTACCAGTCAGAATACTCAATTGTTTATTCAGCAATTCTTCTTTGCAATCTTAAAAAGATATCCCTCAACCTAGCCCCGTGCAAAAATTATATATTTTTTTAAAAATGTTATTCTCCTTTTTCACATTTTCTCCCAAATTTACACCCAACAATAAGCAATGATCAGTAACAAATGTAATGTCAATCCCCATATCAATAACAACGATCCCATCTTCCCACCAAAGCAAAAATCATTATATAGTATAATTTCAAAACAAAATTCCAATTAAGGGCCATTTAATGAGGCAAATCCACCAACCCTGCACATCTTTGGCTTGTGGGGGTGAGACCAATGCGAACACGGGGAGAATATGCAAATCCACACGGACAGTGACCCAGGACTGGGATTATATAGTATAAAATTAATGTATTTTAGCCATTTTTAACGATAGAATGCACTGATAATATTTTATACAATCACGGTTTCTCTCACTCTTTAATATCCCAATATGAGATGCGAAAAAGGTTATGCAGGATTACATAGAATATACAGTATAAAAGCAGGCCATTCGGGCGAACTAGTCTATGCTGGTGTTTATATGCCACAGGAGTCTTCTCCCATTCCACCGACCTGATCTCAGCATTTCGGTACATCTTTCCAGTACTTCTACAGAGCAAGAAAAGTCCCTTCTAATAGTTCAAATGAATGCATATCTGAACAGTATCCTGCAAGGCCAAGGTGCGATTTTCAAACAATGAGCATAGTATGTGCATGGCATACCCCTCATTTCCATTTTATCAGCTATGAGATTTCTTGAAGAATTAAATCATTTGCGCTAAAAACAGAGTAGACAACTGGCAATATTTCATTTAAGTCACTCAACTTCCAAGATAAATACCTAAAACGTCTCGATTTTCTTTAATTACACCTAGTGGATAAAAACCTACATCCCATGGACTGAGGCATGCTGAAGTTTAGATCTGGCTGGATTTCAGGTTGGATCATTCCAGACAAGGTGGGTTGGGTGGAGTCAAGGGTTGTCTAGAGTAGACTGCCGCAGAAGTGGCAAAAGGGACCAACTACTCAGGCGCCACACCGTGGCACCCAGACAAATTATCCAGGTAAGTCTTTTTTATCTGACTCTTTTAAAATTGATGCACACCACATTCTGCACAGTGGTTAGCACTGTTGCTTCACAGAGCCAGGATCCCGGGTTCAATTCCCGGCTTGGGTCACTGTCTGTGCAGTCTGCACGTTCTCCCCTTGTCTGCATGTGTTTCCTCCGGGTGCTCGGGTTTCCTCCCACAAGGTTATGGGGAGAAGGCAGGAGAATGGGAATGAGAAAAATATCAGCCATGATTAAATGGCGGAGCAGACTCGATGGGCCCAGTGGCCTAATTCTGCTTCTATGTCTTATGGTCGAAGTTCCAAAAGACGTGCTTGTTAGGTGAATTGGACATTCTGAATTCTCCCTCCGTGTACCCGAACAGGCGCTGCAGTGTGACGACTGGGGGATTTTCACAGTAACTTCATTGCAGTGTTAATGTAAGCAGACTGGTGACACTAGTAAAGATTATGATTAATATTATTCGAATAACGTCCAGATTTTGCACAAATGCAGTTTTTGGACAGTCAGATTTGAGACACAAGACAAATATTGATCTTATTTTCTCCCCTGCTATGTGACTGGTGTGCGTAGTGTAATAGCTGTGAGATAGATGAAAGGACACTATAAAAGGCTGCAATTTGAGAGCTAAGGAGTTGCCACACCATGTGTTGCACTGTACCTCAAGTTTTAGTATTGATGTTGCTTTCCCTCTCAAGTGTATAATACTGGAAAATTTTCATTATACTCTATTATATACCAACCAGAAAGAGTTGATCTTTATTACACTCAACTCCCCAAAAATGTACCCAAAATAATGCAATAAATGACAGTGTAATTAGCTGTAACTCCATGCAAATACACAAGTTTTATTTTTATTTCTGAGGTCACAAACTAACTGCGGCGGTATGATTTGATATTTTTCATATCATTCTTTTGGGGGAGGGTGAACAGCCCAAAGTAGTTGTCCACATTGAGGTGAATGACACAGGCTGGAAAAAGGATGAGGCCCTGAAAGCAGATTTGAGATGTTAGGAAGGGAATTTAAAAGCAGGATCAAGGGAAGTATCTCTGGATTATCCCAGTGCTACACGCTCGTGAGGATAAGCATAGGAAGATTGACCAGCTCAACATGTGGCTGGAAAAATGGGGTAGGAGACGTGGCTTTAGGTTTCTGAGGCAAAGGGACTGGTTCCAGGGCAGATAGGAGTGGTACAAGAAGGGTGGGTTACGCTGTAACAGGACTAGGACTAATGTCCTTGCATGAAGGTTTGTTTGTGCTGTTGGGGAGGGCTTAAATTAGATTGGCAGGGGGGGGTGGGAACCTGAGGGGAAATTCAGAATGGAGGGGAGAAAAACTGGCAATGGGAAACTCAGAAGTGATAAAGGAGGACACATCAGAGAATAGCATCAACGTAAATAGAACACTTGGGAGAGTTTGATAGAATTAGAGCAGGTAACAGTAAGTCATTAGATGGGATCATAATACAGGGGAAAGTTAAAAAGCCTTAATCAGGATAATGTGCGTGTATTTTAATGCACGGAGTGTAGTTAATAAGATTGGTGAATTCCAGACACAGATTGACAAATGGAATTATGATACTATTGCTATAACAGAGATCTCGCTCAAAGAACGGCAGGCCTGGGAATTAACCAATATTTGGTCCCAAAAAGAGGAAGGCATATTATTATTTGAATGGCTATAAATTAAAAGAGGAGAATGTGCAACGAGATCTGGGAGTCCTTGTACACCAGTCCCTGAAGGTAAGCATCCAGGTGCCACAGGTGGTAAAGAAGGCAAATGGTACGTTGGCCTGCATAGAGAGGATTCGAGTACAAGAGCAGGAATGTCTTGCTGCAATTATACAGGGCCTTGTTGAGGCCACATTTGGAGTACTGTGTGCCGTTTTGGTCTCTATATCTGAGGAAGGATGTTCTTGCTTTAGAGGGAGTGCAATGAAGATTTACCAGCCCGAATCCTAGGATGGGGATACTGAATTATGAGGGGAGATTCAGTCAGTTTGTATTATATTCGCTAGAGTTCAGCAAAATGGGGGGGGGGGAAAAGAGTCCTCATAGAAAGCTATAAAATGATAACAGGCCTAGACAGGGTAGGTGCAGGAAAGATGTTCCCGATGGTGATGTCCAGAACCAAGGGTCATAGTCTAAGATGGAAACAGGGACTGTCAGGGATAGGCACAATTGAGATGTGGAGCTTGTTCAAGGAGCAAATACTGCGTGTCCTTGATATGTATGTCCCTGTCAGGCAGGGAGGAAATGAATGAGTGAGGGAACCATGGTTTACAAAAGAGGTTGAATGTCTTGTCAAAAGGAAGAAAGGGGCTTATGCAAGGATGAGAAAACAAGGTTCAGTTAGGGCACTTAAGGGATACAAGACAGCTAGGAAGGAGCTCAAGAAAGGGCTTAGGAGAGCGAGGAGGGGGCATGAGAAGTCCTTGGTGGGTAAGATCAAGGAAAACCCCAAGGCCGTTGGGGTTTCACACTTACGTGTGGAATAAAAGAATGACCAAGGTGAAGTTTGGGCCGATCAAGGACAGTAGTGGGAACGTGTGCATGAAGTCTGAAGATATAGGAGAGGCCCTAAATGAATACTTTTCTTCAGTGTTCACAAAGGAGAGGGGCCATGTTATTGAGGAGGATAGTGCGATACAGGCTGGTAGGCTGGAGGAGGTAGATATTCAGAAGGAAGGTGTTTTAGAAATTTTGAAAAGCCTGAGAATAGAGAAGTCCCCTGGGCCTGATGGGATATATCCTAGGATTCTTTGGGAGGCAAGGGATGAGATTGCAGAGCCTTTGGCTTTGATCTTTATGTCCTCACTGTCTACAGGAATAGTGCCAGAAGACAGGAGAGAGGCAAATGTTGTCTCCTTGTTCAAGAAAGGGAATAGGTATAACCCTGGGAATTATAGGCCGGTTAGTCTCACTTCGGTCATAGGTAAATTATTGGAAAGGGTCCTGAGAGATAGGATTTATGATCATTTGGAAAGATACAGCTTAATCCAGGATAGTCAGCACGGATTTGTGAGGGGTAAGTCTTGCCTCACAAGTTTGATTGTATTCTTTGAGGAGGTAACTAAGTACATAGATGAAGGTAGAGCAGTTGATGTTGTATACATGGATTTTAGTCAGGCGTTTGAGAAGGTGCCCATGGTCAGCTCATGCAGAAAGTAAGGAGGCATGGCATAGAGGGAAATTTGGCCGATTGGATCAGTAACTGGTGATCACATAGAAGACAGAGGGTGGTGGTAGATGGTAAATTTTCATCCTGGAGCCCAGTCACCAGCGGTGTACCACAGGGATCAGTGCTGGGTCCTCTGCTATTTGCGATTTTTATCAATGACTTGGATGATGGAGTTGAAGGTTGGGTTAGTAAATTTGCTGATGACACCAAGATTGGATAATGTGGAGGGCTGTTGTCGGCTGCAAAGAGACATTGATAGGATGCAGAGCTGGGCTGAAAAGTGGCAGATGGAATTTAACCCTGGTAAGCGTGAGGTGATTCATTTTGGTAGGACAAATTTGAATGCGGATTACAGGGTTAACGGCAGAGTTCTGAAGGATGTGGAGGAGCAGAGAGATCTCAGAGTTCATGTCCATAGATCTCTGAAAGTTGCACCCAAGTGGATAGAGCCGTGAAGAAAGCCTACAGTGTGTTAGCATTTATTAACAGGGGGATTGAGTTTAAGAACCGTGAGGTTATGCTGCAACTGTACAAGACCTTGGTCAGACCACATTTGGAGTAGTGTGTGCAGTTCAGGTCACCTCATTATAGGAAGGATGTGGAAGCATTGGAAAGGGTGCAAAGGAGATTTACCAGGATGCTGCCGGGATTGGAGGGTAGGTCTTATGAGGAAAGGTTGAGAGAGCTAGGGCTTTTCTCATTGGAGCGAAGGTGACTTAATTGAGGTGTATAAGATGATGAGAGGGATAGATAGAGTGGACGTTCAGCGACTTTTTCCTCGGGTGGATGTAGCTGTTACATGGGGGCATAACTATAAGGTTCATGGTGGAAGATATAGGAGGGATGTCAGGGGTAGGTTCTTTACTCAGAGTGGGTGGGGTGTGGAACGCACTCCCAGCTATGGTAGTGGAGTCGGACACTTTAGGAACTTTCAAGCGGTTATTGGATAGGCATATGGAGTGCACTAGAATGATTGGGAATAGGTTGATTTGATCTTAGTTTCAGACTAGTTCGGCACAACATCGTGGGCTGAAAGGTCTGTACTGTGCTGTACAGTTCTATGTTCTAAGAATACAGGGTACACCTTTTAGGACTGAGAGGAGGAGAAATGTCTTCACCCAGAATGGTGAGCATGTGGAATTTGTTACCCCAGGAAGCAGTTGAGGCCAAAATATTGTATGTTTTCAAGAAGGAATTAGATAACAGATTTGGGGGCTAAAGGGATCAATGGATATGGGGCGAAAGCGGAACCAGGTTACGGAGTTGGGTGATCAGCCATAATCATACTGTATGGTGGAGCAGGCTCGAAGGGTAGAATGGTCTACTCCTGCTCCTATTTTCGATGTTTCTATGTTAAACACTCCTGGATACAAGGTGTTTACAAGAGATAGGAGACGAATGGGGGTGGGGGCTGGTGATGGCTGTATTGATTAATGATGGCATTACAGTACTGGAGAAAGAGGATGTTCCAAAGGGGTCAAGGATAGAATCTCTCAGGGCAGCACGGTGGCACAGTGGTTAGCATTGTTGCCCAAGGCGCTGAGGATCCGGGTTTGAATCCCGGCCCTGGGTCAATGTCAGTGTAGAGTTTGCACATTCTCCCCGTGTTTGCGTGGGTTTCACCACCACAACTCAAAATGTGCAAGGTAGGTGGACACACTAAATTGCCGCTTAATTGGGAGAGAAAAAATAATTGGGTACTCTAAATTTATTTTAAAAAAGGATAGAATCTCTCTGGCTAGAGGTACATTCATAGAATCCAGAGTGCAGGAGGAGGCCATTTGGCCCTCTAAAAGGGCACCCTACCTCAACCCACTCTCCCACCCTATTCCCACAATCCTGTAACCCCATCTAAGCTTTGGGCACGACGGGGAAATTTATCACTGCCATTTCACCCAATCTGCACATTTCTGGACTGTAGGAGAAAACCAGAGCACCCGGAGGAAACGCACATAGACACAGGGAGAACGTTCAAATGCCACACAGGCAGGAACCCAAGGTTGGACTCTAACCCGGGTCCCTAGTGCTGAGGCAGCAGTGCTAATAACTGTACCACCATGCTGCTGTAAGGAATGAACAAGGTGCAATGACATTGATCGGGGTAGTATACACATGACAGAATCTAACTTTTTAGTATATAACAAGTTTAAAGAAATAAATGACCCAAGATTTAAAATGGCAAGATTTAAAGTGGCTTCTTAAAATGGTTTGTTAAAAAACCCACAGGACAGTAAAAATGCTGAATCCCATGAGAAACATCCAGATAATGAAGCCAGACAGACCAAGGACACATTTTGCTAATTTAAAGTTTCTGGACTATATTCCCAGAAACTGTTTTCATGACAACGGATAAGGCTCAGGAGAAAGATGTCTTTCAATCACCCCATATTAAAATTTGATGGACAGACATCTCAATCGAATTGAATTAACTGTGTAATTACTTTAACCCACTCTCAGCCAGAAAGGGGAAAGGCATTGGTGATAACCTTAAAAAGTACTGCCGGTTTTGAACAATTCATTCCGGAATCATCTGACTTAATTTCTGAAGCTACTTTCTGCACTTTTGCTTTGAACCGCCATCTTGTTTATTTTCAACTTTTCTGTATCGTGTATTCAATTAGAAGAAATTATCAAGAGCTGTAATTTGTATTGAATTCAACTCAGTACTCTGTATTTGCTTGGACAAAACAAACTTTAAAAAACTCTGTATTTGCAAGAAAACTGACTTGATCAAGAGACATCTGAAACTAACTGAATAAAAGACAATTTACTTCACGCATGAAGCTCAGTTTCAAGATCTGTCGCGCAATATATAATGGGGGACTTCAATCATCCAAATATGGACTGGGATTGGAATAGTCCAATGGGACAAGAGGGACATTCTTGGAATGTGTTCCAGATCACTCTCTGCAGCAGTATGTTTCCCAGTCCAACAAGAAGGAAGACACTGTTGGACCTGGTTCTATGGGGATTGAGTTGGTCCAAGTCGATCAAATATTAGTTGGAATGCATTTAGGGGACAGTGACCATTGTATCATAAGATATAGATTGGCCTAGGAAAAGGACAGGGAACAACACAGAAAAAGAATAATTAATTGGGGGGAAAGCTAAATTTGATAAAGATGAGTGCACCAGAGTTGAGTGAGTTGGAACAAAATGTTGGCAAAAAATCAGCCACCCTCAAAGAAAAATTATTTTTTCTTCCAGAAGAGGAAGGGTAGGACAAATAAATCCAGAGCACACTGGGCGATGAGAGGCATAGAGGTGAAGGTGAAAAGGAAGAAATAAGCACACAACAGATGTCAGGTAGAAAATACAATGGAGAATCAGGCTGAATATAGGAGGACCAAGGGGCAAATTAAAAAACGAATAAGGAAAGCAAGGAGAGAGCATGAAAAGATTCAGGCAGCTAACATTAAAGTGAATCCCAGAGTCTCCTATAAGTATATCAATAATAAAAAGGTGGTAAAGGACAGAGTAGGGATGATTAGGGGATAAAACAAAAAGAGGAAGGAGAAATAGCAGAGATATTAAACAAGTACTTTGCATCTGTCTTTACAACGGACGATGTTACCCAGGCCGAGGTGAGAGAAGAGGTAACTGATACACTAGGAGAATTTACAACTGAGAAGGAGGTGGTGTTAAAAAGGCTACACTTAAAATTATAAAGGTAACAGGACTGGATGAGATACATCCAAGGGTACCAAGTGTGGAAGTCAGTGATAATCTTCCAGGCTTCCTTATGGCACATGGGGTGGCAGAGGACTGGAGAATTGTGAATATTACACCCTTGTTCAAAAAGGGGTGAAAGAATAAAGCCAGCAACCACAAATGAGTCAGTTTGACTTCAGTGGTAGGGAAACTTCCGGAAACCATGGTTCAGGACATAATCAATAGTCACTTAGACAAGTGAGGGGAGACGGTGGCGTAGTGGTATTGTCACTAGACTAGTAACCGAGAATGATGCTCTGTGGACCCAGGTTCTAATTCCGCCACTGTAGATGGTGAAATTTGAATTCAATAAAAATCTGGAATTAAAAAAAGGTCTAACGATGACCATGAAACCATTGTCGATTGTCGAAAAAAACCATCTAGTTCACTAACATCCTTTAGGGAAGAAAATCTGCTGGCTTTACCTGGTCTGGCCTTGACAGAAATCTTTGGATCCTCGCTGTCTTCAGGGGATGTCCCGGAGGACTGGAGAATAGCCAATGTTGTTCCTCTGTTTAAGAAGGGTAGCAAGGATAATCCTGGGAACTACAGGCCGGTGAGCCTTACTTCAGTGGTAGGGAAATTACTGGAGAGAATTCTTAGAGACAGGATCTACTCCCATTTGGAAGCAAATGGACGTATTAGTGAGAGGCAGCACGGTTTTGTGAAGGGGAGGTCGTGTCTCACTAACTTGATAAGAGTTTTTCGAGGAGGCCACTAAGATGTTTGATGCAGGTAGGGCAGTAGATGTTGTCTATATGGACTTCAGTAAGGCCTTTGACAAGGTCCCTCATGGTAGACTAGTACAAAAGGTGAAGTCACACGGGATCAGGGGTGAACTGGCAAGGTGGATACAGAACTGGCTGGGCCATAGAAGGCAGAGGGTAGCAATGGAGGGATGCTTTTCTAATTGGAGGGCTGTGACCAGTGGTGTTCCACAGGGATCAGTGCTGGGACCTTTGCTCTTTGTAGTATATATAAATGATTTGGAGGAAAATGTAACTGGTCTGATTAGTAAGTTTGCAGATGACACAAAGGTTGGTGGTATTGCGGATAGCGATGAGGACTGTCTGAGGATACAGCAGGATTTAGATTGTCTGGAGACTTGGGTGGAGAGATGGCAGATGGAGTTTAATCCGGACAAATGTGAGGTAATGCATTTTGGAAGGTCTAATGCAGGTAGGGAATATACAGTGAATGGTAGAACCCTCAAGAGTATTGAAAGTCAAAGAGATCTAGGAGTACAGGTCCACAGGTCATTGAAAGGGGCAACACAGGTGGAGAAGGTAGTCAAGAAGGCATACGGCATGCTTGCCTTCATTGGCCGGGGCATTGAGTATAAGAATTGGCAAGTCATGTTGCAGCTGTATAGAACCTTAGTTAGGCCACACTTGGAGTATAGTGTTCAATTCTGGTCGCCACACTACCAGAAGGATGTGGAGGCTTTAGAGAGGGTGCAGAAGAGATTTACCAGAATGTTGCCTGGTATGGAGGGCATAAGCTATGAGGAGCGATTGAATAAACTCGGTTTGTTTTCACTGGAACGAAGGAGGTTGAGGGGCGACCTGATAGAGGTATACAAAATTATGAGGGGCATAGACAGAGTGGATAGTCAGAGGCTTTTCCCCAGGGTAGAGGGGTCAATTACTAGGGGGCATAGGTTTAAGGTGAGAGGGGCAAGGTTTAGAGTAGATGTACGAGGCAAGTTTTTTACGCAGAGGGTAGTGGGTACCTGGAACTCGCTACCAGAGGAGGTAGTGGAAGCAGGGACGATAGGGACATTTAAGGGGCATCTTGACAAATATATGAATAGGATGGGAATAGAAGGATACGGACCCAGGAAGTGTAGAAGATTGTAGTTTAGTCGGGCAGTATGGTCGGCACGGGCTTGGAGGGCCGAACCCAAATGTTCCTGTGCTGTACATTTCTTTGTTCTTTGTACATGTGACTCCTGACCCACAGCAATGTGGTTAACTCTTAATAATAGTAATAATCTTTATTAATGTCACAAGTAGGCTTACATTAACACTGCAATGAAGTTACTCCACGAATCCTGTCCCGGCGTCAACCCTTAGTCTCAGGAACGGAGAATTCCGCTGGCTGTATCTTGCTTGTCCTCCTCACAGTGCCTTTTTTGGGTTAGAGGAGGGAGGGAGGGAAACACTAATGTAGTGTTTAACTGCCCCCTCAAGGGCAATTAGGGAGGGGCAAAAGAGCTGGCACAGATTCCGACATCCACGTCCCATGAAGGAATAAAAAAAAGCGCAGGATAATTAAAGTACGGCAGCATGGATTCATTAAGGGAAAAACGAATTGGAGTTTTACGAAGAGGTCGATAAGGGCAACTATGATTGTGGTGTATGTGGATTTTCGAAAGCCATTTGATTTAGTGCCACACAACAGACTTGAGTAAAATTCTAGCTCACGGAATAAAAGGGAAAGTAGGCACTTGGATAAGAATTGACTGAGTCACAGAAAACAGAGAGTAGTAATAAATGGTTGTTTTTCAGACTGGAGGAAGGTTTGTAGTGGAGTTCACCAGGAGTCTTTGTTGGGATCCTTGCTCTTGCTGGTATATCAATGACCTAGACTGTGGTGTTCAGGACATGAATTCAAAATTTGCAGATGATAAAAAGATTTGAAACATTATCAACTGTGATGAGAATAATTGTGAACTTCAAAAAGACGTGAATGTGTTGGTGGATTGGGCTGACAAGTGGCAGATGAGGTTCAATGCAGAGAAGTGTCAGATGATTCATTTTGGCAGGAAGAATATGGTGAGAGTATAAAATAAAGGGAGAAATGCTAAAGGAGGTGCAGGAACAGAAGGACCTCGGTGTACGTACACATAGTCTTTGAAGGTGGAAGGGGATGTTTCACTGTATACTATAAATGTGACAATAATAAATCAAATCAAAATGTTGAGAGAGCAGACAATAAGCATATATTAATAGAGGCATTTAGTACAACAGTAAGGGGATCATCTTGAACTTGTACAAGACTCTAGTTAGATCTCATCTGGAGTATTGCGTCCAGTTCTGGGTGCCACATTAGAGGAAGGATATGAAGGCATTGGAGAGAGTACAGAGGAGATTCACAAGAAGGATTCTAGGGATAAAGAACTGTAGCTATGAGGATAGATTGGAGAGGTTGGGTCTGTTTTCCTTGGAGATTAAAAGGCCGAAGGAGACTTGATGGAGGTATTCAAAATATTGAGGGGTATGGGGAGGTATACTAGTAAGAAACTCCAGAGAGGATCAAAACCTAGAGAGCACAAATTCAAAATAATTGACAAAAGGAGTAAAAGTGATCAGAAGAAAATTTCTGTCACCCAGAGGGCGTTTTGATATGGAAAAGACTTCCTGCGATGGTGGTGGAGGTAGGTTCGATCAAGGTATTCAAAAGGGAATTGGATTGCTTTCTGAAAATAATGTGCGAGGTTATGGGGATAAGGCAGGGGAGTAGGGCAGGTAGAATGCTCTTTCGGAGAGCCAGTACACAGTCGATGGGCCAAATGGCTTCCGTCTGCACTGTAAAGATTCTGTGAAAATCTAGTCAGGAATTGCTCAACTCCTTTCAATGATGTACCTCTTACTGGTGCCTCAGTCTACAGCTAGAGGCAGAGTCTGCAGCTTCATTCCAGGACAGGACTTCTCTGCTACATGTGGCAACTTCTATTGCAGGCAACGTCACGAAGGAGCAGAATATCAAAGAGGAAGAATACCTTTACAAATCAGGTATATGGCGGGGAAATGGCAGAATGAAAAAGTACCATTGTGATTTAGGAAGTTGCTGGAGAGGGTAAAGTGATCCTGTGAACCTGAAGAAGGGTTTATTTGGAGAGTGGGTCGAGTGCGCTTCTGTGAATTGGAACAAACAATTGCCTCTGCCTAGATATGAATGTGGAGAATAGGGCAGCACGGTGGCACAGTGGTTAGCACTGCTGCCTCATGGCGCCATGGTCCCAGGTTCGATCCCAGCTCTGGGTCACTGTCAGTGTGGAGTTTGCACATTCTCCCCGTGTTTGCGTGGGTTTCGCCCCCACAACCCAAAAGATGTGCAGGCTAGGTGGATTGGCCACGCTAAATTGCCCCTTAATTGGAAAAATGAATTGGGTATTCTAAATATTTTTAAAATTAATAATGTGGCGAATGTGCAGAACCTTTTAGAAAAATCCAGTTAGCCTGCTGAATATGGCTACATCGAAATATCACTAATTTTTCCCAGAAATAAATTACAACTAATTTATCATGAAGTAAAATTGTTGAACATTAGTCAGAATTCAGGTTTAATGGACAAATTATCTTTGGGGCTAATGCCTCTTGGCCCCCTAATTGTCACCAGTGGGCACAGGTGTAAATGGGACAGGGAGTGAACCAGTATTTGGAACAAGAGTGTAAATTAAGAGTTACCATTACCCTCAGTGTTCTGACTGTAAAATGATGCTCAGCAGCTATGGGCCTGTGCGTCTGACACGTGAGGATACACAGTATGGTTGAACACAATTATGCAATACATTACCGTTTGTCGAAAACTCACTGCCATTTGGGCTAAGTGAATGAGAGAGATCAGTGTACGTGTTGTGTATGGCTGTCTGTCAGCCACATTTTCACTTTTAATGTTTGAAGGACTTATCTAAACTAATAATAAAACTTTGCAAACAGCTGTAACTTCTATCAGGACAACAAACAAGTTTCAAGAGGTTATACTCCACTACAGATTAAAGGACATATGACTGTAACCCAATTTGGAAGGTCTAATGCAGGTAGGGAATATACAGTGAATGGTAGGACCCTCAAGAGTATTGACAGTCAGAGAGATCTAGGTGTACAGGTCCACAGGTCACTGAAAGGGGCTACACAGGTGGAGAAGGTAGTCAAAAAGGCATACGGCATGCTTGCCTTCATTGGCCGGCGCATTGAGTATAAAAATTGGCAAGTCATGTTGCAGCTGTATAGAACCTTAGTTAGGCCACACTTGGGAGTATAATGTTCAATTCTGGTCGCCACACTACCCGAGGGATGTGGAGGCTTTAGAGAGGGTGCAGAAGAGATTTACCAGAATGTTGCCTGGTATGGAGGGCATTAGCTATGAGGAGAGGTTGAATAAACTCGGTTTGTTCCCACTGGAACGACGGAGGTTGAGGGGTGACCTGATCGAGGTCTACAAAATTATGAGGGGCATAGACAGAGTGGATAGTCAGAGGCTTTTTCCCCCAGAGTAGAGAGGTCAATTACTAGGAGGCATAGGTTTAAGGTGCGAGGGGCAAAGTTTAGAGGAGATGTACGAGGCAAGTTTTTTTTTTTTTTTTTTTACACAAGTAATGGTGCCTGGAATACGCTGCCGGAGGAGGTGGTGGAAGCAGGGACAATAGTGACGTTCAAGGGGCATCTTGACAAATACACGAATAGGATGGGAATAGAGGGATACGGACCCCGGAAGTGCAGAAGATTTTAGTTTAGACGGGCAGCATGGTCGGCACGGGCTTGGAGGGCCGAAGGGCCTGTTCCTGTGCTGTACTTTTCTTTGTTTTTTGTTCTAATTATCCAAATGCTATATTAAACGCAAACTCACTATTCTCATTCCTGGCTCTTAGCTATAGTATTTTTACAATGAGTGGCTTATCGGCTGCATTCTATATTGAAATCTTCTTGTGCAATGTCTCTTTTGCGGGAGCACATTTAGTACCAAATCTTTTATATAAAATAACTTGTGTGAATTCAGCTTTGGTAAGTTTCATTCAGTTATTTGTGAACAAAACAGCTCCCCATCTGAGGAACAGTGGATCGGAACAATTTACTGCTATTCCGGTTTTTTTCTTTTTGCCTTTTCAATCCCCTATCGTACTTCTTTAAATTTCCCCCTTGCTCCCTATCATACTTATTTTCATTTCCCCCTCTCTCCTCTGTTAAGACACTGCACAAAACCTACCTTTTTGGCCAAGCTTTAGGTCATCTGTCCGAATATCAATTTTATTTGGCTTGTGTTAAATTTTCACAAATGGCCCTTCTGTGAAGGGTCTTGGGCCATGTTAAAGATGCTAAATAAATGCAAGATGTTTTGGTGGTAATTAAGTTCTAACCTCTTGCTCCCTCTCTCCACACCAATATTTTTCCAGGAGTTTCATAAAATTCAGCTACATGGAACTGGAGCAAAAATGAAACTTTCACAATCATCATGGCTCAACAGGTAACTGGGTTAATTTAAAAGTTTGGAGTACCAATTCATTTTTTCCAATTAAGGTTCAATTTAGCGTGGCCAATCCATCTACCCTGCACATCTTTGGGTTGTGGGGAAGAAACCCACGCAAACACGGGGAGAATGTGCAAACTCCACACAGTGACCCAGGGCCGGGATCGAACCTGGGATCTCGGTGCCGTGAGGCAGCGAGGCTACCCACTGTGCTGCCCCTAGATAACTGGGTGAATAATAATGATCTTTATTGTTAAAAGTAGGCTTACATTAACACTGCAATGAAGTTACTGTGAAAAGCCCCTAGTCGACACACTCCGTCGACTGTTCGGGTACACAGAGGGAGAATTCAGAATGTCCAATTCACCTAACAGCACGTCTTTCGGGACCTATGGAAGGAAACCGGAGCACCCGGAGGAAACCCACGCAGACATGGGGAGAATGTGCAGACTCCGCACTGACAGTAACCCAAGCAGGAATCGAACCTGGGATCCTGGAGCAGTGAAGCAACAGTGCTACCATGCAGTCCGACTGGTTACTAAGTGACTTGCTACTTGTTCTAAACAAAGCGGCTCTCGGGTCCAAGTTTTGATCCTTACCCATCCAATAATTCTCAATCAAGAAAGCAATTTGAGTGCTACAGTTTAACTCCAAATTAGGAGTAGGAAAATAAAATAAAAGGCAGGGATTGTTACCCCTGATCGTTACCCAGAATCGCTTGTTGAAATGGGCCTCCATGGATGTCAGATGAGGACAGGCCTGATGAGCTACACTGTCGAACAGCATCTCACTCAGTCTTCTCTATGCTCTCAAGTTAATAACCACTTCAGCAAAAAACCCTCACCCTCAAAAGGGAAGGAAAGGAAACTTTCACAAGATCAAAAGATGTGAAATCCATTTAACCCATCTTAGTGCATCCACCCAAACATCCTACAAGCTCCCTCCGTTATGGGACTGAAATGTTTCTTCAATGACTCCTGGTTACTTGCCTCTGCCAAGTGAGATGTTGATCACTCCATGTGACGTCAGATCTAAATTTGTAGTTTACGACTGTGAACCTTTGATCTACTGCCCTGATTTACATTATCTAAACTATTTACTATTTTATATAACTTCATTTAAAATCACTTTTCAGCAAATAATCAAAGCACTAAAAGTGCAGAGCCAGTGGTTATATGATCATATTTATCTGGATTATAGAATCCAAGGAAATGTTTCACTAATGAATAGAATTAAAAAGCAATTAATATTTTAATTATAGTTTAGATAGATTTTAATATAGAACTGCCAAAATATGCATTCCAGGCTTTTCAATATTTTACTAGAAGCGTAATAAAATTCAGTTATACCATTAAACAGTAATTTTACAAATCTGACAGCTAATTTCTGTAATCTCATTTATAAATTCATAAAATGGGCAGCACGGTGGTGGAAGTTAACGCACAGTTGCCTTACAGCGCCAAGGTCCCAGGTTCAATCCCAGGTCTGGGTCACTGTCCGTGTGGAGTTTGCACATTCTCCCCGTGTTTGCGTGGGTTTCGCCCCCACAACCCAAAAGATGTGCAGGATAGGTGGATTGGCCACACTAAATTGCCCCTTAATTGGAAAAAATGAATTGGGTACTCTCAATTTATCAAAAAATAAATAAATTCATAAGATATAGGAGCAGAATTAGGCCATTCAACCCATCGAGTCTGATCCACCATTCTATCATGGCTGATATGTTCCTCATCTGTTACCTACAATGCTACAGACCAGGAGCTGGATTGCGGAATCAGCCAGAGCATCTCCTCCCTGGAACACATGACCTAGGAGCGGGAGTCGGCAATTTAGCCTCCCGAGCCTAACACCCTCAATGTGATCATGGCTGATCCCATCCCGGCCTCAACTCCACCGTCCTGCCCGTTCTCCATAACCCTTCAACCCATTACCAATTAAAATCTGTCTACTTCCTCTTTAAATTTAGTCACTGTCCCTGCAACCACCGCACTCTGGGGTTGCGAATTCCACAGATTCACATCCCTTTGAATGAAGTAGTTTCTTCTCAAATCTGTTTTAAATTTGCTACCTCTTATTCTAAGATTATGACCTCTCGTTTTAGAAAACCCCACAAGAGGAAGCATCTGCTCCACGTCCACGTTACCCATACCTTTCTGTATCTTGCATACCTAAATTTGATCTCCCCTCATTCTTCCAAACTCAAAGAGAGTATAGTCCTAAACTGATCAATCTCTTCTCGTACGTCAAACCCTTCATCTCTGGAATCTAGTGAACCTTCTCTGAAGTGCTTCCAATGCCACTACATCTTTCCTCAAATAAGGGGACCAAAACTGTGCACAATACTCCAGGTACAGTCTTACCAATGCCTGGTATGGTTGCAACAACACTTCTTCACCTTTATATTCAATTCCATTTGCCTTCCTTATTATCAGCCACACCTCCAAGCTACTTTTCTGTGACTCATGCACGAGGACATCCAGATCCCTCTGCATCGCAGCACCAAGCCTCTTCCCATTTAGATAATAAGTTGCCTTTCCATTTTATTGACCAAAATGCATGACCTCACACTTATCCACATTAAACTCCATCTGCCACATTTTGGCCCAGTCTCCTAACCTATCTATATCCATTTGTAAGGTTCTTATTTCCTCATTGCAACTCACCTATTTCGGTGTCATCTGCGAATTTGGCAATAGAACCTTCTGTCCCTGTATCCAAGTCGGTAATATAGGGTCACTGTCTGTGTGGAGTCTGCACGTTCTCCATGTCTGCGTAAGTTTCCTCCGGGTGCTCCGGTTTCTTCCCACAGTCCAAAGATGTGCAGGGCTAGGTGGATTGGCTATGCTAAATTGTCCTTTAGTACAAACCCCATAATACTCCTGCCTACTCTCTTAAAAAAGGCCTTGGTGATCACGATGGGAAGGCACTTAAACACAAAAAGAAACCTCGGAAGGACCACCATTTTGACCGACTGCACTCTACCCGCTAGCGAGAGCAGTAACATGTCCCATCTTTTGAAGTCCTCCTCCATTTGCTCCACCAACCTCGTCAGATTCAGTTTATGTAGGGCCCCCCAACTCCTGGCTATCTGGATCCCCAGGTACCAAAAGCTCCCCTCCGCCCTCCTCAGCGGTAGCTCGCCTATCCCCCTTTCTTGGTCCCCTGCCTGTACTACAAAAAGCTCACTCTTCCCTACATTGAGTTTATAGCCCGAAAAATCCCCAAACTCCCTCAAAGTCTGCATGACCTCCACCATCCCCTCCACTGGATCCGCCACATACAGCAACAGATCATCCGCATAGAGCGACACTCGATGCTCTTCTCCCCCTCGGACCACCCCCCTCCATTTCCTAGACTCCCTCAATGATATGGCCACGGGTTCAATCGGCAATGCAAACAACAGGGGGGACAGGGGGCACCCCTGCCTCGTCCCACCCCTGCCTCGTCCCACGGTACAGCCGAAAATACTCCGACCTCCGCCGATTCGTCACCACACTTGCCACCGGGGCTCTGTAAAGGAGCTTAACCCAACTAATAAACCCTCCCCCGAACCCAAACCTACGCAGCACTTCCCAGAGGTACTCCCACTCTACTCGGTCAAAGGCCTTCTCCGCGTTCATAGCTGCCACTATCTCCGCCTCTCCCTCCACCGATGGCATCATTATCACGTCTAAGAGCCGCCGCACATTGGTGTTTAATTGCCTGCCCTTTACAAATCCCGTCTGGTCCTCGTGGATCACCCCCGGGACACAGTCCTCAATTTTCGTAGCCAGCATTTTTGCCAGCAACTTAGCATCCACGTTGAGGAGCGAGATCGGCCTGTACGATCCACATTGCAGTGGGTCCTTGTCCCGCTTTAGGATCAAAGAAATCGTCGCCTCCGACATTGTCGGGGGCAGGGTCCCTTCCTCCATTGCATCATTAAAGGTCCTCACTAGTAGCGGGGCCAACAGGTCTGCGTACTTCCTGTAGAACGCCACCGGGAACCCATCCGGTCCCGGGGCCTTCCCTGCCTGTATACTCCACAAACCCTTGATCAGCTCCTCCAACCCAATTGGTGCCCCCAAACCAGCCACCTCTTGCTCCTCCACCCTCGGGAATCTCAATTGGTCTAGGAATCGTCTCATCCCCTCTTCCCCGCTGGGGGCTGGGATCTGTACAGCTCCTTATAGAAGGCCTTGAATGCCTCATTTATTTTCATCGCACTCCGCACTGTGGCTCCCCTTCCATCCTTGACTCCCCCTATTTCCCTCACTGCCATCCTCTTACGGAGCTGGTGTGCCAGCATCCGACTCGCCTTCTCCCCATACTCGTAGATCGCCCCCTGCGCCTTCCTCCACTGTGCCTCTGCCTTCCCTGTGGTCAACAGATCAAACTCAGTCTGGAGACGTCGCCTTTCCCCAAGTAATCCCTCCTCAGGGGCCTCTGTGTATCTCCTGTCCACTCTTAAAATCTCCCCCACTAACCTCTCCCTTTCCATGCCCTCTATCTTCTCCCTATGAGCCCTAATGGAGATTAGCTCTCCCCTGATCACTGCCTTCAGCGCCTCCCATACCACCCCCACCCGCACCTCCCCGTTGTCGTTGACCTCCAAGTACCTTTCGATGCACCTCCTCACCCTCCCACACACCACCTCATCTGCCAGCAGTCCCACATCTAACCGTCACAGAGGGCGTTGGTCCCTTTCCACTCCCAACTCCAGTTCTACCCAGTGCAGGGCGTGATCTGAAATGGCTATGGCCGAATACTCCGTTCCCTGCACTTTCGAGATCAGCGCCCTGCCCAGAACAAAAAAATCTATCCGGGAGTAGGCTTTGTGGACGTGGGAGAAAAAAGAAAATTCACTGGCCTGCGGCCTGGCAAACCTCCACGGGCCCACTCCCCCCATCTGATCCATAAACCCCCCTAAGCACCTTGGCCGCAGCCGGCCTCTTTCCAGTCCTCGATCTGGAGCGATCCAGTGCTGGGTCCAACACCGTATTGAAATCCCCACCCATTGTCAGGCCTCCTACCTCCAGGTCTGGAATGCGCCCCAACATGCGCTTCATGAATCCGGCCTCATCCCAGTTCGGGGCGTATACATTTACCAATACCACCCACGTCCCCTGCAACTTACTGCTCACCATCACATATCGCCCTCCGTTGTCCACTACGATATTCTTGGCCTCAAACGACACCCGCTTCCCCACCAATATTGCCACCCCTCTATTTTTCACGTCTAGCCCCGAATGGAATACCTGTCCTACCCACCCCTTTCTTAACCTGACCTGATCCGCCACCTTCAAATGCGTCTCTTGGAGCATGACCACGTCTGCCTTCAGTCCCTTTAAGTGCGCAAACACTCGGATCCTCTTTACCGGCCCATTCAGGCCCCTCACATTCCACATTATCAGCCCCCCCCCCCCGGCGACTAGCCATCTCCTTTTCTAGGCCAGTCCCGTGTCCGCGCCACCCTCACCCTCCGGTCCCCCAGCCGGGAGACCCCCGCCCCGACCACCTCTTCTGTGTCCCATTCCCCTTCGGCCAGTGCAGCAGCAACGCCCCCCCCCCACCCCACTAGACCCGTGTCTAGGTTTTCTGCTCCCCCATATCACTCCGTAAGTCAGCTGACACCTGCTGACCTCGGCTTCCCCCGCCGTCCCATTGACCTCCCCGTGTGGGAATCTCCCATCAGTGTGCGTTCCTCCATTCCCCCTCCCGCCTTTCTTCCCTAGCGTGGGAAAAAACCCAGCGCTTTCCTAAGTCTACCCCGCCCCCTCTGGCGCAGCTCCTGTCGCGCCTTGTCTCTTTTCCCCCATCGCAATCCCCCTCTCTCCCCCAGCCCATGTAACATTTCCTGCGCGTACTTAACACCCTATATACAACAACCATCAAACATTTCCCCCCCACCCCCCCCTCACAAACCCTCAGTTTGAGTCCAACTTTTCAGTTTAAATAAAGGTCCACGCCTCTTCAGGCGTTTCAAAATAATGGTGCTGATCCTTGTATGTGACCCACAATCGCGCTGGCTGTAGCATTCCAAATCTCACTCCTTTCCGGTGCAACACCGCATTGGCCCGGTTGAAACCCGCTCTCCTCTTTGCAACCTCCGTGCTCCAGTCCAGGTATATTCGGATCTCCGCATTGTCCCATCTGCTGCTCCGCTCCTTCTTAGCCCATTGCAAGACCGTCTCTCTGTCCGTGAAACGGTGAAACCTCACCACAATTGCCCTTGGCGGCTCGTTAGCCTTGGGCCTCCTCGCCCATCCAGCTCCAGAGGCCTCGAAGGGGCCTCCGCGCCCATCATCGCCTCGAGCATCGTGCTCGCATATGGCCCGGCATCGGCTCCCTCCACTCCTTCAGGGAGACCCAGGATCCGCAAGTTCTTTCTCCTCGATCTGTTCTCCAGGTCTTCGAATCTTCCCGCCCACCTCTTGTGCAACGCCTCGTGCTCCTCCACTCTCACCGCCAGGCCTAAGATCTCGTCCTCGTTCTCACTGACTTTTTTTCTGCACCTCCTGGATCTTTACCTCGTGGGTCTTCTGGGTCATCCCTAGTCCTTCAATCGCCGACAACATGGGCGCCAGCATCTCCTTCCGCAGCTCCTCGAAGCAGCGCTTGATGAACTCCTGCAGCTCCGGCCCGCATTCCGCTTTGTCCCCGGCCGCCGCCATTTTGATTTTTTTCCCCCTCGCTTCTCCTGCTGCTCCAATGCCGTTTTTTTGGCCGTTTCACTTCTGGTCCGGTCCATAAAAGGTGAAGGGGGACCTTGCTCTTCCCTTCCCCACGGATCGTCGTCAAAAAAATTCCAGTTGGGGCTCCTCTAAAGAGCCCGAAAGTCTGTGATAGCGGGAGCTGCCGAATCGTGCGGCTTAGCTCCGCATAGCCGCAATCAGAAGTGGTCAAGAATTATCTTATCCGTTCCACCAGGATTCATAATCTTGTTTAATTGGCCATTCACATAGAATATTAATGATTCTACTGCAATCTTCCTCAACTCTTTTTCTGACTGTCTAATAATCAAAGACTCCAAAGGATGGTCACTGACCTGAAATGTTAACTTTGTTTCTCTGGTTACAGATTCTACCTAACTCACTCAGCATTTCCAACTTGTTCCGCTTTTATTTCAGATTTACAGCATTCACAGTATTTTGTATTTGTATTTAATTTGTTGCCACTTCGCTTCCAGCAATATCCATCCATCTTTAAGAACTTTTGCTCTTCCCTCTGACAGGATTTCCTTTTTTTTTTTTAATTTAGAGAACCCAATTATTTGTTTCCAATTAAGGGGCAATTTAGCGTGGCCAATTCACCTACCCTGCACATCTTTGGGTTGTGGGGGTGAAACCCACGCAGACACGGGAAGAATGTGCAAATTCCACACAGACAGTGACCCGAGGCCAGGAATGAACCTGGGTCTACAGTGCTGTGAAGCAGCAATGCCTGGGGAAAGTGGGCAGCATAATCAAAGACCACCACCCCCCCCCCCCCACCCACCCAAGTTATTCTCTCTTTCAACTTCTTCCATCAGGCAGGAGATACAAAAGTCTGAGAACACACACTAGCAGGTTCAAAAATAGCTTCTGCCCTGCTGTTACCAGACTCCTCAATGCCCCTCTTATGGACTGAACTGATGCCGTCACACATCTTCTCTACTTTAAAAAAAAATTTAGAGTGCCCAATTCTTTTTTCCAATTAAGGTGCAATTTAGTGGAACCAGTCCACCTACCCCGCACATTTTTGGGTTGTGTATGTGTGTGTGTGGGGAGGACCTACGCAGACACGGAGAATGATGCAGGGGCAGTGACCCGGGGCCGGATTGAAACCGGTTTTCGGTGCCATGAGGCAGCAGTGCTAACCACCGCGCCACCCTTACACATCTTCTCTGCTGAACAGTACTACACTCCGTATGCTCACCCGATGCTGTGTCTATGTAATAACATTGTGTATTTATGCATGTCCTATGTTTTTTCATGTATGGAACGATCGGTCTGGACTGTCCACAGAACAGTACTTTTCACTGTACCTCAGCACACGTGACAATAAATCAAATTCAATTCAATTCCAACTCCAACTTATACTATGTGGCTTTCAACTTAAATACCACCCTTCATGTTTTGAATCCACCCATGTTTGTAGATATCCCCATGGTATTCAGCTGTGTTTTCTCTGTTCTGATGAAGTGATAGATCTGAAACATTAACTGGCTCTCTTGCCCAGTGAGCTGCCTGACACGCTGAGTGCTACCGACACTTTGTTTTCATTTCAAATTCACAGTTGAGTTCATGGCGCAATGGATCCTAAAACCACACAACACACTTACTTATTGAATCCATTTCACACACAACTGTCCTCTAAGGAAATTAAAAATGTACTATCTCAGCACTACATCAGGCTCTTGACAATGTCTGTATATCATTAGCCTGCAGTTACAAGCACGCAATGAAATAAGTACAAAGGTTTCTTCAAACAGACATTTTCGATTTAAAAACTGTCCTGCGTCATTTACAAGCCAGGATTCTATGGTCTTGTAATGTTGAAATCTACGGTCATCGTTTGTCCAGATTTAAAAAAAATTTTTTTTTTTTTTTTTTTAAATGTCCAATTCTTTTTTTTCCCAATTAAGGAGCAATTTAGCGTGGCCAATCCACCTACCCTGCACATCTTTGGGCTATGGGGGAAGACCACGCAGACACAAGAGGAATGTGCAAACTCCACACAGACAGTGACCTGGGGCCGGGATCAAACCGGGTCCTCAGCGCCATGAGGCAGCAGTGCTTACCACTGCGCCACCGTACTGCCCGTCATTTGTTCAGATGAATTCAATGTTTGATGCTGTACCCATTTGAATTAGAAAAAAAAGTTCAGAGATTTAACAAACTCCTTTTTTGCTATTTGATTTGGGGTGTTGATTACAGAACATGCAATCAAACAACATGGAGACATTCACACTGGTAATATAACTGGTTTTAGAGAAGGAGAAAGCAAGGGTTCTGTGTATTTTTTGCATGTTACAGTAAAAGTCTGCAACAATCCCCAACTAGTGCTTAAATTATACATTTCAGATAAAAATAACAGAAAACAATGTGCTGGTGATAGTAAGACATCTTGGCTCACAGGATCAATACAAAAGTAGGAAAATGTGGTGAAATAAGAAGAAGAAGGAAGAATGTGGTGTTGGAGCTCGTTTAAAGAATAGTGAGCATCTACTACAGCCCATTTGAACCCCACTGCCCTACACATGGAGCGATTGGATGTAGGTTTAAACGGAAGATTTCAAAGCAAATTGTTGAGTTACCGAACACTGGGCATGGTTACATATCTCATAACCAGTTTTCATATAACACTTGCAGACAGAGATGGGGCTGTCTACCACCTTTCTCAGCAGAGAGCTACGGCTGGCATCGACAGACATTCTATTACTCCTCTGAAATATAGTAGCGTGTTCATGCCTCAGTGCTCAGGAGTTATGGATTTTTAAATTCTCCTCATATTTCTACTGTGCCAAACATCATAAGCCATTAAAAACACACCAATGACAGTAGCTTACAAAATTAGCAGACATGGATCAAACAACAGTTCCGATGAAAAGTCATAGAATCATAGATAGTAACATGGCCAATCCACCTAACCTGCACATCTTGGCCGGTGGGATGAAACCGGAGCACCCGGAGAAACCCACACAGACACGGGGAGAAAGTGTAAACTCCAAACAGACAAATCACCTGAGGCTGGAATTGAACCTGGATCCATGGCGCTGAGGCAACAGTGCTAACCACTGTGCCATGTGCCACCCAAGTATATTGGACACAAAATGTTAATTCTATTTCTCGCTCCACAGATGCTGCCAGGCCTGCAGAGTTTCCCCGCACTTTGTTTTTATTTCCGATCTCCTGTATCCACAGCATTTTGCTTTTATGTTGGCATTTACACTGGTTTGCCTTCTCCTGAAAGCCATATTGTTGTTTGAACAGTTGATGAAAATTAACATGGCAATCTGATCATTGCTTATATAAATAAATTATGGACAACATATGCATAATTTTAAACATAGATTGAGAAATTCACCAACCCAGGTAGTTACCAGACTAGGACCTTGCAAAGGAAATTCAATATCCTGACCTATAGTGCTAAGTCTGTTTCTGACAAGAGTGCACCATCACGTGGGGCAGCACGGTAGCACAGTGGTTAGCACAGTTGCTTCACAGCACCGGGGTCCCAGGTTCGATTCGCGGCTTGGGACACTGTCTGCGTGGAATTTGCACGCTCTCCCAGTGTCTGTGTGGGTTTCCTCCGGGTGCTCCGGCTTCCTTTTCCTTCCACAGTCCAAAGACGTGCAGGTTAGGTGGATTAGCTAAGCTAAATTGCCCTTAGTGTCCAAAAAAGGTTTGGTGGGGTTACAGGGATAGGGTGGAGGTGTGGGGACAGGGTGGCTTAGGTAGGGCGCTCTTTCAAAGGGCCGGTGCAGACTCGATTGGCTGAATGGCCTCCTTCTGCACTGATGATTCTATTATAATTTTCTTGATCACTGCAAGGACTACTGCAGATGAAGAAGTGGCCCACCATTACCATCACACATCAATAAATATCACCCATGCCTCATGAATAAATGAGAATATAGATTCAAATATTTTAATCAGGATTTTAACCTCAACACACTGACATCTAATCACTTATATAGCTCTCATTATAGTTTAAGCTGAAAAGACCACCGCCCACAGCATCATCAAACATTTATACAGCACCGATTAATCAATACAACTACGAGAAGGAGCAGTGGACAACAAGGGGAAGATATTTATTTTTGCATCTCTTCAATTGTCTTCCCACTGATGTCCACGAGCTTCACCATCCTCTCATAGCCCCTTTAACATGAACAATAAAAGGCACCAGCCACAAGAGTTCAGTTGATGACGTAACGGGTCAGTGAATGAGTACTGCACATTGCAGAACAACGGAAAAATTAAACCAACATGACCAAATGACTCTCAGAATCTCAACAGTGTAGAAGGGGGCCATTTGGCCCATCGAGCCTGCACCAACGCTCCAAAAGAGCACCCCACCCAGGCCTACACCCCTGCACTATCCCCACAACACCACCTAACCGTTGGACAATAAAGGGCAATTTAGCATGGCCAATACATCTCTAACCTGCACATTTTGGACTCCCACACAGACACAGGGAGAATGTGCAAACTCCACAAAGACAGTCACCCACGGTCAGAATCCAACCAGAGTCCTGGTGTTGTGAGGCGGCAGTGCTAACCACTGTGCCACCGTGCTTCCCAAGAAGCTTAAACAAACTACTGCTTCTTCTGCCCAGACTAGAGAAACAAATATATTGGCCAGTGTCTTCCCAAGGACTGGCAATCACCATCTGATTGCCACTCCGTTCTTCGCAGCTGCTTAGCTTCATTTTTGAATGCCAATTTCAATACATTTCAGTTATTTTGATGGTGGCAAAAGTAACATTTAGAATTTGGCAGGATTAAAATAATCAGGGGCTGTTTAGCACAGGGCTAAATCGCTGGCTTTGAAAGCAGACCAAAGCAGGCCAGCAGCACGGTTCAATTCCCGTAACAGCCTCCCCGAACAGGCGCCGGAATGTGGCGACTAGGGGCTTTTCACAGGAACTTCATTGAAGCCTACTTGTGACAATAAGCGATTTTCATTTTCATTTCATTTCAATTGTATGCTCTTTACAGCTAAGTAGGCCTTGAATACAGTTACGTAGTCCTGAAACTAACAAAGGCGTTTTACAAAGATATAGTGAAGACAGACAATTTTATCTGGGTTTAAAATACCAATTTTGAACCTTAAAGCTCAGAAAAATTGATCAGATTAAAGGGGAAACATAGAAGCAGATGAACGCAATTAAAGGAGAAATAGTTAGCAAATGGGTGACAAATAGAACTGGGAGAAGTGGGTAAATTGCATTTGGGTGACTAGGTGATCAAAGACCCAGAATTTAACTTGACCAAAATTGCAGTTGCAGTTTTGGCAAAAATTCCATTGATGGAGTAGAAGTAGTTCTGAGGAAATTCTGGGTCACAGTAATTGAAGAACTTCAGATTTATGAGCCTTTATTGAAACTGTAAGATATTAAACAACATTTATAAAGGAACTGAACTGAACGAATACTACTGTCGTGATCAGAAGGCATAAAGAACATTTATATACATCTATGCCAGCCTGGCTACTTTATCATTTTTTTTAAAAATGGACAGCGGGTAACACATCCCACCCTAGAATGCAACACTCTCCGACTTGTATAAACATTCCAGCCAAGTCAACTCAATGAATTAGCAGACAAGACTCCAGCCAGCTATGACGAAGGCAGGTTATTTGCAACTCCTCATCTTCAATGTTGTGTTGGTGGTTCTACAGTTACCTGCTCAAAACATAATGGGTTTTAACAAGTGAGCCTCGCTAGCTAATAGCACAATCCAAAATCATTCTTCACATGACCAAGACTCGAGTTGTTTGAATTCCTTTGCGTATACAGCTTCTACATTTTATCTCGAGTGTCTGTTTTAAGCTCTGTAGAGAAGGAGGACTTCAGCCTGCCTCTGACCATCATCGGTCTAAAAGTTGCGGTTTAAATTCCACAGAATAAATGGACTCCAGGGCAGCAGCCAGCCTTTGACCTCCACTTCGCTCCAAGTCTGTACCTCCAGAAAGAATCTTTCGCCTACAGTGAACTGATTTCCAGTACACAAGAATACTTTGCTGCATCTTCAACAGACTCAGCCTTAAACCAAGTTCCTAAGACCAGAACCGGGAATTATGCCAAATAAATGCCACCTGAAAGAACCGTCATTGACTTCCTGGTTTCTGGTCTCGTGTGAAATTATCATTCTTATTTTTAATCGCAATCTTTGCCTTGAACCCCTTTGTTTCCCTTATCCCTCTTTTATTGTGCGAATACAAAAGGGGCAGACATTGCAAAACCCCTTCTGGATTTTGGGGTGCGAGTAAAATAAACTAGCCCTATTATTTTATTTAATCGAGTGTGCGGTGGGATTATTTATAGAGAAAATTGAAGGGACGATCCTTGAAAACGGAGTTGAGGAGGAATTTCTTCAGCCAAAAGGGTGGTGAATCTGTAGAGCTCATTGCCGCAGAAGGCTGTAGAGGCCAAGTCACCGAGTGTCTTTAAGACAGAGGTAGATAGGTTCTTGATTAATAAGGGGATCAAGGGTTATGGGGAGAAGACAGGAGAATGGGGATGAGAAACATATCAGCCATGATTGAATGACAGATCAGACCCGATTGCCAAATTCTGCTCCTATGTCTCATTAGAAAAATGAGAAGTGGTCTTATTCAAACATTTTGAGAGGGCTTGACAGGGTAAATGCTAATATGGTTGGGAAAAATACGTCACCATTTATAAAGGGGGATACGGAAAGACAAAATCATTTCCTGTTTAAGAGTGGGTATTGAGTGGAGCGATCAGGAGGTCCACTCACGTTGATGCAACAGTCAAGAAAGCCCAACAACGTCTCTACTTCCTACGGAAGCTAAAGAAATTTGGCATGTTTGCATCGACTCTCAAACTTCTACAGACGTGCGATAGAGAGCATCCTATCTGGCTGCATCACAGCCTGGTATGGCAACTGCTCGGTCCAAGATCGCAAGAAACTTCAGAGTGTGATGAACTCAGCCCAACGCATCACACAAGCTTGCCACCCCCACATTGATTCTGTGTACACCTCCCGCTGCCTCAGGAAGGCAGGCAGCATTATCAGAGACCCCTGCCACCCAGGCATTGCCTTCTTCCAGACCCTTCCATCAGAAGGTACAGAAGTCTGAAGACATGCACATCCAGATATAGGAACAGCTTCTTCCCCACAGCTACAAGACTCCTCAACGGTTCCCCCTCGGACTGATCTGTTCCCTGTAATAACACTGTTCACGACGCCCTATGCTGCTTTTGCTCATGTATTTGTTTGTTTGGCCCCTTGTTCCGCACTGTAACCTATCACTGTTTGTCGATGTACCATTTGTCAATGTTCTGTTGATTATTCTTTTGTCTACTATGTACGTACGGTGTACGTTCCCTCGGCTGCAGAAAAATACTTTTCACTGTACTTCGGTACATGTGACAATCAATCAAATCAATCAATCAAATCAATCAATCAAATTAGTACCCTTCCTGCCAATAACATAAAGCAAATCGAAAAAGTTAGAAGTGATATTCATTGGAGACATAAAAGGAGGTATAATGAGAGAACAAAGAACAAAACAGCACAGAAACACGCCCTTTAGTCCACTAAGCCGGTACCAAGAGAGATTATAAGAAGCAGGATGATCTGCTCCGCCGTTCAATAAGATCAAGGCTAATCGGATTGTCGTCATACTCCACTTTTTCCCGGCCTTCCAAACAACTTCACGGCCTTGTATATGAAATTAACTCAGCCCTGAATATATTCAATGACCCAGTCTCTCCTGCTCTCTGGAGTAGAGAATTCCAAAGATGAACAACCTTCCAAGAGAAGAAATTCCTCTTAATCTGAAAAGTAAATCTTTTTTGAAAATTTAGAGTATCCAATTCTTTTTTTTCCCAACTAAAGGGCAGTTTAGTGTGGCCAATTCACCTACCCTGCTCATTCTTTTTGGGTTGCGGGGGTAAAACTCACACAGACACAGGAAGAATGTGCAAACTCCACATGGACTGTGACCTGGGGCCGGGATCGAATCCGGGTCCTTAGCGCCGTGAGGTAGCAGTTCTAACCACTGCACCACCATGCCGCCTAAGATAGTAAATCTTAACGGGGAGATTCCTTATTTTTAAATGGTGCCCCCTAGTTCGAGACTCTTCACCCTGCCCACCTCCACAATGGAAACATCCTCTCAGCATCTACCCTGTCAAGCCCCCTCAGAATGTTTCAATAAGATCACTTCTCATTTTTCTAAACTCTGACAAGTACAAGCCCAACCTGTTGAAACTTCATCCCAGGAAGCTGCCAAATGAACCTTCTCTGAACTGCTTCCAATGTAAGTAGATTTTTCGTTATGCGAGGAGACCAAACTGGAACAGAGCAATGAAAAGCATACAAGACATAGAGAACACGTCAATAGATCAAAGGTGTTGGCAAATGAGTGAAATAGAAATTGAATCATGAAAATCTGATTAGGAGCATTGTAGAGGAAAATAAATCCAAATTGACCATTACTTTTAGAATGAAAGGGAGAGTTTAGAAGATTTGTTTTAGGTTCACAAACTTCTTTTGACATGGAATGTCCCAGAAGAAACAAGTGTGGAAGCAGAATCCATAATATAGCTTTCAATAAGGAAATGGCTACCAATTTGAAATCTAAAAGGCATGGGGGAAAGCACAGAAGCTGTGGGAATAGCTCTTACAGAGAAGTGAAGCACTAGAGTACTGTAAATTTTTTATGGTCCTATAATTACAGCAACTCTTAAATCAGAAAATTTACATCTAAACAGATGAGAATATTTTATTTGATTTCCCAGAAATCATAAATATTGATTCACTGTTTCGGAGGAGAAGAAAAAAATCAAGCTATACCAAACTTAATGGGTAAAGATACATCACTAATTAAACCTGACACAGTACAAGGTGTTAGATTATTTCCTGGCCTGTACTAATTTAAATAATGTGCAAATTCTAGGGACAAAAGAACTTGTCTGACAACATTTTGACATTACACATTACTAACACCACATGCAACCTGAACAGAAGAATAAAGAAAAGTAGCTAAACTTTACTTTAGCTTTATTCTCTGGTACTCTGTGGAATGGATTTTACAGCCTCCTGCCTGAGTATTTGAAGGTGGCGGGGCCTTGTAAAATAAAGGCGGCTTTCCCATTCACCCCCCAACCTGTCAGGCATCCTGCCCTATCAGGGGCCCATTAAGGCCCTTAAGTGCCTATTAATGGCCACTTAAACATCTAATTCTGCCTCAGCTGCTATTTTACGTGCAGCAGGAATCACTGGCCAATCAGAATGGCTGGCAGCTCTCTAGGAGGGCGGGATCTTCTTTGCAGATGGGGTGAAAGTCCCACTCTGAAACAATTAAGGCTGCCCCAAGCATAATATCACTGCAGAAAAGCCGGATTTCGAGTGTTCGAGTGGATGGGCTGACGATCGTTCTAATTTGGGGGGGGGGGGTTGGATACGGTACCCTGTAAAATCCAGCCCAGTGTCTCACTTTGTGTGTTCTGTACAGCACAGGATCTCATAGTGATGAATAAATACCTCTTTAACATGCAACCTATTATGTCAAGTTTCAATTTCTTTTGTTGCTCTGTATCTGTCTGGTATAAAAAGGGCAGATATAATTAGTGCAGTGAGCTGACAGTCATCATTAATTTATGAATGGATGGATGGCTATGAAGCTCATCAGACAGAGTAGAGTTTCCTTTTATAGCTTTCCAAGGTTCAACATTTGAAGAATAAAGTGAAAATCATATGCAACAGATTTCTATTCAATAAACCTTTTGTTTCCCACCGACCTATCGGTTACAATAGCAAATTAGTTTGTTAGAATTTACTACATGCATGAGAGATGTTAGTCATTTGAACCCCAGTAAACACAACACTGTGTTCTGACAAACGGTCAGTGACCTGAAACGCTATCTCTTTCCACAGATACTGCCTGGCCTACTGAGAAACTGCAGCATTTTTTGTTTTTATACCAACCCTTCCATCAGTGTGAAAAAAAAACCTTGTGGTATGGGTTTTAGGCACTTCTTATAAAAAGAAAAGATTTTTATAAAAGCACAACACCCACACACGTATAACACAACAATGTGCTTTTAATGTCCCTTGTTACAAAGGACCAGTACATTGTCAGAAGCCCCGATTAAAGTGCAAAAAAAAAAGCGATAAAGTCTCAATTTCTAGAATGCAATCATATTGAAATGATCTTGAATTTTACACAAAGACAAAGCATTTAGCAACGCGAACACTCAACCGGAACACATGCTGAATGTCGTGGGCAGCACGGTAGCACAAGTGAGGGCAGCACGGTAGCACAAGTGAGGGCAGCACGGTAGCACAAGTGAGGGCAGCACGGTAGCACAAGTGATTAGCACTGTGGCTTCACAGCGCCAGGGTCCCAGGTTCGATTCCTTGTTGGGTCACTGTCTGTGCAGAGTCTGCACGTTCTCCCAGTGTCTGCGTGGGTTTCCTCCAGGTGCTCCGGTTTCCTCCCACAGTCCAAAGGCGTGCAGGTTAGGTGGATTGGCCATGATAAATTGCCCTTAGTGACCAATAAAGGTTAGGGGGGCTATTTGGTTACGGGGATAGGGTGGAAGTGAGGACTTAAGTGGGTTGGTGCAGACTCGGTGGGCCGAATGGCCTCCTTCTGCACTGTATGTTCTATGTTCTATATGTAAAGTACTTCAGAAGTGTAGTTACTGTTAATGCAGGCAAGACCTACAAGATCCCACCAACAACAAATAACATAGCGACCAGTTAATCTGTATTTCTTGGTAAGGGAGGAATGTTGGTTAGTACAACAGGAGAACTTCCTCATCTGCTCTTCATCAGACAGATGGATCTAATTTCTAACAGATCTAATGTCTTTTACATCCACTTGGACTGGCAGATTCTGTTTCGGTGGGTAGGTCAGGGCCTTTTATGTGTCGGTGTGGACACGATGGGCTGAGGGGACTCTTCTGCACTGTAGTATTTATTCTCTGATTCTGTTTCCATTCAATTTAATTTCCGATCTGAAGACCACCAATGGGACTTCAGTTTAACATCCCAACCAAAAGACGGCACCTTTGTGGACAGGGCAGTAATCCCTTAAGTACTGCACCAGAATGCCAGTCATGATTATTGCATTTCAACCCTTCAACTGGGACTTGAACCCAGAACCATCTGACTCAAGAGGCAGGGATGCAGCCAACTGAATCACAGCTGACACTAAGAAAATTGGCTTCCTTTACCATAAGACATAGAATCCTACTGTGCAGAAGGAGGCCATTCAGCCCATAGAGTCTGTGCAGACTCTCCGAAAGAGCACCTTACCTAGGCCCGCTCCCCCACCCTATCCACTCAATCCCATCTAACCTTTTGGACACCAAGGGGCAATTTAGCGTGGCCAATCCACCTCCCTTGAACATCTTTTTGGGTTGTGGGGGTGAGGCAGACATGGGGAGAGATGTGCAAACTCCATACGGACAGTGACCCGGGATCGAACTCGAGTCCTCAGCGCCATGAGGCAGCAGTGCTAACCACTCCGTGCCACCCCGATTAAAAATCTTTTATCGCAGCCTTGAACATACTTAATGACCGAGCCTCTACAGTCCTCTGCAATAAAGAATTCCACAGATTCACTACCCTCAAAGAAATGACTCCTCACCTTTGTTTTAAATGGGCAACCACTTACTCAGATTATGCCCTCTGGTCCTAGACTCTCCCACAGAGGGAAACAACCTCTCAGCATCTACCCTATAAAAGCCGCCTGAGAAACCTATATGTCTCATAAAGGTTGCCTCTCATTCTTCGAAACTCCAATGAGCACAGGCTTAACCTATTCAACCTCTCTTCATAAGAAAATCCCTCCATACCTGTGATCAACCTCATGAACCTTCTCTGGACTGTCTCCAATGTCAGTGTATATTTCCTTAGATAAGGGATCAAAATCATTCACAGTATTCCAGCTGCAATGTAACTTGTGCCTTGTATAGTGTTAGCAAGACTTCCCTATTTTCATACTTCTTTTCCTTTGAAATAAAGGTCAAGATTCTATTCTCTGTTACCTGCTGAACATTTATGCTAGCTTTTTTGCGATTTATGCACAAAGATCCTCAAATCCCTGTGGTGCAGCTTTCTGCAGTCTTTCTCCATTTAACTAATATTCAGCTCCTTTATTCTTCCTACCAAGTTCAGAACCTCACATATTCCTGCATTATATTGCATCTGCCAAGTGTTTGCCCATTCACATAACCCGTTTAGACTCTTTGTGTCATCCACAAACTTTGCAATAGTACAGTCACTTCTCTCGTATATTTTTAAATTTGTTCATGGGATGTGATTATTTCATAGATTTCATAGAATTTACAGTGCAGGAGGCCATTCGGCCCATTGAGTCTGCACCGACTCTTGGAAAGAGCACCCTACCAAGGTCCACACATCCACCCTATCCCCATAACCCAGTAACCCCACCCAACACTAAGGGCAATGTTGGACACTAAGGGTAACTTATCATGGCCAATCCACCTAACCTGCACATCTTTGGAATGTGGGAAAGCAAGAGATGAAATTGCAGAGCCGTTTTCGTCCTCACTGTCAACAGGGGTGGTCCAAGGGGATTGGAGAGTGGCAAATGTCATGCCCCTGTTCAAAAAAGGGAATAGGGATAACCCTGGGAATTACAGGCCAGTTAGTCTTACTTCGGTGGTAGGCAAAGTCATGGAAAGGGTACTGAAGGATAGGATTTCTGAGCATCTGGAAAGACACTGCTTGATTAGGGATAGTCAGCACGGATTTGTGAGGGGTAGGTCTTGCCTTACAAGTCTTATTGAATTCTTTGAGGAGGTGACCAAGCATGTGGATGAAGGTAAAGCAGTGGATGTAGTATACATGGATTTTAGTAAGGCATTTGATAAGGTTCCCCATGGTAGGCTTCTGCAGAAAGTAAGGAGGCATGGGATAGTGGGAAATTTGGCCAGTTGGATAACGAACTGGCTAACCGATAGAAGTCAGAGAGTGGTGGTGGATGGCAAATATTCAGCCTGGATCCCAGTTACCAGTGGCATACTGCAGGGATCAGTTATGGGTCCTCTGCTGTTTATGATATTTATTAATGACTTGGATGAGGGAGTTGAAGGGTGGGTCAGTAAATTTGCAGACGATACGAAGATTGGTGGAGTTGTGGATAGTGAGGAGGGCTGTTGTCGGCTGCAAAGAGACATAGATAGGATGCAGAGCTGGGCTGAGAAGTGGCAGATGGAGTTTAACCCTGAAAAGTGTGAGGTTGTCCATTTTGGAAGGACAAATATGAATGCGAAATACAGGGTTAACGGTAGAGTTCTTGGCAATGTGGAGGAGCAGAGAGATCTTGGGGTCTATGTTCATACATCTTTGAAAGTTGCCACTCAAGTGGATAGAGCTGTGAAGGCGGCCTTTGGTGTGCTAGCGTTCATTAACAGAGGGATTGAATTTAAGAGCCATGAGGTGATGATGCAGCTGTACAAAACTTTGGTAAGGCCACATTTGGAGTACTGTGTACAGTTCTGGTCGCCTCATTTTAGGAAGGATGTGGAAGCTTTGGAAAAGGTGCAAAGGAGATTTACCAGGATGTTGCCTGGAATGGAGAGTAGGTCTTACGAGGAAAGGTTGAGGGTGCTAGGCCTTTTCTCATTAGAGCGGAGAAGGATGAGGGGCGACTTGATAGAGGTTTATAAGATGATCAGGGGAATAGATAGAGTAGACAGTCAGAGACTTTTTCCCCAGGTGGAACAAACCATTACAAGGGGACATAAATTTAAGGTGAATAGTGGAAGATATAGGGGGGATGTCAGAGGTAGGTTCTTTACCCAGAGAGTAGTGGGGGCATGGAATGCACTGCCAGTGGAAGTAGTTGAGTCGGAAACATTAGGGACCTTCAAGCAGCTATTGGATAGGTACATGGATTACGGTAAAATGATATAGTGTAGATTTATTTGTTCTTCAGGGCAGCACGGTAGCATTGTAGATAGCACAATTGCTTCACAGCTCCAGGGTCCCAGGTTCAATTCCGGCTTGGGTCACTGTCTGTGCAGAGTCTGCACATCCTCCCAGTGTCTGCGTGGGTTTCCTCCGGGTGCTCCGGTTTCCTCCCACAGTCCAAAGATGTGCAGGTTAGGTGGATTGGCTATGATAAATTGCCCTTAGTGTCCAAAATTGCCCTTAGTGTTGGGTGCAGGTGTTGACTTTGGGTAGGATGCTCTTTCCAAAGAGCCGGTGCAGACTCAACGGGCCGAATGGCCTCCTTCTGCACTGTAAATTCAATGATAATCTATGATTAATCTAGGACAAAGGTTCGGCACAACATCGTGGGCCGAAAGGCCTGTTCTGTGCTGTATTTTTCTATGTTCTATGTTCTTATTTTCAAAGACTGGTGTAGGAGGACACCAAAGTCTTCCTCCATCTCTCTCAATTTACACCCATTCAAATAATAATCTGCCTTCCTATTTTTGCTACCGAAGCGGATAATCTCAATATCCCACATTGTACTGCATCTGCCATGCATATGCCTACTCACTCAGCCAGTCCAAATCCCACTGAAGCACCTCTACATCACAGCTCCAGCCTCTCACCCAGCCTTGTATCATCTGCAAATTTGGAGATACTACATTTAGTTCCCTCGTTCAAATCATTAATATATATTGTGAACAGTTGGGGTTCTAGCACAGATCACCGCGGTACCCCATTAGTCACTGCCTGCCAATCGGAAAAAGACCCTTTTATTCCAACTTTTTGCTTCCTGTCTGCGAACCAGCTTTCTATCAATCTCTAGACATTAACCGTAATCTCATGCACTTTAACTTTACATATCAATCTGCTATCTGAGACCTTGTTGACTTCTGAAAGTCTAAATAAACCAATTCCACAGGTTCTCCCTGGTCAACTCTACTAGTTACACCTTCAAAGAATTCCAGTAGATTTGTCAAGCATGATTTCCCTTTTGTAAACCCATGTTGAGTTTGTCTGATTATACCACTGCTTTCCAAATGCTGCATGAAATCCTTGATAATGGACTCCTGCAACTTTCCTACTACCGACGTTAGGCTCATTGGCCGATAGTTCTCAGTTTTCTCTAGCTCCCTTTTGAATAGCGGGGTTATATGGGGTTATATTCAACCTCTCTTCATTCCAGAGTCCAAAACATTTTGGCAAACAGCCACCAAAAGGTCTACTATTTCTAGGGCCACTTCCTTAAGTACTCTGGGATGAAGATTATCAAGCCCGTGGGAATTTATCTGCCTTCAATCCCAAGTATTTCCCCAAAACCATTTCTCTGCTAATACTAATTTCCTTCAGCTCCTCACAAACTTGTGTTTCTCCGAACTTCCAGTACATTACTCATGTCTTCCTTCGTGAAGTCAGAAGTACGAATTTAGTTCCTCAGCCACTTTTGTTCCATTATGAATTCCTCCATTTTTGGCTGTAAGGGCGCAAATTCGTTTTTCACAATATTTTTCTCTTTACATACCTATAGAACCTTCACACTCAGTTTTTATGTTCCCCACTATAGGGTGTCACTATATGCCGATGAACTGCTTTTGTATATTTTGTAACCGAGCGTATCGATGGGGAGTATAATGGAATTGATTCAGGACATTTCGGGGTATAAATTGAATCTAGGGAAAAGCGAGTATTTTAGTGTCCGTCCGTCCGCGCCCCCCCCCCCCCCCCCCCAAGGAGTGGGAGATGAGATGGGGGGGGGCTGTCATTCTGCTTGGCAGCAATCCAATTTAGGCATTTGGGGGTGCAGATGGCCCGGGTTGAGGCGAGGGGAAGGGTACATGCGGGTGCGGAACTTTGCGAGGACGGTTTTCCCGACCTTCCCATTAGCATCAGCCGGGGGGAGGGGAGGGAGGGAGAAGAGAGAGGGGCTGCGGTGAGATGCTGCGGAGGGTGAATGCCTCAACTTCATGCGCGAGACTGGGGCTGATACAGCTGAAGGTAGTGTTCAGAGCGCAGCTTACAAAATCAAGGATGAGCCGGCTGTTCGAGGGGTTGGAGGATGTTTATGAGCGATGTGGGAGGGGCTCTGCAAACCATGTTCATATGTTTTGGTCCTGCCCAAAGCTGGCTACGTTCTGGAGGACGGTGATTAGTACAATCTCGGGGGTCTCACATGTGGACATGGAGCCCAGTCCCCTGGAAGCCACATTCAGGATGTCGGACCGGCCCGAGCTGCAGGCGGGTGGGGGGGCAGAGGTCTTTGCCTTCATCTCGCCGATCGCTCATAGACGGGTCTTGTTGGGATGGAGGTCAGCTTCTCTACCGTACCCCAGCGTGGCGGGGGGACCACCTGGAGTTTTTGACCCTGGAGAAGGTGACGTTTGAGCTGAAGGGAGTGAAGGAGGGGTTCTACAACTATTGGGGTTTGTTCATAATGCAACTTTGGGAGTTGGTTATTGTTAACTGTTGAGGGAGGGGGGTTTGGGGTTTGTTGTTTGTTTGGGGTTGCTTTTGTATTGTGAAAATGTTGAAAATTTGTAGAATAAAAGTTTTTTTTTAAAAAAGGATGATAATACACTCTAATAGTCCTCTAACAGTAATACTGATAGCTATACACACACACACACACACACAGTATTATATGAAGTTACCCCTTTGATCCCAACTACCCAAGTTTCCTGAAGTGAGACGCCCCTTTGTCCCCAAGCAACATCCAATAGCATACAACTCTATGAGCCAAGTACAGCAGATAATTACCACAGGTTATTTGTCCACGTTTGCATCCAGTTTGCGTTTTGGATTTTTAACCAGCTGCCCTTTTAACAACAACTTTGTCTTAGGGAAGACTGATCTTTGCAGCTGGGTGTGGCTGTGATGGGAGCTGCTGCTATTGTGTCCCTTTCTACAGTACAATGGATAAATAATTCTTTCCCTGTGATGTTACCCACCATGTGGACCTCACCCTGTGGATCCGGCTTTTAGCATCTAAGTGCCAATTCCCTTATCTCTCCACTTTGAAGTTCTCTTCTACATCCCATTGCTTTCACCTAGTCACATAGGTAAATACTGGTATCCTAATTTGCATATCGAAACCGCTTTCAGACAGCTGCCCTTATGAATTCCCCTTTTTATTTTATCCCGATTTAATTTTTTAAATCTTGTCCTCAACTCTTAACAGAATGCATAGAAACTAACAAGAAAGCTAGAGATTTAGAATCCAAAAACCAAACTTTATAATATTTGCACAATGTACATCCAATTTCAACTATACAATACATTTTCATTGCTACTGACCATGGTCAGTTTGACATTGGTGTGCAAGTCTTTACTGGTCTGTGGTTTTTGGGTACTTGGCAGGATGATGGTTTAGTTTTGTTGGTTAAAATTAATTTGGTAAGGGCAGCACGGTGGCAAAGTGGTTAGCACTGCTGCCTCACGGCACCGAGGTCCCAGGTTCAATCCCGGCTCTGGGTCACTGTCCGTGTGGCGTTTGCACATTCTCGTTTTGCCCCCACAGCCCAAAGATGTGCAGGGTAGCTGGATTGGCCACACTAAATTGCCCCATAATTGGAAAAAATTAATTGGGCACTCTAAATTTTTAAAAAATATTTTAATTAGGCACAAATTGTTAGAGACCTGATAGTGATTTGAAACTGTCCCACGGTTGTTATCTTAAAGCAACAAATGAGTTTTCTAAAGCAAAAGGCAAGAGAAAATATTGAGCAACGGCATTTGCAAGCTTCTCTTAAAACATGCTCAATTTATGTACAGCATAGAAATGAACAATTAATTTATATTTTTAATATCCTAACATGAAAGGGCTGCATGTGGCGTAGTGGATAGTGCTGGGACTGCGGCGCTGAGGACCCGAGTTTGAATCCCGGCCCTGGGTCACTGTCCGTGTGGAATTTGCACATTCTTCCTAGGTCTGCGTGGGTTTCGCCCCCACAGCCCAAAGATATGCATCTTAGGTGGATTGGCCATGCTAAACTGCCCCTTAATTGGAAAAAAAAATTTGGGTACTCTAAATTTATTTTTAAAAATATCCTAACATGATAGGATATTATCATGAGCAAATTTTTGTTTCCAAGGGGAAAACTGGGGGGGACAATGAAAGTAAACCAAATTGAAATGAAAAATAATGCAGACTGTTGTCTCATCAGCTGGTGTGTGAACCGGTTAATTAAAGCACAGGGAGCTCTTCCATGTCCCAATTTAGTTCAGCCCTTCCTCACATGCCAACTGGAGATTCATGAGATTATCATAGGATCAAAGAAAGATTTTGCATATTCTTTCAAGTATTGCCTGTGGTCACTGACCTTCCCAAGTACAATAAATAAATTGGGCACAGTCAACAATGATGTAAATTACAAATGGTCAATGATGGATTAATAGGCTAAATGATTGTTCCAGGCTTGATAGCTTAATCTGTACATTTTCTCACCATTGGCAAATCTGAGATGGAACATTCAACTTTGAATATTCATGTCATGTTGATTCTTCCCTCCAAAATACAACATATAAATCAGCAGATATTCTAAATGTAAGTATATTCTTATGAGGAAACCAAGATTTATAAAAGGAACATTTATCTAGTAAAGGACAGCATCGTAAAATTTTCCAACATGGAAACAGGTCACACAGCTGATCAACACTGCTATTTTTACTTCAAATCGTTCTCCAGTCTAACCTTACTCTCTTGTTTGCTCCCCATACCCTTTAGTACTCCAGTTTTTGTATAAAATCAGGGAGTCTGACACTTTTTGTATAAAATCAGGGAGTCTCTAGTGCCCTGGTCAACATTCTTCCTTTAGCTAAAATCCCCAGAGAAAGTTAATTGATCATTCACTTCATTGCTGATAACTTGCTGCACACAAATTGCCACCATATTTGCCTTCATAACAATCTCTGAACTTCAAAATAAGTAATTCTAAGTTGAGGTGTAATAGATGTTTCCAGGAGATGGGATAGAGCTCAATATAAATGCCATCAACATGGAGCAAGTTGTCCCACAGGTAGTCTTATTCTGCTTCACTTTCAAAAGTTGAGTGCGAGTGCAAAACTGATATTATTTTGCTGAACTTGCACAACTGATGCAACACTAATTACTGCAATATTACACTCGCTATAACAAGACCACGACTACTAAGAATGAGTTGCTCCATCTGCTTTTCCTCACTAGAAATGTATGGAAAGCATGAATACTTAATGCTGCATTGATGATGCTGGGAGAATTTAGATTGTGTTTTAAATTTAAGAGTACCCAATTATTTTTTTCCAATTAAGGGGCAATTTGGTGTGGCCAATCCACCTACCCTGCACATCTTTGGGTTGTGGGGGTGAGGCTCATGCAGACACAGGGGAAATGTGCAAACTCCACACGGACAGTGACCTGGGTCGAACCGGGTCCTCCACGCCATAGGCAGCAGTGCTGCTACACCACTACGCCACCGTGCTGCCCTAGAATTTTGATTTTTACAGATACTTTATTATTCGTGCATAGCCTGCAGGAGATTATTTCAATGAATGTAATACGTTATAATTCAGAATGAAATGACACAAGCATTGGAAATGTTTAACACTATGAATAAATGCTTGTCAAAAAATTACAAATTATTGCCTACCAGCACTGTGAAACAGCTGAATTTTCAACATTTCAAAATAACCTGTACATATTCTGCACCATCAGGACAACCATGGAACATCGGAAAAATCTATTTATAGTCTGGTAACATTATAGTCAGCATATGGGACTAAGTCCCTGTGATGAATCGGTACCATATGGCACTTAGCGGACATTACTAATCTTGTGACAGCATATTAAAGCACAGTGACTACATTTTGAAGTCAAAGAAATCTATATTAAACCTGCAGACCCAAATCAAAATATTGCTCTGGTTGAAGGAGGCAATATCCTACTGGTGACTTTATTGGGAAATAATTGAAATTCCTGACAGCTCAATGACTTGAGATGCTATTTCTGTTACAGAAATGCCTATGTTTGATCATTTTTGTCTTTAACAAATTCTGCACCATTACTCACATGTTAGAGCAAGTGATTGACTGCCTTTGACAGCCTCTCCCCCCCCCCCCCCTCAGACAAAGCACCGTTCTGAAAACCAAGGAACAAAACCTGCAGTTGAGTCACTTGCAAAACTATTCTTCAAATATATTCCAAGGATGCATAAGACCACACTGCCCTCAAATTTTGCCTTCCCTGTAGATAAATGCCCAACTATTATTCAGTGCTTCATTCTTGGCCAGATTGAACACTGAGGAAAATGTCCCATCTGTGATGCAATGCACAAAGTAAGAAGTCTCACAACACCAGGTTAAAGCCCAGCTGATTTATTTGAAATCACAAGCTTTCGGAGCGCTGCTCCTTCATCAGGTGAAGTGGAGGCAGGTTCACAGTCACAGCATATGTAACCACCCCAGTCCCACTGTGTCCACCCCAGTCCAGCGCCGGCACCGCCACATCATGGCAATGCACAAAATCACAGAATTGTTACAGCACAAGAGGCCATTCAGCTCGGTCTGCACCAGCTCGCTAAATGAGCAATTCACTGAGTGCCATTCCCGTCATTGTCCCGTGACCATGTACATCTTCCTTTTCAGACAATAATCCAACTGCTTCTCTAAACCTCGATTGAACCTGCCTCTACCCACATCACCAGATAGGGCATTCCAGACCTTCACCACTTGCTGTAAGAAGAAGTTTCTTCTCGTACCTCAGTTTTTAAAAATTCAATTATCAAAATTTGCACCCTCTCGTACCCAATTATTTTTTTCCAATTAAGGGACAATTTAGCGTGGCCAAGCCACCTACCCGGCACATCTGGGTCATGGAGGTGAGACTCAGGCAGACACGGGGAGAATGTGCAAACTCCACACGGCAGTGGTCCAGGGCCGGGATTCAAACCCGTGTCTTCAGCGACGTAGTACCTTTTCGTGCTTGATCGTTTCAGCAGTGGGAAACGTTTTTTCCCTATTTACACTGTTCAACCCCTTATGATTTTGAATACCTTAATCAAAAATCCTCTCAACCTTTTCTCCAAGAAGAACAGTCCCAACTTCCCCAATCTTTTTTTTTCTTTAAAGGGCAATTTAGTGTGGCCAATCCACCTACCCTGCACATCTTTGGGTTGTGGGGGTGAGACCCACGCAGACATGGGGAGAATGTGCAAATGCCACACGGACAGTGACCTGGGGCCGGGATCGAACCCAGGTCATCAGCGCTGTGATGTAACAGTGCTAACTGCATCGCAGTGCCACCCCAACCTCTCCAATCTATCGAAGTAACTGATGTTCCTCATCCCTGGAGCCACTCTCACTAAAGCCTTCGCATCTTTCCTAAAGTGAGGCACACAGAGCTGGACACAATATCCCAGAAAATTAAAACATGTGCGTTTTGAGTTCAAATTTCACTCCACTGCCAGCTCAAATCTTGTCCCTTGCAGTTTCATACTGGCACCTGCAATCCTCCACTTTCCAAGGCTATTCTTCATTCAAGAAAATAGGTGGAAAGTGCTGGTGGGCTATTCCACCTCAGAAGGCTAGATGATGTCCTCATTCAACATCTACTTTCCAGCAGGGACCACAAGATAATGATTAGGAGTGAGCAACCTCGTTGAGTTCTCATTAATTCAGAGCCACTGAAGTCAACTCACACACCCACTACTGCCACCTCTGCTGAGAGGAGTTAATTCAGTCGAGTAGTAATGGAATTCACACATTTTTGTTCTATACATCTTAAATTACACTGTCTTTAACGAAATCAGCTCATTTGACCTTAGTGCTTTGGTCTTCTGTCCAGCAAGATGGAATTCTATGTTGTTTAATTCTACAGTTAAAATGGCAATATGGAGATAAATCCTATTAGGCTATTCTCCCAAGTGTGTCAGCTAATTTATTAATTGTCAGATCGTCCATTCCTTTGCATCTTGTTCTGGGCTGCATTACATTAGAAAAACTGTTCAATATTTAGACCATGAACCCTGCTCAGCGACAGATCTCATATCCGAGTGAGAAGGTTGTGCTTTCAAATCCCATTCCAGACTCCGGAGCACAAAATCCAGAACAATATATCTCAGTGCAGTACTGTCAAAGGCAGTGCCCATAAGTTGGGACATTAAACTCAGGCTTGTCTGCCCTCTCAGGAAGACAGAAAAGATCCCATGGCAATCTAGAAGAACAAGGAGGAAGATTCTCCCATTATCCTGGCCAACATTTACCCATCTGCCACCATGAAGAGAAAATATTTGGTCATTATATCACTGGTGTTTGTTGGAAAACAAGTATAAATTGGCTGCTGCATTCCCCAATAGTACAACAGTAGCTATATTTTAAAGGTACTTAATTGGTTTAAACACTTTGGGATGGCCTGAGTGTGGATATAGTAGTTATTAAATTGATTAAAAGACTAAAGCCAGCAATATTCATGATCTTTTGGGGTGTATAATTGTGTATGGCAGCAATACAAATGCAAATTTTCTTTAGAGTGGATGAAGATGGTTAAGCGCCTGCCGATATTATATTATGTATGTGCCTTGATTATGATGGGTAACTATACTCATGTGTAATGCATTATGTAATCTTAGTTATTAATTGTGAGTGGGCATAGATAATCTTTGAACAAATGCATTCTTTTGATTGGTGTATGTTAATTACTTCAGATAACAGGGGAGAGTATAATTGATCTGTATTTTCTGTGCTCGGAAAACTGGCAAATCATCTAGTGATCGCGCAGCTTCCCTGCAATAAAAGTTTCAACTGAACTTCAACTGTCTCGGCTGGTCAGTTGGAGTGTGAAGTACACTATAGTTGAATAACTACCGGTGAAACTCCCACAACAACAGCCAAAGAAAGAACTGAAATTGGGAACAAAGTAGTATACAGATGACCTCGAGGTATAGCTTTGTAAATTGTGGCAATGCAAATCAGGTTGCAAAGCCCACGTGTTCTATGGAGGGAAGAACTGGCGAATGAGAGTTTAAAACCCTCAGAACCTCAAAGGCATTTGGAGACGAAGCATGGTGAGTTCGAGGACAAACCTCTTGGGTCGCGACGGTCGAACAGGCGACGTGGGTCGCGACGGTCGAACAGGCGACGTGGGTCGCGACAGTCGGCCGCTGTGGTCCCGAAGTTTGGCCTGTGTGGGTCCTGAAGGCCAGCCGGTTAGTAAAATTGGGTCGCGCGTAAATAGGTTTGAAAAACGCTGTTCTACACACATCTTCTCCCATTCTATCTACTTCATCTCAGCCTTTCAATATATTTTTCTCTTCGGAAAGACCATGTACCTCTTTATAAATACTAATTTAATATTTCAAATGAAAGCAGACCTCAATGAAATCCTGCAAGGACAAGATGAATCCTTATCTCTTTTTTCAGGGAGCATCCTCGATTATTCCAAGGTCAACGAGCCATGGTTTATGCTGCAATTTTACCACAGGCAGAGCGAGACCACAGGCTGGAACATGGATCGAATCCCATGGTGTTGGCATAACTATCTAACCAACTGAGCTAACCTGCCCCCTGCATCTTCATCCAGGTCTGCTGTACTCAGATTGTTTCAAGCATTGTCAGCTTTTGAAATTCACAGATCATATTCAACAGCGTTGAGACTCAACAAATGTAGTTCACCAGCATTCAATGTCATGGAATTTTCTGAAAAGTATACAAAAGCTGTATAAATATCAGGGTTTGGTCAGGCTGAACTGCATCATGCAGATACATGAAAAAGTCATCAAATTCTCGTAGCTAATTGTATTCACAGCTGCAGACTAAATCTATCATCAGCTTGCTATCAGATGAGTCTGCAAATGAGCAGCTCTGAGGGGGGCAAGAATTAAGCAAAAAAGAAATCTCAACATTTTAAATCATCCTTTAGAACTCAAGTTAATGGAAAAAATTCACCAATGTTATATACTGAAGAGAACATTGTTATTAAAAAACTATTGAGCATTCTAAACGATCACTTATCAGCCAAAACACTTATTCACAACACTACATTATTTCACAGAGTCTGGACTCATTAAAAAAAAAAGGTATCTTTAGCTCCAGAAATAAATCTGTGCTAGTGTGCACAGTAAATCCATGTTTTGCTCACAAAAAAGTCTTAAATGGATCACAATATAGCAATGACAGCGAGAAGGACACAGCCCACTTCGCCCAACCCCATCAAGTCGCCTGCAGTACTTAATGCTGCTGAAAATGTGGCAGGGGCTGGTTTAGCACAGGGCTAAAGAGCTGGCTTTTAAAGCAGACCAAGGCAGGCCAGCTGCACGGTTTAATTCACATACCAGCCTCCCCGAACAGGCGCCGGAATGTGGCGACTAGGGGATTTTCACAGTAACTTCATTTGAAGCCGACTTGTGACAAAAAGCGATTTTCATTTCATTTCATTTTTCATGTGTTTGAGGGTTGCCAACAGTATTCAAGCATAAACATTTCTCACCAAGGGAAATTTTCCATTGAGTAAAAAGGCAACATCCTTAAATGCATACTGGGTTTAGGCAAATTTCCTTAAAAGGAAGTGTATTTTTGATAGAAAATTTTAATCGTACCACAATAGCAGAGTATTTTCTTTGGATTGCGCACCAATGTGTGTTACCACAAATAGATTGGGCAGAAAACTGATCCTCGTTCCTATTCTCAAGCATGCTGCTATGAAGGGCAGAAGAGGACTGAGGTCTGGGTGTTGGGTGTCCATCATGGGGAAGTGGGCAAGATTTGTCCCCTTTGCGTTTTGAAAACTGAACTGTTTCTGGAGAGCCAAAACTTTCCAAATGACAGACAGGAGGGAATTTTCCTTCCCCACCTATAAAAATAGTAGATGGAAAATGATGGTGTATTAGCAATCGGAAACATAGAAACATCCCCAAAATTAAAATCTCTCCGCCAATATTCAAGCAAACAATAGGCTAACTGCTTCAAGCAGGTAACTGTTAACTGTTGATAATATGTATGTATCCATTTGCATATCACACATATCTAAAACATAGCACATCTAAAGCAAAATTATTGTGCATGTAAATAAATAAAAACCTATTGAGTATGTGGGTCATTTCATAATTTCAACAAATTCAGGTCGGTCACTTGATTCATTTGTTGCAAAGGATTGACAAGTAATTCTAATTATTTAAAAATCAATATGATAATTCACAATGTTCAATTAAATGAGTACATAAACAGCAGACAATATTTTTGTATGCTCCGAGAACCAGCTCTGAAGAATAAAGCAACCTTTACATATTCCTTCCATGACAGGCAGCTGGCATAAATACACTGAATATCTAAGTGCACATATTCAAAGAGTTTACTAAAATCTCCCTAGCATCAAAAGCAGACTTAGAATAAAGTCTCCTCCTACTGAAGTAGATGCAAAAGGAGTTCAGAAGCATACCTAGCTGCAAAGGGTGGTGCAGTCCAACAACAGTCATTTCAATAACCTGTTCATGAATTTGCAGTTCACACACTGCAACTTTCAGAATTTGCAGTCAAATTTTTGAATTTTATAAGAGTCAAAAGCTTTACAAAAATAAATGAAATTCAAATGTTATGTACATGGTAGATTATTTTTTTTTAAATTAGCAATTAATGTCCAAAGAATGGACATATAAAACAACAATAACTTGCATTTGTCTATCATCTTTAATATAGTAAAAGTGCCCCTCAGCACTTCACACAAGCATTATCGTACAAAATTTGACACAGACACATAATAATAATCTTCATTAGTGTGACAAGTAAGCTTACATTAACACTGTAATGAGGTTCTAGTCGCCACATTCCAGCGCCTGTTCAGGTACACAGAGGGAGAATTCAGAATGTCCTATTCAGCGAACAAGCACATCTTCTCGGGACTTGTGGGAGGAAACCCAGGCAGACACGGGGAGAACGTGCAGACTCTGCACAGACAGTGACCCAAGCTGGGAATCAAACCTTGGACCCTGGCGCTGTGAAGCAACAGTGCTAACCACTGTGTTTTTGGCTCTGCATACTTGGCTCTCCACCTACAAGGAAATATCAAAACAGGTGACCAAAAGTTGTCAAAGTAGTATGTTTTAAGGAGTGACTTTAAAGGAGATGGGGAGAGAGGTTAAAGTGGAGAGGTTTCGAGAGGAAATCCCAGAACCTAGATCCAGGCAACCACTAAAGGTGGTGTAATTAAATTCAGGTAGGCACAAGAGGCCAGGGTTGAATGAGCGAAGGAACCTTGAGGATCCTAGGGCAGGAGGAAGTTACAGATATGGGAAGGCGATCAAGCCATAGAGGGAATTGACCACAGAAGGATGTGAATTTTAAAATCAGCACTCCAAAGTATGCAGAGCCAAGAACACATAATGGGAGAGGAAGAGGAATACATACATTTGCTTGCTTGATCTAGAATTATACATGAGTGGATTGGAAGTGATGTTTCATCAGAATTCAATTTTATGGACCAAATGGCAGTATTGAACATTATCTAAGGTAGGTGAATTCCAGCCTGACACATTATAAAACCATTCTGGTGCTGGAAATGCAACCTAGAGGTTTCAGCAATTGCATACTGTCAGAATACTGTCGACAATTAAGCAAATCACCCAGATGAGGATGTGAACTGAAAATATCACACTGGTCGCAGTAGGAAGTGCTCCTCTGAGATTAAAGCTCACTGCAGAAATAGCAGGAGGTTGACCCTTTAAGCAAATGGAGTTTGCACGTTCTCCCAGTGTCTGCATGGGTTTCCTCCGGTTTCCTCTCACAGGTCACGAAAGATGTGCTCGTTAGGTGAATTGGACATTCTAAATTCTCCCAAACCGGTGCCGGAGTGTGGCGACTAGCGGCTTTTCACAGTAACTTCATTGCAGTGTAAATATAAGCCTACTTGTGGCAATAATGAAGACTTTACTCTAAATGCAAGTGGCTTCTTTTTTTCTACTTGAACAAATTAAACAGGCCATATAAACAGGTCATATTTCAGCTTATTCCGATTTAACAATGTTCAAGTTGTTCTGCACTGTGATCCATCCTTTAATTTTGACAAGAACTGCATCTGATATGCATGTACATCAGTGCTAGAAAAGCTATTTTATCCCAAAAAGAAATCAGCAACCTTTCACAATATCAACATGCTGAAAGAATGCTAGAGTACACCACTAAAGAAATTGTGCAATGCATTCAATTCTAAAAATGTCAAAGGGGACAAATTAATTCAATTCTTTATGCATCTCCCCTGTCCCTCACAATCCACGATACTCTCCCAATACAGTTATGAAATGCAATACTGTTGGGTGAGTTCATAAATACACTGCAGCCTCCGTAAGACTGTGCTTGAAATTCATACATGAAATTAAATATTGAAATGAAATGAAAATCGCTTATGAAATGAAATGAAATTATTGTCACAAGTAGGCTTCAAATGATGTTACTGTGAAAAGCCCCTAGTCGCCACATTCCGGCGCCTGTTCAGGGAGGCTGGGATGGGAATTGAACCATGCTGCTGGCCTGCCTTGGTCTGCTTTAAAAGCCAGCTCTTTAGCCCTGTGCTAAACCAGCCCCTTAACATGAATGTCAAAGTCAGTGTGTCATTCATTGATAAAGACACCATATAAAATGGATGTGCTTTGCAGTTTTCTTGTTCATAGGGGGCTCTAATATAGGGGAGAGGGGGCAGCACAGTGGTTAGCACTGCTGCCTCATGGCGTTGAGGTCCCAGTTTCGATCCCAGCCCTGGATCACTGTCCATGTGTAGTTTGCATATTATCCCCGTGTCTGCGTGGGTCTCGCCCCCACAATCCAAAAAGATGTGCAGGGTAGGTGAATTGGCCATGCTAAATTGCCCTTTAATTGGAATAAAAGAATTGGGTACATTAAAATAAAAAAATTTAAATATAGGGGAGAGGGCTAACAGCAGACACTGGCAGGGACAGCGCTACATTGTGCCTCTGAACACTTTTCATGAGCAGTCTCATAACAGATTTGGAAAGCACCAGGAATACAGAGTGTGCAATACCGCTCCTTTAAAAACATTTGATTGAAATTTGACCTATTACATTTCTTGGGGATTGACACCATCTCAATATAGGAAGACAATGCCAAAATTAACCTAGCTTCAGGTCAATACTATGAGAATCAACTAACTTAATGCTGTTTTTCAACCCCCATTGTTGGCACATTTACACAGTACAACTTGCAACAATACACTGACGCAGGAAACAAATAAAATACTTGCATTCAAAGAGCATTTAATCTTCAGCGAATTCAAAAACACATCCATAATCAAAGAGTTACCCTTGTCCGAGAAATGCAGTCACTTGCTAGATTGACAAATACAGTAGTCAACTGCACACAGGAAACCACACTAACTGATCATTTATCTAGTTTACTTTTTTTTTTAAATATAAATTTAGGGTGCCCAATATTTTTTTTTCGAATTAAGGGGCAATTTAGCATGGCCAATCCACCTAACCTGCACATCTTTGGGTTGTGAGGGTGAAACCCACGCAGACATGGGAAGAATGTGCAAACTCCACACGGACAGTGACCCACAGCCGGGATTCGAACCCAGGTCCTCAGCGCCGCAGTCCTAGTGCTATCCTCTGCGCCACATGCCGCCCTATCTCATTTACTTTTCAGCTGTTTTCTTGACAGAGGGAAGAATGTTCCTCAACAAACCAGGATAATTTGATGAAAGGTCATTTGAACTGAAACATTAAGTCTGTTTCTCTCACCCCAGATGATGCCAGTATTCCAACACTATTTTCAACCAAGAGCAAGACCCAGGAGAGGGGATGCATACATTGTCAATCACCGGGGTCCGTGTCTTCAGGGGGAGCGGGGGGTGAACTCAGACAACACTCGCTCAAGTGGCCACCTCACACCCCATGGGTAATGCGCGAGTGCCGTCTTCCCTCAGGAGGCCCAGGGCTCAACTCACAGCTTTTGCTTTACTGGCAGCACCGTCGTCTGCACAGGCAGCAAAGTGCCATATCCTCAGCTGACTGGGAAACCCAGCTGTTGCTCCCGATTTGAAGTGGTTCCGGTACACGTTATTATAAGTAGCCCCTTCCAGGAACACCAACCCAACAGATGCACAAGTGGCAGTGCAAAAAGCCCACCTGCTCTTGGGTGTAGTGATTCGTCAGAATTATTCGTCAGACATCTCTCCACAACCATCTTTATAGACTTACTTTCCTTTTTCCCAGCAAAACGCTAGCATGCAACGGTGTGGCTTCTTGCAGTTAACACTCTGGCCTTGATCGTTCTGCGGCCCTTTGTAAATGATTCTTCCTTTTCTCCATTGTCCTTTGCTTCAAAAGCCAGAACTGCCTCTCCACAGAGGGCAAAGCCTCGTCAGTTTGCCCATCAATACTCTTCAGCAGATGATTAAGCACTTCAGAGCTTCTCTACATGTCAATAGCTTTCTAGAGAGCGAGTTTCTCTTCTCAGCAAACATGCCCTTATGGCAGGATCTCTCGGTCCTTAGACAAAGACATCTCTATGCAGTCACATACTGATCAATATTCTCCTCATATGCCTAAACTCTGGAGTTGAACATGTAGTATTTATAAATGACAGTAGCAGAGAGTTTAGCACACTGGGCTAAATCGCTGGCTTTGAAAGCAGACCAAGGTAGGCCAGCAGCACGGTTCGATTCCCGTAACAGCCTCCCCGAACAGGCGCTGGAATGTGGCGACTAGGGGCTTTTCACAGTAACTTCATTTGAAGCCTACTTGTGACAATAAGCGATATTCATTCATTCATTCAAGGTGGGTCTTCAAGGGCTTTTGAATTTCACAAGAATTGCTTTTCAACCCCTCACTGAGATCTAGACTGCAATCCAGCTTGCAGCACTCTTTCCCCAGCACCGACAACAGAGTAGCTGCTCTTGTTCAGGTTTCTCGTCTAACTCAGTGGCAATTTCATAATTATGCTACTGAGGCTGGAAGAGTTAAAATTTATTTTCACATCTCTCCATTTCCAAAGGAGCCAGTATGCTCTAATATTCAAAACCGTAATAACTCACCCTGTGGTCAATGCTCTCTGCGAAGTTGCAGACTGAAGTTTTAATTATTCTTTGCTGTTTCTTAAAGCTGCTGGTCATCTTACAGCTATCAAATCCACTCAAATTCAGTTGCCCACTCCGAACACCATGCTCCACACTGCGGATGCTGGAATCTGAAACAAGAACAGAGAATGCTGCAAAAATTCAGGAGGCTTGGTGGCATCTGCACCCATTCGAAAGGTGAACTCGGTTTTCTTTCTCTGCAGGTGCTGCCAGGCCTGCTCAGTTTTTCCAGCATTCACTGACGATGTTCCATGTGCTGAGTAAAATAGCTTCTGCCGGAATTCTTTATTCTCAAAGAAATGACACCAGAGGTTACATGATACCAGAGCCCATCTGATTATGGCATGCCACAGTTCATGACACAACAATGCACAAAAAGCAAAGACATTTTTCCAAACAGATTGAAACTTTTCTCTGAATTGCTTCTAAATGTTATTATATCCCTTCTCAAGAGGACTAAAACTGTACACAGCACGCCAGATATGGTTGCACCAATGCCCAATAATAGCAAAACATCTTTACTTTTATATTCCTTGCAATAAACAACAACATTCCATTTGTCTTCTTAATCACTTGCTGTACCTGCATACTAACTGTATGTAATTCATGTACCAGGACACCCAGACCCTTCTGTACCACAGTGTTCTGCAATCTCTCTCCATTTAAATAACACGGGGCAGCACAGTGGATAACACTATGGCTTCACAGCGCCAGGGTCCCAGGTTCTATTCCCGCTTGGGTCACTGTCTGTGCAGAGTCTGCATGTTCTCCCTATGTCTGCTTGGGTTTCCTCCGGGTGCTCCGGTTTCCTTCCACAATCCAAAGATGTGCAGGTTAGGTGGATTGGCCATGATAAATTCCCCTTAGGTTAGATTAGGTTGCTGGGTTATGGGGATAGGGTGGAGGTGTGCGCTTAAGTAGGGTGCTCTTTTCAAGAGCTGGTGCAGACTCAATGGGCCGAATGGCCTCCTTCTGCACTGTAAATTCTTTGATTCTATGAACACACTGCTATTTCTATTCTTCCTGTTATTCTTCCTGCCAAAGTAGGCAAGCTCACATTTTTCTACCTGCCACTCACGTAACCTATCTAAATCCCTTTTTAAACACTATATCCTCCTCACAATTTACTTTCATATCTTTTGTCATCCACAAATTGAGCAGCCATACGTTTGGCCCCTTAATCCAAGTCATTTAAATAACCTGCAAAGAGTTGAGGCCTCAGCACTAATCCTGGAACCAGCACTCCACTGGTTCCAGCTTGCCAAATTACTTGTCAGTTACTCCTTAAACCATGTGCTCTTATCTTGTACAATAAGCTTTAATATGGCACCTAGTCAATTGCCTCTTTGGAATCCAAGTACACCACATCTATAGGTTCCCCTTTATCCATGTTACTCCCTCCAAGAGCTCTATTAAATTAGTCCAACATAATTTACTTTTCCGAACCATGTTCACCCTGCCAGATTGCATTACTATTTTCTGAGTGCCCTGCTATAATCTCAATAAAAGATTCTAACATATTCCCTATGTCAGGTGTTCGGCTAACTGGCCGGTAGTTACTTACTTTCTTTCTTGAATATATTACATTTGTTACTTTCCAGTCAGATGGGAACCTTTCCAGAATCCAGGGAATCAAACCAAGGCATCTGTTTTCTCCGCAACCACTTCTTTTAGGGTCTTAGGATGAAATTCATCAAGTCCTGGTCAGCCTTTAGTTTACAAGTTTTCTCCGTACACATTCCTTGTTAATTGTTTCATGTTGCCCCTCCCTGAGCTGTTTAGTTCGGGAGTGAGAGCTGGGACCTTAGAATCAGCGCGGGAATTTGAAAAAGCGCGGGAGCTGCGAGGCAGAGGGGACCGTTTAAAAGGTCGCTGCCTGGGGTGAGGTAAGTACTGATTAACTTACTTACCTTGCAGGTCAGCTGTTTAGTTCGGGAGTGAGAGCTGGGACCTTAGAATCAGCGCGGGAATTTGAAAAAGCGCGGGAGCTGCGAGGCAGAGGGGACCGTTTAAAAGGTCGCTGCCTGGGGTGAGGTAAGTACTGATTAACTTACTTACCTTGCAGGTCAGCTGTTTAGTTCGGGAGTGAGAGCTGGGACCTTAGAATCAGCGCGGGAATTTGAAAAAGCGCGGGAGCTGCGAGGCAGAGGGGACCGTTTAAAAGGTCGCTGCCTGGGGTGAGGTAAGTACTGATTAACTTACTTACTTACCTTGCAGGTCAGCTGTTTAGTTCGGGAGTGAGAGCTGGGACCTTGGAATCAGCGCGGGAATTTGAAAAAGCGCGGGAGCTGCGAGGCAGAGGGGACCGTTTAAAAGGTCGCTGCCTGGGGTGAGGTAAGTACTGATTAACAACTTACTTACCTTGCAGGTCAGCTGTTTAGTTCGGGAGTGAGAGCTGGGACCTTAGAATCAGCGCGGGAATTTGAAAAAGTGCGGGAGCTGCGAGGCAGAGGGGACCGTTTAAAAGGTCGCTGCCTGGGGTGAGGTAAGTACTGATTAACTTACTTACTTACCTTGCAGGTCAGCTGTTTAGTTCGGGAGTGAGAGCTGGGACCTTAGAATCAGCGCGGGAATTTGAAAAAGCGCGGGAGCTGCGAGGCAGAGGGGACCGTTTAAAAGGTCGCTGCCTGGGGTGAGGTAAGTACTGATTAACAACTTACTTACCTTGCAGACCAAGTCGATTTCAGCAGGAGCGGAGCAGGCTAGTCCATTTCAGCGGGGGCAGTGCGGAAGTGATTTCTGGGAGGTAAGTCTCTCCTTTAAATTTTTATTTAAAAAAAATTTTTAGTGTTTAAGGTGGGAACAGGAAGTCGACCCGCGGACTTCTGGGAAGACCCTCACCAATAAATTCTGGTGGAGAGGAAACCCGAGACACTACACGTGTCGTGTCTCCCACCCGCCCCCCTCCTCTAACCTAATAATAAAACCCATTGGTGTGAGGTAAGTACCATATTTTATTATTGTTATTAATATTTTTTTTTATATAAAAAATTTAATTTAGTTGTTAGCCAAATCTTGGTAGAAAGTTAGAGGGATGGCAGGGAAGGGAGTGCAATGTTCCTCCTGCAGGATGTTTGAGGTGAGGGATGCCGTTAGTGTCCCTGCTGATTTTACCTGCAGGAAGTGCTGCCATCTCCAGCTCCTCCAAGACCGAGTTAGGGAACTGGAGCTGGAGTTGGAAGAACTTCGGATCATTCGGGAGGCAGAGGGGGTCATAGATAGCAGCTTCAGGGAATTAGTTACACCAAAGATTGGAGATAGATGGGTAACTGTAAGAGGGACTGGGAAAAAACAGTCAGTGCAGGGATCCCCTGCGGTCGTTCCCCTGAGAAACAAGTATACCGCTTTGGATACTTGTGGGGGGGGGGGGACTTACCAGGGGTAAGCCATGGGGTACGGGCCTCTGGCACGAAGTCTGTCCCTGTTGCTCAGAAGGGAAGGGGGGAGAGGAGCAGAGCATTAGTAATTGGGGACTCGATAGTCAGGGGCACAGATAGGAGATTTTGTGGGAGCGTGAGAGACTCACGTTTGGTATGTTGCCTCCCAGGTGCAAGGGTACGTGATGTCTCGGATCGTGTTTTCCGGGTCCTTAAGGGGGAGGGGGAGCAGCCCCAAGTCGTGGTCCACATTGGCACGAACGACATAGGTAGGAAAGGGGATAAGGATGTCAGGCAGGCATCAGGGAGCTAGGATGGAAGCTCAGAACTAGAACAAACAGAGTTGTTATCTCTGGGTTGTTGCCCGTGCCACGTGATAGTGAGATGAGGAATAGGGAGAGAGAGCAATTAAACACGTGGCTACAGGAATGGTGCAGGCAGGAGGGATTCAGATTTCTGGATAACTGGGGCTCTTTCTGGGGAAGGTGGGACCTCTACAAACAGGATGGTCTACATCTGAACCTGCGGGGCACAAATATCCTGGGGGGGAGATTTGTTAGTGTTCTTTGGGGGGGTTTAAACTAATGCAGCAGGGGCATGGGAACCTGGATTGTAGTTTTAGGGTAAGGGAGAATGAGAGTATAGAGGTCAGGAGCTCAGATTTGACGTCGCAGGAGGGGGCCAGTGTTCAGGTAGGTGGTTTGAAGTGTGTCTACTTCAATGCCAGGAGTATACGAAATAAGGTAGGGGAACTGGCAGCATGGGTTGGTACCTGGGACTTCGATGTTGTGGCCATTTCGGAGACATGGATAGAGCAGGGACAGGAATGGATGTTGCAGGTTCCGGGGTTTAGGTGTTTTAGTAAGCTCAGAGAAGGAGGCAAAAGAGGGGGAGGTGTGGCGCTGCTAGTCAAGAGCAGTATTACGGTGGCGGAGAGGATGCTAGATGGGGACTCATCTTCCGAGGTAGTATGGGCTGAGGTTAGAAACATGAAAGGAGAGGTCACACTGTTGGGAGTCTTCTATAGGCCTCCAAATAGTTCTAGGGATGTAGAGGAAAGGATGGCGAGGATGATCCTGGATAAGAGCGAAAGTAACAGGGTAGTTATTATGGGAGACTTTAACTTTCCAAATATTGACTGGAAAAGATATAGTTCGAGTACATTAGATGGGTCGTTTTTTGTACAGTGTGTGCAGGAGGGTTTCCTGACTCAGTTTGTTGACAGGCCAACAAGAGGCGAGGCCACATTGGATTTGGTTTTGGGTAATGAACCAGGCCAGGTGTTGGATTTGGAGGTAGGTGAGCACTTTGGGGACAGTGGCCACAATTCGGTGACGTTTACGTTAAGGATGGAAAGGGATAAGTATACACCGCAGGGCAAGAGTTATAGCTGGGGGAAGGGAAATTATGATGCCATTAGACGTGACTTGAGGGGGGATAAGGTGGAGAAGTAGGCTGCAAGTGTTGGACACATTGGATAAGTGGAGCTTGTTCAAGGATCAGCTACTGCGTGTTCTTGATAAGTATGTACCGGTCAGGCAGGGAGGAAGGTGCCGAGCGAGGGAACCGTGGTTTACCAAAGAAGTGGAATCTCTTGTTAAGAGGAAGAAGGAGGCCTATGTGAAGATGAGGTGTGAAGTTTCAGTTGGGGCGATGGATAGTTACAAGGTAGCGAGGAAGGATCTAAAGAGAGAGCTAAGACGAGCAAGGAGGGGACATGAGAAGTATTTGGCAGGAAGGATCAAGGAAAACCCAAAAGCTTTCTATAGGTATGTCAGGAATAAGCGAATGACTAGGGAAAGAGTAGGACCAGTCAAGGACAGGGATGGGAAGTTGTGTGTAGAGTCTGAAGAGATAGGCGAGATACTAAATGAATATTTTTCGTCAGTATTCACTCAGGAAAAAGATAATGTTGTGGAGGAGAATGCTGAGCTCCAGGTAAATAGATCAGATGGCATTGAGGTACGTAGGGAAGAGGTGTTGGCAATTCTGGACAGGCTGAAAATAGATAAGTCCCCGGGACCTGATGGGATTTGTCCTAGGATTCTCTGGGAGGCCAGGGAAGAGATTGCTGGACCATTGGCTTTGATTTTTATGTCATCATTGGCTACAGGAATAGTGCCAGAGGACTGGAGGATAGCAAATGTGGTCCCTTTGTTCAAAAAGGGGAGCAGAGACAACCCCGGCAACTATAGACCGGTGAGCCTCACGTCTGTAGTGGGTAAAGTCTTGGAGGGGATTATAAGAGACAAGATTTATAATCATCTAGATAGGAATAATATGATCAGAGATAGTCAGCATGGCTTTGTGAAGGGTAGGTCATGCCTCACAAACCTTATTGAGTTCTTTGAGAAGGTGACTGAACAGGTAGACGAGGGTAGAGCAGTTGATGTGGTGTATATGGATTTCAGCAAAGCGTTTCATAAGGTTCCCCACGGTAGGCTATTGCAGAAAATACGGAGGCTGGGGATTGAGGGTGATTTAGAGATGTGGATCAGAAATTGGCTAGCTGAAAGAAGACAGAGGGTGGTGGTTGATGGGAAATGTTCAGAATGGAGTTCAGTCACAAGTGGAGTACCACAAGGATCTGTTCTGGGGCCGTTGCTGTTTGTCATTTTTATCAATGACCTAGAGGAAGGCGCAGAAGGGTGGGTGAGTAAATTTGCAGACGATACTAAAGTCGGTGGTGTTGTCGATGGTGTGGAAGGAAGTAGCAGGTTACAGAGGGATATAGATAAGCTGCAGAGCTGGGCTGAGAGGTGGCAAATGGAGTTTAATGTAGAGAAGTGTGAGGTGATTCACTTTGGAAGGAATAACAGGAATGTGGAATATTTGGCTAATGGAAAAGTTCTTGAAAGTGTGGATGAGCAGAGGGATCTAGGTGTCCATGTACATAGATCCCTGAAAGTTGCCACCCAGGTTGATAGGGTGGTGAAGAAGGCCTATGGAGTGTTGGCCTTTATTGGTAGAGGGATTGAGTTCCGGAGTCAGGAGGTTATGTTGCAGCTGTACAGAACTCTGGTACGGCCGCATTTGGAGTATTGCGTACAGTTCTGGTCACCGCATTATAGGAAGGACGTGGAGGCTTTGGAGCGGGTGCAGAGGAGATTTACCAGGATGTTGCCTGGTATGGAGGGAAAATCTTATGAGGAAAGGCTGATGGACTCGAGGTTGTTTTCGTTGGAGAGAAGAAGGTTAAGAGGAGACTTAATAGAGGCATACAAAATGATTAGGGGGTTGGATAGGGTGGACAGTGAGAGCCTTCTCCCGCGGATGGAAATGGCTGGCACGAGGGGACATAACTTTAAACTGAGGGGTAATAGATATAGGACAGAGGTCAGAGGTAGGTTCTTTACGCAAAGAGTAGTGAGGCCGTGGAATGCCCTACCTGCTACAGTAGTGAACTCGCCAACATTGAGGGCATTTAAAAGTTTATTGGATAAACATATGGATGATAATGGTATAGTGTAGGTTAGATGGCTTTTGTTTCGGTGCAACATCGTGGGCCGAAGGGCCTGTACTGCGCTGTATTGTTCTATGTTCTATGTTCATCTCTTGATTTACAAGTATTTCTGTGATGCTCCTTGAGTTTTTGGAGTGAGCTCAAACACAAATTACTTCTTCATTGCTCCTGCCATTTTCTTATTTACCATTAACAACTCCCCACATTCACTCTGTAGAGGACTAATGCTCACTTTAGTTACTCTTGTCCTTTTCAAATACTTTGTCAAAACTCTTGCTATCCATTTTTATATTTAGAATCAGAGTGGAATCCCAGAAACCCTACAGTGCAGGAGGCCATTCGGGCCATTGAGTTTGCACCAACCATGTGAAAGAGGACCCTACATGGGCCCACTCCTCCATTCTATCCCCATAACCTTATAACCCCACCTAGCCTGCACATCTTTGGACTCTAAGGGGCAATTTTAGCATGGCCAATCCCTCTAACCTGTAAATCTTTGGACTATGAAAAGAAACCGGAACACCCGGAGGAAACCCATGCAGAAACAGGGAGGACGTGCAAACTCCACACAGTTGGAGGTTGGAATTGAACCTGGGTCCCTGGTGCTGTGAGGCAGCAGTGCCAACGCGCCACCCATTTCTAGCTAGCTTTCTCTCATATGTTAATTTTCTCCCTCCTTATTAATTTATTTGAAATGAAATGAAAAATGAAATGAAAATCGCTTATTGTCACAAGTAGGCTTCAAAATGAAGTTACTGTGGAAAAGCCCCTGGTCGCCACATTCCGGCGCCTGTTCGGAGAGGCTGGTACGGGAATTGAACCGTGCTGCTGGCCTGCCTTGGTCTGCTTTAAAAGCCAGCTCTTTAGCTCGGTGCTAAACCAGCTCGGAGTCATTTTAGTCATTCTTTGCTGGTTTTCAAATACTGTTCAATCTTCTGGCCTCAGTTTTAATAAAGGAGTTTAAGATCAATCTTTCTTCATACAGCAATTGGTGGAGTTTGAATTACAAGATATTTCGAGCAACTCAAGATTTCTACGAATTACCCCAACATGATTAACAGCATTTTTGCATCAAGGCTAATTTTCCCCCACTCCCCACCATAGCGCCTGGAATACTTTTGCAGGAGCAACCTGGAGGTTAAACCCAAAAATGCATCCAATTTTGTGCCTATTTGGGGCAGCACGGTGGCGCAGTGATTAGCACTGCTGCCTCACGGCGCCGAGGTGCCAGGTTCGATCCCGGCTCTGGGTCACTGTCCGTGTGGAGTTTGCACATTCTCCCCGTGTCTGCGTGGGTTTCGCCCTCATAACCCAAAGATGTGCAGGGCAGGTCGATTGGCCACGCTAAATTGCCCCTTAATTGGAAAAAAAATAATTGGGCACTCTAAATTTATTTAAAAATTTTAAATTAAAATTTTATGCCTATTTTGCTGATGTCAGTTACAATCAGAAGTCTTACAACACCAGGTTAAAGTCCAACATGTTTGTTTCAAACACTAGCTTTCGGAGCACAGCTCCTTCCTCAGGTGAATGCATGTGTTGTAAGACTTCTAACTGTGCTCACCCCAGTCCAACGCCAGCATCTCCACATCATCAGTTACAATCGACAGCAACCATTTTGTATTTATGATGTAATTAACAGCAAAATACAGTGGAGGCCAGAAACCCAAATATTTTTTAAATGCTAGAAATACTCAGCAGGGCAGACAGCATCCAGAGCACTCTGTCATCTCAATCTGAAACATTGCACTGAAGGTACTAACTGACCTGTAGAGTATTTCCAGCACTTAAAACATTTTGTATTGCTGTCCTCCTATTCAGATTCTCCTACAAGTGGAAATATTCGCTCCACACCTACCCAGTCCAATACATGCAGAAATTTGAATACATCTACCAGGATTCTTCTCTTTTCTTAAGTAAAAAAAGAGCCTGGCTTTCCTCATAGTTCTCAGTCCTTCTGGCACCATCGCTGTAAATTATTTTCGCACTTTTTTACAGTGCTTCCATGCTCTTTTAAAAGTATAAGGTCCAAAGCTGAGCACTCTGACGATAGTTTGACCAGGACCCTATACAAGTTTAACCATAACTTCACCACGTTTCATTGTGCATCCCTAGATAAATAAATCCCAATGCTTTGCCAACTTTTTAACTGTTTTGCTGATCTGCAATACTGTTTTTATTGATTTATTCATCGGTAGCCCGAGACCCCTCTACTCCACTCCCCCATTCAGTTATTTTTTTTTTAGTGCAGGTGTTGCTTCTGTTTTTCCTACCAAAGTGCATCATCTCACATTAATTTGCAGTGTGACTTCCAGTGGCGGCTATGTGGTGAGCAGTCGCACACACAGTGGCTCCCGTCAGGGTACTTTGTTTTTGGTCCTTTCCGCCCATTTTTGGGTGCTGTTTGGGGGGGGGGGGGGGGTTCTTAGTAGTTTGATGGGGTAAGGTCCCCACATTAAAAGTAATGCCCAACAGGTATAACTCAAGGCAGCTGACAGGCAAAGGATTGTCGCCAGACTCGGAAGCCCCTCGAGCTTCGTTGGTGGAGAAAATGGCAGAGGCTCTTGCTGCGTTTGATCTCTCCATGGTTAGCCGAGCGCTGGCAAGCTTCTTCGCAAAGGGATTCAAGAAGCAACAGCAGGTGATCTCGGAGGACCTTGAGAAGGCAATGGAAGAGGCACTGGCCCCCATCTGTGCGGCCTTGGAGAAGGTGGATCGGAAGGTAAAGGAGCAAGGTGTGGTGATACAAGGGGCAAATTAATTAATACTGCAGCACTCTTTCCTTAGGGTTGTATCAATCCCAAACTAGTCCCTCTACCCAGTGCTTTCCCTGTAGTCTTATATCAAATCCAAAGTAACTTCACTGTCCCACTTGCTCTCCATAGCTTTTTATCAATCTCAAACGAAACCCACTGCCCCATCCTCCCCTTGCCGTTATGTCAGTCACAAACTTATTCTACTGCCTCATTCCACCTCCCTGCCAAATAACAAATGGGATCACGATGCAAGGCAAGATGGGGCAGTAATACAAGAAAAACGATGGGTTTAGAAGAGTCTGTGATTAGATTGGCCAAGAGAGGACCTGCTGGTAAGTAGTGGTGACTGGTAATTGTTTTTCTTTTCATTTGATTATTTTCTTTTGTTTTTTGGTATTTTGGCATTATAGTTGTATAAGTGAACCTAAGGTTTAAGACATGGCAGGACATCCCAGACCCATGTCATGCTCCTCATGTGCGATGTGGGAGCTCAGGGACTTGTCCACTGACCTAGCTCCTTCATGTGCAAGAAGTGTGTCCAGCTGCAGCTCCTGTTAGACCGCTTGACGGCTCTGGAGCTGCGAATGGACTTACTTTGGAGCATCCACGATGCTGAGGACATCATGGATAGCATGTTCGCAGGTGAATATTACTGAGGGAGATAGAAAATGGGTGACCAAAAGGCAGAGCAAGAGTACAAAGGCAGTGCAGGTGTCCCCTGCGGTCATCTCCCTGAAAAACAGATATACCGCTTTGGATACTGTTGAGGGAAGATGGCTCACCAGGGGAAGGCAGCAGCAGCCAGGTTCATGGCAAGGTGACTTGCTCTGCTGCGCAGGAGGGCAGGAAGAAGAATGGCAGGGCTATAGTGATAGGGGATTCAATTGCAAGGGGAATGGATGGGTGGTTCTGCGGATGCAATCGAGACTCCAGGATGGTATGTTGCCCCCTTGGTGCAAGGGTCAAGGATGGAGGATAAGGTTGAATCCATTTGGGTGGAAATCAGGAATAGTAAAGCGAAAAAGTCACTGAAAGGAGTAGTCTATAGGCCACCAAATATAGCATTACGGTGAGGTGGGCAAAAACAAAGAAAATACTGATGCATGTAGAAATGGTACAGCAGTTATCATGGGGAATTTTAATCTACATGTCGATTGGTTTAATCAGGTCGGTCAAGGCAGCCTGGAGGAGGAGTTTATATAATGTATCCGCGATAGTTTCCTAGAACAGTATGGAATGGAACCTACGAGGGAACAAGCGGTCCTAGATCTGGACCTGTGTAATGAGACAGGATTGATTAATGATCTCATAGTTAGGGATCCTCTCGGAAGGAGCGATCACAATATGGTGGAATTTAAAATACAGATGGAGGGTGAGAAGGTAAAATCAAGCACTAGTGTTTTGTGCTTAAACAAAGGAGATTACAATGGGATGAGAGAAGAACTAGCTAAGGTAGACTGGGAACAAAGACTTCATGGTGAAACAGTTGAGGAACAGTGGAGAACCTTCCAAGCGATTTTTCACAGTGCTCAGCAAATGTTTATACCAACAAAAAGGATGGTAGAAAGAGGGAAAATCAACCGTGGATATCTAAGGAAATAAGGGAGAGTATCAAAATGAAGAAAAAAGCAGACAAAGTGGGAAAGATTAGTGGGAGACTAGAGGATTGGGAAATCTTTAAGGGGCAACAGAAAGCTACTAAAAAGCTATAAAGAAGAGTAAGATAGATTACGAGAGTAAACTTCCTCAGAATATAAAAAGATAGTAAAAGTTTCTACAAATACATAAAACAAAAAAAAAAGTGGCTAACGCAAATATCGGTCCTTCAGAGGATGAGAAGGGAGATTCAATAATGGGAGATGAGAAAATGGCTGAGGAACTCAACAGGTTCGGTCTTCACAGTGGAAAACAAAAATAACATGCCAGTGACTGATGGAAATGAGGCTATGACAGGTGAGGACCTTGAGACGATTGTCATCACTAAGGATGTGGAGATGCCGGCGTGGGACTGGGGTGAGCACAGTAAGAAGTCTTTTTAAAAAATAATATTTTATTAAGGTATTTGAAAAATTTTATAACAGTAACATAAACAATGACATCAACATGGTAAAGTAAACATTTCCCCCCCTAGCCCAATCGTCACGCACCTCAACCATACAACAACAATCCGCCCGCCCCCCCACCTTTTGGAATACTGCATCTGCTGACATTTTAATTTTCCCCGAGAAAGTCGACAAACGGCTGCCACCTCCGAGAGAACCCTAACAGTGACCCTCTGAAGGCAAACTTTATTTTCTCGAGACTGAGAAACCCAGCCATGTCACTAACCCAGGTCTCTACACTCAAGGGCTGAGTCCTCCACATTAACAAGATGCGTCTCCAGGCTACCAGGGAGGCAAAGGCAAAGACGTCGGCCTCTTTCGCCCCCTGAACTCCCGGATCTTCCGACACTCCAAAGATCGCTACCTCCGGACTCGGCAGCACCAGTGGTTTTAGTACCGTGGACATTGCCTTAGCAAAATCCAGCCAAAACCCTCTAAACTTCGGTCACGCCCAGAACATGTGGACATGATTTGCTGGGCTTCCCGCGCACACCTATCCTCAATCCCAAAGAATTTACTCATCCTAGCCGCTGCCACGTGTGCCCGGTGGACTACCTTAATTTGTATCAGGCTAAGCCTGGCACATGATGAGGAAGTATTAACCCTGTTTAGGGCATCCGCCCATAGCCCCGCCTCTATCTCTCCTCCTCGCTCGTCCTCCCACTTGCCCTTAAGCTCCTCCACCGGAGTTTCCTCTGCCTCCGAAAGCTCCTGGTAAATATCCGAACCTTCCCCTCTCCCGCCCAGGTACTGGAGACTACTCTGTCCTGTATCCCCCATGGCGGCAGCAGTGGAAAGGCCGGCCCCTGGATTCTCAGGAAGTCTCGCGCCTGCAAATACCTGAAACCGTTCCCTGCTGGCAATTTAAATTTATCCTCCAAAGCTTTCAAGCTGGGAAAGCACCAGTCTATAAATAGATCTCCCATCCTGCCAATTCCTGCCCCATGCAACTCCGGAACCCACCATCTAGCCTACCCGGTACAAACCTGTGGTTATTATAAATTGTGGTCCAAATCAATGCTCCCTCCACTGCCCCCAGATCCTCAGAGCCGCCACTACCACCAGACTTGTGGAGTATCAGGCTGGCGAGAACGGCAGATGTGCCGTTACCAATGCTCCCAAACTGGTGTCTTTACATGACGCCGCCTCCAACCGCTCCCATGCCGACCCCTCCCCCACTACCCACTTCCTAATCATGGCTATATTAGCCGCCCAGTAGTAATTGCTGGTTTGAGGAACTGGTTTAGCACAGGGCTAAATAGCTGGGTTTTAAAGCAGACCAAGGCAGGCCAGCAGTGTGGGTTCAATTCCCATACCAGCCTCCCCGAACAGGTGCCGGAATGTGGCGACTAGGGGCTTTTCACAGTAACTTCATTGAAGCCTACTTGTGACAATAAGTGATTTTCATTTCATTTCTTTTTCATTTCATTTCAATTGTAGACGTTCGGCAGCGCCAACCCACCCTCCCTCCGACTGCGCTCCAGCAACACTTTCTTCACTTGCAGGTTTTACTCGCCCACACAAAGCCCAAAATAATCTTATTCATCCGCTTGAAAAAGACCTTCAGGATGAAGATGAGGAGGCACTGAAAGACAAACAGAAATCTGGGGAGGACCGTCATTTTCATGGTCTGTACCCTCCTCGCCAATGATAGCGGGAGCATGTCCCATCTCTTAAAGTCCCCTTCCATTTGTTCTACCAACCGGGATAGGTTTATTTCCGGCCACCTGGATTCCCAGATATCAAAAGCTCTTCCCTACCATTCTAAGCGGCAGCTCTCCCAGTCTAATCTCCTGTCCTCTTTCCTGGATCGCAAACATCTCACTTTTCCCCATGTTCAATTTATACCCAAAAAAATTGCCAAATTCCCCCAAGATTCGCATTACTTCCCCCATCCCCTCCAAAGGGTCTGAAATATACAAGAGCTGGTCATCTGCATAGAGCGAGACCCGGTGCTCCACCCCCCCCCCCCCCCCCACACACGAACCAGCCCTTTCCAGTTCCTAGGGGCTCTTAACGCCATGGCCAATGGCCAGAGCAAACAGTAACGGGTGGAGGGGCACCCTTGCCTCGTCCCTCGGTGTAGTTCAAAATACCCCGACCTCAGCCGGTTCGTACTGGTGCCTGATCGAGCAACCGCACCCAGTCAATAAAGCCCTCACCAAACCCAAATCTTCCCAGCGCCTCCCACAGGTAATTCCACTCCAACCGATCAAAAGTCTTCGCCGCATCCATCGCTACCACCACCTCTGCCTCCTCTCCTTCTGAGGGCATCATAATAACATTTAGAAGCCTTCGAACATTGGCCTCGTGTTGCCTGCCCTTAACAAATCCAGTCTGGTCTTCCCCTATCACCCCCGGACACAGTCCTCTATCCTTGCGACCAGTAGCTTAGCCAGCAGCTTGGCATCCACATTCAGTAGAGAAATCGGCCTGTATGACCCGCATTGCTCCGGATCCTTCTCCCATTTCAGGATCAATGAAATCGAGGCCTGCGACATTGTTGGGAGGAGGACTCCCTTCTCTCTTGCTTCATTAAATGTCCTCACCAGCAGTGGGCTCAATATCTCCGAAAACTTCTTATAGAATTCCACCGGGTAGCTGTCCGGCCCCAGGGCCTTGCCCGACTGCATGCCCTCCAGCCCCTTGATTATTTTCTCAATCTCAATTGGGGCCCCCAGCTCTTCCACCATGTTCTCCTCCACCCTCGGGAACCTCAACTGATCCAGAAATTGCCTCATCCCTCCACCCCAGCCGGGGGTTCCGACTCATATAGTTTACTATAAAAGTCGTTAAACACCTCGTTCACCCCCGCTGGGTCCAGGACAGTATTACCGTCTCTACTCTTTACTTTACCTATCTCCCTGGCCGCCTCTCTTTTCCCGAGCTGGTGCGCCAACATTCTGCTTGCCTTTTCCCCGTACTCCGAGATCGCCCCCCTTGCCTTCCTCAATTGTTCCACTGCTTTCCCTGTGGTCAACAGCCCAAACTCCACCTGTAACCGCGTCTGGGGCCTCAGAGTATCTCCTGTCCACCTGGAGTATCTCCTCCACTAATCTAACCCTCTCAGCCCGTTCCACCTTTTCTCTGTGGGCCCGTATCGAGATTAATTCCCCTCTTGACTACTGCCTTCAAAGCTTCCCAGACCGTCGCAGCAAAGACCTCCCCCGTATCATTTGTTTCCAGGTAGTTCTGGATGGACTTGTTGACCCGCCCACAGATCGCTTCGTCTGCTAGCAACCCCACATCCAGTCTCCACAGCGGGCATTGCCCTCTCTCCACACTAACTCGTAGATCCACCCAGTGCGGGGCCTGATCCGAGACTACGATTGCCAAGTACTCAGTATCCACCACCTTCGGTATTAGCGCCCTGCTCAGAACAAAAAAGTCGATGCGAGAGAATACCTTGTGGACATGTGAAAAAAATGAAAACTCCTTCATCCTCGGCCATGCAAACCTCCATGGGTCTACTCCCCCCCCCCCCCCCCCCCCCCCCACCACACCCCCTACCACACCCCCTGTTCCATAAAATCCTTCAATTCCTTTGCTGCAGCCGGCCTCCTCCCTGTCCTGGATTTTGACCGGTCCAATTCCAGATCAATGACTGTGTTGAAGTCCCCTCCCATGATCAGGTTATGTGACTCTAAGTCTGGGATTTTACCAAACACCCACCTCATGAATTCCACATCGTCCCAATTCGGAGCATACATGTTCACAAGTACCACTCGCACCCCCTCCAGCTTCCTACTCACCATTATGTACCTACCCCCCGTGTCTGACACGATTCTCCCTGCCTCGAATGCCACTCATTTGCTGATCAAGATCGCTACCCCCTGGTCTTTGAGTCCAGTCCTGAGTGGAACACTTGGCTAACCCACCCCTTCCTCAATCTCGTCTGGTCTTTAGGTGTGTCTCTTGTAGCATTGCCATGTCCGCCTTCAGTTCCCTCAAATGCGCGAACACGCAAGCCTACTTAACCAGTCCATTCAGTCCTCTCATGTTCCATGTAATCAGCCTGGACAGGGAGCTTCCAACCTCCCCTCTCCCCCCCCCCCCCCCCTCTCACTCTTCCCCCCCCGCCCCCCCCCCCCCCCCCCTCCCCCTGGCCGGCCGGCCATCCCCCTTATGAGGCCAGCCTCGAGCTCGCACCCTACACTTCCTCGAGTCCCCACTCAGGCTATCGCCGTTCCCGACTTCCCATTTCTCCCCTAGTAACAGTTCCTCCCGTCAGCAAAGCAGCTCCCCCCCCTCTCCCCCCTAACAACAACATTAGAAACCCAATCCCCCAAGTCAAGCTCCAGCTTAACACCTGCTCACCCCCCCACTGAGGGGGTTTCCAAGAGTCAGCTGACCCATGCTGACTCGATAGCTCCCGCCCCTGGCACCAAGCAGTCTGTCTCCCTATTGTACTGTCCTCTCTCCCTCCCCACATGAATAAACATTTTTAAAGCATCACATTCCCCAGTAAACAAACAACAGAAAAATCAGTGAAGAAACAGTCACTTTAGAAAAATAGTCACCCAAAAAGCAGAACCAAATTCAAAGACCATCCCCCCACTCGAACAAGGTCCCTGCAGGACAGAGCAACTTTTAACCATCCACACAGCCCATTATTTCACATAGAGCTACTTAAATTTATCCAATCCAGCACTACAAATCGTTGCCACAGTATTCCAAGGTTTAAGTGCCTTTTAATTCGTCTCCAGTTTCATTTCTTTAATAAAGGTCCATACTTCGTCTGGCGTTTCAAAGTAGAAGTCCTGTACCTCATGGGTGTGACCCACAGACAGGCTGGGTACAGCATCCCGAATTTCACCCCCTTCTTAAAGAGAGTCGTTTTTGCCCGATTGAACCCAGCTCGCTCTTGGCCAAATCCGCTCCCAGGTCCTGATAGATGCGCAACTCACAATTCACCCACTTGCTGCCCCGGTCTTTCTTGGCCCACCGCAAAACGTGTTCCTTGTTCATGAAACGGTGAAAACGTACCACCATAGCCCTCGGCGATTCGTTCGCTCTGGGCTTTCTCGCGAGGACTCTGTGAGCTCTGTCCAATTCCAGGGGCCGAGGGAATGCCCTAGCCCCCATCAACTTCTCCAACATGTCCCTCACATAGGCCTTCGCATCCGATCCCTCACTGCCTTCAGGGAGGCCAACAATTCTGAGATTCTGCCTCCTGGACTTATTCTCCAGGTCCTCCAGCTTCTCCTGCATTCTTTTCTGGCGGTCATTCATCATCCCCACCTTGCTTTCCAGCACGGTTATATACTCCTCGTGCAGGGAAAACATTTTTTTTTTTTTAATAAATAATTTTAATTGAAGTTTTCACAAAATATCAACAACAAAATGTAACAGGAACCCAATAGAATTAAATACAAAACAAAATAAAACAAACCCTGTGTCCCCCTATACATAAATAATAAATTAACACCGCGAATTAACACACACCAATATATACACCCCCTCAGATCCCCCAGTATAGACAAACAAAATCAAAAATAAAATAGATAATAATCCTCCTCCCACTTACCTTTCAGCTCCTCCACCGAGGCCTCCTCCTGCATCACCTGGTATGTTGCCGAGACCTTCCCCTTCTCCAACCCCCCCCCCCCCCGCCCCCGCGAGAGCACCCTGTCCAGTACCGTGCGTGGCGGTAGCAGCGGGAATTCCACCACTTGCCACCTGGCAAACGCCCTTACCAGTAGATACCTAAAGGCATTTCCCGGGGGGAGCCCGTACTTCTCCTCCTGCTCACCCAGGCTCGCAAACTTCCCATCCACAAACAGGTCCCCCAACCTTCTTATCCCTGCCCTGTGCCACCCCGAAAACCCTCCATCTATTCTCCCTGGGACAAACCGGTGGTTCCCCCGTATTGGGGTCCACACCGAGGCCCCCACTGCCGCCTCCAGTGCCCCCAGATTTTGAGGGTAGCCGCCACCACCGGGCTCGTGGTATACCTCATTGGAGGGAGCGGCAGCGGCGCCTTTGCCAGCACCTCCAGACTCGTACCCTCACAAGACGCCGTCTCCAGCCTCTTCCATGCAGCCCCCTCCCCCTCCATCATCCACTTGCGCACCATCGCCACATTGGCGGCCCAGTAGCACCCACAGAGGTTGGGCAGCACCAATCTCCCCCCCCCCCCCCCCCCCCCCCGGCTCCAAGAACACCCTTCTCACCCTCAGAGTCCCTCGCGCCCACACAAACCTCGTTATGCTCCTGTTGACCTGCCTAAAAAAGGCCTTCGGGATAAGAATGGGGAGGCACTGGAACAGGAACAGAAACCTTGGGAGCACCGTCATCTTGACTGACTGCACCCTACCCACCAGGGACAGCGGCAACGCGTCCCACCTCTTAAACTCCTCCTCCATTTGCTCCACCAGCCTCGTGAAATTAAGTCTATGCAGGATTGACTTCCGGTTGCGGCTATGCGAAGCTAAGTCGCACAGTCGGCAGCTCCCGCAAAAACAGACTTTTGGGCTCTTTTCAGGGCCCCCAACGGCATTTTGTCGACGTTTCCCGCTGTGGGAAAGAGAGTACAATAGTTCCCCGACAGTATATGGCTTTTACCAGGAGCGGGGCGACTAAAAAAGTGGTGGAGGACCCGAAGAAGGTGCGAGGGAAGAAGAACAAAATGGCGGCGGGCAGGGACCAGGCAGCGTGGATGCAGTGGGCGCAGGAGCAACAGGAGGTTATCCAGCGCTGCTTTAGGGAGATTAAAGCGGACCTGCTTGAGCCGATGAAGGCTTCTATTGATAAGCTGCTGGAGACACAGATGGCCCAGGGGGTGGCGATCCGCGAGGCCCGACAAAAGAGCTCCGACAACGAGGACGAGATCTTGGCCTGGCGGTAAAGGTGGAGGCGCACGAGAAGCTCCACAAGAAATGGCAGGAGCGGATAGAGGAGATGGAGAATCGGTCGAGGCGGAAGAACTTGCGGATTCTGGGCCTCCCGGAGGGGCTGGAGGGGCCGGATGTGGGGGCCTATGTGGTCACCATGTTGAACTCGCTGATGGGAGCGGGGTCCTTCCAGGGGCCTCCAGGAGCTGGGAAGGGCCCATAGAGAGTTGGCGAGGAGGCCCAAGGCTAACGAGCCTCCGCGGGCGGTGCTGGTGCGGTTTCATCGGATTGCTGATCGGGAGTGTGTGCTCAGGTTTGTATATACCAGGATTGGAGTGCGGAGGTGGCGAAGAGGAGGGCCGGGTACAATCGAGCAAAGGGCGGTGCTGCACAGAAAGGGGGTGAAGTTTGGCATGTTGCAGCCGGCGCGACTGTGGGTCACCTACAAGGACCGGCACCATTATTTTGAGTCTCCGGAGGAGGCGTGGGCCTTTGTTCAGGCCGAGAAGTTGGACACAGATTGAGGGTCGGGATGGGCGTTTGGGGATTGCGGTTGATATGTTACTTTTTGAGGGGGGGTCCTTTGCTCTTGTTTTTTTCTTTCTGGTTTGGTGAGGGTGGTTAGGGCGGGTTGGGCATTGTTTTGGTTGGTTTGGTCGGGGGGGGGGGCTCTTGGAGGGGGGTAAGTAAACGGAACAGGGGTGAATAGCCGGCAGTGTGATGGGGCCCCACGGGGAGGGGGAGGCCCGAGTCGGGGGTGAGGGGACTGGGCCTGTAAAAGGAGCTGCGTCAGAGGTGGCGGGGCTGGGTAGGTGGTAAGCGCGGGCTTTTTCCCGCACTGAAGACTGGAGGGGGCGGGGCCGGGGCGGGGAAGTGAGGGTTGTTTCCCTCGCTTGGGATGGAAGGGGGAGGTGGAGAGCCACTGCTGTTTGGGGCCACTGCTGTTTGTCATTTTTATAAATGACCTGGAGGAGGGCGTAGAAGGATGGGTGAGTAAATTTGCAGATGACACTAAAGTCGGTGGAGTTGTGGACAGTGCGGAAGGATGTTACAAGTTACAGAGGGACATAGATAAGCTGCAGCGCTGGGCTGAGAGGTGGCAAATGGAGTTTAATGCAGAAAAGTGTGAGGTGATTCATTTTGGAAGGAATAACAGGAAGACAGAGGACTGGGCTAATGGTAAGTTTCTTGGCAGTGTGGATGAGCAGAGAGATCTCGGTGTCCATGTACATAGATCCCTGAAAGTTGCCACCCAGGTTGAGAGGGTTGTTAAGAAGGCGTATGGGGTGTTAGCTTTTATTGGTAGAGGGATTGAGTTTCGAGCCATGAGGTCATGTTGCAGCTGTACAAAACTCTGGTGAGGCCGCATTTGGAGTATTGCGTGCAATTCTGGTCACCGCATTATAGGAAGGATGTGGAAGCATTGGAAAGGGTGCAGAGGAGATTTACCAGAATGTTGCCTGGTATGGAGGGAAGATCTTATGAGGAAATGCTGAGAGACTGGAGGCTGTTTTCGTTAGAGAGAAGAAGGTTAAGAGGTGACTTAATTGAGGCATACAAGATGATGATCAGAGGATTGGACAGGGTGGACAGTGAGAGCCTTTTTCCTCGGATGGTGATGGCTAGCACGGGGGGACATAGCTTTAAATTGAGGGGAGATTGATATAGGACAGATGTCAGAGGTAGGTTATTTACTCAGAGAGTAGTAAGGGCGTGGAATGCCCTGCCTGCAACAGTAGTGGACTCGCCAACATTAAGGGCATTTAAATGGTCATTGGATAAACATATGGATGATAAGGGATTAGTGTAGACGGGCTTTAGATTGGTTTCACAGGTCGGCGCAACATCGAGGGCCGAAGGGCCTGTACTGCGCTGTAATGTTCTATGTTCTATGTTAAGGGTAAAGTAGTAGCATGGATAGAGGATTGGTTAATTAATAGAAAGCAAAGAGTGAGGATTAATGGGTGTTTCTCTGGTTGGCAATCAGTAGCTAGTGGTGTCCCTCAGGGATCAGTGTTGGGCCCACAATTGTTCACAATTTACATAGATGATTTGGAGCTGGGGACCAAGTGCAATGTGTCCAAGTTTGCAGACGACACTAAGATGAGTGGTAAAGCAAAAAATGCGGAGGACATGAAGTCTGCAGAGGGATTTGGATAGTTTAAGTGAATGGGCAGATGGAATACAATGTTGACAAATGTGAGGTTATCCATTTTGGTAGGAATAACAGCAAAATGATAAAATATTAAAACATGCTGCTGTGCAGAGGGACCCGAGTGTCCTAGTGCATGAGTCGCAAAAAGTTGGTTTGCAGATGCAACAAGTGATTAAGAAGGCAAATGGAGTTTTGTCCTTCATTGCTAGAGGGATGGAGTTTGGATGCTGCAACTGTATAAGGTGTTAGTGAGGCCATACCTGGAGTAGTGTGTTCAGTTTTGGTCTACTTACCTGAGAAAGGACGTACTGGCGCTGGAGGGTGTGCAGAGGAGATTCACTAGGTTAATCTCAGAGTTGAAGGGGTTGGATTAGGAGTAGAAATTGAGTAGACTGAGACTGTACTCGGTGGAATTTAGAAGGATGCAGGGGGACCTTATAGAAACATATTAAATTATGAAAGGAATAGATAGGATAGATGCGGGGAGGTTGTTTCCACTGGCGGGTGAAAGCAGAACTCGGGGGCATAGCCTCAAAATAAAGGGAAGGAGATTTAGGACTGAGCTAAGGAGGAACTTTTTCACCCAAAGGGTTGTGAATCTATGGAATTCCCTGCCCAGTGAAGCAGTTGAGGCTCCTTCATTAAATATTTTCAAGATAAATGTAGATAGTTTTTTGAAGAATAAAGGACTATAGTGTTCGGGCGGGAAAGTGGAGCTGAGTCCACAAAAGATCAGCGATGATCTCATTGAATGGCGGAGCAGGCTCGAAGGGCAGAAGGACTACTCCTGCTCCTAGTTCTTATGTCTGAAGTATCAACAGTAGGACTTGCTGTCCCAGAAACTCTAAGCAGTATTTATAATTTGAAATTGTTGAACTCGGTGTTGAGACTAGAAGTGCCAAAGCAACAGATGAGCTGCTGTTTCACAAGCTCCTTGGAACAGAAAAAACGGCCGATGGGTCAGCTAGGGAGTGGGACCAAAAATTAAATGGCAAGTGACAAGAAATAGGGCAGCACGGTGGCGCAGTGGTTGCACTGCTGCCTCAAGGTGCAGAGGTCCCAGGTTCGATCCCGGCTCTGGGTCACTGCCCATGTGGAGTTTGGACATTCTACCCGTGTTTGCGTGGGTTTCACCCCCATAACCCAAAGATGTACAGGGTAGGTGGATTGACCACGTCTTTTTATTAAAACAGTAAAAAATATATCCAAGGCCAAACGGTACAAACACTAATTTTGTGTTGGAGAAACAGGGTACCCTCCCCTCAGTACCAATGTATGGGGAGGAGGGGGTGGATACTCTGATTATTAAAACAATTCACAACACGTTTCTACAAAAAACAAATGGTACAAGCACTAAACTTTGCGCTGGGGAGACCAGATACCCTCGCCTCTGGACAACAGAAGGGAAAGGGAGTGGTGGGGAAAGAGGGGAAAGGAGGGAGTCGGAGTGTTGGTGACACTAAATTGACCCTTAATTGGAAGTGAATTGGTGACGAGAAATTCAGGGTCATGCTTGCAGACTGAACTATTGATTTCCATGGGGTTTTAAAAAAATTACTTTTTCTGAGTAACAAAGCCAGGGCTCAGAGCGTGGACAGGGGCGAACCCTTAATCCAGCTCCTTGCCTGCTCCAAAAAACAATTCAAATTCAAACTGAATCCAATTCATGGTCCCCACAAGAGAGACATACCAGATCTGAGCCAAAAGGCAGAGCAGATACTACACTTGATCTTAGCCAAAGAATTATTGAGAGCTCCAAGTTTGAAATAAGTCAGTTTAAGACCCAGATAAAACCAGGTCCAATTCCTAATGTGGCTTCAACAACTCATCTCTGTCAGAGCAGCAAGTGAATCAATTAAGAGATCTCAGCAGCCAACAGAGGAATGATGTGGGGAAATCAGCCAGAATGCCCACTCTTGCCAGTGAATCTTGCTAGATAGATGTAAGACATGTTAGGGGAGAACAGGAATGGATGTGGCTCATTTTCCACATCAGAATGGCCTGCCGATATTTACAACCTAGGCTAACACATGGATACTGACCAACTGGCTAAGGAGATGTAGAATTGGAAGTGCCTTTGGAAATACTGTGTGGATAAATTCTAAGACTGAATTTGTGTCTTCAGTATGTTATGGGAGGAAAGAAAAATTCAATATGATATGAATAAACCTCCCTTTATCTTATTCCAGCTCCTTAAGAAGTGTGTAGGAGGAAACTAAAGTTTGACTCCAAAATTAAAATATATATAATTATTGGTACATAGACTTTGCTCGCAAGGCCAGCATTTATTGTGAATCTCTACTTTCTCTCAAGAAGGTGGTGATGTGGTTAGCACTGCTGCCTCACGGCACCGAGGACCTGGGTTTGATCCCGGCCCCGGGTCACTGTCCCGTGTGGAGTTTGCACATTCTCCCCATGTCTGCATAGGTCTCATCCCCACAACCCAAAGCTACGTAGGGCAGGTGGATTGGCCATGCTAATTTGACCCTTAATTGAAAAAATTGGGTACTCTAAATTTATTTATCTTTTAATTTTTAAAGAGGTGATGTGGGGAAAATCAGTCTTCTTTAACGACTACAGTCAGTATAGGATAGGGACTCCCACAGTGCTGTTATATTGGGAGTTCCAGGATTTTCACCCAGCATGGAAGAAACAGCATATGTCACAGCCAGGACAGTGTTATTCCATGTGTCATTTGTCCATGCCCACCTGAATATTCAAGTTCACGTGTTTAGGAGGTGCTGTTGAAGAAATCTTGGGAGAGATGCTGTGCTGCATCGTCTTGATGGTACACAGAGCAGCCCGTGTCAGCGATGAAGGGGGTGTATGTTTACAGAAATTAGCCTCACAATATAATACATTATCCAACCATAAATCAGTCCCATTTGACACAGAACTCCCATTGAGTCAGTCTGATTAGAACCATTGCATTCTGGCAATACATAATTTGATCGAAACACTTGGAAAGCTCTGGATCAGTGGGTCCACTAAAATAACAGACACCTACATCAACTGAACACACTTCAATAATAAATTATTTAAACCACCTGGAATTATAATTAGTGATAAATGAACAGAAATTAACAAGTCAATACTTTCCTGAAGCTCTATAATGGCACAGAGTTCAACGCAAAGGCTTTTTCAATTAGATAATGAAAGCACTCAGAATACAGAAAATAGACGACCACAAATCCGTATAAAGTATTTCTATATTTGATAATCATCCATGGGTTGGAAATTTAACTTTACACATTTTGTCCATATATCACCAAAGAATGATCATTCAGCTCAATCATTAAAACTGTTAAATTAAAATCAGCTGCTGGCAGGTTCTTCGATGCTCTTATCAGAATAATCATAACCTTTATTATTGTCACAAGTAGGTTTACGTTAACACTACAATGAAGTTACTGTGAAAATCCCTGTTACCATCTGGGATGGCCACTTCCCAATTACAAAATGGACACTTTGCAAAGATTGCAGGGAAAATGGACAATATTGAGAAAACAAGCAGGTTCAGGGTTTGTCTGTTGATTGGAGCCGCAGCTACCAGACAAGACCAAAACTGTAGGACTATTAGCATACTAATGGCCCATCTCCGGGAACAAAAGAGTACCATTTGAGTAACCGATACTAAGGCAGACACTCTGGCACCAGAGGAAACCAGAACAAAGCAGGCCAACGGCCACCAAGGACACGCCCAGCCATCAGGGCACCCACCCCTTTATTGGATGAAATCAATAGGAACGATCGAGAAACGACCCAATTGATTGGGGCCAAGTTCAAGGCCCGCCCAAAAGCGCGTGAAGCCCCTTTGGGTATAAGAAGGAGCCCCCAAGAGAGAATTGTTCTCTTGGCTCCAGCTCTCACCGAGGAGAGGCCTGTCCAACAGCTGCACCAGAACAAGTAAGTCCAAGGTCAACGCACGCTACCAGACGGACGACCCTAGCTGTTCCCCTTCATCACTTCGACCCCAGCAGCCTCAGAACCGAACTACGGCCATTGTTCCTCTGACTGAGTGGCGCCCGAAGCTAAGTATAGGCTTTAGCAGTAGTGATAGTTTAGTCTGTAGTATTTGTGCATGAGTATATTTAACTGTGTGTGTAAATAAATAAGCATTTGACTTTGAACTAACTAACTGGTGTATCGAGTCTTTGATCAGTATTCGGTTTGAACCTTGTGGCGGTATCGAAAGATACCTGCCGACTCTAGAGCAAACGTAATTGGAATTAAGGAAGGCAACCATATTGACCGCCATATTCAGAGCCAAATAAAGAGAGAAACATTTAGCAACATCCCCTTATTGCCACATTCCGCCGCCTGTTCGGGTACACAGAGGGAGAATTCAGAATGTTCAAATTACCTAACAGCACATCTTTCGGGACTTGTGGGAGGAAACCGGACCGCCCGGAGGAAACCCACACAGACACGGGGAGAACGCGTAGACTCCGCACAGACAGTGACCCAAACCGGGAATCAAACCTGGGACCCTGGAGCCGTGAAGCAACAGTGCTAACCTGGGTGCTTCTGGGCTAATTCATAATCAGCCAGTCACCTTACACAGACATGATAAAACAAAATAGACAAGCATTTAAATAATCATAGATATTCAATCTCCCATCTCCTCAGCACACAAAATAATATAATTAATATTGGGAAAAGCTATTTAAAGGAAGTTAGTGATAAGACTGTGTATCATTTCTCACTTGTATGTTGCAACCCTTCCATTTGTATTAGTGCAGACATCAATTTAATGCTTCATTAAATGCAAGTGCTTCCACAGGAACTGTCACGTCAGGTGATAATACCCCACAAAGCTCTGGAGTTTTGTCTGCCAACTTTGGGAGGAGACAACTGAAATCCAACACGTAAGGCAAACGATGGGACAAGGAGGAGGGGAAAAGAATAAAAGTTAGAGGGAGGCAACCCAGGCTGTTCTCAGGCACTTCCATCCAGCTACACAGTTGCTAATACGACAACCTGCATTATATAGCACCTTTAATGTAGCAAAGCATTTTAAGGCACTAACAAACTAAATAATAATGTGACTGCATCTATCCATGTTTTCCAGATTACATGGACTGAAATACCAACAGATAGAGTTGTGCCAGATGGCCAATTTGCAAATTGACGTCCTATAGGACTTCAAATTTAATCAATTAAACTATTTAATTTCCCTTGTGCTGCAAATTAGGCTTTACATCTTCCAGCTAATGACTGGAGGGTTATTTTATAATGTACGATTCTTTGGAAGGAACCAAATGACTCGCTTTCTTCTGACTAGCCTGGTCAGCACAATATGCATACTGCTCCCCAAGTAGACATTTGGCTAAATTGCAGTTTTAAATTGAGATTTATTTTTGGGTGAAGAATGAAACAAGTATCACTTTCAAAGCCCCTTGAATATGTTGCTTGTCTTTGTATGTGGCTACATGAATCATGAAAGGCAATTCATAATTTCCTTGAGGGGGCGAAGTTCGAAAGAGCAACACATTGCAACAGGATCACACAGTGAACAACACAGAAACATCTGCTGCAGATGATGTACTTTGAAGTTAAGCATTTGCAATATAAAAAACTAAGTGGTAAAGCACTTAGCTAACAACCTATTTGGGCAACTGTCACTTTAAAAGGACAAACGCACCATGGTTTAGGTGTCAGTCTTGGGGTATATAGAAATGGTTTAACAGACAGTAACTTCAGACTGACAGGATCATTTACCACACTATATACACATTAGTTTCAAAATCTTTCCATGGAATCTCTACAGTGCAGAAGGAGGCCATTCAGCCCATCAAGTCTGCATCAACCCTCTGACAGAGCACTCCACACGAGCGCACTTCCCCACCCCATCCCCAAAACCCCTTAACCTCACCTGCACATCCCTGGACACTACTTCCCTGGGCAATTTAGCATGGGCAATCCACCTAATCTGCACATCTTTGGACTGTGGGAGGAAACCGGAGCACCCGGCGGAAACCCACACAGACACGGGGAGTAAGTGCAAACTCCAGATAGACACTCACCCGAGGCTGGAATTGAACCTGGGTCCCTGGCGTTGTGAGGCAGCAGTGCTAACCACTGTACCACCGTGCCGCCCCATGTCTGGAGAATGCTGCAATCAAATGTTACCAACCTATGATAAATTCTAAATGCCATGATTGCACTAATTAGTTAGGCCAGTATTATGTACACATTCAGTAGGAAAGATAGTTAATTTCAAATAGTCCCAACTTGCATTGCAAAAGATTAGCTGCATTCCCTCAGGTGCTTGGTTCTTTTACATGAAAATTTTATTCCTGTACAACAATTGGTCAGGCAAATCAATTGCATTTCTAACAACCAAATTCTTACATTAGCATTTAACTGAAGGTAGACCAAAACTCCCAAAAAATTATTGCGTCCATGTTAGAAAAATCCTCAGAAAACATTGCATCTCAGTCCATCTATTAAATTCTACTGCTTTTCTAAATGCATGTAATACTGGGTCGACAATTAGCATAAAAACTTCACAGGTCAAGTGGTCTTGTTATATAACCACAAGCTGTTGTTGGTGAACGAGCATCTTAAATGAGTTGCAAACTTAATATCCCTGTAGTTCCGAGCTTGTTTATACAAACCTATATCAGGAAAAAGGATATTTGATATTTCTTGGTTTTGGAATGTCACTATCATATTATATGCTGGAAGACATGGTTATGGGCATGATACTGGTTAGGATGGGATCAGTGGCAGAAAGCGTGTGACAATCATCAATAAGAAAGGTGTGAAGGCAAGTGGTTTAGTGTGTTGATGAACCGAGGGTGCCAAGAGAACTTGCATAGCATTTACATAAGGCAAAGAATGAGGTGGCTTGAAGTTGGCTATTGTACTTCAAAAGGAACAAAAAAATGGGAAGATTGCAAATAGACCATAGAATCCCTACAGCGCAGGAGGCCATTTGGCCCATCGAGTTTGCACCGACCTTCCTAAAGAACACCTTACTTTGGCCCACTCTATCCCCACAACCCTATCTAGTCGACACATTTTTGGATACCAAGGGTCACTTTAGCATGGCCAATCCACCTAACCTGCACATCTTTGGACTGTGGGAGGAAACCAGAGCACCCGGCGGAAACCCACCCAGACACGAGGAGAAATTGTAAACTCCACACAGTCACCCAAGGCCGGAATTGAACCCAGGTCCCTGCCACCGTGCCGCCCATGAGAAAAGATAGGTTACGTTAGCTTTTAAAATATGTAGCCATGAGTTAAAAAAATGAATCAATTGTGGGAAGGGCGGCAAGGTGGCACAGTGATTAGCACTGCTGCCTCACGGCACAAAGGGCCCAGGTTCGATTCCAGCTGTCCAGGTGGAGTTTGCATATTCTCCCCATGTCTGCGTGGGTCTCACCCCCACAACACAAAAGGTGTGCAGGGTAGGTGGATTGGCCACGCTAAATTGCTCCTTAATTGGATTTTTATAGTGTTAAAAAATATATATTTTTTTAAATATTTCAATCTACAGTTCAGAAGGTGGATAAATGCTTGACCTAACTTACATTTACAATTCACTGATCTTCTGTATTGATAAAATGTGTGCAAACTGTGCTTTTGTACAGTTGGGTTACATCTGGACAGACATCTGCAGTTAGTTTTCCACACTGTGGGTTGGCAAAATCACTCCCCATAGGCATATATTGCCTGAAGCACATGGAATTTACCTAGCCAATGGAACTGAGACAAAGAGGGAAAAAATTATTTCCATCTCAGAACAGTCAGTTAACGACTTATGAGCACGAATAAATAACGACTTAGGAGCACTTTCCCTCAGTTACTGTTCTGAAGTTGATAGATGAGAGAGAAAAAAAAGGAGGGTAGAACATTTTCTAACTTCAAATAAGAATTCTCTTTTACCAATGTCTGAGCAGCCAACACCATAAACACGGTCATGAAGTTGCGACCATATTAGCACCAACCTCAATCTATGCCAGCGAGATGTGGAAGAGAACAGAAAAAATGTCATGCAAGTTGGACTTCTTTCACCAGTGCTGCCTATGCAAGATTCTGGGCATCAATGGAGAGACAATGAAGACGTACTGGAGGACTGGTCAGAGGCATCTGTGGAACATCATGACCAGCCTCGGTTGTTCCAGAGGAACTACGGAGACTGGTATGACACATGTTTCACCTACTAAACATACACGTCGGCAGAGTGGCAGTGTAAAGAATACCACCAGATGGAAGATGAAGACAGGGCCGGCCAAAGACCGGGTGAAGTAAAAGGAGGACTTCAAAAGCAGAACACTACCTGGGCTGTAGTGAAAGAGACAGTGATAGACTGGGGGCAATGGCAGTCTTGCTGCCCAGAGTTCCACCGGTCCTGTGCAGGACAAAGTCTAAAGTCCACCCATCTTAAAAATACCAATTGTTAATTTCCTACATTTTCTGTGTATAAAGCAACAGTAAAATAAAATACTACATTGGTGTGGTGAAATGTCATTCTTAAGATGAATGGTACAATAACATTGCATGTGACAAAGTGGGAGTTCATTTCCATTTCATGTTTGAGTTTAAGATGGCAATTTGACTGGGGACGAAGGAGTGGGTGAAGAAAGAGCATGATATTGTAGTAAGGAATGTTCCAGTTTCAGATAGAAACATGAGTGGGAATACCAAGAATTCCAGTTGGCAGCTGGCCATCGGATGAATGAAATGAAATGAAAATCGCTTATTGTCACAAGTAGGCTTCAAATTAAGTTACTGTGAAAAGCCCCTAGTCGCCACATTCCGGCGCCTGTTCGGGGAGGCTGGTACGGGAATTGAACCGTGCTGCTGGCCTGCCTTGGTCTGCTTTCAAAGCCAGCGATTTAGCCCTGTGCACACCCTGTGTCCATAAGCCCGAGGTCCTCCAAAACTCTCGCCACATCTTAACTCACAGCAAGTCCCATTCCACTGTGATCACTGCATTCGTTGACCTACAATGGCTCATGGGCAAGCAACCTCTTGCATTTATAAATCCAGGGCGGGATTCTCTAATCCCGCAGCAGTGTGTCCACGCCGTCGTAAACGCCGTCGCGTTTTATGACAGCGTGAGCAGGCCGCTGCCAGGACTAATTCTGGCCCTACTGGGGCCCCTGCCAGCACAGCACTGGAGCGGTTCACGCCGCTCCAGCTGCTGATCACGACGCGAACTGTGCGCCGGGTGATCCGCGCATGCGCAGTGGCGCCGAAGCATCTTCAACACGCCAGCCCCGACGCAACATGGCGCAGGACTACAGAGGCGGGCGCGTAGGAAAGGAGGCCCCCAGCCAGGGAGGCTGGCCCGCCGATCGGTGGACCCCGATTGCGGGCCTAGCCCCCCCACCACCACATGACTCTTCCACGCAAAGGTCCCGCCGGCTCAGAACAGGTTAGAACGGCGCCGGCGAGACTCGGTTTTTCTATTACGGCCGCTCGGCCCATCCGGGCCAGAGAATCGCGGGGGCCAACGACCGACGCCGCGCTGACGCCAATAGCACCAATTCCCCGCTCTGCGGAGAATCGCGTGCCGGCGTCGAGAGGGAGTGGCCCGGTCACGGGGATTCTCCAGCCCAGCCCAGGGCTGGGAGAATCACGCCCCTGATGTTGGTTTTGAAACCTCAGCCTTGCCCCTCCCCATCTCTGTAATCTCCTCCAGCCTCACAACCTTCCACAATAGCTGTGGCGGCATGGTAGCACAATGGTTAGCATTATTGCTTCACAGTGCCAGGGTCCCAGGTTCGATTCCGGCATGGGTCACTGTCTGTGCGGAGTTTGCACAATCTCCCTGTGTCTGCGTGCGTTTTCTCCGCGTGCTCCGGTTTCCTCTCAGGTCCCAAAAGACCTGCTGTTAGGTAATTTGGACAATCTGAATTCTCCCTCCGTGTACCCGAACAGGTGCCAGAATGTGGCGACTAGGGTCTTTTCACTGTAACTTCATTGCAGTATTAATGTAAGCCTACTTGTGACAATAAAGATTATTAATTTTGACCTCTTGTGGATGCCCAATTTTAATTCCTCCACTGGTGGTGGCCTGGGCAACTGAAGGCAAGGATATCAAAGCTCTGGAATACCTTCCCTATACCGCTCCACATTTCTACATCACTTTCCTCCTTTGAAACATTCTTTAAAACCTACGACTTTGACCAAACTTTGATCATCTTGTCTTATATCTGCTTATGTGGTTCATAATGCTCCTGTCCAGGCACTTGGGACATTTTATTACATCAAAGCTGCAATACAAGCTTTACCACTGCTGTTATTATAAAAATACTGGCAGGGAGAAATGGCTGTTTGACTGACAGTCAAGAAGCATCCAACAAAATGTTTAATAGAAGGAAAAGAAATGGGGGGGGGGGGGGGGGGGGGGGGAAAGAGGATAGCCTGTTTTATATAGTGTTAAAATGTGATTTGTACTCATTCATGACATCATCACAAATTAGCAAAGCAAAATGCTCCTCATTCTGACTTACAAAAAATGTGTTACACCTAACTCTGCTCACTGATCAAAGATAAAACTCCAAGACAAGGTAAAAACTTCATTTTCTTTTGATTCTCATCTTTTGAGACAACAAAGAAGGATTGGTACATCTCTCTAAACAAAAGATGATGTTGATTGAACAGGGAGCACATCTGCGTTCTTTGTTAGAGGGAGAGAAAAAATATTAATCTCGCCATGCTTGCATTAGAAACTTGTCAGTATTTAAATAATTTGTCATGTAATTATTATTCCTACTTCCTTTGGCAGCATAAAGCAGGAAGAACTAGTAAACGATTCATTGAATCAGGTTTAACAAAGATATGTGAATTCACACATCCACTGAAATTTTTATTGGAGTCTATTTGTGCTTCTCTGTCAAGTGCACTCCAGCCCGCTGGCCAAATTTTTTATATTTATGCAGCAAATAATTTTAATACGAATATATTTGAATAACATGATTAATAAACAACAGGAAAGTCAGAGAACCCCACTGACATCATGATTACAGCATGGGGTTGTAGTAACAATCGATGGAACTGAGAGCTGTATGGTTTTGGGTACTTATGAAAAATGCCAAAGAGAAATGTAAAATTGCATTCATACATTAAAAAGGTAGCAAGAGTAAACTCAAAATCTACTCAAAGTAGAAGTCACCCCTCCAGAATTAAACTTAAATTACTGTTTTGTCCGAAAGAAAACACAGTTTTCTGTGATAAAAGTTTGGGGCAGGGTGTTGATGTGAACAACAATGCCTTAAAATTATGCTGAATGTGGGCAACAAAGGAGCACAAAAATCATCTACTCGGGTTGGTATCTTGGAATATACGAGCGACTGCTGGATCAAGGAGAACTGGTTTCCTAACTCCTGCTGTTGGGATTTTTAACAAATGTGGCAGACTGTTTCTGCACTACAGGGGTATTGACGTGCTTTCATTTTACAGCCGCTTTCATTTGCATGTTTGGACATGCGTGTTCTTATCATACTTACAGATAACCTCATAAACTTTGCAGTACTGTTATAACATTGCGCCTTAAAATTAAGGTATTCATGTCGAATTGATCTGGTACGGTCACAAGGATAGGCCATTCAACCCCTTGAGCTTGGCTGATCGGATTGTGGCCTTTCCTGCCTAACCCCCACAATCCTAGGCTCCTTTGGTTGTATATTTTGTATCTCACATCTCTGCAGAGAGGACACAAGTTTCTAAGTCTGTAATGGTTATTCACAGTGCTTCAAAATGTCTACTCCAGTTTGTCGACAGTCTGTTTACTTTTCTCAGAGTCCACACCGAAGCTTAACTAATCAAGCAGAGTGAGCATCAGTAATAAACAGACTCACATCAGGAATAAACACACTCACAATCAAATACAGAGCAGTTAAGACCATAAGAAATAGGAAAAGGAGTAGGCTGTTCGATCCCTCTGCCATTTGATAGGATCGTGGCTGATCCAACATTCCTCATGCCCACTTTCCCGCCCTTACCCCATAACCCTGGATTCCTTCACTGATCAAGAATCTATCTCAGCCTTAAATATACACAAGGACTCTAACCCCACAGCTCTCGGGCAAGGTGTTCCAAAGACTCTCATCCCTCAGAAAATAAATTCTTCCTCATCTCAGTCTCACAATAAAAGGATGCCAATTTAAGACTATGCCCTTTGGTCTTAGACTCTCCGTGAGGGAAAACATCCTCTCAGCAGTTACCCTGTCAAGCCCTCTGCGAATCCTAAGTATCAAAGGACTTCTGGTGGCATGATGTGCGGGGAAGACGAGCCCGAGGTGGTGTCCGCTGGAAAACTGACGTTTCTGCCCTTTTTACCGGTCTTTTACTTCTCGGTAACTCTTGAAATATAGCGGGGAAGAGTTCTTCCTTCTCCGAGATGCCGAAGGGAGGTAGAGCCAAAAAGGTTTTGAGCCGAAACCCATCGACTGATTCTGATCTCAGGGATCTACTGGCGGTAAGATGGCAGAGGTAGCTTCTTCCTCTCCTACCACTCCACTAACGGACAAGGCTCTCACCAGCATTTTGGTAATCAAGCTGGATAAACACCGACAAAACTTGCGGTGAATCTTAAAGATCAATTGTAGCGGTTAGTGGACTCCATCTTGGGGGTGGACCGCCGATACTCACTCGTCCCAACTCCAGAGCTACTGACGCACAGGAAAAAGTTACAATTCGAACTGATATCTACCAGTAAGGCTGTGCATCAGTTATGGCGCTCCGGGGTACCTTCTATCATTAGAAGAAAGCCAGTCATCTTCTGGGTCATCAACTCAAGCGGCAGACTGTCTCTCGAGAGATTCCTATTATTTGTATTAAAGATGGCAATCTTGCTACCACTCCTCTCCAGGTCAATGCAGTTTTCAGATCATATTACCGTGACCTGTATGAGTGAGAACCCCCTTTGGAAAAAAATCAAGTATGACTAGCTTTCTGGATGGTTCGCATTTCTCGACTATCTAAGAAAGTAGGAGACAAGAATAAGATTCCCCATTATGCCTGGGAGAGATTTTAAAGTTCATTAGGCTGCTGCAATCCGGCAAAGCCCCAGGTCCTGATGGCTCCCCAGTGAGTTTTATAAACAGTTTTCGGAACAGCTCATACCCTTAATAATGGAGATTTTTAACGACTCACTGTCTCAGGGTTCATTGCCCCCGATTCTCACTCAAGCCTCAATTTCTTTGCTCCTTAAGGGTGACAAGGACCCAGTACAGTGTGATTCATACTGTACTGTGATTCATACTGTGAAGGGTAGGTCATGCCTCACAAACCTTATTGAGTTCTTTGAGAAGGTGACTGAACAGGTAGACGAGGGTAGAGCAGTTGATGTGGTGTATATGGATTTCAGCAAAGCGTTTGATAAGGTTCCCCACGGTAGGCTATTGCAAAAAATACGGAGGCTGGGGATTAAGGGTGATTTAGAGATGTGGATCAGAAATTGGCTAGCTGAAAGAAGACAGAGAGTGGTGGTTGATGGGAAATGTTCAGAATGGAGTACAGTCACAAGTGGAGTACCACAAGGATCTGTTCTGGGGCCGTTGCTGTTTGTCATTTTTATCAATGACCTAGAGGAAGGCACAGAAGGGTGGGTGAGTAAATTTGCAGATGATACTAAAGTCGGTGGTGTTGTCGATAGTGTGGAAGGATGTAGCAGGTTACAGAGGGATATAGATAAGCTGCAGAGCTGGGCTGAGAGGTGGCAAATGGAGTTTAATGTAGAGAAGTGTGAGGTGATTCACTTTGGAAGGAATAACAGGAATGCGGAATATTTGGCTAATGGTAAAGTTCTTGAAAGTGTGGCTGAGCAGAGGGATCTAGGTGTCCATGTACATAGATCCCTGAAGGTTGCCACCCAGGTTGATAGGGTTGTGAAGAAGGCCTATGGAGTGTTGGCCTTTATTGGTAGAGGGATTGAGTTCCGGAGTCGGGAGGTCATGTTGCAGCTGTACAGAACTCTGGTCCGGCCGCATTTGGAGTATTGCGTACAGTTCTGGTCACCGCATTATAGGAAGGACGTGGAGGCTTTGGAGCGGGTGCAGAGGAGATTTACCAGGATGTTGCCTGGTATGGAGGGAAAATCTTATGAGGAAAGGCTGATGGACTTGAGGTTGTTTTCGTTGGAGAGAAGAAGGTTAAGAGGAGACTTAATAGAGGCATACAAAATGATCAGGGGGTTGGATAGGGTGGACAGTGAGAGCCTTCTCCCGCGGATGGATATGGCTGGCACGAGGGGACATAACTTTAAACTGAGGGGTAATAGATATAGGACAGAGGTCAGAGGCAGGTTCTTTACGCAAAGAGTAGTGAGGCCGTGGAATGCCCTACCTGCTACAGTAGTGAACTCGCCAACATTGAGGGCATTTAAAAGTTTATTGGATAAACATATGGATGATAATGGCATAGTGTAGGTTAGATGGCTTTTGTTTCGGTGCAACATCGTGGGCCGAAGGGCCTGTACTGCGCTGTATTGTTCTATGTTCTATGTTCTATGTTCTATACCGACCCATCTCACTTTTGAATATGGACATCAAGCTGCTGGCTTGGCTGGAGCCTTGTCTCCTGGCATAATATCAGAGGACCAAAGGGGCTTTGTGAAGGGCCGACAATTGTCGACCAGTATTCAACGTCTTCTGAACATCATCCTCTCCCCTACACAGTTCCAGAACCTGGAGGTTATAGTGTCTTTGGATGCAGAAAAAGCATTTGAGAGGGTGGAATGGGACTATCTACTCGAGATTCTCGGGAGATTTGGATTCAGCCCTAAATTTCCTCCTGGATTATTCTGTATAATGTCCCTATGGCCAGTATTCGTACAAACACTGTATTCCCAGATTACTTTCCCTTGGGTAGGGACACTAGACAGGGCTGTCCTCTCGCCCCGCTGCTCTTTGCCTTGGCGATTGAGCCTCTCTCAACAGTGTTGAGAACCTCTGGTCAGTGGAGGGGTATCTGTCGGAATGGAATGGAGCATTGGATATCATTTTATGTAGATGACCTACTTCTGTACATTACAGACCCAACTCCCTCCAAAGAAAGCATAATTAGGACGCTCACTACATTTGGTACCTTTTTCCGGCTATAAATTAAAATTAGGTAGAGTGAGTGTTTTCCAATGAATCCAACTGCTGGAGGCAATTTAGTTCATTGCCATTTTGCCTCTCTTACACCAGTTTTTGGGGGTGAGTGTAGCCCATAATTAGGCCTCACTTCACAAATTAAACTACTCAAGCCTCATCAATGCAGAGGTGAAGCAGCCTCCCTCTGTCCCTGGCAGGTAGGATCCAAACTTCCCAGATTTCTATTGTCTTTCAAAGCATCCCTATTTGTTTGACCAAATCATTTTTTATTGGGATCAACAAATTGATTTTGGTTTTTATTTAACTAACTAACTAAATAAATAATCTTTACTGTCACAAGTCAGCTTACATTAACACTGCAATGAATTTACTGTGAAAATCCCCTAGTCGCCACATTCCGGCACCTTTTCGGGTACACTGAGGGAGAATTCAGAATGTCCAAATTACTTAATAGCACATATTTCAAGACTTGTGGGAGGAAACCAGAGCACCCGGAGGAAACCCACGCAGACACAGGGAGAACGTGCAGACTCCATACAGACAGTGACCCAAGCTGGGAATTGAACCTGGGACCCTGGTTTTGTGAAGCAGCAGTGCTAACCACTGTGCTACCATGCTGTCCTTTTGGGCGGGTGAGTGTCCCAGAGACCACAGTGCTCTGTTCCAGAGAGACAGCGGATTGAGAGGCTTGGCCCTCCAGAATATTTTGGTTTACTATTGGGCTGCCAAATTCAATCCTACAGTGGCTGAGTGGCCCTGACTCAGCTTGGGGCAAAATGGAGGCCTGTTCTTGCACCCCCTCTCGCCACGCTATAATTACTCCACCACTGCCTTTCTCCCCTGTGGGATTTTCTTCAAATCTTGTGGTGCTTTCTTACCTCAGGATTTGGAAACAGTTCTGGCAGCATTTCAAACTTCTCTCCCAGTCTTCTTTAGTCCCCTATTTGTAATAATAACCTCTTGTGCATTGTGGGGATCTATTAGTAGAGGGGAGTTTTGCCAGTTTTGAGGAGCTGGCTGACAAATTCCAGTTTGCCAGTTCCAACCTCTTTTGTTACTTTCAAATCCGTGACTGTTCTCGTACCCCGCCCCCCCCCCCCCCTCTCTCTCTCTCTCTCTCTCTCTTTGCTGAGGTGGATTTTGCTCTTGGTGCAGCCTGGCAGGGGGGTCTATTTCAGATCTTTATGGCCTTATCCTTTCATCCAATCCTGCCCTTTTAGATGGGGTGAGGGAGAGGTGGGAGAGAGAACTGGGTCCTGTGCTTACAGATGAGGCTTTGAGGGAAGCCATCTACAGGGTGAACTCCACTTCTTCCTGCCCCTAATTCAGTTTAAAGTATTACACAGGACGCATGGACCAGGCCTAGGATGAGTGGGTTTTTGCAGGATGTGGAAGACAAGTTGTTCACTTGTGCCAGCTAACCACACTCCCATGTTTTGGCCTTGTCCCAAACTCACTACCTTTTGGATTTCCTTTTTTTAGTACGATATCAGAGATTCTTCAGGTGGTTTTAGACCCTTGTCTACTAGTAGCCATATCAGGGGTCTCAGACTTACCAGTACTTCATTCTGGGGTAGGGGCAAATGTTCTCGCCTTTGCCTCTTTGGTGGCCAGGAGGCGAATATTGCTTGGCTGGAGATCTCCCACCCCACCCAGTGCATCCGCCTGGTTGGGCAATTTGGTGTCATTTCTGCACTTGGACAAAATTAAGTAAACTATCAGGGGGTCGGTGGGGAGGTTCTACCTGAGATACAACCATTTATCTCTTCCTTTAAAGATTTAGACACCGTCAGTTATTAGGGGGTTTAGTCTATAGTTGGGTTAGGTTTTATGTTGCAATTTTGATGAAAGATTGGTGTACAATGTTTTGACATTGTACTTGGACTTTTAGATCTTTGTTTGTTGATTGTTTATAATATGGTCAATGTTTGTTTATAAAATTTCAAGAACTAAGTTTGCAAAAACAAATAGAGGCAGGCAATTTTTGGGATGAAGAGAATGTTAGGTAGGCAGTTCAACTCTGAAAATGCCAAGTTTGCCACCAGTTTGGTTGAGCCTAAAATAATGGTTAGGCAGGGGTCGGTGTGAGTAGCAAGGGTGTGGAATTTATGGCAGCAGCTGAAGATTATGCCTTTGGTTGAGCCGTGTCAAAATCCAGTAACTCACTAAACAGCACTGTTTATCGCATGGACTGTAACAGTTGAAGAAGGCAGCTTGCCACCACCTTCTCAAGGGCAAATAGAGATGCAGGGTGTGGTGCAGGTTTATGCTGACTGGTATGAGGAAACAGAAGTATAAATGAAACAGTTAAAAACTGGGGCTTTAAAAAAACAATCATTTAATGGTTACAGAACAGAAGATGGCCATTCAGAACATCATGTCTGTGTCAGATCACTGTTAGAGAAACTCCGCTCTCTAACTCATCTTTTTGTAGACCTGCAATTTTTTTCTCTTCAGATACTTAGCCAATTTTAATAGAACAGGTACAACTTCTGGTGATACAATAGGCCTGTCTAAAATAAAGAGACTGGTAGTTAGAAACTTCACCCGTCCACATTTCCAAAAAGCCCAATTTCAGGTGTTTGCCCAGTACACACAGACTAGGAGTAGTGAATCATTCAGCCCCTCGAGCCTGCTCTGCAATTCGATTAGATCTTGGTTGATCTGATTGTGACCTCATCTCCACATTCCGCCCACCCCTGATAACCTTTGTCTCCCTTGTTAGCCAAGAGCCTACCTACCTCTGCCTGTAAATTATTCGCTGTCCCTGCCTCTACTGCTCTCTGGGGAAGAGAGTTCCAAAGATTCATGACCCTCACAGAAACAATGTCTCCTTATCTCCAGCTTGAATAGGAAACCTCTTATTTTTAAATTTGTTCTCGTCTCTCCAGTGTGGGATTCCTTTCAGCAGAGTGGCTCAATATACACGATCTACCATTGTCAAATATTGTAGATTCAGAATATGTATTTGTTAGCAGCTCTACACAAGATCAGTTTCTGCGTTCTTTGGTACCTCCCCCAAAATGCTGTATCCGTACACACCCCCACCCTATCCCGACTCTCTGCTCAATAACAAATTACTTAATGTGCTCACTCGAACAATTTGGAACAGCTCTCCAGTTAGTATTCAAATACATGCAAAATGGTAAGATAATACCAAAACAGAAGACATACTTGCGGCATTTTCATGCTTTACAAAAAAGCATCAAAACTGTGGTTAAGTAAATCCGTAGTTATTGTTATACGTGTCGGACCCAGCGGGGGGGATGATAGAGGTTATGCGAATTTTGAGGGGTTTCGGGGATTTCTCGGGGTATAGGCTAAACATGGGGAAGAGTGAATTATTTGTGATACATCCAGGGGACCAGAGTAGAGAGATAGAAGGCTTGCCTCTACGGAAAGTGGAAAGAAACTTCCGATACCTGGGGATTCAGATCGCTAGGAGCTGGGGAACCTTGCACAGACTTAATCTGACACGGTTGGTAGAACAAATGGAGGAGGACTTCAAGAGGTGGGACATGCAGCCTCTATCGCTGGCGGGCAGGGTGCAAACAATTAAGATGATGGTCCTCCCGAGGTTCTTATTTGTATTTCAATGTCTCCCTATATTAATCACCAAGACCTTCTTTAATAAAATAGACAGGAGCATCACGAGCTTCGTGTGGGCAGGGAAAGTTCCGAGAGTAAGGAGGGGGTTCCTTCAGCGTAGTAGGGACAGAGGAGGATTGGCACTACCGAACTTGGGCGATTACTATTGGGCCGCCAATGTGGCAATGATACGTAAATGGATGATGGAGGGTGAGGGAGCGGCGTGGAAAAGACTGGAGAGAAAGTCCTGTAAAGGGACGAGTTTAGAGGCGCTGGTGACGGCGCCGCTACCGATCTTACCTAAAAAGTTTACCACGAACCCGGTGGTGGCGGCAACATTGAATATCTGGGGACAGTGGAGGCGACAGAGAGGGGTGCGGGGAGCCCTGGTGGGGTCCCCAATCAGGAACAACCATAGGTTCGCCCCAGGAAGAATGGATGGAGGATTTCAGAGCTGGTACCAGTTGGGAATTAGGAAGGTGGGAGATTTATTCATAGATGGGACTTTTGCGAGCTTGGGAGCATTGGAGGAAAAGTATAAGTTGCCCCGGGGAAATTTCTTGAGATATATGCAGGTGAGGGCGTTTACTAGACAACAGGTGAGGGAATTTCCGTTGCTCCCGACACAGGGGATACAGGACAGGGTGCTTTCAGGGGTGTGGGTCGGAGAGGGCAAGGTGTCAGAGATTTACCGAGAGATGAGGGAAGAGGGGGAGGAGTCGGTGGGCGAACTTAAAGGAAAGTGGGAAGAAGAACTAGGGGAGGAGATAGAGGAGGGTATGTGGGCTGATGCCCTAAGCAGGATAAATTCCTCTTCCTCATGCGCCAGGCTTAGCCTGATTCAATTTAAGGTGCTACATAGAGCACACATAACGGGAGCAAGATTGAGCAGGTTCTTTGGAGTGGAGGACAAATGTGGGAGGTGTGGCGGGAGCCCAGCAAACCACGCACATATGTTTTGGGCGTGCCCGGCACTGGAAGGGTATTGGAAGGGAGTGACGGGAGTGATTTCGCGGGTGGTGAAGGCCGGGTCAAACCAGGCTGGGGGTTAGCTCTATTTGGAGTTGCGGAAGAGCCGGGAGTGCAGGAGGCGAAAGAGGCCGACGTTGTGCCCTTTGCGTCCCTAGTAGCCCGGCGCAGGATCCTACTCATGTGGAAGGAGGCGAAACCCCCCAGACTGGAGGCCTGGGTAAATGATATGGCGGGGTTCATTAAACTGGAGCAGATAAAGTTTGCCCTGAGAGGATCGGCTCAAGGGTTCACCAGGCGGTGGCAGCCATTTCTCGACTACCTAGGGGAACGTTAGAGGGAAGACAGATGACCAGCAGCAGCAACCCAGGGGGAAGGGGGGGGGGATTTAGTTTAGTTTAGGTCAAAGATAAAGGGGTTTTGTTACTTGTGTATTGTTAAAAATTTCTGTATTGTTATTGTTGCGTTTGCTTTGTAAGAGGGGAAAAATTGTTGCTTGGGAAAAAAATTTCAATAAAACATATTTTTTAAAAAAGTAAATCCGTAGTAAAATGATAACTTTTGTAAACAATCATTCCAAAATTTAAAGAACTCACTAGAATTATTTACTGTTTTCCAAAAATTACATCGCAAGTCAATTAAGTATTCTTTAGAATAAAACCTTGATAAAATTATAAACACTTTCCGCAGTATAAATTTCCGAGTCACAGGCCACTTAATAACCACTAAACAGTTAATGCCAGGAACTGAGCAAATTCAACTGCAAATTCACTTTGCAAGATAATTATTTATTTTAAATTCTCTATGAATGCTACAACTAAGCCAAAAGTCTGTCCACCCCGGAGCTGAAAGCGGCAAAAGCAAAGTCTCGTCTTGTTAAATTCCGTACACTCCAAAACATATTTTCAGAAATTTAGCTTTCCTTTGTTTGTAACCCACATATCTGCTTCATTACCAAAGCTGCCAACTTCCAGCTCTGTAACAACGCCCTGCTCTGCCCTGACCTTAACTCAGCTGCTGCGGAAACTCTCGTCCATGCCTTAGTTACCTCAAGATTAGACTTATTTCAATGTATTTCAGACTGGACTCCCATCTTGCACCCTCCATAAACTGGGGTTCATCCAAAAGTCCTTCATTTGGCTGCTCGCTGGCCTACATGGCCGCAACACCTTGAAAATTCTCATCCTTGCTTTCAAATCCCTCCAAGCTATCAATGCTCCTCCAACCAATTCTGGCCTCTTGCACATCCATTATTCCACCATTGATGACCATGCCTATAGCTGCATAGGCCCTAGCCTCCCTAAATCTCACCACCTCTCTCTCTTTCCTCTGTTTTAAGATGCTTCTTAAAATCTCTCTTTAATCAAGCTTCTGGTCACACATCTAAATATCCTCTTGGATATGTCTCAGTGTCAAATTTTGTTTGATAACACTTCTGTGAAGGGCCTTGGGATGTTTTAACACATAAAATGCGCTACAATGTTGTCGAGAGGAAAGCAGAATGGAATCTGCAATTTTCATGGTTTGATCAGCATCTTAATAAAATAACCCAGGAAACACTGGGTATATATGAGATTGCTCATATTTTTATATTCCTGTTTCAGTAACGAACAATTCTTCCTTTAAAACTCATGTATACAAATGAAGCAGTCCTCACATTCATGCTAGTTTATTTGTAGGAGATAATAATAATAATAATAATAGCTTGTCACAAGTAGGCTTCAATAAAGTTACTGTGAAAAGCCCCTAGTCGCCACATTCCAGCGCCTGTTCGGGGAGGTTGGTACGGAAATTGAACCCGTGCCGCTGCCTTGTTCTGCATTACAAGTCAGCTATTTAGCCCACTGTGCTAAACCATCGCCTGATTTAGAATTAAAAGAATTCATCTCTTTTCTTTCACCAGACTGAAAACTAAAATATAAAGCATCTAAATTTGAATGCAAATAAAATTTTATTTGAATAGTATGGTAGTCTGTGTAGAGGTATTACGGTACCTGGTAATGCTGGAACACCATTGGTAGATATTGTATGTTTCCTATTGGTCAAGCTGTATGGTAGTTCCGCCCTGCAAGGCGGGGTATAAGAGCCCGTGCCGTCCCAGCAGCCTTCATTCTGTACCTGAGCTGCTGGGGGAAACATCTAGCTTATTAAAGCCTTCAGTTGGACTACAACCTCGCTTTAGTGGTCATTGATCGTGCATCAAATAGTTTGTACAATATTTTTGCCTTTTTAGGTGAATTCCATGCGGTAACATTTCCTTAATGAAAGGTGCACCCCATTAAGTTAGATCTTTCAGAAGAACACAAAAACAATTTTTGTGCCCTTGTTATTTGAGATGGGGTGGCCAAACGGTCACAAAATGTCAGTGATCCAGTTTTTACTTTGACCGTAAGGAATCTAAAAACATTACAGCGCTACACGTGATGTCAGAAGACCTCCCTAAAGCATTAGGTAAAATCATACTTCTGGTGTTATTCAGTATTAAACACAGTATTATACACACAGAGGGCAATAATCGTTTTCTAGTAGCAATTTAAATGTTACCTTTTATTTGCATGTGATAGATATCAAAAAACAGATATCTGGGTGATAACATTTCATAGAATTTACAGAATTTCATAGAATTTACAGTGCAGAAGGAGGCCATTCGGCCCATCGAGTCTGCACCGGCTCTTGGAAAGAGCACCCTACCCAAGGTCCACACCGCCACCCTATCCCCATAACCCAGTAACCCCACCCAACACTAAGGGCAATTTTGGACACTAAGGGCAATTTTGGACACTAAGGGCAATTTAGCATGGCCAATCCACCTAACCTGCACATCTTTGGACTGTGGGAGGAAACCGGAGCACCCGGAGGAAACCCACGCACACACGGGGAGGATGTGCAGACTCTGCACAGACAGTGACCCAAGCCGGAATCGAACCTGGGACCCTGGAGCTGTGAAGCAATTGTGCTATCCACAATGCTACCGCGCTGCCACATGTCATAAGAATAAACAAAACCAAATGTCACAAATCACAGGAGCAAAGCACAAGCAGTTTGCTGCCATCATCTGACCCCAAGATGAGACTTAAATAATGTATGGTCACTCACTTCTATTCTGATCTGTGTCAGTTTTCTGCTAACTGTAGCGATCAGTCTGCCCCATAAGCTAATGTATTTTCTCTACGAAAGGAGTTTTCGTCTCATAGGACCTTCTGGCTTTAGAGTCAAAGGTCTGCATAAATCTTCAAATTTAAGTTGTGCCCATAAGTAGAGCCATAAACACCTTATCTGACCTAGTTTGTTCATGGTAGGAGAGTGCCTCACACATCACCTTTCGTCTAATAAATTTTGAAATCCAACGACTGAGCAGCTTTTCCTCATTTCCTATTAACTGGGCCTTTGGGTTGATTTTCCTGTTGTTCATAAGGGATCTGTTCCACTTTCCAGGCTGGTCTTCCTGGAGCACAGATTATACAAATTAAAAGATTAGGCCTGTCTATTCAAATTATTTTGATCTTAAAATAAGCGATGTGTTAAATGGAGATTGAAAGACTGAATGAAAACAGGTTTTTAAAACCTTTGAATTCCCAGGCAAGATACTCAGCCCTGCTGACCAGAAAGCGGCAGCTTTTTTATAGTCAGTCTGTGCAGAGTTAAATTATGTCAGCTACTTCAATTGGTCAGGATGCCCCCTTTGGAGATATGGGGAAAAGGAGGAAGGGAGAAAATATAAAATATAAACCCCAGGTTCCTATTTCTGATAAATTTTCACCTCTCCTAGAAAATGTGCATAGGCAGGACACCAGTGGCCTTTTTTCAGTACTGCAAGCACTTCGGAGCATTGCATTTTACAAAAGATGTTGGTCTTGGAGGAAGAGCAACATTGATTTAACAGAATTATCCCTGGACTCCAAGGGATAAATTTCACAAACTAAGGGTATATTCCCCACAACCTAGATGGTAATGGGGTTACTTAATCGAATGGTAGACAAAACTACCTCCGCTGGTTTGGAAGTCTAGCACCAGGTGACATAGTCTAAAAGCATTATGGGACCTTTCAGGGGTGAAATTAGGAAAAACGTCTTCATACAAAAAGTGTAGCAGAAGTTTGGAACTCTCTTCCTCAAACAGCAATTAACATTGTTAAATTTAAAACAGGGATTGATAGATTTTTGTTCACCAAAGATATTAAAGGATAATGGCAGTTATTATCATAGAATTTACAGTGCAGAAGGCCATTCGTGTCTGCACCAGCCCTTAGAAACCCAGTAACCCCACCTAACCACTTTTTGGACACAAAGGGCAATTTAGGCTGGTCAATCCACCTAACCTGCATATCTTTGGACTATGGAAGGAAACCCACGCAGACATGGGGAGTGCGTGCAGACTCCGCACATAGTGACCCAAACAGGAACATAACCTGGGATCCTGGCGCTGTGAAGCAACAGTACTAACCACTGTGCTACCGTGCCGTCCGATGGAGCGAGATCTCAGGTCAGCTATCATCTCATTGAATGGTACAAGGGGCTAAATGGCCTACTTCTGTTCCTATGTCCCTCTATACTTGACAATATCATGGACATATTTATGTAACCCCAAGTGGATAGTTTTAAGCAAATCAGGGATGAATTTTCTACTGAAATTAATTAGCATACTATAAACTATAACAGAGACATATAAGCTATATTACCAGTTAAAACTTGCAGCAATACACATGGGGAGTCAGACCAAGTGTGTTTAGTCAGATGAAGAAATAACTGGACGAGAGCTTGCAATTGTACTCCGGTCTCCACTTTTAAGTCATATTCATTCCTTTGATTTGATACTATTTATAGGTAAATAGCAAACCTTTCAGCAATCTGGAAGTATGAGTTGAGGAACAGAGAAAAACAAACTAACAGTGTTACTTTAGCATGGCCATTTATGTAGTAGTTTCCATCATAAATAAGGACATTGAGATTTATAATGGACGCATGCAGTCATACGATTCAATATACATTATAGATGGGCAAGTGTGTTTTCTAACTGGCTAGAAGGTAAGTACTGTGATTCAGTACAATTCAACCTTGCCCCTCGCCTGAGGTGTGGTGAACCTCGGGTAAACCACCATCAGTCAGCTCTCCCCTCAAAAGGGGAAAGCAGCCTATGATCATCTGGGACTATGGTGACTTTACCTTTACTGTGGTGAGCAGAGATATATAGGGGCCCAAGATCAGAAATCACTATAAGCTCGTAGACAGTTACAAAAAGATAAGCTAATGGAATTTTGGCTTTTATCTCAAATTGCTTGGATTACAATGGGATGGAAGATATTTTACAGATGTAGAGGGCTCCAGTTAGATACAAACCTGGGCTCCACAGTTGACATCAGGTGTTGGGGGAGGACGCAGGGTTTATTGGTGGGGTTAGGGTGCAATATGGTTTCATCCCCACAACCCAAAGATGTGCAGGGTAGGTGGATTATTTATTTTTAAATAATTTTTATTGTCACAAGTAGGCTTACATTAACACTGCAATGGAGTTAAATTGCCCCTTAATTGGGAAAAAAATAATTGGGTAATCAATTCTTTTTGAATTATTTAAAAATAACACCATAATTTGTCAGTTGTATAGGGAAACTACTTTCAAGAGTTTTCTTTTGGATCAGCTGTTCAGAAAAGTTTATCTTCGCGCCAGTACTTGCATGTACAGGATATTGTAGTTAGTGCTAATCTTCATGTCAAATAGGCTAATGCTGCACATCTGAAACACAAGACATAGGGCGCGATCTACCTGAATGGGGACAGAGTCCTATTGCACGAGATTAGGCAGGTGTTTCCCGGTGCTTAGAACGGCGAGTAGCACCCCGCTATCTAATGCCCATCAGGGTAGATCGGGGACCTCTCCGGGAACTCTCCGATTACGCCGCACTTAGCCCCATTTTCTGCACTAAGGGGCTCTCTCACCAGAACTCTTCAGTGTAGCGAGAGTCGGGGAGACACCCCGATCTCTCGAGCCCCCAACCTGACCCCCGAAACCGCCCCTGCACCCCTCAACTCACTATAAGGGGTACCTATGTAGTGCCAGGCTAGCACCCAGAGCAGGAGGCATGCACCTGGGGGTCTCCAGTACCCTGTGAGATCCCACGTGTGCTGTTCTGTCTGGTTCCCATTTGTGGAGACCCGCACTGATCGGCACTCGCCCGAGGTCTCAAAGGCAGGAGTTAGAATCCACACCTTGGTTAGAGTTTGGGAATGCATATTAGAGTGACACTAGCTGTCTCGCTCTAATATGCATATTTTCCAGAAAGTGATCCCACCCAAAATGGGGCGGATTCACATTGCGACATCTCGCAAGATCACGTTATATCTCGCAAGGCATGGGAGCCATGTAGATCCCGGGAGTGGGATCTCCTGGCATCTACCGGCTGCGTTGCGCTGGACCGCTTTTTAGGCGCAATGCGCCTGGTATATCCCACCCAGAATAAATAATGGTGTTACTTTGAAAAGTAAAATGACAGATAAGCTTTTACTTCCACCATAACCCTGCTTCCACCAATTTGCCACCAAATCACTTTCTTCCTCAACTGAAGGTTGATTGGTTGTGGTTCTCGCTGGACAAACAGGTGAAAATGTACAGAATTGAGGCAGTCAGCCTCGGAGGAGAAAAGGAAAAACTTGACATCGACTCCTTGAATTATGGTATTTACCAGATTTTGAGAGGTGTACTGATACAGATGTTGGAATAGACATTTCTGACATGTTAGCTGGAAGATTTATAATGACAAGCAACTTTGCAAAGGTAAAAAGTTAAAAAAATAAAGACATCAGAATCGTCCCAGATTTGGGAATTTGCTTCACACTCTAGCACTTCATCATAACTGCTCTACACGCATGCTACAGAGTTAGGCAATACGCACCATAAGGCTTCAACGAGCATGACATTTAGCTAATATCTGCCTTTGTGCAAGTCAAGATTGAAATGGAACATGAGGTTCAGTCAGCAATTTCCTTGAAATTATATTTGCAAAGACACTTTTCCAGCCTATATAACACTGTTAGTTTAAAAACCATTCATATCTTTCGATTTTCTTTAATGCATAATCCTCTCATACCAAATGTGGCTCAATCCCATCTGTTGCAGCACTTTAATGCAAATTCTCGCAGGTCTCATTCTCAGAAGAGATTGTAAAATCATGACCCAAAGTGGCATCATTCAATCTCACTTAGAAAAGTGCATTTTACCATTTATCAATAACTCTCATCAGGGATTCAATAAAAGCTCATTCCACTCTCGTCATGTGCTGATCATCAAGCAGCACAGAATCTAGTAGACTTGGTTATTCACCAAGCTGCCAAAACTTCTGTTCCAACTGATCTGAGACAAAAGGAATGGCCTGAATGAACCATCCCCTCCAAACACACAACACAAGCAGAGTAAAACTTTGCATACGAGAGGACTACAATACCAAAGCTCAAAAATATTCTTTTTTGGAATATTAATATAAAAGCAAATTACTACAGGTGCTGGAATCTGAAACAAAAACAGAAAATACTAAACAATCTCTGCAGGTCTGACAGTGTCTGTGGAGAGAAAGGGGAGCTAACGTTGACAGTCTGGATGACTATCAATTTTTAAAAAATATTGTTCGCTTTGGACAAGTCTGATCAGAGTCCTGCAGCCATGGTTTTCTATCTGTAGCATAATTAGATACTACTGTGTATCATAGCATAGATTGGAAACTCCGCACTCATCACAGCTCCTTTAAAGATCTCCATGGTGAACCTGCTCAGGAACAAAAACATTGAACATCTGCAACAAAATACCTTGCGATTCAGGTCACCTACCAACACCACAACATTCCTTTGAATCTCACAGTTGTAGCAAAATGTTGATTGATCCATTAAATTTAAATGCAGATGATCTCTGCCATCCTTGCCCTCAAGTGCATCTAATAGGCACTAATCATTTTTTACCCCGGATGTTCCCTATTCCTATGGGATGCTAGCCGGGATAATCATCAATTCAATAGCCAAACCTACTTTTCTGATTCACTCCTGTTGTGTATTCATGTTTGTTCCTAGTTGGAACAAGGTCACTTTAAGAGTTCTACCACGTGATGGACCAATGACATCATCGGCAGTTTAGGCGGGCTAACAATCAGTCTATTCTTTTATTTAATATTTTTATTCAAGGCTTTTTCAAATTATTTAGAAAGCAGAGAACACAAGTAACCATCATCAACAAACAGTGGCTATTACAAAACACCTGCAATGTCCCAACCCGATCGATTTTCCAATGATTAAAAAACACAAAAACAAGGGCAGCATGTGGGGCAGTGGTTAGCCCTCGGACTACGGCTCTGGGTCTCTGTCCGTGTGGAGTTTGCACATTCTCCCCATGTCTGCGTGGGTTTCACCCCCACAACCCAAAGGTGTGCAGGCTAGGTGGATTGACCAAGGGATCGAACCTGGGGCCTTGGCGCCGTGAGGCAGCAATGCTATCCACTGCACCACTGTGGTGCCTGTCTGTACACCACTTTAAACTGAATGAGGCTTAGCCTCACACATGAGGATGTCGAATTTACCCTTCGCAGGGCCTCACTCCATTGCCCCACCTCAAATACACACCCAGCTCCTCCTCCCATTTTACATCCTCCACCGGGCCCTCTCCCCTTCCGTCAATTCCCTGTATATGTCTGAGATCCTACCCTCCTCTACCTCGTCCTCCGCCAGAATGTTTTCATGCAATGGGGGTGGCAACCTCGGTGATGTGGCCAACCACATTCTAAAATCCCCGACTTGTAATTACTGAAACCCATTATATCTTGGCAACTGGAACTCCTCCTCCAACTCCACAAACCTACCCCCCCCCCCCCCCAATGTTCATGTCCCTAAAACACCCTATCCCCACCTGCTCCCACACCTTAGATGTAGAACCCAGCCCTGCCAGGATAAATCTATGATTGCCACAAATCGGCACCCACAATGACAGACCCTCCATCTTAAAATGTTGCCTGCACTGATTCTGCACTGAACGATGAAACCACCACCGGGCTTGTGGAGTACCTAGCCTGCGAGAACAGAAGCGCCAGTAACAGTGCCCTCAAGCTCGTCCCTCTACACGAGGCCTCCTCCATCTTCCCCCACACCAACATCTCCTCCACTTCCTGACCTTTTCAACATTTGGTGCCCAGTAATAATTCAGCAAGCTCGGCAGAGACAACCCCCCCTCACCGCCTGTCCCTCTCCAAATACACCCCCCTAATCTGGGGACCTTGCCTGCCCATATAAACTCAGACATCATTCTATTCATCCTTCCAAAGAAAGACTTGGGCACAGAAATCAGGAGATTCTGGAAAATAAACAGAAACTTTGTCAACACCGTCATCTTTACTGTCTGGACACTCTCAGCCAATGAAAGGGGTAGAATATCCCACCTCTTAAAATACTCCTTCACCCCCTCCACCAAGTTCGCCAAATTCAACTTATGCAAATAGGCTCAACTATGTGCCACCCATCTACCCAAATATAGAAAACTCTGCTTGACCAGCCAAAACTGCAACTTCTCCAAGTCCCTCTCCCGCACCCGAGCATTGACCAGGAACATCTTGCTCTTTCCTACATTGAGATTGTACCCTGAGAATAACACAGAGTCTGTTAATATCCCCATAATCCGAACCATCATCTCCACCGGATCCTCTGTGACATGTAACAAGTTGTCCACATACAGGGAGACTGATGTTCCATTCCCGCCCCCTCTCAATGCCCCTCCAACATCCCACCCCCCGAAGCCCAAAGTGTCATTGCCAAAGGCTCGATCACCAACGCAAAAAGCAACAGAGATAACGGACATCCCCGCCTCGTTCCCTGGTGCAGATGGAAATATCCCCCAACTAATATTATTCGTGCATGGGGGCCCTGTACAACAACTGAATCCAATCCACAAATCCAAACCATCCCAGCACCTCAAACAAATAATAATAATCTTTATTATTGTCACAAGCAGACTTACATTAACACTGCAATGAAGTTACTGTGAAAATCCCCAAGTCGAGGCCTTTGCCTCCCTGGTGGCATGGAAGTGAAATATAAGGGCCGAGAATCCTATATACGGATAGCTAGGATTAGAGCGGGGGGGAAGGTGGGTATGTTCGGTTTTTATTTCAGTGCATTATGTTATTGTGGGGTTTTTGCGTGTGTTGTTGTTTAGAATGTTAAAATGTTAAAATTATAAATGCCTCAGTAAAAAAAAATAATCTCCGAGTCGTTCTCCAAGTGTCTGCATGGGTTTCCTCCGGGTGCTCCAGTTTTCTCCCACAAGTCCTGAAAGATGTGCTTGTTAGGTGCATTAAACATTCAATTCTCCCTCAGTGTCCCCGACCAGGCGCTGGTGTGGCGACTGGGGGATTTTCACAGTAATTCATTGCAGTGTTAATGTGAGACTACTTGTGACACTATTAAAGATTATTATTATTACAATTGGCCAGCACCTGTCACACCAAACCCTAAGCTGAGAAAGGGAAGGAGTGGAGAGCTTCTGCTTGCTATCCAGAGATCCGAGTACATCTTCCAACAGGAGTGAGGCCAAATTAAGAATGGATGTGGTGATTTAGATTCTCGACAACTTCTCTCCTCTGTGTGGGTCCCACCCCACAACCCAAAAAGATGTGCAGGGTAGGTGAATTGGCCACGCTAATTTGCGCCTTAATTGCAAAAAAAAAAACGAATTGGGTACGAATTTTAAAAAATAGAGCCCCCCCCCACCCCCACCCCACCCTCCTCCAGTCAAACTGCTCTCCAAATTTCCAAATTAATGTTCACATACGATAGAAGCAAAATATTGCAGATGCTGGAAATCTGAACTAAAAACATGAAATATTAGAAAATCTCGACATGTCTAGCAGCATCTGTGGAGAGCTTCAAGTCCATAAGACGCTTCTGAATATGAAATTAAAACATTAACTTGGTCTCCACTGATTCTGCCAAGCCTGCTGAGTTTTGCCAGCATTTTCTGTATTCATCAAACAATAGATAGCTGGGTGAGGTACCAGAAGGCAGCTGACGCCTATGAAACTCAATTCCAACAAGAATTCAGTCTATTTACGAGCAGAGAAAAAGGGGGGGGGGAGGATGAAAATGAACAATTGCAAGTATATCTGAGGTCCCAGACCTTGCTTTAATGTGGGATTTTTATTTTTTTTAATGATTCCACCTTCTTGTACACTGGGTTTTCAGAGTCATTTTGTAAAATCATTGAAACTGTTTTGTTAATTAAAAGTCAAGCTTTCAAGAAATAGACACTTTGAAACTGATTTACTGCGCAAAAGAAGGCCATTCAGCCAGTCCATTCTGACATACGAGCTACCACTTCTTTTGAAGGGTTGAACTTCTTAGACTGGACTATTCTTCTTTTGGCCTTAAGTAGGCATGGATCTCCCAGTGTTTGCGTGGGTTTCGCCCCCACAACCCAAAGATGTGCAGAATAGGTGGATTGACCATGCTAAATTGCCCCTTAATTGGAAAAAATTAATTGGGTACTCTAAATTTTTTATTTTTTTTAAAGTAGGCATGGATCTATTTGTCTCCTCAACGCATGCAGTTCTATTGGAAAGTCTTCAGAGACTGTAAAGAACTGAAGGTGGATCATTTTAAACAAAGAAAATACTGAAATCGGGAACAAAACAGAATAAAGATGATTTCCTGAGGTATGGCTTTATTAATTGTGCCAATGCAAATCAGGATGCAAAGGCTGTGTGTGTTATATGCAGGGATGTACTGGCAAATGAGAGTTTAAAACCTTCAAAACTTCAACAGCATTTGAAGACGAAGCATGGCGAGTTAGAGGACAAGCCTCTTGATTTGTTTCCAAAGGATGCAGTGTGAACTTAAATCATCAGCTTAAGTCCTTAGCAGAAATATAACATTGAATGACAAAGCAAGTGAGATCATGAGGATCTAGCAGGCTCACCTGCCGCATCAAAGGCAAGCGAAAATAGTGGGCCGCGAAGGACGGCCAGCGTGGGCCGCGAAGGACGGCCAGCGTGGGCCGCGAAGGACGGCCAGCGTGGGCCGCGAAGGACGGCCAGCGTGGGCCGCGAAGGACGGCCAGTTGGTAAAAGTGGGTCCTGGGGAAAAAAGTTTGAAAAACACTGGTCCAGAAAGCTAGTTCCCGAAAGATACTCTGACCATTAATTTTTGGGAAATACTTTTATTAAAATGTTCAAACCCAGTCACGAGGATGTGCTTTCTTTGAAAAAAACAATATAATTTCTAAGTTTCCTTTTCTGGCTGGATTTTTTTTTTTAAAAAGCTGAAAGCCTCTAAAGGACAGTGGAGACTACCAGACGGCTACAATATACAGCTTGCGTTGCACCAAATGGGATGTGGGAAAAAGACACTCAACTCACTGGGGAGTGTGAAAGACTCCATCTTCTTTTGGCTTCACTCTATCCTGAAACTATTTAGGGAGGAGCATAGTGGTAATATCACTGGACTAGTAAACCAGAGGCCCAGACAAATTCTCTGGGAACATGGGTTCAAATGCCACCATGACAGCTGGTGGAATTTAATTTCAATTAATAAAATCTGGAACTGAAAACCAGTCTCAGTGACGGCAACCATGAAACTATTATCGATTGTTGCAAAAAAACTCATCTAGTTCACTAATGTCCTTCATTTAGGGAGGAACATCTGGCATTCTCGTCTGGCCTGGCCCACATCCGATTCCAGACACACAGCAATGTGGTTGACTTTTAACTAATCACTGAAGTGGCCCAGTAAGCCACTTAGTTCAAGGGAAATTAGGGTTGAGTAACAAATGCTGGCCTTGCCAGAGCCACCGACATCCTATGAAAGAATGTTTTAAAACTTTGCCAAATGTTTCTTCAATGAGGCATCAAAATGCATCACCTGTTCCAAAACAATAACTGCAGCAGACATGGACTAACAACATTTCTCTGGAATAGATAGCTGGAAGGGTACTTTAAGAGACTTTTACCAAGCAGGAAAAGATCAGAGATCAGGATACTGTATCGAAACAGGCTGCAAAAACTGGCTGTTCTCCCTCTTGCAGAAGGATTGTGTCTAGATTTATAAAGTAACCATCGAAGAGAAATCTACTGCAAACCGAGATCTTTTGGGAACGAAGTGTAGAAATCTGCTCCGTACAACTACACACAGGAAGGTAACTGAACAAAACAGCTATAACGTGGAATCACTGCATCGAGACCAGCCAAGGTACAGCTAACTGTATACTCCTTTGTTTTAGCTTCTTCACAAACTGTAATAAACACATGACAGATGTAGTACAAGGTGGCTAAACGTGAAGTTATACACTTTGGTGTGCAAAACATAAAAGACTATTATTTAAATGGTGGTATATTGGGAAGTGTCGATGTACAACGGGTGTCCTGGAGTATCAATCAATTAAAGGGGAGAACAGTTACAGCAAACAATTAGGAAGGCAAATGGTATGTTGGCCTCCATTGTAAGAGGACTTGAGTTCAGAAGCAGAGGTATGTTACTGCAGTTATATAGGGCATTGGTGAGACGTGCCTGGAATAGCGCGCGCAGTTTTGGTCACCCTACCTAAGGAAAGATATTCTTGCCATAAATCTCTCTTGCAGGGAGGTTCACCAGAAAACCGGGTTTGGTGGGACTGTCCTGTGAGGAGAGATTAGTTTGGCTGGGCCTGTATTCACAAGAGTTAGATGGTCGAGAAGAGATCGGATTGAAACGTATAAAATTCTAATAGGGCTGGACAAACAAGATGCAGGGAGGATGTTTTCCTGGTTGGGGATTCTAGAACCAGGTGTCGCAGTCTCAGGATACAGGAAAGATCACTTAGTACTGAGATGAGGAAATATTTCTTCACTCAAAGAATAGTGAATCTGTGGAATTCTCTACCATGCGGGCCATATTGAATGGCAGACTATGCTCAAAGGGCCACTGGCCAACTCCTGCTCCTAGTTTCTATTTAAGTGGAGACGTAACCTATGTCCATATTGCCACTTCATTCTTCCATAGGGTTCAGACTTTGAGAACATTGAAGAGTAAACATACACCTCACAATTTATATTTATTTCCTGCCATTTTCCAGTAATGATTACAACGACTGTAGTTTTTGGTCTGAAAAAGAAGTTCCAAAGTTTATCTTCAGGCAACCATCTTCTGTTACCATGTGGCATTCCAAAAAGTCAGTTGTGAAGGATAGAACTCAAGCCAATCTTATCACACTTTTACATAGGTTTATTCACAAAATTACATACAACAAGCATACACTTCCTAATCCAACCATCACAATTTCAATTTGTCTATTTATAAGGGCAAAAGGTGAATCACCTGTTAATACCACCATTTACATACAAATAATTAGGGCAGCACGGTAGTCTTGTGGATAGCACAATTGCTTCACAGCTCCAGGGTCCCAGGTTCGATTCCAGCTTGGGTCACTGTCTGTGCGGAGTCTGCACATCCTCCCAGTGTGTGCGTGGGTTTCCTCCGGGTGCTCCGGTTTCCTCCCACAGTCCAAAGATGTGCAGGTTAGGTGGATTGGCCATGAGAAATTGCCCTTAGTGTCCAAAATTGCCCTTAGTGTTGGGTGGGGTTACTGGGTTATGGGGTTATGGGTTACTGGGTTCTGGGGATAGGGTGGCGGTGTTGACCTTGGGTAGGGTGCTCTTTCTAAGAGCCGGTGCAGACTCGATGGGCCGAATGGCCTCCTTCTGCACTGTAAATTCCAGTACGTTTCTATAAATACAATTAATTTATTTGTATGTAAATAAGTGTTTTTATTACCTTTTCTGTCTCATTTTATCCCGTTATTAAACCCATCTTTGTGTTTCAGTGTTTATTTCATTCTAATTTATACTTCCTGCTTTATGCAACCAGGATTTTCTCTCTCAGTAAGCATTTTTGAATCTGACTGGTTGAAGAGCCTTGCTGTTTCTTATCCTGGTCACCTCTGCCAGAGAGATCTTTTAGAGACTAAATGCTAAATCGGATACTTGATTAGTCGGTCTGTGCTCCAAATCCCATAAACCTTTTGTGGGCCGCTGTCAGCGAAGTGAATAGCGAATGCTGTTCTTTGAACAGGGCCACAAAATTCTGCAATATTTCAAGCATTAATTTTATCAGGTTTCCTCAAAACGCCATAATATCAAATATCCTTTAGCTCATTTGATTTCTCTCCAAATAACAAACCATACTGTGCATTTACTGCATTTTCAGTCTCTTAAATTAAATCCAGTGACCTTACCACAACCTATTTTCTTAATAATTCACTCCAGCTGTTGATCACATCTGTATAAATAAATACTATTTGGCACATGCTATAACCTGGCTCTTCAGATTCCCAAGTCTATGTTATGTATTTATTTTGGCATGTCTAAAGGTATTGTTCAGTTTTACCTCTCCCAGCCTAGAAGAATCATGTATGTCTCTAAAACTGCTTTCTGACTTGTAATGCAGCAATTTGGTATTGCGCCTGCCCAGCATACTATGCAGCAATAACATGATTTAAAACTCATATTTATCTTGGAACTAAGATTATTCAATATATTATGGTCACCTCAGGTGGAACTAAACAAAGCGGCTAGGATAGTTTTTTAAAAATAAATTTAGAGTACCCAATTTTCTTTTCCCAATTAAGGGACAATTTAGCCAATCCACGTAACCTGCACATCTTTGGGTTGTGGGGGGTGAAACCCCCGCAGACACGGGGAGAATGTGCAAACTCCACAGTGACCCAGGGCCAGGATCGAACCCGGGTCCTCAGCGCCGTGAGGCAGCAGTGCTAACCACTGCACCACCTTACCGCCCCAGAGGCTAGGATAGAGTGATCATTTTTTAGTCCATAAATGTATTTTACTCATTTTTATATCACACTTTGGAGGTAAAGATAATCACATCCATCATCTGGGATGTTTGGGGAGTACATAAGTGACTGTTATGGCTGATCTGCACTGAGAAGGTTCTGCTGCAAACAGGACATCACAGGTATTAGGCAGATATCCTCTCTCCTTGCATTTACTCTTATGCCTCTAACAGCACTTGCATTCGAAGGAGGCCTCACCTTTTAGATGGTTGCACCAGGTGCTGCAAGCCTGGGTGAGATTCTCCCAGGACTCAATATTGAAACTCCTAAGCGAAGCCTTCAAAGGATTCTTGTAGCACTTCTTACAACTGCCATGAGCACACAAAGCTCTCCTTGGAGTCAACAGGTGCAAGGTATTCTGGCTACAAGCAGGTGCCAGGTATTCTGGCTACATGACCAGCTTAACTTAGTTGTGACTGTTTCAATATGGTCCTCATTTGAAGGGTCGGTGCAGACCCGATGGCCAGGTGGCCTTCTTCTGCACTGTAGTGATTTTATGATTCTATGGTGTTGGATGATTGGCATGCTAGCTTGTCGGTCTAGTACCTTGCCATCTGATTTTCAGAAACTTCCAAAAACAGTTTAAGTAACAGAGCTTCTTGACATGAGCTGGTTCACAATCCAATGCACACATGCGTAGAGTGGCAGGACTGTTTCACTATGGGCTTTCATAGGCAGACTTACTACTCCTCGTTCTCAGGGTAATGTTCGAAGTTTGCTAAAGGCTACACTTGCTTTGGCAATTATTGTTATTTATATAGACAGCTCCAGAGGGAGTGCTGCTGAGATAAAGGTGAACTTATCTGCCATTGATTGGTTCGGTTCATGGACTGAAAACTTTGGCTTGAGATAGGGTTTTCCTGGAGCAGGCTGGTATATATTTCTTCGTGCTCATCCCAAAACTGAAGCTGTCACATGCATTGGTAAATAAATCCATGCTACATTGCATGTCTAGCTCCAATCCGGCAGCTAGTGCAGTCAGTCATCTGCAAACAGGGAAAAATTATGTCTTTGGAGTCCCTGGCCTTTGCCCAGAGTCGTCTCAACTTGAGCAGCTTCCCATCCATGTGATATCTGATTTTGATGCCAGAAAAACATGCTGGAGAGAGCTGATGCTAATTCACAGCCTTGCTTAACTCTATTTGTGAGTGGGAATGGATCAGAAGGCTCACCATCACCCAGGAAAGTCATTAAGTGAGCAGTCGACGGCAACTGTGGCAGAGTCTGGATTCCTTCTTCATTGATGGGTGATAGCCTATTGAGAAAGTGGGTAAAGAGTTCTGTCCATCTTTTTAAAGTTTGGGCTCCATCTGTAATCAGTGTTGACACAATGGCACTAAGGATTGATGACGAACCAGTAGACTGGGGCGTGGGGTGTCACAGTGGTTAGCACTGCTGTCTCACGGAGCCGAGGTCCCAGGTTCAATCCTGACCCCAGTCACTGTCCATGTGGAGTTTGCATTCTCCCCGCGTCTGCATGCGTCTCACCCCCACAACTCAAAAAGATGTGTAGTACCCTTCGAAATTGCCCTCGATTAGAAAAAAAATTTGGATACTCCAAATTTTTTTTCCAAAAAGACTGGGCCAATGGACAAATTTCAGACCATTGCAGAATTACTTCGTCTTTTCTGAGCTTACATAGGACAGTCCAGTGGATTGTTCAGTTGGCATCGTGCTTGGATCGTGTTGACTTGTTATTGAGGTAGCCCTGTAGAAACAAAATTTCTCCTCCAGTAGTTTCTGGATCACCTCATTGTTTTTGTCAAACCCGTCTTGATGCTTACAAGAGACACGGTAAAGGGCCTCTAGGGCAATGGAGTACATTGTATCTCTGAACGTCACCCAGTCACCCTCTGCAGTGTGTCTACTTTCACTGCAGGTGACTCTCTGGTTTCTCCAAGAAGGTTGAAATTTGATGCTTCGCTTTGAAATGAGTGGTCAGTCCAGATGTCAGCGCTGTACATGGCTTTTGTTACACGCGCATCCTGTCCGGTGCTGAAATTGTCAATTAGGTGCCTATGCGTGGAATGGAGGTGTATCCAAGATGTCTTGTTGTGATTAGGGAGGCAGGAAGCTCATAACCAGCATGCATCTTCCCCAAGAAGAGGTTACTGCTGTTGCAACTGACCAATCTGTTTTTTCTCCCAATGACTCCCCTTCCATGCCTGGTGATATGCACCAATTCTTGCATTGAAGTCACCAAGAATGATAGTTTGTCTTGAACAGCGCAGGTTGTACAACAACATTGAGAAATGGAGTTGTCATTGAATTTATCCTTGATTTCATCAAGGTTCCCCATAGTAGAGACGTACGCACTGATGAGAGTTTGCTTGTCTGTTGCTGTGCAGTAGGAGTTTAAGCACCTTCAGGCAATGATTAACATCCTTGGGAAGGCAAGGCAACTTACTGACAGCAAAGCCGACACCAACTTCATGCTTCTTTTCCACAGTCCCTCTAAAAGAATGTGCCACTTGCACAGATTTCCTTGAGACGACTGTCCCCAGGTAGTCAAGTCGTGCCAAGAGCGGGAATTTGGACATTGTACCTAGCCAGCTCTCTACTGACAAGAGCAGTCCTTTTCTCAGGCCTGTCGGCTGTGGTGCTGTCCACGAGGGTGCACACATTACCGATGTTGCCGTTCTACTTTGGTGGGATCCCGATTAGCTGCGGGTGAAGCAGACATGTTTAGGGCCCTTATCGTACAAGAGAGCTGAGCAGTACGGCATGAAAAGGGCTGCTCATTCACTCAGGGAGCTGTCGAGTTCTGCTTCTGCTTCCTTGCAATGCAAAATGATCCGATGGCCTGAGGCGCCTGTGAGCAGATTCGCAGCTACATTGCCCAGTGAATCCACACCAGCTGCTACATCACTCGTCCATCACTGCAGGTCTTGTGACAGGTAGATGATTGATGACAAACTTAGAAAGATGATGAAAATGATTTGTGGGAAGTGGATTATAGCAAGGAAAGGCTGCATATATTGTGCAGGCTTCAGGCCTTTTATTTTGCTACCCCAGGTTTTCACATTGAGGCAGCAGATTCTTCAGATCTTACCGCACTGGAGGATACCGTATTGGATACCCTAAAGGTCATGATTGGAGTGTTCGGTGAATTGTTCTGTAGGTGTGATTCCAACCAAGATGAACTCATTGTGATAATCATTATTATGCCTTAATTATATGATTAGAAATGTCTAATCATAAGAATTACTGGCTTTGTGTTTATACAGCAATTTAATAATGAGGGCGAGAAGAGTGGGGGAAGAAAAGAAGAGAGGGTCCCTCCTGACCTTAAGTATTTTTGAAACGTAGTGTAATACAAGGAAATGCACCTGGCCATGTGCAAAGCAAGGTCTCAAACAGTTATGATATTATGTCCAAATAGTCGGTTTTTAAAGTGATGTTGGTGTCAGGGATAAATGTTAGCCAGGATAACTAGAGCCCTCCTTGCTCTTCTCTGAAAAGTGTCCTGGCATCCTTTACATGCGCATGAGAAAAGATTTGGAGCTGCAACTCACCCTCTGATCCAAATGTACTTTATAAACAATGTATGAAAAATTACTAGAAAGCAATAGAGTATGTGACATCAGGAATCCAGTAACTCTCAATCACATTTTCCTGATAATAAAAAAAGACTGATGAAATGTTGACCTATTCAAGGCCGAGAACATAGAACATACAGTGCAGGAGGCCATTAACCCATCGAATCTGCACTGACCCACTTAAGCCCTCACTTCCACCCTATCCCCGTAACCCAATAACCCCTCCTAACCTTTTTGGTCACTAAGGGCAGTTTATCATGGCCAATTCACCTAACCTGCACGTCTTTGGACCGTGGGAGGAAACCGTAACACCCGGTGGAAACCCACGCAGACACAGGGACACAGGGAGAACGTGCAGACTCCGCACAGACAGTGACCCAGCGGGGAATCGAACCTGGGACCCTGGCGCTGTGAAGCCACAGAGCTATCCACTTATGCTACCATGCTGCCCACGAGAAGACAATGGAGCCCAGCTTAATCACATCTGGAGTAGTGCAATTGGTTCTCAGCATCACACCTTAGGAAGGACATATTGGCCTTGGAAAGAGTGCAGCGCAGATTCATCAGAATAATACCTGGACTCCAATGGTTAAATTACATGGAAAGATTACACTAAGTAGGGCTGTATTCCCTGGAATTAGATCAAATCACCCCTTAACCTTCTACATTTTCATTTTAAGGGGAACAATTTGATTTCTCGCTGCCTATTTCCGCTGGTTGGGGAGTCTAGAATAGGGCATAATCTAAACATTATAATCAGACATTTTCAACAGTGACATTAGGAAACAATTTACACACAAAGGGTGATAGAAATTTGTAAATCTCCTGATACTAGATCAATTGTTAAATTTTAAATCTGAGATGGATAGCTTGTTAACAACAAAGTAAAGGACATGGGGCAAAGAAGTTAAGCTGCAGATCAGCCATGATTTCACTGAAGGTCATAACAGTCTTAAAGGCCCAAACATACCCTTCTCCTTTGTTCCAAATCATTTTGTGGAATTGTACCATTGCCAAATTCAATTGCGCTTTCAAATAACTGAAACAGCAACGATCACAGTCTTTCAACCAAACAACAAAAAAAGCTGCCGGGAAGTTAAAACTGAACAGCACGGGATGCAAATGTACTTGTGGTGAGTAGGCTGAACAGGGGAAAATGTTTTTTGTTGTAGTCCTGAAGGAGCAACATGAGGCGGTTTCTCAGGAGGCTGAAAAGTGAGCAGAGTGAAGAGATAAAATGGAGGTTTGAGGAAATAAAACCCAGAACGACTTTTAGCTTTTCTGTAAAGGTATTTTTAGAATTATTTGCAATTAATTTTAGAAGGAGCATGCTGTATTAGTAGAGATCAATTCCAACTGCACTTTTCCCAACACTGCATCAGCTGTTTCCTTTGGAATCTGAGATCTGGAGAGTCTCCTGGCAACGACCCTATTTATAGAATCCATTTAAATGTCATCTTAAATTTCATCCAGCCAAACCTTTCTTCATCTCTTACAGTTCAGAGAAACAATGGCAGTATGGACTGTACAACAACCATTTTGCCAGCCTTAACTGCTTCACGATATTAAAAGAGATAAATAACACCTAATGTTGATCGAATCAGGAACGTCAGTGCATACGCTGCACCATTTAACGCTGATTTCCCACCCACTGTGGGTGAATAGTCTCACTAAGTATCAAATCTAATTACTGCTGAAAGCAATATTTTCAAATGCAGCTCAAATAAAATCTCTACTGAAAAAGGTAAATATTCTAGATTAATCAAATCTTAATCACTCATTTAGCAATAATCATTATTATATTTCAGTGTAACTACACTTGAACTTTAGAATATAAAGTTGTTTAAATTACAAGATTAACTGAATGCCATCTGTCGTGTTATTCACCCTGGGGTAACACGGACTGCAACAGGATGCAGATGAACGGTAAAGCAGACACCAAACGTAGGCATTGGTTCAATACGATTTATTGAACTTCTGTAACATTGCATAAGCTGGCTGTGGGTTGACATTCTACTACTCTAAGTGTACTAACTCTAACTATCTAGACCAGGCTAGCTCTGATCCACGTGATATCCATTATATACACCCTGACTGTCACTACAGTTGTCACCAGTGGAAAGAGGCAGAGTGCTGATGCCTTGTGTGTTTTATAGTTGGAAGCCCCCCTCTGGTGTTCTGTCTGGTGATTGGTTGTGTTCTTTCCTGTATGTTGATTGGCTAACCTGGGTGTCTGTCACTGCCTGTTTTTACCTCATAATGTGCATGGGTGCATATTATGACACCACCTTTCTGATTTTATTCAAGAACTCTGCAGTTTGGGTGCTGAGTTGTGATCACATACCCTCGTATGTCATGACAGAACATCCAGCATACTGTACCACTCAAACAACTTTGTTTACACAGCAACTGGTGATAACGTCAAGGATTTCACTTGGAGGAATTACTAAGTGTGACAGTTGTTTTATAACCGTGTACAGATGTTCAGCACTTGCTCGTGTTTCGCATCAATCTGACACCCCCAATACCACAAAGCAAGAACTAGCATTTTTATAGAATCTTCCGTGATCTCAGGATGTCCCAAAGCATTTTACAGTTCGTGAAATACTTGTGTAGTTTCACTGTTGTAATGTAGAAAGCGCAGAAAGCAATTTGTGCACAGCAAGGTCTTACAAACAGTAATGAACTATATTACCAGATAATCTGTTTTAAGATGTTCGTTGAAAAATAAATAATGGCTAGGCCATGGTAAGAATGCTCATACTCTTCTTCGGATACCATTATGGAATCCTTAATGTCCCTTTGATAATATAGATGACATCTCAGTTTAACATCACATCTGAAAGACAAATGTCTGCTGGCCATCATTTTCTTCCTTATGGCTTTGGCACCTCTTGAGCCAGGCACTAGGCTGACATGAGATAGAATAACCCTCTGAATCCATGGGTCCTGTTTCCTATAGAATAATTTCATCGGCACAGTAGAACTTGCTTAGGAACTGTAATTAAGGGAAGTCAAAAAAACAAAAATGTAAAGGAGTGGGGCAGCACGGTAGCACAAGTGATTAGCACTGTGGCTTCACAGCGCCAGGGTCCTAGGTTCGATTCCCCGCTGGGTCACTGTCTGTGCGGAGTTTGTACGTTCTCCCCGTGTCCGCGTGGGTTTCCTCCGGGTGCTCCGGTTTCCTCCCACAGTCCAAAGACGTGCAGGTTAGGTGGATTGGCCATGCTAAATTACCCGTAGTGTCCATAAGGGTTGGGAGGGGTTATTGGGTTGCGGGGATAAGGTGGAAGTGAGGGATTAATGTGGGTCGGTGCAGACTCGATGGGCCGAATGGCCTCCTTCTGCACTGTATGTTCTATGTAATCTATGAGTGAAGATGACCACCAAAAAAATGTTATACAAAAATAGTTATTTTGTATTTTAAATATACAAAGAGTATTGGATTGAATTGGTTTATTGTCACGTGTACAGAGGTACAGTGAAAGTATTTTTCTGCGAGCAACTCAACAGATCATTAAAGAAAATAAAAAGAAAATACACAACAGGGCAACACAAGGTACACAATGTAACTACATAAACACCGGCATCAGGTGAAGCATACAGGGGTGTAGTGTTAATCAGGTCAGTCCATAAGAGGGTCGTTTAGGAGTCTGGTGACAGCGGGGAAGAAGCTGTTTTTGAGTCTGTTCGTGTGTGTTCTCAGACTTCTGTATCTCCTGCCCGATGGAAGAAGTTGGAAGAGTGAGTAAGCTGGGTGGGAGGGGTCTTTGATTGTGCTACCACTTTCTCCAGGCAGCGGGAGGTGTAGATGGAGTCAATGGATGGGAGGCAGGTTTGTGTGATGGACTGGGCTGTGTTCACGACTCTATGTAGCTTCTTGCGGTCTTGGGGTCGAGCAGTTGCCATACCAGGCTGTGATGCAGCCAGATAGGATGCTTTCTATGGTGCATCTGTAAAAGTTGGTAAGAGTTAATGTGGACATTCCGAATTTCCTTAGTTTCCTGAGGAAGTACAGGCGCGGTTATGCTTTCTTGGTGGTAGCGTCGACGTGAGTGGACCAGGACAGATTTTTGGTGATGTGTACCCTAGGAATTTGAAGCTGCCAACTATCTCCACCTCGGCCCGTGGATGCGGACAGGGGTGTGTACAGTACTTTGCTTCCTGAAGTTAATGACCAGCTCTTTAATTTTCTGGCAATGAGGGATAGATTGTTGTCGCTGCACCACTCCACTAGGTTCTCCATCTCCCTCCTGTATTCTGACTCGTCAGCCAAGATTATGAAGTGGAATACAAAATCTAGATGTCAAAGTACAGCAGAATGATTGATTCGCAGCTATTAATTCCTCTCAACTTCTATTTTATCTTAACCACAATTTGGAACTAGGGCAAAACGCAATTGGCTATTATCTACAGCTACAAACTGTTCTGCTAAGAACGGTGGCGAGCAGTTTAATGAGTTGAAAGTAATCATAGGAGACAATAGCAGTCTGTGATACTCTGGGAGCTAAATAATGCTTATATTCAATTCATCACAGTAGAAAAAAGCCAGTAGATTTTTCATGAATTAATTGTTGAATAATTATTTAAACTTTTAAAAAATTATTGAATTGCCATCAACAAATCCTCCCAGTTACATCATAAACATAACTGACAAAGAGGGCAATTCACCAATAATCCACAGCAGTTCATAAACCCAAAGCTGGAACGGAGGGGCACAATTGCAAAGGGTTTAAAGCAAACTTTCACATCATCCAACTAATAGAATATATATCAATGTTTATTCTGACATCTGATTTTGTGGTTATCACCTTCAACACACAGTACGTCTCTAAATATAGCATAGTACCGATATCGCACTGCATTAATTACAAAGGCAAGATGTAGAAATAAAAATTGCATTTGGGGTTTATTAACCCAAATTTTACAATTTTACACTATTCAAAGCAGTAGAAAGTTGGAAATATTTTTCAGCGAAATATGTAGTCAAACTTGTTCAGATAATTATGTGAATAGGATAGCAATAACATAAATTAAATCTCATTGAACTGTAAGTCTGGATATGCCTCAAGGCTCGCAAAAATAAGAAAAAACATCATCCACTAAAAAAGGTCACTTGCATTACTAGGTATTTTGTTCTTATGAATGATGTTGATAACCTCTTGCCCTCATTTTCAGGTAAGCAGAGTAATGAATTCAAGCAGGTTCTACGGAATTGCAAGGCTGATCATGGTCCCCATCATCTTCCAGATCTTCGCTCGGAACATGGGAATGTAGAAACACAACCAAAATAGCCCAGGATCTTATCTCTGGAATTCACTCCTTGCACCCCTCCTGCTAATTTCCTCCTTTAAGGTCCACCACTTTGACCAAGCTTCTGGTCATCTCAGATAAGGTCTCCTTCTGTCGCTTAATGTCATATGGTGCCAGATTTTGGTTTAGAAAGCTCCTGTTAAACAGCTTCGGACATTTTATATTCATATAGTGCATTTCGTTTGCTGTTGTTCTGGGTGAAAGTTGTTCTGGGTGAAAGTTATTTTGACTGATGCTCCTCCTCCAATTGCGATACAGAGGATCAAAATCAGCAATTGTGGCTGGGGGAGGGAAAATTTTTTTTTTGCTGTCGAATGCGGTGTTGAGGAACCGCCACCATATTTATTTCTATTCCACTTAGATCAACTGGTTAACTAGGGCTCATCACTGTTTTTTGTGGTGCTCTCCCCTCTGCACAACGTATGTGAGACTGAAGCACCCATGCAATCTAATTCAATAATAATAATATTAGTGCCACAAGTAGGCTTACATTAACACTGCAATGAAGTTACGGTGAAAATCCCCCAGTCGCCAACGTATGTGAGACTGAAGCACCCATGCAATCTAATTCAATAATAATAATATTAGTGCCACAAGTAGGCTTACATTAACACTGCAATGAAGTTACTGTGAAAATCCCCCAGTCGCCACATCCCGGCGCCTGTTCGGGTACACAGAGGGAGAATTCAGAATGTCCAATTCACCTAACAAACACTTCTGTGGGAGGAAACCGGAGCACCCAGAGGAAACCCACGCTGACATGGGGAGAGCGTGCAGACTCTACACAGACAGTGACCCAAGCAGGAATCGAACCTGGGACCCTGGCGCTGTGAAGCAACAGTGCTACCATGCCGCCCAATTTATAATCTAATGTGAATGAATAATGTTCCACTACCTGCTGAAACTGGAGAAATGCCAGTTTGTGTTCATACTTCAGAAGGTCAAGTGGTGCAACCCCTTTTTCCTGTCACCCCATCAACAAGCAAACCATTTCCCAAGAGAAGTAAACGATATTGCAGCTGGCACCTACAATAAGCTGTGACAGTGACTTTGGTGAATAGGACCACGAGTAAAAAAACTTGTATTTATATAGCAGAGTATCACATCTAAGGACATTGAAAGGAATTTATAATCAATGAATTTCTTCAAAATGATATTATGGCTTTTATGTAGGCAAATAATTGCAAATAGGATTCCTAGTCACAGCATTGAATGATTGTCGACTAAATCAGTGTCTGGTGGTGTTGATTGAAGAAAGAATGTTGAACTGGAAGACCTCTTTACTCTTCCTTGCATAGTGCTTGGTATCTTTAAGCTCTACTTTAGCAAGCAGTTGGAACTTTAGTTTTGAGACTCAGCTGAAGACAGTACACCTCTATTCGAAATCAGAATCCCACCCAATTCCTTCCCCCTTAACCACTTTCAAGTCCTGAGACAAAGGATGAACGAATAGTTCCAAATCTTAAGTTGACGTTGCTCCAAATGCAAACACAAACATGTTTAACGTATCGGTGCTCCTCATTGCCCGCACATGGGTCACAGGCGTGTGCTGGGAATTTCGTGGAACAATTGGTTGCGCCATTCTCAGTGGTCCCGATCATGGAAGAAGCGCGCAACAGCCACTACCGACTTTAAATGAAAAGAAAGGAGCTTGTGTGCAGCTTTTCCAGCCAGAAGTGGCAACAGAGAGCAGGTCACGCGCCCTGCACGTACACTTAATGTCAAGTGTCCTCCATGTATGTGCATTTGGAGCTAAATCATGGAGCAGAGCTGCTTCCATTTTCCAGCTGCGGCAAGAGAACTGTGAAGATGGATTGTTTTCTTAAAAGTAAGAGATGGTCAAAGACTCAAAAGGACATCGTACCTACTGGACAGGAATGCACAACAGAATCTGGAGAGAGCTGCTCAGCAGAGTCAGGGAGGACCGAGCAGTGCTGGTGTTAGCTCTTTACAGAGCTCCAGGGTCTCTGGTTAACAACCTACAAAGAAGAAACTTAACTCGGGAGGAAAAATCATTAAAAAGATGATTTCTTGAGGTATAGTTTTGTCAATTATGCCAATGCAAATAAGGATGCAAAGTCCATGTGTGTTATGTGGAGGGCATATGAGAGACGTTTCAGATTTTGAAAGAGAAGTGGTGGGTGAAAAATTCCTTTTGAGGTTGAGACTCCAGAGTCAGTTACTAACTTACAGCTGACTCCAACTTAAAAGACTATGTTGCTGTACCTGACCTGTGATACCACATGAAAAACACGCCAAAAGCCCATGAGGCTGAGTGAGAGAGAGAAAAAGAAAGGGAGAGAAAGAGTGAGTGAGAGATAGAGAGGATAGAGAGAGACACAGAGAGATGGCACGGTAGCACAGTGGGGTTAGCACTGTTGCTTCACCGCACCAGGGATCCTGTTACCCTGAATTTTCGAGTGTAAGATAGATATTGTAAATTGTTTTATCTTTCTTAACTTGTAAAGTTTATTTTTGTTTGCTCAAAACCCATGGAATCCTGTGGCCTTATTCACTGAGCAAGTGTCTTAAATCTCAAACTTTGTCTACTTTAAACAAAACATTACTGGTCCTAACCCTGACCAGACCTTGCCAACAACTTGGCTTACCATGGATCATAACAAGTAATAGATCTATTAACACATGTTTAAAGTTGGGGCACAGGATGTGGGTTTTTGCTAATCACTTTTCATACCACTCAGTTTCCAAACTCAACTGCATCATCACAGCATCACACAAATGGACAATTCCACTCTCATGCCACTCCTGAGGACCACTTTAGAAAGGTATTAGCATGGATTTGGAAACTATTTTCCCACCCAGCTCCCAGAATTAGCTTAATGGCCTTAGCTTTTATTTCCATCAGTTGGTTTGTAGGTGCCAGGGAGATCAGTGGTAAAATATCAATATTTGACAAGGCAGAAATGCATTGTAAATTAAACTTAATTTTTAAAAAAAATCTGTATGGGGCGGTCCTTTTCAAGGTTTTCGAAATTACAGCACTCGATATACTAAGCATTCATGTTCTCCACAACGCGGATGGTATTTTTTGCAGTTTTTTTATATACTCAAAGAGCTGACAGGACAATCTGGGGACCTATCATTTTTATTAACCAATTCTGGGCTCAAACCAAGCCAGGTGAAGATTAAAGCACCTACTTTGCTACCCTTAGCAAAGGACCTTAATTCCAATAGCAGAAGTGTGCCCTTGAGTCATGCATGTTATGACTCACCATCCCCTTGATTGCCAGAAGGTAATTACAACTAATGAGATTGTTGTAGATTGTAAATAAATCAACTGTCTTTGAACTACATGGTGTGGACTCCGTCGTGGCTTTATAAAACTGGCGACAAAGGCCTAACTAGATAGCTCTCAACACTGCTACACTATTGGACAAGTTACCTCCCGGTCCCTGTTGGATAAAGATTGGATTTCTCTTTTCATTATGCCTCTGCTTGACAGATGTCTTTTACGTCAGCTTGGAAGACTGGAATCAGTATGCAAAATTAATGTGTTATCTTTTCAGGGACAGCAATGTCACGGAGAATGAACGCCAGACAGTCACCTTGTTACATTCAGAGTGATATGGAGCCTTAGCTACCCAGCGGCGCCCAACATGAAAACCTTCGACCAACTAGTAAGTCTAGTGGGGCAGCACTTTAACCCAACTTCATCCATAATCGTGCAGTGGTATCATTTTCATACTGCAAAGCAGACCCCAGGTGAGTCCATCACTGAGTATTGGTCACGTTTGCAAAAAATTAAGAGTTCTGTGAATTCGGCACTTCCATGCAGGAAAAGCTGCAAGACCGTTTAGTATGTGGCATCAACATTGCCATCACCCAAAATAAACTATTGGCTGAACCTTCCTTTAATCTACAACAGGCTATACAAATGTTGTTGTCCTGGGAAAGTGCAGAACACGGGTGCATGAAAAACAAGGCATAGGAGTAAACATCTTTGGGTGCACCCCCTCCCGGCGCGGGACCCCTCCCCAGACAGCTACCTGCCCTGGACTGAACACCATAAAAGACCGACCCGCTGGCCGAAGGCTGAGTTGTCCCGATGAGAAACTTCCCCGGAATCCGTTGAGGGCGAGCAGGGTCATTGCAAGGCATGTGGTCGCTGGCCCAGGCGAGAGCACAAACTGCAGACTAAACAGAGATCCAGGAGCTCCAGTAGAGGTAGTTAGGCGTCAAGCTGGAGCCCATACCTTCCACTTGAAAGAAGCTGGCTAAGATGACTGCATGCAGTTAAATCGCATGATGGCGCCCTGGGTGGCCCCCATAAGGATCACGGTGCAGGTAAACAGGTATTCACTGGACATGGAGCTGGACACTGGCGTGGCGGTTTCCATTTTGGGACGGAAGACATTTGGCCGCGCTGGACAGGGCATACAGGACTAGGAACTGACCAATACCAATGCTAGGCTAGGCACCTATACCGGTGAGCCATTGGACATTGCAGGTACCACCATGACTCCGGTGGTTTATGGTCACCAGTCAGTGAGCCTCCCGCTTATTGTGGTCAAAGGGCAATACACCAGCTTGCTGGGATGTAATTGATTGCGGCATTTGCAATTAAATTGATAATGCATCCTCCAGATGTGGTCCGGTTGCTTAGGCAAAATGTTGGGCAAGTACCCCAAAGTATTTCAACCCGGACCGGGCAAGATACAAAGGGCTATAACTCGCATTCATGTCGACTCGAGTGCCCAACCTCGGTGAGGCGGCATGGTAGCACATAGGTTAACACTGTTGCTTCACAGTGCCAAGGTCCCGGGTCCGATTCCCACTTGGGTCACTGTCTGTGCAGATTCTCCCCGTATCTGCGTGGGTTTCCTCCGGGTGCTCCAGTTTCCTCCCACAAGTCCTCAAGGACGTGCTTGTTAGGTGAATTGGACATTCTGAATTCTCCCTCAGTGTACACGAACAGGTACCGGAATGTGGCGACTAGAGGATTTTCACAGTGGTTTCATTGCAGTGTTAATGTAAGCCTACTTGTAACACTGAGACAGATTATTATTACCCAAGGAGGGATATAATTGCTTTGGAGGCAGTTCAGCGAAGAGTTGTCAACCCTCCCAGACTGGTCAGGACTGAACTGGATTTATCAATCTCCTGCCTGCTATTAAAAGCAAACCGGGAAATTTTAAAACAATATTTTAACTTATTCTCATAATTTCTTCAGAATCTCTGGCAAATCATTATTGAATGAAAATATTGGTCTGACTGCATTTACAACATCATGACACAACCGAAACAGACACATTCGACCCTTTGAGCCTGCTCCGCCATTCATTATCATAGCTGATCATCAAGTTCAATACCCTGATCCCGCCTTGGCCGCCCCTATATCCCTTGATTCCTTTAGTCTCAAGACCTCTCTCTAATTCCTTCTTGAAATTACACAATGTTTTGGCCTCAACTACTTTCTGTAGTAGCTAATTCCACAGATTCACCACTCCCTGGGTGAAGAAATTTCTCCTCACCCCAATCCTAAAAGGTTTACCCCCTTATCTTCAAACTATGACCCATAGTGTGGTGGCACGGTAGCACAGTGGTTAGCACTGCTGCTTCACAGTGCAAGGATCCAAGGTTCGATTCCCACTTGGGTCACTGTCTGGAGCCTGCACGTTCTCCCAGTGTCTGCGTGGGTTTCCTCCGGTTGCCTCCCACAAGTCTCGCAAGATCTGCTTGTTAGGTGAGTTGGACATTCTGAATTCTCCCTCAGTATACCTGAACAGGAGCTGGAGTCTGGCAACTAGGGGATTTTCACAGTAACTTCATTACAGCGTTAATGTAAGCTTACTTGTGACACCAATAAAGATTATTACCGGTTCTGGGGGAGGTGGGACCTGTACAAACTGGACGGGTTACACCTGGACAGGACTGGAACTGATGTCCTAGGGGGGATATTTGCTAGAGCAGTTGGGGAGTGTTTAAACTAATGTGGCAGGGGGATGGGAACCGATACAGGAAGTCGGAAGGTAGTAAAACAGGGCTAGAAACAAAAGGCAGTAAGGGGGAAAGTGTAAGGCAGAGATGCCATAGTCAAAAATCAAAAAGGGCGACAGTACAAGGTACAGTGACTGAGGGGAGCTCAAAGGAATAAAACGGGAAGTAAAAACATAAATGGAAAGCAACGCGGCAGGTGGTTACATGAAGGTATGGGTTCAACGACTAGGAAAATTAGGAGAAAAGTGAAGAGGAAAAATAACTTACGAGAGGTTACTAATCAAGGTGTTAAGATTCAAAACAGAGGTATAAAAGCCAACATAAGTGTACTTTACCTGAATGCTCGTAGTATTCGGGATAAGGTAAATGAGTTGATGGTGCAAATCATTGTGAATGACTATGATTTAGTGGCCATTACTGAAACATGGTTAAAGGATGGTCACGACTGGGAGTTAAATATCCAAGGGTATTAAACTATACGGAAGGACAGAGTGGATGGTAAGGGAGGTGGTGTAGCTCTGTTATTTAAGGATGACATCCAGGCAATTGTAAGGGCTGACATCGGTGCTATGGAGGAGAAGGTTGAATCGATTTGGGTGGAAATCAGAAATAGTAAGTGTAGCCACCTGGGTTGGCCAACTCCCGATGTAAAATGGAGAACAGCAAAGGCTGCAGGAAAATTCAGCCAACACAGGTAGAAACCAGCAGGTGCAGGTTTACTGTGTATTAAACTCTGCAAAAGCCCAGACAGCATCGATACAGGCAGCCATCTGCATAATAATGTAGCAGCCATCTACATACTAATAAGCAATCCCCGGGAATAATCGCAACATTTGGGACAAACAAAGCTAAGCCACACTCCCCGGCGCCAGCAGGAGCCAACACAAAAGAGGTTAACGGATACCTCAAGACCGCCCATCGATCAGGGAACCGCTCCAGTATTGGAGAAATCGAACCAAGCGATTGGAACAAAGTCCAATCACCTGAAACCAGGTACAGGGTCCGACCCGAAAAGCGGGAAGCCCCTGGGGACTATAAAGTTAAGCCCCCAAGCTCAAATCGTTCTTCTTGACCGGGTCACCCAGCAATGCGAACCAACCTTGACCGTGACCGGTTCAACTGCCGCCGAGATCCAGTAAATCTTAAGTCAACGCTCGCTACGAGATAGGCACTCCTAGCTACCAAACCGTACCAACTTCGAATCCCGCAGACTCAGAACCCGAACGAAAGGCCATTTGTTCCCCTGACCTGGTGGGCCAGTCCGAAGCCAAGTATAGGCCTGTTAATTGTAGAAGTAGCTTAGACGTAGAATTTGTGCATGAGTAGCGATTACGGTGTATAATAAATGTGCTTTGATTTAAATCTTACTAATCGGTGTATTGAGTTATTGATCATTACTCGAACTTGAACCTCGTGGCGGTATCATAAAGATACCTGGCGACTCGAGAGCAAAGGTTATAAAACAGAGCCAATTGACTTCCGGTTGCGGCGATGCGGAGCTAAGCCGCGCGTTTCGGCAGCTCCCGCGAAAACGGACTTTCGGGCTCACCAGAGGAGCCCCAACGGAGTTTTTTTCTGACTGATCCCGTGTGGGAAGGAGCAGTGAGGTCCCCCTCCACAAAATTTGGCAGGGAGCAGCGGTGGAGCAATGAGGAAAGAGGCCATGGAGCAGAGAACAAAACAGGGAGAAGAAGGCAAGATGGCGGAGGGCGGAGAGCAAGCAGCGTGGGGGCCAGACCAGCAGGAGTTCTTCATGAGATGTATGGAGGTGCTGAAAAAGGAGATGCTGGCACCGATGCTGTTGGCGATCGAGGGGCTGAAGGAGACCCAGGCGACCCAGGCGGTGGAGCTTCGTGAGGAGAACGATAAGGTAAACACCAACAAGGACAATATCCAGGGCCTGGCGGTAAAAATGGAGGCGCACGAGGCGGTCCACAGGAGGTGGGCCGAGAGAATTGAGGTCCTGGAGAACAGGTCGAGGAAGAAGAACCTCCGGATTCTGGGTCTTCCCGAAGGAGTGGAGGGAGCTGATGCTGGGGCGTACGTGAGCACGCTGCTCCATTCGCTGATGGGTGTGGAGGCCTCTCCAACCCCCCTGGAGCTGGAAGGGGCTCACCGGGTCCTGGCGAGGAGACCCAAGGCAGATGAGCCGCCAAGGGCGATAGTGGCAAGGTTCCATCGCTTTGTGGATAAAGAAAGTGTGCTGAGATGGGCCAAGAAGGTGCGGAGCAGCAGATGGGAGAACGCGGTGATCCGAGTATACCAGGATTGGAGCGCGGAGGTGGCAAAGAGGAGAGCTGGCTTCAACCGGGCCAAGGCGGTGCTGCATAGAAAAAGAGTCAGATTCGGCATGCTGCAGCCTGCGCGACTGTGGGTCACTTATCAGGACCGACACCATTATTTTGAAACGCCAGAAGAGGCTTGGACCTTTATACAGACGGAAAAACTGGACTCGAACTGAGGGGATGTGGTTGTATATGGGGTTGTAAATATGGGTAAAGAATATTGTGTAGGTGTGATGATGGATGTGGGTAGAGTTCTGGTTAAAATTCCTAAAATTTCCTTTTTCCCTGTCTGTAGACAAAATTATGATGGGGAATGTGTGCGTCGGTCCGGGAGGGAGGTGAGACTCGGGGATGAGGGAACTGGGATGATGGCCGCAACAGGAGCTGCGCCACACGAGGCGGGGCTGGTTCAGGAAAGCACGGGCTTTGTTTCCACGCCAAAAGGGGGGGGGGGATGGAGGAAGGCAAGGAGGAGGAGAGACTCCCACACGGGGAGATCAACGGGAAGGCGGGGGAAGCTGGGGTCAGCAGAGGCTAGCTGACTCACGGAAGTAATATGGGGGGAGCAAAAGTGCTAGATGTGGATCTAGCAGGGTGGGGGGGGGGGGGGAAAGAGGGGATTCTAGGGTTGCTGCTGCACTGTCCGAGGGGGAACTGAAAATGGAAGAGGTGGTCGGGGCGGGGGTTCCCTGCCTGGGGGACTGGAGGGAGTGGGAGGCGCGAGCACGGGACTGGCCTAAAATAGGAGATGGCTAGTCGGCGGGGGAGTGGGGGGTGGGTAACCCCCCAATCCGGCTGACCACGTGGAATGTGAGAGGCCTAAACGGGCCGGTTAAGAGGGCCCCGAGTGTTCGCGCACCTAAAAGGACTGAAGGCAGACATGGTCATGCTTCAGGAGACACATCTGAAGGTGGCAGATCAGGTCAGGTTAAGGAAGGGATGGGTGGGACAGGTGTTCCATTCGGGGCTGGATGCGAAGAATAGAGGGGTGGCAATACTGGTGGGAAAGCGGGTGTCATTTGAGCCCAAGAACATAGTAGCGGACAAGGGAGGCCGATATGTGATGGTGACTGGTAGGTTGCAGGGGACGAAGGTGGTACTGGTGAATGTATATGCCCCAAACTGGGACGATGCTGGATTCATGAAACGGATGTTGGGGCGTATTCCGGACCTGGAGGTAGGGAGCTTGATAATGAGTGGGGATTTTAACATGGTGCTGGACCCAGCATTAGATCGTTCCAGATCTAGGACGGGGAGGAGGCCGGCTGCGGCCAAGGTGCTTAGGGGGTTTATGGATCAGATGGGGGGAGTAGATCCGTGGAGATTTGCCAGACCTTTGGCCAAAGAATTTTCTTTTTTCTCCCACGTACATAAGGCCTTCTCCCGGATAGATTTTTTTGTTTTGGGCAGGGCACTGATCCCGAGGGTTGAGGGAACGGAGAATTCGGCCATAGCCATTTCAGACCATGCCCCGCACTGGGTGGAGCTGGAGCAGGAGGGGGACCAACGTCCGTTGTGGAGGTTGGATGTGGGACTGCTGGCAGACGAGGAAGTGTGCGGGAGGGTGCGGGGGTGTATTGAAAGATATCTGGAGGCGAACGACAACGGGGAGGTGCAGGTGGGAGTAGTATGGGAGGCGGTGGTTAGGGGAGAGTTAATCTCCATCAGGGCTCACAGGGTGAAGAGCGAGGGCAGGGAAAGGGAGAGGTTAGTGGGGGAGATTTTAAGGGTGGAAAGGGAGCTATGCAGTGGCTCCGGATGAGGGACTACTCAGGGAGAGACGAAGTCTCCAGACGGAGTTCGACCTGTTGACCACAGGGAAGGCAGAGGAACAGTGGAGGAAGGCACAGGGGGTGATATATGAATATGGGGAGAAGGCGAGCCGGATGCTGGCACACCAGCTCCGTAAGAGGATGGCAGCGAGTGAAATAGGTGGAGTCAAAGATGGCAGGGGAACTACGGTGCGGAGTGCTGGGAAAGTGAATGAGGCTTTTAAGGCCTTTTACGAGGAACTGTATAGGTCCCAGCCCCTAGGAGGAAAAGAGGGGATGCGGCGATTCTTGGATCAGTTGAGGTTACCAAGGGTGGAGGTGCAGGAGGTGGTTGGTCTGGGGGCACCAACTGGGGTGGAGGAGCTGGTTAAAGGACTGGGGAGCATGCCGGCAGGGAAGGCCCCGGGGCCGGATGGGTTCCCGGTAGAGCTCTACAGGAAGTATGTAAACCTGTTAGCCCCGTTGCTGGTAAGGACCTTCAATGAATCAAGGGAGGGGGGGGACCCTGCCCCCGACAATGTCGGAGGCGACGAGCTCTTTGATCTTAAAGCGGAATAAGGACCCACTGCAATGTGGGTCATATAGACCGATCTCGCTCCTTAATGTAGGTGCTAAGTTGCTGGCAAAAATGTTGGCCATGAGGATTGAGGACTGTGTTCCGGGGGTGATTCACGAGGACCAGACGGGATTCGTAAAGGGTAGGCAGTTAAAAACTAATGTGCGAAGGCTCTTGAATGTGACAATGATGCCATCGGTGGAGGGAGAAGCGGAGATAGTGACAGCCATGGACGCGGAGAAAGCCTTTGATTGGGTAGAGTGGGAGTATCTCTGGGAAGTGTTGAGGAGGTTTGGGTTCGGGGGAGGGTTTATTAGTTGGGTTAAGCTCTTGTATAAAGCCCCGGTGGCGAGTGTGGTCACGAACCGGCGGAGGTCGGAGTATTTCTGGCTGTATCGAGGGACGAGGCAGGGGTGCCCCCTGTCCCCTCTGCTGTTCGCATTAGCAATTGAACCTTTGGCCATGGCGTTACGGGAGTCGGGGAAATGGAAGGGGGTGGTTCGAGGGGGAGAGGAACATAGAGTGTCGCTGTATGCAGACGACATGTTGCTGTATGTGACGGATCCAGTGGAGGGGATGGTTGAGGTACTGCAGATCCTACGGGAGTTTGGAGACTTTTCGGGCTATAAGCTCAATGTGGGAAAGAGTGAGCTCTTTGTGATACATCCGGGGGACCAGGGAAGAGGGATAGAAGACCTACCGTTGAGGAGGGCGGAAAGGAGCTTTCGATACTTGGGGATTCAGGTAGCTAGGAGCTGGGGGGCACTGCACAAACTTAATTTGTCGCGGTTGGTGGAACAGATGGAGGAGGATTTTAAAAGGTGGGACATGTTTCCACTCTCGCTGGCGGGTAGGGTACAGTCGGTTAAAATGGTGGTCCTCCCGAGATTTCTTTTTGTATTCCAATGCCTCCCAATTGTGATTACTAAGGCCTTTTTTAAGAGGATAAGCAGGAGCATTACAGGATTTATGTGGGCGAGCAAGACCCCGCGGGTAAGGAGGGGGTTCCTGGAGCGTAGCAGAGATAGAGGAGGGTTGGCATTGCCGAATCTGGGTGGTTATTATTGGTCAGCCAACGTGACAATGATCCGTAAGTGGGTGATGGAGGGAGAGGGGGCGGTGTGGACGAGGTTGGAGATGGCGTCCTGCAAAGGAACGAGCCTGGGGGCGCTGGTGACGCACCGCTGCCGCTCTCGCCGACAAGGTACACCACGAGCCCGGTGGTGGCGGCAACGCTAAAGATCTTGGGGCAGTGGAGACGACACAGGGGGGCGACGAGAGCCTCGGTGTGGTCCCCGATCAGAGACAACCATAGGTTTGTCCCAGGAAGGATGGACGGGGGATTTCAGAGCTGGCAACGGGTAGGAATTAGAAGAATGGGGGACCTGTTCATTGACGGGACGTTTGCGAGCTTAGGGGCACTGGAGGAGAAGTTTGGGCTATCCCCGGGAAACGATTTCAGGTACATGCAAGTGAGGGCGTTTGTGAGGCGGCAGGTGAGGGAATTTCCGCTACTCCCGGCACAGGGGATTCAAGATGGGGTGATCTCGGGCGTATGGGTCAGGGAGGGCAAGGTGTCTGCGATATACCAGGAGATGAAAGAAGAGGGGGAGGCTTTGGTAGAGGAGCTGAAGGGTAAATGGGAGGAGGAGTTGGGGGAGGAGATTGAGGAGGGGCTATGGGCTGATGCCCTAAGTAGGGTTAATTCCTCTTCCTAGTGTGCCAGGCTTAGCCTGATACAATTTAAGGTGGTTCAGAGAGCGCATATGACGGGGCAGAGGCTGAGTAGGTTCTTTTGGGTGGAGGACAGATGTGGGAGGTGCTCAGGAAGTCCGGCAAACCATGTCCATATGTTTTGGTCATGCCCGGCACTGGAGGGGTTCTTTGGGGGGGGGGGGAAACAATATCTAACGTGGTGAAAGTCCGGGTCAAGCCAAGCTGGGGGCTAGCACTATTTGGAGTAGTGGACGAGCCGGGAGTGCAGGAGGCGAAGGAGGCCGGTATTCTGGCCTTTGCGTCCCTAGTAGCCCGACAAAGGATCTTGCTAATGTGGAAGGAGGCGAAGCCCCCCCCAGTGTGGAGGCCTGGATAAATGATATGGCAGTGTTTATCAAGTTAGAGAGGATAAAGTTTGCCTTGAGAGGGTCTGCGCAGGGGTTCTACAGGCGGTGGCAACCGTTCCTAGATCATCTCGCGGAGCGTTAGATGAAGGTCAGACAGCAGCACCAGCAATCCGCGGCGGGGGGGGGGGGTTGTTTCAAAAATTGAACCAGCCAAAAGTTAGCAACATAAGGCAAAAATGTCACTGATAGTAGTCTTATAGGCCACCAAATAGTAACATTATGGTGGGGCAGGCAATAAACAAAGAAATAGCGGATCATGTAGAAATGGTACAGCAGTTATCATGGGGGATTTAAATCTACATGTCGATTGGTTTCACCAGTTCGGTCAAGGCAGCCTTGAGGAGGAGTTTATATAATGTATCCGCGATAGTTTCCTAGAACAGTATGGAATGGAACCTACGAGGGAACAAGCGGTCCTAGATCTGGTCCTGTGTAATGAGACAGGATTGATGAATGATCTCATAGTTAGGGATCCTCTCGGAAGGAGCGATCACAATATGGAGGAATTTAAAATAAAGATGGAGGGTGAGAAGGTAAATTAAATGAATGAAAATCGCTTGTCACAATAAGGCTTCAAATGAAGTTACTGTGAAAAGCCCCTAGTCGCCACATTCCGGCGCCTGCTCGGGGAGGCTGGTACAGTAAAATCAAACACTAGTGTTTTGTGTTAAACAAAGGCGATTACAATGGGATGAGAGAAGAGCTAGCGAAGGTAGACCGGGAGCAAAGACTTTATGGTGAAACAGTTGAGGAACAGTGGAGAACCTTCCAAGCGATTTTTCACAGTGCTCAGCAAAGGTTGATACCAACAAAAAGGAAGGACAGTAGAAAGAGGGAAAATCGACCGTGGATATCTAAGGAAATAAGGGAGAGTATCAAATTGAAGGAAAAAGCATACAAAGTAGCAAAGATTAGTGGGACACTAGAGGACTGGGAAATCTTTAGGGACAAACAGAAAGCTGCTACAAAAGCTATAAAGAAGAGTAAGATAGATTATGAGAGTAAACTTGCTCAAAATTTAAAAACAGATAGTAAAAGTTTCTACAAATATATAAAACAAAAAAGAGAGGCTAAGGTAAATGTTGGTCCTTTAGAGGATGAGAAGGGAGATTTAATAATGGGAGATGAGGAAATGGCTGAGGAACAGGTTTTTTGGGTCGTTCTTCACAGTGAAAGACACAAATAACATGCCACTGACTGATGGAAATGAGGCTATGACAAGTGAGGACCTTGAGAGGATTGTTATCACTAAGGAGGTAGTGATGGGCAAGCTAATGGGGCTAAAGGTAGACAAGTCTCCTGGCCCTGATGGAATGCATCCCAGAGTGCTAAAAGAGATGGGAAATTGCAAATGCACTCGTGATAATTTACCAAAATTCACTAGACTCTGGGGTGGTCCCGGCGGATTGGAAATTAGCAAACGCGACACCACTGTTTAAAAAAGGAGGTAGGCATAGAGCGGGGAGCGGAGAGAGTGAATGGAGTGTTCAAGGCATTCTATAAAAGATTATACGAAGCTCAGCCCCCGGATGGGAAGGAGAGAATGATGTGCTTCCTGGACCGGCTGGAATTTCCTAGGGTGGAGGAGCAGGAGAGGGTGGGACTGGGAGCACAGATCGAGATAGAGGAAGTAGTGAAAGGAATTAGGAGTATGCAGGCGGGGAAGGCTCCGGGACCAGATGGATTTCCAGTCGAATTTTATAGGAAATATGTGGACTTGCTTGCCCCGCTACTGATGAGAACCTTTAATGAGGCGAAGGAAAGGGGACAGCTGCCCCCGACTATGTCTGAGGCAACGATATCGCTGCTCCTAAAGAAGGAAAAAGACCCGCTGCAATGTGGGTCCTATAGACCTATTTCCCTCCTAAATGTAGACGCTAAGATTCTGGCCAAGGTAATGGCAATGAGGATAGAGGGTTGTGTCCCGGGGGTAGTCCATGAGGACCAAACTGGGTTTGTGAAGGGGAGACAGCTGAATACGAATATACGGAGGCTGCTAGGGGTAATGATGATGCCCCCACCACAGGGGGAAGCGGAGATAGTGGTGGCGATGGATGCCGAGAAAGCATTTGATAGAGTGGAGTGGGATTATTTGTGGGAGGTGTTGAGGAGATTTGACTTTGGAGATGAGTATATTAGATGGGTACAGCTGCTGTATAGGGCCCCGATGGCGAGCGTGGTCACGAATGGATGGGGGTCTGCGTATTTTCGGCTCCATAGAGGGACGAGGCAGGGATGTCCTCTGTCCCCATTATTGTTTGCACTGGCGATTCAGCCCCTGGCAATAGCATTGAGGGGTTCCAGGAAGTGGAGGGGAGTACTCAGGGGAGGAGAGGAACACCGGGTATCTCTTTACGCGGACGATTTATTGGTGTATGTGGAGGACCCGGCGGAGGGGATGCCAGAGATAATGCGGATGCTTGGGGAGTTTGGAGAATTTTCAGGATATAAGCTGAACATGGGGAAAAGTGAGCTGTTTGTGGTGCATCCAGGGGAGCAGAGCAGAGAAATAGAGGACTTACCGCTGAGGAAGGTAACAAGGGACTTTCGCTACTTGGGGATCCAGATAGCCAAGAATTGGGGTACATTGCATAGGTTAACCTTAACGCGGTTGGTGGAACAGATGGAGGAGGACTTCAAGAGATGGGACATGGTATCCCTGTCACTGGCAGGGAGGGTACAAGTGGTTAAAATGGTGGTCCTCCCGAGATTCCTCTTTGTGTTTCAGTGCCTCCCGGTGGTGATCACGAAGGCTTTTTTCAAAAGGATTGAGAAGAGTATCATGAGTTTTGTATGGGCCGGGAAGACCCCGAGAGTGAGGAAGGGATTTTTGCAGCGTAGTCGAGATGGGGGGGGCTGGCACTACCGAGCCTGAGTGAGTACTACTGGGCCGCCAACATCTCAATGGTATGTAAGTGGGTGGGAGAAGAGGAGGGAGCGGCGTGGAAGAGATTGGAGAAGGCATCCTGTAGGGGGACTTGCCTACAAGCCATGGTGACGGCGCCGTTGCCGTTCTCACCGAAGAAATACACCACAAGCCTGGTGGTGGTGGCTACTCTGAAAATTTGGGGGCAATGGAGACGGCATAGGGGAAAGACGGGAGCCTCTGTGTGGTCCCCGATAAGAAATAATCATAGGTTTGCTCCGGGGAGAATGGATGGGGGATTTGGAACATGGCAAAGAGCAGGAGTAACACAATTGAGAGATCTGTTTGTAGATGGGACGTTTGCAAGTCTGGGAGCGCTGACCAAAAAATATGGGTTGTCCCAAGGGAATGCATTCCGGTATATGCAACGGAGGGCTTTTACGAGGCAACAGGTGAGGGAATTCCCGCAGCTCCCGACGCAGGAGGTGCAGGACAGAGTGATCTCAAAGACATGGGTGGGGGACGGTAAGGTGTCAGACATATATAGGGAGATGAGAGACGAGGGGGAGATTATGGTAGATGAGCTGAAAGGGAAATGGGAAGAAGAGCTGGGGGAGGAGATTGAGGAGGGGCTGTGGGCTGATGCCCTAAGTAGGGTAAACTCATCGTCCTCATGTGCCAGGCTAAGCCTGATACATTTTAAGGTGTTACACAGGGCGCATATGACTGGAACACGGCTTAGCAAATTTTTTTGGAGTAGAGGATAGGTGTGCGAGATGCTCGAAAAGCCCAGCGAATCACACCCACATGTTCTGGTCATGTCCGGCACTACAGGGGTTCTGGGTGGGGGTGACAAAGGTGCTTTCGAAGGTAGTGGGGGTCCAGGTCGAACCAAGCTGGGGGTTGGCTATATTTGGGGTTGCAAAAGAGCCGGGAGTGCAGGAGGTGAGAGAGGCTGATGTTTTGGCTTTTGCGTCCCTAGTAGCCCGGCGCAGGATACTGTTGATGTGGAAGGAAGCCAAGCCCCCGGGTGTGGAGACCTGGATAAATGACATGGCAGGGTTTATAAAGCTGGAACGGGGGGAAGAGAACCAGAGGGATTCTCAGGGATGTTAATATATAAGTATAATATGCAGGTTGTTGTTATAGATAATTGTATATTGGACTGTTAAAACATATTTTTGGAGAATATTTATCTGGGACAAGGCAGTTGCCATTTAGTTTTGTTTTTGTTTATATATTATTTATTTCTGGTTTATAAAACTGGCCATTGTTATTTATATTGTTATATTACTGTGTAAAGGATACACAATGTACTGTGATGATTGGCCAAAAATTTTCAATAAAATATTTTTTTTTTTTTTTTTTTTTTTTAAAAAGGAGGTAGGCAGAAAGCGGGTAATTATAGGCCAGTTAGGTGAACTTCGGTAGTAGGGAAGATGCTGGAATCTATCATCAAGGAAGAAATAGCGAGGCATCTGGATGGAAATTATCCCATTGGGCAGACGCAGCATGGGTTCATAAAGGGCAGGTCGTGGCTAACTAATTTAGTGGAATTTTTTGAGGACATTACCAATGTGGTAGATAACAGGGAGCCAATGGATGTGGTATATCTGGATTTCCAGAAAGCTTTTGACAAGGTGCCACACAAAAGGTTGCTGCATAAGATAAATATGCATGGCATTAAGGGTAAAGTAGTGGCATGGATAGAGGATTGGTTAATTAATGGAAAGCAAAGAGTGGGAATTAATGGGTGTTTCTCTGGTTGGCAATCTGTAGCCAGTGGTGTTCCTCAGGGATCAGCGTTGGGCCCACAATTGTTCACAATTTACATAGATGATTTGGAGTTGGGGACCAAGTGATATGTGTCCAGGTTTGCAGACGACACGAAGACGAGTGGTAAAGCAAAAAGTGCAGAGAATAACGGAAGTCTGCTTTGGATAGGTTAAGTGCATGGGCTAGGGTCTGGCAGATGGAATACAATGTTGACAAATGTGAGGTTATCCATTTTGGTAGGAATAACAGCAAAAGGGATTATTATTTAAATTATAAAATATTAAAACATGCTGCTGTGCAGAGAGACCTGGGTGTGCTAGTACATCTATCGCAAAAAGTTGGTTTACGGGTGCAACGGGTGATTAAGAAGGCAAATGGAGTTTTGTACTTCATTGCTAGAGTGATGGAGTTTAAGACTAGGGAGGTTATGCTGCAATTGTACAAGGTGTTAGTGAGGCCACACCTGGAGTAGTGTGTTCAGTTTTGGTCTCCTTACCGGAGAAAGGACGTACTGGCACTGGAGGGTGTGCAGAGGAGATTCACTAGGTTAATCCCAGAGTTGAGGGGGTTGGATTACGAGGAGAAGTAGACTGGGACTGTACTCGTTGGAATTTAGAAGGATGCAGGGGCATCTTATAGAAACATATAAAATTATGAAGGGAATAGATAGGATAGATGCAGGCAGGATGTTTCCACTGGCGGGTGAAAGCAGAACTCGGGGGCATAGCATCAAAGTAAGGGGAAGTAGAATTAGGACTGAGTTTAGGAGGAACTTCTTCACCCAAAGGATTGTGAATCTTTGGAATTCCTTGCCCAGTTAAGCAGTTGCGGCTCCTTCATTAAATGTTTTTAAGATAAAGATAGATAGTGTTTTGAAGAATAAAGGGATTAAGGGTTATGGTGTTTGGGCCAGAAAGTGGAGCTGAGTCCACAAAAGATCAGCCATGATCTCATTGAATGGCGGAGCAGGCTCGAGGGGCCAGATGGCCTACTCCTGTTCCTAGTCCTTATGTTCTTTTGTTCTTATTATTAGTTCTGGACTCCCCCTACCATCAAAGAACAAAGAAAAGTACAGCACAAGAACAGGCCCTTCGGCCCTCCAAGCCTGTGTCGACCATGCTGCCCATCCAAACTAAAATCTTCTACACTTCCGGGGTCCATATCCCTCTATTCCCATCCTATTCATGTATTTTCAAGACGCCCCTTAAACGTCACTATTGTCCCTGCTTCCACCACCTCCTTCGGCAGCGAGTTCCAGGCACCCACTACCCTCTGTGCAAAAATACTTGCCTCGTACATCTCCTCTAAACCTTGCCCCTCGCACCTTAAACCAATGCCCCCTAGTAATTGACCCGTCTACCCTGGGAAAAAGCCTCTGACTATCCACTCGGTCTATGCCCATCGGGAACATTCTTTCTGAATCCGGTCTAATCCTGTTAGAACTTTGTATATTTCTAACCCCTCACACTCTTCTAATTTCCAATAAAAATAATCTGAACCGATGGGCAGCACAGTAGCTTCACAGTTCCAGGGTCGCAGGTTCAATTCCCGACTTGAGTCACTGTCTGTGCTGAGTCTGCATATTCTCCCAGTGTTGCATGGGTTTCCTCTCATTGTTCAAAGATGTGCAGGTTAGGTGGATTGGCCATGCTAAATTGCCCTTCGTGTCCAAAAAAGGTCTGTTGGGGTTGTTGGGTTATGGGGATGGTGTGGCGGTGTGGACTTAATCAGTGTGCCCTTTCCAAAGGCGGGTGCAGACTCGATGGGCCAAATGGCCTCCTTCTGCACTGTAAATTCTATGCTTCCATGATTTAGTCTCTCCTCATATGACAATCCCGCCATCCCAGGAAACAGCCTGGTAAACCTTCACTACACTCCCTCCATAGCAACAACATCCTTCCTCAGATAAAGACACCAAAGCTGCACACAATAGTCCTGGTGTGGCCTCACCAATGCCCTACACAACTGCAGTAAAACATTTCTATTCCTATACTCAAATCCTCTCGCTATGAAGGCCTATCAAGACGCCGAGATGGCGGAGGTTGTGGACACTGAGTCAGAGATGGAAACGCAAACATCGGAAATCTCTGATGGGGAGTCAATAGTTCAGCAGCCACCAGTGTTCAAAATGGAAGCGCCGTTTGACTTCCAGATTCATGCCACCCAATCTGGTGCTCCGAGTGCTTGCCGTACAACCAGGCACAAATATAGTCCAGCACCCTCCTTCCCCACAGGCGTTGGAGGATTCTTCAGACAGGGGGTGGGAGCAATTAAATTCCACATGGTCCTTGTAGAATATGAGCTCCCCCATCAAGGGGGCAGCGGACTTCGAAACAATGTATAGTTGTAGTGAATATAAAGCCAAGCAATTAGGCACCGGCATGGCAGACCCAATTGGGATCTACCGTGTGATGTCTATAATAGTGATTGTAAATAAACTAAGTTTCTTTGAATTACTCGGTGTGGACTCCTATGTGGCCTTATAAAAGAGATGTAACCCTTTAGGCGCCAAGTGCACCAGTACCTAGCCCAAGTAATTGTTTTCTGCAATAAGCACTGGTGGGTTGTTTGACTATCATAAGCTTCCAATCTTATATACAAACATGGCCACTTTCCAATACTGATCATTAGACCATTAACCACCATTGGCTAATTTTCTCTTTCTTACCTTACAGGTGAAGGAACCTACAACACCTCCAACAGTTACCACTACCAAGACTAGTTAGAATCATAATTTTTTTTAAACCACATTTTTCTCTTCCCAATTAAGGGCCAATTTAATGTGGCAATTCCACCTACTCAGCACATCTTTCGGTGCAAGTCTGGCAGTATCTGTGGAGAGTTGATATTTTGACTCCAATATGACTCTTATTCAAAAGTGAATGACTGTTCAAAACAGGAGTCATATTGGACTCAAATCATAAACGTTGTTTCTTTCTCCAATGGAGGCAGCCATTTGGCTCATTGTGCCTCTGCCAGCTCTCTGAAAACCTCACTCCCACTATCCAGCACCATAGTCCCATAAGTTTCCGTTCAGAGTATTTCTCCAACTGGAAACTGTACCCCAACCAGGAGTTAAGTCAACCCAAGTCAGTGATTGATTGGACATAAGACCATAAGACATAAGACCATAAGACATAGGAGCGGAAGTAAGGCCATTCGGCACATCGAGTCCACTCCACCATTCAATCATGGCTGATTTCAACTCCATTTACCCGCTCTCTCCATAGCCCTTAATTCCTCGAGAAATCAAGACATCTTGGTTTGGGTGGTGGAGTGCCCCACCAGTCAATTCATTCTAATAGTCCATCTGAAGAGTTCAGTCTAGCATTTAAATTCCTTTCATACCATATCTATGACTCCTATTCTCTCTTTCTGTCCTCTTCCCCCCTCCCCCCCCCCCCCCCCCCCCCCCGCAACCCAAACCCCCAAAGTCAAATTGTGTATACGGGGGCAGTCGTGCATGAGCAAGAATTGGATTGAGATTGCCTAAATGTGTTTTATTTGGGCCTCCTGCAGCCAGCAGAAGAGACTTGCATTCAGAAGACAGTGACGGATTCAAATTCAGGCCCAAGGTTTTAAAGGAATGTGTGCTAGCCAACTGCACCAAATTCCATGATTCAAACAGCAGCTGCAGCAGGAACGTTTGCCCATCTGAGGATCGATAGCTGCAGCCAGATAAGTAATTCCGCAAGTACTTTTTTGATAATGTAATAAATCGTCTGGTTCATTTGAAGCGTTTATTTCTGGCTTGTACCTTACAATCCCTGAACAGTCAGCATTCCAGCTTGTCAACACATTTATAGCTTGCAGTATTCAATAAGGCAGAAATGTCCTTGTATTTTACCATTATTTAAATTCCCAATAGAAATAGTACAAATTATATGAGATGCACAAAATAAGCAGAGTTTGCATGAAAAATGCAACAAATACCAGATTAAACCAAGCGCTAAAAGAAACCAGAATACAGTGAAGTCAGCACATTAAATACGGAGTGTAAATCCCAATTGGAGGCGCTAGATTAACAAACAGCATAATTAGAAAGTAAAATTGCTACACCCAGAAAGTGAAACCATAGATGTCAATTCCAATGCCATGTCCTTCCAAGTTCAGACAATAGCCGAAATCAGCATATAACACAGTACGAGATCGTGAAATAGATTTACTAACAGTTGTTGCCCGTTTTGATCTCAACCGCGTCGCCAATACTGTTACTAATATTAATGATAATGTTGGTGAACCACAAACCTTCCTTTATATCAATCAAATGACCACACAACCAGTTAGTTAGTTCAAAGGATGGTTTATTTACATACACAAGAGTTACCTCGACATGCAAACACAATATCAACTATGAGTTAAACTACACCTATCAGCTACAATAACCTATACTTAACTTCAGGGCGACCAGCACTGTGCAAATGGATAAGGCCTTTAGCTGGATTTCACTTGGCTGGTTCGAAGAAAGTGGCTCTGTCTCTGCTGGGCTCATCCGTCAGGTAGCAATCGTTGGTCTTGAACTTGGCTGGCTGTTCCTGCTGCAATTGGTTTGGAACAGGCCGGATCCAAAAGAGACAGAACACATGGCTGTGCTCTCTTTTATCCCTCAGGGATTTTGCGCTCTTTGGGGCAGTCCTTAACCTTGGACCCAATAATTCGACATGGCTCTGATCACGGTCTTTGATTTCGGCCAATAAAGGGGCGGGTGCCTTGGTAGCTCATCCCAGGGTTCAGAAGTAGTTTACGTGTCACAGCGTGTATAACCATCGTGTCATATGTGTAAATAGCAGGTGGGGAGCGACCAGAGGGTCGCGGAAGGTAAAGGAAAGGGGTGAGCTTACAGAACGTGGCAAAATGCATTCTTTAAACCACAACCAAAGGGAGAGTAGAGAAGGTAAAACTAAGGCCTGCCAAAGACAGTGCAGAGTGTAGAGAACCATTCCAGAGCGTATGAAGTGATGGGAACATGAGGTGCGTGTGGGCCGCTGCAGGATAAGAAAGGATGGAATCCCTGGGTAGGACGGGGATTCAGTGCCGTTACTCCCTACCTGGGTGACCTGAGTGGACTGTAAGAGTTTGTAGTAGTGTGGAAACTTGTCATAAAGACTGGGAGAACTGTTTTCTGACAAACTTGTGCCTTTAACTGTCATTGGGCATTGTGCCCTCGAATCAGAAGAGTAATTTTGTGTCGGGCGACATGAATTAAAACCATGTAGTAGAAAAAAGAAGAAGGAAAAAGGTGGGCAGGCTCCATCAGACCTTGGACACCTTAATACTTAGGCGGTGTCTCGTTCTCATCATCTGGACACCTCAGTGTTCTGTACCAAACAGTGCTCTAAAAGCATTACCGAAATGAGAGTCAGTATCTGAATCATCACCATCTCCCGGTTGCCAGACTGGTGTCTGCCGTTTCTGTGCCTTGGCCACGCAGGTCGTCGGATGGTCCGAATCGTCGTGTCGTACTAGTCGGCAAGAGTTGTCGCGGTGCCAAAGAGTGGCTTGTTTGTCGTGAGGCATAGGGGCGGTGTAGTGGAGGGCAAATTACTGTGGTCGGGCGGTGGCTGTGGCAATGGCTGGGGAAGGGCAAATAGGTGGTCAAAGATATCTAAGTCGTGGTTCCAGGGGCTGGGGTGACTGGTGGCAGAGATCGCGCCAGTATTCAGGGATAGTAATCAAATCCGGGAGGCTCTCGCTGTCGTCGGAGTCAAGTTCAAGGTGAAAGTCTGTACGTGTGGGCAGAGACAAGTTCGGGTCTGTGGGCGTGGACAAGGGATAAATGCCGTCATGGCTGGAGGAGGATTGGCATAGGAGTCGGACTAGGTTGTCGATGGGCAGGGCGGAATCGTCTCCTATTACCAGAGATGTCGTGGGGGTGGCTACATTGGGATCAAAAAGACTTTTAAGTTGGTTGATGTGGAACCAATCAGTTTTACCGTTGGGGTACGTTATCTTGTACACGGAGGGGCTCACATTGTCGGAAATGGAGTAGGGTCCTGCAAATTTGGGGGAGAGGAAAGAACTGGGGCTGTAAAGTGAAACCATTACTTGCTGACCAACTGTGTACTCTACGGGGTGGATGGTTTTGTCAAAGCAGGCTTTACTCTGCTTCCTTCTAGTGCCTAATCGGACAGCTGCAGCGAGTGGTGCAGCTTCAATGTTATCTGTAACCTGTTGGACTGCTTTTTCGTGGTGAGGGCGGTTACTGTAGGTCTTGCCAAATCAAGGCCGAATAAATATTCAATACCCTTCATGGGCCGTCCAGTCATGAGAGTGTGGGGGGTGAAACCTGTTGAACTGGAAACGGTGTTCCGAATAAACACGAGAGCAAATGGGAGGACTGTGTCCCACGTGGTATTGTTCTGTTTCACCATCTTCCTAATGTTCGCTTTTGAAGTTCGATTCATTCTCTCGACAATGCCACTGGATTGGGGGTGATATGCTATATGGAATTTCTGCCTGATGCCAAAAATTGTTAAAACATTTTGCATGACTCTGCCCGTGAAGTGGGAACCTTGGTCTGACTCAATGCTGCGGGGGAGACTCCAGCGTGAATAACTGTTGGGTCAAAACCTTAGCGGTGGCCTTTGCTGTGTTTGTCCGTGAGGGTTTGTCCATTTCGTAAAAATGTCGATTACAACCAGCACGTACTTGAAACCATTTCTGCAAGGGGGAAGGGGGCCAATGTAATCGAGTTGCAAATTTGTCCAAGGGCCATTAACAGGTCGGGTGTGACGTAATTGTCCTTTCTTTGAGTAATGTTCGGGATTGTTCTGCGCACAGATAAGACAATTCTCGACATAATGGGTTACATCGCTTTTTAAATCGGGCCACCAACACAAAGGTCTTAAACGGGCAATAGTTTTTTTTTTTTTTTAATTGTCTATCCCCTGATGCCCGTGTCAGTCATGAAATTGGTAAATGAGCTGGTTTCTGTCCTGGGTAGGGACCACATAAATTCCGTTTTTTAAAACTATGCCGTCCTGTACAGTCAGTGCGTCCTTCCATTTATCATAGGGGGCTGGGAAGTTGCCGTCTAAAACCTGTTTGAGGGTGTCGTCTGCTTTTTGGGCTTGAGATAGATCCTCAATATTGGTCTGGGAAACCTGGACTGAGTGTATCAGTTCGCTTTCGGGTGGCTGCCAGAAGTGACCATGGCGTAATCCTGCTTTGACTAAGGCATCTGCCTTTACATTACCGGGTGGGGAGGAGCGATGATAGCTTCTTACTTTAATAATACCGTATGTGCGATCTGAGGCTGTCCTGAGAATGTGCTTTAACAACGGGGCAGAGGGTAGGAGTTTTCCATCGGCTGATACAAAACCTCGAGATTCCCACAGGGGCAGGAATTCTGTTAAACTGCTGCATACATACAGGCTGTCAGAGTGTATGTCTGCGGGGTATGGAAAAGAGTCGGGGTGATGAATTACATAGGCTATTGCTGCATGTTCTGCTGCTTGTGAACCTAGGTGGCCAGACAATTTTAAAGAGATCACTTCTAGTGGGCGTCCCTGCGCATCTTCTACGTAAATTCCACAACCAGTAATTCTAACTCCATTTTCAATTGTGGAGGAACCGTCTGCATACATTTTTTAAGCATTCCCGGAGTCTTGGGAATTCTGTGTCTTACTGCCTGCTCGTGGGTGAACTGACTTTGGGATAAAGGGTCCTGTGGTGTTGGACTGCTATGATCTGGCACTCATGTGGGGTCCCTGCATATTGGAGATTATCAGCCAGAAATGTGTAGGTCTTGGTGCGTTTTACCATAATGTCCCTGCCTTGTAACAGTAGTGTCCAGCGAGCTGCTCTGATTTGGCTGACTGAACCGTCCTTTAATCTACCGTCTAGTAATAGTTGAGTGGGGGTGTGCTCGGTCAAGATCGTTACTGGGTTGAGGCCTGCGAGGCATGCAAAATACTGTACAGCCCAAAAGACTGCAAGCAAGTGTCGTTCACAGGCTGCGAATCCTTGTTCTAAGGGGTCTAATACTCTTGAGGCATATCTACGCTAAGTGATCGTGTCGTTCTTGCAGGAGTACTGCTGATAGGGTTCAGTCAGTGGTTGCTACTTCTATGGCATAGGGCAAGTCTGGGTGTGGAACTTGTAAAGCGGGGGCTGTGCCTAGGGCGCATTTTAAATCACCAATGGCATTTGTGCTGCGGAAGCCATTCCCATGGGGCATTCTTTTTAAGGAGTTCTGAGAGTGGGGCTGCTTTAGTGGCAAAACCATCTATATGATTTCTGCAATATCCTACCAAATCTAGGAATGACCGGAGTGTAGTGACATTTTGGGGCAGGGGCAATTTAACGATGGACTCGATCCGTTTTTGCTTAATTTCTCTCTTCCTGTGGATGATGATGGTGCCTAAATAAAGAACCTTTTCCTTTAAAATCTGGGCCTTTTTGGGGTTGACCTTACATCTGATGGATTGCAGTAGGCCTAGTAATTCAGATAAGAGCGCTACGTGTTCCTCTTTTGTGCCAGTTTGCAAGAGCAGATCGCCCACATATTGTATTAGGCATTCGGGTCGGGATAATTTAGAAAGTCCGTTGGCCAATTGTCGGTGGAAAACGGAGGGGGAGTTATGGAATCCTTGTGGGAGGCATGTCCACATATACTGCTGCCCTTGAAACGTAAATGCAAACTTATACTGGCAGGCCTTGTCTAACGGGATGGACCAAAAGCCATTGATGTCCAGCACTGAAATATTTTGCCTGTACTCCCTGTTTGAGCATTGTCTCGGGACCCGTGGCAACAGTGGGGGCTGCTAAAGGGGTTACCTTAGTAAGTTCTCGGTAGTCGATCGGTAGTCATCATGAACCATCGGGCTTTTTTACGGGCCAAATTGGGGCCTTATTTGTTGACGCTACGGGTCAAATAACTCCTTGGTCTAACAAACTGTTAATAACCCTCGAAATTTCACCCTCGGCTTGCTGTGGGAAACCGTATTGCTTTTACGGCTTTGGATCGGGACCGGAAATCTTCCCACAATCGTGTTTGTGTTGTGCGAACGAAGCTTTGTGTTTTTTGAGGACCTCTCTAATCATCTGGTCTGCATTAATTGTTTGCGGAATAAACCAATAGTCTCCTACTGAGCAAATCCTGTTTTCATAATCCCCTACTGTGAGTGTAGCAGGAGCCCTAGCTGTTTTGGCCATTCACCATACACATTTGTTTACTGGGTCAAACGAAAGGTAATGGGAGCTCATAAAACCAATGCCGAAAATGTGCTCTGCTGTTTGGGGCAAGTCAACTAAAACGACGGGGTCTGGTGCTAATGTTCCCCATCTGAATGGGTACGGGAGCTGTGATATATTTTTGCTGTATGTGGCCGGTAAATCCACTCAGATCCTTCTAAACTCCAACGAGTACAGACCCAGAGCCCTCAACCATTCCTCATACGACAAGTTCTTCATTCCAGGAATCATATGGGTGAACTTGCTCTGGGCCCTTTCCTTCTAGCCCTCTTGACATGAATGCTAACATTGCATTTGCCTTCTTAACTGCCGACTGAACCTGTACGTTAACCTTAAGAGAATCGTGAACAAGGACTCCCAAGTCCCTTTGTGCTTCAGATTTCCTAAGCATTTCCCCATTTAGAAAATAGTCTATGCCTAAATTCCTCCTTCCAAAGTGCATAACCTCACACGTTTCCAAATTGTATTTCATTTGCCACTTCACTGCCTACTCTCCTAGCCTGTCCAAGTTCTTCTGCAGCCCCCTTGCTTCCTCAATACTACCTGACCCTCTACAGATCTTTGTTTCATCTGCAAACTTAGCAATGGAAGTGCCTTCAGTTTTTTCTTCCAGATCATTAATGTATATTGTGAAAAGTTGTGAGCCCAGCACAGACCCCTGAGGCATACCACTAGTCACTCTCTGCCATCCAGAAAAACACCCCTCTATCCCCATTGTTTTCTGCGAGTCATCCAATCCTCTATCCATGCAAGGATCTTACCCTTAACCTATTTAACAGTCTCCTATGCGGCACCTTGTCAAAGGCCTTCTGGAAATCTAAATAAATCACGTCCACAGGTTCTCCTTTGTCTAACTTCCTTGTTACCTCCTCAAAGAACTCTTTTTTAAAATTTAGAGTACCCAATTCATTTTTTCCAATTAAGGGGCAATTTAGCTTGTTCAATTGACCTACCTTGCACATCTTTGGGTTGTGGATGCAAAACCCACGCAAACACTGGGAGAATGTGCAAACTCCACACGGGCTGTGACCCAGAGCCGGGATTGAACCTGGGACCTCGGCGCCGTGAGACTGCAGTGCTACCACTATGCCACCGTGCTGCCCTTCCTCAAAGAACTCTAACAGATTTGGCAGACATGATCTCCCTTTGACAAAGCCGTGCTGACTCAGTCCTATTTTACCATGTACTTCCAAGTACTTCGTGATCTCATCTTTAATAACAGACTCTAAAATCTTACCTATGACCGAAGTCAGGCTAACCGGCCTATAATTTCCAGTCTTCTGTTTCCCTCCCTTCTTAAACTGCGGTTAGCCACTTTCCAGTTCTCTGGGACCCTACCTGCCTCCAGTGTTTCCTGAAAGATCACCACCAATGCCTCCACAATGTCCTCAGCTATCTCTTTTAGGACCCTGGGTTGTAGTCCATCCAGTCCAGGTGACTTATCCACCTTCAGACCTTTCAGTTTCCCCAGAACCTTCTCCTTAGTGATGGCCACTGCACTCACCTCTGCCCCCGGATCCGCCTGGAGCTCTGGCATCCCACTGGTGTCTTCCACTGTGAAGACTGATGCAAAGTAACTATTCAGCTTGTCTGCCATTTCTTTGTTTCCTATTATTACTTCTCCAGCCACGTTTTCCAGTTATCCAATGTCTATTTTTCTCTCTCATACCTTTTGTATACGGAAAGAAACTTCCAACCCAATTTATATTACTAGCTAACTTGCACTCGTATTTCATCTTCTCTCCCCTTATTGCTTTTTTAGTTGTCCTCTGTGCGCTATTAAATGATTCCCAATCCTCTGTCTTCCCACTAATCCTTGCCACTTTGTATGCCTTTTCTTTTGCTTTTATGCTGTCCTCGACTTCCCTCGTCAACCATGGATGCCTTGTCCTGCCCTTAACATGTTTCCTCCTTCTTGGGGTGAATTTCTGCTGTGCCTCCCGAATACCCCCCAAAACTCCTGCCATTGCTGTTCTTCCCTGCTAGGCTCCTTTTCCAATCAACTCTGGCAAGCTCCTCCCTCATGTCTTTGTGGTTACCATTATTTAATTGTAATACCGTTAACATCTGACTCCAGCTTCTCCCTCTCAAACTGCAGCATAAATTATATCATATTGTGGTCACTGCTCCCCAAGGGTTCCTTCACCTTAAGATCCCTAATCAAGTCTGCCTCATTACACATCACCAAATCCAGAATTGCCTGTTTCCTCGTGGGCTCCACCACAAGCTGCTCCAAAAACAGCTCTCAAACATTCCACAAATTCCTTTTCTTGGGATCCACTACCAACCTGATTTTCCCAGTCCACGTGCATATTGAAGTGGCCCATGATTATTGTAATATTGCCTTTTTTACATGCTTTCTCTATTTCCTGATTTATTTTCTGCCCCACATCCTGACTACTGCTAGGGGACCTGTACATAACTCCCATCAGGGTCTTTTTACCTTTGCGATTCCTCAACTCTACCCACAGAGATTCTATGCCTTCTGATCCTATATCGATTTAACTTCATTCCTTACTAACAATGCAGCCCCGCCCCCTTTGCCCATCTGCCTGTCCTTTCGATAGGACACAAAACCTTGTATATTTAGATCCCAGCCCCAATTTCCTTGCAGCCACATCTCTGTGATGCCCACAACATCATACCGGCCAATTTCAATGTGCGCAAAAAGCTCATTTACCTCGTTCTGTATACTGCGCGCATTAAGGTACAACACCCTCAGTCCTGCATTGACCACCTCCCTTCTCACACTGGTCACCTTTTTTGCTCTGCCTGAGGGTAATGTTCTATTATTTTTGTTCTCTATTTCCCCTTCAATTATGACACCTTCTAAGCCAACGTCTGGTTCCCACCCCCCTGCCATATTAGTTTTAATCCTCCCGAGTGACACTAGCAAACCTCCCAGCCAGGATATTGGTGCCCCTTGAGTTTAGATGCAACCCGTCCTTCTTGAACAGGTCACACCTGCCCCGGAAGAGATCCCAATGATCCAGAAATCTGAAACCCTCCCTCCTACACCACTGGTTTAGCCACGTGTTTAGCTGCACTATCCTATTTCTAGCCTCACTGGCACATGGCACAGGGAGTAATCCTGAGATTACAACCCTAGAGGTCCTGCTTCTTAGCTTACTGCCTAACTCCCTGAACTCTTTCTGCAGGACCTCATCACTCTTCCAGCCTATGTCATTAGTACCTATGTGTACTACGACCTCTGGCTGTTCACCCTCCCCCTTCAGGATATCTTGTGTTCGTTCAGAAACATCCGTGACCCTGGCACCAGGGAAGCAACACTCCAAACTGGAGTCTCTTTCACTTCCACAGAAGCGCCCATCTGTGCCCCTTACTATAGAGTCCCCTATAACTATTGCTCTCCTGCACCTTTGGCCCACCTGGGCCATGTTGGGAAATATCTGCACCATTCTCGCCCACATGAATCCCAGCCCAGAGGACCCAAGATTCACGTAGGCTTGGAGAATCCAGTGCCCAGCTCACTAGGGTGGAGGGAGGAGAACCTCTATGCCACCGCCAGGAGGGGATCGGAGTATCGGAATAAGATTGGCGCCCAGTTTTTTTGGCCAATGCTGGATTCTTTGCTGCATCAGGAACTCTGCTACTGGCGGCGGAGAATCCAGCCCATTGCATGTTAAGTTGTATTAATGGCCTGTTCTGCTAAATAATAAGTCTGCCCTCAATAAGCATACTTACAATTTTTGTACACTCCATATTATTTTGCAGTACTTTTTTTACATCAATGAAACCACCTTTGAAAAAATCAAAAGCAATTATGTGTTTCTACATTGCTTGACTCACTCACATTTATGTTATCTATCAAACCTGTAACCAAATGCTTGACTCACTCACATTTAAGTTATCTATCAAACCTGTAACCAAGGCAATATAGCATGTGCAAAAGAATTACATTAAGAATCCTTTGTGAGAAAAAGATCAAGACAGCTGTCATGTTTAACCTTTCACTTGTGCACGGTTGATTTAAATACCCATCGTTTTCACTCGAGAGAGACAGCATCAGTAGCATTAAACTGTAGGCAAGATATTCGGAGTTTGATTTTTTTCCATTTGAAAACTGAGGGACTTTGTTACCCAGTATGTTGATCTACATAATATCTTCAGTTTTGTGAAAGATCATGAAGACACATTGGGCCTGTCCTATTAATTGTTAATTTAAGTCATAAGAGGATGTCTCTTTGTGCATTAGCAGAGACTACTACTAAACAGTCTCTGCCTCATGTAGTCCAACATAACTCATAACTTATTGTATTCCGCACTGCCCTGCAATGGGTATTTAACCTAGTGTATAAGTAAATAGGTTGGCTAGTATAGGGAATTATAGGAAGAGCAGAGACAGATGAAGTATGAATGCAGAAAGGAAGGTTTGAGGCGAGAAACATTTGTGCGCTAAATAAGACAGCTTCAGCAAGGTGAAGTACAGTAGCAGAATCAAATGTAGCCGGTGTAGCTATGTGAACATACAAAAAAGTAGGCCATTCAGCCCCTCAAGCTTGTTCCGCCATTCAATAAGATCATGGTTATCTGTTTGCGTTGAGTTCCACATTCCCATCTGCCCCAAATCTATCCACCTCCACATTAAAAATATTCAATGACCTTGCTTCCAACTCCTTCTGAGACAGAGTTCCAAAGTCACACAACCCTCAGAGAAAACAATGTCTCCTTATTTCTGTCCTAAAGGGGCAACTCCTAATTTTAAAATAGTACCTCCTAGTGATAGACACACCCACAAGAGGAAACATCCTTTCTATGTCCACCTTGTCAAGACCATTCAGGATCTCATACACTTCAATCAAATCAGCCCTCAATCTTCTAAACTCCAGTGGAAACAAGCCTAGCCTGTCAACCTATCCTCATAAGCCAACCCACTCATTCCAGTTATCAATCTAGTAAACTTCCTCTAAATCACCTCCAACGCATTACACATGTATTTGAGATGTGTTCTCACCAATACCCTATATAAGTGAAGCATAACATCCATACTTTTATGATCAATTCCTCTCATAATAAAGGATAGCATTTATTAGCCTTCTTAATTACTTGGTCTACCTGCATACTAATGTTTTGTGACTCATGTACTGGAACACCTAGATCCCTCTGCACCTCAGAATTCTGCGGTCGCTTTGTTTAATATTCTGCTTTTTTATTCTTCCTACTGAAGTGAACAACTTCACATTTTCCCACGAGACTCCATCTGCCAGATCTTGGCCCACTCACTCTACCTGTCTATATATGCCTGTAAACTCATGTCCTCTTCACAACATACTTTCCTACCTATCTTTGCATCAGTCGATCTTCTTTTCATGCTAATATGTTACGCCCTACACCATGCGCCTTTATTTTCAATAACCTTTGATGTGGCACCTTATGAGATGTCTTCTAGAAATCCAAGTACAATATATCCACAGGCTCCCTTTTATCCACAACACATGTTGCTCCATCAAATAACACGAATAACTTGGTTAGACACAATTTCCCTTTCACAAAATCATGTTGACTCTTCAATTGAGTTTTTCTAATACCTTCCTCATGACAGATGTCAAGTTTCTTGTTTTGTACCTCCCTCCCTACTTGAATAGAGGAGTTACATTTATTACTTTTCAGTCTTATGGAGCCTTTCCAGTACCGAGCAAATTTTGGAAGATTAACACCAAGCGACTTACTACCTCATTAGCCACCTCTTTAAAGACCCTGGGATGAAGTCCATCAGGACTCAGACTTGTCAGCCTGCGGCTCTATCAGTTTGCTCAGTGATGCTTCCCTAGTGATTCCAATTTAACCAGGTTCCTCTCTCCCTTCAACCTCCTCATTTACAACTATTGGTGGAATCGGTTTGTATCCTCTATAGTGAAGTCAGGAGCAAAATATTTATTCATTTCACCCACCATTAGTTGAAGCTCTACTTACAATTTTCTTTTTTTTTTTTTTAAATAAATTTAGAGTACCCAATTATTTTTTTTCCAATGAAGGGCAATTTAGCATGGCCAATCCACCTAAACTACACATCTTTGGGTTGTGGGGGTGAAACCCATGCAGACACGGGGAGAATGTGCAAACTCCACACGGACATTGACCCAGGGCCGGGATTCGAACCCGTGTCCTGAGTGCCGCAGTCCCACTGCTAACCACTTGCCGCCCTATTCTACTTACAATTTAACCTACAATACTTCAAAAGGAACCATACAAAATGATCTTTAAAAGTTCTGCAATCTAGAAGCAAGGGGGTAGAGCCAGGGGTGGTCAAGAAGAGGGCAAGTCTTCACTGAAATAGCGGGGAAAAGTGCAGAATTAAATAGTAAAGATAAAAATGAGCTCAGTGAATGAATTAGAGCAAGTGAAATAATTCAACAACAAGTTAATGCAAACAGAAAGAACGGCGCTTGGAAAGATGCTTTTATTCAACTGCTGATAAATATTTGGAATAATTTACCAGATCTGATAGTGAAGTTAAAGACATTGGGGGATTTCAAAATACAGTTTTTGAGGGCTAAGTTGGGTAAGCTGGAGTTGCTCGAGTAGACCAATGGGCTTTTTATTTATTTATCAATAAATAAGCTCAGACATAAATATCAGAATGAATAATCATGGGACAACTGGATCTTTTCAGTCTGGTACTTCAGCATCACAATTCATGCATTCCAAAGCAAGCAGAATATTCCTCAAATTTAAACAGAAGACTTTTGGAAAGTTTTACTAATCCATTTGCTCCATGTCCCTTTTGATATTTCAGGAATCTGCCATTCAGTCCTTCATGTCTGAATAAGAACACCAGCACAAGCATCTGTATGTAATCTGCTTATCCTGATCTGGTCCCCGATACAACAACGCATCCCAGCAGATGCAGCTGTTATTCCAATGATGAACGGTTTTACAGCTGTCTCTCTTACTCTGGCTACCAGGTCCAATAATACGACTGCAGCACTCATTAAATCTATAAAAACTGAACAATGCTCCAGTGCAGATTTTAGAATATAATATTTCTCATGGTTACAGTGCTCTGCTTTTGAAATTTATAGCTCTCTTGAGCAATTCCTATTTCAGAATGTTTAGCATGGAGCTTAAATGTTGTCACAGGCACATACCATCAAATAATACATAAGGATATAGAATATCAGCAATAATATCAGGGCATATAACTGTTATAACACAGTTCCATATAATATTATTAATAGAAAATCCTGCTGGAAACAGTTTCAAGATAATGGATTATTTTGTATCCTATGCGTTGGTGATTAGTTGTTTTCACAACCAAAAATTAATTCACATTACATTCTCCCCGTGTTTGCGTGGGTTTCGCCCCCACAACCCGAAGATGTGCAGGGTAGGTGGATTGGCCACGCTAAATTGCCCCTTAATTCAAAAAAAATGAATTGGGTACTCTAAATGTTTTTTTTTTTTAATTAATTCACGTTAAAACACTTCACATTCGAGCCATAAACATTCCATACCCAATTATTCTTAAACACTGGGGAATTAAAATTTCAAACAATCAATTTCTGCGTTTTTGGTGCTCATTTGTAGAATTAGGATAATTGCACAGCACATCAAAACATATAGTTCTCAACAGACCTAAGTACATCTACCTGCTTACTAATTGTGATCTACTTTAATAAGATATTGTATATGGGTGTCAGGATGGCCGAGCGGTCTAAGGCGCCAGACTCAAGGATTAAAGTCCTTCCGTGATAAACTGGGTATTCTGGTCTCCAACTGGAGGCGTGGGTTTTGAATCCCACTTCTGACACATACTTTATCGAGCGGCACGGTAGCACAGTGGTTAGCACTGTTGCTTCACAGCGCCAGGGTCCCAGGTTCAATTCCCGGCTTGGGTCACTGTCTGTGCGGAGTCTGCACATTCTCCGTGTCTCCGGGTGCTCCAGTTTCCTCCCACAAGTCCCGAAAGACGTGCTTGTTAGGTGATTTGGACATTCTGAATTCTCCCTCAGCATACCCGAACAGGCGCCGGAGTGTCAATGTTCTCTGTTGATTATTCTTGTGTCTACTTGTGTATGTCCTCGGCCGCAGAAAAATATTTTTCACTGTACTTCGGTACATGTGACAATAAATCAAATCAAATAGAGTGACGACTGGGGGACTTTCACAGTAACTTCATTGGAGTGTTAATGTAAGCCTACATGTGACACAAATAAAGATTATAAAGACAATATGAAAGATTATTAGAGATCTTACACTTATAGTTAACGCCTATTGTTCATATTTACCAAGGGCTTATCCCAAATATATTGCCATCTTAATTACACCAACATGGCAATTATTAGATGTTTTGCTTATTGTCTCTTTGTTGCCTTCAAGGGCCTAAGCCTCTCCCAAAAGCCTGCGGTTGAACTTGTTTTTGCTCAGACCTGTGACTGAGCTGAATTCAGATTATGCAGCTTGAACATGTGCAATTTACCAAGTTTCCCAGGTTACATCAGCGGTATTTTTCTTCAAATTGAGATCAGTGGCTTTGAAAAACAAACTTCAAAAAAGGCAGTGAAATAATCAACATTTCAAATCATGTTAATGCCAAACTTGTGTATTAGGAGCAGTCGATCATTCGACCTCTCAAGCCTGCCCTGCCATTCAATAAGGTCACGGTTGATTCTGTCCTCGTCTCCACTTTCCTGCTTACTCTCTATACCCTTTGACTCCCTTGTCATCGAAGAATGTTATCTAAGTCAATCTTTAAAGTATTCAATGAGTCTGCCTCCCCCATTCGGAGTTCCATAGACTCATGACTCACAGGAAAGAATTCTCATCTCAATCTTAAATGGGAGACCCCTTATTTTTAAACAGTTCTAGTTCTAGTCTTCCCACAAGGGGAAATGCCTTCAGCAGCATCAACTCCCCTCAGAATTTTATATGTTTCAATAAGATCATTCTCATTCTTCTAAACTCCAAACTCCATGGATACAGGCCCAACCTATCTCCAGGTTTGCAACCCCTCCCCAATCGATCCCAGGTATCAGTCAAATCAACTTTCTCAGAACTGCTTCCAATACATTTATGTCATTTCTTAAATTAGACCAAAATTACACCGTACTCCACATGTGGTCTCACCAATGCCCAGTAGCAGAACATTCTGATTTTTATATTCAATTCCACTTGTGGTAACATCCCACTTGCTGCACCTGCACACTAACTTTTTGTGATTCATCTACCAGGACATCCAGATCCCTCTGCACTGCAGAATTCTGAAAAATTGCCCCGTTTAAATAATATGCTCTTTCTTCTTCTTCCTACCAAATTCTGGCAGCACGGTAGCACAAGTGGATAGCACTGTGGCTTCACAGCGCCAGGGTCCCACGTTCGATTCCCTGCTGGGTCACTGTCTGTGCGGAGTCTGCACGTTCTCCCTGTGTCTGCATGGGTTTCCTCCGGGTGCTCCGGTTTCCTCCCACAGTCCAAAAAAGTGCAGGTTAGATGGATTGGCCATTGCTAAAATTGCCCTTGGTGGCCAAAAAGGTTAGGAGTTATGGGGCTATGGAGATAGGGTGGAAGTGAGGGCTTAAAGTGGGACGGTGCAGACTCGATGGGCCGAATGGCCTCCTTCTGCACTGCATGTTCTATGTAAATTGGACAAATACACATTTAACTCCATCCGCCATTTTCTGCGCAAGTCCTTAACTTACGTATATCTCTTTGCAGACTCCTTAGGTCTTCTTCCCAACTTACTTTCTTAATCATCTTTGTCATCTAATTTAGCAACCATAAATTTGATCTCGTCATTCAAGTCATTAATATAGATTGTAAATAGTTGAGGCCCCAGCACTGATTCCTGTGGTGCTCCACTTGTTACATCTTGTCAACCCGAAAATGTCCCTTTTATACCCACTCTGTTGCCTGACCAATCCTGTATTCACACCAATAGGATATCCCATACACCATGAACCCTTAAAGAAACAGAGAGAGCAAAGATCCAATGAAAGAGTTTCAGGGAGGAGCACAAAGAGAGGGAAGAAATGGAGAGGAAGTGAATGGAAAAAAAAGTGAGGAAAGAAAGAGTGAGGAAGACAAAAGTAAAATGGGGCGGTGGGGAAGAGGGGGGAGAAAGAGGGAAGAGAGAGAGGGGAAGAGTGAGAGCAAGAGGAGCTGGGAGAGAGAAAGAAAGAGAGATTGTGTAATCTTAATTCAATTGAAATCTGTAATTAAAAGTCTACGGACAACCATGGAATCATTGTTTGGATTTCACCAGGGCCACTCAGCTCCTGACCTCATTACAACCTTGGTTCAAAAAGAACAAAAGAGCTTAACTCCAAATGTCAAAGTGACTGCCCTTGGTATCAAAGAGCCCTATCAAATGTGGAGTCAATGGGAATCAGGCGAATAACGCTCCACTGGTTGAAGTCATATCTAGCACAAAGGAAGATGGTTGTGGTTGTTGGAGGTCATTCTGTTTCAGGACATTACTGCAGGAAATCCCCAAGTCGCACTCTGGGTCCAACCATCTTCAGCTGCTTCATCAATGACATTCCTTACATCATAAGATCAGAAGTGGGGATGGTCGCTGATGATTGCACGATGTTCAGCACCATTCACAAATTCTCAGATACTGAAGCAATGCATGTTCAAATGCAGCAAGTCCTGGACAATATATAGGCTTGGGTTGACAAGTGGCAAATAACATTCACACACACACACAAGTGCCAGGCAATGACCATCTCCAACAAGGGCGAATCTAACCATTGCCCCTCAACATTATTCAATGGCATTACCATCGAGTCTTCCACTATCAACATCTGGGGGTTACCATTGATCAAAAAATAAACTGGACTAACCATGTAAATACTGTGGCTACAAGAGCAGGTCAGAGGCTAAGAATCCTGTAGCGAGTAACTCACTTCCTGACTCCCCAAAGCCTGTCCACCATTTACAAGGCACAAGTCAGTAGTGTGATGGAATAGTCTCCACTTGCCTGGATGAATGCAGCTCCAACAATACAAAAGAAGCTCAACACCATCCAGGATAAAGCAGCCCTGCTTGATTGGCACCCCATCCACAAACACTCATTCCCTTCACCACCAACACACTGGGGCAGCAGTGTGCACCATCTACAAGATGCACTGTAGGAACTCACGAAGGTTCCTTAGACAGAACAATCAACTACCATCTAAAAGGGCAAGGGTAGCAGATGCATAGGGTCACCACCATCTGGAATTTCCCCTTTCAGCTATTCACCACCATGGAAATACATAGTCATTCCTTCACTTTCAGAGTCAATCCTGGAACTCCCTCTACGCCACATCGACTGCAGCAGTCGAGAAGTCAGCTCACCACCACGTTCTCAGGGGAAAATTGGGATGCGTAATGAATATTGGTCTAGCCAGCGACACGCTGTCCACGAATGAATGAAAAAGGGATAGAAGATGGAGATAGAGAAATACATAAATATGACAAATGGATAGGATTTGAGAAAAAGGGAGGACTGGTCCAAATATTCCAGAACCTCCGTATCAGTCCCAGGACCACTTCACCTGAAGGCCAACATACCACATGCAACACAACAAAGATCAACTCAAAAGCTTAATCTGTGAATTCATGTGCAGTTACCAGTTCTGGTGTGGATATTTTGTGTGTTACAAAGTGGAGAATAAAAATTATTCCAAAAGACAGGAAGCAGAGTGAAGTGGGAGTAAAATTAATCAGAGAAGTCATATCAACATATATTCTCATACTTTAAAAACAGAGAATTCACCAAGTAGATGCCTGTTGATACATTCTAGCACAGAGTATAACTGACACAAGGAACTAACTTCAACCAGTGGATATTGTAGCAATTAAAGTTTGGCTGGATGTCTTTGCTAATTTTACATGCTACTTTCTGACATTTCAATTTACATGTACATAGTATACATCAAATTAAGCAAAGCTCCTACCAGCACATTTAGGCAATTTTGTTTTGTTGCAGTTATTGCATAAATCCATAACAGCATTAAGTAGTGTTTTTTCATGCCAAAATAAAGCTGTCCAATATTTTGGAGTGGGGGAAATTGATTTATATACCACACCCAGCGAGAATTATAGGGTAGATTTTCCAATTACAATTCCTGTCAGGGCACATTGGGTAATCATGTGTGCACACAGCCCATAATTTTCATCCACTAAATTAAGGGGCAGAAAATTATAGCCTTCAGAACTGTATAGCAAGCTGAAGCTCCTGGAGGGGAAAGTTTCTTACTCAGAAAAAGCAATTGGAAATGTACTCTTACATTTTAAATTTTGTGTGCCTCACCAGAATTTAAACAAAGTATGATACTTGCAAAAAAATATGTTTAGTAGCCATAGAGTCCACAAGGAGAAGTGTAAAGAAACTTATTTTATTACAAAGTAAACTATATGCACAGTGACACAGTGGTTAACACTGCTGCCTCAAGGCGCTGAGGACCCAAATTCGATCCCGGCCCGGAGTCACTCACTGTCCGTGTGGACTTTGCACATTCTCCACATGTTTGCGTGAGACTCGCCCTCACAATCCAAAGATATGCAGGGTAAGTGGATTGGCCATGCTCCTTAATTGCAAAACAAAAGAGAATTGGATACTTTAAATTTATATTTGAAAAAACTACATACAGAGTACACTCCAGGTGCCAGCCGGGACTACTCATACTTGACTCCCATCTGGGCTGGCTTTTCTGCTAGAGTCCTTTACTCCGCTGGGGGGGCCCCGTTCCTCAGCGGGGAAACACTTATTCCACGAGGCTCGCAGGGAGGTTAATTGGTCCGTCCTCATAGGTCTCGTGCGGGTTATGACATCCCTCCCCCTAAAGTCCAAAGACCTGTCGAAAGAAGCAGGACGGTGCCTCCTCTTTTTTTCCTGTGGTTGCGCCTCTTGCGCCTGCGGGGCCTGATCAGGATGTGTATATCTGGATGGAGAACGTTGTTGCTTTGATGATTGCCTTGGGGGATGGAGAGCACTACTGGAGGCTGATCTCCAGCTTGTTCACCGTCTGAAATTTCCGATGCCTGGAATATCGGATTCAGTGTCCTCGACTTCCCACATCTCTGCGTCGGATTCCGCAGGGTGCAACATCCTTGGATTTACTGGTGCTGTGGCCGTCTGACTTGAACCTGGTACCTTCAGAGTTTCACGTAGAGCTGTCTCCTGCATCGGAGGTGGTCTACATCATATCATCATCATTCGGTCTGGAGCTCAAACCTGGTATAAAACTGGCCCTGTATGTCAAACTACCGTTCCTGGGACCCACTTGTCGCCGTCACCGAAGTTTCCAATGTAGACTGTGTCGCCTGGTCCAAACTGCCTGGTCTGCGTCCGCCTGTCTGGGCAACACCCCTGCTGCTCCAGACGGCAGCAAACTTTCCCGCCATCTGGGAACCTGAGGCGGGACAGAGGTCTTCAGTTCATTAAGAGTTCTGCCGGCACTACGCCAGTTGCAGCTTTTGGGTGACAAGTAACAAAATAAAAATCTGGCACCCAGAGGACTGCTTCTTCAAGCCTCTTTTAAACATTTGCACCGCCCTTTCAGTCAGCCCATTCAAAGCCGGGTGGTATGGGGCAGTGCAGATGCACTGCACCCAGTTTGCCTTCATGGAACTCCTGAACTCTTCGCTAGTAACCAACACCTCCAGGATGCCGCGTTTGATGAACGAGAGTCGAAGTCTTTCAATCCTCAAAGTTTTTCAATCGTCGCCTTTGAAGCAGTGGGCGATATCATGTGGTTGTCTAGCCACTTTAATGGGCATCCACAACAACTAGAAATATGGAGCCCTTGAAAGGACCGGACAAAGTCAGCATGAAGCCGCCCTAAGGCTGACCTGGCCATTCCCATGGAAGAAGAGGCGTGGCAGACAGGAGCTTCTGCTGCTCCTGGCAAACGCCACGCTGCTGAGCCAGCTGTTCCGCATCCAGGCATGGCCACCAAATGTAACTTTGGGCGAGCATTTTCATTTTCGATACACCTGAATGCGCGTTATACAGATCGGAGTATAAAATCCTGACCCCTGTGTGGGACTACAGCCGTCTTCGATGCTGAACCAAACACATATTCATACAGCTAATAAGAACATAAGAACTAGGAGCAGGAGTAGGCCATCTGGCCCCTCAAGCCTGCTCCACCATTTAATGAGATCATGCCTGATCTTTTGAGGACTCAGCTCCACTTTCCGGCCCGAACACCATAACCCTTAATCCCTTTATTCTTCAAAAAACTATCTATCTTTATCTTAAAAACATTTAATGAAGGAGCCTCTACTGCTTCACTGGGCAAGGAATTCCATAGATTCACAACCCTTTGGGTGAAGAAGTTCCTCCTAAACTCAGTCCTAAATCTACTTCCCCTTATTTTGAGGCTATGCCCCCTAGTTCTGCTTTCACCCGCCAGTGGAAACAACCTGCCCGCATCTATCCTATCTATTCCCTTCATAATCTTATATGTTTCTATAAGATCCCCCCTCATCCTTCTAAATTCCAACGAGTACAGTCCCAGTCTACTCAACCTCTCCTCGTAATCCAACCCCTTCAGCTCTGGGATTAACCTAGTGAATCTCCTCTGCACACCCTCCAGTGCCAGTACGTCCTTTCTCAAGTAAGGAGACCAAAACTGAACACCATACACCAGGTGTGGCCTCACTAACACCTTATACAATTGCAGCAGAACCTCCCTAGTCTTAAACTCCATCCCTCTAGCAATGAAGGACAAAATTCCATTTGCCTTCTTAATCACCTGTTGCACCTGAAAACCAACTTTTTGCGACTCATGCACTAGCACACCCAGGTCTCTCTGCATAGCAGCATGTTTTAATATTTTATCATTTAAATAATAATCCCTTTTGCTGTTATTCCTACCAAAATGGATAACCTCACGTTTGTCAACATTGTATTCCATCTGCCAGACCCTAATAGGGGGGTCCGTCTCTGGATACAGCCTGACGCAATGGGACGAATAGCCTTGTCCTCCTTAATGAGCCCCAACAATGGTTTGTGGTCCATCAGTATCATAAAATGAAGCGAACTGATGGCACTTTCGGATTACAAAATCTACAGCCAATCCATCTTTTTCGATTTCTGCGTAGTTTCTCTCTGCCGCGGCCAGTGTTCTAGAGGCAAATGCAATTGTCCATTCTCTACCGTCATCCAAGCGGCATGATAACATGGCACCAATGCCATACAGCAAGGCATTACACGTGACTACCAGTGGTTGTGTGGGATCGCAGTGAGTCAGTAGACTGGATGAAGTCAATTGCTTCTTTACTTGAGTAAACACCTCTTCCTGTGGCGCTCTCCACACCTGTTTTTTTTTCAGCAGGATGTGTAGGGGGGCTAGCAAGGTGGGGCAGCATGGTAGCATTGTGGCTAGCACAATTGCTTCACAGCTCCAGGGTCCCAGGTTCGATTCCCGGCTTGGGTCACTGTCTGTGCGGAGTCTGCACATTCTCCCAGTGTGTGCGTGGGTTTCCTCCGGGTGCTCTGGTTTCCTCCCACAGTCCAAAGATGTGCAGGTCAGGTGGATTGGCCATGCTAAATTGTTCATAGTGTCCAAAATTGTCCTTTGTGTTGGGTGAGGTTGCTGGGTTATGGGGATAGGGTTGAGGTGTGGGCCTTGGGTGGGGTGCTCTTTCCAAGAGCCGGTGCAGACTCGATGGGCCGAATGGCCTTCTTCTGCAATGTAAATTCTATGAAGGTCAAGTGTCCAGAGATGAATTTACCATAATAATTCATGAATCTCAGAAACGAACGCAACTGAGTTATATTCTCCAGCATGGGGGCCTGTTGAATGTGTCATGTATTGTCTGGTCCCAGGGTGTAATTCAATTTGAAGATGGGCATAAAGGGCACAATGGCATAGTTGGTTAGCACTGCTGCCTCATGGTGCCGAGGACCCGGGTTCGATCCCGGCTCCGGGTCACTGTCAGTGTTGAGTTTGCACATTCTCCCCATGTCTGCTGGGTCTCACCCCCACAACCCAAAGATGTGCAGGGTAGGTGGATTGGCCACGCTAAAATTTCCCCTTCATTGGAATTTTTTTTAAAAATAGGCATGACTCCTCTGAAGCTTTGTAAATGAATGACCTCCAGCCAATTTCACATAAAAGTCTTTGATGCGTGGCATGGGATACCTACCCAATTGGGAGGCCCTATTTACTGTCAATATATAGTCGCTGCAAAGTCGAACAATTTTGTCCGGTTTAAGGGCGGGGACTCCCGTTACTGCCCAATCAGCGAATTTTACCGGCCGAATGGTCCCGAGGCTCTCTAGTGGGCCGAGCTCTGCCGCAACCTTCGCCAGTAGTGCATGGGGGACTGGGGCGGACCTGAAGATATTTAGGCGGTGCTTCAGAGTAGACATGAATTTTTGCCATGGCTCCCTTGATTGTTCCCAGTCAGGTTTGGAAAACTTCAGGATATTTCCCCAATACCTCATAGAAGCCTCCAGTCCTCATCTGAAAAATCCACTGCCAATCTAGGTGAAGGTGTTGCAGCCAATCGTGGCTTAGGGCCTTGTCCTTTCACTAAAATCAACGGCAGCCTTACTGATTACTGCCCGTAAATTACCAGTGTCATCGTGGTCTCAGCTGCGAACAGTGTAGGTTGCTAGTCTTGCCTTCGTATCATGTAAAGTCAACCATTGTACTCCTGACTGAATTTTCAAACATGTACCCATTTTTGTTTTAGTTATGTTATAAATTTAGAGTACCCAAATTTTTTTTTCAGTTAGGCAGCAATTTAGCCTGGCCAATCCACCTACCCTGCACATCTTTGGTTTACTGCATTCTCTTGAAAGAGAAATATGTACAGTCTGGGACACACACATGGTCCCATCTGGGCCGGTTTTTATGCTGGAGTCCTTTACTCCGCTGCAGGCCCCCACCCCTCAGCTGGGAAGCTCATATTCCACGAGGTTCATAGGGAGGCTAATTGGTCTGTACCTGTATGCCTTGTACAGGTTATAACAGTACACAAAACATTTGCAACAGTGATCTGCTTCTCCACCGACCTCAGCTTTAAGGTCAATTGCTAAAAGCCACCTCCGAGCAAGTCCACCTTGATTGATATCCATGATTCTGGCTCTGTGGGTAGGACTTTCTTTCATGTTAAAAGATGATTATGTACGTGCAAGTTCTTGTTATACAAATAGTCGTAGGGAGTTGTTTCCTACTGGCACTCAAATTCTAAAAACTTACGCCAATGCTTCAAATGAAAATCAAGTTCCAAAAAATTACCATCTCGGAGGTTGGCACTCTGCTGCTCCCTTATTGCTTTAGTCCTTCCATCTCTTTGTATTCCGTCTTCAGCTGATACCAAGCACTTCCTGAACTGTTCCACCATCATTCACAGACATGCTTGGTCTGCTCCAAATGGCACCTACTGTCCCGTTTGGTCAGTTCCACTTGCTTTGCCTCCACTGTTTTAAACATGGTTTCCTTCGATGCAAGCCAGCTGTTCTCCTGTCTGTAATCTCCACCGGGGCCTCCTCTGCTTTGTTTCCTGCTTTTGATGGCAGCATTTTGAACTTCTGGGTCCTACGTTTTGGTCAGTACATCAGATTTAGCTACAACTATCAGTAAGGAAGCAATGGTCTCCATAGTCAATTCGCTCCCATAGTGTAAATATTACATCTTCATTCTTTGCTCCAAAGCTCAGGTCTTTATGAAGATTGTTCAGTGTCCTGTATTTAACACCTCATTGTGGAAATGTCTTCAGTTATTCACCATGTTACCTTTGAAGTAAATCCGAGCAGCAAAAAGCACCAAGTGGTACTTTCAAGTTAAAAATGTTAAAAATAATTTATACCATACAAAACTCCTGTACATGTGCCATGTGATCAAATTAAGGAGAATACCCTTAATAAGCATTAGAAAGGAAGTTTCAAAAGTTGATTGGGGAAGTCTGTTGGCAGGCAAAGAGGTGGCTGGTAAGTGGAAGGCTTTCAAAAGTGGGGCAGCACGGTAGCCTTGTGGATAGCACAATTGCTTCACAGCTCCAGGGTCCCAGGTTCGATTCCGGCTTGGATCACTGTCTGTGCGGAGTCTGCACATCCTCCCAGTGTATGCGTGGGTTTCCTCCAGGTGCTCCAGTTTCCTCCACAGTCCAAAGATGTGCAGGTTAGGTGGATTGGCCATGATAAATTGCCCTTCGTGTCCAAAATTGCCCTTAGTGTTGGGTGGGGTTACTGGGTTATGGGGATAGGGTGGCGGTGTTGACCTTGGGTAGGGTGCTCTTTCCAAGAGCCGGTGCAGGCTCGATGGGCCGAATGGCCTCCTTCTGCACTGTAAATTCTATAAAATTCTATGATAAGTGTGCTAACCAGGTTCAGGGTAAGCACATTTCTTTTAGAGTGAAGAGTAAGGCTGGTAGAAGTAGGGAACCCTGGATGATTTGGGATATTGAAGCTCTGGTCAAAAAGAAGGTGGCATATGGTTTTTGATCAATAAGGGGATCAGGGGTTATGGGGAGGAGGCAGGAGAATGGGGATGAGAAAAATATCAGCCATGATTGAATGGTGGAGCAGATTCAATGGGCTGAGTGGCCTAATTCTGCTCCTATGTCTTATGGTCTTACATGACATGCATAGGCAGCTGGGATCAAGTGGATCCCTTGAAGAGTATAGAGGTTGTCGGAGTAGAGTTAAGGGAGAAATCAGGAGGGCAAAAAGGGGACATGAGATTGCTTTGGCAGATAAGGCAAAGGAGAATCCAAAGAGCTTTAGAAATACATAAACGGGAAAAGAGTAACGAGGAGCGAGTAGGGCCTCTTAACGATCTACAAGGTCATCTATGTGCACATCCACAAGAGATGGGTGAGATCTTCAGTGAATATTTGTCATCGGTATTTACTGTTGAGAAAGGCATGGAGGTGAGGGAACTTGGGGAAATAAATAATTAGTGATGTCTTGAGGAGTGTATATATTACATAGGAGGTGGTGCTGGAATCTTAAAGCGCATCAAGGTAGATAAATCCCCGGGACCAAATGAAATGTATCCCAGGACATTGTGGGAGGCTAGGGAGGAAATTCCGGGTCCCCGAGCAGAGATATATGAATCATCGATAGCCACAGGTGAGGTACCTGAAGATTGGAGGGTAGCAAATTTGTGCCTTTGTTTAAGAAGGGCCGCAGAGAAAAGCCTGGGAACTACAGACCAGTGAACTTAACGTCTGTGGTGGGTAAATTGTTCGAAGATATGCTGAGAGACAGGGTCTACAGCCATTTAGAGAGGCAAGGACTGATTAGGGACAGTCAGCATGGCTTTGTGAGTGGAAAATCATTTCTCACAAATTTGATTGGGTTTTTTGAGGGGGTAACCAAGATAGATAGAGGAGGGCAGTGCAGTCGACGTTGTCGACATGAATTTTAGCAATGCCTTTGACAAGTAGGTTGTTGTATAACGTTAAATCTCACGGGATCAAGGTTGAGGTAGCCAATTGGATACAAAATTGGCTTGACGACAGAAGACAAAGGGTGGTTGTAGAGGGTTGCTTTTCAAACTGGAGGTCTGTGACCAACAGTGTGCCTCGGGGATCAGTGCTGGGTCCACTGTTATCTGTTATTTATATTAATGATTTGGATGATAATCTAGGAGGCATGGTTAGTAAGTTTGCAGGTGACACCAAGATTGGTGGCATAGTGGATAGTGAAGGCGGTTATATAAGTTTGCAACAGGATCTTGCTCAATTGGACCAGAGGACGATGAATGGCAGATAAGAGTTTAATTTAGATAAATGGGAGGTGATGCATTTTGGTAAATCGAATCGGGGCAGGACCTACTCAGTTAATGGTAGTGTTGGGGAGAGTTATAGAACAAGGAGATCTAGGGGTACAGGTTCATAAATCCTTGAAAGTGGAGTGACAGGTGGACAGGGTGGTGAAGGCGGCATTCGGCATGCTTGGTTTCATTGGTCAGAACATTGAATACAGAAGTTGGGACGTCTTGTTGAAGTTGTACGACATTAGTACAGCCACACTTGGGATACTGTGTACAGTTCTGGTCACCCTATTATAGAAAGGATATTATTAAACTATAAAGAGTGCAGAAATGATTTACTAGGATGTTACCAGGATTTGATGGTTTGAGTTAGGAGAGTCTGGATAGACCGGGATTTTTTCCCCTGGAACGTAGGAGGCTTAGGGGTGAACTTATGGAGGTCTATAAAATAATGAGGGGCATAGATAAGGTAGATAGTCAACATCTTTTCTCAAAGGTAGGAGAGTCTAAAACTACAGGGCATAGGTTTACAGTGAGAGGGGAGCGATACAAAAGGGTCCAGAGGGGCAATTGTTTCCAGAGGGCGGTGAGTGTCTGGAACAAGCTGCCAGAGGCAGTATTAGAGGCAGGTACAATTTTGTCTTTTAAAAAGCATTTAGATAGGGATATGGGCTAAATGCAGGCAATTGGGACTAGTTAGTGGTAAAGTCTGGACGGCATAGACAAGTTGGGCCAATGTTTCCATGTTGTAAACCTCAATGGCCTTTTGAGCATAATACTACATGGATAAAAATGCTCCCCTGTTTATGCATGCACACACAGCTCCAGTCTCAATCACATTTCCACCCCCACCTCTCCTTCCTGCCCCAATAACAATCCTGAACATCATTTCTTTTACATTCTCTCAAAACTACTGCTCACAGACTATCAATCTTCAGAGTAACTCCTCTCAATATTGTATCATTAACTTTGTAATTCCTACCCTAATCCTGCCTACCAGCTTCAGGTGAAACAAACTCTTTGTCCCAATGGGAGGTACTCTGGCTGCACACATCTCCCAGTGGTATGATTGACAACAGAATTTTGCAGAAAATTGTAGCAATTTGCATTATGCTACTTTTCAGAATTTGCAAGGAGAAAGTTAAATGGAAAGTCATTCTTTGTGTACAATAGCATTGCCCATCCGCCTCCACCTTGCAAAAGCAAAACAATCATAGATGCCAGAGGAAGTATCAAACACAATGAATAATTCTGTATTCAACATAGCATTGTTTGAGGCAACTTCTCACAAGGCAAAATTTAGCCCTACTCAACTCTGCAACGAGATTGTTTTGCAATGCCATTCATGTGTGAGGCCTTCCCTAGGCACTTAATTTGGTTCTGAACTAAATTGCAGCCTCAATAAGCAGGTAATATGTGTTGTGAATGGGTTATTGTGCCATGGGGTCAATTTCCTTTTAATTGTGGCATAACATGCCAGAGACAGTTCAAGATGTCCACAAAATGTTTGTCTACTCAAAATTACACTAAAGATCACACACGCTGTGTAGGAGGTAACAATGTTCAGGGCAAAATTAAGATCCAAATTTATAAATACACAGAAACAGACAGATACCATGGAAATTGAATCAATCCACAAAAGGATAAAGCATCTAATTTCATGCATTCCTTATACAGCCTGATAATCTGCAGGACTTTGAGGAAAAGGTTTTTCCCAGATTGCCCAATATGACACTTGCTATGGAGGAAGTGCAGCAAAGGTTTACCAGGCTGATTCCTGGGATGGCAGGACTGTCATAGGAGGAGAGACTAAATCAGTTAAGATTACATAGAAGAGTGAGAGAGGATCTCATAGAAATTTGTAAAATTCTACAGGATTAGACAGGGTAGATTCAGAAAGAACGTTCCCGGTGGTGGAGGGAGTCCAAAACTAGGGGTCATAGTTTGAGGATAAGGGATAAACCTTTCAGGACTGATGAGGAGAAATTTCTTCACGCAAAGAATGGTGAATCTCTGGAATTCGCTATAACAGAAAGCAGTTGAGTCCAAAACGTTGTGTAATTTCAAGAAGGAATTAGATATAGCTCTTGGGGTAAAGGGATATAGGGGACAGGCAGGATCAGGGTATTGAACTTGATGATCAGCCATGATCATAATGAATGGCGGAGCAGGCTCGAAGGGCCGATTGGCCTGCTCCTGCTTCCATTTTCTAGGTTTCTATACTTGTCTATAGACAATACACTTAATTTGTCTACACAATCCAAGTAACAATTCCAGAAATTGGACTGAACTAAATTAAAGATGACAAATATCAGCAATATATATATATCCCAGATTAAAATAACTCCTAATAAAGAGTGTCGATCAATCAAGTTCAACTGCACAATTAGAAATTTGTTGACGCCTCTATCAGGCTTTACATTACCTATTAATGCTTTGAGTATGGTTCTTGAAAAGAGCCGAGCTGTGGGCTTCATTCAGCAAATTAGTATGAAACAATAGTTTCCATTTTAAACCTAGTTATTTATAGAGGGCGATTTTGAACCAATGTTAGCTGACAGCATAAACAGGACATGGACCCAAAACTTTGAGAGTCGGGAAACGAGAATCTCGCCCTTCACCTGTGACATAATGAGGTTCCCACCGAGAAGGGACAGGAACCAACTTCAATAAATTTAAATATCATTTGGATTTGTGCTTATTGTCACGTGTACCGAGGTACCGTGAAAAATGTTGTCCTGCTGTACAGTCCAGACAGATCGGTCCATACATGAAAAAATATAGGACGTATGATAGACAAAGAATCAGAGGAGTGTGGTACTACTTAGTAGAGAAGATGTGTGGAGAGATCAGTTCAGTTCATAAGAGGGTCATTTAGGAGTCTGGTGACAGCGGGGAAGAAGCGGTTTTTGAATCTGATAGTGCGTGTTCTCAGACTTTTGTATCTCCTGCCCGATGGAAGAAGTTGGAAGAGTGAGTAAGCCGGGTGGGAGGGATCTTTGATTATGCTGCCCGCTTTCCCACGGCAGTGGGAGATGTAGACAGTCAATGGATGGGAGGCGGGTTTGCACAATGGACTGGACTGTGTTCACGACTCTCTGTAGTTTCTTACAGTCTTGGGCCGAGCAGTTACCATACCAGGCTGTGATGCAGCCAGATAGGATGTTTTCTATCGTGCACCTGTAAAAATTGGTAAGAGTCAATGTGGACATGCTGAACTTCCTTAGTTTCCTGAGGAAGTATAGGCACTGTTGTGCCTTCTCAGTCGTGGACCAGGAGTAATTGTTGGTGATGTGCACACCTAGGAATTTGAAGGTGCCAACCATCTCCACCTCTGCATCATTGATGCTGACATGGGTGTGTATGACACTTCGCTTACTGCACTCAATGACCAGCTCCTTAGTTTTGCTGACATTGAGGGAGAGATTGTTGTCGTTACACCACTCCACTAGGTCCCCTATCTACCCCCTGTACTCTGGTACATCGTTGTACAAGATCCGACCCATTACGGTCGTGTCATCAACAAACTTGTGGATGGAGTCGGAGACAAATTTTGCCACACAGTCGTGCGCGCATAGCTAGTATAGTAGGGGGCTTTCCCACAATATGTTCTCCCTGCACTGAATATTCATACCTCACCGACATGACATCTCGCACAGGCTCTATCATGCCTGCCCCGTGTAGCCACCTAAAATGGCTGATTCCCGATTAATTTGGCCAAAACTTGATATAAAATGGCTAACCGAAAAGGCTGATGGGAAAAGCAGCCAACAGGACACAAACGGACAGCTGCAGACAGAATAGCGTATTCGGCTCTGGGGAAGTCGGCCCAGGTCGATACCTGCGACTATTAGCAGCACATCAACACAGACATCTGCAGTTTAATCGGCTTTCCCCGGGAACAATTGCAACATATTAGCAATTGAATGCCGGGCCAGACCGCTCGGCGCCTGCAGTGGCCGAAACAAAGACAGGTGAACGACTACCCCCCAATCGAGGAATCGCCCCATTATTGGAGCATATCGAACCCAGTGATTGGGAACAAGTCCAATCACTTGGGACTCAGGGTCAAGGGCCGCCCCGAGAGGCGGGAAGCCCCTGGACCCTATAAATTGAGGGGCCAAGTTCAGATCGCTCGCTCTCCCTTCTTCTCCTGCTCGCAACCTTCGCAAGAACATCGACCAGAAACTGTAAGTTTGACTCCAGCGATCACTACCCAATAGAGACTCCTAGCCATCGACCCGTATCAGCCTTCTGAATCCCGCAGGCCAGACCCAATTCGATAAACCATTTGTTTCCCTGACCTGGTGGGCCATCCCCAAAAGTTAAGTATTGGCCAGTAGTGGTAGGTAGTGATATAGAAAGTAGGATTATTGTGTAAGTATTTATTGCTGTACATAATAAATGACTGTTGATTTCAATTTTACTAAGCGGTGTGCTGACTTATTAATCATAACTCGAGCTTGAACCACGTGGCGGTATCCGAAAGATACCTGGCGACTCGTGAGCAAAGGTGACATAATCAGAGGTAATAAAACTAAGGCTAATAAGAGCAACACCCGCCACAGTGACAGTGAAAACAATGACCCAGATTTTTTTCCACAGATAGACATCTGGCCAGTGTAAATCATAGCATGACAGAAACTAATGTTTCTGTATATTATATATTCAGTAGGTCTCATATAATGAGTCTAAGTCTTGTATGGTGAGTTTTAAAAATAACACATATATATATCCCATATTAACCTTTGCTACGCCAGATACCCTTATTTTACACATTCAGCAAAGGAGCGCATTTAACAATTACAAATCACATGAGAGCAAGGGGAGGTGGTGGCGTAATGGTATTACACTAGTTAACCAGAGGCCCAGAGTCATCCTCTGGAGACACAGAATCAAACCCCACCACTGCAGATGGTGAAATTTGAATTCAATAAAAATCTGGAATTAAAAGGCTAATGATGAGCATGAAATCATTGTCGATTGTTGTTAAAACCCATCTGGATCACTCATGTCCTTTAGTGAAGGAAATCTGCTGTCCTTACCTGACCGGCCTACACGTGACTCCAGACACACAGCAATGTGGTTGACTCTCTCTTATGGTCTTATGGTCTTAACTGCCCTCAAGGGCAATAAATTCTGGCACAGCCTGTGACGCCCATGTCCCATGAATGAATAAAACTAAAGCACATATAAATGCCAGCATGAGTCGGTGTACTCATTTTAAATCAAATAGAAATATCACACTGCTCTGAACTCTCTCAATTCGCAGGCCTAGCTTCTAATTTACTTACTTACTGTGAAACTCCTTGTCACATACAGTTCTCCTAAATTGCATCAAAATAATTACAATCTGTAATTATGAAATTTGATAAAGGTCACTGGAAGAAAGGCTATGGACGAAATTTTCCGTACTAATTCGTGGCAGTGCCACCAGAGAATCCTACCTTATATAACCAACAAAACACCACAGGTAGGAACATTCAAAGAAACACAAACAGTGGCTCTGCTAAGTGCACAGTCACTGCAATTCTCCAAATGTGTTACAATAAAATTATTCAAAAGGGGAATAATTATGGTATATTTTCAGTAGGGTTCACAATTGGAGGATAATGCGCGAGGGAAAACAAACTAAATTAGTAGCTTTTGTTTACCTCGTTAATTTACTTGGGAGTTTTCTTTTGAAAACATGCCTTTACTTTCCACAAACTCAATTCAAGCACTTATTCACTTACAAAACCTCTAATGATACTGTACCTGGAGTACTTTTAGCCAATGGTCTACAAACCTCTCAGCTATCAGTTGAGCCACACGTCCCCGAGGATGCGGCTGTCCTTGAGGACGCTGCTACTAAAGAACAGTGCCTGTTTGTGCTACTACTGCAGTAGCCATTGTTATTGGAGAAGTTTAACTAACTAAAATCATTGAGTTTACGAGAAATCATTGTTGCTCATTCACCTAGGAACATACTATACACTGAGCTTTGTTCTGTAGTATTCACTCGAGACGAGCGAAAAGGACCCCAGCCAATGTTGGGGTTCTATTACTGAGGGTAGCTGACTAGCTATAATACAGTATAATACAGTGCAGAAGAGGCCCAACGGCCCATCAAATCTGTACCGACGCATGAAAGACACCTGACCTGCCCACCTAATCCCATTTGCCAGCACTTGTCCATAGTCTTGAATGTTATGACGTACCATTTGCTCATCCAGGTACTTTTTAAAGGATGTGAGGCAACCTGCCTCCACCACGCTCCCAGGCAGTGCATTCCAGTGTCCTAAATATATACCATGTTGATCGACAGTGTCCTGGGTTACTGTGGATCTTCCTGATTCAAGTATTAGATCATCAAGGTCACCATAAAGGATGACTTTATTTCCAAATTTTATCTTTATCATCTTAAGCATATCATCTTTATTTGAGAAAATTAAATGTATGCAGAGAGGCTCAATTGGGAGGTTTTGTACAAGATGGCAGCCATTTGTCATGTATTTCAAGGAACTGGTCACTATCAGATGTTGGGTGGATGGGTTGGGGGGTGTATTTTCTTTTGGGGTGTTTATTTGTTTTTGTATATATAAAGAAAATTTAATAAAATTATTTTGGGGAAAAAAGCACATCATATTTAAATCCCCTCTGGCCCCGAGACCTTGTTACATGATCCCAAGCAAGACAGACATTGGACAATTCTCAAACAGACATTTGAGCTCTCACTAAGTGGACAACACTCAATAAGTATTGGAAGTTCAGATGCAACAGCAAAATTCGCCATATAGACTGGGAGCGCACCAACCAAGCATGCATACACCCTATCCCACTGTACAACATGGAGCTATGAAATTCCAGCAGCACCAGTGGCTGACTGCCTCTCTACAACACAATCATGGCACGTAGCAATTCCTAAATATATACCATGTTCTTACACCCAGTTTCCAGTTAATGTCTTTCTTCACCGGTGTCCAATTTCCTGGGATTCCTTCATCAGGTTTATCACAGATGCCTGCCTTCAGACTTACAAAATGGTCAACATAAAAGAACGTGCATTGTGCCAGCAACTTTAATGCTCCAGGCCTCAAAGACCAGTGTCCTGTACCAGCACTACCAGCTCAATCACATGAAGGGCTTGGAGAATTCACCAGAAATTGTCTTCTGCTCCAGGCCACTTGCTGTGGTCTGAGGCGCTTTTTCTTGCATCTACTTTCCTTTATTTGTCACAAATACATCTTAGTTTGGTCCTGAAATTCACATGAATCAGAAGTCGTTTTGCTGTTGCATGCCTAGAAGTTGTGAATCATTAATGCAAATGTGTGGATATGTTTTAGAGGTTTATTAAGCTACCCTGCATAATGGCCATGCAAAAAATATGGGCAAAATGTTCCTCTGCCTCTTTTGCATCTGGTATGTAAGAACTTGGGGCCAGACCAAAGTTGGCAACCCTCAGGATCATCGCCGCCACCACCAGCTCCAGTCCCACCTCCCCAAAACACAAATAAATGAAATGAAATGAAAATCACTTATTATCACAAGTAGGCTTCAAATGAAGTTACTGTGAAAAGCCCCTAGTCGCCACATTCCGGCACCTGTTCGGGGAGGCTGGTACGGGAATTGAACCGTGCTGCTGGCCTGCCTTGGTCTGCTTTAAAAGCCAAATAAATCAACCATCCAATAATTTTCAGATCCCCTGGAGTCTTACAAGGCTATTTAATACTGCAGCACAGGTTAGAATACACCATCATACCCCACTGGTTAGCTCAGCACTCAAGTATAGAAGTAGAGCAGATTAGATCTGGAGGCAAATCAACAACTGCAGAAAGCAAATCACAAAACTGGAATTGCAAGTAAGGAACAAGTTGTACCTGTATCCTTCATCTATCTAGGACAACATGGGGCAAAGAGACATACAAGTTGGTATCATCCAATTAAGAAAAGGACTGTAAACAGTCACCAAATATATTTAATTCCATTTTGGCAATTTCAAAGGTTTTGACCATCACATGAACCTTTGTGACTGTGATGAATTCAAAGTCACAGAACGCAGGTACTTTACATCTTGTAGCTGTTTTGGAAAATTTACAAAGCTTAACCTTTAGTGAGTTCAGTAGCCTACAGTTCAACAGTCAAAGGCATGTGCACTGCATCACATCTGATTAAACGCAATCTTTCAACAGATGCCTGGGTGGCCATACATTATGAATGAGCTACATATTCTCTATTCTTGTACTCTCATTTATATTTTAGCAGCAAACATAGATCTGAAAAGGGCAGAGCACCAAAAGTGAATATCTTAGCATTTCAGAAGTTGGAGTACTGAACAAGAATACCTCAAATGCTACACGGGCAGCACGGTAGCATTGTGGATAGCACAATTGCTTCACAGCTCCAGGGTCCCAGGTTCGATTCCGGCTTGGGTCACTGTCTGTGCGGAGTCTGCACATCCTCCCAGTGTGTGCGTGGGTTTCCTCCGGGTGCTCCGGTTTCCTCCCACAGTCCAAAGATGTGCAGGTTAGGTGGATTGGCCATGCTAAATTGCCCTGAGTGTCCAAAATTGCCCTTAGTGTTGGGTGGGGTTACTGGGTTATGGGGTTACGGGTTATGGGTTACTGGGTTATGGGGATAGGGTGGAGGTGTTGACCTTGGGCAGGGTGCTCTTTCCAAGAGCCGGTGCAGACTCGATGGGCCGAATGGTCTCCTTCTGCACTGTAAATTCTATGATAATCTATGAAATGGAGCAGGGAAGAAGAGAAGATGTTAAAGGCACAAACAATAAAATGTTTTCTCAAGAGGTTTTCAAGATAAGGAAGGGAATAGAAAGAGTGTGACCAGAAGACATAGACCCAGAAGGGGCTGCACGGTAGCACAGTGGTTAGCACTGATGCTTCACAGCATTAGGGTCCCAGATTTGATTCCCGGCTTGGGTCACTGCCTTTGCGGAGTCTGCACGTTCTCCCCGTGTCTATGTGGGTTTCCTCCGGGTGCTCCAGTTTCCTCCCACAGTCCAAAGATGTGCAGGTTAGGTCATTTGGACATTCGGAATTCTCCTCTGTGCACCCAAACAGGCGACTGTGGCGACTAGGGGATTTTCACAGTAACTTAATTGCAGTGTTAATGTGACAATAAAGATTATTATTATAAGTAGGCCATTCGGCCCACAGAGTCTGCTCTACCATTCAATTAGTGGTTTTAAGAGAGAATTCCAGAAAATGGTGACTGAATGATTGAGTGCCAAATGGCGGCATGATAATTCCGTTCAAAGAATCAGGTGAAAACAATAACAATTTTCATTGATACAGCATCTTTTAATGTGACAAAAATGTCCCACAACACAGGAGCATTTTAATCAAAATTTGGCAGATATTAGGGCAGATGACCAGAAGCTTGGCCAAAGAGGTCAGTCTTAAAGAGCACCTTGAAGGAGGAGAGCAAACTATAGGGATCATAGGGAGTGAATTCCCGAGCTCAGCACCTCAGCAGTTGAAAGTATAGCCACCAATGGGAGCAAAAGAAATCAGGTGGCGTGAAGTTAAAACTGGAGGAGTGCAGATAGGCCAAGGGTTGAAGGGCTTGAGGAGGTTACCAAGATCGGGAAGGGAAAATATGGATAAAGGAAACTGCTCAAGAGTAGACAGAGACCATCAAGTGATTTTACAAAGACACAAATCAATTCACCAAAGTGAAGGACTGGAGGGATAGGTAGAACTTTGTGTGGAAAATTACATGGGTTGTCAAGTTTGGAGTGGATTGACTTCCGGGTGCGGCGATGACCAGCTGAGTCGCACGTTTCGGCAGCTACCTGTGAAACGGACTTTTGGGCTCTTGATAGGAGTCCCAACGGCTATTTTAACGGCTGAAAACACCGTGCGGTAAACCAGAAGGGTGTTCCCCCTGGACACGGATGGAAAAAGGAGAGGAAAGTGGCCGGATTGCAGCGGATCCTTTGGAACAACGGCAAGGAAGGCAAGCAGAAACCAAGATGGCGTCGGAAGGTGGCAGTTTCATATGGGGCCCTGAACAACAAGAGTTTTTGAAACGCTGCGGGGAGGAGATAAAAAAGGAAATGAAGAAAGAGTTGTTGGCCCCGATATTACAGGCGATTGAAGGGCTGAAAGAGGAACAAAAGACCCAGGAGCAGGAGCTTCGGGTCGTGAAGGCGAAAGCAGCAGAGAATGAAAACGATATACAGGGCCTGGTGGTGAAGTCGGAGATACAGGAGGCACACCAGAAACGATCTGTGGAGAGGTTGGAGGCACTGGAAAATAACGCAAGGAGGAACAACTTGAGGATTCTTGGCCTTCCTGAAGGTGTGGAGGGGGCGGACGTCGGGGCATATGTGAGCACGATGCTGCACTCGTTAATGGGAGTGGAGGCCCCGACGGGTCCGTTGGAGGTGGAGGGAGCATACCGAGTTATGGTGCGAGGATCGAGAGCAGGAGAAGCTCCCAGAGCCATAGTGGTGAGATTTCTCCGTTTTAAGGATAGAGAAATGGTCCTTAGATGGGCGAAGAAAACTCGGTGTAGTAAATGGGAGAACGCGGTGATCCGCGTCTATCAAGATTGGAGTGCGGAGGTGGTGAGAAGGAGGGCGAACTTTAATCGGGCCAAAGCGGTACTTCACAAAAAAAAGATAAAGTTTGGAATGCTGCAACCGGCAAGACTGTGGGTCACATATCAAGGGAGGCACCACTGCTTTGAGACGGCGGATGAAGCGTGGACTTTTATTGTAGAAGAAAAATTGGAATGATTGGACTACGAAAATGAACGTTTGGACAAAGTGGTGGGACGAGTGGGGGGGGGGGGGGCGAAGAGGGATTGTATGATTAATCCTGCGGTATGGTAACTTTTCTTTCTCCCACAGGTGGTGATGGGGGGAGGTGGGGAGGGAGAGGAGATGGGGCGTTGGCCATGAGAGGCGGGGCCGAGGGTTCCCGCGCTATGATAATTATGGCGGGAATAGAGAAGCAGGAAGGAGGGGGCGCCGCACGGGGCGAGCCGTGATCACGGGGGGAAGCCGAGGTCAGCCAGAGTTTGCTGACTTCTGGGAGCAACATGGGGGGAGTAATTACGCTAGCGGGGGGAGGGGGGGGGGAATTACTGGGTTGCTGCTGCTGGGGAAAGGGGGGAGTGGGTACGGGAAAGGATGGGCGGGGGGGCACCGTCTGGGAGAAATACAGCTGCGTGGGAACTGGGCGAGAAGCTGGAAAAAGATGATGGCTAACCGGCAAGGGGGGGGGGGGGGTGGGAAGCCCCCCAACTCGGCTGATCACGTGGAACGTGAGGGGGCTTAACGGGCCGATAAAGAGGGCACGAGTACTCGCACACCTTAAGAAACTTAAAGCAGATGTGGCCATGTTACAGGAAACGCACCTGAAACTGATAGATCAGGTTAGGTTGCGCAAAGGATGGGTAGGGCAGGTGTTCCATTCAGGGCTGGATGCGAAAAACAGGGGGGTGGCTATATTAGTGGGGAAGCGGGTAATGTTCGAGGCAAAGACTATAGTGGCGGATAACGGGGGCAGATACGTGATGGTGAGTGGCAAATTACAGGGAGAGATGGTGGTGTTGGTAAACGTGTATGCCCCGAATTGGGACGATGCCAATTTTATGAGGCGAATGCTAGGACGCATCCCAGACCTAGAGACCGGAAAGCTGATAATGGGGGGAGACTTTAACACGGTGTTGGAACCAAGGCTGGATAGGTCGAAGTCCAGGACCGGTAGGAGGCCGGCAGCAGCCAAGGTGCTTAAGGATTTTATGGAGCAGATGGGAGGGGTGGACCCGTGGAGATTCAGTAGACCTAGGAGTAAGGAGTTCTCGTTTTTCTCCTATGTCCATAAAGTCTATTCACGCATAGACTTTTTGTGTTGGGTAGGGCATTGATCCCGAGGGTGAGGGGAACGGAATATACGGCTATAGCCATTTCGGATCATGCCCCACACTGGGTAGACTTGGAGATAGGGGAGGAAACAAGAGGGCGTCCACCCTGGAGAATGGACATGGGACTAATGGCGGATGAGGGGGTGTGCTTAAGGGTGAGGGGATGCATTGAAAAGTACTTGGAACTCAATGACAATGGGGAGGTTCAGGTGGGAGTGGTCTGGGAGGCGTTGAAGGCGGTGGTTAGGGGGGAGCTGATATCAATAAGGACACATAAAGGGAAGCAGGAGAGTAAGTAAGGAACGGGAGCGGTTGTTGCAAGAACTTTTGAGGGTGGACAGACAGTATGCGGAAGCACCGGAGGAGGGACTGTATAGGGAAAGGCAAAGGCTGCATGTGGAATTTGACTTGCTGACCACAGGCACTGCAGAGGCACAATGGAGGAAGGCGCAGGGTGTACAGTATGAATATGGAGAGAAGGCGAGCAGATTGCTGGCACACCAATTGAGGAAAAGGGGAGCAGCGAGGGAAATAGGGGGGGTGAGAGACGAAGATGGAGAGACGGAGCGGGGAGCGGAGAGAGTGAATTAAGTGTTTAAGACATTTTATAAAAAATTGTATGAAGCTCAACCCCCGGATGGGAGGGAGAGAATGATGGAGTTTTTGGATCGGCTGGAAATTCCCAAGGTGGAAGAGCAGGAAAGGATGGGATTGGGAGCACAGATCACGGTAGAAGAAGTGGTGAAAGGAATTAGGAACATGCAGACGGGAAAGGCCCCGGGACCGGACGGATTCCCAGTTGAATTTTACAGAAAATATTTGGACTTGCTCGCCCCGCTACTGACGAGGACCTTTAACGAGGCAAAGGAAAGGGGACAACTGCCCCCGACTATGTCAGAAGCAACGATATCGCTTCTTTTAAAGAAGGAAAAGGATCCGCTACAATGCGGGTCCTACAGACCAATCTCCCTCCTCAATGTAGATGCCAAGGTCTTGGCCAAGGTAATGGCAATGAGAATAGAGGAATGTGTCCCGGGGGTGGTTCATGAGGACCAAACTGGGTTTGTGAAGGGGAGACAGCTGAACACGAACATACGGAGGTTGTTAGGGGTAATGATGATGGCCCCACCAGAGGGTGAAACGGAGATAGTAGTGGCGATGGATGCCGAGAAAGCATTTGTTAGAGTGGAGTGGGATTATCTGTGGGAGGTGTTGAGGAGATTTGGGTTCGGAGAGGGGTATGTTAGATGGGTGCAGCTGTTGTATAGGGCCCCAGTGGCGAGTGTGGTCACGAATGGACGGGGATCGGCATATTTTCGGCTCCATAGAGGGACAAGGCAGGGATGTCCTCTGTCCCCATTACTGTTTGCACTGGCGATAGCGCTGAGAGGTTCCAAGGGATGGAGGGGAATACTTAGGGGAGGAGAAGAACACCGGGTATCTTTATATGCGGATGATCTGCTACTATATGTGGCGGATCCAGCGGAGGGGATGCCAGAAATAATGCGGATACCTGGGGAGTTTGGGGATTTTTCAGGGTATAAATTGAACATGGGGAAGAGTGAGCTGTTTGTGGTGCATCCAGGGGAGCAGAGTAGAGAAATAGAAGACCTACCGTTGAGGAAGGTAACAAGAGACTTTCGTTACCTGGGGATCCAGATAGCTAAGAATTGGGGCACATTGCACAGGCTAAATTTGACGCGGTTGGTGGAACAGATGGAGGAAGATTTCAAGAGATGGGATATGGTAGCATTGTCAATGGCAGGGAGGGTGCAGGCGGTTAAGATGGTGGTCCTCCCGAGATTCCTCTTTGTGTTTCAGTGTCTCCCGGTGGTGATCACGAAGGCTTTTTTCAAAAGGATAGAAAAGAGTATCATGGGTTTTGTTTGGGCCGGGAAGACTCCGAGAGTGAGGAAGGGATTCTTACAGCGTAGTAGGGATAGGGGGGTGCTGGCACTACCGAGCCTAAGTGAGTATTATTGGGCCGCTAATATTTCAATGGTGAGTAAGTGGATCGGAGAGGAGGAAGGAGCGGCGTGGAAGAGATTAGAGAGGGCGTCCTGTAGGGGGACCAGCCTGCAGGCTATGGTGACAGCCCCATTGCCGTTCTCACCAAGGAACTATACCACGAGTCCGGTGGTGGTAGCTACATTGAAGATTTGGGGACAGTGGAGACGACATAGGGGAAAGACCGGAGCACTGGGGGGGTCCCCGATAAGAAACAACCATAGGTTTGCCCCGGGGGGGAATGGATGGGGGATATGGAATGTGGCAAAGAGCAGGTATAACGCAATTGAAAGATCTATTTGTGGATGGGAAGTTTGCGAGTCTGGGAGCGCTGACCGAGAAATATGGGTTGCCCCAAGGGAATGCATTCAGGTACATGCAATTGAGGGCTTTTGCGAGGCAACAGGTGAGGGAATTCCCGCAGCTCCCGACACAAGAGGTGCAGGACAGAGTCATCTCAAAGAAATGGGTGGGGGACGGTAAGGTGTCGGATATATATAGGGAAATGAGAGACGAAGGGGAGACTATGATGGACGAACTAAAAGGGAAATGGGAAGAAGAGCTCGGGGAGGAGATTGAGGAGGGGATGTGGGCAGATGCCCTAAACAGGGTAAACTCGTCGTCCTCGTGCGCCAGGCTAAGCCTGATTCAGTTTAAGGTATTACACAGGGCACATATGACTGGAACACGGCTCAGTAAATTTTTTGGGGTGGAGGATAGGTGTGCGAGGTGCTCGAGAAGCCCAGCGAATCATACCCATATGTTTTGGTCATGCCCGGCACTACAGGGGTTTTGGATGGGGGTGACAAAGGTGCTTTCGAAAGTAGTAGGAGTCCGGGTCGAACCAAGCTGGGGGTTGGCTATATTTGGGGTTGCACAAGAGCCGGGAGTGCAGGAGGCGAAAGAGGCCGATGTTTTGGCCTTTGCGTCCCTAGTAGCCCGGCGCAGAATATTGCTAATGTGGAAAGAAGCCAAGCCCCCGGGGGTGGAGACCTGGATAAATGATATGGCGGGGTTCATAAAGTTAGAGCGGATTAAGTTCGTCCTAAGGGGGTCGGCTCAAGGGTTTACTAGGCGGTGGCAACCGTTCGTCGAATATCTTGCGGAAAGATAGATAGGGGAGAACAAAGAAGGCAGCAGCAGCGGCCCAGGACTTGGGGGGGGGGGGGGGGGGGGTGGCCTGAGACAAGGCAGTTGCCAATTAGGGCTAGTTTTTATTTTTTGTTATTTAATATTTATTTATTTGTTGTTGTTTTTGTTTAAATTTAAAAAGGTCATTATTATCTGTATTGTTACAATGTTGTGTAAAGGATGCACAATGTACTGTGTTGGTTGACCAAAAATTTTCAATAAAATATTATTTTAAAAAAAAAATGTTTGGAGTGGATTGTCAACTTCAGCTCACTGGTACCACTGCTGGTATTACATTCAAACCCCACTCCAAAAGCTTCAACAAATGATCCAAGCTGTCATTTCAATACAGTACTGAGGGAATGCTGCAGCGTTAGAGGTGCCATCTTTAAGATGAAGTGATATTTTGAACAGATTTGCCTACTCATGAGGGTACCAAAGACAACTTGGAAGAAAAAAAGGGGGGGGGGGGGAATTCTCAGTTTCTTGACCAATATTTACTCCACAATCAACACCACCAAAACACGATGCTGTTATGAATGGTCTTCCGGTCTTCAAACTGGCTGCTAGAGTTGCCTCCATAGTGCTATGGGCCAGGGTTTAGAGAACCCCAAAGTGTATCATGGAGTTCACCTGACCCACAACTTTTAATAGATTGTGGTATGGGGCACACACAGCCCACTCTACAGGTGTGGTACAGCAGAATTTTTTTTTAAAGCAAAACAGTGTTTATTCTATGAACTCAAGTTAACCTTTTTAAAACATAGTGAACATCTTAGCAGCCATCAATTCAAATACAACCCCTAAAGAATTCAACACAAAGTAATCCTTAAGCTGTCCTTTTAACATTCATAAGACTTAAAAAAGAACTTTTAACAGAAGCACATCAGGTTAAAGTCACTACTGAGAGCAGTTATTAGTTTTAAATCACCAAAGGATCGATTTACATTCTTTAGATTATAGAGAGACACTCTAATACACCTTCTGGTGACTGCAGCTATCCAGCTCTGAAAACGAAACTAAAACACACCCTGCAGCAAACAGCCTAAAATGAAAGTAAAAAGCTGACATACAGCCCAGCTCCACCCACTCTGACATCACTGTAGTAATAAACACCCATTTCTTAAAGGTACTCTCACTACAGATATTTATATACATACCCATTTATAAACACCCATTTCTTAAAGGTACTCTCACATGACAATAGTACACCAGAAAGTACTTTATTTGCTATGAAGCGCTCTAAATATTCTTGGGTCTGAAAGGCACTATACAAATGAGAGGTCGTTCTTTATTAGTTTAAATGTGAAGGGCGGCAAGCACCCGAGAGGGTGTTATTGGGTTCAATCCTCAGAGTAATTAAAACAGGGATTCGAGTTTAGCTCAGTTGGCTGGACAGGTGGTTCGTGACGCAGACAGAGGATTCAATTCCTGTACAAGCGGAGGTTATTCCTGAAGTCCCACCTTCTCAACCTTGCTCCTCCCCTGAAGTGTAGCGATCCTCAGCTTAAATCACCAATCGTCAGCTCTCCCCCTCAAAAGGGAAAGCAGCCTATGGTCACCTGGGACTATGGTGACTTTACCTTTACTTCACAGGTCTGTCCCAGCACAACACATTCTCTCATATGGCCTTTAATCTTTCCATAAATATTTTCTCTTTCATTTTTAAGCCCATTGTTCTTGAATTTTCTTTGAAAGTTACCTTTCCTAGAATATGAAACTATTTCACATTATCTTTATGATCACTACTTCAGCTAAAAATAAATCTTAATAACGACTTTATTCATTTATGATCTTTGCCAGTGTTATTTCTCTTCAAAATTCAAGTAAACACCAACAAACCTTTGGTATCTCAAACAAATTTCTATCCAAAATAAGCAAAATATGTTGGATGCTGGAATCTGAAAGAACAAGGGACGCTAGAAAAAACGCACGTCTGCCAGCATCGATCAAGGGAGAAAGAAAAAATTATATCCATGTTGTTTACTTGTAGCCCATCTTAGCTTTGTTCATCTCCATTTCAAATGTGGAAGGAGTTGTCAATACTTCTATCCAGCAAGGTGCTCCAATAAACCTGCTCACTACTGGAGTTTGATTTCTATCGAATCACAGCTTCTGACTCTATCACTCTTCACATGGGAACAAGAATTGAATGGCAACAAACAGATGAGAGTTGCTGCCATCAATTTCAAGGCAGTATTTGAGCAAATTTGACACCAAGGAGCACCAGAAAAACAAAGGTCAATGGGGACAAGAGGAAAAATTCTCCAATGGCTGGAATCATATCTGACACAAAGGAGAATGGTCCCGGGTGCTGGATGCCAACCAGCACAGTCTTAGAACTTGAACGCAAAAGTTCCTCAAAGAAGCATCTTTAGTTCAGCCACCTTCAGCAATTTTATCAATTATCCTTCCTTCTACGCAAGATCAGGAGTAGGGTCATTCGCTGGCAATAGTGTTCTGTTCCATTGATAACTCCTCCAAAAAGAAAATCAACCCATGAAAGCCTACAGTAGGACAAACGCTACTCAGGCTTTAACAGGCATGTGAAGATAATATTTGCACCAGAGTTGCTGAGAAATTATGATCTCTAAAAGTCAAAGATTTCTGCCTCTGGAACTCGCTGCCTACAAAGGGATGCAGAGATGATGGATGATATCAAAAGGAAACTGGATAAACACCTGCAGAGCTAAGGGAATAGAGCTGGGAGATAGAACTGAATGAATTGCTCTACAGAGGACTGACAGGGACTTAATGTGCAGAATATTCTCCTTCAGTACCTTAATGACTGACTCTTTTGATTCAAAGACACGTGGAAGATCCTAAGAGCAGAGAAATATTTAAGCGGGGCAGGTGACATGATCTATCATGGTGATATCGGTCTTTGATCTGGATATTGAGACAATTATTTATGGCATTCCTAACATATCTGTACAAATGCATACATTCATTGCATTTTTTCCAATCCATTGTTAAACTGGTTTCGCAAGGTGAAATTGAAACTTGGCAACCAACAACGAGGGAGTGAGGAAAAGGAAATGGGCAAGGAAGCAACAAAATCTGGTAATCAGGCATCATGCTGTTGAAGTATAAGTTCATACTTGGACTTTACTTTGATCAGAGCCATCCTGAATGCATCACAATTTTTCAAATAACAGAAGAGGAAAGTCATTATTTTTACTATTTTTATTATTTTTATTTTTTTCATGGAATGAGTATAACTGAAGGCCAGCATTTGTTGCTCATTCCGATGGCCTTTGAGAACACGGTGGTGAGCTGACTCGTGATGACAGGTACACACAATGCTATGCAGGTGTTCTGGGATTTTGATTAAAACAAAATCTTGATTGTTCCCCAAATGTTGTCTCTTACATAAATACCACATAAACAGAATTAAAACTGAGTAAACTTTCACTTTGCACCCAAACTTTGTACTAGCATTTTATTTAACAAATAGTAACTTGAGTGCTAACAGGCATTTGCGATAAGCAGATTTAGCTAGTTAGCCAATCCGGGTTGCGATTGTTGATCAATCAGAGAGAAAATGAACCTTTTTGACGCCACATCTGGTCTATTACAGGGAATGAAAGGACAGATCAATATATCAGCTTCTCAAAAGCTAGTCAGTGATAGTCTCTGGTTGAGCAATAAGCCCGGTCCTACCACATTCTGCTCCAAATTTCCCTCCCTAACCAAAAATGCCAAATGAACCTGTCCACTGAATTTAAAGAGACTCCAGTCCTAAACCTCTGGACAAACCTCTGAATATCTGCTCCCTACCTACCTCTCAAGTAAAACTTTAAATCAATTAGTTCGCATGAGCTGCTTGAAATCTATGCGATACCAATGAATGAATCACAAAAGCTTTCTTTGTAGAAATTTCAAGTACCCAATTCATTCTGCTTTCCAATTAAGGGACAATTTAGCGTGGCCAATCCACCTACCCTGCACATCTTTGGGTGTGGGGTGAGACCCACGCAGATACGGGGAGAAACTCCACATGGACAGTGACTCGGGGCCGGGATCGATCCTGGGTCCTCAACGCCTTGAGGCAGCAGTGCTAACCACTACACCACCATGCCACCCAATGAATCACAAAATCAAGGTAGTTATTTTAAAGTAAATGGCAGCACCAATCTGTTTTCTTTATTATAACTGCGTGTTCATTGGTATAAAAAATCACTGAAACAGGACCCAGTAACTGAAATATTCTTGGTTATTTGAAAGTTAGTGAACTGTGAATTACAAAATTGAATTTCTGAAATCAATTGTGGACAATTTTTTAAAACATTCATTCTGTGGAGGCTTTATAAATTCAAAATACAACTTCCAGTGGCGGCTATGGAGTGAATGGTCGCACAGAGGGCAGCTCCGGCTCGAATGCGTTGGTTTGGGCACTTTATAATCTTTATAATAATCTTTGTCATTAACACTGCAATGAAGTTACTATGAAAATCCCCTAGTCGCCACATTCCAGCACATGTTCGAGTACACAGAGGGAGAATTCAGAATGTCCAATTCATCTAACAGCACGTATTTCGGGACTTGTGGGAGGAAACCGGAGCACCCGGAGGTAACCCACGCAGACACAGGGAGAACGCAGCCGGCACACTCAATTGCAACACCGCCCGCGGCCGGCACTCTCAATTGCAACGCCGCCCGCGGCCGGCACACTCAATTGCAACGCCGCCCGCAGCCGGCACACTCAATTGCAACGCCGCCCACGGCCGGCACACTCAATTGCAACGCCGCCCGCAGCCGGCACACTCAATTGCAACGCCGCCCGCAGCCGGCACACTCAATTGCAACGCCGCCCGCGGCCGGCACACTCAATTGCAACGCCGCCCGCAGCCGGCACACTCAATTGAAACGCCGCCCGCGGCCGGCACACTCAATTGCAACGCCGGTCATGGCCGCAGTCTGAAGAACACTGACCTAGTGCAATAGTACAAATATCAGATTGATTTCTTCATCGGGTATCCCTGGGACAGACATTGCAATGCGGCATCTTCAACTGTTTTAATGTGTATCTATCCCTGGGAAACAATGTAAATCTACAGCACCCAGTATCCCTCTTAACTTGCCGGAGTCAATCCTACGATCCCAATTGATATTGTAACTGGACAGGAAGATTCCAGAATGGAACCCTGACTCAAAGACCATGACTTTTATTTATTTTTTATAAAACATAGAGGAACAGAGTCACAGGGCCGCTAATTAGTTTCAACAAGAGAAAAAAAACATTTATTAAACTGAGAAAAACGGGATGATAAAATACTCCTTTCCTTCCCCTTAGTTTAACAATGATGTTGAGATGCCGGCGTTGGACTGGGGTGAGCACAGTACGAAGTCTTACAACACCAGGTTAAAGTCCAACAGGTTTGTTTCGATGTCACTAGCTTTCGGAGCGCTGCTCCTTCCTCACCTGAGAAAGGAGCAGCGCTCCGAAAGCTAGTGACATCGAAACAAACCTGTTGGACTTTAACCTGGTGTTGTAAGACTTCGTACTTAGTTTAACAAATACACGCAGATTTAAAGATTAACATGGATTACAAAGTACATCTTAAGCTACAATGATCTCATAAACACATACCTTTTAGGGGTTATGGGGAGAAGGCAGGAGAATGGGGATGAGAAAATATCAGCCATGATTGAATTGCGGAGCAGACTCGATGGGCCAAGTGGCCTAATTCTGCTCCTATGTCTTATGGTCTAAGGTGCTAAATAAATGCAAACATTTATTTTCGCCACCAGGACGGGCACAGGAGCACAATATCTGACCTTTAGCTTTGGAGATGCATTTGCTCAGAGCCACCAAGGGAATAGAATCGCTCTAGTTGTGTATATGAATAGTGAATAGACTCTTTTTCAATGCTCTTCAATGTTGCTGCACAGAACAAAACTAAAAGCTTCCACACAAATAGCATTCATTCTGTATCAATTCTGCCATAAGCTAATAACTTACATATGCCTTCCAGTAACCTTTCAATCTTCTCAAAAGGTTAGTCATCTCTTAGATTGTTCAATGCAAACTAGTTTGTGCAGGATGAAACCTGCAGTACTGACTTCCAGTATGTCGGTAAACCAGAGAGAAAGGATCCATTTTATACATGTTGGAGCAAAAGTCTTATTTCCAAAAATCACCCATGCAAAATCTCCAAAAGTTGGATAAATTCCCTGTTTGACTTATTTTTTCTTCTCCTGTTTAAAGGAAATCCTGCCATAACAAGAAACATTTGCTGCACAAGAAGCCTCAGGTTACACCAGTGCCCACTCTAAGATTGCCACTAAAAACTCACAAGTACAGTTTTTTAAATATATATTTAGAGTACCCAATTCTTTTTTCCAATTAACGGGCAATTTAGCGTGGATAATTCACCTGCCCTGCACATCTTTGTGGGTTGTGGGGGTGAGACCCACACAGACACAGGGAGAATGTACAAGCGTCATAGGGACAGTGACCCGGGACCGGGGTCCTCTGTGCCGTGAGGCTGCAGTGCTAACCACTGTGCCACCGTGCTGCCCCCACAAGTACAGTTAATCTTTCTCAGGAACCATCTTGCCTCTTCAACATACAGTCCAGGCAAGATTGGAAAAGCCCAGTCAGAGTAGCACTAAGGGAGAACCAGATCTAACATTTGTGCAGTGCAGTAAATCCCACAATGGCAGTTTGAGAATTTGAATTCAGTTAAAACAAAAATTGGAAATAATTTCAAAACTGGCACCAGTAAAAGTGATGCAGTGCTCATAAAAATCCAACTGGTTCCCCAATGTCCTTTGAAAAAGGAAACCTGCTACATTTATGTGATCCCGTCAAACACTCTTAATTGCCCTTTGCATTTGTCTGGCAGCGACTCAGATTATTAAACAGTACCAAAGTATAACATTGTCACTGAATCAAAATCCTCAAACATCCTACCTAACAGCATTGTGGGTGCACCTTCAGCACTTTGGGCTGCTGCAGTTTAAGGTAGTCAACCATCACTTTCTCGGGGCAACTAGGGATGAGCAATAAATGACAATGCTCACATCCAGAGAATTAAATTTAAATAAATAACTTGTATTTATTTAGCACCTTCAACAGAATACAAAATCCAAAGGTATTTCACTGAAGCATCATAAAAAAAATATGACATTGAGCCATATTATGGAGATATCAGGAAAGATGATCAGAGCTTGGTCAAAGACGCAGGTTTTAGGAAGTGACATAAAGATTGAAAGCAAGGTAGAGAGGCAGAGAAGTTTTGGGAAGGTATCCCTGGCTCTCGGGCTCAGGCATCAGTGGTGGAGTGATTAAAATCAGGGATTCTCAACAAGTTAGAAGTAGAACAGTACAGATATCTCAAAGGGTTTTGCAGTTGGAAGAGATCAGAGATAGGGAGGGTGATACCATGAAAGAATTTGATTTGGTGGGAACATAAGCATTTGTCAGCTGGCAAAAAACAGCTGATCTCACAATAACTCAAGATATAACAATCATACTTTTTATTTTTTTTAAAAGCACAATGAACATAAAATACATAAGAACTAGGAGCAGGAGTCGGCCATCTGGCCCCTCGAGCCTGCTCCACCATTCAATGAGATCATGGCTGATCTTTTGTGGACTCAGCTCCACTTTCCAGCCCAAACACCATAACCCTTAATCCCTTTATTCTTCAAAAAACTATCTATCTTTATCTTAAAAACATTTAATGAAGGAGCCTCTACTGCTTCACTGGGCAAGGAATTCCATAGATTCACAACCCTTTGGGTGAAGAAGTTCCTCCTAAACTCAGTCCTAAATCTACTTCCCCTTATTTTGAGGCTATGCCCCCTAGTTCTGCTTTCACCCGCCAGTGGAAGCAACCTGCCTGCATCTATCCTATCTATTCCCTTCATAATCTTACATAGTTCTATAAGATCCCCCTCATCCTTCTAAATTCCAACGAGTACAGTCCCAGTCTACTCAACCTATCCTCGTAATCCAACCCCTTCAGCTCTGGGATTAACCTAGTGAATTTCCTCTGCACACCCTCCAGAGTCAGTAAGTCCTTTCTCAAGTAAGGAGACCAAAACTGAACACAATACTCCAGGTGCGGCCTCACTAACACCTTATACAATTGCAGCAGAACCTCCCTAGTCTTAAACTAGTTAAACCTGTTGCACCTGTAAACCAACTTTTTGCGACTCATGCATTAGCACACCCAGGTCTCTCTGCACAGCAGCATGTTTTAATCTTTTATCATTTAAATAATAATCCCTTTTGCTGTTATTCCTACCAAAATGGATAACCTCACATTTGTCAACATTGTATTCCATCTGGCAGACCCTAGCCCATTCACTTAGCCTATCCAAATCCCTCTGCAGACTTCCAGTATCCTCTGCACTTTTTGCTTTACCACTTATCTTAGTGTCGTCTGCAAACCTGGACACATTGCCCTTGGTCCCAACTCCAAATCATCTATGTAAATTGTGAACAGTTGTGTGCCCAACACTGATCCCTGTGGGACACCACTAGCTATTGATTGCCAACCAGAGAAACACCCATTAATCCCCACTCTTTGCTTTCTATTAATTAACCAATCCTCTATCCACGCTACTACTTTCCCCTTAATGCCATGCATCTTTATCTTATGCAGCAACCTTTTGTGTGGCACCTTGTCAAAGGCTTTCTGGAAATCCAGATATACCACATCCATTGGCTCCCCGTTATCTACCGCACTGTTAATGTCCTCAAAAAATCCACTAAATTAGTTAGGCACGACCTGCCCTTTATGAACCCATGCTGCGTCTGCCCAATGGGACAATTTCCATCCAGATGCCTCGCTATTTCTTCCTTGATGATAGATTCCAGCATCTTCCCTACTACCGAAGTTAAGCTCACTGGCCTATAATTACCCGCTTTCTGCCTACCTCCTTTTTTAAACAGTGGTGTCACGTTTGTTAATTTCAAATTCGGCGGGACCACCCCAGAGTCTAGTGAATTTTGGCAAAATTATCACGAGTGCATTTGCAATTTCCCTAGCCATCTCTTTTAGCACTCTGGGATGCATTCCATCAGGTCCAGGAGACGTGTCTACCTGTAGCCCCATAAGCTTGCCCATCACTACCTCCTTGGTGATAATAATCCTCTCAAGGTCCTCACCTGTCATAGCCTCATTTCCATCAGTCACTGGCATGTTATTTGTGTCTTCCACTGTGAAGACCGACCCAAAAAACCTGTTCAGTTCCTCAGCCATTTCCTCATCTCCCTTCTCATCCTCTAAAGGACCAATATTTACCTTAGCCACTCTTTTTTGTTTTATGTATTTGTAGAAACTTTTACTATCTGTTTTTATATTCTGAGCAAGTTTACTCTCAGAATCTATCTTACTCTTCTTTATAGCTTTTTTTAGTAGCTTTCTGTTGCCCCCTAAAGATTTCCCAGTCCTCTAGTCTCCCAGTGATTTTTGCTACTTTGTATGTTTTTTCCTTCAATTTGATACTCTCCCTTATTTCATAGAACATAGAACAATACAGCGCAGTACAGGCCCTTCGGCCCACGATGTTGCACCGAAACAAAAGCCATCTAACCTACACTATGCCATTATCATCCATATGTTTATCCAATAAACTTTTAAATGCCCTCAATGTTGGCGAGTTCACTACTGTAGCAGGTAGGGCATTCCACGGCCTCACTACTCTTTGCATAAAGAACCTACCTCTGACCTCTGTTCTCTCTATTACCCCTCAGTTTAAAGCTATGTCCCCTCATGCCAGCCATATCCATACGCGGGAGAAGGCTCTCACTGTCCACCCTATCCAACCCCCTGATCATTTTGTATGCCTCTATTAAGTCTCCTCTTAACCTTCTTCTCTCCAACGAAAACAACCTCAAGTCCATCAGCCTTTCCTCATAAGATTTTCCCTCCATACCAGGCAACATCCTGGTAAACCTCCTCTGCACCCGCTCCAAAGCCTCCACGTCCTTCCTATAATGCGGTGACCAGAACTGTACGCAATACTCCAAATGCGGCCGTACCAGAGTTCTGTACAGCTGCAACATGACCTCCCGACTCCGGAACTCAATCCCTCTACCAATTTCCTTAGATATCCACGGTTGATTTTCCCTCTTTTTACCGTCCTTCCTTTTTGTTGGTATAAACCTTTGCTGAGCACGGTGAAAAATCACTTGGAAGGTTCTCCACTGTTCCTCAACTATTTCACCATAAAGTCTTTGCTCCCAGTCTACCTTAGCTAGTTCTTCTCTCATCCCATTGTAATCTCCTTTGTTTAAGCACAAAACACTAGTGCTTGATTTTACCTTCTCAACCTCCACCTGTATTTTAAATTCCACCATATTGTGATCGCTCCTTCCGAGAGGATCCCTAACTATGAGATCCTGAATCAATCCTGTCTCATTACACAGGACCAGATCTAGGACCGCTTGTTCCCTCGTAGGTTCCATTACATACTGTTCTAGGAAACTATCGTGGATACATTCTATAAACTCCTCCTCAAGGCTGCCTTGACTGACCTGGTTAAACCAATCGACATGTAGATTAAAATCCCCCATGATAACTGCTGTACCATTTCTACATGCATCCGTTATTTCTTTGTTTATTGCCTGCCCCACCATAATGTTACTATTTGGCCTATAGACTACTCCTATCAGTGACTTTTTTGCCTTACTATTCCTGATTTCCACCCAAATGGATTCAACCTTATCCTCCATAGCACCGATGTCATCCCTTACTGCTGCCCGGATGTCATCCTTAAATAACAGAGCTACACCACCTCCCTTACCATCCACTCTGTCCTTCCGAATAGTTTGATACCCTCGGATATTTAACTCCCAGTCATGACCATCCTTTAACCATGTTTCAGTAATGGCCACTAAATCATAGTCATTCACGATGATTTGCGCCATCAACTCATTTACCTTATTCCGAATACTACGTGCATTCAGGTAAAGTACACTTATGTTGGCTTTTTTACCTCTGTTCTGAATCTTAACACCTCGATCAGTAATCTCTCCTATATAAGAGGAAACGTAAAAACAATGTTTTGAAACACTCTTCCTTCCTAATGTACTTGTCTTATCTTTTGTAAGATACCACAGAGGAAAGAAAACTCATGGATGTACAGGAGATAATTCGAACATGGGGTCACGCCTGGCTGCTCTGCAAGGAAATTCCTTCTGCAACTCATTTTTGACATTATAAAAAATGTCCATCAATAATCATACCACTCAAAGCAGCAGAAATAACTTCATTATTTGATCTTTTATTTCTAAGTTATTGTCTGAATTGCTTACCTGAATTTTTTTTCTTCCCCCCCCCGCACCACCACCACCCTACCCCACCCCCCGTGTTTGAATCATTATCAACACAAAGCATATTTGTTAGTCATGGGTTCTCTTTCTTGATTAAAATCACTTAACATCCTCATACAGTCTCTACAAGAGGGTAAGAGAGATTACTTTTGAGACTGATGTGTGCTTTCTGTGAATTGAACAATATTGCTGCCGTATAAATTATAAATTAAGATCAAGTATAAACAGGTGGGGGCACTCACTAGAAAATTACTTCAGCACAAAGAGACACTGGTTATTGACACTGGTGATGGATTGTTGGATTAGGAGCTAAACATTTGTAATGTCTCATTTGTGAATAAATCTAAAACTAAGTAAAGATTGACTTCTGGTCTCCTCCTCCACCAGCTGAATATAGGAGATTTATCAGTAGCAGGAGGGTGGGGTAAAAATGTATTTCCGACAACAGAAGTTGAATTTTTCCTGGGCATTCAAGCATCATTACCAATGTTTAGTCATTCTGCTTCCTCACACCATATTATATCGAACACTTCAGCTGTTCCTGTAGATTTTTCCCAACCACTGGGCAGAGAACACATTCAGGGGGGGGGGGGGAGAAATCTTTGGCAAAGTTATTGATCCTTCTCGGCAGGGATGGTGCATAATGAGAAGAACTAACAAGAATAAAATGCTAATTCTGCAAGTTACTAAAAATCATGTTGTGGGAAACAGAGTCTCAGGTTTTGAAACCACAGCAACAGGTCTCTCTTCATGTGGTATAAATGTAATTATTATGCTTGTAGCAACTTTATGCTTAGAGCGTTGCCCCACCCTCCAGTCATAAGCCACTTTCCTGGATAGCTGCCTTTGATAAAGCGAGAGGAGTCCAACGAGTGTCTTAAGTCTTTTTATTCAGCAACAGCATTACTCACACAGGGCCCGGTTACATTTCACTGGGTCCTCTCTCCTTTTTAGCTGGCTCTACAGCGGCCAGCCTTTTATACCAGTGCTGGGTTAACTCAGTCAGTCCAATGAGCACAGGGAAACAATCATTCCCAGCTGGAGGAGTCCTGTGCAGGTTATTACACTGCCAATACCATCTGAACACCCAAATCACTTTCAGGAACATCTTAAAAATCCAACAGACACCGAGAGCTCAAAATGTCAACTTAGCTAAAATAAGATGGTGCCAAATAAAAGTTAGGCATCATATCTACCAGCTACTAATTTGTCAAAGACACAAGCTCTAATAAATTAAGATGACATTTTAGGCAAAGTCATACAATCAATGTCAGCTCAGCACACTGTTTAAAAAAGATGTGCATGGGGAATGTTCCACAGCAACATCTTATTCCTATGCATTTTACAGTATTTGCACTGGGTAAACAAATATTTTACATACTTCAGGGGAGGAGTCCAGATTTTGTTAAAAACCTTCGGTAGATTGGTACCTCTTATAGAACAACTTGAAATAGCACAAAAATGGCTGCAATAGGAATTTAAAGCTAGCATACGAACCTATGAAGTGAGAGCAGAGGTAGCCCAGTCGGTCCCTCGAGCCTGGTCCACCATTCGATAAGGTCATGGCTGATCTGTTTCAAGTTTCAAATTCGCACCTACCCCCGATAACCTTACATTCTTGTGAGGCAAGAGAATCAATCTACCTCCGCCTTAAAAATATTCAATGACCGCCCTCCCCCCACTTCCACCGCCTTCTGAGCCAGAGTTCCAAAGTTGTATAACCCTCAAGAGAAAAAAAAATGTCTCCCGACCTCGGTCCTAAAAGGGAGGCCCCTAATTTTACAACAATGCCCCCTAATTGACTCACCCACAAAAAGAAACTTGTCAATACCATTCAGGATCTTAGAACGCCAGTGGAAACAAGCCCAGCCTGTCCAAACAATCCTCAGTAAACCAACCCATTCATTCCAGGTTATCAATCCAGTAAACCTGCTCTGAACCACCTCCAACGCATTTACATCCTTCCCTAAATAAGGAGAACAAAACAGTTCACTATTTGAAATGTGGTCTCACCAATGCCTTGTATAACTGAAGCATAACATCGTTACTGACAAAGAGTCACCCATACTCGAAACGTTAGTTCTGTCCTCTCTCAACAGATGCTGTCAGACCTGCTTAGATTTTCCAGAATTTTGTGTTTTTGTTTCAGATTCCAGGATCCACGGTAATTTGCTCTTATCTTCAGTTTTATGTTCAATTCCTCTCGCAATAAAGGATAGCATCCATTGGCCTTCTTAATTGTATTGTACCTGCATACTGACATTTTGTGACTCGTGCACTAGAACATATAGAACCGCCTGCACCTCGGAATTCTACGGCAGTTTTCCATTTAATTAATACTCTGCTTTTCATTCTTCCTGCCAAATGAACTTCACATTTTCCCACATTATACTCCATCTGCCAAATTTTTGCCTCCTCACACAACCCATCTATATTCTTCTGCAACCTCCTCGTGTCCTCTTCACAACACATTGTCATGCCTATCTTTGTGTCATTTGCAAATTTAGCCATCATGCCACTGCTCCCCTCATCCAAGTCATTTACTTAGATTGCAAAAAGTTGAGGCCCCAATATGGACTCCAAGTGCGTGACTCCACTTGTCAATCAGAAAAAGTTCCAAGTTTTTTGCCAGCCAGTCAATCTTCTGTCTATGTGAATATGTTACCCCTATGGACATTCTGAATTCTCCCCACGTGTACCCGAACAGGCACCGGAATGTGTCGATCAGGAGATTTTCACTGTAACTTCATTGCAATGTTAATGAAAGCCCACTTATGACACTAATAAAGATTACGAAGAGCTTCTACTTTCTGCAATAGCCTTTGGTGTGGCACTTTAACCCTACCCTAACATACCCCAAATAACTGGATAAGCTTATTTTTTTCTTTAAAACACTGTTGTACACATTCTGCATGTCAAATGTTCATCTTTTGGTCCATTTGACCATCAGCCCAAGGTCCAGCTAAATGTCAGATTAGGTGGTCTCACCAAAGGCACAGCGAGACAAATCAGAATGGATAAGGATGCCAGTATTTAGGATGAGGGGAGGGGCTCTGCTGGCTAGACCAGCTCATAATCCCCATCCCCAATTGCCCTCCCGTTGACGGCGGTAACCAGCCTCCTTTTAACCACTGCAGTCCGTGTGGTGCAGATATATCCACAATGCTGTTTGGAACAGAGTTCCAGGATTGTGACCAGCGACAGTGAAGGAACGACGATATAGTTGGTGTGTGGCTTGGAGGTAAAATTGTAGGTGGTGATGTTCCCATGCACCTGCTGCCGTTGACATTCGAGGTGGTAGAGATCGTTGATTAGAACATACTATTGAAGGAGCCTTGGTGTGTTTCTGCTGTGCATCTTGTAGATGTTACACAATACTGCCACTGTTGGTGGTGGAGTGTTTGAATATTTAAGGTGGTCGATGGGGTACCAAATAAGCCAGCTGCTTTTTCCTTGATGGTGTTGAGCTTCTCAAGTGTTGCTGGAAACACCTTCATCCAGGCAAGTGGAGAATATTCCATCACACTTCTTTTTAAAAAAAATTTAGATTATCCAATTCATTTTTTCCAATTAAGGGGCTATTTAGCGTGGCCAATTAACCTATGCACATCTTTTGGGTTGTGGGGCGAAACCCACACAAACACGGGAGAATATGCAAACTCCACACGGACAGTGACCCAGAGCCAGGATCGAACCTGGGACCTCAACGCCGTGAGGCAGCAGCAATAACCACTGCGCCAACATGCTGCCCTTTTCCATCACACTTCTGACTTGTGCTTTGTCGGTGGCAGACAGGCTTTAGAGAGTCAAGAGACGAGTTACACACTGCAGAATTCGCAGCCTCCGGATCTGCTCTTGTAACCACAGCATTGGTATGGCAAATCCAGTTCAGTTACTGGTCAATGGTAACTCCCAGGATGTTGATAGTGGAGGATTCAGCGATGGTAATGCCATTGAATGTCAAATGGGTTAGATCCTCTCTTATTGGAGATGGTCATTGGCTGGCACTTGCACGGCACAAATGTTACTTGCCACTTATCAGCCCACGCCTGAATGTTGCCCAGGCCTTGCTACATATGGATGCTGACTGCTTCAGTGTCTGAGGAGTCGTGAATGGTACTGAACACTGTGCAATCACCAGTGAACATCCCCACTTCTAATTTTATGATGGAGGGAAAGTCACTGATGAAGCAGACAAAGATGGCTGAGCCTAGGACACTAATAATAATCTTTATTAGTTCCCCTGCAATGAAGTTGTGAAAATCCCGTAGTCGCCACACTCCGGCGTCTGTTCAGGTACATTAACGGAGAATTCAGAATGTCCAATTCACCTAACAAGCACGTCTTTCGGGACTTTGTGGAAGGAAGCGGGAGGAAACAGACTACCCCAAGGAACTCCTGCTGCAATGTCCCAGGACTAAGATGATTGACCTCCAAATAATCACAGCCATCTTCCTTTATGCTAGGTAGGAGTCCAACCAGCGGCAAGTCTCCACCAACCCAACCCCCACCCACACCCCTCCCAACCTCCTTCGATTTTGCCAGGGTTACTTCATGCTACACTCAGTCAAATGCTGCTTTGATGTCAAAGGCAGTCATGCTCACCTCACCTTTGGAGTTCTTCTCTTTTGTCTATGTTTGGACCATGGCTGTAATGAGGTCAGGAGCCGAGTGGCCCTGGCAGAGCCCAAACTGAGCGTCCGTGAGCAGATTATTGCTGAGTAAGTGCTGATAGTGCTGTTGGCGACGCCTACCATCACATTGCTGATGATCAGGAGTAGACGGAGGAATGGGAATTGGCCACGTGGATTTGTCTTGCTTTCTGCAGACCGAAAACTATTTCTAACATTCATTTTGTAACATATTAGCAAAGTCAGCAAAAGAGACCTTTCAAATGCCAGTTAGTTGTAAGTGACATTTTATCACTGTAAACCAATCTTTAGATTTGGTTGATTTAAAAAGAAAGTGTTTTTTTTTAATTTTAACTTTTAAACTACACTTATTGATTCAGCACACTTCGGTATGGAATTCTTTCGGGGTAACATTCTCATTACTAAACAGAATGGGCAGAGATTTTACTTAACCCAAGAGCACAAAATGGTGACAGCAATATGTGCAGCGTGTTTTACATCTGTCCCGATTTTTATTTCCACAATGGAAACTAAAACCGTGAAATATTGAAGAGACAAAATTTCACGATCACCTATTTTGCAGTATCACACAATTCACTCCAATTTCTTTACAAATCATCTCAATAGTTCAAAATAAACAACAAATATTGACTTTAACTTGAAGCAAATCTGAAGTGATTGCAAAACGACTTGAGTGTTTTTGCTACAATTGAAGAGAGCACAACTGCTCGCTTCACCCGACAGCCACAACATCAGGGTGCAGATTTTTCTGACATAGCAATTAACATGATACTGCCAACACTCACCAAGGGATGCCTTGTATGACATGACATGTGTAAGGGATGGAAAGAAACTCATACACTAACATATTCATTCATTTAAAATTGCCACAAAAGCTCTGCATACAAGTTCATTCCTTGATTGTATTTGCAGAGCCCAGGGAATAGGGAAATGTCATGCAATATTTATACAGTGTGCATTTTTGAATACAAGAAAGATGGAAAGAGCACATAAAAGTCTGTTGCTTCTATCCTTCGCAGGTACTGTAATGCTCAACGATATACCATATGCTGGCTGAGCAAGGGTAGTCAGGTGGGCTACCCTTAAAGCCTTAGTCTACGCCCCTCTTGGTCAAATCTCATTCCTCCGCCCCACGTAAATAGGGGTATGGTATATTAAAATAAACTTTATTACTAACACAGTATTACTAATTTTATCTGGAAGTCAAAGCATTCAATTACCAGTTAAACAAGGCTTATCAATAGAATTAAATAATCTTAACTGCTATCTTTATCTCCACCCAAACAAAGCCCATCTTAGGTCACAATCTACTTTTAAATATGATGTGGAGATACCGGCGTTGGACTGGGGTGAGCACAGTACAAAGTCTTACAACACCAGGTTAAAGTCCAACAGGTTTGTTTCGATGTCACTAGCTTTCGGAGCGCTGCACCTTCCTCAGGTGAGGAAGGAGCAGCGCTCCGAAAGCTAGTGACATCGAAACAAACCTGTTGGACTTTAACCTGGTGTTGTAAGACTTCGTACTGTACTTTTAAATAGTTAGCAGACTAACCAAGAATTACACTTTAAATGGTACAGAAAATGAAAGCACCTTTTATTTAATGCAGTTTATTGAAGTCTTGGTATTATTTTGCTTATGTTGACTAACAAGTGCAGTTAATACACCTTAAAACTTAGTTTATTAATAAATGATTCATACAAAATTAAATTAGACTATAATTAAGCATTGGAAATTATAACTGATACAGCGTGTAGCAGATTACAAATTGCTTAAACCTCAAGGGTAAAGATTCTGCCAACTGGCCATTCAAGCAATTCCCACAGTTGATTTTTTGTGACTTCTCAATCTTCTGTGAGTTACATGTTGACCTTTGTAAAAGTCAAGACATACAAGTTTAATATGTATGCCATTATTAGTGTGCAAGTACCAAGCAATTTGCGGCGAGAAGAGATGTGGCGTGAGTTGCGAACTGCCGCAAACTGCTGGACAATTTCACCACTCTCATGTTGGACTTGCAGAAATTCTGGTGGATTGGAGAGGCTATGGACTCAGAATAAATGTCTAGCAGCCCAGTCCACAGAACATTTGAATTTAATTGATAAACTGAAACTTTAGCGCAGAATTTACTGAAGGAGGGCACCTCCAGAAATATGTGCTCATAGGGTTGCATGAAGAGAGGTTGGAAGAGGCTCATATTGAGCATGCATGCTGGCATTGAAACGTTGAGCCAAATGGCCAGTTTCTATGCAATCTCAGTAAGGAGAGAGTCACATCTGTTTTTCTCTGATGTAATATCGGTTTCCCTCTCCGCAAATGTTGCCAAACCTGCTGAGGATTTTATGTTCAGATTTCAGATTTCCAGCATCTTTGTTTTTGTACAAAAAAGTATTTTGTTTTCTGAAGATAAAGTTCTCTTGCCAAATCTCACTGGTCACTTTTAAAACACCCATGAATGTCAATTTGTGCTGGGAATGCCAACTGAGCTCACCACACAAGAACACTGTTAATGAGGTCACTTGTTTTAGATATTAATTTCACATAAAGCACACAACTAAAATGCAAGTTTAACTGATTTGTTTGCCTGATGCATGGAATTCTAAGTTTGAAACCCTCCAATCAGGTTTCTCTTACTGCCAGTGCTGTAGCAGATAGGAGGGGGTCAGTTCAAACAGCACCGATTTTTCTCCTTCCACTCGTCCGCAAACAGAAGGTGTCTTGAATTTTTTTGAGTAAGCGGTACCATATTTCTCAACCCCCTCGGTTTTTGGGAGATCCACTACTAACAGCCCCACAGCAAACCCGATCAACTCAAAGTTAGCTTATTGCACACATTCAAAAAAAAAAAATCATGAAAAGGAGCCTGTGCAAATTCCCACTTTGCATTTATACAGTAAAAGGGAGAGATAGAGAAAAGAAGGTTATATAGTACACGGATGACAGAGAAAATGAATATTGGGTCACGGGTTCCATAGTCCAGAATCAAAGCCCAACAAGGAATTATTTTGCAGAGGTGTTAATATCCCTAGATGAAATAATAATAATAACTTATCGTCACAAGTAGGCGTCAATGAAGTTACTGTGCCTATTGTTATACGTGTCGGACCCAGCGGGGGGAATGATAGAGGTTATGCGAATTTTGAGGGGGTTCGGGGATTTCTCGGGGTATAGGCTAAACATGGGGAAGAGTGAATTATTTGTGATACATCCAGGGGACCAGAGTAGAGAGATAGAAGGCTTGCCTCTAAGGAAAGTGGAAAGAAACTTCCGATACCTGGGGATTCAGATCGCTAGGAGCTGGGGAACCTTGCACAGACTTAATCTGACACGGTTGGTAGAACAAATGGAGGAGGACTTCAAGAGGTGGGACATGCAGCCTCTATCGCTGGCGGGCAGGGTGCAAGCAATTAAGATGATGGTCCTCCCGAGGTTCTTATTTGTATTTCAATGTCTCCCTATACTAATCACTAAGACCTTTTTTAATAAAATAGACAGGAGCATCACGAGCTTCGTGTGGGCAGGGAAAGTTCCGAGAGTAAGGAGGGGGTTCCTTCAGCGTAGTAGGGACAGAGGAGGATTGGCACTACCGAACTTGGGCGATTACTATTGGGCCGCCAATGTGGCAATGATACGTAAATGGATGATGGAGGGTGAGGGAGCGGCGTGGGAAAGACTGGAGAGAAAGTCCTGTAAAGGGACGAGTTTAGAGGCGCTGGTGACGGCGCCGCTACCGATCTCACCTAAAAAGTTTACCACGAACCCGGTGGTGGCGGCAACATTGAATATCTGGGGACAGTGGAGGCGACAGAGAGGGGTGCGGGGAGCCCTGGTGGGGTCCCCAATCAGGAACAACCATAGGTTCGCCCCAGGAAGAATGGATGGAGGATTTCAGAGCTGGTTCCAGTTGGGAATTAGGAGGGTGGGAGATTTATTTATAGATGGGACTTTTGCGAGCTTGGGAGCATTGGAGGAAAAGTATAAGTTGCCCCGGGGAAATTTCTTGAGATATATGCAGGTGAGGGCATTTACTAGACAACAGGTGAGGGAATTTCCATTGCTCCCGACACAGGGGATACAGGACAGGGTGCTTTCAGGGGTGTGGGTCGGAGAGGGCAAGGTGTCAGAGATTTACCGAGAGATGAGGGAAGAGGGGGAGGAGTCGGTGGGCGAACTAAAAGGAAAGTGGGAAGAAGAACTAGGGGAGGAGATAGAGGAGGGTATGTGGGCTGATGCCCTAAGCAGGGTAAATTCCTCTTCCTCATGCGCCAGGCTTAGCCTGATTCAATTTAAGGTGCTACATAGAGCACACATAACGGGAGCAAGATTGAGCAGGTTCTTTGGAGTGGAGGACAAATGTGGGAGGTGTGGCGGGAGCCCGGCAAACCACGCACATATGTTTTGGGCATGCCCGGCACTGGAAGGGTATTGGAAGGGAGTGACGGGAGTGATTTCGCGGGCGGTGAAGGCCCGGGTCAAACCAGGCTGGGGGTTAGCTCTATTTGGAGTTGCGGAAGAGTCGGGAGTGCAGGAGGCGAAAGAGGCCGACGTTGTGGCCTTTGCGTCCCTAGTAGCCCGGCGCAGGATCCTACTCATGTGGAAGGAGGCGAAACCCCCCGGACTGGAGGCCTGGGTAAATGATATGGCGGGGTTCATTAAACTGGAGCAGATAAAGTTTGCCCTGAGAGGATCGGCTCAAGGGTTCACCAGGCGGTGGCAGCCATTTCTCGACTACCTAGGGGAACGTTAGAGGGAAGACAGATGACCAGCAGCAGCAACCCAGGGGGAGGGGGGGGGGGGGGAAGGGGGGGTTTAGTTTAGGTCAAAGATAAAGGGGTTTTGTTACTTGTGTATTGTTTAAAATTTCTGTATTGTTATTGTTGCGTTTGCTTTGTAAGATGGGAAAAATTGTTGTTTGGGAAAAAAATTTCAATAAAACATTTATAAAAAAAAAATGAAGTTACTGTGAAAAGCCCCTAGTAGGCGTGCAGAGATTCAATCAATTCTATTACGATTTCAGACCAGACCCCAACAGTGGCTAGGATACTGGACAGAAACCCCAATATTTTGTTTCAATTTTGTAAGATTGATTACAGAAAGAAAGTTAGAGTTATGGTATATTAAAACAGACTTTATTACTAACCTATCCATAACAACGCACAAGAAAATAGTTTAATTACCCTTGAACAATACTACTCAATTAAGTGAATACAATACCCTTAACTGCTATCTTTATTCCCACTTAAACAATAGGGGAGAGAAAGAAATCTCAGCTCTCAATCCACTATTAACCATTCGCACTCAGAAATACTTGCTTTACAGAGATGTTCTTTGAGAAAGATCTTTTGACACTGCTTTGAAGAAACGGTGTCAGAACCATGCAGAAGCTCTGGCTGTATCTCTTCAGAAGCTGTTTAAGTTGGTTTTAGTTCCCCTTCCCAGCAGAGTTAGGTTAGATGGGGGACAGTTGTCCAACTTGGCCAGAGCTTGTTTCCATGTGGCCTGCTAGTCGGATGTTTAACAGCAGACTACTTGCATGTGCAGCTCAGAGTAATATTAGCCTGTTCAGCAAGACAGTCTTAAGTAATGTGATTTTACCTCTCCATAATGACTTCAAAAAGGAATGTAAGAATGTTTATCCAATGCCACAAAATTGGCTGCACCCCCCCACCCCCCACCAACAGCACTGATAACGTCTCAGCCATTATGGGTTGAAAGAGGTGCTATCTGTTGGAGGTTTGGTGTTTGATAAGTCATCCTCTCTGTAGATTCACAAACTTCACTAATAAGCTTGGCTTATCAAATGCAAATTGGCTTTTTGTAGTTCTCTTTGAAGTTGCTCGGTGTAGGTCCAGGGTATCTGAAGAAGTTCCTCGAATACAATATGGGTGGGCCTTTTCCATACTGCGAAATGAGTTCTTTGGTTCTGGTAACAGACAGAGAGTCAGCCACCTTAATTGTCTTCATTCAGCAGAAATGTCCAGTTTAAAAATGTAACAGTACCAAAACAACACTCGTCACAAATGACATCTCTTCCTCCTTGGCCGTCTCGACTGTCTGTAGCCTTTGACACGGTTGACCAGACCATTTCCCCTCAACACCTCGCCCATCGTCATCCAGTTGGGTGGGACTGTGGAACTCTGTCTACCGGTAACCAGAAAATCTGGCTTCTCTTCAGTCCCCACGCGATTACCTCTGGTTTTCCCCAATGATCAATCCTTGGGCCCCATTTCGGTTTCTCATTTACATGCTGTCCCTCAGCAACATCATGCAAAATTACAATGTTACGTTTTTTTAAATAAATTTAGAGTACCTAATTATTTTTTTTCAATTAAGGGGCAATTTAGTGTGGCCAATCCACCTAACCAGCACATCTTTGGGTTGTGGGGGTGAAACACAGGGAGAATGTGCAAAGTCCACACAGACAGTGATCCGGGGCTGGGATCGAACCCGGGTCCTCAGCGCCGTAGGCAGCAGTGATCACCATGCCACCCTCCAAGGTCACGTTATACATTGATGACACCCAGCTCTACCATAACACCACCACCACCTGTCTAAACCATTGCTAAATTATCAGACTGTTTTCCTCTTTTAAATATTGGGAAGACTGAAGCCAATGTTTTTCAGCCCTCAGCTCCTGACTCCATCAGTCTCCCAGGCAACAGGCTTGAGATTTTAAGCTTTTCTGTTTGCAACCATAGTGTCACATTTGACTCGAAGAGGAGTTTCTGACTTCATATTCATGCAGTCACAAAGACCACCGATTTCCATCTCTATAACATCACCCAATTTCACCCTTACCCCAACTCATCTGTTATTGAAACCCTCATTCATGCCTTTGCTACCTGTGGACTTGGCACTTCCAATGGACTCCTGACTGGTCTCCCACATTCGACCTTCTAAACTCAAAAGACACCTAAAAGATTCCCCTTTCATCCCTTTACTCGCTGACCTGGCTTCCAGTCAAGCAACATCTTGATTTTAAAATCCTCATCCTTATTTTCAAATCCCTCCATGGGCTCATCCCTCTCATGTCTATGATCTTGTAAAGCCATGTAACCCTCAGATATCTGAACTCAAATTCTGGCCCCAGAGCATCCCTGATTTTAGTTGCTCCACCATTGTTGGCTGTGTATTCAGCTGCTTAGATCCGGAGCTTTGGAAAACACATCCTATACCTCTCTGCTTCTCCAGCTCATCTTCCTCCTTGAAGGCACTTCTTAAAACCTACAGCTTTGCCCAAGCTTTTGATCATGTGACTTAATATTTCCATATTTAGTCCAGTGTCATACTTTGTTTTATAATGTGCCTGTGACTACTGGGCAGCCAACGTGGCGATGATCCGTAAGTGGGTGATGGAGGGAGAGGGGGCGGCGTGGAAGAGGTTGGAGATGGCGTCCTGCAAAGGAACGAGCCTGGGGGCGCTGGTGACGGCACCGCTGCCGCTCTCGCCGACAAGATACACCACGAGCCCGGTGGTGGTGGCAACGCTAAAGATCTGGGGGCAGTGGAGACGGCACAGGGGTGCGAAGAGAGCCTCGGTGTGGTCCCCAATCAGAGATAACCATCGGTTTGTCCCAGGAAGGATGGATGGGGGGTTTCAGAGCTGGCATCGGGCAGGGATTAGAAGAATGGGGGACTTGTTCATCGACGGGACGTTTGCGAGCTTAGGGGCGCTGGAGGAGAAATTTGGACTACCCCCGGGAAATGCTTTCAGGTACATGCAAGTGAGGGCGTTTGTGAGGCGGCAGGTGAGGGAATTCCCGCTGCTCCCGGCACAGGGGATTCAAGACAGGGTGATTTTGGGCGTATGGGTCGGGGAGGGCAAGGTGTCGGCGATATACCAGGAGATGAAAGAAGAGGGGGAGGCTTTGGTAGAGGAGCTGAAGGGTAAATGTGAAGAGGAGCTGGGGGAGGAGATTGAGGAAGGTCTATGGGCTGATGCCCTAAGTAGGGTTAATTCCTCTTCCTCGTGTGCCAGGCTTAGCCTGATACAATTTAAGCTTGTTCACAGAGCGCATATGATGGGGGCGAGGCTGAGTAGGTTCTTTGGGGTGGAGGACAGATGTGGGAGGTGCGCAGGAAGTCCGGCGAACCATGTCCATTTGTTTTGGTCATGTCCGGCACTGGAGGGGAGTTGCGGGAACAGTATCTAAGGTGGTGAAAGTCCGGGTCAAGCCAAGCTGGGGGCTAGCACTATTTGGAGTAGTGGACGAGCCGGGAGTGCAGGAGGCCAGCATTCTGGCCTTTGCGTCCCTAGTAGCCCGGCGAAGGATCTTGTTAATGTGGAAAGAGGCGAAGCCCCCCAGCATGGAGGCCTGGATAAATGATATGGCAGGGTTTATCAAGTTGGAGAGGATAAAGTTCGCCTTGAGAGGGTCTGCGCAGGGGTTCTACAGGCAGTGGCAACCGTTCCTAGACTATCTCGCGGAGCATTAGATGAAGGTCGGACAGCAGCAGCAGCAACCCGGGGGGGGAAAAGACATCTTTCTTTTGGGGGGGGGGGGGGGGGGGGAGGAGACATCTTTCTTTGGGGGGGGGCTTTTCTGGGGGGCATTTGAGCAAGAAAATACATGAATGATCCGGGAAACTGGTATGTACGGGAGGAATCCAATGTACAAAGTTCTGTATCATATTGACTTGCCATGTTCATGTCTTGCTATGCAATCTTTCTTTCTTTTGTGTTACCGGGGGGGGTTTGTTTGTATGGTTGAAAATTTTGTTAAAAAATTCTTAATAAACTTTTTTTTTTTAAATAAAAAAATATATAATGTGCCTGTGAAGTGTCTTGGGACGTTCTTTTTCAATAATAGGTACTTAATAAGTTTAAGTTGCAGTTGTTGATTAAACTGGGAGTAAATTAGGTTCAGCTTTTTAGGATATAGAATTACTTTCAGTGTGGCTTCTTCACCAGTTTGCAGTAACCACCGAGCACCATGCTGATGCCACAAGTTGAATTGCTATAAGGTTTTTGCATGTGGCCGCAGCTGCCTTCAGTTTGTGATGGTCATGAACGTTTTTTCAGGTTCCTTCCTCTTGCCAAGAGTTGAATGCTATGTTGCGCTACTCGCTTATATCATAAATTTCCCAATCACTCATGTTTGCCTATTCCTTCACGTTACTTGTCCAAGGCTCCTTTTACCATCAATGTGGCTTTCAAGCAGCGTTGTGCATATTATTGCAACTTATAGATGGCCAAAATAACTCAATTTGGGGTGCTTGATGAGATCTGCCATTCCTCTTCTTTCTCCATAGGATGTTCTCATTCTTTCCTCTCTCTTTCCAAGTATTCTGAGCATTCTTCTGCATGACCATATTTCAAAAGCTTTGAGTCTTTTGATCATTTGATTGCTTACAGTCCAGGTTTCACATCCATAGAAACCATTGACCGGACAGAACATTGGAGAAATTTTTTTCTAAAAAACAATAATAATTCAAACCCCTGGGAAAGGGGTTGGCTTTATTCACATGTCATGCACGACGAGCACAAGAACTCCGGCTGCACAGCTTCAAACAAATCAATCATAAACTTGGTTCAAATGATCAGGATCAGATGTCCAAGCTATCACTAGAGCCCGAACTGCTAACCGATGACATTTAAGGATGTGAATGGTTAAAAGAGCCAGATGATTAGCCTTGATGCACCACTGTCAGCTTGCACTTCCAGCAATTTGCAATGCAAAATTAACTGGAGCTAAAGGGTGAGGAAAAAACCCACTCACAGTGCTCAGTGAACTTACACAGAATTTACATTATTCAGCCGAACGGTTCTATGCTGATATGACACTCCACATGAGCCTCCTCCCACCCGTCTTCATCAAACCCTATGAGCACATTTTTCTGCAGATGCCCTGCTCCAGCACACTCTGGGCCAAAGTCACAGTTTATCAATTAATTTCCACTGTTCCATGGATTGAGCTGCTGGGCAATTTACTCAGAATTCAAAGCCTCTCTCCCCTAAAAGATACACAATGTTCCTGAATCACACATACCAGTGAATAATGCAAATCACTAAGTGCACAAAATAGGCCCCTGGTGTCTCTGTTTCATCAGGATCAAACTACAGGACCAGTAGCTGTAGGTTACACAACAGAATCAGCACAGAATATGAAGTGTTATATTTTGATGACTTCCAAATCCCAGTTACAATATGACAAATACGGACACAGAAGTTAGTCAAACGATGATTTGTAATATTTCAATACAAAATCTGCACTATAAGAAAACAGATAACGTGCATCACAATTTATCAGGGCAACAGCATATCTCCCAAATTAATTATGGGTTATCAAAACATCCTTTGGTGCAGGTCAATTATCCCCTGAAGACACAAATGCCAGCTTCCAAAGGATTGTTTGACATTATTATATTAAAGTAGAAACTAAAGCTGGAAGTAATTTACAGATCAGGTTAGAGACACAGAGGTAACATTTCATAATATGTAATGTCAATAATATGTAATGTCAATAACATGCAACAGGTGGCATTACATGATGCTGTAAATATTTCCAGCCTTTTCTGATTATGTATCACATTGTCATCATCCACGGTATTTTGCTTTCTGTGAAAGCTAAAGTTTCCTTGTCAGATAAGACTTGGGAGCAGAAATAGGCCATTCAGCTCATAGAGTCTGCTCAACATTTCAATAAGACATGATTAATCTCATGGGCCACTTTTAAAATTTACTTTTACATAAATAAAGATTTCTCTCCTTTGATTGGGCATACAGGTTAAGAAGATAAACACGACCAGTTTATTGTTGCTGTTCACTGTCAAGTCCCAAAGCTCTGGATTTCCCTTCCTAAAGATAAGGGATAATTTCCCTTCTCTTCCTCCTCCTTTTAAGGCTCTCCTTAAAACCTACCTCTTTAACCAAGCTTTTGGGCACCTGCCCCAATATCTACTAATATGTTTTTTGCAAATTCTTTTGGGTAACGTTCTTGTGAAGTGCCTTAGACCACAAGACCATCAGACATAGGAACAAAATTAGGCCTTTCGGCCCACGAGTCTACTCCACCATTTAATCATGGCCATTTGTTTCTCAGCCACATTCTCCTGCCTTCTCTCCATAACCCCTGATCCCCTTATTAATCAAGAACCTGTCAATCTCTGTCTTACAGAGACTCTGTGATTTGGCCACCACAGCCTTTTGTGGCAAGGTTCCAGATTCGCCACCCTCTGGCTGAAAAAACTTTTCATCTGTCTTAAAAGATCATCCCTTCAGTCTGAGGCTGTGCCCTCGGGTTCTAGTTTTTCCTAGCAGTGGAAATATCCTCTCCACGTCCATTCTATTCAGGCCTCACAGTATCCTGCAAGTTTCAATAAGATCCCCCCTCATCCTTCTAAACTCCAACGAGTACAGACCCAGAGTCCTCAACCGTTCCGCATACGACAAGCTCTTCATTCCAGGGATCATATGGGTGAACTTGCTCTGGATCCTTTCCAAGGCCAGCACATCCTTCCTTAGATATGGAGCCCAAAACTGCTCACAATAGTCCAAATGAGGTCTGACCAGAGCCTTATACAACCTCAGAAGAATATCCCTGGTCTTGTATACTAGCCCTCTCGACATGAATGCTAACATTGCATTGGCCTTCCTAACTGCCGACTGAATCTGCATGTTAACCTTGAGAACCTTGAACTAGGATTCTCAAGTCCCTTTGTGCTTTTGATTGCCTACGTCTTTTCTCATTTAGAAAATAGTCTATGCCTCCATTCTTCCTGCCAAACTGCATAACACTTCTCCACATTGTATTCCATCAGTCATTTCTTTGTCCAATCTCCTAGTCTGTCCAAGTCATTCTGCAGCACCCCTGCTTCCTCAATAGTACCTGTCCCTCTGCATATCTTTTGTTTTATAAATTTAGAGTACCGAATTCAATTTTTTCAAATTAAGGGGCAACTAGCAGGGCCAACCCACCTAACCCTGCACATCTGTGTGTTGTGGGAGCGAAACCCACGCAAACACGGGGAGAATTTGCAAACTTCACACGGACAGTGGCCCAGAGCCAGGATCGAACCTGGGACCTCGGCGCCATGAGGCAGCAGTGCTAAACACTGCCCCACCGTGCTGCCCCCCTCTGCATATCTTTGTATCATCTTCAAACTTAGCAACAGTGCACTCAGTTCCTTCTTCCAGATTGTAATGTATATTGTGAAAAGTTGTGGTCCCAACACCGACCCCTGAGGCACACCACTAGTCACCAGCTGCCATCCTGAAAAATACCCCCTATCCCCACTCTGCCTTCTGCCAGTCAGCCAATCATCTATTCATGCCAGTATCTTACCCTTAACACCTTAGGACATTTTAGTTAAAAGGCAAGTGATAGATTTGTTAGTGGGGGAGCATTTTGGAGATAGTGACCACAATTCTGTGACTTTCACTTTAGTAATGGAGAGGGATAGGTACGTGCAACAGGGCAAGGTTTACAATTGGGGGAAGGGTAAATACGATGTTGTCAGACAAGAATTGAAGTGCATAAGTTGGGAACATAGGCTGGCAGGGAAGGACACAAGTGAAATGTGGAACTTGTTCAAGGAACAGGTGCTACGTGTCCTTGATATGTATGTCCCTGTCAGGCAGGGAAGAGATGGTCGAGTGAGGGAACCATGGTTGACAAGAGAGGTTGAATGTCTTGTTAAGAGGAAAAAGGTGACTTATGTAAGGCTGAGGAAACAAGGTTCAGACAGGGCATTGGAGGGATACAAGATAGCCAGGAGGGAACTGAAGAAAGGGATTAGGAGAGCTAAGAGAGGGCATGAACAATCTTTGGCGGGTAGGATCAAGGAAAACCCCAAGGCCTTTTACACATATGTGAGAAATATGAGAATGACTAGAGCGAGGGTAGGTCCGATCAAGGACAGTAGCGGGAGATTGTGTATTGAGTCTGAAAGAGATAGGAGAGGTCTTGAATGAGTACTTTTCTTCTGTATTTACAAATGAGAGGGGCGATATTGTTGGAGAGGACAGTGTGAAACAGATTGGTAAGCTCGAGGAAATACTTGTTAGGAAGGAAGATGTGTTGGGCATTTTGAAAAACTTGAGGATAGACAAGTCCCCCGGGCCTGACGGGATATATCCAAGGATTCTATGGGAAGCAAGAGATGAAATTGCAGAGCCGTTGGCAATTATCTTTTCGTCCTCACTGTCAACAGGGGTGGTACCAGGGGATTGGAGAGTGGCGAATGTCGTGCCCCTGTTCAAAAAAGGAACTAGGGATAACCCTGGGAATTACAGGCCAGTTAGTCTTACTTCGGTGGTAGGCAAAGTAATGGAAAGGGTACTGAAGGATAGGATTTCTGAGCATCTGGAAAGACACTGCTTGATTAGGGATAGTCAGCACGGATTTGTGAGGGGTAGGTCTTGCCTTACAAATCTTATTGAATTCTTTGAGGAGGTGACCAAGCATGTGGATGAAGGTAAAGCAGTGGATGTAGTGTACATGGATTTTAGTAAGGCATTTGATAAAGTTCCCCATGGTAGGCTTCTGCACAAAGTAAGGAGGCATGGGATAGTGGGAAATTTGGCCAGTTGGATAACGAACTGGCTAACCGGTAGAAGTCAGAGAGTGGTGGTGGCTGGCAAATATTCAGCCTGGATCCCAGTTACCAGTGGTGTACCGCAGGGATCAGTTCTGGGTCCTCTGCTGTTTGTGATTTTCATTAATGACTTGGATGAGGGAGTTGAAGGGTGGGTCAGTAAATTTGCAGACGATACGAAGATTGGTGGAGTTGTGGATAGTAAGGAGGGCTGTTGTCGGCTGCAAAGAGACATAGATAGGATGCAGAGCTGGGCTGAGAAGTGGCAGATGGAGTTTAACCCTGAAAAGTGTGAGGTTGTCCATTTTGGAAGGACAAATATGAATGCGGAATACAGGGTTAACGGTAGAGTTCTTGGCATTGTGGAGGAGCAGAGAGACCTTGGGGTCTATGTTCATACATCTTTGAAAGTTGCCACTCAAGTGGATAGAGCTGTGAAGAAGGCCTATGGTGTGCTCGCGTTCATTAACAGAGGGATTGAATTTAAGAGCCATGAGGTAATGATGCAGCTGTACAAAACTTTGGTAAGGCCACATTTGGAGTACTGTGTACAGTTCTGGTCGCCTCATTTTAGGAAGGATGTGGAAGCTCTGGAAAAGGTGCAAAGAAGATTTACCAGGATGTTGCCTGGAATGGAGAGTAGGTCTTACGAGGAAAGGTTGAGGGTGCTAGGCCTTTTCTCATTAGAGCGGAGAAGGATGAGGGGCGACTTGATAGAGGTTTATAAGATGATCAGGGGAATAGATAGAGTAGACAGTCAGAGACTTTTTCCCCAGGTGGAACACACCATTACAAGGGGACATAAATTTAAGGTGAAAGGTGGAAGATATAGGAGGGATATCAGAGGTAGGTTCTTTACCCAGAGAGTAGTGGGGGCATGGAATGCACTGCCTGTGGAAGTAGTTGAGTCGGAAACATTAGGGACCTTCAAGCAGCTGTTGGATAGGTACATGGATTACGGGAAAATGATATAGTGTAGATTTATTTGTTCTTAAGGGCAGCACGGTAGCATTGTGGATAGCACAATTGCTTCACAGATCCATGGTCCCAGGTTCGATTCCGGCTATGGTCATTGTCTGTGCGGAGTCTGCACGTCCTCCCCGTGTCTGCGTGGGTTTCCTCCGGGTGCTCCGGTTTCCTCCCACAGTCCAAAGATGTGCGGGTTAGGTGAATTGGCCAATGATAAATTGCCCTTAATGTCCAAATTGCCCTTGGTGTTGGGTGGAGGTGTTGAGTTTGGGTAGGGTGCTCTTTCCAAGAGCTGGTGCAGACTCAAAGGGCCGAATGGCCTCCTTCTGCACTGTAAATTCAATGATAATCTATGATTAATCTAGGACAAAGGTTCGGCACAACATCGTGGGCCGAAGGGCCTGTTCTGTGCTGTATTTTCTATGTTCTATGTTCCTATATAAATACGATGTTTTGCTATAGATGTGGCCCGAAAGACCATACTCCTCACCTCATAGACATGACATCAAAATAGGGCCATTCACCAGAATCATTCACTTCACAAAAAAGCAGAACGCATTAACTCTGAAGCACAGAGATTCAATGAGCATGCGAACTATCCTAGACCTGTCCAATTAGTTAGGCATTATTGCTTTCCAACAGCAAACTAATCTGCAGGCTCAGGCTCTGGGAGAAAAATTAAATTCACAGACTAGCCTCTCTGAATGCTAGTTATGATGCACATTGGGGATGAGGGGAGGAAGGGATGGGTGAACAGTATTTGATTCAGTGCATTTCCACTTTGTTTTAAAATGCAAGCTTAATAAGCCCTCAATAATGGTTATTTGAATTCTGCTGTACATAGTTTCACAAATGGGTTTAAGGATATTAAAAGACAACATAGTTCAACATCTTATTAATTTGGACTCACCACTGCAGTGCATTCCATGGTAATTTACACCTATACCTATAGTTTAACCTTTGTGGCCTAATGAAGGTAGAGGGGTAGAACATGTGGCTTATGCTTTAAAAATATCAGATTATAATTTGAGGAACTATTTAAATGCTGCAACAATAGAAATTTGGACTCTCGTGGGACGAATGCCAATCAGACTTGATAACTGACAGCATGTCAGAGTGGCACAGTAGTTAGCACTGTTGCTTCACAGGATTCCAGGTTCGATTCCAGCTTGGGTCACTGTCTGTGCAGAGTCTGCATGTTCTCCCCGTGTCTGCGTGTGTTTCCTCCAGGTGCTCCGGTTTCCTCCCACAAGTCCCGAAAGACGGGCTTATTAGGTGAATTGGACATTCTGAATTCTTCCTCTGTATACCCGAACAGGACCCAAGTGTGGCAACTAGGGGCTTTTCACAGTGACTTCATTGCACTGTTAATGTAAGCCAATTTGTGACAATACTAAAAATTATTATATGATGTTTTCCAGCATCCTACCAATGCTACCAGATGTGGAACAATCAATTCCATTGATGGTGGGAGAACAGCCCAATACTGGCAGTTGTTCTAAAGAAAAGTCACAGGATGAACCCTTCTGGTTGAAGGAGTATTGGCGGTAAGGATGGGAATGAGTCGTCGGGGGTGAGTATGCAAGGGATTATGCCTTAAATTCTTAGGTGCGATAGGAGTGTTGACTTAAAATTTTTTGAAACTTTTCTAACATTCCTGGGAAGCATCTTGGCACATTTTATGACATTAAATGCATTGTCCTCTTTTTATTGGGTTATCAGTGGCTTGTGGGAACCAGTGGAGCTCCATCAAATATAAAACATTTTCAGATGGTAGACATCGGATTCTCTAGATCCCATTTTTTAACTGAAGGTAAACATTTTAGGGCATGTTTTTGTCTTTTTCCTGGACCCATAGAACTGTAGGTCTATTAATGAGAGGGTAAAATGAAATGAAATGAAAATGAAATGAAAATCGCTTATTGTCACAAGTAGGCTTCAAATGAAGTTGCTGTGAAAAGCCCCTAGTCGCCACATTCCGGCGCCTGTTCGGGGAGGCTGTTACGGGAACTGTGATTGTGCCTTTAATTTTTTTTCAAATGCTGGATTACCAGATATGCATTTGATAGTTTACAACGTGGAGTTTCTACACTGCAATTTTGTTATAAGGCTTACTGGTGTCACAAGGCTCTCTAAAAATTGTACTCCAGCTTCTTGTGTCATACACTTCATTAGTGTGCTCTAATTGCTCCATTAGTGCTTCATCGTGGCTCCAAATAATCTTATCTCACAGCAATCCCAAAATAGGTGGGAGGGGGAGACAGATAATTATGATATAGTTGTACTCATGGGTTATCTTTCACAGGTCAAGGTGGAAATAGCATGAAACTTATACATTGTACTAAAATCCAAGTGAGAATATCTCTTCCATACTGTGAAAGGTGTGGCAATCAGGAATTGCTTTTGCAGTTTAGATAGTATCTTATCCTTAAATTTAAAGGATTTGCCTCACTTGAGTCAGTCAAGCATGATGTAAAAGCAAAAATGACTCCTAGTCATCACCTGACTGAAATCCCTTTGCATTTTCTTAGAGTTGGCTGAGCATTGCGTTTTGCGCACTCTACTTGATCAGCAACAAAGATTGTCAAACTGCTGTTATCAGATGAACTGTAAGTTTATCAATTGAACAATAAGCAGGAATGACAGAACTCGTATTATTTGCTACTTTGTGACTGGATTCTACTTGCATTTTTTCAAATATAAAATCTTGCACATCACTCCAGCCATTTAAAAAACAATTTAAGGCACCCTTCCTTGTAAAACAATAGTCGTCAACTCTGTGTTAAGCATTGCCCAGTGTGGCTCAAGAGCCCTACTCCGGCATCTGCCACATTTTCCGCAGAGAAAGTCAGTAGGTTGAGAAGGTGCATGGTTTACTGACATCTTGTTTTCTCTGGGCCCTTTATTCAGCCAGCTGAGCTTTATGTTTCTGCTCGCATCTTCCAATGCTCCTCCAGTCAGCCTCCAAAGGTTACAGCCATCAGTGACTGTCGCCCAGTTGTGTGTCTGTGTCAATGTATGCCATCTCCTATCTTGTTTACAGGTGTCCTTGCAGCAGAGGAATGGATGACTAGGAAGTTGTAACCCATGCCAGGTTCATTCATCCATCCGATGAACCAAGCTAGTGCAGACGTTGTTGGTTTAGCAATGAGTGCATGCTGATAAAATTAGCATGCTCCAGGACTCGAGTTGGTGACCTTAACGAGCCACAAATATGGAAGAAAATGCACTGCACTGACTGATAAATTGGATTTCCATTTAGAACACTTCTCAAAGTAAAAGGGAAAAAAAGATAAACATGTATTTACATATTCCCTTTCACAACTTCAGGATGTCAAAGTGCCTTACAATCAATGACAATTTTTTTTTGTTTTTTAAAGTGTAGTCACTGATGCAATGTGGGAAACAGCAGCCAATTGAGGCACAAGCTCTCACAAACATCATATGACTGGTAATCTTTTTTATAAACATCAAAAGAGGGATAAACATTGTGGTGGACATAGATCCTCGGCTCATGGTCAAAATAGTACCACTGTGTTCCATTGGGTCCACCCAAGAGGGAAGATGGGGCCTTGGTTTAACTCTCAGTCAAAAGATAGCATCTCCAATAGTGACTGTACTTTTTGAGTGTCAGCCTGGGATTTTGGGCTCAAGGCTCTGGACTGGGACATGAGTCCCCAACCTTCTGACTCAGAAGCAAGAGTGCTACCTGAGTACCTCTGCTGATGTTTTTAAAAACAGTTTCTTCCCATTGAAAGTTTCAGCAGACGTCAAGCCAAAAGTTGTTTTCTGCATAGTATAGTTCCCCAGCTGAGATGGTAACAAAAAAATATAATCCCTGCTCTGCCGATGCCAATCAAATGTCACCACTGAGCATAGAAATGTGGTCCAGAGCTGTTTCATTTCCCTCCACATAGGTAACATTTAGGTTCTGCTTTAAATCTTGCCCTAGAAGGCACAGCTGTGGCACAAAAGACTGGTGTACCACATGATGGACCACCTCTTAGCACAAGTTTTATGTTGGCTTTTCAACTTTTTCCATTAACTTCCTGAAGACATGCATTATTACATTAATTATTCCATAATTTTTCCATTAGCCTCCTGAAGACAACCAGGGGCTGGTTTAGTACAGGGCTAAATAGCAGGCTTTTAAAGCAGACCAAGGCAGCCAGCAGCGCGGGTTCATTTCCCGTACCAGCCTCCCTGAACAGGCGCCGTGGCAACTAGGGGCTTTTCACAGTAACTTCATTTGAAGCCTACTTGTGACAATAAGCGATTTTCATTTCATTTATTTTCATTCATTTTCGTTCCTCGTTGGGATATAACCAGTCATCTTCCAGAATCTCTTATGTACCCATTACCTTCATTTTTTAAAAAAGATTTAGAGTACCCAATTCATTTTTTCCAATTAAGGGGCAATTTAGCGTGGCCAATCCACCTACCCTGTACATCTTTGGGTTGTGGGGGCAAAACCCACGCAAACACAGGGAGAATGTGCAAACTCCACATGGACAGTGACCCAGAGCCGGGGTCGAACCTGGGACCTCGGCGCCGTGAGGCAGCAGTGCTAACCCACTGCGCCACCGTGCTGCCCGTACCCATTACCTTCATGCAAACCCCGGTAACTAGAGTCAGAATGCTGTTCACCTGCAAGAGCCATCACAATTAAGCCTGATCTGGTCATTAGGAACTATTGCTCTTTTTAACCTTAGTCTATTTGCTCTGTTTAGGTCACCTTTGCTCATGAGTCGCCAGGTATCTTTATGATACCGCCACGTGGTTCAAGTTCAGGTTATGATTAATAACACAGCACACCGCTTAGTAAGGATTAAAACAACGGTCATTTATTATATGCAACAAGCAATATTAATACCCTAATACTACTTTCTATATAATAAACCTATCACTACTGGCCAATACTTAACTTAGGAAGAGCCCACCAGGTCAGGGAAACGAATGGCTTGTCCAATCAAATCTGGCCCGCAGGATTCAAAAGGCTGCTACAGGTCGGTGGCTAGGTGTCTCTACCGGATAGCGATCGCTGGATTCAAACTTACTATTACCGGTGGCTGGTCTTGCAAAGGTCTCGAGCAGGCGAAGATGAGAGAGAGAGAGATCTGAACTCGGACCTTTACTTTTATAGGGCCCAGGGGCTTCCCGCCTCCCAGGGCGGCCCTTGACCCTGAGTCCCAAGTGATTGGATTCTGTCCCCAGTCTCTGGGGTCGATGTGTCCAATGGTGAGGCGATTCCTTGATCGGAGGGTGGTCGCTCACCTGTCTTTGTTTCGGCCACTGCAGGCGCCGACAAGTCTGGCCCGGTATTCAATTGCTAATATGTTGCAATTGTTCCCGGGGATAGCCGATTTAACTGTGGATGTCTGAGTAGATTAGGTGTAAACAGTCCTGAATGCAACTGCGGATACCTGGGTTGATGGGCTGTTGATAGCCCCGAGTATCGATCTGGGCTACGTTCCCTGCGCTGAATATGCAAACCTGTCTGCAGCTGCCTGCTTGTGTCTTCTTGGCTGCTTTTCCCAGCAGTCTTTCGGGTTAGTCGTTTTAAACTGAGTTTTGGCCAGATTAATCGGAACGCAGCCATTTTACATGGCTACAGAACATTACGGACAGTAGCAAGTTATTGAGCCTATTGATCTTACTCCTCCCTTTCAATTAGATCATTTCTGATTTGTACTTTAGCATCACGTCCCAGCTTGCCTCCAACTCCTTTCCTAACAAAAATCTAATCATCTCAGTCTTTAAAGTTTTAACCATCCTCACAATTGCAGCTTTTTGGGAAAGAGAATTCCAAATTTCTATCACCCTTTGTGGTAGAAAGTTTTTCCCGATTTGCTTCTGAATAGTCTAGCTCTAATTTTATTATGTCCCTTTCCTCTCGATCCTCCCACTGAAATGAAAATGAAATTAAAATTGCTTATTGTCACAAGTAGGCTTCAAACGAAGTTACTGTGAAAAGCCCCTAGTCGCCACATTCCAGCGCCTGTTCGGGGAGGTTGTTACGGGAATCGAACCGTGCTGCTGGCCTGCCTTGGTCTGCTTTCAAAGCCAGCGATTTAGCTGGGTGAATAGTATTTCTTTTTTTTTTTTTTTTTTTTAATTTTCATAAATGTAGTGTACCCAATTCATTTTTTTTCCAATTAAGGGGCAATTTAGCATGTTCAATCCACCTACCTTGCACATCTTTGGGTTGTGGGGGCGAAACCCACGCAAACACGGGGAGAATGTGCAAACTCCACACAGACAGTGACCCAGAGCCGGGATTGAAGCTGGGACCTCGGCGCCGTGAGGCAGCAGGGCTAACCCACTGCGCCACCGTGCTGCCGGTGAATAGTATTTCTGTATCTCCCCCATTAAATCCTTTTAACATTTTAAAAACCTTGATCTGATTACCGCTCGATCTTCTATACTCAAGGGAACTCAAGCCAGGTTCTTGCAAATTAACCATCCAAACCCATGCCGTCACTGCACATACATCTGGCATGCACAAGATGGGCCGAATGGCCTCCTTCTGTGCTGTAACTTTTCTATGATTCTACATGTTCCAACATGGTCATTACATCGCAAATCAGAAGAGGAACCTTGCTCACAATTTCCCATTACCAAGAATTGATTAGAGCCAACTAAAGCTGTGTCCGACTTGGGCTGGTAAACTGGGCACAAGCCAGGGACTATGAACACATTTTTAATCACAAAGAATTTGGTCAAATACAGATTACACAAAAATTGCAACCTTAAAAGCTGTCTAAAAATGTACAAAGCCATTAGGAGTGGGTGATATTTGAAAATTGGAAATGCATATCAAGAAACCTTTATTTGTAAAATTATTAACACTGCCTCAATGGAGTTTCTGCTACTGGTAAAATGTTCCTCCAGATGTTACCCCATTTCTCAAACACAAAGTAAAGAGCAAATATCAGCACAGGTTTAGTGGAACAAAGGCAATATGGTCCATAATCAGCAGCCATTTAGTTCCATTCCATAATTACTGCCAGTTTCAGCGAATGTTAAAAAGTAATGCACAGCATCAAAAGAGCCATGTTTACAGGCAGTAAACTTTAAATCTTTGGGACATTGATACCAAAATACAGAACTTGCTATGTGTTAACCAAGCTGTGATAAACCTTTACACTTGCAATTCATTCTGAAGACAGCAATTCATTCTGAAGACACAGTATTGAAAATTCAACGGTTTTGTCTGTTGCAGAACAGATTTGGGTGCCTTGCGCACTTAGCATCCCTTGCTGTCCATCCCTCACCGACCTCAGGTATTGAATCATAGAATCACGACAGTGGAGGAGGCCATTCTGCACTGACCCTCCGAAACACGACTTCACCCAGGCCCAAGCCCAGGTCCACTCCCCCCCACCCCCCAACCACCACCACCACCAATCCCAGCAACCTATCCTCACATCTCTGACACCAAGGGGCCTTTTAGCATGGCCAATCCACCGAATCTACACATCTTTAGACTTTGGGAGAAAATTGGAGTACCCGGAGGAGACCCATACAGACACAGGGGGCGGAATTCCCCCCCTCCCCCCCCACTCCGGGTGGGAGAATTGCCTGGGCGCCGCGCGGGTCCTGCCACGCCACCCCGGCATCTGCATGCGATTCTCCCAACCCCCCACCCCCACCCCCCCACCAAACCGGCGCGGCGAGAATCACGGCTGGCCGCTGGGAGAATCGCTGCTCGCCGTTTGTAACTGGCGAGCGACGATTCTCCGGCCCAGATGGGCTGAGTGGCCTGCCCAACACGACGGTTTCCCGCCGGCGCCGTCCGCATCTGGTCGCTGCCCGCGGGAACACTGGGGGGGGCAACCTGTGGGGAGGGGGGGGTTCCTGCACCGGGGGCGGCCTCAAAAGGAGGACCTCCTTTCCTCCGCCACCCCGCAAGATCCATCCGACATCTTCTTGCGGGACGGCCTCGGGGAGGACGGCAACCACGCATGCATGGGTGACATCATTTACGCGGCGCCGACTGCATCATTTACACGTCACCACCTTTACGCGGCGCTATGGCCCGCCCCGTGTAAATGACACGACGCCACTCCTAGCCCCCCGGGGCGGGAGAATAGGGGGCTGGGAGCGGCCTCCGAAGTCTGAGTGAAACACTCCGGTTTTCACTCCGGCGTTGGGACTTAGTCTTCCGATGGGAGAATTGCGCCCAAGGAGAACGTGGAAACTCCACACAGACAGTCACCCAAGATTGGAATCAAATACAGGTGCTGGGCGCTTTGAGGCAGCAGTGCTAACCATTCTGTCCATTGGCCTCAAACTGCTGCAGCCTTTGTGGTGTTGGTGCCTCCATGCTGTTTTTGGCTAGAGAATTTGAGGATAATGGCCCAACAATACAGCAATGCAGGCTAAATCAACTGCATTTGCCAAGCCTAGCTCCCAATTATTTTACTCTGGACTGTGGTGCCTCTGGAGACACCTATAGAAACTACCACTTCCAGTGCCTCCCACCCGCACTCGCATGGCCTCCAGAGACAGTAGTGTCATCTTATTAACTTTATCTAACAACACAATGCATTTTTGGACATCCAAAAAATGGACACTTGGGGAATAAATGATGAGTGTATTGCAACCATTCCCCAACAAGGAGAAAATTTGCAAGCAAATTTTTATAAAGCACCATAAAAGCCTGATTTTGTGCTATATGCAAGGATTTCAAATTTTGAACATGCACCAATAATACACCTGGCAAGGTGTCAAAGAGGCAATCCAAGTATGAAGGAAGCCTTACAAACGGGAAATGTTACAATTATATTGTGTTTCTAGTGTTGTTTCATGCAACCAAAACATCCTCTCAAAACACAAGTCAAATGGATTTCAGGGCAAACTAATCTCATCCAAACATCTGCCGAGACCAACGTTCAAACTAAAGTCTGCTGCTAGAGTACAATAAATAATAGAATAAGCAGTCAGTGCTGTTTGAGCCAAGTACACAATGTGTTGCATGCAGGCTTCAGATCCACATATAATAAAACATTTTTCATAACATAAAACATTCACGTACACTATTTATGATAGAAAGATTGCTCATGAATCTTAACAGCTATGAGCCTGAAATCCAAAAGCATTATTACCTTATTTTGTTTAGTACAGTTAATAAGACACATTGAAGCTCTATACCATGATGTGATAGAAAATATTTTAGTGCTCATGATTTACCATGTGGTAGGCACCGAAACCTCAGCTCTTGTGAGGATGCATACATTTAAAGTAAGGTACGGGCATATTATCGCTATCACAAAGATGACCTATTATCTATCACCTTTGTAACATCACCAAACCCTGCTTGTCTGCCTGAGGTCATCTGCTTCTTAAATGCAGATCCATACCTTTAGAGTCATACAGTTTTACAGCACAAAAAGAGGCCCTTTGGCTTATCGTGTCTGCGTTGGCCATCAAGCACCTATCTATTCCAATCCCATTTTCCAGCACTTGGTCCATAGCTTATGCTACGGTATTTCAAGTGCTCATCTAAATGCTTCTTAAGGGTTCCCACCTCTACCACCCTCCCAGGCAGAGAGTTCCAGATTCCCACCACCCTCTGTGGTGATTCCCTCTAAATCTCCTACTCCTTACCTTATGGCCCCTGGTTATTGACCCCTCTACTATGGGGAAAGGTTCCTTCTCATCTATCCTATGTCCCTCATAATTTTGTACACCTACATCATGTCCCCCCTCCGCCTTCTCTGTTCTAAGGAAAACAACCCGCCTAACCAGCCTCACTTCATAGCTGAAAAGCTCCAACCCAGGCAACATCCTGGTGAATCTCCCCCACATCCTCTCCAGTGCAATCACATCCTTCCTATAGTGTGGCGACCAGAACTGCACACAGTACTCTAGCTGTGGCCTAACGAGTATTTTATACAGTTCCATCATAATCTCCCTGCTCTTATATTATCATCATAGAATTTACAGTGCAGAAGGGGGCCATTCAGCCCATCGAGTCTGCACCAGCTCTTGGAAAGAGCACCCTATCCTAGCCCACACCTCCACCCTATCCCCAGAACCCAACCCAACACTAAGGGCAATTTTGGACACTAAGGGCAATTTATCATGGCCAATCTACCTAACCTGCACATCTTTGGACTGTGGGAGGAAACCGGAGCACCCGGAGGAAACCCACGCACACACGGGGAGGATGTGCAGACTCCGCACAGACAGTGACCCAAGCCGGAATCGAACCTGGGACCCTGGAGCTGTGAAGCAATTGTGCTATCCACAATGCTGCCCTGCTGCCCAATTAAAGGGCTATTCTATGCCTCAGCTAATAAAGACAAGTATCCCATTTGCCTTCTTTTTTTTTAATAAACATTTTATTGAGTTATTTTTTGGTATTATAACAACAGCACAATAAACAATGTACATGAAACTATAAACATAGTGCAAAAGCCGTCTCCCTCCCTTACAGGTCCCACCTTTACTAACCCCCTACTCTAAGCTAAACTAACCCCACCCCCTTTCTGCTGACGATTAATTTTCCGCGAAGAAGTCGACGAACGTTTGCCACCTCCAGGCGAACCCTAACAGTAACCCTCTCAAGGCGAACTTGATTTTCTCCAAACAGAGAAAGCTAGCCATGTCCGATAGCCAGGTCGCCAACTTCGGGGGCTTTGAGGCTTTTGAGTCCCTCCAAGCTAACCGTATCCATCTCCGGGCTACCAGGGAAGCAAAGGCCAGAACGTCTGCCTCTTTCTCCGCCTGGATTCCCGGGTCTTCCGACACCATGAAAATCGCCACCTCTGGACTCAGCGCCACCCTTCTTTTTAACACCGTGGACATGACATCTGCAAACCCCTGCCAAAATTCCCTAAGCTTCGGACATGCCCAGAACATGTGGACATGGTTCGCTGGTCCTCCCGCACATCTTCCACCCCAAAGAATCTGCTCACCCATTTGCCTTCTTAACTGTTTCTACCTTTCCTGCTGTCTTCAGGGACCTATGCACCCAAAAATCCCTCTCGTTCTCTAAACTTCCTAGTGTCCTACCATTTACTTTGTTTTTCCTTGCCTCTTTGGTCTCCCAAAATGCATCACCTCACTTTTCTTTAAAAAAAAAATTTAGAGTACCCAATTCATTTTTTCCAATTAAAGGGCAATTTAGCATGGCCAATCCACCTACCCTGCACATCTTTGGGTTCTGGGGGTGAAACTCACTGTAAACTCCACACGGACAGCGACCCAGAGCCAGGATCGAACCCGGGACCTTGGCGTCATGAGGCAGCAGGGCTATCCACTGCGCTGCCCTATCACACTTTCCAGCGTTAAATTCCATTTGCCTTTTGCCTAGTTGGCCAGCCCATCTATACCACCGTGATCGAAGACTTTCCTTTTTGCTATCTACCACACTGTCAACGTTCGTGTCATCTGCTAACTTTTTTTTTAAAAATTAAAGTATCCAATGCTATGTTCTGTGCTGTGGCCGTGGTAAAGGTGCACACAGAACATCTAGTTCTTGACGAGTAAGATTGTTTATTAACAAATGAACATGTGGAAAGATTACTAAAGAAACTATAATACAAACAGTAATGATTAGTAAATTCTCCTGGAGCTACTTCTAATGTGACTGTCCTCTGATACGACTTACTACCAACTGACAATCTCTGGAGTCACATGGTGGATCCCTGTCACCACCTGCTGGTCAGAGGTTGTATATCTAACTGTACACATTATGCATATCACCAAACCCAATTCATTTTTTTTCCAATTAAGGGGCAATTTAGCGTGGCCATCTCACCTCCCTGCTCATCTATTGAGTTGTGGGGGTGAGATCCACACAGATATGAGAATGTGAAAACTCTACACAGGCAGTGATCCGGGGCTGGGATCGAACCGAGTCCTCTGCGCTGTGAGTCAGCAGTGCTAACCCCGTCACCTGTTATCTTACTGACCATACTTCCTACTTTCACATTTAGATCATGAATGTTCACAACAAAACAGTTGACTTACATAAGGGGATCTTAGGATAAGTGACAGAAACCTTGTTCCAAGAAATTTAAGGTGCATCTGAAATAAGCAAAAGGCAGAGATTTCAAGGAAGAATTCCAGAATTTAGGGTATGGGCAGCTGAAGGCACATCAGCAAGTAGTGGAGCACAACAAATTGGTTATCCAAGAGGCCAGAATTGGAGGGGTTTAGATATCCTGGCGGCTGTAGGACTAGAGGAAGAGACCAACCAGGAGGTTTGTGGCCATGGGGGATGTGGATTTTTAAAAAGTGGCAGCAAGGGATCCAGCACCAATCCCTGCGGTACAGCACTTGACACAGGCTACCAGTCACAAAAACAACCTTCAACTATCACCCTCTGCCTCCTGCTCTAAGCCAATTTTTGATACAATTAGCCAAATTGCCCTGTATCGCAAGGGTTCTTACCTTCTTCACCAGTCTCCCATGCGGGACCTTGTCAAAAGCCTCATCGAAGTCCATGTAGATGACATCAACTGCACTGCCCTCATCTTACACACCTAGTCTCCTCCTCGAAAATTCAATCAAATTTGTTAGACATGATCTCACCCTGTTATATCTGGATTCCTACTTTACGAATGCTCGCCTGGTTGGCATCCCATTTATCATCCTTCATAAACCTGAGCTCAATGAAAACTCTGCTACACTGTACAGACAAGGTTGAGGAGGGTAATGCAGTTGACATGGTGTTTGGGCTTCTAAATGACATTTGGTAAAGCGCCACATAACAAGCTTGTCAGCAAATTCAATTGACTTAAGATTTGGGTGTATAGGGCATATAGGGCACAGCTTCAAAAATTGCAAACAACACAAAATTTGCAAGTAAGCTGTGAAGATAGTGATAGACGCCAAGAGAACATAGGCTGGTGGAATACGCAGACACATGGCAGATGAAATTTAAAGTAGAGAATTGTGAAGTGATACATTTTAAAAATAAATTTAGAGTACCTAATTCATTTTTTCCAATTAAGGGGCAATTTAGCGTGGTCAATCCACCTACCCTGCACATCTTTGTGCTGTGGGGGCAAAACCCATGCAAACACGGAGAGAATGTGCAACTCCACACGGACAGTGATCCAAAGCCGGAATCGAACTTGGGACTTTGACGCCGTGAGGCACTCCACCGTGCTGCCCATGAAGTGATACATTTTGATAAGAGAAATGAGATGGGGCAATATAAAAATGGGGGCAGCACGGTGGCGCAGTGGGTTAGCCCTGTTGCCTCACGGCGCTGAGGTCCCGTGTTCGATCCCGGCTCTGGGTCACTGTCCGTGTGGAGTTTGCACATTCTCCCTGTGCTTGCGTGGGTTTCACCCCCACAACCCAAAGATGTGCAGGCTAGGTGGATTGGCCATGCTAAAACTGCCCCTTTATTGGAAAAAATTAAGTGGGTACTCTAAATTATTTTTAAAAGATAAAAATAATCAATTCTAAAGAAGTTACAAGAATAGAAAGACATGCGATTGTGCTCATAAATCATAGATGCTGCCTAAGCAAATTGAGTAATTGGTTGATGGGCAATCAAGAGATAAGAGTACAAAGCAAGGAAGTTACGATGAACCTTTAACACTGCTCAGCCTCAACTGGAATATTTCATCCAATTCTGGGCAGTGAATTTTAAGGAGAATGTAAAAACTTCAGAGAGGAGAGGTAATGGCATAATGGTATTGTCACTGAACTAGCAATCCAGAGGTCCAGGCGATTGTTCTGGGGTCATGGGTCCACAGCAGCTGGTGGAATTTGAATTCAATTAATAAATAGTGACCATTGTTCACTGATTCTCAGTTTGGGTAACTGCCAGGGTAACTGGCTCAGCACCTGACATCAATATAGCCTTGGTTCAAACACAGATAAAAGCGCTGAGTTCCAGAGATTTAGATGCTGCCCTGGACATCCAGGCAGCATTTGACCGAGTGTGGTATCATGGAATCCTAACAAAACTAGAGCCAATGGGAATCAGGGGAAAACCTCTCTGCTGGTTGCAGTCATACCTAACACAAAGGAAGATGATTAAGGTTTTTGTTGGCCCTCAATCATCTCAGTTCCAGGATATTACTCCAGGAGTTTCTCAGGATAGCATCGTAGGCTCAACCATCTTCACCTCTTCATCAATGACCTTCCTTCCAGCACAATATCAGAAGTGGAGATGTTTGCTGATGATTGCACATAGCACCATTCATGATTCTTCCGATACTGAAGCAATCCATGTTCACATGCAGCAAGACCTGGACAATATCCAGGCTTTGACAGGCAAGTAGCGTAACATTTACACCACACAAGTGCCAGGCAATGACCAATTTCAACAAGATAGAATCTAACCATCGTACCTTGACATTCAATGACAAGACCATCACCAAATCCCCATTATCAACAACCTGGGGCATTGCCATTAACCGGAAACTGAATTGGACTAGCCATATAAATACTTTGGCTACAAGAACAGATCAGAGGCTAGGAATCCTGCAGCGAGTAACTCACCTCCTGACTCCTCAAAGCTTGTCCACCATCTACAAGGAACAAGTCAGGAGTGTGATGGAATACTCTCCACTTGTCTGGAAGACTGCAGCTTCAACAACACTTGAGAAGCTCAACACAATCCAGGAAAAAGCAGCCCGGTTGATGGGCACCCCATCCACAAACATTCACTCCTTCCACCACCAGCAATGTGTACCAACTACAAGATACAATGCAGGAATTCACCAACGTTCCTTAGACAGCACCATCTAAACCCATGATCTCTACGATCTAGAAGGACAAGGACAGCAGACACAAGGGAACACCACCACCTGGAAGCTCTCCTTCAAGACACTCACCATCCTGACTTGGAAATGTATCGCTGTTCCTTCAATGTTGCTTGGCCAAAATCGTGAAACTTCCTCCTTAACAGCACTGCAAAAGGAATATTCCAACACACAGGTATAAACTTGAAGGATTGGGGCAATCAGTGCTAGCCCTCATCGCCAACAAGACAGCAGAACAAAAGGAAGACAGAAGTAGCAACTTGATGGAGTGACTGACTATATTAAACTATGGACTGATCACCTGCAGTGTGATTCTCAGGAAATGGAAGTTTCAGCCACAATTTTGTGAAGTGACTCATCCCATGTAGAGAGTCCATTTTGCAATCCTGGAGTAAAATAATTTGGAAAGATTTATCGTACAAGGTCTCCTTCTGCGCTGTAATCATTCTATGATTCTATATTTTGAAAGCTCTCAATAATGCTTGATGCAGGTTTCTTTTTAAGCAAATATCAAATTGTGGTTCTTACATCAACATTTTGAAAGCACTATAGTGACAAACCTGAACAAGGCTAAAGCTTCTTCATTCACCTGAGGAAGGAGCAGTGCTCCGAAAGCTACACAAACCTGTTGGATTTTAACTTGGTGTTGCAAGATTTCTTACTAGGCTAAAGATTGGCAGTGCTGGGAGGGAAAGTAAAGCATAAATGATAACTCAACCAAAATACACCATGGTTAGCACTGCTGCCTCACGGCGCCAAGGACCCGGGTCGATCCTGGGTGGAGTTTGCACATTCTCCCCATGTCTGCGTGGGTCTCACCCCCACAACCCAAAGATGTGCGGGGTAGGTAGATTGGCCACGCTAAATTGCCCCTTAATAATAAGGGACAATTGGGAAAATAAGAGAATTGGGTACTCTAAATTTAAGGGAAAAAAAACACGAAACGCCACAATCTACATGCTCTTCCACTGCCACTATGGAGAAAAACCCCATAACATCAGCAAAGCTGACGAAGAGTCATCCAGACTCGAAACGTTAGCTCCGCCCTCTCTCCACAGATGCTGTCAGACCTGCTGAAACTGTCCAGCATTTTCTGTTTTTGTTTCCGATTCCAGCATCTGCAGTAATTTGCTTTTTTTACATTAGCAAAGCACATTTTTCTGGGTCTCATAAAATGAATGAAAATGAAATGAAAATCGCTTATTGTCACAAGTAGGCTTAGACCATAAGACATAGGAGTGGAAGTAAGGCCATTCTGCCCATCGAGTCCATTCCACCATTCAATCATGGCTGATTTCAACTCCATTTACCCACTCTCTCTCCATAGCCCTTAATTCCTCGAGAAATCAAGAAATTATCAACTTCTGTCTTAAAGACACTCAACGTCCCGGCCTCCACCGCCCTCTGTGGCAATGAATTCCACAGACCCACCACTCTCTGGCTGAAGAAATTTCTCCTCATCTCTGTTCTAAAGTGACTCCCTTTTATTCTAAGGCTGTGCCCCCGGGTCCTAGTCTCCCCTGCTAATGGAAACAACTTCCCTACATCCACCCTATCTAAGCCATTCATTATCTTGTAAGTTTCTATTAGATCTCCCCTCAACCTCCTAAACTCCAATGAATATAATCCCAGGATCCTCAGACGTTCATCGTATGTTAGGCCTACCATTCCTGGGATCATCCATGTGAATCTCCGCTGGACCCACTCCAGTGCCAGTATGTCCTTCCTGAGGTGTGGGGCCCAAAATTGCTCACAGTATTCTAAATGGGGCCTAATTAATGCTTTATAAAGCTTCAGAAGTACATCCCTGCTTTTATATTCCAAGCCTCTTGAGATGAATGACAACATTGCATTTGCTTTCTTAATTATGGACTCAACCTGCAAGTTTACCTTTAGAGAATCCTGGACTAGGACTCCCAAGTCCCTTTGCACTTCAGCATTATGAATTTTGTCACCGTTTAGAAAATAGTCCACGCCTCTATTCTTTTTTCCAAAGTGCAAGACCTCGCACTTGCCCACGTTGAATTTCATCAGCCATTTCTTGGACCACTCTCCTAAACTGTCTAAATCTTTCTGAAGCCTCTATGAAGTTACTATGAAAAGCCCCTAGTCGCCACATTCCGGCGCCTGTTTGGGGAGGCTGGTACGGGAAGTAATTTCTTTTTAAGCAAATATCAAATTGCCAGTAATTTCCACTTTAATAGGGTTCAAGGGCAGCAGCACCAAACAGGGAATATGGTGCAGACTTCACTGTTCTGCTGCACATTAAAAATGCCTTTTGCAATGCAATTAACCTGTAGCCAAGAAGTTAAAAGACTTAAATCCCAAATCTGTCCTTTACTTGGGCGCTTCAGTTTGGTTCATCCTCCATTCTATATGGAGTTAAGAACAACCACAGCAACTCACAGTTACATCGTACTTTTAATGTAATAAAATATCTCAAGGTGCTTCATAACAGAAATCTCAAACAAAATGAGACACAAAGTCATGTAAGGAGATATTGGGCAGCACGGTGGCACAGTGGTTGGCACTGCCGCTTCGCAGCTCCAAGGTCCTAGGTTCGATTCTGGCTCTGGGTCACTGTCCGTGTGGAGTTTGCACACTCTCCCAGTGTCTGCGTGGGTTTCGCCCCCACAAGCCAAAGATGTGCAAGGTAGGTGAATTGGCCACACTAAATTGCCTCTTAATTGGAAAAATGAATTGGGTACTCTAAATTAACCCCACCTAACCTTTTTGGACACTAAGGGCAATTTATCATGGCCAATCCACCTAACCTGCAGATCTTTGGACTGTGGGAGGAAACCAGAGCACCCGGAGGAAACACACGCAGACACGGGGAGAAAGGGTAGACTCCACACAGACAGTGACCCAAGCCGGGAAGCCACTGACAGCAATTGTCTGGCTACAATTACATAGAGAAGAATGCAACCAGGTGAGCATAATCCCACCTAGCTGGACGATGGTGCAGTGACATTGGAGAAGGATGGTGCGATCAATCAACTGTGTAATAGGCTGCAGACAGGTCAAAAGGATGAGGGAGTGATATTTTACCTTTATCAGTCATATAGGATGTAATTTGTGAATTTGATAACAGCAAGTTTAGTATTGTGACTGGACAGAAACCCGACAACTGGAATTCAAACATGGAGTTTGAGAAAGATGGGGACAAATTTGGAAGGTGACAATGCATTCAAGATCTTTGGAGTGGAAAGTGGGGTTGGGATGAGGCTGTATCCAACAGTACGGCTGCGAACTGGCACAAGGGAAGGGGAAGAGAAGGCCTTTTCTGCGTCGAGAGAGACGATCACCTCTGGTGGTCTCTCCCCGGGCGGTCATTATTACATTCCTACTGTCAGTGACTACTGAGATCCATTATGGAGTATCAAAGTCTTGGATGCAGTGATCACAAGGAGAATATACAATGGGGATCACAATGGGGCTGGTTAGCGCAGTGGGCTAAACAGCTGGCCTGTAATGCAGAACAATGACAGCAGCGCGGATTCAATTCCCGTACCAGCCTCCCCGAACAGGCGCCGAATGTGGCGACTAGGGGCTTTTCACAGTAATTTCATTGAAGCCTACTTGTGACAATAAGCGATTATTATTACTAGAAATCAGATGTTGTATCAACAGAATTATACATTGTGCTAGTCAATCACAGGCCAAGCTGCCCACAAAGGGATTTGGGCATCTTTGTGCATGAACCACAAAGTTAATATGGAAGTACAGCAAGCAATTAGGAAAGCAAATGGAATGATAACCTTTATTGCAAGGAGTATAAGGACGTCTTGTAGCAAGTAGTGTGTACAGTTAAGACCTCCCTACTTGAGACTTCGGGTGATGTAAATATAGGGGGAAGACCTGCACAAGGTGGCTCCCGCTGGAGAACTGAACTTTTTGTCCCTTTTCGTCGTGATCACCCACACACTTTTTTAAAAAAAATTTAGAGTACCCAATTCATTTTTTCCAATTAAGGGGCAATTTAGTGTGGCCAATCCACCTAACCTGCACATCTTTGGGTTGTGGGCGCGAAACCCACGCAAAGACGGAGAGAACGTGCAAACTCCACACAGACAGTGACCCGGGGCCGGGATCGAACCTGGGACCTCAGCGCCATGAGGCAGCAGGGCTAACCCCCTGCGCCACCGTGCTGCCCTGATCACCCACTTAGTTAATGGAATAAGGACCGTCTATGGCTGAAATGCCCCAACACGTCAGGAGAAAGAAGGTGGAAAGCAGAAGTTCGTCAACAAGAGTCTGAGGTTTCTCAGGAGGTCATCGGCAGGTAAAATGGCAAAGTCAGTTTCTGGTGCTCCAGCCACACCACTAATGCCCAAGATGCATTATAGTACAAATTGTATCGGATGATCGTCGGAAATCAACGAAAGAAGCCTTGGCCCCCATTCAAGCGGTTCTGGGGAAAACCAATGAGACCGTGGAAGCCCATGGAACTACGATCAATGATATGGAAGAGGCACTTCGAGCCACAGTGATGGGATTGCCTTGCTGGAATCGGAGCTATCCTCGGTGGCCGAACCCCCCCCACCCCCATATTTAGACTTGCATCAGCTCATTTTGGGTGGATACCTAAAATGTGTTTTGGACCGTAGACTGGATGGTCCAAGCCCAAATATTTTACTCCATTGGGGGTGGCCAGGGCTTTGTTGTCTTGCATGGAGCAGATTTGGGGGGGGGGGGGGGTAGATCCTTGGTGCTTCTTGCACCCAGGCGATCAAGATTTTTCATTGCAATCGCATGTGCATCAGGTATGTTCGCGGATTGATTTTTTTGTTTTAGATAGAAATCCCTACCCTTCACTAGTGCCGACTGAGTACTCAGCGATTGTTATTTCGGACCATGCCCCACACTTGTTGATTTGTCGCTGGAGTCTAGTCCCACCCAACATCCGCCATGGGGGTTAGACGCAACACTATTGTCACAACACTAGTGGATAAGAAATGTTGTGAGCACATGTCCACTGCCATAGAGGACTATATAAAAATGTTTAGAACTGTGTCAATCCCACCTTCCACGTTGTGGTACCACTTAAGGTGGTCCTTAGGGGGGAAATTATCTCCTATAAAGCGCATTTGGTGAGGTGGTGAGGACAGCGAGGGTGAAGCTTCCGAGGCTGGTGGACTCCATTCTTTTGAGGTGGACCATCATTACTCACTTGACCCTACCCTGCTGGCAAGTAGGAAAAAGCTGCAAACACAGTTCGAACAATTGTCGACTGGCAGGGCGGTGAGCCAGTTGTGACGCTCAAGATGCATGTTTTACAAATATGGGGAGAAGGCCAGTCGTCTATTGGCGCACACCAGCTTAAATGGCAGGCCGCCTGCCGGGAGATCACACAGATACACAACTCGAGCGGTGACCTTGTTTCACCCCTTCTCAGGTCAATGCGGCGTTGGAATCGTTCTATCGTGATCTTTAGACAAATAATTTACAATTCAACTTATCTCTAAACATGGTTATATATTGCTACATTCTAATCACCACCGCCGACTCTTGGCCGATTTCTCCTCCAGTCAATTAGGTGTACAGTAATTGGTCCTCCCTTTTTTTCCCCTTGGCACATTTACTGTGCCGTATGCTGGACAGTTTACCAAGTGTTCTGCACAAGGAGGAATGCAAAGATTTCCGCATTATCCACCAATTGGATTTCCAGCTGTGCCAGCAACAGTACGAATTCCTTCACTAATCGGAGCGCCGCCCGCCACAGCCTCACGAACCATTAAACCAATGGTACAGGAAACTTTCAAAGTGAAGTAAGGTGTCCAATTTCTGCTTCCGAGAGCATTTTACCTTCCAACACTATCCCACCCCCGAATGTGGAAGCATAAATCGGGATATGGAGAGACTTGCGTGTTCCGCCTCACAATCGGGGATTCGGGGATTGCGAGGGAGATTGAGAGAGGGGAGCTTGGGGAAGGTTGGTGCATTCAACAGCCTTAGAATCATTTTTTAAAAAAAGATGGAAATGCAAACGTGGCCGTCAGTTATAGTGTGAGGTGGAATGGATGATTGATATTGCACTTTAAAATCCATCCTCCCGTGGCCAAATATAAAATCTTTTACACAGCACGCTGCTTGGAACACTTAAAATGCCAGGTATTGCAGGCACCATCAAAAATCAGTGTGTCAACTTTCATTCTACATAAAATATTGATGTGGACAGAAATAATCTCCCGAGCAGGTTTCTACAGCCAAATGCAGTGCAGCACTTCCAATGGCTGCAGCGCAAACAAAATCATTTATTTCCCTGTCAAACCACATTTAACGACTGGAGTAGTCCCACTCATAGCTACTTTATTAAAGCACCTCCGGATCCAGACTGCAGATTGTGTACAAACAAGTTGACGTGAAATGCCAGATTCGATATTTTTTTACAAAAAACTGAGAAAAACAACAAAAGTGCTGTAAATCTGAAATTAAAAACCAGAGAACACAATCAGCTGCCAAAGAGAGTTTAATAAAAGTTAGGTTATCGACCCTGGGCCAGTCTGCAACCGAGCCACGTTATAACATAACAGCAAAAGAACAAACAAGAAGGTTGAAGAACGGAGTGCACACAAAGCGAGCAATTCGGCTGGAATGAAAAAAAATACGCAGCAGAATTTGGCAAATACATATTTTTAAAAAGTGACAGCTAACATCATTGCTTGGGGGGGGGGGGGTGAAGAGGGCAATGAATCAAACAAAAGGGACAAGAGAAAGGAAAAATAATCCGCAATGCCTGGAATCTGAAATAAAAACAGAACACGCAGGAACATCTAAAAAGAAAAAGGCAGATATCAACATTTAATCTCCAGGCCACCCACCAGGCACGTGAAACTGAAAGATAAATTAGCCCTTTCACAGAGCTGAAAATAATAATTTATATCGCTGGCTTTGTTCAGCTATTTTAAACACATCTTAAGTTCTAGGTGCAACTTTACAATTACATCATACTGGGTTGACATCTGCTGCAGAGTGGAGTTTCAAGAGTTGAGTTGAAAGAAATCGGCTTACTATTTTTTATTGCTCAAAGTCAGAGTTAGGCTATAGTTCCATATTTAGTTCACCGACGAATCTTACGTGCACAAACCGTTTAAGCTCTACTTAAAACAACGCAAGTCAACAATTGTGAATAGCAAAAAGTCAACAGGTTTGGATTCCCATTTGCAAATTTCACCCAATTCGACCCAAAGCACTCCAACAGATCGCTCTCATTTGTTTTAACCGCCAACACCTTTAGCCCCAGCAGTTCTCGCACTGAAAAAACTCCAGTTTCTCCAACACGAGCCATTTGGCCGTTCCTACAAATCATTGCCAACGATCGCAAACCTAACAGGAGCACCGGGCAGACACCGAGGAGGCACCCCAGAGCAAGCGGCAGCTCGGAACCCCCAGGCAGCCGAGAAGCCTTTATTCCCCGATGAATAAAAAAAATGCCACTTGAATCATACAAACAGCGATGAGATGTGGACAGACGAGCCTCGTCAACCGCGTCCCCGCTGTTTTGAGGAGCCTGCATTCATTCCCCAGCCAGAAAGCAAGAGTGGGCAGTGAATGCGAAGCGAATGCTTCGGCTATATATAAATATAAATGCGTGGCGCGATATAATATGTAATTTAAGTAACCCATACACAATATATACTCTGACAGACAGGCAATGCAGAGAGAGATGCATTCACCTTGCACCGAATACACACAATCTCAAAAGTCAACATAAATCACGGTCACATGAATAGATTTCAATGCACATCAAAAAGTGGATTGCAATTTACATTGCCACGCATTGGGATTTATCTTTGGCGGCGATGCACACGTTTGGTGCATAAATCCAATGGGGTAAGGGCGGCCGATGGTGGGAGCAGCCGCTGCCCAGACAGCACCGTGCGGCCTGCAGCCGCTGTCAAACTAACCACCTTAGCAACCGGACACAAACCAGCCTGTTACCCCCGAGGGATACTCCCCTCCTTTACTTACGTGAAGACGAAGAATAAGGTGGTAGCACCAACGAGCAAGGCGGCGGCTGTGGAGACCGGTATATATTTGGTGGGTTTAAATTTCTTTCCACTGGGCATCCTGTAATTTCCACATAGTCTCGGGGGGGAGGAGAGTGAGTGGCTGAGCCGCGCGCAGCAACAACAACAGAAAAAAAGAAATTAAAATGGATCAAATGCAACGCCTCGCCGCCAGCGAGCACTGACCGAACCGAGCTCAGCGACAAAGCTTGGCGGGCGGGCCAGTGAGTGAAGCGGGGGGGGGGGGGGCAAGGCCGGAGAAGCAGGCGGGCGGGCAGAGGAGGCACGAGAAAAATCGTCCCCCCCCCCTCCCCTTTTCCTTCCTTAGCAACCGCGCCAGATGGACAGGGGGGATCTGCCAGGGGGAGGGACCTGCGCGAGAGGGGGCGGTGCGAGGCGTCCTGCGCGAGAGGGGGCGGTGCGCCGCGGACTGCGCGCGCGCGAGGGGGCGGCCTGCGCGAGAGGGGGCGGTGCAGGGGCGGTGCTTCACGGCCTCGCGCGCCAAATGAACAGAGGAACCTTTAGGGGGCGGAGCTTCACGCTCCGTGCCAGCGTGAAGGGGGCGGCGCTTGCGGCGGGGCTGGGGCGGTGCTAACCGGCCCGCCCCAGTTGGACAGAGAGCATCGGAGCGGGCGGGGCTTCCGGGCAAAGGGTGGGGCTGGCGACGCAGGGGCACGCGCCAGGCGGACAGCAGGCGCGCGAAGGGGCGGGGCTGGCTGCCGATCGTCCTGATTGGACAATCAATGGCCCGCCCGGCCCCACCCCCTTCCCATGAAGCCCCGCCCATCTGTTTTGCACAGGACAATGGGCGGAGATTCTGCCTCCTTTCAATTGGAGGCTGGTCCTCCTGCAGCATTATTCCGATTGGCTGGGCCGGAGGTGCCGCCTCACCCTCCTGGCGCTCGGGTTCAGTTTGTGCCAATCAGCTGTGCCCAGCCTGATGGTGAAGGGCTGAGCGCGGTGCCCAGCCTGATGGTGAAGGGCTGAGCGCGGTGCCCAGCCTGATGGTGAAGGGCTGAGCGCGGTGCCCAGCCTCATGGTGAAGGGCTGAGCACCGTGCCCAGCCTCATGGTGAAGGGCTGAGTGCTGTGCCCAGCCTCATGGTGAAGGGCTGAGTGCTGTGCCCAACTGGTGCTCAGGATGGAGGCTGTTCACTCAGGGCTGGACTCAAAGGGGGTTAGCAATTTTGATTAATAAATGGGTGCCATTTGAGGCAGGGGGAATTGTGTCAGACATGGGGGCAGGTACCTAATGGTGAGTGGGAAGCTGGAGGGGGTACTCGTGAATCTATATGCTCTGAATTGAGACGATGTGGAATTTATGAGGCAAGTGTCAGGTATGATCCCAGACTTAGGGTCACATAACCTGATCATGGGAGGGGACTTCATAGTTTCAGAAAGCTTCATTTCATAGCAGAAAGAGGCCATTCGGCCCATCGAGTCTGCACCGGCTCTTGGAAAGAGCACCCTACCCAAGGTCCACACCTCCACCCTATCCCCATAACCCAGTAACCCCATCCAACACTAAGGGCAATTTTGGGCACTAAGGGCAATTTAGCATGGCCAATCCACCTAACCTGCACATCTTTGGACTGTGGGAGGAAACCGGAGCACCCGGAGGAAACCCACGCAGACACTGGGAGAACGTGCAGACTCCGCACAGACTGACCCAAGCCGGAATCGAACCTGGGACCCTGGAGCTGTGAAGCAATTGTGCTATCCACAATGCTACTGTGCTGCCCCTTATATAGTCATTGATCTGGAATTGGATCGGTCAAAATCCAGGACAGGGAGGGTGCCAGCCGCGGCAAAGGAATTGAAGGGGTTTATGGGGGGGAGTAGACCCATGGAGGTTTGAACGGCCAAGGGCGAAGGAGTTTTCTTTTTTCTCATATGTCCACAAGGTATACTCTTGGATCGACTTTTTTGTTCTGAGCAGCGCTCTAATACCGGGGGTGGTGGATACTGAGTACTCGGCAATCGCAGTGTCGGATCATGCCCCACATTGGGTGGATCTACGGGTTAGTTTGGTGAGAGGACAACTCCCTTAGTAGTCAGAGGGGAATTAATCTCGATACGGGCCCACAGAAAAAAGGTGGAATGGGCTGAGAGGGATAGGTTAGTGGAGGAGATACTCCAGGTGGACAGGAGATACTCGGAGGCCCCGGACGCGGGGCTACTGAGGGAGCGGCGGAGGTTACAGGCAGAGTTTGGGCTGTTGACCACAGGGAAGGCAGTGGAACAACTGAGGACGGCAAGGGGGGTGATCTATGAGTACGGGGAAAAGGCAAGCAGAATGTTAGCGCACCAGCTCAGGAAAAGAGAGGCAGCCAGGGAGATAGGGAGAGTAAAGAGTAGAGGGGGGATCACGGTCCTGGACCCAGTGGGGGCGAATGAGATGTTTAAGGACTTTTACAGCAAATTATATGAGTCAGAACCCCCAGCTCGGGTGGAGGGGATGAGGCAGTTTTTGGGTCAGTTGAGATTCCCGAGAGTGGATGAGGATCTGGAGAAGGGCTGGGAGCCCCAATTGAAATTGAGAAAATAATGGGGGGCTGGAGGGCATGCAGTTGGGCAAGGCCCTGGGGCCGGACGGCTACCCGGTGGAATTCTATAAGAAGTTTTCGGAGATATTGAGCCCACTGCTGGTGAGGACATTTAATGAAGCAAGAGAGAAGGGAGTCCTCCCCCCAACAATGTCGCAGGCCTCGATTTCATTGATCCTGTAACGGGAAAAGGATCAGGAGCAATGCGGGTCATACAGGCCAATTTCTCTGCTGAATGTGGATGCCAAACCGCTGGCTAAGATATTGGCCACAAGGATAAAGGACTGTGTCCCGAGGGTGATAGGGGAAGACCAGACGGGATTTGTAAAGGGCAGGCAATTCATGGCCAATGTTCGAAGGCTTTTAAATGTTATTATGATGCCCTCAGAAGGGGACGAGATGGAAGTGGTGGTCACGATGGATGTGGAGAAGGCTTTTGATCGGTTGGAGTGGAATTACCTGTGGGAGGCGCTGGGAAGATTTGGGTTTGGGGAGGGCTTTATTGACTGGGTGCGGTTGCTCTATCGGGCACCAGTAGCGAGTGTGCGTACGAACCGGCTGAGGTCAGGATATTTTAAACTACACTGAGGGATGAGGCAAGGGTGTCCCCTCTCCCCGCTACTGTTTGGTCTGGCCATAGAGCCACTGGCCATGGCGTTAAGAGCCTCTAGGAACTGGAAAGGGCTGGTTCGGGGGGGGGGAGGAGCACCGGGTCTCGCTCTATGCAGATGACCAGCTCTTGTATATTTCAGACCCTTTGGAGGGGATGGGGGAAGTTATGCGGATCCTAGGGGAATTTGGTAATTTTTCCGGGTATAAATTGAACATGGGGAAAAGCAAGATCTTTGCAATCCAGGCAAGAGGACAGGAGAAGAGACTGGGAGAGCTGCCGCTTGGAATGGTAGGGAAGAGCTTTCGGTATCTGGGAATCCAGGTGGCTCAGGAATGGGAGGCACTGCACAAGTTAAACCTATTCCGGTTGGTAGAACAAATGAAAGAGGACTTTAAGAGATGGGACATGCTCCCGCTATCACTGGCGGGGAGGGTACAGACCGTGAAAATGACAGTCCTCCCCAGATTTCTGTTTGTCTTTCAGTGCCTCCCCATCTTCATCCCGAGGTCCTTTTTTAAACGGGTAAATAAGGTTATTTCGGGCTTTGTGTGGGCGGGTAAAACCCCGCGAGTGAAGAAAGTGTTGCTGGAGCGCAGTCGAGGGGAGGGTGGGTTGGCACTGCCAAACTTTTGTAATTACTACTGGGCGGCTAATATAGCCATGATTAGGAAGTGGGTAGTGGGGGAGGGGTCGGTGTTGGAGCGAATGGAGGCGGCGTCATGTGAAGACACAAGTTTGGGAGCCCTGATAAGGGCACATCTTCCGTTCTCGCCGGCCTGATACTCCACAAGTCCGGTGGTGGTGGCGGCTCTGAGAATCTGGGAGCAATGGAGGAGACACAAGAGAGTGGAGGGAGCATCGATTTGGACCCCGATTTATAATAACCATAGGTTTGTACCGGGTAGGCTAGATGGCGGGTTCCAGAGTTGGCAGAGGGCAGGAATTAGAAGGATGAGGGATCTATTTATAGACAGGAGCTTTCCCAGCTTGAAATCTTTGGAGGATAAATTTAAATTGCCAGCAGGGAACGGTTTCAGGTATTTGCAGGTGCGAGACTTCCTGAGAAAACAGGTGCCGGCCTTTCCGCTGCTGCCGCCACGGGGGATACAGGATAGAGTAGTTTCCAGTACCTGGGTGGGAGAGGGGAAGGTATCGGATGTTTACCAGGAGCTTTCGGAGGCGGAGGAAACCCCTTGGAGGAGCTTAAGGCCAAGTGGGAGGACGAGCGAGGAGGAGAGATAGAGGCGGGTCTGTGGGCGGATGCCCTAAGCAGGGTTAATACCTTCTCATCAAGTGCCAGGCTTAGTCTGATACAGTTCAAGGTAGTCCACCGGGCACACATGACGGTGGCTAGGATGAGCAAGTATTTCGGGGTAGAGGACAGGTGTGCGAGATGCGAGGGAAGCCCAGCAAATCATATCCACATGTTTTGGGCATGCCCGAAGCTTGGAGGGTTTTGGCAGGGTTTCGCTAAGGCGATGTCCACGGTACTCAAAACACGGGTGGCGCCAAGTCCAGAGGTGGCGACCTTGGAAGAGCCGGGAGTCCAGGGGGCGAAAGAGGCCGACATCCTGGCCTTTGCCTCCCTGGTCGCCCGGAGACGGATCTTATTAATGTGGAGGGTGCAGAGACCTGGGCTAGTGACATGACTGGGTTTCTCAGTCTCGAGGAAATAAAGTTTGCCTTAAGAGGGTCAATGTTAGGATTCACCCGGAGGTGGCAGCTGTTCGTTGACTTTCCCGGGAAAATTAAAATGCCAGCAGAAGCAGAATTCCAAAGGGTTGGGGTGTGTGAAGATTGTGATGGTAGTGGAAATGTTTTATTGTACCATGTTTATGTCGCTGTTATTGTTATTATTATAAAAATTGCAAATACCCTAATAAACATATATTTTTTAAAAACTTAGTGGAAATTGGATTGGGAAAGCAGAGGGTGAGTTTCATGGACAAAATTAGCTTAGAGAGGGTATGTGGTTGGATAGGAGAGAAACTAGAGAAAGGTGCAACTTCAGGGCTAAGGCAGGGGAGCTTCTGAAGTTTGGCCTGGGGTGGGCTATTGGAAGGGAGGGATGTGGCAGAGACAGCTGATCAGATTGCCATGATCTTAGTGATAAAAACGTTCATGAGCCCTTCACGCCTATAGTTGAAGATGAGGATAGAGTGAAGAGGGTTTAAGAAGATGGTTTTCAGTAAAGAAACTGAGGGTTATCTTTGCATTCCAGGATGATCCCGGTATAGTGAACAGTTTTAGCAGACCAGGGCTGCACCCAATAGGGCTTCATGTTGTTCAGCTTTGACAAAGGGTCATCTGGACCCGAAACGTGAGCTCTTTTCTCTCCCTACAGATGCTGCCAGACCTGCTGAGATTTTCCAGCATTTTCACTTTGGTTTCAAATTCCAGAATCCGCAGTAATTTGCTTTTATCCAGGGCTTCATGTTGTCCAGGCTGATCCAGCAGTTGGCTAAATCAGTTGTCAGCCATATCCTTTCAAATCTCCATCCCTTAGAAACAAACTGAAGACAGAGAAATCAAAGGGCAGCACGGTGGCGCAGTGGGTTAGCCCTGTTGCCTCACAGCGCCGAAGTCCCAGGTTCGATTCCGGCTCTGGGTCACTGTCCGTGTGCACTGTCTCGCACATTGTCCCCGTGTTTGCGTGGGTTTTGCCCCCACAACCCAAAGATGTGCAAGGTAGGTGGATTGAACACACTAAACTGCCCCTTAATTGGAAAAAAAATGAATTGGGTACTCTAAATTTATTTGAAAAAAAGGCAGAGAAATCAAGATTTAAGTTTTGCCAGGGCGGCACGGTGGGGCAGTGGTTAGCACTGCTGCCTCACGGTGCCGAGGACTCAGGTTCGATCCCGGCCCCGGGTCACGTCGTATCTGCGTGGGTCTCGCCCCCACAACCCAAAAAGATGTGCAGGGTAGGTGGATTGGCCACGCTAAATTGCCCCATAATTGGAGAATAAGAATTGGGTTCTCTAAATTTATATAAAAAAAGATTTAAGTTGTCCCCTCAGGAATATACCTTCCCATGACTCGTGCAAGTTCAGCTTCTGTTAGGTTTTCACATTGTACTATAATAGAGCTATTCATTTGCTCATTTCCAGAAATAGAGCTTTATGCACATTTCAATTTTATTGCAAGACATACGACTGAATGAAAGGACAATGATATTACTATGCCACCCAGGGAATATCTTCAATGCCAACTGTTCATTAGAAAGGCAATATATACTGTATTGATTTTCTACAAGTTTGAAGACATTAATTATTAAGTAATAGATTTTAATGGCAGATACTCTCTCCTACTCCCTCCCTTTCTCTCTAGAAGCATATTCCTTATGCTGGGATATAATTCGTTACCTCAGTTCCATATTCTGGATCGGAGTCTCAGTCCATTAATCACAACAATGGCAGTCGGTGAGCCCAATCCTAACTCAGCATTTTACAAATAAACATTTGTTTCAGGGGATTTGGGTGTCACTGGCTAGGTCAGAATTTGTTATCCATCCGTAATTGCCCTTGAACTGAGTGACTTGCTCAGCCATTTCAGAGGGGGCAGTTAAGAGTCAACTGTGGGTCTGGAGTCACGTGTAGGCCAGACCGGGTAAGGACGGCAGATTTCCTTCCCTAAAGGGCATCAATAAACCAGATGGGATTTTACAACAATTGTCAACAGTGGTCACCATTACTGAGAGTATCTTGGTAACTGTTATTCAATCTATCTTTCAGCCTAAGTTCCATCAGCTGCCGTGGTGGGATTTGAACCCATGTCCCCTTGAGCCTCTGGATTATTAGTCCAGTGACCTTACCACTATTTCACAGTCTCCCCCATTTACACATGTGCGAATGCCATCAGGAGCAATGGCTAAGTGATGGGGGAGGCACAGTGACACAAGGGGGAGGCACGGTGACACAAACGTTAGCACTGCTGCCTCACAGTGTCAGGGACCCAGGTTCAATTCTGATCTTGAGTGATTGTGAGGAGTTTGCATGTTCTCCCCATGTCTGCATGGATTTCCTCCGGGTGCTCATAAGAAAGGGCATTATCAACCAAGCAACAGAGGACTCATTAACAGCTTGCTGTTGTGAAGAAGGAGGTCAACAATGTGACCTTCCAGTACTTCCAGCTGCACAGGGGCACCAGGCAGGGATGCCGGCTCTCCCCGCTGCTGTTCGCCCTAGCGATCGAACCATTAGCGATCGCACTCAGAACAGCATAGAACTGGAGGGGGAGCCAAAGAGGAGGTAGAGAGCATAGAGTGTCGCTCTATGCAGACGACCTGCTCCTCTACATCTCGGACCCACAAAGCAGCATGGACGGAATCATCGCGCTCCTGAAAGAGTTTGATGCCTTCTCGGGCTACAAACTCAACATGAGCAAAAGTGAGATTTTCCTAGTGAACCCGCAAGCAGCACTGGTGGGCTTACTGTTTAAACAAGCCCAACACAAATTCCGCTACCTGGGGATCCAAATAACTCAGGACTGGACGAAGATCCACAAATAGAACCTGACCAGTCTGACAGAGGAAGTCAAAAAGGACCTGCAGAGGTGGAACACACTCCCACTCTCCCTGGCGGGGAGAGTACAGACGATCAAAACAAACGTACTGCGCAGGTACCTCTTCCTACTAAGATCCATCACAATCTATATCCCCAAGGCTTTTTTAAATTCACCGGACAAGTTAATCATGGCATTTGTATGGGGGAGTGGGTGATGGGAAAGAATGCTAGGATCACAAAGAAGGTCCTACAGAAGACAAAATCCAGGAGGGGGGGCCAGCCCTCCCAAACCTACAATTCTACCACTGGGCAGCGACAGTGATGGGATGGACAAAGGAGCCAGAAGCCGAGTGGGTGTGCGTGGAGGAGGCCTCCTGCAAGGGGACCTCTCTCTGTGCCCTCGTCACGGCGGCTCTCCCACCTCCACCCAAGAAACACTCCAGCAGCCCAGCGCTGATAGCCACCCTACAGACGTGGAACCAACTACGGCAGCAATTTGGACTGACCGAAATGTCCAACAAAACCCCCATCTGCAGTAACCACAGGTTCACACCGGCACTCACCGACGCCACCTTCAAAAGGTGGAGACAGGACATGGAGGACATTGACAGTCAGGGACCTATACACTGACAGCATGGTCACAACACTGGACGAACATATGCAGAGATTCCAATTAGCTAAAGGCAACAAACTCAGATACCTGCAGCTTAAAAACTTCCTACGAAAGGAGACAAGGGCATACCCACGACCACCACGACAGACACTATTAAAAGAGCTACTGGACGCAGACATCCTAGACAGAGGGAACAGTAGTGACATGTACGAACGACTGCTAGAGAGGGCCGACACCGAACTGGACACGACAAGGAGGAAATGGGAGGAAAATTTTGGTTCAAAATAAAGTGGGGACTCTGGAGTGAAACACCGCACAGGGTCAAATCTACCTCCACATGCGTGAGGCTCAACCTAACGCAGCTAAAAGTGTTACATAGAGCCCACTTGACCAGAGCCTGAATGAGCAGGATATTCCCGGAGGTGGAGGATAGATGTGAATGGCGTCAAGGAGGCCCGGCCAACCACACCCACATGTTCTGGTCTTGCCCCAGACCTGCTGGGTACTGGACAGCCTTCTTTGAGGCACTGTCCGAAGTGGTGGGGATGAGGGTGGAGCCTAGTCCGAAAGTGACGGTTTTCGGGGTATCAGACCAGCCAGATCTCTTCATGGGGAGGAGGGCGGACGGCCTTGCCTTTGCCTCCCTGATCGCCCACCGTAGAATCCTGCTCGGCTGGCGGTCAGCAGCACCACCCAAAGCTGCAGACTGGCTGTCCGACCTCTCGGAATCTCTCCAAATGGAGAAAATCAATTTTGCCATCCGAGGGTGGGAAGAGGGCGTCCACAGAACGTGGGAGCCGTTCACCCGATTGTTCCGAGACCTGTTTGTGGCCAACACATAAATAATTAAATAGCCAGTAGCCAGGGAGAAATAGACAGGACAAGACAGAAAGAGGAAAGCTAGGGAGGAGGGGGGCGGGGGTGGTGGTGGGTGGGGGGGGGGGGCAAGGTGAGGTAGCAAAACCCAGCAGGAAAGAATGTGGGACAGCAGTGAAGAAGGGGGGAAGTGAGGTGGAAAGGGAGGGAAGGGGCGAGAACAAAAAAGGGGCGCCAGAAGGCGGAACAGATAAGAGACCAAAAATGGTGGGGGTGGGGGGCGAGCACTAGGGAAGACGACAGTGACAGCACCCATAGCACGACGAAAGAACGCAAAGAAAAAGCTGAAGGGGAAACAAACAATGGCCAATGCCGAGGCATTTGCACAAAAGAATGTAAAAAGCATTACCCTCCACCCCAGTTAGATGATCGTTAAAAAGGAAAGAATAGAAGGGAGGGGAGGAAAGACGCCTCCCGTCTGGTTATATTTCCTAGAGCCTGAGTGTTTTGCTTTGCAAGGTATATATATACCTGTATCCATAACTTGTACAAACCGTCATGGGGATGTCACTTTAAGACACGTTTGTCTTCTCAAGTGGCTGCAGTGATGTCATTGTGTGGGTGGAGCTGGGCTCTGGCTCTGCTTTTTACTTTCGTTTTGAGCTGGAAGCTGTTTTTTGGCTCTGAGTTATAGTTTCATTTTCAGTTGGAGAGCTGCATTCAAACCAAGGAGGTGTATTTTAGGCCTCTCTCTGCATGCTAAAGAATGTCTCCAGATCACTTGATGATTTCAAAGTAATACATGTTTCTGTAAGGAATGCAAACCTTTGTTAAAAAGGGTCTTTGACTTATGGATATTGTTAGGAAAGTTACTAAGGGTTACATATAGAGTACTGTATCTTTGGGGGGGGGGTGGTATCAGTGTTGGTAGTTGATAAGATGTTTACTGTGTGTTTATAAAATGTTAACTGGATTCATAGAATAAACATTGTTTTTTCAAAAATACTTTAGATCTCTGTTGCATCACACCTGTAAAGTGGGCCCTTGTGCTCTTCATAACCAAAATCTATTAAAGGTTGTGGGTCAGGTGAACTCCATGATACACTTTGGTGTTCTCTAAACCCTGACCCATAATAAAACCCCAATAAAAAACATTTATATGTAAAAGAAACAATGTGCCCTTCTTTTCCCGTGTCTGTGGATTGGCCACGCTAAATTGCCCCTTAATTTGAAATAAAACAATGTGACCTTCTCAAAAAAATAGCAGACTAATATTTAATTCTCAAAATGATTTGACTGCATTGAAATGAATGAAATGAAAATTGCTTATTGTCACAAGTAGGCTTCAAATGAAGTTACTGTGAAAAGCCCCTAGTCGCCACATTCCGGCGCCTGTTCGGGGAGGCTGTTACGGTACAAGCATATTACTGCGGATGCTGGAATTTCAAACAAGAACAAAATACTGGACAATCTCAGCAGGTCTGACAGTATCTGTGGAAAGAGAGAGAGAAGGGAGCTAATGCTTCGAGTCTGGATGACTCTTTATTAAGCGATGGCATTGATACTTTGACCAAATAGAAACGGCAGTGTACAGAATAGCTGTCTAATCTTAAACAGAATTTCATTTCACTGGATTTATTTGGGTTATTCTACATTGTGCAATACAATTAAGGGAATGCCAGAAATACATTTTTCTAAATCACTGTATAGCATTTGCAAAATACATTTTAAAAATGGCAGCGTTTAAATTTTCCATTTCGATGTTTATAGCCTTCTGAAAATTGGCTGTTGTGTTGGCCAGTGGCTCCATTTCAAAAGTAATCATGAATATTCTGAAATATCCTGAGGGATACAAGAAGTTGCTACTTTATCAAGTTGTTTGTTTTCTTTCTTCTCTCAGCTTTTGCTTCACATGGTTAAAAAAAACACTCAGGCAAAGTAGTTCTGCAATTTCAGGGCATTGCTAAACAGCTGGCTTGTAATGCAGAACAAGGCAGCAGCACGGTTCAATTCCCGCAACGGCCTTCCCGAACAGGCACCGGAATGTGGCAACTAGGGGCTTTTCACAGTAACTTCATTGAAGCCTACTTGTGACAATAAACGATTATTATTATTATTACTTGTGCTTTTTTTCAACAAAATCATCACACCCATCAGAGTAGTTGCAAGTAGTTTACTCTTTTAAAAAAGTAAATTTAGAGTACCCAATTCTTTTTTCCAATTAAGGGGCAATTTGCATGGCCAATCCACCTACCCTGCACATCTTTGGGTTGTTGGGGTGAGACCCATGCTGACACGGGGAGAATGTGCAAACTCCACACAGACAGTGACCCGGGGCCGGGATCGAACCCGTGTTCTCAGCACCGTGAGGCAGCTGTGGTAACCACTGCACACAAGTAGTTTACTCTAACCTCATGCACAGTGTGACCTTATGTGAAATGTTCAGAATGCAAAGGGTTAATGTCATATCATAATTAACCACTAGATGGAGCTAGATGCAACACTGACTCACAGACTTCTGGGAGAAGGCCGCAGAAGAGCAATGAGAGAGAGGGTGGCACGGCGCGCAGTGGTTAGCACTGGGACTACGGCGCTGAGGACCCGGGTTCGAATCCGGGCCCTGGGTCACTGTCCCTGTGGAGTTTGCACATTCTGCCCCTGTCTGCGTGGGTTTCACCCCCACAACCCAAACATGTGGAGGTTAATTGGCCCTTAATTGGAGAAAAAAAATTGTTGGGTACTCTTAAAAAAAAAGAGAAAATGTAGGGTACAGTTGTAGAAGGAGTGTAGAGACTAGTTAATAGATGACTAGATTATTGTTTACTATAGGAGTAAGTGGTCAAACTTTAATAAGTAGTGTAAATAAATGTTAGCTTTGTTAATGAACTTAGCTTCTGTGGTCTTTGTCTACACTACAAAATCCATCCTGAGATCAGAATCACAAAGAACACCACACACATTGCCAATAGTTGTTTTCAAATAAATTATTGAGAAATTGGATTAAACAAATGATAAGATTTAGACCTTGCAACCATTGACTATATTGAATTGTTTTCAAATCCCTTGCCTGGCCTTGCTTCTCCCTACCTCTATAACCTCTTCCAGACCTACAATCCTCCAACATCTGTAAGATCATTCAATTCTTGTCTCTTGCACAAAACCCATTTTAATCGCTTCATCAATGAGGCCCTGCCTTCAGCTGTCATGTGCTAAGCCTTCAAAATTTCTCTGCCAACTTGACCCCTTTAAGACGCTCATTAAAACCTACTTCTTTGACCAAGCTTCTGGTTAGCTGACCTAATATCTACTTACATGACTTGGTGTCAAATGTTGTCTGCTATCACTCCCACAAAAAACCTTGAAACGTTTTACTGCATTAAAAATGCAACACCAATTGTTGTTGGAAAGTGATATGTGCTTTCTCCCCAGTTTATTTTTCTTCCACCACCACCCACCAAAGCTCCTGAGCCTCGCTTTGGTGCAGTTCCATGTGTCTGTGTATTTACATTGTGTATTTATGTACGTCCTATGGGTTTTTTCGTGTATGGAACGATCTGTCTGGACTGTATGCAGATCAATACTTTTCACTGTACCTTGGTGCACGTGACAATAAAAATGGATACCAACACCCATCCGCCGCCACTTCATCCCAGTGGTCGTTCCTCTCATTTGCATCGCGGAAAATTAGCTGACATTTCAACTGTGGATAGAATCGCAGCCCACTCTGAACTCGTCCTCGTGACACACACACTCTTGATCATTCAATTATACCCAGGAGCCAGAATCCTGGCTGAGTTTTCCACTCCCCAGGCTGGAGTTCTGAGGCCATTTGCAATATCCCAAATATTGAGAACACGTTACCTGAGCACAGGCAGGCCAAAGACCAAAAATGCCTGGAGTGTTTAACAGAGCAACGCAGCAACAAAGGCTCCATTATTGTAAAATGTGGAATGTTAGTGTACTCTGTTTACACTCAACGCTACACAAATGATGGGCAGCATTTCTCCCATCATCGCCTTACATACATCAAGTCTTGCCACCTGGGGGTATCACGGTGGTGCAGTGGTTAGCATTGCTGCTTCACGGCGCCGAGGTCCCAGGTTTGATCCCGGCTCTGGGTCACTGTCCGTGTGGAGTTTGCACTTTCTCCCCGTGTTTGCGTGGGTTTCACCCCCACAACCCAAAGATGTGCAGGGTAGGTGGATTGGCCACGCTAAATTGCCCCTTAATTGGAAAAAATTAATTGGGTAGTCTAAATTTATTTTTAAAAGTCTTGCCATCTGGCTCCAGCTGAATAATCCCTTGCTGGGAGTATAGATTGAAAATATGGGCTGTCCCTTAATGTAACAGCAGCAGTGCATTGTTGTACAATGTGTGAGAAACAATTCCAAGAGCCTTCAGACAGTCTTTATAATCATTAGCACCTAAAGAGGCATCAAGAGGGATTAACTTTCAGAACAAATCCTATCATCAGACAATCAGTGACGATTAACCTAAATAAATTGCACCGACTCAGCTCCCAGGTTGAAAAAATTATTTTTCATTATCAATAGAGGGAAAAATAATTTGGAACCGGCAGCGCTATTTTTAATTGTTGCCTTCAATGTTAACAATGCCGTGTTAGAAGTAGGCCAACACAGGCTGAGAAAAGGGATGGTACAGATGAGCTTATTGTCTCTGCAACAAGGTGGGGAAAACCTTCCAGCAGCGATGGTCCCGATCATCTTCATGTGGCACCTGTGTTTGTGTGGATGTTGGTGATGACACTAAGTGAGATGGGATTACCTCCATCTATTGTCCATTATTTTTATACAATGTGTACAATCACCTTTACAATAACATCAAGCGAGCTTCAGCTTTCAGACAGTACTGATTCCTAAACAGGGCCTGAATTTTTCTTTTATTAAAAATAAATTTACAGTACCCAATTCATTTTTTCCAATTAAGGGGCAATTTAGCGTGGCCAATTCACCAAACCTGCACATTTTTGGGTTGTGGGGGTGAAACCCACGCAAACAGGGTGAGAATGTGCGAACTCCACACGGACAGTGACCCAGAGCCGGGATTGAACCCGGGTCCTCAGCGCCGTGAGGCGGCAGTGCTAACCACTGCGCCAACATGCCGCCCCAACAGTGCCTGAATTTAATTGTTAGGAACCTAATTGATGGACCATCAATTCACATGAGTCGAGTTTTAGAAGAGGACAGTGGTTGTAATAAGCTAAGAAGTATGCCAGCCTGCTGCTGTTCCCGCACTGAGAGCTGGCCACAGGTCTGCCAATTATATACCTCCCCTGAGGGGCGGAGCCACAGGCGGAGCCAACAGAAGCATCAACACAACCACAGTAAGTAACAGTGAATAAGAACAACAGTGAACATATATACAGTGGTGAATAACAGGAGGATGAATAACGAATAATAGTAAATATATATATATAGTAGCAATACGTGGTTCAGCACACTAATAAAATGCATTTGACATACATGAGAGATCAGTTATTGACTGTGGCACATCAGAGTGTATCATTTAAATTAAACCTCACTTCCATGCCTTACTGTGTTTCCAAATTAAAATTCTTGGAAGTGGTCCTTGATTTTCTCCTTTGGTACGGATGTTGATTCGCTGGAGTATGATTCCGTGGATATCTTTTTAAAAAAAATATGTTTGTTAAGAATTTTTAACAGATTTTTCAACCATATAACCCCCCCCCCCCCCCCCCCCCCCCCCGCCCGTTACAAAAAAGAAGAAAAAAACTTGCATAGCAAGACATAAACATGGCAAATCAATATGATACAGAACTTTGTACATTGGATTCCTCCCGTACATATCAGTTTTCCGGATCGTTTATGTTTTTCTTGCTCAGATGCCCCCCCACCCCCGAAGAACCCCCATTCCCTATCCCTCCCTCTTCCCCCCCCCCAGAAAGAGATGTACCCCCCTCCTCTCCCCCCCCCCCCCCTTTGGGTTGCTGCTGCTGTCGACCGGACTCCAGCGAGATAGTCTAGGAACGGTTGCCACCGCCTGGAGAACCCCTGCACAGACCCTCTCAGGGCAAACTTTATCCTTTCCAACCTGAGAAACCCTGCCATGTCATTTATCCAGGCTTCCACACTGGGGGGCTTCGCATCTTTCCACACTAACAAGATCCTTCGCCGGGCGACCAGGGACACAAAGGCCAGAATGCCGGCCTCTTTCGCCTCCTGCACTCCCGGCTCGTCCGCTACTACAAATAGTGCTAGCCTCCAGCTTGGCTTGACCTGGACTTTCACCACCTTAGATACTGTTCTCGCAACTCCTCTCCAGTGCCGGGCATGACCAAAACATATGGACATGCTTCGCCGGGCTTCCTGAGCACCTCCCACATCTGTCCTCCACCCCGAAGAACCTACTCAGCCTCGCCCCCGTCATATGCGCTCTGTGAACAACCTTAAATTGTATCAGGCTAAGCCTGGCACATGAGGAAGAGGAATTAACCCTACTTAGGGCATCAGCCCATAGACCCTCCTCAATCTCCTCCCCCAGCTCCTCTTCCCATTTACCCTTCAGCTCCTCTACCAAAGCCTCCCCCTCTTCTTTCATCTTCTGGTATATCGCTGACACCTTGCCCTCTCCGACCCATACGCCCAAAATCACCCTGTCTTGAATCCCCTGTGCCGGGAGCATCGGGAATTCCCTCACCTGCCGCCTCACAAACGCCCTCACTTGCATGTACCTGAAGGCATTTCCCGGGGGTAGTCCAAATTTCTCCTCCAGCGCCCCTAAGCTCGCAAACGTCCCATCGATGAACAGGTCCCCCATTCTTATAATCCCTGCCCGATACCAGCTCTGAAACCCCCCATTCATCCTTCCTGGGACAAACCGATGGTTATCTCTGATCGGGGACCACACCGAGGCTCCCATCGCGCCCCTATGTCGTCTCCTCTGCCCTCAGATCTTTAGCGTTGCCGCCACCACCGGACTCATGGTGTACCTTGTCGGCGAGAGCAGCAGCGGTGCCGTCACCAGCGTCCCCAGGCTCGTTCCTTTGCAGGACGCCATCTCCAGCCTCTTCCATGCCACCCCCTCTCCCTCCATCACCCACTTACGGATCATCGCCACGTTGGCTGCCCAGTAGTAGCCACCCAGATTCGGCAACGCCAGCCCTCCTCTATCTCTACTATGTTCCAGGAACCCCCTCCTTACCCTCGGGGTCTTGCTCGCCCACACAAATCCCATAATGCTCCTGCCTTCCCTCTTAAAAAAGGCCTTGGTAATCACAATTGGGAGGCATTGGAATACAAAAAGAAACCTTGGGAGGACCACCATTTTAATCGACTGTACTCTGCCCGCTAGCGAGAGTGGCAACATGTCCCACCTTTGAAAGTCCTCCTCCATCTGTTCCACCAGCCGCGTCAAATTAAGTTTGTGCAGTGCCCCCCAGCTCCTAGCTACCTGGATCCCCAAGTATCGAAAGCACCTTTCCGCCCTCCTCAACGGTAGGTCGTCTATCCCTCTTCCCTGATCCCCCGGATGCACCACAAAGAGCTCACTCTTTCCCACATTGAGCTTATAGCCCGAGAAGTCTCCAAACTCCCTTAGGATCTGAATGACCTCAACCATCCCCTCTACTGGATCCGCCACATACAGCAACAAGTCGTCTGCGTACAGCGACACTCGATGCTCCTCTCCCCCTCGGACCACCCCCTCCATTTCCCCGACTCCCTTAACGCCATGGCCAAAGGTTCAATTGCTAATGCAAACAGCAGAGGGGACAGGGGGCACCCCTGCCTCGTCCCTCGATACAGCCGGAAATACTCCGACCTCCACCGATTCGTGACCACACTCGCCACCGGGACTCTACACAGGAGCTTAACCCAACTGATAAATCCTCCCCCGAACCCAAACCTCCTCAACACTTCCCAGAGATACTCCCACTCTACTCGGTCAAAGGCCTTCTCCGCGTCCATAGGTGCCACTATCTCCGTCTCTCCCTCCACCGATGGCATCATAATCACATTCAGTAGCCTCTGCACATTGGTATTTAGCTGCCTACCCTTTACGAATCCCATCTGGTCCTCGTGAATCACCCCCGGGACACAGTCCTCAATCCTCGTAGCTAACACTTTTGCCAGCAACTTAGCATCTACTTTGAGGAGCGAGATCGGTCTATACGACCTACAATGCAGTGGGTTCTTATCCTGCATCAGGATCAAAGAGATCGTCGCCTCCGACATTGTCGGGGGCAGGGTCCCCCCCTCCCTTGCCTCATTGAAAGTCCTTACCAGCAACGGGGCTAACAGGTCTACATACTTTCCATAGAACTCCACCGGGAACCCATCCGGCCCCGGGGCCTTCCCTGCCTGCATGCTCCCCAGTCCTTTAACCAGCTCCTCCACCCAAATTGGCGCCCCCAAACCAGCCACCTCCTGCTCCTCCACCCTCGGGAACCTCAGTTGGTCCAAGAATCGTCGCACCCCCTCTTTTCCCCCTGGGGGCTGGGACCTATACAGCTCCTCGTAGAAGGCCTTGAATGCCTCAATCACTTTCTCCGCACCGTAGTACCCCTTCCATCCTTGACTCCACCTATTTCCCTCTCTGCCATCCTCTTACGGAGCAGATATGCCAGCAACCGGCTCGCCTTCTCCCCATATTCATACATCGCCCCCAGTGCCTTCCTCCACTGTGCCTCCGCCTTCCCTGTGGTCAGCAGGTCGAAATCCGTCTGGAGATTTCGTCTCTCCCTGAGTAGTCCCTCATCAGGAGCCTCTGCATATCTCCTGTCCACCCTTAAAATCTCCCCCACTAACCTCTCCCTTTCCCTGCCCTCTCTCTTTTCCCTATGAGCCCTGATGGAGATTAACTCTCCCCTAACCACCGCCTTCAGCGCCTCCCATACTACTCCCACCTGCACCTCCCCATTGTCGTTGGCCTCCAGATACCTTTCAATACACCCCCGCACCCTCCCGCACACTTCCTCGTCTGCCAGCAGTCCCACATCCAACCGCCACAACGGGCGTTGGTCCCTCTCCTCCCCCAGCTCCAGTTCCATCCAGTGCGGGGCGTGGTCCAAAATGGCTATAACCGAATACTCCGTCCCCTCCACTTTCGGGATCAATGCACTGCCCAGAACAAAAAAAATCTATCCGGGAGTAGGCCTTGTGTACATGGGAGAAAAAGGAGAATTCTCTGGCCAAAGGCCTGGCAAATCTCCACAGATCTACTCCGCCCATCTGGTCCATAAACCCCCTGAGCACCTTGGCCACAGCCGGCCTCTTTCCGGTCCTGGATCTGGAGTGATCCAGTGCTGGGTCCAATACCGTGTTGAAGACCCCACCCATTATCAAACTTCCTACTTCCAAGTCCGGAATACGCCCCAACATACGTTTCATGAATCCAGCGTCGTCCCAATTCGGGGCATATACATTTACCAATACCAGCCCGTCCCCTGCAACCTACCACTCACCATCACGTATCGGCCTCCGTTGTCCACCACTATGTTCTTGGCCTCAAACGACACCCGCTTCCCCACCAGTATTGCCACCCCTCTATTCTTCGCATCCAGCCCTGAATGGAACACCTGTCCTACCCATTCCTTTCTTAACCTGACCTGATCTGCCACCTTCAGATGTGTCTCCTGAAGCATGACCACGTCTGCCTTCAGTCCCTTTAAGTGTGCGAACACTCGGGCCCTCTTAACCGTCCCATTTAAGCCTCTCACATTCCACGTGATCAGCCGGATTGGGGGGCTACCGCCCCCCTGCCGACTAGCCATCTCCTATTTTAGGCCAGTCCCGTGCCCGCGTCTCCCGCACCCTCCAGTCCCCCAGATGGGGAACGCCCGCCCCGACCACCTCTTCCATTTTCAGTTCCCCCTCGGCCATTGCAGCAGCAACCCTATTGTCCCCCCTCTCCCCCCCTCCCCGCTAGATCCAAATCTAGCTCTTTTGCTCCCCCCATAATACTTCCGTAAGTCAGCTGACTCCTGCTGACCCCGGCTTCCCTCGCCTTCCCGTTAACCCCCCCCCCCAGTGTGGAAATCCCTCCTCCTCCTTGCGCTCCTCCATCCCCCCGCTCCCTAGCACGGGAAAAAGCCCGCGCTTTCCGAAGCCAGCCCCGCCCCCTGTGGCGCAGCTCCTGTTGCGGCCTTATCCTAATTCCCCCATCCCCGAGTCTCACCTCCCTCCAGCACCAACGCCCACATTCCTCACTGTCTCCCCTTCAGAAACTCTTCCCAAGCCTCTTCTGGCGTTTCGAAATAGTGGTGTCGGTCCTGATAAGTGACCCACAGTCGCGCTGGCTGCAGCATTCCGAATCTCACCCTTTTTTTATGCAGCACCGCCTTGGCCCGATTGAAGCCAGCTCTCCTCTTTGCCACCTCCGCACTCCAGTCCTGGTAGACTCGGATCACCGCATTCTCCCATCTACTGCTCGGCACCTTCTTGGCCCATCTCAGGGCACTCTCTTTGCCCGCGAAGCGATGGAACCTCGCCACTATCGCCCTTGGCGGCTCACCAGCCTTGGGTCTCCTCGCCAGGTCCCGGTGAGCCCCTTCTAGCTCCAGGGGGCTCGGAGAGGCCTCCGCACCCATCAGCGAATGGAGCATCGTGCTCACATACGCCCCGGCATCAGCCCCCTCCACTCCTTCGGGGAGACCCAGAATCCGGAGATTCTTCCTCCGCGACCTGTTCTCCAGGACTTCGAATCTCTCGGCCCACCTCTTGTGCAGCGCCTCATGCGCCTCCATCTTCACCGCAAGGCCCAGGATCTCGTCCTCGTTCTCATTAGTTTTTTTCCTTCAGCTCTCGGAGCTCTATCGCCTGGGCCTTCTGGGTCTCCTTCAGCCCCTCGATCGCCAACAGCATTGGCGCCAGCACCTCCTTTTTAAGCTCCTCCACGCAGCGCCTGAGAAACTCCTGCTGGTTCGGCCCCCATGCTGCTCGATCTCCGCCCTCCGCCATCTTGTTTTCTCCCCCTCGTTTCTGTCGCTGCTCCAAAGCCTCTTTTTTTGTCCCTCCACTTCTAGTCCCCCCCTTACACGACGGAAGGGGGACCTTACTTCACCTTCCCACACGGGATTAGATCAAAAAAGTTCCATTGGGGCTCCTCCGGAGAGCCCAAAAGTCCGTTCTAGCGGGAGCTGCCGAAATGTGCGGCTTAGCTCCGCATCGCCGCAGCCGGAAGTCCATTCCGTGGATATCTTACCCATGATCATGAATGATGCCTAGTCATCGAGAATGTTGGTAAACTGTGGACGAATTACAGCTGAGCCAAAGCTTACCTCCTGCATTTTTCTCCTTTGACGGCGCGGCACGTTAGCACAATGGTTAGCACTGCTGCTTCACAGACCCGGGTTCAATTCCGACCTCGGGTGACTGTGCGGAGTCTGCATGTTCTCCCCATGTGTGTGTGGGTTTCCTCCGGGCGCTCCGGTTTCCTCCCACAGTCCAAAGATGTGCAGGTTAGGTGGATTGGCCATGATAAATTGCCCCTTAGCGTCCAAAAGGTTAGGTGCGGTTACTGGGTTACGGGGATAGGGTGGAGGTGTGGGATTAAGTAGGGTGTTCTTTCCAAGGGCCAGTGCAGACTCGATGGGCCAAATGGCCTCCTTCTGCACTGTAAATTCTATGATCTCTTCCTCCTTGTCTGAAGGCATGAGCTCCATTCTGGAATAGGTTTTGCCGTCATTACTTACCCACACTCTTATACCTAATTCTACTATCCTGGGCGCCACAATGGTTAGCACTGCTGCCTCGTAGCACCAAGGACCCAGATTCAATTCCAACCTTGGGTGAGTGTCTGTGTACAGTTTGCCGTTCACCTTGTGTCTGCGTGGGTTTCCTCCGGGTGCTCTGGTTTCCTCCAACAGTCCAAAGATGTACAGGTTAGGTGGATTGGCCATGCTAAATTGCCCCTTAGTGTCCAAAGATTAAGCGGGTTACAGGGATAGACCCTTCTTTCAGAGAGTCGGTGCAGACCCGATGGGCCGAATGGCCTCCTCCTGCCCTGTAGGGATTCTTTGATTCTCCGCCTGTGAGTCTAGATTGTGACCTTTGTCAGGCTGTCGACTGCGGAAGCCACCACAGTCTTAGCCCTCTTTTCTTCAGAAGGCATCCATCCTCTTTCCACCCAGGGGCCAGCATTAGGATTGGGAACCCTGGCTGATATCCCCGCCTATCCCAGGTGAGCCATGTCACTTGTAGTACCTTACTGCTGACCAACACAAGCTGAAAGAAAGGATGCTACAGATGGACTTAATGTTTCTGCAATAAGGTGGGGAAAATCTTTCAGCATCGATGGTCCTTCATGTGGTGCCTCTGTTTGTGTGGATGTTGGTGAGGACAAATTTTCATCCATAAATATTAAGTGAGATTGGAAAATCAGTTAAAGTAAATACCAACTAGGGGCTGGTTTAGCGCACTGGGCTAAATCGGTGGCTTTTAAAGCAGACCAAGGCAGGCCAGCAGCACGGTTCGATTCCCGTACCAGCCTCCCCGAACAGGCGCCGGAATGTGGCGACTAGGGGCTTTTCACAGTAACTTCATTTGAAGCCTACTTGTGACAATAAGCGATTAGCATTTCATTTTCATTTCAAGTAGGGCGGCACGTGGCACAGTGGTTAGCACTGCAGCCTACGGCGCTGCGGCCCCGGGTTCGAATCCCAGCCCTGGGTCACTGTCCGTGTGGAGTTTGCACATTCTCCCCGTGTCTGCGTGGGTTTCACCCCCACAACCCAAAGATTGGCCACGTTAAATTGCCCCTTAATTGGGAAATAAAAATAATTGGGTGCTCTAAATGTATAAAAATAAAGTAAATACCAACTGATGTCATCAAAAAGTAATCTGATTCTTCGATCTATAACATAAATGGTCAGATTCATACAATATTCTTATATTATGTAATGGATTCAAAAAAATTGACTTCTGTTAATTGAATACAAATTGTGTTCAGTGGTATGCAGGTGGGCTATAGCTGGGGATTTACTTATAGATCCAGTGCCTGGGGGTGAGGGAGCTCCCCAGTGGCGGCTCTCCAAGTGGGAGTCTTCCCCTTTTCCATCAGGGACCCGGTCTGGAGTGTGTTGCATGCAGCAGTGCTCTGCGACCGTAGGTTAATGTGGTTCACGGACTCCCAAACTGCGTTCCTTCTCTGCGGCCAAGAGGATTCCGTGTTCCACGTTTATGTAAATTGCCATAGGTTGCGGCCCCATTTTAGTTATTTGAAGGGGCAGCTCCTCAACATTTGATTGCACTTCACCCCCACGCTCCTCACCTTCGACCGCCTGGTGCAGAGAGGGGCTTGGTGGACCTCCTCGTAAGCCTGTGCCTGTGCCTGGCCAAGTTGGTCATTAATGGGTCCAGGCAGAGGGGGGCGTCTGACCCGATTGTTAGCCCCTCTACCACGGCCACGTTTGCAGCCAGGCGGCCTTGGAGGGGGAGTGTGCGATGTCCGCCGGCGCGCTTCAGACCCTCCGTGACTAGTGGGTTCTGTGGGAGCTGGAGTGTATCACCACCCCTGGGAGTGATGTTTTGGTTTAGTTAGTTATGTTTCCTTTGAGGTTTTGTTTTAGTTACACTGCCCCACCAGGGGCTGCCAACCACTCGCATTTTTGATTAATTTATTGATCATTTATTTAATTAATGGACCCAGTGTTAACTGTGATTGGTGGATTAGGAGGGGCGGCAATGGTGGATAATATCACTGGACATTCAATGGCATTACCATCACCGAATCCCCACTAAAAAAATTTCTGGGGGTTACCACTGACCAGGACCTGAACTGGACTAGCCATATAAATACTGTGGCTACAATAACAGGTCCAAGGTTAGGAATCCTGCAGCGAGTAACTCAACTCCTGACTCCCCAAAGCCTGTCCACCATCTACAAGGCGTGGGATATTCTCCATTTGCCTGGATGAGTGCAGTTCCAACAACGCTCGAAGCTCAACACCATCCAGGACAAAGCAGCCCACTTGATTGACATCCCATCCCCAAACATTCACTCCCTCCACCACTAACACAGTGTCAGCCGTGTGTACCATGTATAAGATACACTGCAGGAACGCACTAAGGCTCCTTAGACAACACCTTCCAAACCCATGACCATCTAGAAGGCCAAGGGCAGCAGACACATGGGAACATAATCACCTGGAGATTCCCCTTCAAGCCACTCACCATCCTGACTTGGAAATATATCGCTGTTCACAATTCCTGGAACTCTCGCCCTAACAGCACTGTGGGTGTACCTACACCATATGGACTGCAGCAATTCAAGAAGGCAACTCACCACCATATTCACCTGAGGAAGGAGCAGCGCTCCGAAAGCTAGTGTTTGAAACACACCTGTTGGACTTTAACCTGGTGTTGTAAGACTTCTTACTATTCTCAAGAACAATTCGGGATAGGCAATATATGCTGGCTAATCCAGCAAAGTCCACATCCATTCAATTAATTTTTAAAACAATGCTCTGGGGACATGGGTTCAATTCCCATCATGGCAGTTGGTGGAATTTAAATTCAATCAATAAATCTTGAATTAAAAGGTAGTCCCAGCAGTATTGACCATGAAGAGCATTTTTATAAAAATGCATCTGGTTCACAAGTGACAGCAACATTCCCAATCAGTCCTGCCAACCCTGCAAAGTCCTTCCTACTAACACCTGGGAACAAAATTGGGAGAGCCATCCCCAGGCTGGTCAAGCAACTGCCTGAAATAGTCACGGAATCCTACCTTACAGGCAATGTGCCGGACACCACTCTACCCCACTGACAGGGCAGACCCACCAGAGGTGGTGGCACAGTGGTATACAATCGGGAGGGAGTTCCCCCGGGAGGCCTTAGCAGCGACTCTGGATCCCATGAAGTCTCCTGGAATCAGGTTAAACATGGACAAATAAACCTGCTTCTGGTTGCCACGTACCGTCACAATCACGCTCTGCACTTAGCTGATCAATATCTAAAAATGAGGTGTCAACATACTTGCATTCCAAACAGCATGCAACAGACAGACAGAGCCAAATTATCCCAAAAGCTCTGCAGTCCTGCCCCATCTGGACATGAACAATCATGGTGGATGAACAATTTGCTGGAAGAGGAGACTCCACAAATATCCCCATCGTCAATGATGGGGGGGACCTCAGTGCAGACGGTAAGATTGGAGCATCTGCAACCATCTTCAGTCAGAAGTGCGAGTGTAGGATCCAACCCGGCTTCCTCCTGATCTCCCCAGTATCACGGATGTCAGTCTTCAAAAGCTCATTGGCATTGGGCGGGGAGCTTTGTCAGTGCTGTTGCCATTGGCATTGGGCAGGGAGCTTTGTCAGTGCTGTTGCCATTGGCATTGGGCAGGGAGCTTTGTCAGTGCTGTTGAGGAGGGTTTGAACTAATTTGACAGGGGAATGGGTCTCAGAAAAAACAAATCAGTCTGGAAGGCTGAGAGGGAATGCTTAGAGGGAATGGAATTCTTAAAATGCATCCAGGAGAGATTTTTATGCCACTACGAAGAAAGTCCTACAAGTGGTTGAAGTTTCATTGGGGGAGCATTTTGATGACAGTGACCATAACTCAGAAGGATTTAAGTTGGTTATGGAAAGGGACAAAGATGAACCAGAAATTAACGTTCTGAATTGGGGGAAGGCCAATTTTACCAGGACAAGACAGGATCTGGCCAAAGTTGACCGGGAGCAGCAACTTGTAGGAAAATCCTCATCAGATCTGTGGGATTCATTAAAAAAGGAAATAGAGTATAGGGCCAACATGTTCCTGTAAAGGTGAAAGACAGGAGGCCCTAGAGGAGTATAGAATGTTACTTGAAATAGAAATTAGGAGTGAAGATGTGGCATGGAAAAACACGGGCAGGTAAAATAAAGGAAAATCCAAAGGTTTTTTATGGGTATATTAAGGGCAAAAGGATGACCAGGGAAAGAATAGGGTCCATGAGGGAACAATGTGGCAACATTTGTGTGGAGCCGGAAGATGTAGGTGAGGTTTGAAATGAGTACTTTGCACCTGTGTTCATTATGGAGAAGGACAATGCAGGTATAGAAATCAGAGAGGGGACTGTGTCGTACTTGAGATGGAGGCGGTATTAACAGTTTTAGCAGGCTTAAAGGTGGATAAGTATCCAGGCCCAGATGGGATGTACTCCAGGCTGCTATGGGAGGCAAGGGAGGAGATTGCAGAGGTTCTGCCAATTTTCAAATCTTCTCTGGACACATGAGAGGTCCCAGAGGAATGGAGGACAACTAATGTGGTACCATTATTCAAGAAGGGTGGTAGGGTTAAGCAGTAAATTACAGGCCAGTGAGTCTAACTTCAATGGTAGGGAAACTATCGGAAATAATTCTGAGGGACAGAATTAATCTCCACTTGGGAAAACGAGGATTAATCAAGGATAGTCAGCATGGTTTTGTCAAAGGGAGATCATGTCTTAAAAATTTGATTGAATTTTTTGAGGAAGTGACAAGGTGTGTAGATGAGGGTACTGCAGTTGATGTCGGCTACATGGACTTCAGTAAGGCTTTTGACAAGGTATCATGGGAGACTGATCAAGAAGGTGCCCATGGGGTCCAGGGCAATTTGGCAAATTGGATCCAAAATTGGCTTAGTGGCAGGAGGCAGAGGATGATGGTCAAAGGTTTTTTTTGTGACTGGAAGTTAGTGTCCAATGGTGTTCGCAGGGATTGGTGCTTGGTCCCTTAAATGTCTGTAGAGTACATTAACGATCTGGACATGAATGTAGGAGGTGTGTTTAGTCAGTTCACAGATAACACAAAAATTGGTGCTGGGGTAAATAGTGAGGAGGAAAGCTTTAGATTACAGGATGGTATTGATGGGCTGGCCACATAGGCAGAATAGTGGTAAATTTAATTTAACCCTGAAAAGTGCAAAATAATGCATTTTGTGTGAACGAACAAAGCAAAGGAATTTACAATATATCGTAGGAAGTACAGAGGATCAAAGGGACATTGGGTGCAGGTCCATCGATCCCTGCAGACAGGGCAGGGTGGTTAAGGCATATAGGATACTTGCCTTTATTAGCCAAGCCATAGAATACAAGAGCAGGGGGATTATGATGGAGCTGTATAAAATGCTGGTTAGGCCACAGCTGGAGTAGTTCTGGTCGCCACACTATAAGTGGTGATGACCAGAGGCGGCTTTCCCCTTTTGAGGGGGGAGAGCTGACTGGTGGTGATTTGACCTAAGGATCACCACACCTCAGGCAAGGGGCAAGGTTGACACGGTAGCACAGTGGTTAGCATTGTCACTTCACAGCGCCAGGGACCCGGGTTCGATTCCTGACTTGGGTCACTGTCTGTGCGGAGTCTGCACGTTCTCCCCGTGTCTGCGTGGGTTTCCTCCGGGTGCTCCGGTTTCCTCCCACAAGTCCCGGAAGGCATGCTGTTAGGTAATTTGGACATTCTAAATTCTCCGTGCACCCGAACAGGCGCTGGAATGTGGCGACGAGGTTTTTCACAGTAACTTGATTGCAGTGTTAATGTAAGCCTACTTGTGACAATAAAGATTATTATTAGGATGAGAAGGCAGGGCCTTCATGAATAGAACCCACACCCTGGCCTCACTCTGCATGACGAACCAGCTGTCCAACCAACTGAACTAAACAGGCCACACTATAGGAAGCTCCAAGAACACTCAACAAGCTCGACACCATCCAGGATAAAGCAATCCCACTTAATTGACACCCTTACACCACCTTAAAACATTCACTCCCTCCAGCACTGACACAGTGGCAGCCCTGCGTACCATCTACAAGATGCACTGCAGGAACTCGCCACGGCTCTTACGACAGCACCTCCCAAATCTGTGACCTCCATTACCGAGATGGACAAGGGCAGATGTATGGGAACACTGGCCCCTGCAGGTTCACCTCAAAGCTAGGGGGTTGGTTAGCTCAGTTGGCTGGTTTGTGCTGTGGATTGATGCCAACTGCATGGGTTCAATTCCTGTACTGGCTAAGGCCCAGCTTTCTCAACCTTGCCCCTCGCCTGAGGTGAGGTGATCCTCGGGTTAAATCACCACCAGCCAGCGCTCTCTCAAATGAGGAGCCCTTTGGTCTTCAGGGACTATGGTGACTTTCATTTAATTTCAATGCAGTCTCATCCCCATATTTTCCCAATGAATGCTGAAAACTAAGCATCTTACTCCCCCTACTGTTGAATTTAGTCATAGGAGAGTACATCCATGGTGAAATATATTGAGTCCATTCTTTGATTAGTGTACCCATCAAGTACTGATGAAGGATCATCAATCTGAAACGTTCGCTGTTTTTCTTTCTCTCCACAAACGCTGCCTGACCTCGTCTATCCCCAGCACTGTCCATTAATTTCAGATTTCTCACACCCAAAGTACTTTGCTTCTGTTCAACATCTATTGGGTTCAGAAATGAAAGTTGGCCAGCAGCCAGCAAGTTAAGTGTTGTGTGCATTCTTGTGTTTTAGTGTTACCTCACAAGCAGCCACGTGGCTGAGCAGGGGCACTTTAAAGAGGACGGTTTTATGTCACCATGCAGGCAGTCCAACATCGGGGGTTAACACCTTTTAAATAAAGCGCGACGTTTTATTTGAACCTCCAAACTTTTTTTTGTTTTATAGACCGGATTAAAAGAAAAAAAGACAAAACAAACTTTAAAAATGGAGAAAGTTCTAACCATTTACTTCATAATGGAATGAGATGAGAATGATTTAAATTGCTTGCTTTTTTGATCAGAGGAGTTGACTCGCATTGCATTAGTTATCACATTGTTAAAAACTGTTAAGAATTCCAGCCCTAACTTTCTGCAGGGAGTTTCGGGAACAATTAATATGCAAGTCCAGCAATCCGCTGAAATAGTAGGAAGGTTAAGGGTGAGATGTCATTTATGTGAAACAAAATGTGGAGCGGCTTACAGAGACTGACAAGTGGAGATCTGCAACCTGCGCTCTGTGTCCTGACCTTGCTTACCAGCTTGCGCATCAACAGCATGCTGTTATTTTCCCAGCAAATCTAGCCCAATATTTAGTTGATTGCTTAGGACGTTCCACAGATGAATATAAAGGGAAATTAGTCAATCTATATACGCCATGAATGTTAAGGTGACAGTGAAGGATATCCTCGTTTTAGAATCATAGAAGGTTACAGCTCAAGAGACCATTCGGCCTCTTATGCCTGTGTCACTCCCCTGCCTTTTCCCTATAGCTCTGCAAGCCATTTCCTTTTCAGATGATGATCCAATTCTCTTTTGCCTCCACCACATGCTCAGGAAGTGAATTCCAGATTCTATCCACCTGCTTTCCCTCATGTCCCCATTGCTTATTTAGGGCAGCACAGTGGCTTCACAGCTCCAGGGTCCCATGTTTCAATCCCGGCTTGGGTCACTGTATGTGCAGGGTCTGCACGTTCTCCCCATGTTTGCGTAGGTTTCCGCCAGGTGATCCGGCTTCCTCCCACAATCCAAAGATGTGCAGGTTAGGTGGATTGACCATGTTAAATTGCCCTCAGTATCCAAAAAGGTTAGGTGGGGTTACAGGGAGAGGGTGGGTTTAAGTAGGGTGCTCTTTCCAAGGGCCGGTGCAGACCCGATGGGCCGAATGGCCTCCTTCTACACTGTAAATTCTATGATTCTGCCAATTAACTTAAATCTGTGCCCTTGGATTCTCGATCTTTCCATTATTGTGAAGTCTCTCTCTCTCCATCTACTCTGTCCAGACCGTCATAATTTTTAATACCTCCATCAAATCTTCTCTCCAGACAACCGTCCCAACTTCTCCAATCTTTTGCACATAACAAATTCCTCATCCTTAGAACCATTTTCGTGAATCCTTTCTGCGTCCCCTCACATCCATTCTAAATTGTGGAGCCTTAAGGGCAGCACGGTGGCGCAATGGCTAACACTGTTGCCTCACAGCGCCGAGAATCCAGGTTTGGTCCCGGCCTCAGGTGACTGTCCGTGTGGAGTTTGCATGCTCTCCCCGTGGGTCTCACCCCCACAACCCAAAACAATGTGCAGGGTAGGTGAATAGGCTATGCTATATTGCCCATTAATTGGAAAAGTTAAAGAACCTTCCTCCAGCCCCAAATAATGTTCACCACGACCCCTTTCATATCCATGTTGCCACTGTCCCTTCCCCCCCCCCCCCCCCCAATGAGCTCTAACTTTGTTCACTAGTCTGTTGTGGGGCACTTTATCAACTGCCTTTTGGAAGTCCTTGTACAGCACATCAACATTACCTTGGAGTGGTTGATATGGGTAAACACAATGTACACTTAACACCTCAATGCAGGCTTTCCTACTTAACCTGCACTTGCCTAAGCGACTTACTTTGGTCCCAAATTGTTTCTATGAGCCTCCCCACCATTGAAGTAGTTGCTAGACATAATTATCTTAGCAATCAGCAGCATCCAAACAACGCAGAGCAACAGTCAACAAAACTAAGATGATAGTCAAATTAAATAATGATCAAATAGTATATCGTCTGGTCAGACCAAACTTCAAGTGTAACATTCAATACCAGTTGTTGAAATAAAGGAGGCAGACCATAAAGGATTCGTGAGACTGATCCCCAATATTGAAGGAATACTGAAAAATGTGTTTATCATCTGGAAAAACATGAATCCAGATGATTTGAAAGAGACAACTGAAATAGTTACAAGAATGATGATGGTAAATTAAATCGCAGAATACATGGTCATACCAGTTCAAATCCATAAAGGTTTTAGGCTTAGCAGGAGATCCTACAAAGCATGGATTCGATTTCCGGAAGGTAGAAACCATTTAAGAAACAGTGGGATGTTCTGGATGAACGAACATGGGGCCAAATGGCCATTCACATCTATTATTATCTTGTGCTCGCTGTCTAAATGCATATCACTGATATATTATAGGGCAGCACGGTAGCACAGTTGCTTCACAGCGCCAGGGTCCCAGGTTCGATTCCCGGCTTGTGTCACTGTCTGGGGTTACTGGGATAGGGTGGAGGTTTGGGGTGTTCTTTCCAAGGGTCGGTGCAGACTCGATGGGCTAAATGGCCTCCTTCTGCACTGTAAATTCTATTACAACAATCTGCATTTATGTAAAGCATCCCAAGGTGCTTCAAAGGAGCATTATCAGACGACAAAAAAAAGAAAAGTGACACGTGGACACATAGAGATGCTGGGGCCGGCGACGAAACGCCTGGCCAAAATAGTACATCTTACAAAAGGAGCTAAGAGATATTTTAAAGAGAGAATTCCAGAGCTTGGGCGGCTAATGGTATGGTCTAACATGGTGAAAGACCAGAATTGGAGTGGCGCAGAGTCATTGGAGGATTGCAGGGCTGGAGGTGGTTGGGAAAGAGGGAGAGGTAAGGCCATGAGGAGTTTGAACCCAAGGATGAAAATCCAAAATATAGGCAGTCAGACTGAACCAGTGTAAGCCCCTGCTACAGAGTATAATGTTAAAATTTAGTATCCCATTGTACCCTCCATCCCTACCACCCATTCTGCACCAGTATTCATTCATAAAAGGGAGACATGGGCTCTCTAGCGGCAATAGATAAATATGTCTCACCTGGAGATCAAGTTAACCTCATGTATGGTTGTTTGCATGTGCAAGTGGTAAAATGGTCAATACCCCAGCAATCCAATGATTGCTACTGAATAATATTTGGGATGTTGAGAAAGACAGGCCAAGCTCAACTACAATGCCATCTTATAGTTGAACAGAACATGAAATTTATCGTGTAGACTTGCACATCAAGAATGGTCACTTGCTTAAAGGTACTGGTACCTGTGGAACCAGGTATTACAAGCCAAGTGTAAATCACATTTGTAGGAAGGTACATGAAAACTTTGCAAGCGATACTGAGGAACATATTCCAGGAAGACTATATTGGTAGCACCCATAATGTGCAACTGCTCCACCATCAATTACTTGAAGAGAATTTCAAATGCATGTTATTAGTGAAAGATTGTCTGGCTGGATTCAATATTCACTTGGAAATTTGTAGCAAAGAACACTTATATTCCAAGGATTCAATTCACCAACTTACAACTGTACATTGTAAGCATGTAGTGGAATATCCAAAAGCATTTCAGAGCGGGGGAAATCAAATTTGACACTGAGCAAATGGAAAGAAGTGAACATAGGCCATCCATCTCCTCAAACCTGTCCCATCATTCAATGAGATCATGGCTGATCTGTGACCAAACTCCACATTCGGGGCAGCACAGTAGCATTGTGGATAGCACAATTGCTTCACAGCTCCAGGGTCCCAGGTTCGATTCCCGGCTTGGGTCACAGTCTGTGCAGAGTCTGCACATTCTCCCCGTACGTGCGTGGGTTTCCTCCGGGTGCTCCGGTTTCCTCCCACAGTCCAAAGATGTGCAGGTTAGGTGGATTGGCCATGCTAAATTGCCCTTAGTGTTGGGTGGGGTTACTGGGTTATGGGGATATGGTGGAGGTGTGGACCTTGGGTAGGGTGCTCTTTCCAAGAGCCGGTGCAGACTCGATTGGCCGAATGGCCTCCTTCTGCACTGTAAATTATATGAACTTTGTAAATATTACTTTGGCTCACATCCCTTAATATTTTGCTTAACAAAAATCTCAAGATTTAACATTGACAACTGATCGAGCTTCAACAGCGGTTTGTGGTGAGGTGGGGGGAGGGGCTGCGGCCATTCGGAGCCTGGCAGAACAGGGTCCGAGTGGTCTAGCCGGGGTGGAAAGTTGGGGGGAAGGAACCGAGGTTGGGAGGAGGAGTTTTACAAGAGGCAGTGGACGGGAGGAGCTGGAGACCTGCGGTGGGGGTGGGGGAGGAGCTGTGTAAGATTAAGGGTGACTACGGGTAATCCCTGATTCCTTTTTGTCATTTGTTTATGTAAACGTGCGGGTTGAGGTTCGGGGGTTGGTGGGCAGATGGGATCGTTGTTATTATGGGGACTGACATATCTTGCTGATTATTGTTTTTGTTGATGGATGTAAATGTGGGAGAAAATGTGAAAAAGGAGAATAAAAAAAATTTAAAGAAAACCCAAAAACAGCCGTTTGTGGGAGAGAATTCCAAACCTCTACCACCGTTTGAGTGAAGAAGTTCTTCCTAACATCTCACCCGAATGGTCTAGCTCTAATTTTTAGACTATGCTCCCTAGTTTTAGAATCTCCAACCAGTGGAAATAGTTTATCTTTATCTACCCTGGCTTTCCCTGTTAATATTGATCAGATCACTCCTCAGCCTTCTAAATTCTAGTACAAATAGGTCTAATTTGAGTAATCTCTCTTCGTAACTCAACCCCTGTAATCCAGGCATCATTTTTGTAAACCTGCGTTGCACTCCCTCCAAGGCCAAAATATCCTTCCTTAGGTGTGGTGCCCAGAACTGCTCACAGTGAAGCAAGGCAAAAGGTTTGGGGAGAATTCCAGAAAACACAACTGCACAATATAGGTGAACATTGGATCCTGCATAGTACACCAATGGTTCAGAAACAATCTCAGACTGACATCAAATCATTTACAGATTAGGTTCAATCTAAACAGAGTTGATGCCAAGAAAACTACTTCTCTGCACTGCGCACCGTTTGCAAAAATCTTTATTGCAAATTTCCTAACGAGACTATCAATTTTGAACAGTTCCATTTTATAAGTTTCCCAATTACAAAACAGTAGATCAAGATGGTTTGTTCATTCCAACAGAAAACAAGATTATTCGCAAATGTTTGTGGTCCGTGGCAACTTATCACGAGTTTTCTCTCTCAAATTGAGTGACCCTTTCTGTAAGTAATGTCAGTGTAACGAATTGTGTACATGCCAAATGTCACACCGCTACAAACATAGGTACCGCTATATACCAGCAGTACAGCTGTAGCCAGCAGAAAATCAAAACGGCCCAGTGTGAAACCATCACCTCTCTCTTCACATGCATTACTCATGCATCTTGTTGGTACCATCACAGACAGTATTCTGTTTCAGTACAATATCTTGTGTGTGATTTGATAGTAATGTATGTGGACGTGTTCTGGTTTATGATTGTTTTGGGGGGTGGGGGGGGCTCCAAGGGGGACAAGAGACTAGACCAAGTGTCTGGAACTGGGCCAGTCCACCACTGCTTGCTAGTTTCCTCATGAGGGTATTCTAGCCAAGCATTGCCAATTTACAACAGAAATTCTGTCTCTTCCCCTTCCTCAAGGTCCAAGAATAAAACTTCACTTAAACACACAATGAACTCACCACTAATCTTTCCATAGTGTAATCTGTCAGTTACTAATTTAACCAATTTAGGCAGATGAAGGGGAATCTACAGTAAAAGTTTAAAAAAAGTCTTAAATGCAATCTTCCAACTTGTTGTCACACTTGACCCATCCAGAAACACTGTAGGGCAAAAATATAAAAAAAAACTAAGTTTTCTCATATACAACTTAACTGAATTTAATTTAGTTATAAACCATGTCCTACCCAATGTGGGAATTCTGGCATTTGGAGTCTTATTCACAAAAAAAACAAAAAGAAATTTAAAAAAAGGTCAAGTCATACACAGTAAAGCATGTTATAATCACCAATTTTCAGGAATTAAAGCAACAGAATTAAATTATTCTCTCAGAAGACTGTAAATAGATAAGGCAGTAGTTAACACTCCTAAAGTTTCAAAGGAATACAATAGCACATTTACGGTGGTTAATGACTGAGGAATGACATTCTGTGAAGGTACTATATCTTCATAACCAATTTGGGAGCACAGGGCAAAAGCCTAGAAAAGGGCTCCTCTGTGTCCAAATCCAGTTCATTACAGTCTGCTGTAAAAAAAGGAAAAGGGAAACAAGGACCAGGAATATTTAATTTGCTTCAGTTTTTTCACTGGTCACTTCTTTCTTCTCGCATTCTTCCTCTTTGGTGGATTCTTTTTTATCTTCCTTAACGGTTAGCTCCTCTAGCTTTTCAGCAACTTTATCTGCACTTTCATTATCACCTGATAGAAAACAGACAACAGGCAGTGAAATGAGCGTCAAAAGGCTTCATGAATTCTATTAAAAATAATAATAATAATCACTTGTCACAAATAGGCTTCAATGAAGTTACTGTGAAAAGCTCCTAGTCGCCACATTCCGGCACCTGTTCGGGGAGGCTGGTACGGGAATTGAACCCGCGCTGCTGCCTTGTTCTGCATTGCAAGCAAGCCCACTGTGCTAAACCAGTCCCAGAAACTGGGAGATGTCCCTTCAACCGGGCCAACGGTTCCTCGGCTAAAACCACTAAAATAGATTTCTGGTCAATTATCGCATATCTGTTCACAGGACTTGGTATGCAAACAGGCCATCACATTGTCCTGCATTCTTTTGAAGTACAGTCACTGTTATTAATTTTTGGCATGGTGTTTGTTACTGGACTAGAAATCAGAAAGTGTGAATTCAAAGCCCACCATAACAGTTTCAAAATGTTAATGGAAATTTAAAAATCAGTTAATTAAACAAATCTAGAACAAACAGCATTAATAATGGTAACTGTGGAACTATCAATCATTGTTAAAAATCCAACTGGCTCGCTAATCCTTGGGAACGGAAAGCTGCTGTCCTTACTTGATGGTCTGCTGTATAAATGACTCCAGACCCACAAACAGAATGATTGGCTGCCTAGTCACTCAGTTGTTCTAAAGTTGCTATGAAAAGCTTATCACCCTCTTCTTAAGGGCAATTAGAAATGGGCCATAAATGGTGGACTGGCTAGCGATACCCACATCCTGTGAATGAATTAAAACAAAATAGTCACTGGCTGTAAAGTGCCTTGGGATATCCTTGAGGACATGATAGATATTATTCAAATACACGTTTGCTCTTTCTTTAACTCACAAGACAAACAAGAAATTCAAGAATATGATGCACCAACAGCAACAAAGAGGAAGGAATTGCGAATTTGTCCCCCATATTTTTTCCAGATCAACCTCTCAACCGTAAATCTATAGAGGGCAAAGTGGGGGAAAAGAAAGTCCTATAAAAATTGTTCCTCTAGTCAAGTTGTAGTTCAGGGAATCGCTGCATTACACTATTTGAAAGCGTTAATGCTATTCTTTATTCAGCAAGTGATTAAGAAGGTAGAACATTGCTGTTTACTGCAAAGGGAATGGAATATAAAAGTAGGGAAGTTTTTACTGCAGCTGTACACCACCTTGGCAAGAACACTTCTGGAGAACCATGTACAGTTTTGGTCATTCATTTTAAAATGGATTAATTGCATTCACAAGCAGTTCAGAGATGGTTCACTTGACTAATTCCTGGGATGAAGGGCTTATTTTACAAAGAAAGGTTGAACAAGTTGGGCCTAGAACATTTACACTATTCCCTCATCATTCATATATTTATCCAATGACCATTTAAATGCCCTTAATGTTGGTGAGTCCACTACTGTTACAGTCAGGGCATTCCACGCCCTTACTACTCTCTGAGTAAAGAACCTACCTCTGACATCTGTCCTATATCTATCACCCCTCAATTTAAAGCTATGTCCCCTCGTGCTCGACATCACCATCCGAGGAAGATGGCTCTCACTGTCCACCCTATCTAATCCTCTGATCATCTTGCATGCCTCAATTAAATCACCTCTTAACCTTCTTCTTTCTAAAGAAAATAACCTCAAGTCCCTCAGCTTTCCCTCATAAGATCTTCCCTCCAGACCAGGCAACATCCTGGTAAATCTCCTCTGCACCCTTTCCAATGCTTCCACATCCTTCCTATAATGCGGCAACCAGAACTGCACGCAATACTCCAAATGCGGCCGCACCAGAGGTTTGTACAGCTGCAACATGACCTCATGGCTCCGAAACTCAATCCCTCTACCAATAAAAGCTAACACACCGTATGCCTTCTTAACAACCCTCTCAACCTGGGTGGCAACTTTCAGGGATCTATGTACATGGACACCAAGATCCCTCTGCTCATCCACACTACCAAGAATCTTACCATTTGCCCAGTACTCTGTCTTCCTGTTATTCCTTCCAAAATTAATTACCTCACATTTTTCTGCATTAAACTCCGTTTGCCACCTCTCAGCCCAGCTCTGCAACTTATCTATGTCCCTCTGTAATGTGTTACATCCTTCCACACTGTCCACAACTCCACCGACTTTAGTGCCATCGGCAAATTTACTCACCCATCCTTCTACGCCCTCCTTCAGGTCATTTATAAAAATGACAACACATCATAAAAAATGACAAACAGCAGTGGCCCCCAAACAGATCCTTGTGGTACACCACTAGTAACTAGACTCCAGGCTGAACATTTCCAATCAACCACCACCCTTTGCCTTCTTCCAGCTAGCCAATTTCTGATCCAAACTGCTAAATCACCCTGAATCCCATTGGAATTTAGAAGAGTGGGAGGTGATCTTATTAAAATATAAGACCCTGAGAGGACTTGATAGGTTGGATACCTGGAGGATGTTTCCTCTTGTGGAGGACACAAAAGAGGTCTCCCTTTTAAGACGGAGATGAGAATTATTTTATCTCAGAAATTCATTAGTCTGCGAAATTCTCTTCCCCAAAAAACAGGGTTGTTTAATTTATTCAAGGCCAAGTTAAGATTTTTGATAGACAAGAGAGTCAGGGGCTATGGGGGCCACACAGGAAAATGTAGAGGAGACCACAAGCAGATCAGCCATGATCCTATCAAATGGCGTAGCAGATTTGAAGAGCCCAATGTTCCTCTAATTAACAATTGTAAATATAACCATGCACTTGTTTCTGTATGCAAATTATGTTGTTGATCTCACTAATGGATACGTTTGTGCAGTGCACCTTGAAAACTATCATCAAAATAGTATAGCACACCCACAGTACATGACTCGATAAACTCTCAGGTTTTGATGACATTAAATAAAAGTCATGAATGAAGGAGAATCATAGTACGACAACCTGTTAAAATACCTTTCATTTGATTTCACGCAACTTAAAATTAACATTTTTTCAAACTTCACTGTGTATTATTTGTAATTGCTTTTAGGCAGAGATCTACTCAAATTGTGAAAAAATTCAACACCTCAAATACCTGTCTAGGCATAAACAGCAAACAAAACGTTCCTATATTTCATGGCTGTATTCATACATTATAAGTTTGTCTATATTTTATTACCACCAGAGCTTGGAAATACACATTTATGCATACTTTCATAAAATGAACGAACCATTTTATTTGTTCAACATCAGGATGCAGCATCCACCAGCTGTTGCAGCTGACACACTGACTCTGGGGTGTAAATACTTCCCCCCCCCCCCCTTTTAAAAAAAATATAAATTTAGAGTACCCAATTCATTTATTCCAATTAAGGGGCAAGTTTGCGTGGCCAATCCACCGAGCCTGCACATCTTTGGGTTGTGGGGGCAAAACCCACACAAACATGGGGAGAATGTGGAAACTCCACACGGACAGTGACCCAGAGTCGGGATCGAACCTGGAACCTCGGCGCCGTGAGGCAGCAGCACTAACCACTACACCACTATGCTGCCCTTGGGGGTGTAAATACTTTTTAAAAGTCTTTTTATTGGCATTTCTCATATTTATAAAGTTTTTCTTGCCCGTGCCAATTTACTTTCGCTGCCCTCTGGATCGGCCTATAGTCCCCCCCACTGGCTTCAGCTGTGTTTTTCTTTTATTTTCCGGGAAAAGGGGGAAGGGTATGGGGGTGTAAATGCTGGACTGTATATTAAGATTTCACATTCTGCCTTCATAGAATCGATTGGAATTGTAAGGCAACTGGCAGAGATAATGAAACTGGCTGGAAACTCAAGTCACTTTTAATGGCACTCTAATAGCATTCTTTGACAAAGATCAAGTGAGCAGCATATTCATCCTCATGCTTTTTTTGCCAACCAGGTATTGCTTTAATTACCCTGGGATCAAACAGCAGAAAAAATGTCTGACATGGGTCAAAAGAAACAGCACTAAAACGTTGGGGCAGATTGTTTAAAACGTGCCTCTCATACGGATTTAACATTGTTGCTATTGACTGAAACACTTCTCTGCGGCAGTTCTCAAATTGGCAGCTTGAAAGTTGTCGCGATGCCACATCCTCAACCCAATCAATCAGATCAAATTGATCAATTTATTGTATATTTGGTGAACAGAAACTATCTGACTTTCAAAACAAGTCAAAAGCTTCTTAAACCTGCTTGCATTTTTTCGAGAATTGGATGACATCAAAGATTAGGGGGTGCTGGGGACTGTGTATATGGATGGTGACTGTGGGTGATTCCTAATTCCTTCTTTATTTGATGTTTGCGTTGACATGTGGGTTGTTGTTTGGGGGTTGGTGGGAGGATGGGATTTTTGTTGATAAGGGGATTGACATTGCATTTGTTTTCATTGATTGTTTGTTGGTGGGTGTAAATTTTGAAGAAAATGTGAAAACGGAGAATAAAAAGTATTTTTTTTAAAACCTGCTTGCATTCTCCGCCACAAATTTCACTTGGTCTTCATTGTCACTATGTTTTAATGGTAGCCATGATGTGGAGATGCCGGCGTTGGACTGGGGTGAGCACAGTAAGAAGTCGTACAACACCAGGTTAAAGTCTAACAGGTTTGTTTCGAATCACTGCTCCTTCACCCGAGGAAGGTGTAGTGCTCTAAAAGCTAGTGATTCGAAACAAACCTGTTGGACTTTAACCTGGTGTTGTATGACTTCTTACTATGTTTTAAGATTATGGAGTTCAAGCAAGGACTGTGTGACTGATGTAATTTCAAGCTCATCTGGCAGACAATCCTGTCTTTCATGATTTCCATGAAATCTTCGGGATTGCGAATTGAGTAGACACTGACTCGTAAGCATTTTATATTCTGAATATGTTGCAAGTTACATGGTGACTCACCTTTTAGTTGCATCTTCTCCTTGCATTCTTCAAACTTTGCCTTAAACTTCTGTGCATCTAAAAAGGAAAGTGAAAAATATTGCTAAGTTTCTTCACCTGAAACTGAGATGCATAAGCAATTTAACCATCCAGAATATGGTACACATTTTATATGTGTAAAGAACAATGTTCTGCAACAATTCCATTACAATCAATAATGCTCAATATCCTGAATACTCTGAGCAAAAATACAACATATTCAGTTATTGAAATCTGGTAGAATTTGGACGACGTCAAAATTCTGCGCAACTTGGTGAGCTAGATTCTTTCATGTAGGATACGAGACTTCTGAGAGCAGAACCATCCTATTTTTAAAAGGTACTAATCATTCTCCTACAATAATGCATAGGAGAGCCATGACCAAGCGTGACTTGTGTGTCAGGGGGCTTAGGCCTCACTCTATACTTTTAGAAAATATATATCATGGCTGATTTATAAAATCTTAAAAACTGGACAAAGGATTTAAAATAATTTTGGCTATGACCCAAACGAAAGGAACCTCCTGGAATTGTGAACAGTCACCACCTTGGTATCGCTGAAAATCATGACCCCTGTGACTGCAGAGATCAAATCCAAGGGAATCGTACAACGGCTATTTACATTTCTATGGCGAGCGCCGGCCGGAGACTACCTGGCTGATAGGACAAAAGGAACCTAAAATCTTTTAAATATTATTAATGGTTCAAACAGTAACCAACTTAAGAATCCAGACAAAGGAACATATTTCCATTATCCAAACCAAAGTGGATGAAGTGGGAGTCAAATCACATCCCACCCCACTGCCACGAGAACCAGTTTCACTGTGTAATGAACTGCGAAGCTCAGACTGCCATTTTCCATCTAGCAGGCAGAGGCAGAAAAAAAGGCTCTGTCCAGGGTTGAAGACCTGGCTCCCCACCTACAAGGTTTCTACTGGAATTTCTGTACCAGCACCTACAAGACTAATTCAACTTTATGTACCCATCCCATCGTGGAAGTCAACGTGACTGAAAAAATTATCAAGCACGGGTCTTCAACTGCCGACTCTGAAGGGATACGCCATTGGATTTAGATTCTGGATTCACATGGAAAATAATTCTTATTTTGTCGGAGGTCTTTGTCCTGTACCTCTTTCTTTTCTTTTGTCACCTTTATTCTAGGAGAGAAAAGGTCCCATTGCTACCTGCCTCCCCATTTGTGTGCAAATAAACAAACTCTTTTACAAAGAACAATACAGCACAGGAGCAGGCCCTTCGGCCCTCCAAGCCTGTACTGGTCATGATACCAACCTTTGCCCAAAACCCTCAGCACTTCCTTGTGCCGTATCCCTCTATACCCATCCTATCCATGTGTTTGTCAAGATGCCTTTTGAATGCCGTTAATGTATCTGCTTCCACAACCTCTCCTGGCAACGCGTTCCAGGCACTCACCACCCTCTGCGTAAAATGCCTGCCTCGCACAGCAACTCTAAACTTTTCCCCATGGACCTTAAACCTATGCCCCTTGTTCAGTACACCCCCATCTCGAGTTTACTGAGTCACTGTCTGTGCGGAGTCTCCCAGTGTCTGCATGGGTTTCCTCCCACAGTCCAAAGATATGCAGGTTAGGTGGATTGGCCATGCTAAATTGCCCTTCGTGTTCAAAAAGGTTACGTGAGGTTATTGGGAATCCCGGCCCTGGGAGACTGTCCGCGTGGTTTGCACATTCTCCCCCACAACCCAAAGATGTGCAGGTTAGGTGGATTGGCCACGCTAAATTGCCCCTTAATTAGAAAAAATAATAATTGGGTACTCTAAATTTTATTTTTAAAAAGGTGTGGTTATTGGGTTACGGTGATAATGTGGAGGTGTGGGGTTTAAGTGGGGTGCTCTTCCCAAGGGCGAATGGCCTCCGTCTGCACTGTAAATTCTATGTTCAGTTATTAATAGAGAATTGGATCACATGAAAACTTGGAGGTTGGGACATGTCACTGCCTGTGAAGGGGGAAAAACTAAAAATCCAAACACCGTGGTATTTACAGATGGATGGCGAGAGAAATCAGGGCTGTTTAAATTACCGCCGCTGGTCCATAACATTCGGATCTTTATAAAAACTACCCCCCGATTTATAATGGGAACTAATTAAGTAAATTGGTCATGCTTGATTACATCGTCCTGCCAATGGTGTAAGCCACTTTCCTAAACTCAGTTCTGAATTCCTATTGCGGTGGGAGTTTTTGACACAATGACATCAACCGTTGTATTCTCCAGTCAGTATGTTGCACCAGCTTGACAAAGCCTATAGCAGTGGGATTTGATTGAAGTACATATATTTGCAGGAATGGTGTGTGGTTTAGATTCTTGGAACATTTGGGAAAAACTGCTTTTGGGATCAGTCTTCACCACTTATTGTGGACACATTTGTGTATGTGCAATTTGCCCTATGAGCATTATAACATGCAATCCAATGAGAGTGCACGTGTTCAGCATTGGCTCATTTATCTGTGCTTGGTGGGGTTTATGTTGCTGTATGTATTAAATGTGATGAATCAAATAAAGGAAATTTAAAAAAAAATTAGTAGTCAACATTGAAGAGTCATTGGAAGACGCTTCACACAATTTAATAAACTTAAAAGCCAATTCAATTATCTTTGGTTTATCTTTAATAGACAAGCAGGTAATGGCACTATCACTAGATCTTTTTCTGGTTAGGGGTGTCCCTTCTAAAAGAGAGTGCAACAGAATATGTCTGATGGGCGTGGAAAGAATTAGGGAATCCAATGCATTTACCACCCTCCATGTACATGCAGCAGGACTGTATACGTTTTGAATTTGACATTGGTTTGCAACAGAGCATTGCTACATCTACAAGGCGCAAACAAATGTAAACACAGCCCAAAATAAACAGAGCACTTAGGGCAGCATGATAGCGCAGTCGTTAGCATTGCTGCCTCACGGCACCGAGGTCCCAGGTTCGATCCCGGCTCTGGGTCACTGTCCGTGCGGAGTTTGCATTCTCCCCGTGTTTGCGTGGGTTTCGTTCCCACAACCCAAAGATGCGCAGGGTAGGTGGATTGGCCATGCTAAATTGCCCCTTAATTGGAAAATACGAATTGGGTACACTAATTTAAAAAAATAAATAAACAGAGCACTTGAGATGCCACATCGTGGAATTGGCAATGATTATTCCTTTAGAGCCAATTTAAACATTAAGGACTGTCTTTCTCTACAGCAATGCTGCAGAAACTGCCATGCCAGATTGGGGCTCCTAAATCAGACCAGGTGAAGTTTAATCTAGTTAACCACCATCTTGCAAGACAGAAGGCTGCCACTGAGAATTTAAGCAACAGCCTGTTTTCAGCACCACTGATGGAGATCGCCCAAGATGAAAGTGGCATTTATTAACCACCCAGAGTTGCCCAAGGGCACCAAGAGTCAATCACAAAATGTAGGTCTGGAATCATACATTGATCAGGCCAGGTAGGGAAAGGTTCCCTTTCCTGAAATATACTGGCGAACCAGTAGTGCTTTTATGAAAATCCAGATGTGTGCATGGTTTTTCTTTCAGATACAAGCCTACAAGTTACCAGATTTTTAAAATTCAAATCACAATTATCCATGATAGGATTGAACTCACGACCTCCAGATTGGTAACTCAATGCCATAATTAGAATGTTTTGTAATAATGGCTTAAGTGGCAAATGTGTAGACTTTTCACTCGACTTAAATTGTTTTGTATTTCAGGTTTTGATTAAAAGACGTGCTGCTTTTATAGGTATCCCCTGATTTTCAGTCTACACATTTACCTTTTGTCTACATTTTAATCCTACCTCTCAACATTCTTGCACTGCCACCCGATGGATTTGTATTTACATTGCATACGGACTCTCAGCCCAATGTTAGTATAGGTGATGCATACGGACTCTCAGCCCAATGTTAGTATAGGCGATGTAATTATAGTAATTGTAATTTACTAATGACAGTCAAATGTCATTTTAAATGTTTATTGAAAACTTTTCATTATAAATAAAATGATAGAAAACATTTAATTCAAGTTACAATGACAAAGAACGCAACAACCTGATGGTTGGGCAGCACGGTAGCATAGCGGTTAGCGCAATTGCTTCACAGCTCCAGGGTCCCAGGTTCGATTCCCGGCTGGGTCACTGTCTGTGCGGAGTCTGCACGTTCTCCCCGTGTGTGCGTGGGTTTCCTCCGGGTGCTCCGGTTTCCTCCCACAGTCCAAAGATGTGCAGGTTAGGTGGATTGGCCATGCTAAATTGCCCTTAGTGTCCAAAATTGCCCTTAGTGTTGGTTGAGTGGGGTTACTGGGTTATGGGGATAGGGTGGTGTGTGCTTGGGTAGGGTGCTCTTTCCAAGAGCCGGTGCAGACTCGATGGGCCGAATGGCCTCCTTCTGCACTGTAAATTCTATGAAATCTATGAACCAAAAGTCCTAATTAACTTAACAACCCAAAACTAAACTCCTTAACATCTGACTGTAACTAGCTGTTTAAAAAAAGGGAATGAATGGCTGCCAACTTAGAGAGAACCCTTCTACCATCCCCCCAATGGTGTACTTGACCGTCTCCAAACGCAAGACTGACATGAGGTTACCCAACGATGCCGAGGCTCTGGACGGTGTACGAGACCTCCACTCAAGCAGAACTCATCTCCGGGCTATTAACGAGGCAAAGGAGAGGACATCCGGCTTCATCACTGGTGGGTCTGATAGCGCGAATCCCTAGAATCACATAGAATCCCTACAGTGCAGAAGGAGGCCATTCAGCCCATCGAGTCTGCTCTGACCCTTTGAAAGAGCACTCTACCTAGGCCCAATCCCTGCTCTAGCCCTGTATCCCAATCCGAGTAGCCTGCCTCCTCCGCCAAAGGGAGGAGAGACCTATCCATCACAAAAATGTCAAGCCCGAGTACTGCTGGGAGTAAAGGAGATATCACCACCTGGGTGCAAGAAAATACCAGAGTTGCTGCTCCATGGAAACCAACAATGCCATGGCCACCCCTGATGGAATCAGAGATTTGGGCCTGGACCGATCCATCCTGGGGCCCAGAACTGTTTGGAACACAGGCATTAACCAGGATCACCAAGGTGCCCGCCAACACCACCCTTGCCCCCAAAGACTACTCCGCCCAAATATGAATACAGAAAACAGTCAGGCGAACATAAATCAGTAAAACCTACTCCTAATAACCCTAACCCCAAACAGAACAAACACAAACACTGAACCTATTATTTAAAACAGAACTAATATAATGAGCTGCAGTCAACCCCTCAGCACCACTCCGGTTAGCTAACTCTTCGGTTACCACGGTGGCTCCTACGCAGAGTGAAGAAAACGGTTTACAGAAAAAAAAGCACAAAGTTAAAAAAAACCTTTAAACAAAGCACGCCAACAGGGAGCTATATATTTTCACGGCAGTTGCCCAAATTGCAAAACATTCAACCCCAGCAAGAACAGAAAAATGTAAACATGAACAAGATACCCCAACAATTCCACATGCCCATCCTCAATATCCAAAAAACTCATGCACCCCACGCTTCTTTACAAAGTTGCCTCCCCCAATGCATCAAAAGTCTTTCCGCTCAATTGTCACTCTTAAGCCACGCCAGGTACACCACCCGCTTTTTTGCCTGTTGCACTCCCACTTCCTAGTAAAACCTGATGGCATGGCCTTTCCATTTGCGATGCTCCCTTGCTCATCTCAGGACCCGCTCTATTTTTCTTGGAAGCCATGAAATTTCACGATTATTACTCGCGGTGGTTCGCCGGGACGGGATTTCTGTTGCCGTCCGCTGGGCTCGGTCCAGTCGGGAGGGGACAGGAGTCAACCCTCTCCCACCACCTTCCCAAATATTTCCGCAACATACTCTGTGGGTGTTCAGCCTTCCATCCCCTCTGGCAGCCCCACAATTCAGATGTGCTGCCTCCAGGAACAGTTCTGCCAATCATTCACTTTGGCCTTCAGTGCTTTATTCGTCTGGGCCATGGGACATCTCCGCTTCCAGAGGGGCAATCTGGTCATTAAGCCTCGAAAGAGCAACCTCCATTCCCTGTATCACGTCACCATGTGCCTTTCCATTTTGTTGGTCCTCTCCGACGCCAAATGAATGGGAGCCAAGGCACCATCCGCCAGTGCTTGCCAACTTCTGCCACCATGGTTCTAACAAGCAACTCAGCCGTTAGTGGAGTCGCCGGAGCCACAGAAGCTGCCTCCGCCATTTTTCCACTGACGAGCCCAAGAGGCCTCCGACTTAGTTGACAAATTTCTACTTTCAGGCTTTGTCCCCCTGGGCTTTCCAGGCATTTCACTTATGGAGGTACCGTAGCTCATTAAACAGGTGTGTTTTTAAACGAAAATACCGCCTGAAACTAAGCGAAAAGGACTAAAAGAGCAGTACCCCAGCGGAAGCCATGTCTTCCCCCTACAATATGCCACTGAAAATCCCAGTAACCGGTAAATGTCAACAACGTTTTAGAATATTTTAACATGAGCAGAGCGTCACAAATTTTTAATACATTTGATATGGAAGTTTGGTGGTCCACATAACAGTTGACCTTCTGCAGTGATAGCGTGTTGGTCAAAACCAATTTTAATTTTCCAGCAAAAGCAAGTTAAAGGGAAGGAGTAATAGAATCCCTAGAGTGCAGAAGCATGCCATTCGGCCCATCGAGTCCGCACCGACCCTTCGAATGAGCTACCCATTTACAACCCCCCACCCCTGTAACCCCATAACCTACCCTGCGCATCCCTGGACACTAAGGGGGCAATTTACCATATCCAATCCACCTAACTTGCACATCTTTGGACTGTGAGAGGAAGCTGGAGCCTCCGGAAAAACCCACGCAGACAGAGGGAGGAAGTGTAAACTCCACAGGCAGTCACTCAAGGCCGGAATTGAACCCAGGTCCTTGGTGCTGTGATGCAGCAGTACTAACCATTGTGCCAAAGAGAATGGATGAAGGGTGTGGGGGTAAAGAGATGAAAGAGGCAGAGAAGGGGCACTTGCTCATCAGACTGCATTACTACCTGTTAAATTGTCACTGCCACCGGTCTGGTCTCCACCAGCAGGAATATCTCACAGCCATTTTGGCACGAGGAAGTGCCCAACTTTTGTCCAGCAGTCTTCGTATATTTTACGTGAAATCCATTTTTGTCAGTTAAACCGTTCAGTCAAAAATTGTAATTATTCTACTCATACAAGTCACAAAGAGGAGCAAGTGACAAACGCGTCTCCCTACAATTTGCCAAAGTGCAGCCTGATTTTAATTTTTTACAATCTGGGCTGGTTACAATCACTGGATAGTACTCATACTGTGGAAGATGCAACAGACAATGAGATGTAGGAGCACAAGTAGGCCATTTGGCACATCGACTCTCCTTTGCCATTCAATGAAATCACGACTGATTTGATATAATCCTTAGCTCCACTTTATCCCCATAATCCTTGATTCTCTTGCTGATAAAAATCAGTTTCTCTCAGCATTGGACATACTTAACAACCCAGCCTCTACAAGCCTGGTAAAGAATTTCAGATTCACCAACCTCCGAGAGAAGAAATTCCTCCTCAACTCTGTCTTAGATGTGATGTGGAAATGCCGGCGTTGGACTGGGGTGAGCACAGTCAGAAGTCTTACAACACCAGGTTAAATTCCAACAGGTTTGTTTCAAATCACTAGCTTTCGGAGCACTGTTCCTTCACTTGAGGAAGGAGCAGTGCTCCGAAAGCTAGTCATTTGAAACAAACCTGTTGGGACTCTAAACCGGTGTTGTAAAACTTCTGACTGTCTTAGATGGACGACCCTTACTCTGAGATTATGCCCTCTGGTCCTAGATTCTTGCAGAAGGGGAAACATCCTCTCAGCATCTACCCTGTCAAGTCCCCCGAGAATCCTATATCTCAATAAGGTCACCTCTCCTTCTTTAGCACGTCAGTGATTCTAAAGATTGAGCTGGATCTCTGTCCTTTAGTGGCCATATTTGGGGTGCTGCAGACAGGTATGGGCACCAATATCCTGGTCTTCACCTCAGTGGTTGCTCGGAGGAGAGTATTGCTGGGGCAGAGTTCGGCGTCTCCACCTAGCACATCGGTGTGGCTGGGAAGATGGCTGTTTGAGGGGGGGGGGGGGGGGTTTAGGTTGTGTGAGGGCTCTGTTTTATGTATGTATGTGTGTTTATTCTTGTTATTTTATATTAAAGAAAATGAAAAATTTGAATACTTAAAACAGGAGGCCATTCGGCCCATTGAGTCTGCACCGGCTCTTGGAAAGAGCACCCTACCCAAACTCAACACCTCCACCCAACACCAAGGGCAATTTTGGACACTAAGGGCAATTTATCATGGCCAATCCACCTACCCTGCACATCTTTGGACTGTGGGAGGAAACCGGAGCACACGGAGGAAACCCACGCAGACACGGGGAGGACGTGCAGACTCTGCAGACAGTGACCCAAGCCAGAATCGAACCTGGGACCATGGAGCTGTGAAATAATTGTGCTATCCACAATGCTACCGTGCTGCCCTTAAGAACAAATAAATCTACACTATATAATTTTACTGTAATCCATGTATCTATCCAATAGCTGCTTGAAGGTCCCTAATGTTTCAGACTCAACTACTTCCACAGGCAGTGCATTCCATGCCCCAACTACTCTCTGGGTAAAGAACCTACCACTGATATCCCTCCTATATCTTCCACCTTAAATTTATGTCCCCTTGTAATGGTTTGTTCCACCCGGGGAAAAAGTCTCTGACTGTCTGCTCTATCTATTCCCCTGATCATCTTATAAACCTCTATCAAGTCGCCACTCATCCTTCTCCGTTCTAATGAGAAAAGGCCTAGCACCCTCAACTTCCAAAGCTTCCACATCCTTCCTAAAATGAGGTGACCAGAACTGTACACAGTACTCCAAATGTGGCCTTACCAAAGTTTTGTACAGCTGCATCATCACCTCACGGCTCTTAAATTCAATCCGTCTGTCAATGAATGCGAGCACACCATAGGCCTTCTTCACAGCTCTATCCACTTTCGAGTGGCAACTTTCAAAGATGTATGAACATAGACCCCAAGATCTCTCTGCTCCTCCACATTGCCAAGAACTCTACCATTAACCCTGTATTCCGCATTCATATTTGTCCTTCCAAAATGGACAACCTCACACTTTTCAGGGTTAAACTCCATCTGCCACTTCTCAGCCCAGCTCTGCATCCTATCTATGTCTCTTTGCAGCCGACAACAGCCCTCCTTACTATCCACAACTCCACCAATCTTCGTATCGTCTGCAAATTTACTGACCCACCCTTCAACTCCCTCATCCAAGTCATTAATGAAAATCACAAACAGCAGAGGACCCAGAACTGATCCCTGCGGTACGCCACTGGTAACTGGGATCCAGGCTGAATATTTGCCATCCACCACCACTCTGACTTCTATCGGTTAGCCAGTTCGTTATCCAACTGGCCAAATTTCCCACTATCCCATGCCTCCTTACTTTCTGCAGAAGCCTACCATGGGGAACCTTATCAAATGCCTTACTAAAATCCATGTACACTACATCCACTGCTTTACCTTCATCCACATGCTTGGTCACCTCCTCAAAGAATTCAATAAGATTTGTAAGGCAAGACCTACCCCTCACAAATCCGTGCTGACTATCCCTAATCAAGCAGTGTCTTTCCAGATGCTCAGAAATCCTATCCTTCAGTACCCTTTCCATGACTTTGCCTACCACCGAAGTAAGACTAACTGGCCTGTAATTCCCAGGGTTATCCCTAGTCCCTTTTTTGAACAGGGGCACGACATTCGCCACTCTCCAATCCCCTGGTACCACCCCTGTTGACAGTGAGGACGAAAAGATCATTGCCAACGGCTCTGCAATTTAATCTCTTGCTTCCCATAGAATCCTTGGATATATCCCGTCAGGCCCGGGGGACTTGTCTATCCTCAAGTTTTTCAAAATGCCCAACACATCTTCCTTCCTAACAAGTATTTCCTCGAGCTTACCAGTCTGTTTCACACTGTCCTCTCCAACAATATGGCCCCTCTCATTTGTAAATACAGAAGAAAAGTACTCGTTCAAGACCTCTCCTATCTCTTCAGACTCAATACACAATCTCCCGCTACTGTCCTTGATCGGACCTACCCTCACTCTAGTCATTCTCATATTTCTCACATATGTGTAAAAGGCCTTGGGGTTTTCCTTGATCCTACCCGCCAAAGATTGTTCATGCCCTCTCTTAGCTCTCCTAATCCCCTTCTTCAGTTCCCTCCTGGCTATCTTGTATCCCTCCAATGCCCTGTCTGAACCTTGTTTCCTCAGCCTTACATAAGTCTCCTTTTTCCTCTTAACAAGACATTCAACCTCTCTTGTCAACCATGGTTCCCTCACTCGACCATCTCTTCCCTGCCTGACAGGGACATACATATCAAGGACACGTAGTACCTGTTCCTTGAACAAGTTCCACATTTCACTTGTGTCCTTCCCTGACAGCCTATGTTCCCAACTTATGCACTTCAATTCTTGTCTGACAACATCGTATTTACCCTTCCCCCAATTGTAAACCTTGCCCTGTTGCACGCACCTATCCCTCTCCATTACTAAAGTGAAAGTCACAGAATTGTGGTCACTATCTCCAAAATGCTCCCCCACTAACAAATCTATCACTTGCCCTGGTTCATTACCAAGTACTAAATCCAATATTGCCCCTCCTCTGGTCGGACAATCTACATACTGTGTCAGAAAAGCTTCCTGGACACACTGCACAAACAGCACCCCATCCAAACTATTTGATCTGAAGAGTTTCCACTCAATGTTTGGGAAGTTGAAGACACCCATGACTACTACCCTATGACCTCTGCACCTTTCCAAAATCTGTTCCTCCACATCTCTGCTCCTATTGGGGGGCCTATAGAAAACTCCTAACAAGGTGACTGCTCCTTTCCTATTTCTGACTTCAACCCATACTGCCTCAGTAGGCTGATACTCCTCGAACTGCCTTTCTGCAGCTGTTATACTATCTCTAATTAACAATGCCACCCCCCCCACCTCTTTTACCACCCTCCCTAATCTTATTGAAACATCTATAACCAGGGACCTCCAACAACCATTTCTGCCCCTCTTCTATCCAAGTTTCCGTATGGCCACCACATCGTAGTCCCAAGGACCGATCCATGCCTTATGTTCACCCACCTTATCCCTGATGCTTCTTGTGTTGAAGTATACACACTTCAACCCATCTCCGTGCCTGCAAGTACTCTCCTTTGTCAGTGTTCCCTTCCCCACTGCCTCATTACACGCTTGGGCGTCCTGAATATCGGCTACCTTAGTTGCTGGACACACCTTCTCTGGACATCCTCTAATGCCAGTAGATCTTCCCTTAGATAAGGGCACCAAACCTGTTCAGTTTTCCAGGTGTGATCTAACTAGTGCCATGTATAGTTTTACAAGACGTTCCTATTTTTATACTCTATTCCCTTTGAAATAAAGGCCAACATTCCATTTGCCTTCCCCATGACATGCTGAACCTTGCAGGTGAGCTTTTTGAGTTATGCACAAGGATCCCCAAATCCCTCTGTGCTGCAGCTTTCTCCATTTCAATAATATTCCTTTAGTCTTCCTACCTCATATCATCGTACGTTATAATAAATCTGCCAAACTATTTTCACACTCACTTAACCTCCTTTCTATTCCGCTGTAGACTCTGTGTCATCCTCACCACTTGCCTTCCCACCATTTTTTGTGTCATGTGCAAACTTAGCAATGCTACATTCACTTCCCTCATCCATGTCATTACTAATTGAGCCTCAACACTGGTCCCTGTTGCACTCCACCAGTTACAGGTTGCCACCCTGGAGGTGTCCCCCTTATCCCAACTCTCGGTCTTCTATGTTTCAATTTTTTTAAATTTTTTATAAAAAGAGTACCCAATTCATTTTTCCAATTAAGGGACAATTTAGCGTGGCCAATCCGCCTAGCTTGCACATTTTTGGGTTGTGGGGGTGAAACCCACGCAAACACGGGGAGAATGTGCAAACTCCACATGGACAGTGACCCAGAGCCGGGATCAAACCTGGGACCTCGGCGCCGCAGTGCTAACCCACTGCACCACCGTGCTGCCCTGGTCTTCTATGTTAACTAATCTTCTATCCATGCTCATATGCTACCACCAAGTAACCTTATCAAATGCTTTGTGGAAATCCAAAACTATTACATCTATTTTATCTATCTTGCACGTTACCACCTCAACATTTTTTCCCCCCAATTAAGGGGCAATTTAGTGTGGCCAAGTTATGCCCTGCACATCTTTGGGTTGAGGGGTTGAAACCAATGCAGAAACAGGAAGAATGTGCAAACTCCAGTGACCAGGATCGAACCCAGGTCCTCGGCGCCGGAATTTTAACCACTGCACTACCGTGCTGCCCACCTCAAAATAATTCCAATAAATTTGTCAGGTATGAATTATCCTCCATGAAGCCATGCTGACTCTGCTTGATTAGATTGTGTATTTTTAAATGCTCTGCTATTATATTCCTATTTTCCTATTCAATCCTGGTTAAATGTATAATTTTATTTGTGTTTACTGGAGTAAAAGTCATGCCTGCAGACAGTTTATTTCCAATCCAAGTACTTACTTTCTTTATTCAAGAATCGGATAGCCAAAAGCTCAGGTTTGGGTTCTTCATCAGCAAAATCAGCAGGTGCATTCCAGACCCATGCCCGGTCACTACCTACATTAGGCCTTAGTTCCATTGTAGGTGTAACTAGAAAGAAGGAACACACAAAATTAGTGTTTCACTTATTAAAATAAACAATTGCCATTTGTTTATCATACAGCAATAGATGCATTTTCATTTGGTCACTTGTATCAAATATTCTGGAGCAACAGGTCGCAATTTAGTTCTTCAGTTTTAGTTTTTGAATGCAGAATTAAACTAAAGAACTAAAATAGGTGGGCAGCACCCTAGCATAGTGGATAGCACTGTTACTTCACAGCCCCAGGTTCGATTCCCGGCTTGGGTCACTGTCTGGGCGGAGTCTGCACGTTTTCCCCGTGTCTGCATGGGTTTCCTCCGGGTTCCTCCCACAAGTCCCGAAAGACGTGCTTGTTAGGCAATTTGGACATTCTGAATTCTCCCTCGGTGTACCCGACAGGCGCCGGAATGTGGCGACTAGGGCCTTTTCACAGTAACTTTATTGCAGTGTTAATGTAAGCCGATTTGTGACAATAAAGATTATAAAACTAAATTCATCACTCTTACAAACAGCAGCTTCTTCTTTTAATTCTCAAGGTGGTGGCTCCTTCCACCCGGCAGATACCTCATTTTTATGTCCATTCTTTATGTGAACCAAGCAGAGTTTGTATTGACAAGCTTCTAGGCAAATCTGGTTTCACTTGTGCATTTCAAACTCAGTCGCCAGGAAACAGAAAGCAGCAGGACTCATGGCTAAATGTTGACCAGTACCCAACCCGAGGCAACCAGACAATTCCTGAGAATAGCCAATTCATGCAGACCACAACTGGAAGCTGGTCTGTGGCTTAGTGCACTTACTGATCTAGTGAAAGCTTTAGGAGATTCCTGGGAGACTTCCAAGCAAAAGCCACATAGTTTTTCCCAACTAAGCGAAATCTGACCAACTCAACCTTTTGCGCTCCATGTTCTGTTTGTTGCTTTTGTGAAGGTTTCAGAGGACATTTAGTTGGGGGCCTCCAATCCAGAGAGCGCCCCACTATTGCGGTTCCGTCTGGTCCCTGTTTGTGGGGACCAGTACCAAACGGCGCTTGCCCGAGGTTTCTGAGGCGAAGGGGTTGAATCCCAAAGGCTTGGGAATCTGCACATTAGTGAGGTTTATTGCCTCACTATAATATATAGATTTGCTAAAAGGTGATCCCGCCCATTATGGGCGGGACACACATCACAACATCTCCGTCTCATGAGATTGCTTTGAATCTAGCGAGATGTTGCAAGCTGGGTAGATCCTGGGAGTAGGGTCCCTCTGGCTTTCAACGGCCAAGCTGGGCTGCGATGAGCTGCTTCCCCAGTGCAGCATGGCCATTGGATCACACCCAGTTTCTATTTCTTTCCATCGGAGTAGTCAAAATATTTTACGTTAGGGGCAGCACGGTGGCTAGCACTGCTGCCTCACGGCGGCGAGGTCCCAGGATCGATCCCGGCCCTGGGTCACTGTCTGCGTGGAGTTTGCACATTCTCCCAATGTTTGCGTGGGTTTCGCCCCAACACAAAGCTGCGCAGAGTAGATGGATTCGCCACACTAAATTGCCCCTTAATTGGAAAAATAAATTGGGTACTCTAAATTTATATTAAAAAATATATATTTTACTTTAAAGGGACACCCTAACACATTAAGCCTTGGCTACTAATTACCCAGCAGCTTCTGAAGTGCTAACAATAGCAGAAACATAATTCTTTCTCATGGGAAAAGAATGCAGCAAGTCAGAGCCATAAAACCTGAAGATTGGGCTGCATGGTGACACAATGGCTAGCATTGCTGCCTCACAGCATCAGAGACCCAGGTTCAATTCTGACTTTGGGGTGACTGTGTGGAGTTTGCACATTCTTCCCGTGTCTGTGTGGGTTTCCTCCAGGTGCTCCGGTTTGTGGCCACAGTCCAAAGATGTGCAGGTTAGTTGGATTGCTGATGCTAAATTGCCCCTAGGTGGGGTTGCATGGGTAGGGTGGGGGATTGGGCCTGGGTGCGGTGCTCTTTCAGAGGGTTGTTGCAGACTCTTATGGGCCAAAAATCTCCTCCTTCTGCATTGTAGGGATTCTATGAAAATATAGCACGACAAAGAATGACCTGAATAAGGCCTTTTATATCAGACCGGTTTATGTACACAAGAGGGTTTACCATATGCGATGAGTAGCTTACACCAGTGATTCTCAAGTGGGTAGGGTGGTGGTGAGAAAGTTTTAAGGGGCCTGCCAAAAAACTCCAGAGAATGTATAAGAAAAATGTTTTGTGGTAATGAATCAACTAGAATCTGAGTGGGGACAAATGATGATTGAGATACATTGTCAAGGTGGTTGAATCGGAGACAGCAGAAAGCAAACTGCCCATGCGGAGAATGGTATTTGGACGAATGGGAGACCCCAAAAGGGAGAGGCTATAGGACAAAGAAAAAGACAGTATGTCTTTGCTTGGCAAACCACACTGCCAAAGGAAGAGGCCATGACTTAAAACGATTAATCTCTTGCTTTCCCAGTGTCAGGATTATGTGCGCAAAATCATTTGGCAATCTTCTGTCTTCATGTATCCTTTGCGCTTTTGATTTCTTCTAATTCCATCCCTTGCATGTGACTGTCTCCTCACAAAACACTGTCAGCTGTATCATTGAGAACTCAAATTCTGTCCAGTGCTATATTTATATAGTATAAGCATAATTTAAAAAAGCTCAAGGTACAAAGAAGTTGTGAATTATAAGAATAATCACGTGAGATATGTTATGTCAATGTGGAGAAAGGAGAATCTCAGCCCAAGAGGAAAACTGGATGACAGTGGCAGTCAAGTGATAATACTCAAAATGTACCTGTACTACAGGGTCCATGGAATTTCTGTGAGGGATCCTTCAGAAGCAAAAAAGGTTGAGAACCCCGGACTTACACAATCACTGGAATTTTTTTTCTAAAAGACTCTAAGATGACTGCAGTCAAATTGAAAGGTTAAATTTAGAGCAAGGGACCTACGATAGTGATTTGCACAAATTTTGAGAGTTTTATCTCTCCTCATCAGAAGGCGAATCGTCCCCCTTTCCTTATGCTTCAGCAACTTGACATCCCCAGTTCCTCGTTCCTTCCACTCAGGAGGATCATTCTCTGATGCGTATCTAAAGAGTTTTGCACGCCTGGTGAAATAAAAACAAGATTAGGCCAGTTTATATCTTACCATTTTACTTCTCAAAGCAGTTACTGATGGCCATTATCCACTTTATACCTTTTTATTTCAGAGAAGGGAACAAAGTGGTAGAGTAGTTCAGCATATTATCCTTTCCTCTGCTGTGGAGTCCAGCAAAATAAAAGACACCAACTGAAATGGGTCTGGAAGGATCCTGAGCACAAAAGATTTCTTCTTCTCGGTGTTATTTCTTACCTCCACCATATGGATTCTAAATCTTTCAATCCAAAATAACTTTTCGCTATCGTACTTATTCCACCTCGTACAAACAAAGCTACCCCACCCCCTTTCCTTACGAAAAGTCACATATCCCTAAATATTTAGTCCCAAGTTTTGATCTCCTTATAGCATCTCTGTAATGGCTATAAAATCACACCCATTAACTTCAATTTGTGCCACCAATTTATTTATTTTATGCTGAATATGATATGCATTTATGTGCAATTAATTTTGCCTTTTTAACCCCCCCCCCCCAATTTGCTGCTTTAAAAAATGTTTGTATACCCTGTCCCTTTCTGGGTACCATTGCCAAAATTGCTTCCTGTGCATTCCCTCTAATTAGTTTATAAGCTCTCTCTACTTCCCTATTATGCAGTTTGCACTTGTCCCAGCACAATTCAATTACAGGCAACTGCACATTCCCTACTTTCTCCAGTACGACTGTCAGTGCCCCTTGAACCCAGTTCTCCCATACCAGTCTTTGAGACACATCTCTCTAATTTATGTACCCTATGCCAATTTGCACAAGGCTCAGGTAATAATCCAGAGATTATAGCCTTGGAGAATCTGTTGTTTAATTTAGTGCCTAGCCCCTCAAACTCTCAATGCAGAATCTCTTTCCTCATTCTACATATGCCGATGACACCTACATGGACCAGGACAAGGGGATCCTGCCCCTCCCACTGCAAGTTCCTCTCCAGCCCGGAGATGCCCTGAACCCTGGCACCAGGTGGGCCACACAGCAGCTTGGACTCTGGCTTTTTGCTGTAGCGAAGTGTCAATTCCCTTCACTATACTGTCATCTATTACCACTACATTCTTATGTGGCTTCCTATACCATGGTCAGTCAGCTCATACACACTGCAGTCCCCACCATTCAAACAAGCTAAGAGAACCTCAAACCTGTTGGGACAATTGCAGAGGTTGACATGCTTGCACTCTGGGTACCCTTAACCGCCTCAGTTGCAGTCACACCCCCCCGTCCCTGACCACTTTCCAATCCAGGAGACTCTATCCTACTGCCTCCTCAATTAAAGCACCCTTGGCGGCACGGTAGCACAGTTGCTTCACAGCTCCAGGGTCCCAGGTTCGATTCCCAGCTTGGGTCACTGTCTGTGCGGAGTCTGCACATCCTCTCCATGTCTGCGTGGGTTTCCTCCGGGTGCTCCAGTTTCCACCCTATCCAAAGATGTGCGGGTTAGGCAGATTGGCTATGCTAAATTGCCCTTAGTGTCAAAAAAGGTTAGGTGGGGTTACAGGGACAGGGTGGTGGTGTGGGCTTAGGTAGGGTGCTCTTTCCAACGGCCGGTGCAGACTCGATGGGCCGAATGGCCTCCTTCAGCACTGTAAATTCTATGATAACTCTCGTCCTCCCCAACATGTCGCCGTGTCCGCAGTTATTCAGGAGCTTCCACAGGCTGCAGCCTTGATACATCACATGTCCTGCCATCTTTAATGTGATTTAAATAATTAATTTAATTATTTCTGGAGCTTTTAAAATATTATTTCAACTGACAAAACAATTCCTATTCCATTTTAAACCGTAGAAATGGAATAAACTATACACTTATTAGATACTCAGGTCGTTACTCCTGCAGCAGGGTGAGGCCACTTTCTGAAGAGTGTATAGAAAGCCAAAAGCAAAGTAGCACCTCTTTGATCCAAATTCCCAAATATACTCACTCGGGCTGTCTCTCACTCAGGACATGGCCGCTCCTACACCTTGCCCGCCAGAAATATTAACTCAATATTCACCTCATTTTTGCCTTCTTAATCGCCTGTTGCATCTGTAAACCAACTCATTTGCGACTCATGCACTAGGACACCCAGGTCTCTCTACATAGCAGCATGCTTCAATATTTTAGCATTTAAATAATAATTCCTTTTGCTGTTATTCCTACCAAAATGGATAACCTCACATTTGTCAACATTGTATTCCATCTGCAAGACCTAGCTCATTCACTTAAACGATCCAAACCCCTCTACAGATGTCCAGTGTCCTCTACACTTTTTGCTTTACCACTCATCTTAGTGTCGTCTGCAAACTTGGACACATTGCACTTGGTCCCCAACTCCAAATCATCTATGTAAATTGTGAACAATTGTGGTCCAACACTGATCCCTGAGGGACACCACTAGCTACTGATTGCTAACCAGAGGAACACCCATTAATCCCCACTCTTTTGCTTTCTATTAATTAACCAATCCTCTAGCCTTGCTACTACTTTACCTTAACGGCATGCATCATTATCTTATGCAGTAATGTTTTTGTGTGGCACCTTGTCAAAAGCTTTCTGGAAATCCAGATATACCACATCCATCGGCTGCCCGTTGTCTACCGCACTGGTAATGCCCTCAAAAAATTCCACTAAATTAGTTAGACACGACCTGCACTTTATGAACCCATGCTGCATCTGTCCAATGGGACAATTTCCATCCAGATGCCTCACCATTTCTTCCTTGATGATAGATTCCAGCACCTTCCCTACTACCGAAGTTAAGTTAACTGGCCTATAATTACCCGCTTTCTGCCTACCTCCTTTTTGTTTAAACAGTGGTGTGACGTTTGCTAATATCCAATCCGCTGGGACCACCCCAGAGCCTAGTGAATTTTGATAAATTATCACGAGTGCATTTGCAATTTCCCATGCCATCTCTTTTAGTACCCCAGGATGCATTCCATCAGGGCCAGGAGACTTAAAACATGGAGCATAGAACAGTACAGGCCCTTCAGCCCAGGATGTTGTGCCGACCATTTATCCTAATCTAAGATCAACCTAACCTACACCCCTTCAATTTGCTGCTGTCCATGCGCCTGTGTAAGAGTCGCTTAAATGTCCCTAATGACTCTGACTCCACCGCCTCTGCTGGCAGTGCATTCCACACACCCACCACTCTGTGTAAAGAACCTACCTCTGACATCTCCCCTATACCTTCCTCCAATCACCTTAAAATTATGTCCCCTTGTGACAGCCATTTCCACCCTGGGGCAAAGTCTCTGGCTATCCACTCCTCTCATCACCTTGTACACCTCTATCAAGTCACCTCTCTGCCTTCTTCGCTCCAGTGAGAAAAGCCCTAGCTCCCTCAACCTTTCCTCATAAGACATGCCCCCCCAGTCCAGGCAGTATCCTGGTAAATCTCCTCTGTACTCTCTCCAAAGCATCCACATCCTTCCTTTAATGAGGCGACCAGAACTGGACACAATATTCCAAGTGTGGTCTAACTAGAGTTTTATAAAGCGGCAGCAAAACCTCGCCGCTCTTAAACTCAATCCCCCTGTTAATGAAAGCCAACACACCATACGCCTTCTTAACAACCCTATCAACCTGGGTGGCAACTTTGAGGGATCTTTGTAAGTGGACCAAGATCCCTCTGTTCTCCACACTTCCAAGAATCCTGCCTTTAACCCTGTATTCAGCATTCAAATTCGACCTTCCAAAATCAATCACTTCACATTGATCAAGGTTGAACTCCATCTGCCACTTCTCAGCCCAGCATTCTGTCAATGTCCTGTTGTAACCCGCAGCAACTCTCAACACTATCTACAACTCCACCAACCTTCGTGTCATCAGTAAACTTACTAACCCATCCTGCCACTTCCTCATCCAAGTCATTTATAAAACCCACAAAGAGCAGAGGTCCCAGAACAGATCCTTGCTGGACACCACTGGTCACTGACCTCCAGGTGGAATACTTGCCATCCACTACCACTCGCTGTCTTCTTTCGGCCAGCCAATTCTGTATCCAGACAGCCAAATTTCCCTGTATCCCATGCCCCCTAACTTTCTGAATGAGCCTACCATGGGGAACCTTATCAAATGCCTCACTGAAATCCATATACACCACAACCACTGCCCGACCTTCATCCATGTGTCTCGTCACATCCTCAAATAATTCAATGAGGCCTGTGAGGCATGACCTGCCCCTCACAAAGCTATGCTGACTAGCTTTAATCAAACTACGTTTTTCTAAATAATCATATATCCTATCTCTCAGAATCCTTTCTAATATTTTGCTCACCACAGAAGTAAGACTGATGAGTCTGTAATTCCCAGGGATTTTCCCTATTCCCTTTCTTGAATAGGGGAACAAAATTCACCTCCCTCCAATCATCCGGTACTACTCCAGTGGAGTGAGGACACAAAGATCATCGCCAATGGCGCAGCATCTCCTCCCTCCGCTTCCCATAGTAACCGTAGGTATATCCCGTCAAGCCCAGGGGACTTATCCTGATGCTTTTCAAAATTTCCAGCACATCCTCCTTCTTAATATCAACAATCTTATTGTCTACCTTTAACCCCATTAGCTTGTCCATCACTACCCCCTTAGTGATGACAATCGTCTCATGGTCCTCACCTGTCACAGCCTCATTTCTATCAGTCACTGGCATGTTATTAGTGTCTTCCCCTTTGAAGACCGACCCAAAAAACCTGTCCAGTTCCGATTATTAAATCTCCCTTCTCATCCTCTAAAGGACCAATATTTACCGTAGCCACTCTTTTTTTTGTTTTATATATTTGTCAAAACTTTTACTATCTGTTTTTATATTCTGAGCAAGTTTACTCATAATCTATCTTGCTCTTCTTTATAGCTTTTTTGTAGCTTTCTGTTGCCCCCTAAAGGTTTCCCAATCCTCTCGTCTCCCACTAATCTTTGCCACTTTGTATGCCTTTTCCTTCAATTTGATACTCTCCCTTATTTCCTTAGATATCCATGGTCGATTTTCCCTTTCTACCGTCCTTCCTTTTTGTTGGTATAAACGTTTGCTGAGCACTGTGGAGGGTTCTCCACTTTTCCTCAATTGTTTCACCATAAAGTCTTTGCTCCCAGTCTTCTCTCATCCCATTGTAATCGCCTTTGTTTAAGCACAAAACACTAGTGTTTGAATTTACCTTCTCACCCTCCATCTGTATTTTAAATTCCACCATATTGTGATCGTTCCTTCCGAGAGAATCATTAATCAATCCTGTCTCATTACACAGGACCAGATCTAGGACCGCTTGTTCCCTCGTAGGTTCCATTACATACTGTTCTAGGAAACTTATCGCGGATACATTCCATAAAGTCCTCCTCAAGGTGGCCTTGACCGACCTGGTTAAACCATCGACATGTCGATTAAAATCCCCCAAGATAACTGCTGTACCATTTCTACATGCATCAGTTGAAAATGAAATTAAAATTGCTTGTCACAAGTAGGCTTCAAATGAAGTTACTGTGAAAAGCCCCTAGACGCCACATTCAAACGCCTGTTCGTGGAGGCTGGTACGGGAATTGAACTCGCGCTGCTGGCCTGCTTTAAAAGCCAGCTATTTAGCCCTGTGCTAAATTCTTTGTTTATTGCCCATCCCAACGCAATGTGGCCTATAGACTACTCCGATCAGACTTTTTCGCCTTACTATTCCCGATTTCCACCCAAAATGGTTTCAACCATATCCTCCATAGAACCGATGTCATCCCTCACCACTGCCCGAATGTCATCCTTAAATAACAGAGCTACGCCACCTCCTTTACGTTCCGAATAGTTTGATACGCTTGGATATTTAATTCCCAGTCGTGAACATTCTTTAACCATGTTTCAGTAATGGCCACTGAATCAGTCATTCACGAGATTAATAATAACAACCATCAACTGATTTACTTTATTCCGAATACTACGAGCATTCAGGTAAAGTACACTTATGTTGGCTTTTATACCTCCGTTTTGAATTTTAACACCTATATCAGTAACCTCTAAGTTATTTTTCCTTTTAACGTTTCTCCTAATTTTCCTTACTGTTGAACCCATATCTTCACGTAATAACCTGCTGCTTCGCTTTCCATTTATGTTTTTCCTTCCCATTTTATTCCGTTTAGTATTATTGGGCCTATTCACTGTGCTCTCCTCAGTCACTACCTTGTACTGTGGCCCTTTTTTGTTTTTAGCTATAGCTTCTCTGCCTTACACTTTCCCCCTTATTGCCTTCAGTCCCCGTTTTTACTTCCCTCCGTCTTCCTGCTGGTTCCCATCCCCGTCACATTAGTTTAAACTCTCCCCAACAGCACTAGCAAACATCCTCCCATGGATATTAGTTCCAGTCCTGCCCAGGTGCAGACCGTCCGGTTTGTAGTGGTCCCACCTCCCCCAGAACCAGTTCCAATGCCCCAGGAATTTGAATCCCTCCCTCTTGCACCATGCATTCATCCTACTATCCTGAGATTCCTACTGTGACTAGCTCTGGGCACTGGTAACAATCCTGAGATTACTACCTCAGAGGTCCTCCTTTTTAGTTTAACTCCTAACTCCCTGAATTCAGCTTGTAGGACCTCACCCCTTTTTTTTTTAAACCTTTATCGTGTGTGCCTATATGCACGACAGCTGGCTGTTCACCCTCCCCCTGCAGAATGTCCTGCAGCCGCTCGGAGACATCCTTGACCCTTGCACCAGGGAGGCAACATACCACCCTGGAGACTCGATTGCGTCCGCAGAACCGCCTGTCTAATCCCCTTACGATTGGGTCCCCGATCACTATAGCCCTATTCTACTGCCTGCCCTCCTGCGCAGCAGAGCCAGCCACGGTGCCATGAACCTGGCTGCTGCTGCCTTCCTCTGGTGAACCATCTCCCACATCAGTGTCCAAAACGGTATATCTGTTCTGCAGGGGACACCTGCACTGCCTTCCTACTCTTGCTCTGTCTTTTGGTCACCCATTTTCTATCTCCTTCAGTAATTTTCACCTGTATGTGACCAACTCAGCGAACATGCTATCGATGACGTCCTCAGCATCGCGGTTGCTCCAAAGTGAGTCAATTTTTCCACGTTCTCACTTTCCAGATAAAATTGAGTCAAAGCAGAGCCAAGCCAGAATTGTGAAAAATTGGAAGGCCAAATACAAGTCCAAGACAAAGAGATACCTGATCAAGTCAGAAACAGGCGGGTTACAAAACTATGCATCATACAGCACCAAGCTAACGGCAGAGAAAATCACCATCAGTCCACCAGGAGTCAGACTGTTAGCCACTTGATGTGTACTTCATTACATATTACTTACATTCTGAAAAGTTCCTCCTCATCTTCTTCCAATGTTTTTACCTCTTGTTCAGGAAGAGAAACTATTGGTTCAAAGTGGGGGTCGTGGTTGGAATCTTCAGTCACATTCTCTACAGAAGTGTCATGGTCTCCTATTTCCTGGGGAAAGACAAAAATATACAATGGAAACAAGTATTTTTCAAGCTATTGTAAAGTATTAAATGGTTGGTACATTAATTTTGTTGGTAATAAAAATAATTCCCCACTGGACAATTTAGGGGTACTTTCTCTGTTATATAGGATGATAAACAAATGTTGAAACTACACATTGTTACAGGACAGCGGTTATGAATATGATGTTTTATAAGACGGTTATGTTTTAAACCATCTCTTTAATTCCAGGTAAAATTGAGTAATGAAGAGCCATGTGATCCACGAGTTGTGCCCTCCTAGCCTGTGTGGCTTGGTTCTTCTGGATACCCAGGGCTGGTTAAATGCTATTGAATTGCACAGGTTTAACACGTGGAACCAAATGTAGAAGCATGGAATTCTTGTAATCACAAATGGTAGGTCCCAAAAATGTTGAACAGAAACAGAAAAAGGGATACTGGGAAACAACAGCAAGTGTGAGCAACAGGGAAAAAGTTGTTCGGGATTTCGTAGAAGGCCAAGGAAAACAGTGTTGATGGATTCTGGACATTACAACCCAGTGAAATGTGGAGGTGGACCAATTGGGCTGGAAATTAGCACATTTCGGTGAAGAGTGTGCTTAAACGCGACATGTAATTACCGATGGAATTAAAATATTGATACTGAATGTCTTTGCTGTAGTTTTACGGTATTAGTTGCCTCCAAAGTAATGATTAGTTGATGTTGCTTATAGTTTGTCTGTTAAAGTCTTAAAACTTAAAAGGAATTGCACAAGATTTCAAGTTGGTCACCAGGAATGCAAATTTGACTATCAGTCTGTACAGGGATCATAGCACAGTAGTAAATTTGGAACACAAATGAGCAAGAACACTCCACTAAATACTAGAAATGATTTCCAGCTAGTACCGTATACAAACACTAATTCTTAAACATAAAAATAAATTATATGCAGGCAAAACTTAAAACAAATTCTCCCTTTTTTGTTACTATTATACAGTTTTCTATCCTAGTTTTATTTTGGCCTCCAATACATCTCAGTTTTTAAATTCCAACTCATCCTCTGCTTTTCAAACTTCTCCAACGCCAAGGCTGTCACCTCTGATCTCTTGGCTGCAATCCTGATGGACAGGAGCAGGCACTTCAGGAAAGAACAAAATCATTAACACTTGCTGTCAAAGCTCACACTTGAAACGTGACCACTTGGGAGAGTTCCTGAAGGGTAAAACACACATGGCACCATGCCCCAGGAAAAAAAAAAAATCATCACCTTCAAAACAGGAAGTGGAAAACTGATTAGGAAAAAAAAAATCCAAACCATAACCGAAATTCAGTAACTAGCTAGTTGTGTTAAAATTTATATTGAGATGTAGTTTGAGAAAGAGATGTCAAATTCAATAATTTAAATATAGATTGTATGCATCAGATCTGCACTACTTTGTAATTTTGACCAGTTGTGATTTGCAGGTCAAAAGGTTCGGACTACTATTTTGAAATGCTGATCAGCCACTACAGGTTTTACAATACACAGCCATCAGGAAGGAAACAGAGGTCAGCTTAAATGACTGAACAGCATTTACGCATAACAAAACACTGGTTAAAGATGGCCTGAATGGGGGGAATTAGAAAGCACATGGAATGGCAGTTCCTCTCTAGTATGACACAATGGTTACCTTATATTAAATCTGCTGAGACACACAATCTTTCAGCCATTGGAAGGATTGGATAAGTTAGAAATTTTATTTTGTGGAGGGGAAAGAGAGTAATGTTTAGATGGAGAAATATCTACCAAGCAAACAACCTTTTAAAGAAAATTATCTATACACAGGGCCAACATTAAGCATATGCAATACAGGAACATCATGAAGGTAGAAAATCTGCCCCCCAAATGTATCATTACAGCGTACTCAAAACATTCCATGCGCTTAAACCCAAAACTCACAAGATGACTTTTAATGGAATACATTTTCAATTTGGATTTGTTTTATTGTCACGTGTACCGAGGTACAGTGAAAAGTATCGTTCTGCGTAGTCCAGACAGATGATTCCACACATGAGAAAAAACATAGGACATACATAAATACAATGTAAATACATAGACACAGGCATCAGTTGTGATACAGGCAATTCCCATTTGAGTTGCAGGACTCAAGTGGGGTTGCCAGTTTTTTTCTTTTTGTAGGTGTGTCCATGTATCAGATGGTTTCCCTTCAATGATCGAAACGCTTGCAGATCTAGGTCCCAAGTGGTCGAGATTCCAAGGCAAAGACAACTGAAACGGTGCATTTCATTCTGAAGTCTTACTTACACGATATAAATACAAATTATTTACATTGGGATCAGGCACGCCAACAGTTAAAACAGTTAAATTTGCCTTTCCTGCAAACATGACAATCAAACCATGAATTAAAAAATGTTTAATTTTAAAACTTTTTCAAAACAGTTACAAAAATGCTTTACAAATTGTAATGAGTACTCAGCAAGAAAAAAAAAGTACTCATGGTAAAGAGGCCCAAGTTCAAACCCGTCAATTTTTGTTTACAAAATGCCCATGTAGACAAGTCGAGCCAATCCATCATTGGGAGAAGCAAAAAAAAAATGCAAGTCAGCAGTCCTCAAAATGATGCAAAATAACATTACATAGAGTTAACATTACTGATTGATAACCTTTCATTCTTGGGAGTTTAGATGGATGAGGGAGTATCTTATTGAACCTTACAGAATACTGAGAGGCCTAGATTGAGTGGATGTGGACAGCAAAAAGAAAATGCTGGAAAATCTCAGCAGGTCTGGCAGCATCTATAGGGAGAGAAAAGAGCTAACGTTTCAAATCAAAGTCACCTGGACTCGAAACGTGAGCTCTTTTCTCTCCCTACAGATGCTGCCAGACCTGCTGAGATTTTCCAGCATTTTCGTTTCAGATTCCAGCATCTGTAGTAATTTGCTTTTATCCAGTGGATGTTTCCACTAATAGGAGAAACTAGAACCTAAGGCCACATCCTCAGACTGAAGGGACGATCCTTTAAAACTGAGATGAGGAGAAATTTCTTCAGCCAGAGGGTGGTGAATCTGTGGAACTCTTTGCTGTAGAAGGCGGTGGAGGCCAAATCACTGGGTGTCTTTAAGAGAGAAAGATTCTTGATTAATATGGGGATCAGGGGTTATGGGGAGAAGGCAGGAGAATGGGGATGAGAAAAATATCAGCCATGATTGAATGGTGGAGCTGGCCCCAATGGTTTGATTCTGCCCCTACGCCTTATTAGAACAGAACAATCTGTAATGTTAACCCTGTTCCAGATGCTGTGCGACCAGCTGAGCATTTCCACCACGTTTTGCTTTTATTTCAGATTTCCAGTATCCAAAGCATTTTGTTTGCCGTTTGCTCAAATTAGTAGGCACTAGTAGGTTCGAGGGGGAGGGGTGAAAAAGGAGCAAGGTGGGAAAATTAGACCTATCCTTCCTTGCTTACATGCAACAAAAAAAAAAACATCAGCTGCCTGGAATAAAATTCAAATTTTATAAGAGAAATGAAAAAAAAAAATCACTCATGAAAGTAATCTTACACCTGAATACAAAAGAATGGTCCACAGTGATCACATTTTAATCTCGTCAGTTAATCACACTAACTGGGTAGAACGATTTTATGCCAATTTTAAAAGACAATGTAATGTCTCAAAGAAGGTGGCGGTGTGTTTTTAATAAATATTTCCAGACGGAACGTTATTCCGACTGGCTATGGAGGATCACTATTTAAATCGAGGTCTTTCTTCCGCTTTGTATCGACCCTAATTTAACAGAACCGATGGTGGGGAGGGGGACAAAATCCCAATCACTTTGAGAAAACTATACGAGGCTGGAGGGAACAAGGGGCACATTTAAAAAAAAAAATAGCGACTCATCTCCATCTGGGGGCTATAGGCCACCGCTGGACCAGGGGGGTGAATTTTACCGCAGAAGGAGCGAAGTAAGGCCTCGAGGAAAACTAATAAGATGAGAAAACTTTACTTTAAGCGGGGGCACAATTTTAGTGTTCTCCATCTCCACCATTTAAATCCTCCAAACGTCGGTCCAAAAGACGGCAGCCTCCGCCTCTCTTATCTTAACGCACGTTTTCTGCCGGTGTGGAGTCAGGCCGCCGGCTCTGGCCGATCCATCCCCCTCCCCTACAAAAAACAGCCCAGGATCATCGCGACTTTCAACAGCTCAAATTTTAAAAACCCGTTAGATGTCAAACCCGACCAATATCAGCCCGGGCGGAAAGCAGGCACACTGAGCATCAACTCGGTGCCGATACTTACTCTCTCGTCTGCCATTTGGAGGGAGGATGGCTGCGGATTGCGGATGATAAACAACAAAAGCTCCGTCTCCCGTTCTACTTTCGCGCTTGATTTTTTACCCACCTTACCTCAGTCCAATATGGCCTCCCTAGCAACCAGGGGGCGGCCGGCCGGGCAGCCGCCCTTCCCCCATATAGCCTCGCTTCTCTTCAGCACGCGCAACATAAAATCGACATGGTTATCTTTTAAGCAACCGACCGTCAGAGATTATTGGGGATTTAAATTATTTTTCAAATAAAAAAGATTTTAAAAGAAACGGCTTGGCCGGGCGGGCCACTCCCACAATGCCGCGCGCCGCAGCTTCCTGGGATTGACCTTCACAAAATGGCGGTGCTTGGCAAGTGTGCTCCGCTCAATCCTTAGAGAATCAATTAATGTAAGTAAACCTCTCATAAATCAGCAAGTTTTTTTTTTGGGGTGGGTCGTTTGTTTTTCTGAAATTCATATTAATATATGCTCAATCATGCAAAGTACAATTCCAAGAGTTCGATCCCTTTGTAGCACACGATGATCCCAGGACAGATTTCCAGTCCCCTCCACAATATGATATCTTCAGGTGTCCAGCAGTTAATTTTTCTGAGTGAAATGTGTTCCTCGTTGTTCTCTCGCGTTCAAAGCGCAAACGCCGCTTTTTTTTTCATGTCCCTCACGAGTCTCCTGCTTGAAACGCTGCCTTTGATGATCTGCACTTCTCGTTCTCGTTGCTTCTTTCGCTTTTGAAACGGGATTTTAATTCGTTTTCTTTCCCTCCCAGGAAGAATGCCAGCGATATGTTTACACGGTGAATATAACCATATTCTTGGACGACTTTTCTGCGCAGGGCACCTGAAATAGTTTGAAGCCAGTTGCCCAACGATAGAGTCGACAGAAGGAGGCCATTTATCTCTCATCGTTAGCTCTCAAAAGAATTCGGCTAACCCCACTCCCCCACCCTCCTGAATCATGTCTCTAACTTGTTTTTTAAACCTTCAGTTGCGTTTTCAATTCCTTTTTGCAAGCCACAATTGAATTTTCTTCCACTGCCCTATCAAGCTGTGCGTTCCTGGTCCCAACCAATTGCTGAGTAAAATAAATGTTTTCTCCAGTTGTCTTTGGTTCTTTCATCTAAAATCAGTACTCTTTGATTTTCAATGTCTCTGCCAAAGAGAACAGCTTCTTGATCTACTCTGCCTGGACATAGAATTTACAGTGCAGGAGGAGGCCATTTGGCCAATAGAGTTTGTGCCGGCCCTTGGAAAGAGCACCGTACTTAAGCCCACATCTCCACCCTATCCTAGATACCCCACCTATCCTTTTGGACACCTTTGGATTGTGTGAGGAAGGCGGAGCATCCGGAGGAAACCCATGTGGATACCGGGAGAGCGTTGAAACGCCACACTGTCACCCGAGGCCGGAATTGAACCCAGGGCCCTGAAACTGTGAGGCAGCAGTGCTAACGACCGTGCAGTCCACAAGTTAGACTGCTCATGATTTTGAACACCACTATCATTATGCAGCATACTGGATAGCACAGTTGCTTCACAGCTCCAGGGTCCCAGATTAGATTCCTGGCTTGGGTCGCTGTCTGTGCGGAATCTGCACGTTCTCCCATGTCTGTGTGGGTTTCCTCCGGTGCTCCGGTTTCCTCCCACAGTCCAAAGATGTTCAGGGTTGGGTGGATTGGCCATGCTATATTACCCTTGGGTTAGGTTGGGTTACGGGGATAGGGTGGAGTTGTGGGCTTAAGTGGGGTGCTCTTTCCAAGAGCCGGTGCAGACTCGATGGGCCGAATGGCCTCCTTCTGCACTGTAAATTCTCTGATTCTCCCTTCTCTAAGGAAAGCATCACCAGTTTCTCCAATCTATTCTCATCCTGATGTCCCTCAAACTTGGGTGGGATTTTTTTCTGCATTCCCAAAGCTTCTCTGCTTCCTTGCCTTGAACAGAGACCTGAACAATTATCATCTATCCTTCTTTGCCTGGCTGAACTGGTTCTCTCATTGAACAATTTATCTGATAACTTGTCTCACCTCCTTCAAATAAAATGTGTTCCTTTGGATACCCTTATGGGTCCTTGTTATGCCTGTCTTTTTCAGAGGTATGTGGAATATTCCTTAGCCCAGTCTTACTCCAGTCCCCTCCAACAACACTTTTTCCAGTGTATCGATTACCGTATTGGTATCTCTTCCTGTTCTTATCCAGAACTAAATAAAACAATCTATTTTACTTCCAATTTCCACCCTTCTCTCACCTTCATAATAATAATCTTTATTGTCACAAGTAGGCTGACAACGCTACAATGAAGTTACTGTGAAAAGCCCCTAGTCGCCACATTCCGGCACCTGTTCGGGTACACCGGGGGGGGGAGAATTCAGAATGCCCAAATTACCTAACAGCACTTCTTTCGGGACTTGTGGGAGGAAACCGGAGCACCCGGAGGAAACCCACGCAGACACTGGGAGAATGTGCAGACTCGCATGGTCTCCGACAGTTCCCTTCCCTGACTTCTCTGTCTCTATTTCTAAGAATAGATTGTCTCCTAATATTCATCACAAGCCCACCTCAACTGCACTTGCTAACCCAGTTCTGCCTTCAACCCTTGTCCTCCCTGGACCACTATAGAACATTACAGCGCAGTACAGGCCCTTCGGCCCTCGATGTTGCGCCGACCTGTGAAACCACTCTAAGGCCCATCTACACTATTCCCTTATCGTCCATATTTCTATCCAATGACCATTTGAATACCCTTAGTGTTGGCGAGTCCGCTACTGTTGCAGGCAGGGCATTCCACACCCTTACTACTCTCTGAGTAAAGAACCTACCTCTGACATCTGTCATATCTATCTCCCCTCAATTTAAAGCTATGTCCCCTCGTGCTAGACATCACCATCTGAGGAAAAAGGCTCTCACTGTCCACCCTATCCAATCCTCTGATCATCATGTATGCCTCAATTAAGTCACCTCTTAACCTTCTCTCTAACGAAACCAGCCTCAAGTCCCTCAGCCTTTCCTCATAAGATCTTCCGTCCATACCAGGCAACATTCTGGTAAATCTCCTCTGCACCCTTTCCAATGCTTCCACATTATATAATGCGGCGACCAGAATTGCACGCAATACTCCAAATGCGGCCGCACCAGAGTTTTGTACAGCTGCAACATGACCTCATGGCTTCGAAACTCAATCCCTCTACCAATAAAAGCTAACACACCGTACGCCTTCTTAACAACCCTCTCAACCTGAGTGGCAACTTTCAGGGATCTATGGACATGGACACCGAGATCTCTCTGCTCATCCACACTGCCAAGAATCTTACCATTAGCCCAGTACTCTTGTCTTCCTGTTATTCCTTCCAAAATGAATCACCTCACACTTTTCTGCATTAAACTCCATTTGCCACCTCTCAGCCCAGCACTGCAGCTTATCTATGTCCCTCTGTAACTTGTAACATCCTTCCGCACTGTCCACAACGCCACCGACTTTAGTGTCATCTGCAAATTTACTCACCCATCCTTCTACGCCCTCCAGGTCATTTATAAAAATGACAAACAGCAGTGGCCCCAAAACAGATCCTTGTGGTACACCACTAGTAACTGGACTCCAGTCTGAACACTTCCCATCAACCACCACCGTTTGTCTTCTTCCAGCGAGGCAATTTCTGATCCAAACTGCTAAATCTCCCTGAATCCCAATCTCCGTATTTTCTGCAGTAGCCTACCGTGGGGAACCTTATCAAACGCTTTACTGAAATCCATATACACCACATCAACTGCTTTACCCTCATCCACCTGTTTGGTCACCTTCTCAAAGAACTCAATAAGGTTTGTGAGGCACGACCTACCCTTCACGAAACCGTGTTGACTATCTCTAATCAAATTATTCCTTTCCAGATGATTATACACCCTATCTCTTATAAAACTTTCCAAGATTTTGCCCACAACAGAAGTAAGGCTCACTGGTCTATAGTTGCCGGGGTTGTCTCGACTCCCCTTCTTGAATAAGGGGACAACATTTGCTATCCTCCATTCTTCTGGCACTATTCCTGAGACAAAGATGACTTAAAGATCAAAGCCATAGGCTCAGCAATCTCCCCCCTAGCTTCCCAGAGAATCCTAGGATAAATCCCATCCGGCCCAGGGGACTTATCTATTTTCACCCTTTCCAGAATTGTTAACACCTCCTCCTTATGAACCTCAAGACCTTCTAGTCTAGTAGCCTGAATCTCCGTATTCTCCTTGACAACATTGTCTTTTTCCTGTGTGAATACTGATGAAAAATATTCATTTAACACCTCTCCTATCTCCTCGGACTCCAAGCACAACTTCCCACTACTGTCCTTGACTGGCCCTACTCTTACCCTCGTCATTCTTTTATTCCTGACATATCTATAGAAAGCTTTAGGGTTATCCTTGATCCTACCTGCCAAAGACTTCTCATGTCCCCTCCTGGCTCTTCGTAGCTCTCTCTTTAGGTCCCTCCTAGCTAATTTGTAACTCTCGAGCGCCCTTACTGAACCTTCATGTCTCATCTTTACATAAGCCTCCTTCTTCCTCTTGACAAGTGTTTCGACTGCCTTAGTAAACCACGGTTCCCTTGCTCGACCGCTTCCTCCCTGCCTGACAGGTACATACTTATCAAGGACACGCAGTAGCTGTTCCTTGAACAAGCTCCACATTTCCATTGTGCCCATCCCCTGCAGTTTTCCTCTCCATCTGATGCATCCTAAGTCTTACCTCATCGCATCATAATTGCCTTTCCCCCAGATATAACTCTTGCCCTGCGGTATATACCTATCCCTTTCCATCCCTAAAATAAACGTAATCGAATTGTGGTCACTATCACCAAAGTGCTCACCTACCTCCAAATCTATCTACGTACTGTGTCAGGAAACCCTCCTGCACACATTGGACAAAAACGGACCCATCTAAAGTACTCGAACTATAGCGTTTCCAGTCAATATTTGGAAAGTTAAAGTCCCCCATAACAACTACCCTGTTGCTTTCGCTCCTATCCAGAATCATCTTTGCAATCCTTTCCTCTACATCATGGAACTTTTCGGAGGCCTATAGAAAACCCCTAACAGGGTGACCTCTCCTTTCCTGTTTCTAACCTCAGCCCATACTACCTCAATCGACGAGTCCTCATCAAACGTCCTTTCTGCCACCGTAATACTGTCCTTGACTAACAATGCCACCCCTCCCCCTCTTTTACCACTTTCCCTGAGCTTACTGAAATATCTAAACCCCGGCACCTGCAACAACCATTCCTGTCCCTGCTCTATCCATGTCTCAGAAATGGCCACAACATCGATGTCCTAGGTACCAACCCATGCCGCAAGTCACCCACCTTATTCCGGATGCTCCTGGCATTGAAGAAGACACACTTTAAACCACTTTCCTGCCTGCCGGTACACTCCTGCAACTTTAAAACCTTACTCATGACCTCACTACTCTCAACCTCCTGTATACTGGAGCTACAATTCAGGTTCCCAAGCCCCTGCTGAACTAGTTTAAACCCTCCCGAAGAGCATTAGCAAATTTCCCCCCCCAGGATATTGGTACCCCTCTGGTCCAGGTGTAGACCATCCCGTTTGTAGAGGTCCCACCGGCCCCAGAATGAGCCCCAATTATCCAGAAATCTGAAACCCTCCGTCCTGCACCATCCCTGTAGCCACACGTTCAACTCCTCTCTTTCCCTATTCCTCGTCTCGCTATCATGCGACACGGGTAACAACCCAGAGATAATAACTCTGTTTGTCCTAGATCTAAGTTTCCACCCTAGCTCCCTGAATTCCTGCCTTACATCCCTATCCGTTTTCCTACCTATGTGGGCCACGACTTGGAGCTGCTCCCCCTCCCCTTAAGGATCCCGAAAACACGATCTAAGACATCACGCACCCTGGCACCTGGGAGGCAACACTCCAACCGCGAGTCTCTCTCGTTCCCACAGAATCTCCTATCTATCCCCCTAACTATGGAGTCTCCAATGACTAATGCTCTACTCCTCTCCCCTCTTCCCTTCTGAGCAACAGGGACAGACTCTGTGTCAGAGACCTGCACCCCATGGCTTACCCCTGGTAAGTCGTCGTCCCTAACAGTATCCAAAGCGGTATACTTGTTACTAAGGGGAACGACCACAGGGGATCCCTGTACTGACTGCTTCCTCCCAGCCCCCCTCACCGTCACCCATCTATCTTTATTCTTCGGAGTAACTACATCCCTGAAGCTTCTATCTATGACCACCTCTGCCTCCCGAATGATCCGACGTTCATCCAGCTCCAGTTCCCTAACGCGGTTTCTGAGGAGCTGGAGATGGGTGCACTTCCCACAGATGAAATCAGCAGGGACACTGTCGGCGTCCCTCACCTCAAACATTCTGCAGGAGGAACATTGCACTACCTTCCCTGCCATCCCCTCTAGATTAAAAAAAAGAAAAAGAAAGAAAGAGCTTACCTGTTATTCACTCCCCTTCTCAGCAAGCACTCACTCAGCAACCTCTGCGCCCTGCACGATAACACCTGAGGGAAAATGAAAGAAAAACTACTTACCAGTCACCAGACAATCCCTTAGCTGCAGGCTGTGGTGTCACGGTTCAACTTCTTCCTACTTCTTTTAAAAATAATTTTTTTTATTTTTCACATTTTCTCCCACATTTACATCCATCAACAATAAACAGTAATCAGCAAGATATGTCAGTCCCCATAATAACGACAATCCCATCTACCCACCAACCCCCAAACCTCAACCCGCATGTTTACATAAACAAATGACAAAAAGGAATCCGGGATTACCCCTAGTCACCCTTAATCTTTTTTAAAAAAAATATTTTATTGAAAATTTTTGGTCAACCATCACAGTACATTGTGTATCCTTTACACAATAATATAACAGTATAAATAACAATGACCTGTTTTATAAACAAAGAATAAATAATATATAACGAAAACTAAAACTAAATGGCAACTGCCTTGTCTCAGATAAACACTCTCCAAAAATATGATTTAACAGTCCAATATACAATTATTTATGGCAACGATCTATACATATTATACATATATATTAATAACCCTGAGACTCCTTCTGGTTCCTCCCCCCCCCCCCCCCCCCTTTGGGCTGCTGCTGCTGCCTTCTTCTTTTCCATTCCCTCTATCTGTGAGGTATTCGACGAACGGTTGCCACCGCCTGGTGAACCCTTGAGCCGATCCCCTTAGGACGAACTTAATCCGTTCCAGCTTTATAAACCCTGCCATGTCATTTATCCAGGTCTCCACCCCCGGGGGCTTGGCTTCCTTCCACATCAACAGTATCCTGCGCCGGGCTACTAGGGACGCAAAGGCCAAAACATCGGCCTCTCTCGCCTCCTGCACTCCCGGCTCTTGTGCAACCCCAAATATAGCCAACCCCCAGCTTGGTTCGACCTGGACCCCCACTACTTTCGAAAGCACCTTTGTCACCCCCACCCAGAACCCCTGTAGTGCCGGACATGACCAGAACATGTGGGTGTGATTCGCTGGGCTTCTCGAGCATCTCGCACACCTATCCTCTACCCCAAAAAATTTACTGAGCCGTGCTCCAGTCATATGCGCCCTGTGTAACACCTTAAATTGAATCAGGCTTAGCCTGGCACACGAGGACGATGAGTTTACCCTACTTAGGGCATCTGCCCACAGCCCCTCCTCAATCTCCTCCCCCAGCTCTTCCCATTTCCCTTTCAGCTCATCTACCATAATCTCCCCCTCGTCCCTCATTTCCCTATATATATCTGACACCTTACCGTCCCCCACCCATGTCTTTGAGATTACTCTGTCCCGCACCTCATGCGTCGGGAGCTGCGGGAATTCCCTCACCTGCTGCCTCGCAAAAGCCCTCAGTTGCATATACCGGAATGCATTCCCTTGGGGCAACCCATATTTCTCGGTCAGCGCTCCCAGACTTGCGAACTTCCCATCCACAAACAGATCTTTCAGTTGCGTTACTCCTGCTCTTTGCCATATTCCAAATCCCCCATCCATTCTCCCCGGGGCAAACCTATGGTTATTTCTTATCGGGGACCCCACCAAGGCTCCAGTCTTTCCCCTATGCCGTCTCCACTGTCCCCAAATTTTCAAAGTCGCCACCACCACCGGGCTTGTGGTGTATTTCTTCGGTGAGAACGGCAATGGGGCCGTCACCATAGCTTGTAGGCTAGTCCCCCTACAGGACGCCCTCTCCAATCTCTTCCACGCCGCTCCCTCCTCTTCTCCCATCCACTTACTCACCATTGAGATATTGGCGGCCCAGTCGTACTCACTTAGGCTCGGTAGTGCCAGCCCCCCCCCTATCCCTACTACGCTGTAAGAATCCCTTCCTCACTCTCGGGGTCTTCCCGGCCCACACAAAACTCATGATACTCTTTTCGATCCTTTTGAAAAAAGCCTTCGTGATCACCACCGGGAGGCACTGAAACACAAAGAGGAATCTCGGGAGGACTACCATTTTAATCGCCTGCACCCTCCCTGCCAGTGACAGGGATACCATGTCCCATCTCTTGAAGTCCTCCTCCATTTGTTCCACCAATCGCGTTAAATTTAACCTATGCAATGTACCCCAATTCCTGGCTATCTGGATCCCCAAGTAACGAAAGTCCCTTGTTACCTTCCTCAGCGGAAAGTCCTCTATTTCTCTGCTCTGCTCCCCTGGATGCACCACAAACAACTCACTTTTACCCATGTTCAGTTTATATCCTGAGAATTCTCCAAACTCCCGAAGTGTCCGCATTATCTCTGGCATCCCCTCCGCCGGGTCCGCTACATATAACAACAAATCATCCGCATACAGAGATACCCGGTGTTCTTCTCCTCCTCTAAGTACTCCCCTCCACTTCTTGGAACCCTTCAATGCTATTGCCAGGGGCTCAATCGCCAGTGCAAACAGTAATGGGGACAGAGGGCGAAAGTATGCAGATCCCCGTCCATTCGTGACCACACTCGCCACTGGGGCCCTATACAACAGCTGCACCCATCCAACATACTCATCTCCAAAACCAAATCTCCTCAGCACCTCCCACAAATAATCCCACTCCACTCTATCAAATGCTTTCTCGGCATCCATCGCCACCACTATCTCCGCTTCCCCCTCTGGTGGGGGCATCATCATTACCCCTAGCAGCCTTTGCCTCATTAAAGGTCCTCATCAGTAGCGGGGCAAGCAAGTCCACATATTTCCTGTAAAATTCAACTGGGAATCCATCCGGTCCCGGAGCCTTCCCCGCCTGCATGCTCCTAATTCCTTTCACTACTTCCTCTATTTCAATCTGTGCTCCCAGTCCCACCCTTTCCTGCTCCTCCACCTTGGGAACTTCCAGCCGGTCGATAAAGCCCATCATTCTCTCCCTCCCATCCGGGGGTTGAGCTTCGTATAATTTTTTATAAAATGCCTTGAACACTCCATTCACTCTCTCCGCTCCCCGCTCCATCTCTCCTTCCTCATCCCTCACTCCCCCTATTTCCCTCGCTGCTCCCCTTTTCCTCAATTGGTGGGCCAGCAACCTGCTCGCCTTCTCCCCATATTCGTACTGTACATCCTGTGCCTTCCTCCACTGTGCCTCTGCAGTACCCGTTGTCAGCAAGTCAAATTCTACGTGTAGCCTTTGCCTTTCCCTGTACAGTCCTCCTCCGGTACCTCCGCATATTGCCTGTCCACCCTCAGAAGTTCTTGCAGCAACCGCTCCCGTTCCCTACTCTCCTGCTTTCCTTTATGTGCCCTTATTGATATCAGCTCCCCTCTAACCACTGCCTTCAGCGCCTCCCAGACCACTCCCACCTGGACCTCCCCATTATCATTGAGCTCCAAGTACTTTTCAATGCACCCCCTCACCCTTAGACACACACCCTCATCTGCCATTAGTCCCATGTCCATTCTCCAGGGTGGGCGCCCTTCTGTTTCCTCCCCTATCTCCAAGTCCACCCAATGTGGAGCGTGATCCGAAATGGCTATAGCCGTATACTCCGTTCCCCTCACCTTCGGGATCAACGCCCTTCCCAAAACAAAAAAGTCTATTCGCGAATAGACTTTGTGGACATAGGAGAAAAACGAAAACTCCTTACTCCTAGGTCTGCTAAATCTCCACGGGTCTACTCCTCCCATCTGCTCCATAAAATCTTTAAGCACCTTGGCTGCTGCCGGCCTCCTTCCAGTCCTGGACCTCGACCTGTCCAGCCCTGGTTCCAACACCGTATTGAAATCTCCCCCCATTACCAACTTTCCCACCTCTAGGTCCGGGATGCGTCCTAGCATACGCCTCATAAAATTGGCATCATCCCAGTTCGGGGCATATACGTTTACCAAAACCACCGTCTCCCCCTGTAGTTTGCCACTCACCATCACGTATCTGCTCCCGCTATCCGCCACTATAGTCTTTGCCTCAAACATTACCCGCTTCCCCACTAAGTGAGGCTATATGGGTAGAGATCAGGAATAAGAAGGGTGCAGTCACAATGTTGGGGGTATACTACAGGCCTCCCAACAGCCAGCGGGAGATAGAGGAGCAGATAGGTAGACAGATTTTGGAAAAGAGTAAAAACAACAGGGTTGTGGTGATGGGAGACTTCAACTTCCCCAATATTGACTGGGACTCACTTAGTGCCAGGGGCTTAGACGGGGCAGAGTTTGTAAGGAGCATCCAGGAGGGCTTCTTAAAACAATATGTAAACAGTCCAACTAGGGAAGGGGCGGTATTGGGGAATGAGCCCGGCCAGGTGGTAGATGTTTCAGTAGGGGAGCATTTCGGTAACAGTGACCACAATTCAGTAAGTTTTAAAGTACTGGTGGACAAGGATAAGAGTGGTCCGAGGATGAATGTGCTAAATTGGGGGAAGGCTAATTATAACAATATTAGGCGGGAACTGAAGAACATAGATTGGGGGCGGATGTTTGAGGGCAAATCAACATCTGACATGTGGGAGGCTTTCAAGTGTCAGTTGAAAGGAATACAGGACAGGCATGTTCCTGTGAGGAAGAAAGATAAATACGGCAATTTTCGGGAACCTTGGATGACGAGTGATATTGTAGGCCTCGTCAAAAAGAAAAAGGAGGCATTTGTCAGGGCTAAAAGGCTGGGAACAGACGAAGCCTGTGTGGCATATAAGGAAAGTAGGAAGGAACTTAAGCAAGGAGTCAGGAGGGCTAGAAGGGGTCATGAAAAGGCATTGGCAAATAGGGTTAAGGAAAATCCCAAGGCTTTTTACACTTACATAAAAAGTAAGAGGGTAGCCAGGGAAAGGGTTGGCCCACTGAAGGATAGGCAAGGGAATCTATGTGTGGAGCCAGAGGAAATGGGCGAGGTACTAAATGAATACTTTGCATCAGTATTCACCAAAGAGAAGGAATTGGTAGATGTTGAGTCTGGAGAAGGGGGTGTAGATAGCCTGGGTCACATTGTGATCCAAAAAGACGAGGTGTTGGGTGTCTTAAAAAATATTAAGGTAGATAAGTCCCCAGGGCCGGATGGGATCTACCCCAGAATACTGAAGGAGGCTGGAGAGGAAATTGCTGAGGCCTTGACAGAAATCTTTGGATCCTCGCTGTCTTCAGGGGATGTCCCGGAGGACTGGAGAATAGCCAATGTTGTTCCTCTGTTTAAGAAGGGTGGCAGGGATAATCCCGGGAACTACAGGCCGGTGAGCCTTACTTCAGTGGTAGGGAAATTACTGGAGAGAATTCTTCGAGACAGGATCTACTCCCATTTGGAAGCAAATGGACGTATTAGTGAGAGGCAGCACGGTTTTGTGAAGGGGAGGTCGTGTCTCACTAACTTGATCGAGTTTTTCGAGGAGGTCACTAAGATGATTGATGCAGGTAGGGCAGTAGATGTTGTCTATATGGACTTCAGTAAGGCCTTTGACAAGGTCCCTCATGGTAGACTAGTACAAAAGGTGAAGTCACACGGGATCAGGGGTGAACTGGCAAGGTGGATACAGAACTGGCTAGGCCATAGAAGGCAGAGGGTAGCAATGGAGGGATGCTTTTCTAATTGGAGGGCTGTGACCAGTGGTGTTCCACAGGGATCAGTGCTGGGACCTTTGCTCTTTGTAGTATATATAAATGATTTGGAGGAAAATGTAACTGGTCTGATTAGTAAGTTTGCAGACGACACAAAGGTTGGTGGAATTGCGGATAGCGATGAGGACTGTCTGAGGATACAGCAGGATTTAGATTGTCTGGAGACTTGGGCGGAGAGATGGCAGATGGAGTTTAACCTGGACAAATGTGAGGTAATGCATTTTGGAAGGGCTAATGCAGGTAGGGAATATACAGTGAATGGTAGAACCCTCAAGAGTATTGAAAGTCAAAGAGATCTAGGAGTACAGGTCCACAGATCACTGAAAGGGGCTACACAGGTGGAGAAGGTAGTCAAGAAGGCATACGGCATGCTTGCCTTCATTGGCCGGGGCATTGAGTATAAGAATTGGCAAGTCATGTTGCAGCTGTATAGAACCTTAGTTAGGCCACACTTGGAGTATAGTGTTCAATTCTGGTCGCCACACTACCAGAAGGATGTGGAGGCTTTAGAGAGGGTGCAGAAGAGATTTACCAGAATGTTGCCTGGTATGGAGGGCATAAGCTATGAGGAGCGATTGAATAAACTCTGTTTGTTCTCACTGGAACGAAGGAGGTTGAGGGGCGACCTGATAGAGGTATACAAAATTATGAGGGGCATAGACAGAGTGGATAGTCAGAGGCTTTTCCCCAGGGTAGAGGGGTCAATTACTAGGGGGCATAGGTTTAAGGTGAGAGGGGCAAAGTTTAGAGTAGATGTACGAGGCAAGTTTTTTACGCAGAGGGTAGTGGGTGCCTGGAACTCACTACCGGAGGAGGTAGTGGAGGCAGGGACGATAGGGACATTTAAGGGGCATCTTGACAAATATATGAATAGGATGGGAATAGAAGGATACGGACCCAGGAAGTGTAGAAGATTGTAGTTTAGTCGGGCAGTATGGTCGGCACGGGCTTGGAGGGCCGAAGGGCCTGTTCCTGTGCTGTACATTTCTTTGTTCTTTGTTCTTTGTTCTAATATAGCCACCCCCCTGTTTTTCGCATCTAGCCCCGAATGGAACACCTGCCCCACCCAACCTTTGCGTAGTCTCACCTGGTCTATCAGTTTCAAGTGCGTTTCCTGTAACATAACCACGTCTGCCTTAAGTTTCTTAAGGTGTGCGAGTACCCGTGCCCTCTTTATCGGCCCGTTCAGCCCTCTCACGTTCCACGTGATCAGCCGGGTTGGGGGGCTTTTTACACCCCCCCCCCCCCCCATGTCGATTAGCCATCCCCTTTTTCCAGCTCCTCACCCGGTTCCCACGCAGCTGTGTCCCCCCCAGGCGGTGCCCCCCCCCCCCCCGCCCATCCAACCCCATACCAGCTCCCCCCTCTCCCCAGCAGCAGCAGCCCAATAATTCCCCCCTCCCACCCCCCCCCCCGCTAGATCCCCCACTAGCGTAGTTACACGCCCCATGTTGCTCCCAGAAGTCAGCAAACTCTGGCCGACCTCGGCTCGCACCGTGCGACGCCCCCTCCTTCCTGCTTCGCTATTCCCGCCATGATTATCATAGCGCGGGAACCGAGCCCGCGCTTCCCCCTTGGCCCCGCCCCCAATGGCCAACGCCCCATCTCTTCCACCTCCTTTCCTCCCCCCACCACCTCCTGTGGAAGAGAGAAAAGTTACCACATCGCAGGATTAATAACATAAAACTCCTCTTTCCCCCCTTATTACCTCCCTCTTCGCCCCCCATACTCGCCCCACCACTTTGTTTCAAATGTTCTTTTTTTTAATAACTCGCTCATTCCAATTTTTCTTCCACGATAAAAGTCCACGCCTCATCCGCCGTCTCAAAGTAGTGGTGCTTCCCTTGATATGTGACCCACAGTCTTGCAGGTTGCAGCATTCCCAATTTTATCTTTTTGTGAAGCACCGCCTTGGCCCGATTAAAGCTCGCCCTCCTTCTCGCCACCTCCGCACTCCAGTCTTGGTATACGCGGATCACCGCGTTCTCCCACTTACTGCTCCGAGTTTTCTTTGCCCATCTAAGGACCATCTCTCTGTCCTTAAAACGGAGGAATCTCACCACTATGGCTCTAGGAATTTCTCCTGCTCTCGGTCCTCGCGCCATCACTCGGTATGCTCCCTCCACCTCCAGCGGACCCGCCGGGGCCTCCGCTCCCATTAACGAGTGCAGCATCGTGCTCACATATGCCCCGACGTCCGCTCCCTCCGCACCTTTAGGAAGACCAAGAATCCTTGGGTTGTTCCTCCTCGCGTTGTTCTCCAGCGCCTCCAGCCTTTCCACACATCGTTTATGGTGTGCCTCGTGCATCTCCGTCTTCACCACCAGGCCCTGTATGTCGTCCTCATTCTCGGCAGCCTTTGCCTTCACGACCCGAAGCTCCCGCTCCTGGGTCTTTTGCTCCTCCTTTAGCCCTTCGATCGCCTGTAATATCGGGGCCAACAGCTCCTTCTTCATTTCCTTTTTGAGTTCTTCCACGCAGCGTTTCAAAAACTCGTGTTGTTCAGGGCCCCATATTAAACTGCCACCTTCCGACGCCATCTTGGTTTTTGCTTGGCTTCCTTGCCGCTGCTCTAAAGGATCCACCGCAATCCGGCCACCTTCCTCTCCTTTTTTCATCCGTATCCAGGGGGGATTCCCTTCTGGTTCACCGCACAGTACTTTTAGCCGTTAAAATTGCCGTTGGGGCTCTTATTAAGAGCCCAAAAGTCCGTTCCACCGGGAGCTGCCGAAACGTGCGACTCAGCTGGTCATCGCTGCACCCCGAAGTCGTCACCCTTAATCTTACACAGCTCTTCTCTCCCCCCCCCCCCCACCACCACACCCCCCAGGTCTCCAGCTCCTCCCGTCCACTGCCTCTTGTAAAACTCCTCCTCCCAACCTCGGTTCCTTCCCCCCAAAACTTTCCACCCCGGCTAGACCACTCGGACCCTGTTCTGCCAGGCTCCGATGGCCGCAGCCCCTCCCCCACCTCACTCCCGTGGAGGCCCCCGCCCGGGTCCCTTTCCCACTTGCCCGGCCCGAGGAAAGCCCAAAGATCCCCTTTTAGCACACAAACCCCGCATATCCACCCACACCCCAAAGAACCCTCATTTCGAGTGAAAGTCCCGTCCCTTCCCTTGTCCAAATATATACCACATTGGCTCCTTTAGTCTCTACACCCGCGCACAGTGATACAAAAAAGAAGAAAATACAGTCATGAGGTTACATCGGCACATGGCCATTCCTCAATTTGTCAGTTCTGCCACAGTCCTTCTGCTTTCGCAATCTCTTCCGCTGCTTCCGCCGTTCCAAAATAAAAGTCCCTGAGCTTGTAAGTCACCCTCAGCTTCGCTGGATATACAATGCCGCACTGCACCTTGCTAATGTACAGTGCCCTCTTCACCCGGTTGAAGGCAGTCCGCCTCCTTGCCAGCCCCACCGTAAAGTCCTGGTATACACATATACCAGCTCCAGCTCACTGCACCACCCGCTTCTGCTTGGCCCAGCACAGGACCTTCTCCTTCACCCTGTACCTACGGAAGCACAGAGTCACTGCCCTTGGCGGCTCACTCGCCTTTGGTACAGGCCTCCACGACCGATGAGCCCGATCCAGTTCATATCGGGAGGGATCCTCCCCCATCCCCAATCGTTTTGCCAACATCGCGGCAAAATACTCAGTCGGCTTCGGTCCTTCAACTCCTTCGGGCAGCCCCACAATCCTCAAATTCTGTCGCCTGGATCTGTTTTCCAGGTCTTCCATTTTTCCTCGCAGATCCTTGTTAGTATCTTTCACCTTCCGCATCTCTTTCCCCATCGAGGCAAGTTGATCACCGTGCTGCAATAATGTCTCCTCCACTTCCTTCAGCACCTCCCCTTGCTCTTGCACCTCCGCCACTGCGCTCGCCACCTCCGTCCTCACCGGGGAAACCGCCTCCTCCACCAGCACACTCAAAACCTCCCTCATCTCCTGCCTCACCGTCTCCATGCATTTCACAATCTGCGCCAACTGCTTTTTCAAATTCCGCAGCCATCACCGTAGTTATTTCTTCAGCCGTAAGCAGTGCGGCCTTCCCTGGTGCTCCAGCCTCCATTTTCCTTGGTGACCCCGCGGTGACCTTTCCACTCCCCGACGGACCTTCAGCTGTTTTTTTTCCGGCCGTTTTCTTGCTCACCCTTGACATTGTTCTTTGTTCTTTTTTTCCTCCTGTGTCTTCACTGTGCCTCCTCCGTGCCTTCTCCCTGCTTCTGCCGCCTCCGTGGACCCTGGGACCGGGCTTAAAGCCCCGAAAATGCCGTTGCCGAATGGGAGCTCTCCATTGTGTAGCCGCCTCCCGCCCGCCGTCACCGGAAGTCTTCTTTCTACTTCTACCTGTCCTCGAGCCTTCCTCTTGATCTTTACAGCGGTTATTTTTTTTGGTTAGAGGAGGGGGTAGGGAGGGAAACACTGGAGAAGTGTTTCGGGTTTAAGTGTCACTTGACAACAGCTCCTCCACAAACCTCCTTCAAGTTAGGGTGACCACAATGGAGGTATGCAAATTTCCCTTGCAACAGCCAAGCAGCAGCTCTGCTCTACTGCCCTCTGCTTGTTCTCCCTTTCCACTCCAACAAAGTATCATCCTCTGCCATTTCTGCCACCTCCAGCATGATGGCACCATGAAATTGCTCCCCCCCCCGCCCTGCCCCTGTCAACAGTCTGAAGGAATTGTTTCCTCTGCAACATCCTGGTCCATTCCACTGTCACCCTCAACGCCTCACACCCTCCCTAGAGCACCTTCTCATGCAATTGGAGAAGTTTTAACACCTGCTCCTTTACCTCATCACTGTCCAAGGCCCCAAACACCCCTTGGAGGTGAAGCAGCGATTTGCTTGTATTTCTTTCAATTTAATCTACTGTATTCACTGCTCACAATGTGGTCTCGTGTGCATTGAGGAGACCAAATGCAGACTGGGTGACTGCTTTGTTCAACCCACAAACATTGCCCTGCAACTTTCGGTTGCCATTTCAGTTCACCATCTTGCTCTCATGTTTGCATTTCTGTCCTTGGCCTGCTGCCATGCTCCAGTGAAGCCGAATGCAAACTAGAGGAACAGCATCTCATCTTCCGATTAGGTACTTTGCAACATTCTGGACTTGGAGTTCAACAACTTCAGGCAATGAACTCTGTCTTACATTTTGAATTCTTCCCCACTCGCGTACCAGTTTGTGTCTTGTTTTTGCTTTAAGACCTCTTTTCTTCTATTAAAACCTTCTCTGTACCAATGCTTTGCGTCTTTACTACTACCACAACTCCTTTGCCTTTTCCTCCATGACTTCTTTGGTATTTAATCACCACAGTCCTCTAACCTACCCCTGACCTTCCATTTTGTTCCATCTGATTCCCCATCCCATTTTCCAACAGCATGCAACCCATCACATTTCTACCTCTCTTCAGTGCTCTCTCCACTGATGATGCCGAACTAAGTTTTTCCAGCGTTGTCCGTTTTTATTTCAGATTTCCAGCTTCCATGGGGTTTTTCTTTTATGCAAGAACTTCCCTGCTCTCCAAATAATGCTGTCTAATACTTTAAATCCAGCGGTGAGAGTACTTGAACCTTGATTTAATATCTTGTATGAAAGGCATATCGCAGTATAATGCCTGATCTAGGAGCGCTGGATATTAGTTTTGTGTGTTTGTAGATTAGTAATAATGGGCTGGTTTAGTTCAGTGGGCTAAACAGCTGGTTCGTAATGCAGGACAAGGCCGGCAGCGCGGTTCAATTCCCATACCAGCTTACTCGAACAGGCGTCGGAATGTGGCGACTAGGGGCTTTTCACAGTAACTCCACACTTGTGACAATAAAAGATTTTTTTTTTTTTAAATTTGGTATGATTATATATTTTAGAATCTGGAGAAACAATGTCTGAAGAAGGAACCAGCATTCCTCCTGTAGAGGTTCAAAAAGAAACCAATGAAATAGCGAATTTAACCGTGCCGGCGGAAAATGAAGGTTCCAGTATCTCAGACGATACTCAGGTGGATAGGACTGAGCCTGAGGCTGAAGAGTATCGATACATCAAAGGTGATCTTTTTACATCTGAGATTTACAAGATTGAAATACAGAACCTACCAAAATTTGTGAGTTTCAGTGATGTAAGAAAATTCCTCAGCAGGAATAGCCTAGTTCCTCACAAAATCAAGGTCCTTGGAAAACGGCCATTTGCATTCGTTACTTTTAAAGAAGAGCAAGAACGAGACCGAGCAATGGAGGTCCTTCAGGGGCAAGTTTGGAAAAATAGGAATTTGAGTGTACGATTAGCAAAGCCAAAAGCTGATCCTTTTGCTCAGAAACGGAAGCAGGAAAGCACTGAGAACGATAATCACAAACACAAGCGTGCTGTTCCAATGGAAGGTTTGGACAAAACTTTAAGTGAACAAATTGCTGATGTTGTGACACCACTATGGAACATTCCATACGATGAACAGCTGAAAAAGAAAGAGCAGAATGTCTTACAAGTGTTGGCATTGTTGACCACGTATGTATACTACAGTTGGGATTCTGCGTTTCATAATGAAGCACCAAATGTGTGAAGGCATGCCTTTTTGTAAGAATAAGCACATCACACATACCGTTTGTCCCTTTGTAATGCGACTTCCTGATTGTCAAAAATCACCGGACTCTTGGTGGGAGAGATTGCAGACTAAGTGAGCCGGGTTTGGACCATTCCTTATGCCAGTCCTTTGTTCGAGTCCACATCACACTACAACCAGCATTCTCACTCACCCGGCTAGGATGGTTAAGTGTGGAATAAATTTATTTGAATTCCACATGCTATTTTGGCTGCTTACAGGCATTGTTAGAACCGAGTAGAGGGGGCCTTGCCTTTTGAGTATCCACAATAGAAATTGGTTTCTTTCTCCAGCAGTAGCATCCATTAGTTTTGAGATCTTGGATGGCATTCTACTTGGCCAATGTTGCTCCACATTCTGGGGTTGGTCCCTACAGCTCGCTGGTACAATCCTAATATTGACTGATCAATGCACTGTAGTCCGACTGTCATTCACATGAGACTCTTGCAGCAAGGGCCACGTTTCCATCGCACACTTTCCCCTCAGGAGCTCCATGGCTTGTTAAACTTTGCCCAGTATCGGCAGACTTACTTTCAGCTGCCGAGGCTCCACACTAGGAATTCCCCAAGCCCTCTTCCTCTGCACTTTATTCTGCTATTTTCAAAGTACCATTAAAACCTATCTCTTTGATCAAACTCATAGCCATCTATCCTAGTTTCTCCATTGACTTGGGTTCTGTATTTGCTTGTTTACTCACAGAAGACCTTGGGAATGATTTCCTACATTACAGCACCGTGTAAATATAACTCGTGGTTTGCTTTCCGCCTAATACTCAATTCCTTAAGCTGCATCGCACAAGAAATAGGAAAAGTGAGAAGGAATGTCTATATGAGTGGCCTCCTGTCAGTTGGCCAGACTCAGCATTGATGGCTGGTGCCATCCTTTATTGAGCAATAGGAATATGACTTAGAAGTCATTTGAGGGCTGGATTTGAGCTGCTGTAAGGAGACGAGCTCAGAGATGGAAGATTAGTCAAAAGGCAGCAGAAAACATTGGTAAAGGAGCTACACAAATGTATGACTTAGGAGCAGAAGTCAACCATTCAGTCCCCCCGAGTCCGCTCTGCCATTCAATAAAGATTTGCTGCCACAGCAGCATTTTACCAGCAGTGGGAACAATTGTGGCTTATAAGTGCCCAATTAAAGGCCACCTCTTTTCACTGGCCTTTCACCCTCACCTCACCCCAGTGGCTGGCCCAATAAAATAAACATAGCTTGTGTTCAAGGACACCTTAATAATAATAATCTTTAATAGTGTCACAAGTAAGCTTACATTAACACTGCAATGAAGTTACTGTGAAAATCCCTTAGTTGGCACGCTCCAGCACCTGTTCGGGTACATGGGGAGAATTCAGAATGTCCAATTCACCTTGCTATGGGCTGTAGTTCTAGCAGCTGCTTCTTAATTGTCCCCCCCGCCGGTGAAATGCTTCCGTGCAGTCAGCTTCCACTTTCAGTCCTGGAGGCAGGACTTCTTCTCCGCTGATAACATTGAGCAAAGCACTTTCAAGATGTGATGCAGGAGTAGCCATTGCCACTGGAGTGAGGTGAGGGTGCCTCCTTCGGCCATGAAGCAGGCAAAAAGAGCCCTCCTGCATGTAAAATGCTAGTAGAGACAGGCAATGGCCCTTAATTGAGCACTGCAGGATGTCTGGACTTGAAATGTAAGTGCCTTCAGTCAGGATTGGGGGGCAATTTCTATTACAAATGCTTCACTCGCTTAAATAATGAACACATGCATTGTTGTGTCACTGTTCTATGGGAGGCAGGGACACTGAACACCTGGTGGAACTTGATAATCTCATTAGAAATTTCAATGGAGCAGAATCTGGAGAGAATGTATTGCTGTAGCATTGGTCTCTAGACCGAAGTCTAGTCTGGGTTGGCGTTGCTAACTGACTGCGAAATTGAAGTTCCTCCGGAAAATTGGGCGAGTGGGTGAAGAAGGACTAGCGCACTTAAATACAAACAATACTGACCCCTTCTGAGTCACATTTTCTCACATCTTAATACTTAATTCTGTAAGTTTGAAGTCCACTGATTATTGTTGCAGCCAATCTACACCAAGCCGAGCAAAGTTGAAATCGATCAATTAATTGGCTTTTTATGGTATAACATTGTTTAGTCGATTCTAATTCTTCTTCCCATTTCATTTTAAAATATTAGAGAAATAGGAACCCATAACCGGGCCTTTGCGCCATGGTTGTTTCAACAGAAAAAGATGTTTGGTGGAGCCTGTTGCCCGTTAGAGGGAGTGAAGCCATCACCAATGCAGGTATGTTAACATCCAGTAAATCACATGGCAATGTGAATTCATCTCCACGGGTCTCAGTTTTTTGTAGCCAGAATCTTTCCTAAGATTCGACTGAACAATACTGATTCTGGTGGGGGGTGAAAGAGAGCTAAAGTTCTCATGTAATTGCACAGAAAAGCTGACGCTCAGACTTTCTGATTCCAAGGATTGATCAACCACTTTTGGATACTGACATCTAGACATAGATAAAAGGACAGAAATGAGATTTCAAACTACGCCCTCCACTCAAGTTGTCAAGTCAAATGGAGTTTTGGTGGTGGAAATAAGAGATTATTGTGCAAGATTAAAGCGCATGGGATTGGGGGAGTGTATTGAGTTGGATAGAAACATGGTTGGCAGAGAGGAAACTAAGAGTAGGAATTAATGGGTCCTTTTCAAATTGGCAGGTAGTAACTAGTAAGGTGCCACCGTAATCGGTGCTGGGACCCCAGCTATTCACAATATATATTAATGATTTGGATGAGGGAACAAAATGTAACATCTCAAAGTTTGCAGATGATACCAAGTTGGGTAGGAGGGTGAACTGAGGAGGATGCAGAGATCCTACAGCATGATCTGGACAGGTTGGGCAAGTGGGCAAATCAATGGCAGATGCAGTATAATTTGGATAAGTGTGAGGTTATTCACTTTGGAAGCAAAAACAGGAAGGTAGATTACTACCTGAATGGTTGTAAATTGGGAGAGGGGAGTGTGCAGCGGGACCTGGGTGTCCTTGTGCACCATTCGCTGAAGGTAAGCATGCAGGTGCAGCAGGCGGTAAAGAAGGCTAACGGCATGTTGGCCTTCATTGCGAGAGGTTTCGAGTACAGAAGCAGGGATGTGTTGCTGCAATTGTACAGGGCCTTGGTGAGGCCACACCTAGAATATTGTGTGCAGTTTTGGTCTCCTTTTCTGAGGAAGGATGTTCTTGCTGTTGAGGGAGCGCAGCGAAGGTTTACCAGACTGATTCCAGGGATGGCGGGACTGTCATATGAGGAGAGATTGACTAGGTTAGGATTGTTGTCGCTGGAGTTCAGAAGAATGAAAATGAAATGAAATGAAAATCGCTTATTGTCATAAGTAGGCTTCAAATGAAGTTACTGTGAAAAGCCCCTAGTCGCCACATTCCGGCGCCTGTTCGGGGAGGCTGTTACGGGAATCGAACCGTGCTGCTGGCCTGACTTGGTCTGCTTTCAAAGCCAGCGATTTAGCCCTGTGCTAACAATGAGGGGGGATCTCATAAGAGACTTATAAAATTCTAACTGGGCTAGGCAGGGAAGATGTTCCCACTAATGGGTGTGTCCAGACCCAGGGGTCACAGTCTGAGGATTCAGGGTAAACCATTTCGGACAACGATGAGGAGACATTTCTTCACCCAAAGAGTGGTGAGCCTGTGGAATTCATTGTCACAGGAAGTAGTTGATGCTAAAACATTGAATATATTCAAGAGGCAGCTAGATATAACACTTGAGGCGAATGGGATCAAAGACTATGGGGAGAAAGCTGGGTTACGTGTATCTATGTATTCGGTCCTTCAAGCCTGCTCCAGCATTTGATCTAATCTGGACCCCCCCCCCCCCCCCCCCCCCCCCCCGTAGGGTTTTCCTCACTTAAGCAATGAACACATGCATTCTGCTGTATCAGTGTGCAATGGGATGCAGGGACACTGAGTCCTTATCTGTCCCTTCTCTATCAAAAATTTAACTCGACCTTGAATTAATTCAGTGACCCGATCGCCACTGCCATTTGGGGAAGAGAATTCCACAGATTAAATGTAAATAAAATGTCACCACAGTCCCAAAGGACCATAGGCTGCTCTCCGCTTTGAGAGCTGACTGGGGGTGATTTAACCTGGGGGTCACCACATCACACCTCAAACCTCAGGTGAGGGGCTGGGTTGAGAAGGCGGAGCTGGTACTCAGCTGGTACGGAAATGGTACCCGCACTGTTGGTGTTGCGCCCATCACAAACCAGCCGGCCAGCCAACTGAGCTAAACCGACCCCCTTCCACAGACTTGCAACCCGCTGAAAGAAAAGATTATTTTAAAACTCTGTCTCCTAGTTTTAGTCTCTCCCGTAAGAGCCACCCTGGTAGCCACCCGACCAAGTTCCCTCTGGATCTTTTACATTTCAATAAGGTCATAGGCTACATGGGAATAGGCAGCCCGTCTTCGGCTAATGGAGTGTTTGTGGTCCAGCAAAGTTTGCGGATATTTAGTAGTCACTTCAGCTATCTCATTGTTGACATGTGCATGTGTACACACATTTTTCACCTTTGAATTGTTACCTAACTTTGCAAAATCATAACTGGGTTATTACCTGAATCCATTGAGTGGTGTGAAATGTGGTGGCGACAATGGTGCAAGTTTGGTATTTGTACTAATTATAGCTTCTGTTATGCCAGTTTATTTTCAGCGTTGCAATTTTCTGTTTCAGACTGGGTATCGTAACAAGTGTGAATTTCTAATTGGCGTTGGAGCAAATGGAGAAGATAAAACTATAGGATGTCGCTTGGGTAAATACAAGGGAGGATCGTGTGAAGTTGTAGAGCCATTTGACACTGTTCATATTCCAGCCCAAGCAAAGGAAGTTGTGAAGACATTTCAGAAGTACATAAGGTTAATAAAGCCAGTCACCACCTCAGTGTACTACTGAGTTATTTTTCTCTAGTTGGATTATTACCATATTGTTTTCATATCTCGTTTCTACCGTTGCTTCCCTTTGCCTCCCCTGAAAATGGTGCCTTCCATTCACATGGAAAACATCATCTGAGAAACTTCCTCGCTACCAGTTCTGCTCTATACTCCTTTATGTTAGTTTGAAGGAAGATATTCATTTTTGACAGGCTGGGTGACTTGGTTTATTCCCCTTGTTTTGGTGAAATAGACCCCATGTAAACAGCAGCCTAGGATGGGACCTGTGTTGTTTGCCTACTTCTCCTTAAAATACCAATCCAGCATTTTTGTATTTTTGTTGTAATGTCCTGCAGTATTCGCTACAGTAACTCGGGACATACTATTTTGCAATCTGAAACATCGATGCGGCAAGATTTCTTTTGAAACTGTTTAGCTGTTGTTGAGGTGTGATTGACTTAGTCAAAACTATAAACGAAACAGCATTGTTATGGGCAATCTTTTGCCACATGCAAGCAAAACACAGATGGTGGGAAATCCACTTGCGTAGAGTCACCATCTAGGCTGACGTTTTGCCACTTGCCAATTTGGCTGCAAGGTATCAGGGAAAGAAAAGTAGTAAAAAATTGGATTGTGCTGAAATAAATTAGTATTCAGGACACCAATGAAGCTATGGAAACCCCCCCCCCCCCCCCCATTTAATTTAAAAGTTTATTATATTTCTGATTGTATTTTATGGTTCACAGGTCATCATCTTATGCTGTGTATTGCCCAGAAACGTATGAAGGTCACTGGACACAGTTGACTGTACGCGTCACTAGAGCTAAGCAGATCATGGCTATAATTTACTTCAACCCTCAGGTACTGTTGACAATATTTAATTTGCTGGTCTGTTTAACAAATGGTAATTTTGTGCTTTAATACTAGTTAAGAGAAATTGGGTGCAGAATGGTTAATGTACCGAATTTAGAATTGATCTGAGCCGTCTTGGAAGATGGCTAATTCGTTTCTCCGCTTGCTAGTGTTGGTTGTCTTTCTTTTGTTCCTGTATTTTTATGTCTTGCACTTGCTTGGCGAAGGTAGCCTGGGAACGTACATTTGTGTAGAATACCTCCAGCAGCCTGAAATTCTGCTGCAGTGATACCTTGAATTGTGAATGTGGCTCACAGCTCTTTGTCCCATTCATACCATCACTGGGTAAAATAACTTAATTTCAAAGCGATTCCACAAAACCTATGCGCTGGGATTGGCATTGACTGCAGTTCTAAAGCATGAACATAGAATAGTACAGCACAGTACAGGCCCTTCAGCCCACAATGTTGTGCCGACCATTTATCCTAATCTAAGATCAATCTAACCTACACCCCTTCAATTTACTGCTGTCCATGTGCCTGTCTCAAGAGTCGTTTAAATGTCCCTAATGACTCTGACTCCACCACCTCTGCTGGCAGTGCATTCCAAACACCCACCACTCTCTGTGTAAAGAACCTACCTCTGACATCTCCCCTATACCTTCCTCCAATCACCTTATAATTATGTCCCCTCGTGACAGCCATTTCCACCCTGGGGAAAAGTCTCTGGCTATCCACTCTATCCATGCCTCTCATCACCTTGTATACCTCTATCAAGTCACCTCTCTTCCTTCTTCGCTCCAGTGAGAAAAGCCCTAGCTCCCTCAACCTTTCTTCATAAGACATGTCCTCCAGTCCAGGCAGCATCCTGGTAAATCTCCTCTGTACCCTCTCCAAAGCATCCACTTCCTTTCTATAATGAGGCGACCAGAACTGGACACAATATTCCAAGTGTGGTCTAACTAGAGTTTTATAAAGCGGCAGCAAAACCTCGCGGCTCTTAAACTCAATTTCCCTGTTAATGAAAGCCAACATACCATATGCCTTCTTAACAACCCTATCAACCTGGGTGGCAACTTTGCGAGATCTACGTGGACCCCAAGATCCCTCTGTTCCTCCATACTTCCAAGAATCCTGCCTTTAACCCTGTATTCAGCATTCAATTTCAACCTTCCAAAATGAATCACTTCACATTCATCAAGGTTGAACTCCATCTGCCACTTCTCAGCCCAGCTCTGCATCCTGTCAATGTCCTGCTGTAACCTGCAGCAACTCTCAACACTATCTGCAACTCCCCCAACCTTCGCGTCATCGGCAAACTTACTAACCCACCCTTCCACTTACTCATCCAAGTCATTTATAAAAACCACAAAGAGCAGAGGTCCCAGAACAGATCCTTGCGGGACACCGACCACCAGGCAGAATACTTTCCATCCACTACCACTCGCTGTCTTCTTTCGGCCAGCCAATTCTGTATCCAGACAGCCAAATTTCCCTGTATCCCATACCCCCTAACTTTCTGAATGAGCCTACCATGGGGAACCTTGTCAAATGCCTTAATGAAATCCATATACACCACATCCACTGCCCGACCTTCACAAATGTGTCTCGTCACATTCTCAAAGAATTCAATGAGGCCTGTGAGGCACGACCTGCCCCTCACGAAGCCATGCTGACTATCTTTAATCAAACTATGTTTTTCTAAATAATCATAAATCCTATCTCTCAGAATCCTTTCCAATATTTTGCTCACCACAGACGTAAGACTGATGGGTCTGTAATTCCCAGGGATTTCCCTATTCCCTTTCTTGAACAGGGGAACAACATTTGCCTCCCTCCAATCATCCGGTACTACTCCAGTGCAGAGTGAGGACGCAAAGAACATCGCCAACGGCGCAGCAATCTTCTCCCTCGCTTCCCGTAGTAAGCTTGGATATATCCCGTCAGGCCCGGGGGACTTATCTATCCTGATGCTTTTCAAAATTTCCAGCACATCCTCCTTAATATCAACCTGTTCGAGAGGGCAACAAGGTCCCTCTCTCTAGTGAATACTGAAGCAAAGTATTCATTTAGGGCCTCCCCCATCTCCTCAGACTCTAGGCACAAGTTCCCTCCACTATCCCTGATCGGCCCTACTCTCGATCATCCTCTTATTCTCACATAAGTGTAGAACGCCTTGGGGTTTTCCCTAATCCTTCCCGCCAGGGCTTTTTCATGCCCCCTTCTAGCTCTCCTCGGTCCATTTTTGAGTTCCTTCCTGGATACCTTGTAACCCTCTACAGCCAAGTCAGATCCTTGCTTCCATTGAAATGCTCTCCCACCGAGACATCTGACACCTGGCCTGGTTCTATCCTTCCTCACAGACTTGCTGCATACTATTTCTGCCTGTTCAACAGCTATCCTATCCTTTGATCCATAGCCCTGGTCTCATCCCCTGCCAAACTAGTTTAAACCCTCCCAAAGAGCTCTAGCAAACCTCCCACCCAGGATATTGGTGCCCCTCCAGTTTAGGTGCAATCCATCCTTCATGTACAGGTCCCACCTTCCCCAGAAGATATCCCAATGATCCATATATCTGAAGCCTTCCCTCCTGCACCAGCCCTGTAGCCACGTGTTCAGCTTCACTCGCTCTCTGTTCCTTGCCTCACTTGCCTGTGGCACTGGTACCAATCCTGAGATCACTACTCTGCTTGTCCTGCTCTTTAGCTTCCAACCTAACTCTCTAAAATCACTTTTTAGATCCTCATCCCTTTTCTTAGCTATGTCGTTGGTGCCTATGTGCACCACGACTTCTGGTTGCTCCCCCTCCCCCTTAAGAATCCTGTAGACTCGATACGAGACATCCCTGGCCCTGGCACCTGGGAGGCAACATACCTTCCGGGAGTCTCGCTCATGACCACAGACCCCTAACTATTGAGTCTCCTATCACTATTGCTTTTCTATTCTCCCCCCTTCCCCTCTGAGCCCCAGAGCCAGACTCAGTGCCAGAGACCTGGCCGCTAGGGCCTTCCCCCGGTAGGTCATCCCAACAGCATCTAAAACGGTATACTTGTTTTGAAGGGGAACGGCCATGAGGGATCCCTGCACTGTCTGCCCGTTGGTTTTCCTTCCCCTGACTGTAACCCAGCTATTCTTGTCCTGTACCTTGGGTGTGGCTACCTCCCCGTAAATCTTCTCTATCACCCCCTCTGCCTCCCGGATGATCCGAAGTTCATCCAGCTCCAGTTCCCTAACACGGTCTCTGAGGAACTGGAGTTGGGTACACTTCCCGCAGGTGTAGTCAGCGGGGACACAGCTGGTATCCCTCACTACCCACATCCTACAGGAGGAGCATGCTACTGTCCTAGCCTCCATCCCCTCTGATCTTACAGAATGTAGCTGTCCTGTGGACCAACTGGAACTCCGCCCTCCGACTCTGCTCCCAGTCAGCTGCACTCTCTGTAAACTCCTGGCTCCAATAAAGCACTGGAACAAAAGATAGAAAATTGTTCGTAGCTGCACTTACAGCAACTGCAGATAACTCGAGAACATGAAACCTCTGTTTTCTATTATCGGCAAATTTATTATTGGTTGATTTTTGTATACTACAGTGAAATTACTTGTTACATTTATCTAGTTGAATTTTAACACTTGGAGGAGAGGCCATCAGTTGTCAAGGTAGATCCAAGTCAAACGTTTCGGCTATTGAGTTTATTTTACCCCTCAATACTCTGTACAGTCTTTTTAAAATGGAAATCCTAGAGTATAAATTTTAAGTGATACTTGCGAGCCGTTTACAAATATTAACATGTTTGGATGACGACTGTGAGAGATCAAGTATGAGGTTTGCAACATTTAAACTTAAAAAAAACAACATTTTATTAACGCATTTATGATTTAAATACAAATGTGCACATAGTTCAGTGCGCAACACATCCCTCCAACCCCCTTGTTCCCACCTACTCTAAACACAAAGTAGCCTAACCCCTCCCTACTACTGCTACTACCTCTACTCTCTCTCTCTCTCTCCCCGCCCCCCCCCACCCCCCAGAATCGCATCTGCTGACTAGTTTTCTCCAAAGAAGTCGATAAACGGTTGCCACCTCCGGACAAACCCTAACGTTGATCCTCTCGGGGCGAACTTAATTTTCTCAAGTCTGAGAAACCGAGCCATGTCATTAGCCCAAACCCCTGATTTGGGGGGCTTCGAGTCCCTCCACGCTAATAAGCTCCATCTCCGGGCTACCAAGGAGGCAACGGCCAGAACGTCAGCCTCTCTCGCCCCCTGGACTCCCGGATCTTCCAACACTCCAAAAATCGCCACCTCTGGACTCGGCGCCACCCTTGTTTTTAGTACCGTGAACATGACATCCGCAAATCCCTGCCAGTAAACATTTAAACTTTTAAGAGTAAATTGCATACTCAAACATATTTCCAGGTATCTTTGAAAGTGTGAATTTGGAATGGCACGGTGGTGCAATGGTTAGCACTGCTGCCTCATGGCGTCAAGGACCCGGGTTCAATCCCAGCCCCGGGTCACCGTCCATGTGGAGTTTGCACATTCTCACCGTGTCTGCGTGGGCCTCACCCCCACAACCCAAAGATCTGCACGGTAGGTGGATTGGCCGCACTAATTTGCCTTTTTAAAAAAGAAAGTGCGCATTCCAATTCTGTTTCTTCCCCTTGTGCCTTCCTCTGACGTTCCTCTCCTTAATCATGACCTGCCCCAGGTTCAGTTGCTCTGAGCAGACTTGAGTGGAGAGGGGAGGGAGAAGGCATCTTGCTCCTCACCTCTCCACAGTGGCTTCTTGTGATTCAGAGATTTCTGACATGGAACTGCATGTATTCTCTGCAATTATACATTAAAAAAAAAAAATTTTTAGAGTTTCATTTTTGTTGATTCTTGTTGTCTTGTTTTTATTTCCCCTGTTGCTTGATGAGTTTCTGTGTCTTTTAATTTCCTTCCCCACTATTTATAGAAAGTAACCAAACCAGAACTCAAAGAACTGCAAGCTGAATTAGCCAAATATTTCACAGAAGGTGATGGGAAGGATTGTGGAGTGACCTCACTTTACTTTGCTGAAGAAGGTCAAAGGTAAGGAATTATCCAGATTTGGAAAGTCCCATTTAGTGCCAATTTCACTTCCAGCTGGGCAGCATGGTGGCACAGTGGTTAGCACTACTGCATCACGGCGGCGTGGACCCGAGTTTGATCCCGGCCCCGGGTCACTGTGTGGAGTTTGCACATTCTCCCCGTGTCTGTGCGGGTCTCACCCCCACAACCTAAGATGTGTAGCGTAGGCGGATTGGCCACGCTAAATTACCCCTTAAGTGGGGGAAAAAGAATTGGGTACTCTAAATTTATATTGTAAAGTATCACTTCCAGATTGTTGATTGCCTGACTCCACCCACTCACGCTCCTCCTTTTGTACCATCAAATCGCAGAAGTAAAGGTGGAAAGAAAAACAGGAGAGGAGCTAAAGATCAATTTTCCAAGGCAGTTAACAAATGAAAAACTCAGTCAGTTCAATATCACAGAATTATACAACAGTGCAGCACAGGGGAAGTCCCTTTGGCCCATCAAGCATATGTTGGCTCTTTCGAAGAACAATCCAGTTGGTCCCACCTGCGTTTTCCATTATATGCTCTGTCAGCAGGGTAAAAGGCTCCAAGTACAGGTAACACTGCTATGACGTAATAGCCCATCCCTCCGGTTTTAAAACATTACACCCTCCAACTTCCTGATGTGCTGCCCTTGGGGCGATCGACCTCTATAAAACAGCTGCTTTTCACAACACTTTGGTGGAGGAGTGTTTAAATTTCTTGGGCATCTCAGGATTATATCAGTGCAAACTTTACCAATGCTATCCCTTTTAAATAATCTACCTAAGTTGATCATATTGAAACCCTGTGTCATTGTGTTAATAATTCTGATTCTCCAGGAATTACGCGTTCTGTCTCTTGGAACCTACCCTCGGATCTCTAAGATTTATATCATTCTGGTCTTCCTTTTTTGTACCCTTACCATAGCCTTGGTATCCCTCACAATCTGCAGGTCGAAAAGCAGCACATAACAGAACTAAAGACATTTCGACTATAGTAAATTGTGCAGTTCCTTAGTACTTTGCTTGGGTGGCTTTGACAAGTTAAATTTATTAAACCCCAATCATATGATAGACTTTAGAACATAGTTAGAACTGACACTTTAGAGCTTTACTGAGGAAGTGCTGTATTATCTGAGGTGCTGTATTTCCGTTGAGTCATTAAAATAAGATCCCACAATACTATTTGAGGCAACAGAGTTCTGGGAGTGTGCTGACCAATATTTATCCTCCGACAACATCACCAGAAAGAGTAGTAAGGGCGTGGAATGCCCTGCCTGCAGCAGTAGTGGACTCGCCAACACTAAGGGCATTCAAATGGTCATTGGATTGACATATGGACGATAAGGGAATAGTGTAGATGGACTTTAGAGTGGTTTCACAGGTCGGCGCAACATCGAGGGCCGAAGGTCCTGTACTGCGCTGTTATGTTCTATGTTCTAATTATCCAATTATTCAGTAATTTTCTGTTTGCGGGACCTGTCCACATGGTCACATTTAAAGGTGCTTTGGTACATCCCCAAGTGTTAAGTACTGTGGAAATATAAGTTCTTCTTTCTAAAATGTGTCAGTTGTCAAAATCTCTAATTCAAATTACTTTTTCAAAATTGCAGCCAAAGCTTTGGAGGCAAACAATCAGTACAGAATCTAAGGTTTTGTTTTGAACACTTCCAGAAAAACTCCCAACTTGGAAGACTTGCCTTTGGACCACGTGACTGGGGATAAGTACATATATGAAGAGCTCCTCGGACTTAAATTCCGGATTTCACCTCATGCATTTTTCCAGGTGAAATTGATTACCAATATTTATGAGATTATATAATAATCTTTATTAGTGTCACAAGTGGGCTTACATTAACATTGCAATGAAGTTACTGTGAAAGGTACCTAGTCGCCACACTGCGGCGCCTATTCGGGTGCACAGAGGGAGAATTCAGAATGTCCAGTTCACCTCACAGCACGTCTTTCAGGTCTTGTGGGAGGAAACCGGAGCACTTAGAGGAGACCCACACAGACTCCGCACAGACAGTGACCCAAGCTGGGAATCGAACCTGGGTCCCTGGCACTGTGAAGCAACAGTGCTAACCACTGTGCGACCATGCCACCGATGAGATTATATTTATTTTGTTTGAGCATGTAGTGCTGGCAAATGGGCACATACCATTGTAGGTTCTTGCATGAACATCAAGCATTCCTAGTTTAGGTAGCATAGCTAAATGGATAGCTCTACTCTGTTTCAACAGGAACGCTGGCCCCATCCATCCTACCCGGAGCAAATCTGGTTATTCCGTATCTGGGTCCACACAGAGGCCCCCTCCTCTCCCCTGTGTCTCCTCCACTGCCCCCAGATCCTCAGTGCCGCCGTCACCACCGAACTTGTGTATCGTGCCGGGGAGAACGGCAGCGGAGCCGTGACAAGTGCCCCTAGACTGGTGCCTCTACACGACGCCGCCTCCATCATCCATTTCCTAATCATGGCCACATTGGCCGTGCCAAAGTGTAGTTGAACGTAACCTTTTTCCTTTCTCTCGGGCGCCATGCTCCCAATGTTCAGCCACATTTGTTAATAATAATCTTTATTGTCACAAGTAGACTTAGATTTACATTGCAATGAAGTTACTGTTAAAAGCCCCTAGTCACCACACTCCGGCGCCTGTTTGGGTACACAGAGGGAGAATTCAGAATGTCCAAATTACCTAACAGCATCTGCTGGATTCTCCGTCCCGCCGCGCCAGATTTCTGGTTCAGCACACCGGCAGGATGCTCTGTATCGCCGGCTGGTCAATGGGGTTTCCCATTGTGGGGCAGCCCCATGCCATCGGGAAAGCCTCAGGCTGCCGGCAAAACGGAGAATCCAGCCCCACGTCTTTTGGGACTTGTGGGAGGAAACGAGCACCCGGAGGGAACCCATGCAGACACCGGGAGTACGTGCAGACTCCGCCCAGTCAGTGACCTAAGAATACGGGACGAGAACCCAAACAATTTTTTTTAAATTTGTAAAACTGTGGAAGGGACACTTCACCCAAGAAGTGATGACTGACCATAGAACATAGAACATAGAAAATACAGCACAGAACAGGCCCTTCGGCCCACGATGTTGTGCCGAACCTTTGTCCTAGATTAATCATAGATTATCATTGAATCTACAGTGCAGAAGGAGGCCATTCGGCCCCCTGAGTCTGCACCAGCTCTTGGAAAGAGCACCCTACCCAAACTCAACACCTCCACCCAACACCAAGGGCAATTTGGACATTAAGGGCAATTTATCATTGGCCAATTCACCTAACCCGCACATCTTTGGACTGTGGGAGGAAACCGGAGCACCCGGAGGAAACCCACGCAGACACGGGGAGGACGTGCAGACTCCGCACAGACAATGACCCAAGCCGGAATCGAACCTGGGACCATGGATCTGTGAAGCAATTGTGCTATCCACAATGCTACCGTGCTGCCCTTAAGAACAAATAAATCTACACTATATCATTTTCCCGTAATCCCATGTCATAAACCAATAGTCATTTGTTTTATGATAAAACAAATTTTAAACGCAGAATTAACCACATTAACATCAAAGAAATAGCTTTACAATTAACAGTTAAACAATTCTTAAACACAAGGAAAAACTTAAATTTACACTCTGTACCTTATACTAACTCCAACTAAGCAACCCAGTAGAGTTAAAATGCCACTTATAAATAAAGTTAACAAGACATGTTTACATGCTTAGTTGTGTAGAGACTTTTGGGGAGAGTTCCTTTTAAGAGCCGATCCAGTAAACTTCAACCTAACAGCATTTGGCAAAACTGCTGTTCAACTTCAAATCCGGTAACCAAATGCAAAACTACAGGCAGACCTGGCTCCTCCCATAAATTACAACATCTGTATCCCACTAAGTTCCTGACCTGCTTAGCTAGGACTAAACATCACTCCCTCATAAATCATCTACACTCCAGGGAATCTACAGCAATCAAACACCGTTCCATTAGTCCTTTATCTGTAACAAAGTTAGTGGCTAAAATCAATGTTATCTCATAATCAGTATTATCTCATTCTTTTACGACTCAATTACAGCTGTGGCGGACATAGTCTGGGTACCTTAGCCAAGGTTCTTTAATAATATTACTGTAACAAATTTCGGTCTTAACTTAGGCTTTTAAAAGATATAAAATATAATATATAACATTCTCTACATTCACCGCACATTGCATAGAGAAGATGGATAGTGCCTCCCCACTGGTGTTTAATATAAAATATTTTTTATTCCTCTTTTTCACATTTTCTCCTGAATTTACACCCAACAATAATCAGTATCGAATCTCCCCACTGGTGTTTACTGGGGTCCAGGTATCTCCACATATCAGAAAAGAGAAAACTATAGAATGTTTTTACCTGACTGAAAACAGGTTTAATTGTGACCTAGAAGCAGATTGATACCACATTGCATATCTTTTGTTTGATTAAGGTGGGGGTGGGTGGGGGGGGTTGTTTTGCGTTGGTACCTTCTTAACCTGATCAATTAAATATTATTGCATTTAGATCAATACCCAGGCTGCAGAGGTGCTTTATTCAGCAGTTGGAGACTGGGCCAATCTTAACAAAGATAGTATTGTGATGGACGTTTGCTGTGGCACAGGAACTATTGGGCTTTCCCTCGCAAAGGTAAATTAAAAGTTTTGTTTTGAGAAACCTGGTTGAAGAGCCAATAAGGGTTCACTGACACTGACATTTAGGGAAGTGCAGGTTTAAAAAAAATTAAAGTATCCAATTCTTTTTTCCCCCACTGAATGGGCAATTTAGCATGGCCAATCCACCTATCCTGCACATCTTTGGGCTGTTGGGGTGAGACGCACGCAGACACGGGGAGAATATGTAAACTCCACACGGACAGTGACCTGGGGCCGGGGTCGAACCTGGGTCCTCAGCGCTGTGAGGCAGCAGTGCTAACCACTTGGTAGGGTGCTCTTTCCAAGAGTCGGTGCAGACTCGATGGGTTGAATGGCCTCCTTCTGCACTGTAAATTCTATGATAATCTATGCCATCCATGAATGACTTTTTTCCATGCCTAAGCATCCTTTGCTGTTTTATCTCTAATTGTCACTTGCCTAAAGCAACGCTGGAAAGGAAATTGGTAGATGACTTTTGTATTTACGGCATTGGATTCAGGCTGGAAATATTGTTCTTCATGAGTGTTCTCTCCAAAGTCAGGCCCAACCCACAGCACTGTGATTTCCACACAGGTGGCGCATGGAGGCATGTCCCAAATCTATCCCAGCTGGAACAATTACCTGCTCCATGCAGTGGGCACCAATCTGGTTCACACCGACCATCCAACCAACCAGGCCCCACCCAGGAAGTCAAGTTGCTGTAGCAAAATACACTTTTACATTCATTTTGTAGTCTGGAGCTATGGATAGCAATGGGAGAGGCTCCAACTTTCTTTCCATCACCTGGCTGACCAGGAAACTCTCCCACTCTTACTGTCTGTCACAAGCGTGTATTAGCAGGATTGGCTAGTTGTGTTTGGCTGTTATGCATATCCAAGGCCATCCATGTCCATATGTGGGACTTGGACCTGGAGTTTCTGGTTCAGAGACAGGGATGCTGCTACTGTGCCACAAGACTTCTGTGGTCTTTTTAACTATGTGGACTGGATTTGAACCCGCCATGTGTTGTCTACCCCATGGGCAGTGGCATGGCAGAGTCCGAGAATTTGCAAACTTTCTTTAAATACTTTCCAAGGTGCTTCATAGCGTTATAAAGCACATTTTATACTGATCTGCATAATGAAAATGGAGGGGACATTAGGGCAGATGATCAACTGTTTGATCGAAGAAGGATGTTTCAAAAGAGCGTTTTCAAAGGACGAAAGGGAGGGAATTCCTGAGCGTAGTTACTAATGGTGGAAAGGTGATTTCAGTCTTCGTGACAAAGGGGTGGAGGAGATGGGAGAGGGGTCCAAGAAGACTGCTTGCAGTAGAGAAGGACCTGGGAGCTACCTTTGCATTCTGCTCCTGGAATAATGAGTGGCTTTGGAAGATGAGGAGGACCTGATTGTACTTTTGTTGTCTAACGGTGAATGGCTAGATGTTGTATATGGTCAAGTCTATGTCCTTTGGAGTTAAAGGAGAAAGGAGGAGAGATTTCTGGTTTTAATGTTGGTGAGTGTATCAAAGATGGTGGGGTTGTGGTTGAACAGATTAGTAGCTGCAGAAATTAAGCTGTGGATAGAGTGCCAAGGACAAGACGGTTAGGATTTTGAAAGCACCGTTGTAAGTAAATTAAGAGAGTTTCTACAGGTGAACAGAGAAGGAAGTGGGGTTGGCTGGGGAAATGTGAGGTTTGGGAGGTGTTGAATGGAGAGTGATACAGGAAAGAACATGGTCTGATCTATTTTATGATGGGAGCAGCAAGGCCACATGAGATGACGATAAAGGAGCTGGCAGTGAATGTGTTCAATTTACATGGGGAGAGAGTGATTACAGGGGGATAAAGAGATTAGTAAACACAGAATGGAACATGATGAATTGTCGTGGAGGTTGAAATCACAGAGGACAAGAATCCACTTGGTGCCGATGCTGAGGGAGGAAAGCAATGAAGATGTCACAGTGAGAATTTGTTTTTTAAAGTATATTTCAGCTTTTACATTTTTACAAACAGCGTAACAAAACCACAAGAATGAGGCAGCACAGCAAGCATAAAAAGGTTCAGCATACATGAATACAGAGGGGGCACAGGAGAGCAGCAGTATAACTAGCTCGATACAATAATTAGACATCACCTCATGCCTCTATAAGCCCAACCAGAGAAAAGGGGAGAAATAGGATGCGACCATGAAAGCATGGTGAACCCCCACCCAGCGATTACTCGCAATTGCCACGAGAGTTCAGGATGAAATTTTCACACCATGTTTGGATGCGCATCATTAGACATCTCCCTCAACTCCAGCAGCCCCAGGGACACCAATGACACACAGCCACCTCCTGTCCTCTGAGATCAGACCCATCTGCACCCATGCAGGAACCAATCATGGATTCTTCATACCCCCCCAAACGGAAATATGCGGCGAAAATATGCAAGAGCCCCCAGTTCTAAAAGGGTGTTGTATATATATCACACAACGCAACATAACCAAGTCTCAGGCCCAGCAGCGAACCAACATTATTGCACACATTTATACAGAGGACCAGCAGTGAACTGTTCGGATTATGATCAGTGCCATCAACACCTCCCAAGAAAACCAAAAGGAAGGAGAACTAGGAGTGGATCACAGGACCCCACCATGGGTTTGTATTTCCCCAGTGCACGCCCCTCGCTCATTCATGGGGAAGGGAGAATCTGCTCATTTAAAGAAGAAAGCCTCCTGAGCATTTGGGAGGCAACAGGATATCAACCAAAGTACAGGACTCGGTGTCCGTCCCCCCCCCCCCCCCCCCCCCCCCATAGGGAAGAAGCAAAGCCTCTCAGGCTGTCCCTAATAAGTGACTTTGAGAAGGGACATCCCAAGCTCCAGGAGCAACAGGATATCAGCCACAGCACTGGACCTGGCCTAGCCCAGCACACACTGACACAGGAATTACTACTCCCAGGACCTCCTGCACCTCGCCAATCACACCCAGGGCAGGTCCAGTGCTGTGGCTGATATCCTGTTGCTCCTGGAGCTTGGGATGAGACTTGCACCCCGGAGCCGAGATCCTCATCTACAAGAGCATTGTCAGTGGCGGCCATCATCCTAATGCACACAGCTCTGCTGGGCAAAAGCCTGCTCAGCAGCAACAACGCCACTGCAAGCCTGGCTTCACCACAGCCAACACTGACCGTCATAGTCCAACCAGGACTCACTACGAATTAACTTGGCTCCTCGTTGCAAAAGTCCAATCAGGATCATCCATCCCAAATAAAAGACAACTATGAAATGTGCACTGGGATAAAATAAAGGATTAAAAAGATAGGCAGAGCCAGGGTGACACGGTGGCGCAGTGGTTAGCACTGCTGCCTCATTGCGCCGAGGACCCTAGGGCTGGTTTAGCACATGTGGCTAAACAGCTGGCTTGTAATGCAGAACAATGCCAGCTGTGCGGGTTCAAATCCTGTACCGGCCTCCGCGAACAGGCGCCGTAATGTGGCGACTAGGGGCTTTTCACAGTAACTTCATTGAAGCCTACTTGTGACAATCTATTATTATTAGGTTTGATCCCGACCCCGGGTCACTGTGTGGAGTTTGCACATTCTCCCCATGTCTGCGTGGGTGTCTCAACCCAAAAAGATGTGCAGGGTAGGTGGATTGGCCACACTAAATTGCCCCTTAATTAATATTAAATTTGGGTACTCTAAATCTATTTTTAAAAAAGCAACAAAAAAACGACTAGCAGAGCCAGAGTCGTGAAAACGTGGCCACTCCTGTGCTCACATCATGTAACCCATCCCCCCATAACTTTTTATGATCATTGGATAGAATAGAGGACGAGGATTTTAAATGAAATGTGAGGTGGATCAAGGCGAGATGCTCAAAGGAGTGAGATGTGACTGAGAGAGACACGCTGCCACCATAACTGACTTCTGGACATAGCCCAACAGAGAATACCTGAGCAGAGGCGTCGGAGTTTAGCGCGAAACAGTGCAGCTACATTTTAGGCTCCAACCATTTCTATTTTTAATTGTTCCTATTAAGGGGTAATTTAGCGTGGCCAATCCACCTACCATGCAAATCTTTGGGTTGTGGGGGTGAGACCCACACAGACACATGGAGAATGTGGAAACCACACGGACGGTCACCCTGGGCCAGGATCAAACCCGGGTCCTCAGCGCTGTGAGGCAGCAGTGCTAACCATGCCGCCCCATGCTCCAGCCATTTCTGACGTTACTGGAAATCAACTGAACTAAAATTGAAGCAGTAGAATAATACAAAAGATGCTGAAATTAGGGTTGGATGTTTTGATAATTATGATTAACATTTTTTTTATCTTGCTGATCAGGGTGTGAAGAAAGTTATTGGAATTGAAATGTGCCAGGAAGCTATTGAAGACGCTAAAGTGAATGCAGAATTAAATGGTTAGTTCTTATCAACCCCCAGAACTGAATTGTTCTGCATTACAAGTCAGCTGTTTAGCCCACTGCGCTAAACCAAGCCCCTCTCTTGGTGTTTGATGGAAACCTTGCTGGGGTTGCTTGAAATTGTCCTTGGTGACCTGACTTGAAATAGTCTGATTTTTAAAATGTTCTCTGTTTCTGTTTATTTTATCGGAATGTCTTAATGAAGAATTCACACAAGTTCTATTTTCCTATTCAAGGCTTGCAGAAAACGTACTGATCTAAATAACTGTCTTCGCATTTCAATCTAACTTCAGTTTAATTTTTTGCTTCCATCCAGGTCTGTCCAATGTGGAATTCTTGTGTGGGAAAGCTGAAGATCTCTTTCCCACTGTAATTAATTCGGTAACGTCGCAAAATCTAGTCGCCATTGTGGATCCACCAAGGGCAGGACTGCGTAAGAACCATTTTAAAACTGAGCACGGCCTTATTGAATGTTGCCCGTCCGGGATTGCAGATGTTTACTTTTTCTCTTGCTGAGCGTACAATATTTTATTAACATTTTGACATTTAATTTTTTTTTTTGACTTGCAGATTCCAGAGTTGTTTTAGCAATAAGAAGAGCGGAGCACCTGAAAACTCTGATTTATGTTGCTTGCAATGCCCGAGCAGCTATGAACAATTTTGTTGAGTAAGTATATATGTTAGTTGGAACTGCACCACTAGTTTTCACTTGTGATCAGGCGCAATGCTGATGATGTGAGACGAGGCATCACCTCGCATTTCTCTCGTGTGACTTCCTCATCATGAATGTGTCACAGGAGTGAGCAGTCTTGAGGTATACCAGTCGCATCTGCTGGTGTGAAGCACCATATTTTGACAGGGCTGTGTTCAGAAACATTTCAGGAGCTGCCCTATGTAGATTTGGAGATGCTCAAGACCACAGAAAATAGGAACAGGAGTAGGTCATTGGGCCCATAGAGCCTGCTCCGCCATTCAATGTGATCGTGGCTGATCCTCCATCTCGATATCAACTCCAGCTCTCTCTCTCCCCCCACCCCCGGTTGCCTCGATGCTTTTAGTGTTTAGAAAGCTACTTCTTTCTTAAATACATTTAAGGGGGAGCACGGTAGCATAGTGGTTAGCACATTTGCTTCACAGCTCCAGGTTCCCAGGTTCGATTCCTGGCTTGGGTCACTGTCTGTGCGGAGTCCGCACGTTCTCCCCGTGTCGGCGTGGGTTTCCTCCAGGTGCTCCGGTTTCCTCCCAGTCTAAAGATGTGCAGGTTAGGTGGATTGGCCATGATAAATTGCCCTTAGTGTTCAAAAAGTTTGGGTTGGGTTACTGGGATAGGGTGGGGGTGTGGGCTTAGGTAGGGTGCTCTTTCCAAGTGCCGGTGCAGACTCGATGGGCCGAATAGCCTCCTTCTGCACTGTAAATTCTATTGATAAACAGGATGATTAAGAAGCTTGGGATTAGGTAATTGAATATGCTTCCCAACAAGTGAAGTGTGCAATGAATGGGGAAATGTACACCACAAATTACAATACACTGCATCTGCAGTATCGTGTCAGTTTTGGTCTCCTTATTTGAGGAAGGATGTGGTGGCATTGGAAGCAGTGCAGAGGAGGTTCACCAGATTGATTCTGGGACTGATTCCGGGAATGAAGGGTTGGACATATGAGGAGGGATTAAGCAGTTTGGCCTGATACTCGCTGGAGTTTAGAAGGATGAGAGGGGATCTGAACGAAGTACATAAATTGCTAAAAGGGATTAATAAAGTGAACGTGGACCAAATGTTCCCCCTTGTGGGGCAATCTAGGACGAGAGGTCACATACAGGTTGAGAGGCAATAGATTTCGAACTGAGATGAGGAGGCACTACTTCTCGCAGAGGGAGATGAATTTGTGGAACTCGCTGCCTATAGTGGGGTGGAATCTGAATTATTAAATATTTTCAAGAAAGAGATGGATATGGGAACAGGTGTGGAGATGGATTTGAGAGCAGGAAGAGATCGACCATGATTTGATTGAAAGGCGGAGCAGGCTCGAAAGGGCTGAATTGTCGACTTCTGTTCCTCATTCCGATGTAATTAACGGGATTAGAAAATTTACATTATCTATGTTCTTTTGACCAATGCTCAACTAATCAATTGTGGAGATGCAGCTTAAATTTGAATTGCGCTTAGTTTAAAATTAACCCAATTTTCAACAGGAGCATTGGATTGGGCGGGGGGGGGGAAGGGAGGTTTTCATACACACATTACTGATTTTGAATATATGGTATCCTCATTCCTTGTTAAGGAAACAGACTAACTTATTTTCTCCCCTTTTGCTATAGCCTTTGTCGTGCCCCATCTCATAGAGTGAAGGGATCTCCTTTTCGTCCAGTTAAAGCCATGGCTGTTGATCTTTTCCCACACACAAAGTACTTTGAACTGTTAATATTGTTTGAGAGAGTGGAATAAACTCACACTCCAGAACTTTCTGGGGCATATAATGATAGTAAATTTGCAAATAACCAGGTGTTTAAAAACATTATTACTGGAAATGCTACCTTGAAGATCACATTTTCATATACCATGTATAGTCTTCTTCAGCCTGTAACTATTTCTTGTGTATAATGTCAAATACAATTTTGTCTTTGTGTAATGTTTGTTATTTTTGTATTTTAACCAAGTCTGTGCTACAGTCATGAAGAAAACAAGGACTTCAATCTGAATGGTACATGTATTTTGTATATGTTACCAACGTGTATGAATTTGTTGAACTAATTAAAATGTGGTCAGTACCTTCATGTTTGGACAATTTGTTCATGTTTGAGGTTTTCTATCGTGCTGGGTGCAAGGGGAAATGATGTATTGAAGTCTCTAACTTTATTCTGCCAGGAGCAAGTTGCACTTAGAAAACCACACACCCCACCCAATCCACCTTTCATGACCTCAACATCCTGAAATACCTTACAGCTAATTACGTTTTGAAATGTAGTTAGTCTGTTATATATGAAACAGCAACCTGTTTCTCACAGCAGGGTTTTGTAAAGACAATATTGAAGACATTTGATTATTGCCATTGAAATCAGTTTGTTTAACATTCCAACAACAGAACAGGATGTTGCCTGGAATGGAGAGTAGGTCTTACGAGGAAAGGTTGAGGGTGCTAGGCCTTTTCTCATTAGAGCGGAGAAGGATGAGGGGCGACTTGATAGAGGTTTATAAGATGATCAGGGGAATAGATAGAGTAGACAGTCAGAGACTTTTTCCCCGGGTGGAACAAACCATTACAAGGGGACATAAATTTAAGGTGAAAGGTGGAAGATATAGGAGGGATATCAGAGGTAGGTTCTTTACCCAGAGAGTAGTGGGGGCATGGAATGCACTGCCTGTGGAAGTAGTTGAGTCGGAAACATTAGTGACCTTCAAGCAGCTGTTGGATAGGTACATGGATTACGGGAAAATTATCTAGTGTAGATTTATTTGTTCTTAAGGGCAGCACGGTAGCATTGTGGATAGCACAATTGCTTCACAGATCCATGGTCCCAGGTTCGATTTCGGCTTGGGTCATTGTCTGTGCGGAGTCTGCACGTCCTCCCCGTGTCTGCGTGGGTTTCCTCCCACAGTCCAAAGATGTGCGGGTTAAGTGAATTGGCCAATGATAAATTGCCCTTAATGTCCAAATTGCCCTTGGTGTTGGGTGGAGGTGTTGAGTTTGGGTAGGGTGCTCTTTCCAAGAGCTGGTGCAGACTCGGGGCCGAATGGCCTCCTTCTGCACTGTAGATTCAATGATAATCTATGATTAATCTAGGACAAAGGTTCGGCACAACATCGTGGGCCGAAGGGCCTGTTCTATGCTGTATTTTCTATGTTCTATGTAGAACAGTACCTCAGTGAGGGGGTGCAGAGTAAGGGTGAGCTCCGGAAATATGTAACATGCCAAATGCAACCTCATTTGTTTGTGTTGCTCGTTAGGTCAGCACTTTCTGCCCATCCGGATGCCCTTCAAGGTGATAGTGAGCCACCTTCTCCAAGTTATTGATCTGGTGTAAACAGTGAAGGAATGTTTTTACAGCACATAGTAGTTCCAAGTCGGTATGGTGTGTGACTTGGGGTGGCGATGTTCCCATGTGTAAGCTGCCTTTGGCCTAGGTGGTAGAGGTCACAGGTGCTGATGAAACAGCCTTGGTGAGTTGCTGCAGTGCATCCTGTAGCTGGTAGTCAGTGGTGCAGAGTTAAAATTTAAAGTGGTAGAAGGGGATGTCAATCAAGCACACTATTTTAGCTGCATTCTGTACTTGCATCACACTTGCACCTTGTGGATGACTTTGGGGGGGGGGGGTCCAGAACTCTCAGCCTCTGACCTTGTAGCCACAGTATTTATTTGGCTGACAATGGTAACACAATGTTAATAGGAATGCTTTAAAAAAAAATGTAGTATACCCAATTCATTTTTTTGAATTAAGGGGCAAATCGACCAAGCCTGCACATCTTTGGGTTCTGGGAGCGAAACCCACCCGAACACGGGGAGAATGTGCAAACTCCACACAGACAGTGACCCAGAATCGAACCTGGGACCTCTGTGCCGTGAGGCAACAGGGCTAACCCACTGCGCCACCATGCTGCCCAGTTAATAGGAATGCTAATTAATGGAAGATAAGATTAAGATTCTCCTTGTGGAAATGGTAACTTCCTGGCATTTGTGTGGTAGAAATATGTTATTTACCACTTGTCAGCCCAAGCATGGATGTTGGCCAGGTCTAGCTATGTATGGCGATAGCTCCACAGCTATGAAGCAGTTGCAAATGGTATTGATAATAACCAGGCAGTTAGCACTGCTGCCTCAATTCTGGCCTTCGGCAACTGAGTTTCCTCCAGGTGCTCTGGTGTCCTACAATCAAAAGATGGCAGGTTAGGTGGATTGGCTATACTAAAATTGCTCCTTAGTCTCCAAGTTAGGTGGAGTTCTGGGGATAGAGTGGGGGAATTAGGTAGTTTCAGAGGAATGATTTAATGGATCTAAAACACTACCTTGAATACCTGCGGTGATATCTTGTGGCTGGAATGATGTCTCCAATGACCATTGCCCATCTCCTTGTTCTAGATATGACTAACCAGGAGAGGTGATTGCAAACCTGGTCTTTTGTGGTGAAGATACACATGAGAGAGTCTGAGAAAGTAGAATCTGACAAACCTATTCATTGATTTGCTTCCAGGCATAAATTCATTTGTAGTGTCATAGAAAACAAAAAGGCATGACATAAATTTTTCCAGAATTTGTAACTATTGCCTTCTTCCTCCAGGTCAGTTTTATTGTTTTCCGGTCCAAAGTGTCGGCAGTGGTTAGCATTGTTGCTTCTCAGTGCCAGGGTCCCAGGTTCGATTCCTCGCCTGGGTCATTCTGCAGAGTCTGCACTTTCTCTCCGTGTCGGCGTGGGTTTCCTCCCACAAATCCCGAAAGACGTTCGTTAGGTAATTTGGACATTCTGAATTCTCCCTCGGTGTAACCGAACAGATGCCGAAATATGGCGACTCAGGGATTCTCACAGTAACTTCATTAGTGTTAACGTAAGCCTACTTGTGACAATAAAGATTTTTTTTTTAAATTGGCAGAGAGATGAGACGTTAAGACCATAATGGAGAAGCGTACGGTAACATTGCCAGTCAGCGTCAATGCTGACACATGACTGTGATTACATTTCTGTTAATGTTCGGTTGGTTTTAAATTTACAATCAAATTTGGATTTATATTAGTTTGAACTTCGTCGCCTTTCTCTTACTCGACTTGCATAAAACCAAATTTCTAGTTTAAGATCCAAGTTTAACTGATGTTGGTTGCAACCTAAGAAATTAATCCAAACCTACAAGGATGTGTGAACCAGAGGGTTCCACTACATATTTCTACTGTTCATTTAGCAAGCTTCTAGATTTTGCTAAAAGTTTCATATGAAAGCACAAGGGATTGTGTTTAATAAAAAATGTAGGGCCAGGGAAAGAACAAACATTTTATAATGAATTATCAAACTTTATTGCTTCAAACTACAGAGCAAAAAAAAAAGTGTCACACGTAAAGGACCACACACAAACATCCAGATGGCTGTGCAGGTTGCAGCAAGCATAGGCCAAAGGACATGTACATGAAGCCTGAAAGCCACTTACAATAGCAGTTAGTGTGGTAACTGCACACAATGTACAAATCATTAGTGCAGCACCACCCTTGCACTGCAAGTTCCCTAATCAGACACAAACTACTTAAAAACACAGGGCACACCGTGAACTGGATATTATGCTCTTTGTTTCAAAAAAGACTCCAGATCAAATCTTCCACGTAATGCAATTGCACAATTATGAAACACTCTGACTTCATTAACTTTCCTAACAAAAACAAAATTTGCCCTTCAATTTGAGGAACTTCATTCACTAGCCACTGGAGATTACTTGACTGAATAATAGTGTTGAAACTTTGATTTTAAACAGACCACAGCATAAGACCATAATCAGTTAATGAAGAAATAAAACAAAAGTCTGAGGAAAGATGAGTAAATCAGGGAAGCTGAGTGTTCTTTCATGACTGAAATAGAGTTTAGGTAGTGGAGTCCAGGATACCAAACAAAAGTCAAACCTCGAGAATATTTCCAATGAGAATTCAGCTTTCCATGAATGCTTCAATACTCACAAATTAACTTGCTTTATGCCAGTTTGTAAGGAGTCACATTTGAAACACTTCAATCATACAAAATACCATTAGCTTTGCTGGAATAAATTTCAGACATCACAAACAGTAGTAATTGCAATGAGAGCTACATTTAAAGTGAGGTCAAGTCCTCAAAATCTTTCAACAAAACAAATGGAAGATTAAAAACAAAATACGTTGCCTCTCACTCGGTTTCCAAATTTTACAGATTGCGTAATACATCGATAACTTTCTTGGAGTGTTAGAGGGCTATTGCATGTAATTAAAAATTACTTTATTTTTAAATATTTACCTCCCCATTTTGATTGAACATTTAAATCCATTACGTACTTGACATGCATTTAAGAGTAAATGTTTTACTGAATCCTGGAAGTGATTTATCACATAGTTAATGAGAGTTCAACACCTTTTCAAGCCTGTTGGTTTTTCTTCCCAGAATAATACCATTTACACAATGATGCACCAATAAGACAGACTCATGCTTACGAGGATGAAGCTATGCCCTATAAAGGTACAACCCATAATAATTTTTGCTTCCAATGGATGAAAAAAAAAAGGCAGTCAAATTACAATCCTATACTTCATGATTACCTTCTAAGGAGCAAAATGAGTAGGTGGGTTTAATTTTTAAAAATGAGATCCATATTGAGTATAATATACTGACAAGTTACAATCCATACACATAAATAGCAATGTTAAAGGTACAAATCAATTAAGATGAAGGTAAGACAATTAGTTTCCATTTCAATTCACACTTTAGTTGATCACACAAATGCAAATTCGCAAAACCACAATCTGTACTCTCTCGCAGCAGCACTAGTGCTCATGTGCAAAGGCAAGAAAAGTTGTATTCAACAGAGAAAAGTAGTAAACATTTAAAACACATAACGTCACAAAATGACAGTGCACAGCCGTTTAAATATTAGTTTTGTTTTTGTTCCAGCAGTTATTGCAAATTTTTAATCTTGTTTTCCCTCTCTCTGCTACTTTTGCAGCCTGCAGCAAGCATTAAAAAAATGTTGTCAGTTTGCATAAGACACTATTATTAAGCTTTGGTTCACATTACCAAGAATGCACTGGAGCCAGTCATGGTACTTTGTTTCCTTCAGGTTGCTATCCTGGGTTTAAGTGAGGTAAAATTAAGTTGTTGAAAGGAAAATAATTTCCCAACACAAAGCATAAGACAATGAGAACTAATTCAAACTTCTATATGAAAACCTCCGATCTGCATGCCCGATAATAAATTAAACTATAGGTGGAGGAACATTATATTCTTTTTCTTAATCAATTCTACTTCTAGCAGTGGGACAAATCAAACCTGTTTGTTTGCATCATTAATGATTTGTTCCAACTGAAACAGTGGGCCAGACTACAATTAAAAACAATGAACAAATGTCGACAACAGCTTCAACATCGTTAAAGCTCCTACCAAAAAAATACTGATGAGATTTTGGAACTGTCCAAACTTGAACGATCTGGTCTTAAACATATTGCAAAGCAGAATCAGAAGAAAACACAAGATAGCTGCAACTTTAGCTCTGATGCAATTCCAAAGCTGAACATCAGTTTGGCACGAGTTACACTAAACTGCACTCACAGAAATACACATTCTGTATTCGTACCAAATGACAGAAGTGGAGAGTCGAAGCCAAACACCGCAAGCTATTCAACAGGATCTTGTAGTCTCGCACATGCATTGTATTTACTTATAGAGGATCCAGACGACTTGACCCAAATTACATATAAAAATGATGCATATTAACAGACCCCCGTAACAAAATAAAAGTCACAAAACAATTACTACAAAAAGTGTTTAAAAAGCCATTGTGTCCATGTATTAAGAGGCCAAGATAGTCACATTTGTTTTCTGATTTATGAGTCTTTCAGTAATAATTACCACCTATAAAGGTTATTCAGTTGAAATGCCAGTAACCCAAGCTCCAAATTCTCCAATATAAATCTATGGTTCCAAAAACCCTTCATTCATACGATCTGCATATATAAACACTATGTGTTTCTTCAATAATGGTTAAGTGTCACTTCATTAAAACAAGTAGCTTCCCGACAAGGTTCCTTGATAAATTGCTTAAAATTTGTTTACAAAAAGAAAAACTCATATTAAAAGGAACAGCTTAAATTGTGTGTATTGAAAGCAACTTCTCACTGACATCAGTCTATACGTAAACAATGAAAAGTATACCGTCTTCCAGAAGGTTACCCCCATTGGGTCTAACTATCCAACAAATCAGTGCACAGTGACAATTTAATGGCCATTCTGTAGTTGGCAGATGCAGGGAACCTATTGGGCCATTAAATCTCCTTTAAAATTTAACTGACAAACTAAAATGTTCAAAAACCTAAAAGTTGTTTTCTGGGGCAACAATGTCACCCAATATAATCTCAATCTTCCAATTAGTCTTGTGCCCATTCCTGAAATAGAGGCACGGGGTTCAAGTTCAGTAATATTGCCCTGTCGCAATGCAAAACGCTAATCATAATTAAAGAGGTACACTGCCGAGCTGGGGTGGCGGAAACCTTTAAAAATTGTCCTGCATTTCACAATGTAATAAGTTCTGTAAGGTGGTAACAAAAAAAATTGTTGAGGATGAGTTTCTCCAGTGCGTTATTGCTCTCCATTTTGCAGTGCTTTACACGTCAACAGTACAAAGAGGTTCGCTGCCTGGCTGTGCTGATTCCATTATTGTCATCTTCGGCTTCTTCCGAGTTTCCTCCTTTGTGGGGCAGAGAAAGAAACAAATGACAATTGTATAAATTTTGTTTGAAAAAACAACCTCAAAGTATGTTAAGATGTCAGGGGAGGGCAGTACCAGACTTTGTACCGCACTTTTGACGCTCATCGTCAAGGCTCAAACAAAGGATGGCCAAATGGCTAAAGATTGAAAGAATAAGCTGGCATGTTCAATCCCGGCTCTGGGTCACTGTCCGTGTGGAGTTTGCACATTCTCCCCGAGTCTGCGTGGGTTTCGTCCCTGCAACCCGAAGATGTGCAGGGTAGGTGGATTGGCCACGCTAAATTGCCCCTTAATTGGAAAAAAATAATTGGGTACTCTAAATTTATTTTAAAAAATAAGCTGGCAGGACAGAAACCGCTGGAGGCAAACAAGATACAAGAGCAGCACAAACCAAAAATCCAGAAACATGCCCAGCAGGATTCAAACCTTTGGTAGCACTCCCTCCTAACCATCCTGAAAAGTGAAAATATTTACCCTATCCCGTGCCAATTTCTTCATTTCATCTCGTAACTTGTTCAAAATATGAAGATTCGGTTTGTTCTTTTTGGCAAATTGCTGCAGTTCAATCACACTTTTATCAGACATTTCCTGTGTTAAAATAGTAGAAACAGATGTATTTTAAATGGGAACTGTATAAACGATGGACAAATACACCAAAATTACCATAGTGTACGGCAGAGATGGGAGAAAAGATAAAATGTGCCACAAAGAAATCAAGTAACATGAAGGAAATGTTAAGCTTTTCCATCTGCAACAATCATAACCAGGTCAAGACGAGAGTGTGCTGGTATATTAAAACTGTCTTTGTTTTTTATAAATGTTTTTTATTGGATTTTTGCAGAGTATATTTTGCCGTTATGTACACAGATATGATATATCTATATATATGTAAGTAGGCATCCGTTTGTGCCGGCGAGGCACTTCCGGAGGGCAATCGTCGAGTGGGTCTGGTGCTGGTGTTGCCCCTCGCTTCTCCCGGTCGGATTTCGCCGCCGTTGTCTTCTTGTGCACGCTGCCGCTTCAGCCGGCCCTCCCGTCCTCTGCCTGTATTCTCCTTTTTCTCTGTTCCTGTGGATGTCAAGTTAGTTAACGTTTCCCGAACAGGATTCTACGGCGGGCGATCAGGGAGGCAAAGGCAAGGGCGTCTGCCCTCCTCCCCAGGAATAGATCTGGCTGGTCTGAAACCCCGAAGACCGGCACTTTCGGGCATGGCTCCACCCTCACCCCCACTACTTTGGACATTGCCTGGAAGAAGGCAGTATTAAAACTGTCTTAACCAAAACAATGAAATACAAATTCTACTCAACTTGGAATGTCTTTTGACATGGCTTTCACTGTCTTTATACAATAGTATGGGATCATCTTTGCCTTGGACATTAAGTACTTTATCTGGAAATTGAATTTCAACCTATCAGAAACAAAAATCACTTGGTGATTCTCATCCTGTCAAAACTCAATGTCGCTGAATTTCCATAGGAACTTTAGGGACAAAGAACAAAGACCAATACAGCACAGGAACAGGCCCTTCGGCCCTCCAAGCCTGCACCGGTCACGTGTCCTATCCAGACCAACCACCTGTATCTTTCTATACCCCGTCTGTTCATGTGCCTATCCAGATAAGTCTTAAAGGTCGCGAATGTATCTGCCTCAACCACCTCACTTGGCAGTGCATTCCAGGCCACCACCACCCTCTGTGTAAAAAAACTTCCCCCGCAGATCTCCACTGAACCTTTCCCCCCTCACCTTGAACTTGTCCCCCCTTGTAATTGTCATTTCCACCCGGGGAAAAAGCCTCCAGCTGTTCACCCTATCTATACCCCGAATAATTTTATAAACTTCTATCAGGTCGCCCCTCAGCCTCCGTCTCTCTCGGGAGAACAATCCCAGTTTATTCAATCTCTCCTCATAGCTAATACCCTCCATACCAGGCAACATCCTGGTAAACCTTTTCTGTACTCTCTCCAAAGCCTCCACGTCCTTCTGGTAGTGTGGTGACCAGAATTGGACACAGCATTCCAAATGTGGCCTAACCAACGTTCTATATAATTGTAACATAATTTTCGAGCTTTTATACTCGATACCCCGTCCTATGAAGGCAAGCATGCTATATCCTTTCTTTACCACCATTTCCACCTGTGCTGCCACTTTTAAGGATCTGTGGACCTGCACACCCAGATCTCTCGGTCTCTCTATGCTCCTGTCATTTATTTTATGGCTCCCACCTGAATTGGATCTACCAAAATGCATCACCTCACATTTGTCCAGGTTAAATTCCATCTGTCATTTCTCTGCCCAATTTTGCAGCCTATCTGTATCCTGTTGTATTCTCTGACAATATTCATCACTATCCACAACTCCTGCAATCTTAGTACCATCCGCAAACTTGCTAATCAGACCCGCTACGTATTCTTCCAAGTCATTTATATATATTACAAAGAGCAGAGGCCCCAGAACTGATCCCTGCGGAACACCACAAGTTACAGCCCTCCATTCGGATAAACATCCTTCCACTGCTACCCTGTCTTCTATGGCCAAGCCAGTTCTGAATCCATCCAGCTAGTTCACCCCTGACCCCATGTGATCTAATCTTTTGCACCAGCCTGCCATGAGGGACCTTATCAAATGCTTCACTAAAGTCCATGTAGACATCATCCACAGCCCTTCCGTCGTCAATCATTTTTGTCACCTCCTCAAAAAATTAAATTAAATTAGCGAGACATGACCTCCCTCGTACAAAACCATGCTGTCTTGTTGCTAATAAGACCATTCACTTACAAATGTGCATAGGTCCTATCTCAGAATCTTTTCCAACAATTTCACTATCACTGACGTCAAGACCATTATTCTTTTTCCTCATTGAATTCAAACCAGGGTTTAATGCCGGGATTTCGCGATGTTGGCGCAAAATCCTGCGAGAGCCCAAAAAGCGAGATTCTTCCCGGCGAGTACCTGTGACGCGATCACCCCTGCCATTGATGTAATAAGGTTCTCGTTATTTAAATACGTTTAAATTCAATGACAGGCTTCCCTTCTGCAGCATCTCCCCACTCGGATTTCCCCCCCCTCACGTCATAGAACGTAGGAGGCCATTCGGCCCATTGAGTCTGCACCGACCCACTTAAGCCCTCATTTCCACCCTATCCCCGTAACCCAATAACCCCTCCTAACCATTTGGGACACTAAGGGCAATTTAGCATGGCCAATCCACCTAACCTGCACCTCTTTGGACTGTGGGAGGAAACCGGAGGAAACCCACGCAGACACGTCAGCGAGGTTAATAATAATAATCATTAATAATAATAATCTTTATTGTCACAAGTAGGCTTACATTAACACTGCAATGATGTTACTGTGAAAAGCCCCTAGTCGCCACATTCCAGCGCCTGTTCGGGTGCAGAGGGAGAATTCAGAATGTCCAATTCACCGAACAAGCATGTTCTTTGCGACTTGTGGGAGGAAACCGGAGCGCCCGGAAGAAACCCACGCAGACACGGGGAGAACGCGCAGACTCCACACAGACAGTGACCCAAGCTGGGAATCGAACCTGGGACCCTGGCGCTATGAAGCAACAGTGCTAACCACTGTGCTACTGTGGTTTACAACAGGTCTGGTGCTGCATGAAGCAGGAAAAGAGACCATGTTGGGGGCTCACTGTAAGTACAGCCCCTAGAGGGAGAGTGAAATGGCCTGGCTTGAGGCAGTGCTTCCTCTGGGGAGCGCTGTTGTGGGGGTGAGGGGGTTCCCCGTGCCCGTGGGGTGTGTGCTAATTTTTAGTGTTGCAGTGCCCTTTAAAAGGGGTATCTCGGTCTCTGGAAAGTCGATGCTGCCGGCAGGGTGATCAATGGGGAGTTGGTGGTAATGTCACTGAACTCATCATCTCTCCAGGTTATGCTCCATGGACACAGGTTCAAATCCCACCACAGCTGGTGGATTTTAAATTCAATAAATATGGAATTGAAAGCGAGTCTCAATAATTGTGACCATGAAATTTCACTAACTTTGATTCGATTATAAAGGTTGTGATAACTCACTTCAGAAATATCAATGGGATTAGACCAAGTCAACATGGATTTATGAAAGGGAAATCATGTTTGAGAAACCTACTGGAGGTTTTTGAGGACGCAATTAGTAGAATAGATAAGGGTGAACTATTGGATGTGGAGTATTTGGATTTTCAAATAAGTTTTGATAAAGCTCTACAGAAGAAGTTAGTGTCCAAAATTAAAGCGCGCAAGATTGGGGGTAATATACTGGCATGGACTGAGAATTGGTTAGCAGACATAGTAGAAATAAATGGGTATTTTCCAGAGTGACAGGCAGTGAAAGTGGGGATCAGTTCTCGGGTCCCCGCTATTCACAACATATATCAACTACTCGGATGACTGAATCAAGTGTAATATTTCCAAGTTTGCTGACAGGATAAAACTAGGTGGGATTGTGAGTGGTGAGGAGGAAGTAAAGAGACTTCAAGGTGATTTGGACAAGTTGAGTGAGTGGGCATATACATGACAGATGCAGTATAACGTGGACAAGTGTGAAGTTCTCCATTTCAGTGGGAAAAACCTAATGGCACAGTATTATTTCATTGGTGATAGAGTGGGAAATGTTTATGTACAAAGGGTGTCCTGGCACACCAGTCACTGAAAGTAAGCATTCAGGTGCAGCAAGTACTTATGAAGGCAAATGGTATGTTGGCCTTCATTGCAAGAGGACTTGAGTACAGGAGCAAGGATGTCTTACTACAACTGTACGAAGTCTTACAACACCAGGTTAAAGTCCAACAGGTTTGTTTCGATGTCACTAGCTTTCGGAGCGCTGCTCCTTCCTCAGGTGAATCAGGTTCACCTGAGGAAGGAGCAGCGCTCCGAAAGCTAGTGACATCGAAACAAACCTGTTGGACTTTAACCTGGTGTTGTAAGACTTCGTACTGTGCTCACCCCAGTCCAACGCCGGCATCTCCACATCATTACTACAACTGCACAGGGCTTTGGTGGGACCACACTTGGGAGTATTGTGTAAAGTGGTAGTCTCCATATCCAAGAAAAGACATACTTGTCATAGAAAGAGCGCAGCAAAAGTTCACCAGACTGATTCTGGGGATGGCTGGATTGTCAAAGAACATTACAGGAGGAGGCCCTTCAACCCTCCAAGCCTGCGCCAATCACGTGTCCTATCAAGACCAACCGCCTGTATCCTTCTATACCCTTCCGTTCATGTGTCCATCTAGATAAGTCTTAGTCGCTAACCTATCTGCCTCAACACCTCACTTTTTTTTTTAAATAATATTTTATTGAAAATTTTTGGTCAACCAACACAGTACATTGTGCATCCTTTACACAACATTATAACAATACAGATAATAATGACCTTTTTAAATTTAAACAAAAACAACAACAAATAAATAAATATTAAATAACAAAAAATAAAAACTAGCCCTAATTGGCAACTGCCTTGTCTCAGGCCACCCCCCCCCCCCCCCCCCCAAGTCCTGGGCCGCTGCTGCTGCCTTCTTTGTTCTCCCCTATCTATCTTTCCGCAAGATATTCGACGAACGGTTGCCACCGCCTAGTAAACCCTTGAGCCGACCCCCTTAGGACGAACTTAATCCGCTCTAACTTTATGAACCCCGCCATATCATTTATCCAGGTCTCCACCCCCGGGGGCTTGGCTTCTTTCCACATTAGCAATATTCTGCGCCGGGCTACTAGGGACGCAAAGGCCAAAACATCGGCCTCTTTCGCCTCCTGCACTCCCGGCTCTTGTGCAACCCCAAATATAGCCAACCCCCAGCTTGGTTCGACCCGGACTCCTACTACTTTCGAAAGCACCTTTGTCACCCCCATCCAAAACCCCTGTAGTGCCGGGCATGACCAAAACATATGGGTATGATTCGCTGGGCTTCTCGAGCACCTCGCACACCTATCCTCCACCCCAAAAAATTTACTGAGCCGTGTTCCAGTCATATGTGCCCTGTGTAATACCTTAAACTGAATCAGGCTTAGCCTGGCGCACGAGGACGACGAGTTTACCCTGTTTAGGGCATCTGCCCACATCCCCTCCTCAATCTCCTCCCCTAGCTCTTCTTCCCATTTCCCTTTTAGTTCGTCCATCATAGTCTCCCCTTCGTCTCTCATTTCCCTATATATATCCGACACCTTACCGTCCCCCACCCATTTCTTTGAGATGACTCTGTCCTGCACCTCTTGTGTCGGGAGCTGCGGGAATTCCCTCACCTGTTGCCTCGCAAAAGCCCTCAATTGCATGTACCTGAATGCATTCCCTTGGGGCAACCCATATTTCTCGGTCAGCGCTCCCAGACTCGCAAACTTCCCATCCACAAATAGATCTTTCAATTGCGTTATACCTGCTCTTTGCCACATTCCATATCCCCCATCCATTCCCCCCGGGGCAAACCTATGGTTGTTTCTTATCGGGGACCCCCCCAGTGCTCCGGTCTTTCCCCTATGTCGTCTCCACTGTCCCCAAATCTTCAGTGTAGCTACCACCACCGGACTCGTGGTATAGTTCCTTGGTGAGAACGGCAATGGGGCTGTCACCATAGCCTGCAGGCTGGTCCCCCTACAGGACGCCCTCTCTAATCTCTTCCACGCCGCTCCTTCCTCCTCTCCCATCCACTTACTCACCATTGAAATATTAGCGGCCCAATAATACTCACTTAGGCTCGGTAGCGCCAGCCCCCCCTATCCCTACTACGCTGTAAGAATCCCTTCCTCACTCTCGGAGTCTTCCCGGCCCAAACAAAACCCATGATACTCTTTTCTATCCTTTTGAAAAAAGCCTTCGTGATCACCACCGGGAGACACTGAAACACAAAAAGGAATCTCGGGAGGACCACCATCTTAACCGCCTGCACCCTCCCTGCCATTGACAATGCTACCATATCCCATCTCTTGAAATCTTCCTCCATCTGTTCCACCAACCGCGTCAAATTTAGCCTGTGCAATGTGCCCCAATTCTTAGCTATCTGGATCCCCAGGTAACGAAAGTCTCTTGTTACCTTCCTCAACGGTAGGTCTTCTATTTCTCTACTCTGCTCCCCTGGATGCACCACAAACAGCTCACTCTTCCCCATGTTCAATTTATACCCTGAAAAATCCCCAAACTCCCCAAGTATCCGCATTATTTCTGGCATCCCCTCCGCTGGATCCGCCACATATAGTAGCAGATCATCCGCATATAAAGATACCCGGTGTTCTTCTCCTCCCCTAAGTATTCCCCTCCATCCCTTGGAACCTCTCAGCGCTATCGCCAGGGGCTCAATCGCCAGTGCAAACAGTAATGGGGACAGAGGACATCCCTGCCTTGTCCCTCTATGGAGCCGAAAATATGCCGATCCCCGTCCATTCGTGACCACACTCACCACTGGGGCCCTATACAACAGCTGCACCCATCTAACATACCCCTCTCCGAACCCAAATCTCCTCAACACCTCCCACAGATAATCCCACTCCACTCTATCAAATGCTTTCTCGGCATCCATCGCCACTACTATCTCCGTTTCACCCTCTGGTGGGGCCATCATCATTACCCCTAACAACCTCCGTATGTTCGTGTTCAGCTGTCTCCCCTTCACAAACCCAGTTTGGTCCTCATGAACCACCCCCGGGACACATTCCTCTATTCTCATTGCCATTACCTTGGCCAAGACCTTGGCATCTACATTGAGGAGGGAGATTGGTCTGTAGGACCCGCATTGTAGCGGATCCTTTTCCTTCTTTAAAAGAAGCGATATCGTTGCTTCTGACATAGTCGGGGGCAGTTGTCCCCTTTCCTTTGCCTCGTTGAAGGTCCTCGTCAGTAGCGGGGCGAGCAAGTCCAAATATTTTCTGTAAAATTCAACTGGGAATCCGTCCGGTCCCGGGGCCTTTCCCGTCTGCATGTTCCTAATTCCTTTCACCACTTCTTCTACCGTGATCTGTGCTCCCAATCCCATCCTTTCCTGCTCTTCCACCTTGGGAATTTCCAGCCGATCCAAAAACTCCATCATTCTCTCCCTCCCATCCGGGGGTTGAGCTTCATACAATTTTTTATAAAATGTCTTAAACACTTCATTCACTCTCTCCGCTCCCCGTTCCGTCTCTCCATCTTCGTCTCTCACCCCCCCTATTTCCCTCGCTGCTCCCCTTTTCCTCAATTGGTGTGCCAGCAATCTGCTCGCCTTCTCTCCATATTCATACTGTACACCCTGCGCCTTCCTCCATTGTGCCTCTGCAGTGCCTGTGGTCAGCAAGTCAAATTCCACATGCAGCCTTTGCCTTTCCCTATACAGTCCCTCCTCCGGTGCTTCCGCATACTGTCTGTCCACCCTCAAAAGTTCTTGCAACAACCGCTCCCGTTCCTTACTCTCCTGCTTCCCTTTATGTGTCCTTATTGATATCAGCTCCCCCCTAACCACCGCCTTCAACGCCTCCCAGACCACTCCCACCTGAACCTCCCCATTGTCATTGAGTTCCAAGTACTTTTCAATGCATCCCCTCACCCTTAAGCACACCCCCTCATCCGCCATTAGTCCCATGTCCATTCTCCAGGGTGGACGCCCTCTTGTTTCCTCCCCTATCTCCAAGTCTACCCAGTGTGGGGCATGATCCGAAATGGCTATAGCCGTATATTCCGTTCCCCTCACCCTCGGGATCAATGCCCTACCCAACACAAAAAAGTCTATGCGTGAATAGACTTTATGGACATAGGAGAAAAACGAGAACTCCTTACTCCTAGGTCTACTGAATCTCCACGGGTCCACCCCTCCCATCTGCTCCATAAAATCCTTAAGCACCTTGGCTGCTGCCGGCCTCCTACCAGTCCTGGACTTCGACCTATCCAGCCTTGGTTCCAACACCGTGTTAAAGTCTCCCCCCATTATCAGCTTTCCGGTCTCTAGGTCTGGGATGCGTCCTAGCATTCGCCTCATAAAATTGGCATCGTCCCAATTCGGGGCATACACGTTTACCAACACCACCATCTCTCCCTGTAATTTGCCACTCACCATCACGTATCTGCCCCCGTTATCCGCCACTATAGTCTTTGCCTCGAACATTACCCGCTTCCCCACTAATATAGCCACCCCCCCGTTTTTCGCATCCAGCCCCAAATGGAACACCTGCCCTACCCATCCTTTGCGCAACCTAACCTGATCTATCAGTTTCAGGTGCGTTTCCTGTAACATGACCACATCTGCTTTAAGTTTCTTAAGGTGTGCTAGTACTCGTGCCCTCTTTATCGGCCCGTTAAGCCCCCTCACGTTCCACGTGATCAGCCGAGTTGGGGGGCTTCCCACCCCCCCCCCCCCTTGCCGGTTAGCCATCATCTTTTTCCAGCTTCTCGCCCAGTTCCCACGCGGCTGTATTTCTCCCAGACGGTGCCCCCCCGCCCATCCTTTCCCGTACCCACTCCCCCCTTTCCCCAGCAGCAGCAACCCAGTAATTCCCCCCCCCCCCGCTAGCGTAATTACTCCCCCCATGTTGCTCCCAGAAGTCAGCAAACTCTGGCTGACCTCGGCTTCCCCCCGTGATCACGGCTCGCCCCGTGCGGCGCCCCCTCCTTCCTGCTTCTCTATTCCCGCCATAATTATCATAGCGCGGGAACCAAGCCCGCGCCTCTCCCTCGGCCCCGCCTCCCATGGCCAACGCCCCATCTCCTCTCCCTCCCCACCTCCCCCCATCACCACCTGTGGGAGAAAGAAAAGTTACCATACCGCAGGATTAAAACATAAAACCCCTCTTCGCCCCCCCCCCCACTCGTCCCGCCACTTTGTCCAAACGTTCATTTTCGTAGTCCAATCATTCCAATTTTTCTTCTACAATAAAAGTCCACGCTTCATCCACCGTCTCAAAGTAGTGGTGCCTCCCTTGATATGTGACCCACAGTCTTGCCGGTTGCAGCATTCCAAACTTTATCTTTTTTTTGTGAAGTACCGCTTTGGCCCGATTAAAGCTCGCCCTCCTTCTCGCCACCTCCGCACTCCAATCTTGATAGACGCGGATCACCGCGTTCTCCCATTTACTACACCGAGTTTTCTTCGCCCATCTAAGGACCATTTCTCTATCCTTAAAACGGAGAAATCTCACCACTATGGCTCTGGGAGCTTCTCCTGCTCTCGATCCTCGCACCATAACTCGGTATGCTCCCTCCACCTCCAACGGACCCGTCGGGGCCTCCACTCCCATTAACGAGTGCAGCATCGTGCTCACATATGCCCCGACGTCCGCCCCCTCCACACCTTCAGGAAGGCCAAGAATCCTCAAGTTGTTCCTCCTTGCGTTATTTTCCAGTGCCTCCAACCTCTCCACAGATCGTTTCTGGTGTGCCTCCTGTATCTCCGACTTCACCACCAGGCCCTGTATGTCGTTTTCATTTTCTGCTGCTTTCGCCTTCACGACCCGAAGCTCCTGCTCCTGGGTCTTTTGTTCCTCTTTCAGCCCTTCAATCGCCTGTAATATCGGGGCCAACAACTCTTTCTTCATTTCCTTTTTTATCTCCTCCACGCAGCGTTTCAAAAACTCTTGTTGTTCAGGGCCCCATATGAAACTGCCACCTTCCGACGCCATCTTGGTTTCTGCTTGCCTTCCTTGCCGTTGTTCCAATCGCTGCAATCCGGCCACTTTCCTCTCCTTTTTCCATCCGTGTCCAGGGGGAACACCCTTCTGGTTTACCACACGGTGTTTTCAGCCGTTAAAATTGCCGTTGGGGCTCCTATCAAGAGCCCAAAAGTCCGTTTCACAGGGAGCTGCCGAAACGTGCGACTCAGCTGGTCATCGCCGCACCCGGAAGTCGACCCTCAACACCTCACTTGGCAGTGCATTCCAGGCCACCACCACACTCTGTGTAAAAAAAACTTCTCCTGCACATCACCACTGAACCTATTCCCCCCTCACTTGAACTTGTGGCCCCATGTAATTGTCATTTCCACCCTGGGAAAAAGCCTCCAACTGTTCACCCTATCTAAACCCCAAACAATTTTATAAACTTCTATCAGGTCGCCCCCTCAGCCTCCGTCTCTCTAGTGAGAACAATACCAGTTTATTCAATCTCTCCTCATGGCTAATACCCTCAGTACCAGGCAACATCCTTGTAAATCTTTTTCTGTACTCTCTCCAAAGCCTCCATGTCCTTCTGGTAGTGCGGTGACCAAACCAACTTCCTATATAACTATAACATAACTTGCGAACTTTTATACTCAATGTCACATCCGATGAGGGTAAGCATGCCATATGTTTTCTTTACCATCATCTCCACTGTGCTGCCATTTTTAAGGATCTGTGGACCTGCACACCCAGATCCCTCATATGCTCCTGCGGGTTCTGCCATTTATTTTATGGCTCCCACCTGAATTAGATTTGTCCGGGTTAAATTCCATCTGCCATTTCTCCACCCAATTTTGCAGCCTATCCAAATCATGCCGTATTCTCTGACAATCCGCAACTCCTGCAATCTTAGTATCACCCGCAAACTTGCTAATCAGACCCGCTGCATATTCTTCCAAGTCATTTATATATATTACAAAGAGCAGAGGTCCCAGTACCGATCCCTGCAGAACACCACTAGTTACAGACCTCCATTCGGATAAACATCATTCCAATGCTTCCCTCTGTCTTCTATGGCCAAGCCAGTTGTGAATCCATCTAGCTAGCCTGACCCCATGTGATTTAATCTTTTGCACCACCCTGCCATGAGGGACCTTATCAAATGCTTTACTAAAGTCCATGTAGACAACATCCGCAGCCCTTCCATTGTCAATCATTTTTGTCACCCCCTCAAAAAATTGAATTAAATTAGTGAGACATGACCTCCCTCGTATTAAACCACGCTGTCGTCGCTAATAAGACCATTCACTTACAAATGTGCATAGATCCCATCTCTGAGAATCTTTTCCAACAATTTCAATATCACTGACGTCAAGCTCACTGGCCTATAATTACCCGGATTATCCTTGCAACCCTTCTTAAATGATATAACATTGGCTATACTCCAATCCTCTGGGACCTCACCTGTGGCCAACGAGGAAACAAAGATTTCAGTTAGAGGCCCAGCGATTTCATCTCTTGTTTCCCTCAGTAATCTGGGATAGATGCCACCTGGCCCTGGTGATTTGTCTACCGTAATGCTTTTTAACACACCTAACACTTCGTCCTTTGTAATAATGACTTGTAAAGTGTTTACATATCCCTCTGAGACACCACCAATCAACGTGTCCCTCTCCTTTGTGAATACCGATGCAAAGTACTCATTAAGGATCTCACCTACTTCCTTTGGTTCCACGCATATTTTCCCTTCTTTGTCCTCGAATCTCTAGCTACCCTCTTGTTCCTAATATACGTATAAATGCCTTGGGATTCTCCTTAATCCTGTCTGCCAAAGACATTTCATGACCCCTTTTTGCCCTCCTAACTCTGCTTGAGCTCTTTTCTACTTTCCTTGTATTGTTCAAGTGCTTCATCGGTTTTTAGTTGCCTAGACGTCATGTATGCATCCTTTTTCTTTTTGACTAGACTCGCAATTTCCCCTGGTCCATCCATGGTTCCCGAGTCCTGCCTTTCCTGTCCTTCATTTTCCAACGGCACATGCCTGTCCTGCACTCCCATCAACTGCTCCTTAAAAGACTCCCACATGCCAAATGTGGATTTATCTCAAAGACCCTCTAAATCCTGCCTTTCTCCAATTTAGCACCTTAACCCGAGGACAACAATCGCCCTTTTCCATGAGTATCCGAAAGCTTACGGAATTGTGGGGACTGTTCGCCACATGTTCTCCCACTGCAACTTTGATGACCTGGCCGGGCTCATTCCCTAGTACTAGGTCTAATATAGCCTCCTCTCCAGTCGGACAATCCACATGTTGTTCCAAAAAACCCTTCTTGGACACACTTAACAAATTCCTCACCATCCAGACCCCTAGCCCTAAGGGATTTCCAGTCAATATGAGGAAGATTAAAGTCTCCCACGACAACAACCCTATTATTTCTACATTTATCCAGAATCTGTTTACATATCTGTTCTTCAACTTCCTGTGGGCTGTTGGGAGGCCTGTAGTACATCCCCATCATAGTGACTGCTGCCTTCCTGTTTCTGAATTCTACTCAGTGTCTCGTTACTTGATTCTTCCATGGTGTCCTCCCTCTGTACAGCTGTACTAAGTTCTCTAACCAGTATTGCAACTCCCCCGCCTCTTTTACCTTCCCCTCTATCTCGTCTAAAACATCCCAGAATATTTAGCTGCCAGTCCTGTCCCTTTTTTAACCAAGTCTCCGTTACCGCAACCACATCCAAGTTTTGTGCGTGAATCAAGGCTGTAAGATCATCTGTCTTACCTGTTATACTCCGTGCATTGAAGCAGATGCACTTCAGGCCCACTTGAGTTCGACCTCCCCCCCCCGCCTGCCCATCCTCTGAGACAGCCTGGCCCTGTACCATGCTCATCCCCAGACTCTACACTTGCTGGCTTACTGTTCTGATTCCCACCCCCCTGCCATATTAGTTTAAACCCACCCGAACCATACTAGCAAACCTCCCAGCCAGGATATTGGTGCCCCTCCAGTTCAGGTGTAACCCGTCCTTCTTATACAGGCCCCACTTTCCCAGGAAGACATCCCAGTGATCCAAAAAACTGAAGCCCTCCCTCCTGCACCAGTTCTTTAGCCATGTGCTCAGCTGCATTATATCTCTGTTGTTAGCCTCGCTAGCACATGGCACAGGGAGTAATCTTGAGAGTACTACCCTAGAAGTCCTGCTTTTTCATCTTCTACTTAGCTCCCTAAATTGCCGTTGCAGGATCTTGCTACTCTTTCTACTTACGCCATTCGTCCCAATGTGGACAATGACCTCTGTCTGATTTCCCTCCCGTTTTAGGATGCTTTGTACCTGCTCAGAGACATCCAGGATCCTGGCACCAGAGGGGCAAACTACCATCCTGGAGTCCCTTTCGCAGCCACAGAGGCACCCATCTGTGCATCTGACTATTGAATCTCTGACCACTATTGCTTTGCTACGCTTTGTACCCCCCATCTGTGCAGCAGGGCTAGTCGTGGTGCCTTCGCTCTGGCCATTGCTGCTGCTGTCCCCTGATGGACCTTTCCCCTCATCAATATCCAAAACGGCATACTTGTTAGATAGGGGGACAGCCATAGGGGACCCCTGCACTGTCTGCCAACCCCGTCTGGTGGTCACCCATCTATCTTCCTGTACTTTGGGTGTGACATCTCTGTAGCTATTATCTATAACAATTTCAGCTAATTGTGTGCTCCTCAGTGCTTCCAGCTGCTGCTCTAACCGATCCATGCGTTCGGTGAGCTTCGGCAACTGAATACACTTCCCACAGATGTAGTCCTCAGGACACTTGAAGTGTCCATGATGTCCCACATCGTACAGGAGCAGCACACAATCCCGCCAATTGACATTCCTCTCCCTCTGTTGGCTGTGAGATTAAAAGCTAAACTCTAGTTAGGCCCGTAATAAAAATGTACTGCTGCTGCTTTCACGAATAGACCCCCAAAAATGAATGTGTCTCCTGGTTAGTACAGGTTGGTGTAAAATATTAAATCTAGCTTGCTACACTCTAGGAAGTGTGAGAAGAAGAAAAAAACTCTGACCTTACAAAATGTAGCCAGAATCTACTCCAGTGAGCCTAGAAATTAAAGGGTTAAGGGCACTCTCTCTTTTGAAAGTCTGACGCCTGCAGAAAGCTCCCCGGCATTCAATTTAAACACTAATGGGTCACTGGGCTCCTCCCTCTGGTCACTGCTATGAGAAGAAATAGGCTTGGCCCGTATTCTCTGGAGTTTAGAAAATTGAGAGGCGATCTCATTGAAACGTATAAAATTCTGACGGAGCTGAACAGACGATGCAAGGACGTTGTTTCCTCTGTCTGGGGGGAGGGGGTCTAGAACAAGGGATCACAGTTGCAGATTATGGGGTCAACCATTTAGGACTGAGATGAAAAGGTACTTCTTCACTCAAAGGATGGTGAACAAAGAACAAAGAAAAGTACAGCACAGCAACAGGCCCTTCGGTCCTCCAAGCCTGTGCCGACCATGCTGCCCGTCTAAGCTAAAATCTTCTACACTTCTGGGGTCCATATCCCTCTATTCCCATCCTATTCATGTAATTGTCAAGATGCCCCTTAAATGTCACTATCGTCCCTGCTTCCACCACCTCCTCCGGCAGCGAGTTCCAACCACACACTACCCTCTGTGTAAAAAACTTGTCTCGTACATCTCCTCAAAACCTTGCCCCTCGCACCTTAAACCTATTTTATACTCAATGCCCCACCCAATGAAGGCAAGCATGCCGTATGGCCTTCTTGACTACCTTCTCCACCTGTGTTGCCCCTTTCAGTGACCTGTGGACCTGTACACCTAGATCTCTCTGACTGTCAAACCCTAGTAATTGACCCCTCTACCCTGGGGAAAAGTCTCTGACTATCCACCTCAAAATTTTGTAGAACTCTATCAGGTCGCCCCTCAACCTCCGTCGTTCCAGTGAGAACAAACCGAGTTTCTTCAACCGCTCCTCATAGCTAATGCCCTCCATACCAGGCAACATCCTGGTAAATCTCTTCTGCACCCTCTCTAAAGCCTCCACATCCTTCTGGTAGTGTGGCGACAAGAATTGAACACTATACTCCAAGTGTGACCTAACTAAGGTTTGATACAGCTGCAACATGACTTGCCAATTTTTATACTCAATGTCCCATCCAATGAAGGCAAGCATGCCGTATGGCCTTCTTGACTACCTTCTCCACCTGTGTTGCCCCTTTCAGTGACCTGTGGACCTGTACACCTAGATCTCTCTGACTGTCAACACTCGAGGGTTCTACCATTCACTGTATATTCCCTACCTGCATTAGACCTTCCAAAATGCATTAGCTCACATTTGTCCGGATTAAACTCCATCTACCATCTCTCCGCCCAAGTCTCCAAACTATCTAAATCCTGCTGTATCCTCTGACAGTCCTCATCGCTATTCCCAATTCCACCAACCTTTGTGTCGTCTGCAAACTTACTAATCAGACCAGTTACATTTTCCTCCAAATCATTTATATATACTACGAACAGCAACGGTCCCAGCACTGATCCCTGCGGAACACCACTAGGCACAGCCCTCCAATCAGAAAAGCACCTTTCCATTGCTACTCTCTGCCTTCTATGACCTAGCCAGTTCTGTATCCATCTTGCCAACTCACCTCTGATCCTGTGTGACTTCACCTTTTGTACCAGTCTGCCATGAGGGACCTTGTCAAAGGCCTTACTGAAGTCCATATAAACAACATCTACTGCCCTACCTGCATCAATCACCTTTGTGACCTCCTCAAAAAACTCTTATTAAGTTAGTGAGACACGACCTCCCCTTCACAAAACCATGCTGCCTCTCGTTAATACGTCCATTTGCTTCTAAATGGGAGTAGATCCTGCCTCAAAGAATTCTCTCCAGTAATTTCCCTACCACTGACGCAAGGCTCACCAGCCTGTAGTTCCCTGGATTATCCTTGGTACCTTTCTTAAACAGAGGAACAACATTGGCCATTCTCCAGTCCTCCGGGACATCACCTGAAGATAGTGAGGATCCAAAGATTTCTGTCAAGGCCTCAGCAATTTCCTCTCTTGCCTCCTTCAGTATTCTGGGGTAGATCCCATTAGGCCCTGGGGACTTATCGACCGTAATATTTTCCAAGATGCCCAACACCTCGTCTTTTTGGATCTCAATGTGACCCAGGCTATCTACACACCCTTCTCCAGACTCAACATCCACCAATTCCTTCTCTTTGGTGAATACTGATGCAAAGTATTCATTTAGTACCTTGCCCATTTCCTCTGGCTCCACACATAGATTCCCTCCCCTGTCCCTGGCTACCCTCTTGCTTTTTATGTACGTGTAAAAAGCCTTGAGATTTTCCTTAACCCTATTTGCCAATGTCTTTTCATGACCCCTTTTAGCCCTCCTGACTCCTTGCTTAAGTTCCTTCCTACTTTCCTTATATTCCACACAGGCTTTGTCTGTTCCCAGCCTTCTAGCCCTGACAAATGCCTCCTTTTTCTTTTTGACGAGGCCTACAATATCCCTCGTTATCCAACGTTCCCGAAATTTGCCGTATTTATCCTTCTTCCTCACAGGAACATGCCGGTTCTGAATTCCTTTCAATTGACATTTGAAAGCCTCCCACATGTCAGATGTTGATTTACCCTCAAATATCCACCCCCAATCTAGGTTCTTCAGTTCCCACCTAATATTGTTATAATTAGCCTTCTCCCAATTTAGCATATTCACCCTAGGATCCCTCTTATCCTTGTCCACCAGCACTTTAAAACTTACTGAATTGTGGTCACTGTTCCCGAAATGCTCCCCCACTGAAACTTCTCCACCTGGCCGGGCTCATTCCCCAATACCAGGTCCAGTACAGCCCCTTCCCTAGTTGTACTATCTACATATTGTTTTAAGAATCCCTCCTGGATGCTCTTTACAAGCTCTGCTCCGTCCAAGTCCCGAGCACGAACTGAGTCCCAGTCAATATTGGGGAAGTTAAAGTCTCCCATCACAACAACCCTGTTGCTTTTACTCCTTTCCAAAATCTGTCTACCAATCTGCTACTCTATCTCCCGCTGGCTGTTGGGAGGCCTGTAGTAAACCCCCAACATTGAGACTGCACCCTTCTTATTACTGAACTCCACCCATAAAGCCTCGCTGCCTCCGAGGTGTCCTCCCGCAGTACAGCTGAGATATTCTCCCTAACCAGAAGTGCACCTCCTCCACCCCTTTTACATCCCCCTCTATCCCACCTGAAACATCTAAATCCTGGAACGTTTAGCTGCCAATCCTGTCCTTCCCTCAACCAGGTCTCTGTAATGGCAACAAAATAATAGTTCCAAGTACTAATCCAAGGTCTAAGTTCATCAGCCTTACCTGAAAAATGAAATGAAATGAAAAATGAAAATCGCTTATTGTCACAAGTAGACTTCAAATGAAGTTACTGTGAAAAGCCCCTAGTCGCCACATTCCGGCACCTGTTCGGGGAGGCTGTTACGGGAATTGAACCGTGCTGCTGGCCTGCCTTGGTCTGCTTTCAAAGCCAGCGATTTAGCCCTGTGCTAAACAGCCCCTACCTGTTATACTTCTTGCATTAAAACATATGCACTTCAGGCCACCAGTCCCGCTGTTTTCAGCAACATCTCCCTGTCTGCTCTTCCTCAGAGCCATATTGGCCCTATTCCCTGGTTCTCCCTCAATCTTTTCACCTTCTGACCTATTGCTCCGGTACCCACTCCCCTGCCATACTAGTTTGAACCTGTGGAATTCTCCACCACAGAAGGCTGTGGAGACCAAGTCACTGAAGGTATTTGAGAAAAAGAGATAGATTTCATGACATTAAAGGGTATGGGGAGAGAGCGGACATATGATGTTGAAGTAGAGCAGTGTTTCTCAAACATTCCTGGCCACAGAAGCCTTCGACCACCCAAGAGTACTGAAGGAACCCTTGAGAAACATTCTTATTGTGTTGAAGAGTTAAACAACATAATATTGATTGTGTTCATATAATTGTATGATTGTACAAAAGCCCTAATTGATAGAATTTTAAAATATTTTATATGTACATTTATTATAATTGAAAACATTTATCATTAACACGTGACTATCTCTCCCCCCCCCCCCCACACACTCACGAGTCTCCCCACCATCCCCACACACACATACACATGTCTCCCCCCCCCCCCCCACGTGACTCCTCCACACACGTCTCCCCCCCCCCCCCCACACACGTGTCTTCCCCCTACCCCCTCCACACGTGTCTTCTCCCACCCTGGAGAAGACAGCCTCTGATTGAACAAGCAGTTTCATGTATTTTTCAAATCTTATACATCAGCCTGTCCTGCCGCTGAACCCCTGGGAGCGTTCAGTGCGCCCCCAATGTTCCACGGAACTCAGTTTGAGAAACCGTGATCACATTGAATGGCAGAGCAGGCTCGATGGGCCGAATAGCCTCCTCCTGGTTCCTATGTTCTGTGAGAGAGTCAGTGGTAGCATTTTCACCCAAATCAGGTCATTGCACGTTCAAACCCCACGACCGGATTTGATCACAGTCCAGACTGAGGTCCCTGCAGTACTGTATTTATTGAAGGTAGCATTTTTCAGATCAGACATTAAACCAAGATCTTGTCTGTCTTTTCAGGTGCACATAGAGGATACTACTGTACTTTCCCCAAAATAAATCTGCATTCTCCTGATTATTGAATAAATAGCACCCAGACCACAAACCGACAGAAACAGATTCAACAGGCCAATTACCTCATTGCTGTTTATGGGTCCTGATGCATAGATTCACTGAGCTGAACCTCAATGCAGAACAATTACTTGGCTGTGAAGCACTGCTAAAGGATATGAAAGCCAATTAAAATATCTAATTCATTGTTTTACACTGAGCGCTTGGGTGCGAGAAATGTGCTTTTGACATGAAATAGAGAACATTTTACTCAGCCCATCTTGCAAGCTTTTCAAATGTATACTTAAAAGATTTGAAAAGCATTAAGCAAAATGTTCAATTGTTCATGCAACTGGAATAAAAATACATCAATGAAACTGTGCCCGAGGGATACAAAAATGACAATCACAAAGGTTATGTTGGAACGATGGTTCTCTTGGCTACAATGGAACGGCACTTAACCAGTTAGTCAAATCATTTCATCTCTCACTTGGGACGACTTTGAAAATTCACAATTCATGCTGCCCCAAGAGCTTCAGAAATGATACTGTTCGGGCTTAAAGCATTTTCCGACCCCGCTCATCTTTTTTAAAATTTCATACCACTTCAAACCGAGTATGAGATTTGCACCCACTTATAAAGTTCCTACAAAAAAAAAGCAACTCTCCATCAAACGCAGGAGGGTCACTCGCCCGGATTCCCACTCCCACAGAAATGCAACATTCATTGCATTACCTCACAATTTACCTGTTTCACCATTTTATTGCTTTCCCTGCCGTACATGCGCAGTAGTGACCCCCAGTTCTTGACGTGGGGGTGTAGTAACTGTAGGATTTTCTGAGATGCCAGCTGTTTGCCAACTCGTTTGTTCTTGCCTGAAAATTGCAGCAGTTTTTAAATTACATCAGCAGGAAAGTGCAGATAACCTAGCCCTCATTCCCTGTCAGATCAAAGCCAGAGATGAACAAATACATGTAAACGTTAAGCTAACACCCAATACCATGTACACAGAATCAAGAGTAAATCGCAGCACTGACCACGAGATCCACATTTTATACAACAGTGTCAAGAGTTAGATTGTACTTACCGCACCTGAAGGAAAACAGAATAAATCTTCCAAAACAAACAAATAAACAAAAACATGCAAATAACTATAATTGGCAGCACAAAGTGTTTTTTTTTTTCAATTTAGCATGGCCAATCCACCTACCCTGCACATCGTTTGGACTGTGGGGGTGAGACCCACACAGACACAGGGAGAAGGTGCAATCTATGCAGCACAATTTACATGAAGGATTGATGCGTTGGGATAGAAAATCAAATTCAGCCTTCAAATAATCCTGATACAGTTCACAAAATAAGGAACTGAAATCCATTGCCATCATAGAACATAGAACAGTACACACTGTACAGGCCCTTCAGCCCACAATGTTGTGCCGACCATTTATCCTAATCTAAGATCAACCTAACCGACACCCCTTCAATTTGCTGCTGTCCATGTGTCTGTCTAAGAGTCGCTTAAATGTCCTCAATGACTCTGACTCCACCATCCCAGCTAGCAGTGCATTCCACACAGCCACCACTCTGTGTAAAGAACCTACCTCTGACAGCTCCCCTATACCTTCCTTCAATCACCTTAAAATTATGCCCCCTCATGACAGCCATTTCCGCTTGGGGAAAAGTGTCTGGCTATCCACTCTATCCATGCCTCTCATCACCTTGTACACCTCTATCAAGTCACCTCTCTGCCTTCTTCACTCCAGTGAGAAAAGCCCTAGCTCCCTCAACCTTTCTTCATAACACATGCCCTCCAGTCCAGGCAGCATCCTGGTAAATCTCCTCTGTACCCTCTCCAAAGCATCCACTTCCTTTCTATAATGTGGCGACCAGAACTGGACACAATATTCAAAGTGTGGTCTAACTCGGGTTTTATAAAGCTGCAGCAAAACCTCGTGGCTCTTAAACTCAATCCCCCTGTTAATGAAAACCAACACACCATATGCCTTCTTAACAACCCTATCAACCTGGGTGGCAACTTTGAGGGATTTATGTACGTGGATCTCAAATCCCTCTGTTCCTCCACACTTCCAAGAATTCTGCCTTTAACTCTGTATTCAGCATTCAAATATGATCTTCCAAAATGAATCACTTCACATTTATCAAGGTTGAACTCCATCTGCCACTTCTCAGCCAAGCTCTGCATCCTGTCAATGTCCAACTCCACCAACTTTTGTGTCATCGGCAAACTTACTCACCCACCCTTCCACTTCCTCATCCAAGTCATTTTAAAAAACCACAACGAGCAGAGGTCCCAGAACAGATCCCTGCTGGACACCACTGGTCACCGACCTCCAGGCAGAATACTTTCCATCCACTACCACTCGCTGTCTTCTTTCGGCCAGCCAATTCTGTATCCAGACAGCCAAATTTCCCTGTACCCCATGCCCCCTGACTTTCTGAATGAGCCTACCATGGGGAACCTTATCAAATGTCTTAATGAAACCCATATACACCACATACACTGCCCGACCTTCATCAATGTGTCTCAACACATCCTCAAATAATTCAATGAGGCTTGTGAGGCATGACCTGCCCCTCACAAAGCCATGCTGACTATCTTTAATCAAACTATGTTTTTCTACATAATCCTAAATCCTATCTCTCAGAATCCTTTCCAGTATTTTGCTCACCACAGACGCAAGACTGACTGGTCTATAATTCCCAGGGATTTCCCTATTCCCTTTCTTGAACAGGGGAACAACATTCGCCTCCCTCCAATCATCCGGTACTACTCCAGTGGAGAGTGAGGACGCAAAGATCATCGCCAACGGCGCAGCCATCGCCTCCCTCGCTTCCCGTAGTACCCTTGGATATATCCCATCTGGCCCAGGGGACTTATCTATCCTGATGCTTTTCAAAATTTCCAGCACATCCTCCTTCTTAATATCAACCTGTTTGAGCCTATTACCCTGGTTCACGCAGTTCTCACGAGCAACAAGGTCCTTCTCTCCAGTGAACACTGAAGCAAGATATTCATTTAGGGCCTCCCCTACCTCCTCATCTGCACAGAGTTTAAATACGTAAAGATATGCTAGCTGGAGCCAACACATCATGATTGTTAAATTTAATTCTAAGGTTTTTGCAGTAAAGCTACGTCCTCCTTTCACTACTAGAAATATGGATAACAAAATTGTGACGTGTAATTAAAGTTTCATCTCTACAAGGTACCTATCATTACCCCAGAGACAGAATTTTCCACAAGGAATCTAGAAAAAAGATTAAAAACTCATTCTATTGTGGAAAATTGAACCATACCTGCAGTTTAGGCAACAATTTAAACAAGTACGAGCATTCACTGCTCGTTAAACCTTCTTCCCTTGAAGGTATTGACTCCTCATGGGAATACAATGTTCCAGGCCATAGATGGCCATCAGTACTTCTCTCAGATGACCATTCTCTACACCAGAACCCTGACAATGGGTGTTGCCACAAACAGGTCTTTGGGAGCGAGGGCGCAGGTGGGTGTGTCACAACCTTACTGTGAGTGTACTCACACAATCCTTCCAGCATACCTCACTGGGCAGCGGCGGGAACCCGGGTGGGTTTCCCCTTCCATTAATCTCAGGTTCTGAAACAGACTACAGTGATACTTTCTTGTTCTGATATACAACTTAATTAATCAGAGACAGAGGGCTGAAACCATGGCACTAACTGGTCTGTACAGTTTAACTATTCATTGGATAGACAATCAAGTCAGGAAAAATGGGGGTCTGTCCTGCTCCTCTGCTAATAAACTTAAACAGATACTACACTTATTTACATCACTAATATGAAAAAATGCTATATAAACAATCAAGTTTAAAATCTCCCACAGCACGAGCAAGCATTCTGATACATGATTCAACTGCAAATTTGAACATATTAACATTTTAGAATAGGCTGAATTCAACATTAAAATGAGTGAAGTGAAAGCAAAGAATAAATTATCCAACCCATGGGCAAGGTAGAAGAGAATGATTATAGCTCCATCTTAAGTGGAGACATTTTTAGGATTAATATTTATGAAGGAAACATTTACTGAAAGGCAAAAATAACAGGATGTACAGAACCCTTAAAAAATTTAGAAATGAACAGTAATATTCATTCCCTTAGGAGAAACAGAATGTTAATCAGGTAGGTGCTTAAAACAAAAAGTATGTTTCACAATGCATTAAAAAATAGGAAAAGAGAAAATAAATACATTCATGAATTAGTCAATACATAAAGCTGGCAATGTTGTAATGAGATCAGAAAGATTAATGCCTGCACAACATCAGCATGTGTGGTTTACAACTTGTTGAAGCCAATACCCAATTAGCTTAAAACACGAGCCAATTAATTACATTACAGCTGTGCTGCTCACTTCTCATAAGACGTAGGAACAGAAGTAGGCCATTCAGCCCATCATGTCTGCTCTACTATTCAATCAGGCCATGACTGATCTGATAATCCTCAATGCAACTTTCCTGTCATATCCCCATAACCCTGGAATAAAAATCTGACTCTCTAGGGCAGCACGGTGGCGCAGAGGGTTAGCCCTGCTGCCTCACGGCGCCGAGGTCCCAGGTTCGATCCCGGCTCTGGGTCACTGTCCGTGTGGAGTTTGCACATTCTCCCCGTGTCTGCGTGGGTTCGGCCCCACAACCCAAAGATGTGCAGGGGAGGTGGATTGGCCACACTAAATTGCCCCTTAATTGGAAAAATGAATTAGGTACTCTAAATTTTTTATATATTTTTTAAAAAATAAATAAATTAATAAATCTGTCTCCCTCAGCCTGGGATATACTTAACCACACAGCCCCTACAGCCCGCTGCAGCGAGGAGTTCCAAAGATTCACTACTCTCCGAGACCTTCTGAGGTAGCGGTCCTTCTTAAATTAGATGCAGATTCACGGCAGCAATTAATCATAGGTGTATAAATCATTATTACATTTCTACCAGTAGGTAAAAATCTGAAATTTGTGTATAATAGTGTTGATTACAATATAGATCTTCCACAGACCTTATGAAAAGCACCTAATGAATATCAATCTTCACTCAAGCAGCAAGGTCTGTTTCAAAAAATGTTGAAGATGATATTGTTTGGGTCAGATATTTTAAGATGAAATCAAACAAGCAATGAACATAGTAATCCATGCTCACCATATATCATGCGAACAATTTGGTATTTTCAAACTACACCCACATAATGAAAGTATCACACAAGAAAAAAGGATACTTTCTATACCTCCCTCCACCTCTGTTTTCTAATCAAGTCTCAAACCAACAGTGACTTGGAACACCTCAAATACACCAACATTCAATAATGAAAATGAAATTATATAAAATTACCTCCTGGCAGTTTTAAATATCCACTGACTTTGAGAAGAAAACATTACAGAATACTGGACATAACACAAACCATCATCTAAGCTCATTTCCATACTTACACCAGCCTCTCACTGTGTGCTTCCCACAGGTCATGACATATTCACTTTTCTGGTTTTTACCAGGAATTACCTCAAACTTGATGGTTGTATCGCCCATTCCATGATTTCTGAAAATTGAAACACATTTACTCTGTACTCAACACAAATGAATTTGAATATCCACACAGTGAAAATCAGACACTCTGGTAATATGACAAGGACATGAAATGGAGATTAACAACATCCCCACAAACAAAGCTCAAATTCATTCAGCCGGTGCTTCAAGTTGGTAATACACAAGGACAGCATTTTAAACTTAATTATACTTTCACTGCTAGAAACAGCATCTTCAAGAGTAGAGGCACAACTGTGTCAGAGTGGTCACTCATTCACCCCTCAAGTCTATGATCGTACAGAGACAAAGGACAGGAAACATCCGCTCACCCGACCCTCACACCAGGAACACAGGTGAGTGGATGTGCAATAGCGTGTTGTCAGCCGATGCCCGTCAGCCTGTGGGCCCCTCACAGAGACAGCAGTACAGAAGCTGCCTGGAGGCAGTCTCTCAGACCAAGAAGGTCACAAACAGATCGGTTTCCAGTTTGGTTGAAAGTGTCAAAAAAAAAAGACATACGACGCAATGATCATCTTTCTGGTTTCCTTATTAGATCACATTCCACATCTTATCACGTCACCACCAAAGTGGTAAACAAATTGGGCGTGAGTCAACCGCGGTCTGCTTTAAACATCTAAGTGTTTGAACATCTTTCCGTGTTAATTTACTCACTTTGTTTAACATACCTCCCCTGTAGCAGCTGCATAGAAAACTCCACCAACCCCAGAAGAGGGCAGCAAAGCTTCACAGACAGCAACAAGATAAGTGTGGAGCACAAGATAAAAAGAGAAGCAACAGCAAAGAATTTTCTTTTCTGAAAATAGGAGCAGGATCGAGAGGCTGGTCTGTGGCCATGGCAGCTACGAAGTTTGTGAATGTCAAGACTGCAAATTTATAGAGGAATGCTATTCCAGCATCGTTTTCGCCAGAGGATGAGTGAGGCTGCTGCCCAAAGATAGACTTGCAATTTCTACAGCAAGTTTCACCATCTCAGGATGTCCTTTACAGTCAACAAAATATTTTTGAAGCACAGTCACTGTTACTGTAGGAAATCAATATGCGCAGTTTGCTCCACAATCAACAATGTAATAATCTGTTTTAGTGATTCCATTCCATAGCCAATCCTACATAAATGAGAACATACAACTCCAAAGACTATGAGGTCTTATCTTGTGTAGTAAACTTTTATGTGGCACCTCATCGAATAACTTTCGGACATCCAAATACACTACATCTCCTGGTTCCCCTCTATCCACCCATTTGTTACATCCTCAAAGAAGTCTAATAAATTTGTCAAAACCCATTTCCCTTTTACAAAATCATGTGACTCTGCTGGATTGCGTTATAATTTTCTAAATGTTCTGCTACAATGGATTCTAGTGTTTTTTCCCAATGATGGGTATTAGACGAATTGGCCCAGACTTTTGTGAGCATGTCTCTAGAGTTGGAACTGCAATCCACAAACTAACTCTGAGGGTAACACACTGGTTCGCACAGTTGCTTCACAGCTCCAGGGTCCCAGGTTCGATTCCCGGCTTGGGTCACTGTCTGTGCGGAGTCTGCACATCCTCCCCGTGTGTGCAGCACGGTAGCATTGTGGATAGCACAATTGCTTCACAGCTCCAGGGTCCCAGGTTCGATTCCGGCTTGGGTCACTGTCTGTGCGGAGTCTGCACATCCTCCCCGTGTGTGCGTGGGTTTCCTCCGGGTGCTCCGGTTTCCTCCCACAGTCCAAAGATGTGCAGGTTAGGTGGATTGGCCATGCTAAATTGCCCTTAGTGTCCAAAATTGCCCTTCGTGTTGGGTGGGGTTGCTGGGTTATGGGGCTAGGGTGCAAGTGTTGACCTTGGGTAGGGTGCTCTTTCCAAGAGCCGGTGCAGACTCGACGGGTCAAATGGCCTCCTTCTGCACTGTAAATTCTATGACAATCTATCCCCACAGGCTATTTTAGAAGGGTAAATATGTACATAGAAGTGTGTTTTATGGTCCTATATTTATGAATTATATTGTTGTAATTTGTGATAATTAACTGCGCAGAAGATTGTTAGTGCATAGTCAGCCTTAAGCTAACATTGCTACTTTATGTAACATTGCTGTACTGAGGACAAAAACATTCTTCAAACAATATGTAATTCACATGGCCCCCTTTTTTATTAGTGAACCACAAAGTTGTTACAAATAAACTCCCTCGATTTTTCACACCGAAATGGAGCTTTGTATGTATGGAATTTAAGTAATCTTACTGCAATGCCAGAATACAATGGTTAAAAACAACGTTTTCCTTCCAAAGCAAGAAATACAGGTGATGATATGAAGGAACCTTCAACTTTATGACTTACCTCTTAAGGCACTCATGGAGAATTTGATATGGTGACAAGAGTCCAGCTTTGTTGGTCAGTTCATATACCCGTGAGTCCTCAATACTGATATGGTTGAAGTACTAAAATGGAAAGAAATCCACATCAATACTGCACAAAGCAGAGTCTCACTTTTCTTTTACACTGGTGTTGAGCTCTGAATATCAGCCAATACTACAAAATACAATTCTGGTGCAACAAGTTCAGCTGAGTTTGACATGAAGTATTAACACTAGATGGTACTGATGAACTATATAGAGAGTAGAAAAACTGATCAAAAGGGAAATTGTGCAAGATTGCAGGGGTGAGATACAAAGGGAACAGAGTGAAAAGGGTACAAAGGCTGAGGGTTATAAAGGGCAAGTTCTGCTGTTTGGAGAAGGAGTGACTTCCCGCAAGCTAAAATAAATCATGACTGCCCTGGATTTCCTCCTTCACATTTCCCTGCAGTCAGCTGAAGTGCAGCACTGGGTCTCGACACTGGGACTCCAGCTCATCACCGCAGCCAAGACATCTGCTGTACATCAAGCCAAAAATAATATGTCCCACTAGCTCAGTTTGTATGCTACTGAGTACACCAGTTCACAATATCCCAGTTTCAATTCCTGGTCTGTGCTGTGTTACATGATCATAGCTACCTTAGCTTCAACTTCGCAACGTCCCAGGTCAAAGTGGAAAATAAAATCAGCCAGGTTTCTGTTCTCGATAGCTATTGAATGGCTTTTGCTGAAAAGTGAACAATTAGGATCCTGAGACAGGACACGCACAGCTTTGATCTTCACCCACCCATGTTCAAACAGATTGCTGACGCTCAACCGCCCAGCTGAATCACTACTAGGGAAGGCATTCAAGGACATCCAAAATATGCCAACAGCAATGGCCGGTAGCCAAAATCTCCAGGAAAGTGAGGAGGAAGAACAATGTGATTCATAACTAACCACGTTAAAATGTCAACCAGTTACTGTCCTAGTTTGTGACTGCCAGTGTTAAGCAAAATAATTCTTTAAAATTTTAATTGTTTGAAAGCTAAATTTGCACGGGGATTTATACAAGAGACAAACATCATTGCGTCCAAATACATTCTTCACCCACACCACACCAAACATTAAAATTTGACTGGGAGCAGACTAAAATTAGTTTTTGGCACACAAGAGAACATGTACACTAAATCAAGTAATGAATAAAATGCTACATAAAGGTCACTGTGAAAACAATATCAGCAACTGTAGGCAGTTTCATGGAAATGTGTTTTAATTTGGAGGCATCATCTAGCTCGTACCAATGTGGTGAGTGGTGAGACACACATTTGAGACTTTGTTCCAATACATGTTGCATCTCAAACACATCCACACACCTCAACCCACAAACTCAAAAACCAAGAGGCCTGAAGGTCAGGGACAATTGGCCAGACCTGAATAACAAGACAGACCCCCAATTCACACCAGTTCTAAATTTCTACAACTGTCTTTATTCACCTAGGGGACTGCAAACATATAAAGTACTCTAAATAACTTGATGGATGCAGAGTAGTTCCAAAGAGTTAGGAGAATACATTTTTAATGGGAGGAATTTGAGAGAAATAACTACGCAGACAGACAGATTTAGAGAGAAAGCAGCAGAACAAGGGTACGGTTATTCAGAAGCTTCAAGAGTTTTTTAAAATAAATTTAGAGGAGCCAATTATTTTTTTTCCAATTAAGGGGCAATTTAGCGTGGCCAATCCACCTAATCAGCACATCTTTGGGTTGTGGGGTCGAAACCCTCGCAGACATGGGGAGAATGTGCAAGCTCCACACGGAAGCTTCAAGAGTTAAGGGCCAATGGGCACAGGCTGCTATTTAGGGCTGGTTAGGTGTTAGGAGGTAGAGGAAGGCTAAACAGTGGAAGAAATTATAGAAAGTGGCTTTGAAAAAACCCATTGGAAAAGGAAGCCAATAGAATGCAGTTAGAATGTGTACATTGTAAGAATTTAGGGCATACTGTATTATGGGCATTTGGTGGAGTAAGGGTTAAAAGCCTGGGTTAGTGTGCGTGTGTATATAACTGCTGCAATCATGTTTTAAAAGAATCTTAGGTTGAAAGACATCAACGGTTTTGAGAGCCGGGGTGCAATTAAGCCATCGTAAAAAGCTTGGGCTAAGGCAGTTTTGTTTGGATTCAGGGGATTCCCTGTGGAGTTAATGAATGTCAGCTTGGCCCCCGAATTGGGATGATGCCGGATTTATGAAACACATGTTGGGTCGGATTCCGGATTTGAAGGTAGGAAGCTTGATAATGGGTGGGGGGGCTTCAACACGGTGCTGGACCGAGCACTGGACCGTTCTAGGTCCAGGACGAGTAAGAGGCCGGCTGCGGCCAAGGTGCTCAGGGGGTTTATGGACCAGATGGGGGGAGTGGATCTATGGAGGTTTGCCAGGCCGCTGGCCAGGGAATTTTCCTTCTTTTCCCACGTCCATAGAGCCTACTCCCGGATAGACTTTTTCATTTTGAGTAGGGCGCTAATCCCGAAAGTGGAGGGAACAGAATATTTGGCCATAGCCATCTCGGACCACGCCCCGCATTGGGTGGAGCTGGAGTTGGGGGAGGAGAGGGACCAGCGCCCACTGTGGCACCTCGATGTGGGACTGTTGGTGGATGAGGGGGGGTGCGGGCGGGTGCGGGGGTGTATTGAAAGATACCTGGAGGCCAACGACAACGGGGAGGTGCAGGTGGGGGTAGTCTGGGAGGCGTTGAAGGCGGTGGTCAGGGGAGAGCTAATCTCCATTAGGGCCCACAGGGAGAAGCGAGAGAGAAGGGAGAGGGAGAGGTTGGTGGGGGAGATTTTAAGGGTGGACAGGAGTTATGCAGAGGCCCCCGAGGAGGGGCTACTCAGGGAGCGACGGAACCTCCAGACGGAATTCGACCTGTTGACCACGTGGAAAGCAGAGGCACAGTGGAGGAAAGCGCAGGGGGCAGTGTATGAGTATGGGGAGAAGGCGAGTCGGATGCTGGCACATCAGCTCCGTAAGAGGGAGTGCGGTGAGAATAAACAAAGAATAAACAAGAATAAACAAATAAACAAAGTAGAGTTCTTTGAAGAGGTAACAAATAGGTTAGACCAAGGAGAGCCAATGGATGTTATCTATCTTGACTTCCAAAAGGCCTTTGATAAGGTGCCTCACGGGAGACTGCTGAGTAAAATAAGGGCCCATGGTATTCGAGGCAAGGTACTAACATGGATTGACGATTGGCTGTCAGGCAGAAGGCAGAGAGTTGGGATAAAAGGTTCTTTTTCGGAATGGCAACCGGTGACGAGTGGTGTCCCGCAGGGTTCAGTGTTGGGGCCACAGCTGTTCTCTTTATATATTAACGATCTAGATGACGGGACTGGGGGCATTCTGGCTAAGTTTGCTGATGATACAAAGATAGGTGGAGGGGCAGGTAGTATTGAGGAGGTGGAGAGGCTGCAGAAAGATTCAGACAGTTTAGGAGAGTGGTCCAAGAAATGGCTGATGAAATTCAACGTGGGCAAGTGCAAGGTCTTGCACTTTGGAAAAAAGAATAGAGGCATAGACTATTTTCTAAACGGTGACAAAATTCATAATGCTGAAGTGCAAAGGGACTTGGGAGTCCTAGTCCAGGATTCTCTAAAGGTAAAGTTGCAGGTTGAGTCCGTAATTAAAAAAGCAAATGCAATGTTGTCATTCATCTCAAGAGGCTTGGAATATAAAAGCAGGGATGTACTTCTGAAGCTTTATAAAGCATTAGTTAGGCCCCATTTAGAATACTGTGAGCAATTTTGGGCCCCACACCTCAGGAAGGACATACTGGCACTGGAGCGGGTCCAGCGGAGATTCACACGGATGATCCCAGGAATGGTAGGCCTAACATACGATGAACGTCTGAGGATCCTGGGATTATATTCATTAGAGTTTAGGAGGTTGAGGGGAGATCTAATAGAAACTTACAAGATAATGAATGGCTTAGATAGGGTGGATGTAGGGAAGTTGTTTCCATTAACAGGGGAGACTAGGACCCGGGGGCACAGCCTTAGAATAAAAGGGAGTCACTTTAGAACAGAGATGAGAAGAAATTTCTTCAGCCAGAGAGTGGTGGGTCTGTGGAATTCATTGCCACAGAGGGCGGTGGAGGCCGGGACGTTGAGTGTCTTTAAGACAGAAGTTGATAATTTCTTGATTTCTCGTGGAATTAAGGGCTATGGAGAGAGAGCGGGTAAATGGAGTTGAAATCAGCCATGATTGAACGGTGGAGTGGACTCGATGGGCCGAATGGCCTTACTTCCACTCCTATGTCTTATGGTCTTATTTAGGGACTTCTATGGGGATCTGTACAAGTCTGAGCCCCCAGTGGGGGAGGAGGGGATGCAATAATTCCTGGATCAGCTGAGGTTCCCGAGGGTGGAGGAGGAGGAGGTGGCTGGTTTGGGGGCGCTGATTGGGCTGGAGGAGCTGGTTAAAGGATTGGGGAGCATGCAGGCGGGGAAAGCCCGGGGCTGGATGGGTTCCTGGTTGAATTTTACAGGAAATACGTGGACCTGCTGGGCCCGTTGCTAGTGAGGACTTTTAATAAGGCGAGGGAGGGGGGGGGACCTTGCCCCCGACAATGTCCATGGCGCTGATTTCTTTGATCTTGAAACGGGACAAGGATCCATTGCAATGTGGGTCATATAGACCGATCTCACTCCTCAATGTTGACGCTAAGTTGCTGGATACGAGAATTGAGGACTGTGTCCCGGGGGTTATTCATGAGGACCAGACGGGATTTGTGAAGGGTAGGCAGCTAAATACAAATGTGCGGAGGCTCCTCAATGTGATTATGATGCCCTCGGTGGAAGGGGAATCAGAGGTAGTGGCAGCTATGGATGCGGAGAAGGCCTTTGATCGGGTGGAGTGGGAGTATCTTTGGGAAGTGTTGAGGAGGTTTGGGTTCGGGGAGGGGTTCATCAGTTGGGTCAGGCTGCTATATAGAGCCCCGGTGGCGAGTGTGGCTACGAACCAGCGGAGGGCGGAGTACTTTCGGCTGTACCAGGGGACGAGGCAGGGGTGGCCCCTTATCCCCCTTGATGTTTGCACTGGCAATTGAGCCGCTGGCCATGGCACTGAGGGAGTCCAGGAAATGGAGGGGATTGGTCCGGGGGGGGAGAGGAACACCGGGTGTCATTGTATGCCGATGACCTGTTGTTGTGTGTTGCGGATCCAGTGGAGGGGATGGTGGAGGTCATGCGGATCTTTAGGGAGTTTGGGGACTTTTCGGGGTATAAACTCAACGTGGGTAAGAGTGAGCTCTTTGTGGTACATTCAGGGGACCAGGGAAGGGGGATAGACGAGCTACCGCTGAAGAGGGCAGAAAGGAGCTTTCGGTACCTAGGGATCCAAGTAGCTAGGAGTTGGGGGGGTCCTGCACAAGCTCAATTTGACGTGTTTAGTGGAGCAGATGGAGGAGGATTTCAAAAGATGGGATATGCTGCCACTCTCACTCGCGGGTAGGGTGCAGTCGGTCAAAATGACGGTCCTCCCAAGGTTTCTCTTTGTGTTCCAGTGCCTTCCCATTTTGATCCCCAAGGCCTTTTTCAAATGGGTAAGCAGGAGCATCATGGGATTTGTGTGGACGAATAAGACCCCGAGGGTGAAGAGAGTGTTTCTGGAGCGTAGCAGGGACAGGGGGGGGGGGGGCTGGCGCTGCCGAATTTGTGTGGCTATTATTGGGCTGCCAATGTGGCGATGATCCGTAAGTGGGTAATGGAGGGGCAGGGGGCGGCGTGGAAGAGGCTAGAGATGGCGTCCTGTGTGGGCACGAGCCTGAATTCCCGCTGCTTCCGGCACGTGGGATTCAGGACACGGTGATTTCGGGTATATGGTTTGGAGAAGGCAAGGTTTCGGTGATTTACCAGGAGCTGAAGGAAGAGGAGGAAGCCTCGGTGGAGGAGTTAAAGGGCAAGTGGCAGGAGGAGCTTGGGGAGGAGATAGATGAGGGTTTGTGGGCTGATGCCCTGAGCAGGGTTAATTCTTCCTCCTCTTGCGCCAGGCTCAGCCTAATACAGTTCAAGGTTACTCACAGAGCACATATGACAGGGGCGAGGCTGAGTAGGTTCTTTGGGGTGGAGGACAGATGTGGGAGGTGCTCGGGGAGCCCGGCAAATCACGTCCATATGTTCTGGTCGTGCCCGGTGCTGGATGGGTTTTGGAAGGGTTTTGCGAGGACTATGTTCAAGGTGGCGAACGCCCGGGTCAAGCCGAGCTGGGGATTGGCATTATTTGGGGTATCGGACGAGCTGGGAGTGCAGGAGGCGAAAGAGGCCGGTATTCTGGCCTTTGCGCCCCTGGTAGCCCGGCGGAGGATTTTGCTATTATGGAAAGATGCAAAGCCCCCCGAGTGTGGAATCTTGGATCAATGGCAGGATCAGGGGCAGGGTTCATCAAGCTGGAGAGGATAAAGTTTGCCTTGCGAGGGTCTGTGCAAGGGTTCTCCAGGCGGTGGCAACCGTTCCTAGACTATCCCGCGGACCATTCGGAGGAGGTCAGCAGCAGCATCCCAGGGGCGGGGGGGTTCTTTTGGGGTGACGTTTGGGTGAAGGTGGGGGATTCTCCCTATTTGTGCTTGTAAATGTTATATGGGGGGTTATTGTATGTGGGGGAAATGCAATGTATAATTTCTGATTGTCGTGTGTTTGTTTCTTTTTTCTTGTGGGGGGGGGGGGGGGTTGTTGAAAATTTGTTGAAAAATTTGAATAAATATATATTTTTTAAAAGAATGTCAACTTGGCAAGATGATATCAGTGCTGGGTTTAACCCCCCCGCCCCCCGGCAGGTTTTTCAAATGCCTGGAACTTGGCAAATATCAAACATCCCCATCCGTGGCTGGGAAACTTTTGGAAATGATAATTCAGAATAAAATTAACTGTCACTTGGGCAAATGCAGGCTAATTAAGGAAAGCCAGCATGGATTTGTTACGAGCAAGTTGTATTTAACCAGATTTTTGATGAGGTAGCAGAGAGGGTTGATCAGAGTAATGTTCTTGTTATGGTGCACATGAACCTCCAAAAGCATTTGATAAAGCGCCACTCAACAAACCCGAGAGAGTAGTGTTAAACTGTTGTTTTGCAAACTGGAGGTGGTTTTACAGTGGAGTTCCCCAGTGATAGGCGTTAGGAATCCAGTTTTTCTCAACCCGTGTTAAAATCCTATTTTTAAAATTTGTGGATGATACAAAACTTGGAAGTACTGCGAATTACAAGGAGGATAGTGTAGGACTTCACAAGGACAACTGGGGCAATGGGTGGGTTAGTGGCCGATTAAATTTAATGCAGAGAAATGTGAAGTGATTCATTTCTGTCGGAAGAATGCAGAAAGACAACATTAAGTGAAGAGATTTAAAAGGGGTGGAGGAGCAGAGGAACGTGGGTGTTTATGTGCATAAATCATTAAAGGTGGCAGGCCCGGTTGAGAGTCCGGTTCGTAAAGCATACGGCACCCTGGGCTTTATCAATAGCTTACAAAATCAAGGAAATTATGTTAAACCCTAAAAACCACTGGCCGAGCTTCAATTGGGGTATTGTTCTAGTTCTGGGTAGCACTAATAAAGAACATGAAGGCATCAGAGAGGCTGGAGAAACGATTCACGGGAATTTCTTCAAGGATGAGGAACTTCCGTTCCATAAAGATTGGAGAAGTTGGGAAAGTTCTCCTTGGAGATGGCAGAGGTGGGAAATTACAGAGGCATTCCAAATCTTGAGGAGGCTCGACAGGAGTGCACGGGGAGAAACTGTTCCCACTGGTGGAATTAAGAACAACCTGAGAGGACAGATTTAAAGTAATTGGTTAAAGAAGTAATGGTGACATGAGATAAATATTTTGAACGCAGCCAGTGGTTCGGATTTGGAATGCGCTGTCGAAAAGTGTGGTGGAGGTAGGGTCAGTTGAGGCTTTCAAAAAGGAATAGGGGGTTCATGTGATGCTGGGGGAGGGGGGGCAGCAACGTTTCCATGGGCTCTGGTGCTACTTATCCTTTAATCCTCTCATTTATCCTGCTTAAACAGCCCATACTTACCTAATCCAGGAGTGAATATTCAGTGATGAGCTCCCAGGAGATAACTTTTTTAAAAAAATAAATGTTTTGAGTTGAGTTTTCAGACGTTATATCCAACAGTTTTATAGAATCCAAAACCGTGCCAAAATCCAACACAGTCACAAGCAAGTTTCATCACTGTAACTGTGGCCGTGACCCCCCTCCCTTTAGTCGGCAAACATTTTACATTCCCCAATATGGCCAAAACATGTATTTTGCAAGCATTTATTTACACCCCTCCCTCCCATTTCATTTTCCTCTCTATTCCGTGGCACGCCTGTGTCCCTCTACTGGTTGCTGGCTACAAACAAGTCTTGAAACATGCTGTGAACGGTTTCCATGCCCGACCCTCAGATGGCAAAATGTATCTTCTCCAGCCTGAAATATTCCGCCAGGTCTGCCAGCCAGTTTGCAGCCTTGGGTGGTGGGTGCCGATCGCCAGCCGAGCAGGATTCTCCAGCGGGCGATCAAGGAGGCAAAAGCTGGGGCGTCGGCCCCCCTCCCCATGAGGAGCTCTGGCTGATTCCAACCCTGAAGACCACCACTCTTGGGCATGGCTCCACCCTCACCCCCACAACCCTGGACATGACTTCAAAGGTCATCCAGCATCCAACAAGTCTGGGGCATGCCCAGAACATGTGGGTATGGTTGGCCGGGCCTCCCTGGCACCTTTCACATTCGTCCTCCATCTTCAGAAAGAACCCACTCATTCGCATTCTGGTTAGGTGCACTCTGTGCACAACCTTTAACTGTGCACTACTTCAATCCAGAGTCCTCCCCTTATCTCCACGCTGAGTGCCTCCTCCCATTTGTTCCTTGTCTCATCCAGAGTGGAGCGTACCTCCTCCAACAGTCCCCCGCACAGTTTCCTTTCCCTGGACCACCCACATCCAGCTGTTCTTGTGCTAACGAGTATCCTGGTGGTACATTGTTTATTGCCGGGGGAGGACATGTGTGATCTGAATGACTGCAGGTCCTTTTTGACATTGTCCACCAAACGTGCATGTTCCATTTGTGGATCCGTGTCCAGTCGTGGGCTATTTAGATGCCCAGGTAGCAGAATTTGGTCTGGGTAATGGATTCTAACAATGTCTTAATGACCAACATTAAACTAACTGGTCTAGTTTCCTACGTTCTGCCTCCCTACCCTTTATGAATGTGGACGTTACAGTAGCATTTTCCTAGTCCACTGGAACCTTTCCCGCATCCAGGAAATTTTGGAATATGGATCCACCATCTCCGCTGCTACTTCCTTTAAGACCCTAGAATGTAGGCCATCAGGCCCTGGGGACTTGCCTGCCTTCAATCCCAATAATTTGTTCAGTACTTTTTCCAATTGATGATGATTGTTCCACGTTCCTCCCTTTCTATTACCTCTGCATAACCTATTACTATTGGGATGGTACAAGTGTCTTCCACTGTGAAAACTGAGGCAAAATACTGATTTACTGTCTCCGCCATTTCGTATTCCTCCCCGATCTCATCCCCAAGGGGCCAACATTCACTTTAACTACTCTCTTCTCTTGTATATACATATAGGAGCTATTGATATCCTTTTTTATATTTTGCGCTCATTTTCTTTCATAACTTACCCTTGTTCTTTTTATCACTTTTTTTAATAATCCTTTGCTGATCGTTAAGAGTGCACCGAACCAGAACGCGAATGAATGGTTCTCTATGGAGGGGGAGGACAAATGTGAAAGGTGCCAGGGAGTCAGGACGTAGGAAACTAGACCAGTTAGTTTAATATCTGTCACTGGGAAATGGTTAGAATCCATTACCCATTGCTGATCGTTAGAAGTTTCCCAATCTTCCAGCCCGCCACTGGCCTTTGCAGCATGTATCATGTTATCTTCAACTTCCTTGCTTAGCCATGGGTGTTTGTTCCCCCTTCTTATAATCTTTCTTCCTCTCTGGAATATATTTTAATTAATCCCTGTAGAAGCCAGCTATTTTCAGGGGGCTGGTTTAGCACAGGGCTAAATCGCTGGCTTTGAAAGCAGACAAAGGCAGGCCAGCAGCACAGTTCAACTCCCATACCAGCCTCCCCGAACAGGCGCCGGAATGTGGCGACTAGGGGCTTTGCACAGTAACTTCATTTGAAGCCTACTTGTGACAATAAGCGATTTTCATTTTCATTTCATTTTGTATAGGTAAAAGATAGCTATTTAGCATTAAGCCCCATGTCTATTAAATACCATTTTAAAACTCACTCATAACCTCAGGTCATTTCAAATCACACATTCAGCATTTCAAAACATAGTTTCAACAGAACACAGAAGCAGATAGATTAAAACAGCATTCTTACTCAGCTAACAAATACATTTGCAAGATAAAGTGACCAAGGACAGGGTAGGCTCCATAGCAACGCCACAGGAACCTAAAGGCGCTATTGTACTCAGCAACAAACCAGTTCAGGTCACTTGCGATAACAGCGCTAAATCACATTCCAGAACTCATACAAGAATTCATCTATGAAACATTTTAGGTTCATGTTGCATATTAAAGATGGACAGTTTACCATCAAATCAAATGTATTTGAATGTAACCCAAACCAATTCGGATTATATTGGGGTGCAATTAGATGGCTAAAGACAGATATGTTACAATGTAACTGTGAAGTTTCATTCGGCCATTCTTAGCTGGATCATTCTCTCTCTCTCTCCGGAATTGATCTATACTTTGACTTTATTTGCTGTCTTTCATATTTCACTTCCTGACTTGACTTTTGAAGTTATTGTGAGCTGTTTGCCGGAGCAAGAAAAGCATTTCTGTGATTCTTTGAAAGTTTCAATTGTCTACTAATTGCCTTTTAAATGACTCTCAATTGTGATCAATAGAAGATAAATAAAACTATTCTTATTTGCACCCGAGAAGTTTTAACTTAAATTTCTACTGAGATTTAGTGATTCGCAAAGTGCAGCTGAATCCGGATGGCAGATCTAACAATCCCTCATGACACAATACCAAATCCAGAGTAGCCTGCTCCATGGTTTGTTCCACAACATATTGCTCCAAGGGACAATCTCTAATACATTCAATGAACTCTTCCTCAAGGCTATCCTTGCTAATTTGATTAATACAGTCTATATGCATATTAAAATCACCCACGATTCTTGCCGTATCTTTCTACCAGCCCCAATATTTCCTGGATTATATTGTGCCACACTGCAGAACTGTTTGGGGACATATAGATGACTCCCACCAGGGATTTCTTTCCCTTGCTAATTCTTATCGTTATCCAGTTTGCTCATTCTCCCTGCAGAATCCCTGCTCTTTTGCTTACAGGGAGCAAGAATCTTGAACCTGTTGGACAAGGACTAGGTTCCTGCAACCGTACCTCCTAAATCCCTCTCCCTGTCTCACTCATAATCACATCCTCCTATCCCTGACCACTGGCCAAATTCAAGGGGTGCGACTGTCTCCTGAACGACAGCAACCAGGTAACTTTCTCCCTCCCTGATGTGTCACAGTGTCCGAAGCTCAGACTCCAGAACTCTGAGCCGGCGTTCCTCGAACAACCATACTTGCTACAGATGTGGTCACGAGGAATCGCAATGGGGTCCGCCAGCTCCCACATCATGCAGGTACAACACAGATTGCCTCCCAGATTGCCTTGATCCACTACAGTTTGCCTACCGCTGCAACAGGTCCACAGCAGACGCCATCCCCATGGCCCTGCACTCTACCCTGGAACACCTAGACAACAAAGACACTTATGTCAGACTCCTATTTATCGACTACAGCTCAGCCTTCAACACCATCATTCCTACGAAACTCATCTCCAAACTCCGTGGCCTTGGCCTCGGCTCCTCCCTCTGCGACTGGATCCGGAACTTTCTAACCCACAGACCACAATCAGTAAAGATAGGCAACAACACCTCCTCCACGATCATCCTCAACACTGGTGCCCCACAAGGCTGTGTCCTCAGCCCCCTACTATACTCCTGATATACCTATGACTGTGTGGCCAAATTCCCCATCAACTTGATTTTCAAATTTGCTGATGACACCACCGTAGTGAGTCGGATTTCAAACAACGACGAGACAGAGTACAGGAATGAGACAGAGAATCTGGTGAACTGGTGCGACGACAATAATCTCTCCCTCGATGTCAACAAAACGAAGGAGATTATCATCGACTTCAGGAAGCGTAGTGGAGAACATGCCCCTGTCGACATCAATGCGAACGAAGTAGAAAGGGTCGAGAGCTTCAAGGTTTTAGGTGTACAGATCACCAACAACCTGTCCTGGTCCCCATGCCGACACTATAGTTAAGAAAGCCCACCAACGACTTTACTTTCTCAGAAGACTAAGGAAATTTGGCATGTCAGCTACGACCCTCACCAACTTCTACAGATGCACCATAGAAAGCATTCTTTCTGGTTGTATCACAGCTTGGTATGGATCCGTTCTGACCAAGACCGCAGGAAACTACAAAAGGTTGTGAATGTAGCCCAGTCCATCACACAAACCAGCCTCCCATCCATTGACTCTGTCTATAATTCCCGCTGCCTCGGAAAGGCAGCCAGCATAATTAAGGACCCCACGCACCCCGGACAGATTCTCTTCCACCTCCTTCCATCAGGAAAAAGATACCAAAGTTTGAGGTCATGTCCCAACCGACTCAAGAACAGCTTCTTCTCTACTGCCATCAGACTTTTGAATGGACCTACCTCGTATTAAGTTGATCTTTTCTCTACACCTTGCTATAACTGTAACATTATGTTCTGCAGTATGATAATAAATCAAATAACAAATAACATTGCCTGGACCTGCATCCCTATTTTATTTAATTTGTTTTTTTTAATTTCCGACTGGTCTTTAGTTTTATCTGTCAAATATTTTTCCTATTTACCTTTAATCTGAAGGCAATTTAGAATAGGTAATTCAAATTAGCAGTGACTTACCAACCAATGAACTTACATTTTTTCCTGTGATGTACTGTTTTTTCCACTGTTTATGGCGAGTCCCACAGCGCCCTTCCCCTACTGTTTTAACTCACCAATTCCGCCTCTCTCTGCACCATTACTTGCTCTGAAGCTGCTCTCCCTTTCCCTGCTTTAACTCGCCTAGACTGCCTCTGGCCTTGTTGTTTCTCGCTGATGAGTCAATATTTTTAAAGTCATTGACGATAAACAGATTGTTGGCACAGAATATCAGTGCTCATGAGATGGAACTGCAGAATAAGGCTCGGCGAAACAGACAAGGGAATCCTAACTGTCAAAATGTAACCTCCTCAGTTGAGGCCCACTTGCAATCCTTGGAAAGCCAGCTACGTGGTAGGTCCTGCAGTATCTAGAGAAGAGGCCAGAAGAAGAATATCTGGGTCGTCAGTTTTCCAGAGAGAGTGGAGGGTAAGCTCCCTACTAAATTGTCTGAGAGCTGACTGCCACGTTTGTTTCAACTGGTTGCATTAAGCGTCAAGTTAAAAAGGGCGCATCGCATCCGAGGTACAAACAGCCTCGCCGGCCCGTAATTATTAATGTTCGCAACTTCAGAGATAGATAGGAAGTGGCGACGTGTAATGGGGCCTTACCCTATGAGGGGTGAAGGTCTCTTCCTTCCAAGATTTCTTGGCGGCGACGCAACAGAAGCGTAGAGGTTTCAATGAAGTTAGAAAGTGACACAATTATGCTATGCTTTATCCTGCTACACTGAGAGTGGCATCCGACAACTCCTTAAAGACATTCGACGACTTCCGGTTGCGGCGATGCCTTGCTAGCCGCACGTTTCGGCGGCTCCAGCTCCGACGGACCTTCGGGCTCTTTTAAGAGCCCCAACAGGGAATGTTTTGACAACGCAACCCGGTGTGGGGTGTGTGAGAAGGGAGTCCCCCCCCAACGAAGGAGGAAAAAACCGGCGGCGGCGGCTGCAGCGCGAGGAATCATCGACCAAAGGGTCAGAAAGAGAGAAACACAAGATGGCGGCGGAGAAAGCGCAGGCGACATGGGGGCCTGAGCAGGATGAAATTTTGAGACGGTGCATGGAGCTGCTGAAGAGGGAGGTGCTGACCCCGATGCTACAGGCAATTGAGGGGCTTAAGGAGACACTAAAGACCCAGGAGACAGAGCTCCGCGTGGTGGAGCAGAAGGTGGCAGATAATGAGGACGAGATCCTGGGCCTGGCGGTTAAGACACAGACGCACGAGGCACTTCATAAAAAGTGTACTGAAAGGATCGAGGCCCCAGAAAACGGTGCGCGAAGGAAGAACCTTCGGATACTGGGTCTCCCTGAGGGTGTGGAAGGAGTGGACTGTGGAGGTTATGCAAGTACGATGCTGAGCTCACTGATGGGTGCTGAGGCCACTACGGGCCCCTTGGAGGTGGAGTGGGCACATCGGATCCCGGCGAGAAGACCAAAAGCGGGAGAACCACCCAGGGCGATAATCGTGCGATTTCAACGCCTTCAGGATAGCGAAGAGGTCCTGAGATGGGCTAAAAAGGTGCGGAGTAGCAGATGGGAGAATGCAGTGGTACGGATGTACCAGGATTGGAGTGCGGAGGTGGCGAGAAGGAGGGCGAGCTTTAACCGAGCCAAAGAGGTGTTGCATAAAAGGAAGGTGACGTTCGGGATGCTGCAGCCGGCAAGACTATGGGTCACGTATCAGGAGAGACACCATTATTTCGAGACGGCGGAGGAAGCATGGACCTTTATCAAAGAGGAGAAATTGGATTGGAACTGAGGGACTGATGCTGCAGGAAATGTTATTGTTAATGTTATGGTTGAAGTTAATTGAGAAGTAAATTGGGAAGGGGGGAGACATTGGGAAATGTGGGCGCCGGTGAGGGGGGAAAGACGGGACATAGTTGCAGAATGGGGAAGGGGAGGGGGAGGGGAAAAGGAGCTGCGCCATAAGAGGCGGGTCAGGTAAAGGGATGTTCCCGCGCCAGAAAGAATAAGGCGGGAAGACAGGCGCAAGGCGGATGGGAGTTCCCCACACGGGGGGGGTCGAGGAATGAGCAGGAGTAGCCGGGGTCAGCTGAAGTCAGCTGACTTACGGAAGTAATATGGAGGGAGCAATCATGCTAGATAGGGATCTAGCGGGGGGGGAGGGGGACAACTGGGTTGCTGCTGCGGAAATCCAAAAGGAAATGGCTAAAGAGTGGGTGGACGGGGATGGTGTGCGACGCTGGGGGAGCGAGTGGGAGCGCGGAGGCGGGATATGGGACTGGCCTAGAGAAGGTAATGGCTAGTCGACACGGGAGGGGGGCAGGTAGCCACCTAGTGAGGCTGATCACGTGGAACGTGAGAGGCCTGAACGGACCGATAAAAAGGGCCCGAGTGCTCGCGCATTTGAAAGGACTAAGGGCAGACGTGGTTATGCTCCAAGAGACGCACCTAAAGGTGGCGGACCAAGTTAGGCTAAGGAAAGGATGGGTGGGACAGGTGTTCCACTCAGGACTAGACGCAAAGAACAGAGGGGTGGCCATTTTGGTGGGGAAACGGGTAGCATTTGAAGCAAAGAACATCGTAGCAGATAGTGGAGGTAGATATGTAATGGTGAGTGGCAGGCTGGAGGGAATGGAGGTCGTGTTGGTTAATGTGTATGCCCCAAACTGGGATGATGCGGGATTTATGAGACGGATGCTGGGGCGTATACCGGACCTGGAGGTAGGAAGCTTGATTTTAGGAGGGGACTTTAATACGGTGCTGGACCCGGGGCTAGACAGATCCAGCTCAAGGACCGGAAGAAGGCCGGCAGCGGCCAAGGTACTTAAGGGGTTTATGGACCAAATGGGGGGAGTGGATCCATGGCGATTTCTTAGACCTAGGGCGAGGGAGTTCTCCTTCTTCTCCCATATCCATAAAGTGTACTCCCGGATAGATTTCTTTGTTTTGGGAAGGTCGTTGATCTCTCGGGTGGAAGAAGCTGAGTACTCAGCCATAGCGGTTTCGGATCATGCCCCACATTGGGTGGACCTGGAATTAGGAGAGGAAAGGGAGCAGAGAACACTCTGGCGATTAGATGTGGGATTGATGGCGGATGAGGGAGTGTGTGCAAGAGTGCTGGGGGTGTATTGAGAGATACCTGGAGGTCAATGACGACGGCGAGGTCCCTGTGGGAGTGGTATGGGAAGCACTAAAAGCGGTGGTCAGAGGAGAGCTGATCTCCATTGGGGCACACAAAAGGAAAACAGAGGCCAAGGAAAGGGAAAGATTACTGGGGGAGATTTTAAGGGTGGATAGTGAATCTGCAGAGACCCCGAAGGAGGAACTATACAGGGAGAGGAGACGACTCCAGACGGAATTTGACCTTCTGACCACCAGAAAGGCGGAGGTACTGTGGAGGAAGGCACAGGGGAGGAGGTATGAATATGGGGAAAAGGCTAGTCGCCTGTTGGCTCATCAATTGCGAAAGAGGACAGCAGCGAGGGAGATAGGAGGGATTAGAGACGAAAGGGGAGACACGGTGCGAAGGGCAGGAAAGATAAATGAGGTGTTCAAGACCTTCTATGAGGGACTGTATAGGTCTCAACCCCCAGAGGGAGAGGAGGGGATGCGGCAGTTCCTGGACCAATTGAGGTTCCCGAAAGTGGAGGAGCAGGAGGTGGTCGGCCTGGGGGCACCGATTGGGGTGGACGAGGTTATTAAGGGACTTTGAAGCATGCAAGCAGGGAAGGCCCCGGGACCAGACGGGTTCCCGGTGGAATATTACAGAAAATATGTGGACTTGTTGGCCCCGTTGATGGCGAGGACATTCAATGAGGCCAGGGAAGGGGGGACTCTACCCCCGACCATGTCGGAGGCGACGATATCGCTAATTTTGAAGAGGGATAAAGATCCGTTGCAGTGCGGGTCCTATAGACCTATTTCATTATTGAACGTGGACTCCAAATTGTTGGCAAAGGTACTGGCATCGAGGATAGAGGACTGTGTCCCGGGGGTGGTGCACGAAGACCAGACAGGGTTCGTAAAAGGGAGACAACTGAATGTTAACGTGCGACAACTATTAGGGGTGATAATGATGCCCCCAGTGGAGGGGGAGGCAGAGATAGTGGCGGCAATGGACGCAGAGAAGGCATTTGATAGGGTGGAGTGGGAGTATTTATGGGAAGTGTTAAGGAGGTTTGGGAACGGGTTTATTAGCTTGGTTAGACTTCTTTATGGGGCTCCAACGGCAAGTGTAGTTACAGGTCGACAAAGATCGGAGTATTTCTGACTATATAGGGGAACAAGACAGGGATGCCTGCTGTCTCCATTGTTGTTCGCGTTGGCAATTGAACCTCTGGCCATGGCGTTGAGAGACTCCAGGAAATGGAGAGGGGTGATGAGAGGGGGAGAAGAACACCGAGTCTCGTTATACGCAGATGACCTATTGTTATATGTGTCGGACCCAGCGGGGGGGATGATAGAGGTTATGCGAATTTTGAGGGGGTTCGGGGATTTCCCGGGGTATAGGCTAAACATGGGGAAGAGTGAATTATTTGTGATACATCCAGGGGACCAGAGTAGAGAGATAGAAGGCTTGCCTCTAAGGAAAGTGGAAAGAAACTTCCGATACCCGGGGATTCAGATCGCTCGGAGCTGGGGAACCTTGCACAGACTTAATCTGACACGGCTGGTAGAACAAATGGAGGAGGCCTTCAAGAGGTGGGACATGCAGCCTCTGTCGCTGGCGGGCAGGGTGCAAGCAATCAAGATGATGGTCCTCCCGAGGTTCTTATTTGTATTTCAATGTCTCCCTATACTAATCACTAAGACCTTTTTTAATAAAATAGACAGGAGCATAACGAGCTTCGTGTGGGCAGGGAAAGTTCCGAGAGTAAGGAGGGGGTTCCTTCAGCGTAGTAGGGACAGAGGAGGATTGGCACTACCGAACTTGGGCGATTACTATTGGGCCGCCAATGTGGCAATGATACGTAAATGGATGATGGAGGGTGAGGGAGCGGCGTGGAAAAGACTGGAGAGAAAGTCCTGTAAAGGGACGAGTTTAGAGGCGCTGGTGACGGCGCCGCTACCGTTCTCACCTAAAAGGTTTACCACGAATCCGGTGGTGGCGGCAACATTGAATATCTGGGGACAGTGGAGGCGACAGAGAGGGGTGCAGGGAGCCCTGGTGGGGTCCCCAATCAGGAACAACCATAGGTTCGCCCCAGGAAGAATGGATGGAGGATTTCAGAGCTGGCACCAGTTGGGAATTAGGAGGGTGGGAGATATGTTTATAGATGGGAGTTTTGCGAGCTTGGGAGGATTGGAGGAAAAGTATGGGTTGCCCCAGGGAAACTTCTTGAGATATATGCAGGTGAGGGCGTTTACTAGACAACAGGTGAGGGAATTTCCGTTGCTCCCGACACAGGGGATTCAGGACAGAGTACTTTCAGGGGTGTGGGTCGGAGAGGGCAAGGTGTCAGAGATATACCGAGAGATGAGGGAAGAGGGGGAGGAGTCGGTGGGCGAACTAAAAGGAAAGTGGGAAGAAGAACTAGGGGAGGAGATAGAGGAGGGTCTGTGGGCTGATGCCCTAAGCAGGGTAAATTCCTCTTCCTCATGCGCCAGGCATAGCCTGATTCAATTTAAGGTGCTACATAGAGCACACATAACGGGAGCAAGATTGAGCAGGTTCTTTGGAGTGGAGAACAGATGTGGGAGGTGTGGCGGGAGCCCGGCAAACCACGCACATATGTTTTGGGCGTGCCCGGCACTGGAAGGGTATTGTAAGGGAGTGACGGGAGTGATTTCGAAGGTGGTGAAGGCCCGGGTCAAACCAGGCTGGGGGTTAGCTCTATTTGGAGTTGCGGAAGAGCCGGGAGTGCAGGAGGCGAAAGAGGCCGACGTTGTGGCCTTTGCGTCCCTAGTAGCCCGGCGCAGGATCCTACTCATGTGGAAGGAGGCGAAACCCTCCGGACTGGAGGCTTGGGTAAATGATATGGCGGGGTTCATTAAATTGGAGCAGATAAAAGTTTGCCCTGAGAGGGTCGGCTCAAGGGTTCACCAGGCGGTGGCAGCCATTTCTCGACTACCTAGGGGAACGTTAGAGGGAAGACAGATGACCAGCAGCAGCAACCCAGGGGGGGGGGGTTAGTTTAGTTTATGTCAAAAGATTATGGGGTTTTTCTTATTTGTGTAATGTTAAACATTTCTTTATTGTTACGTTTGCTTTGTAAGAGGGGAAAAATTGTTCTCTGGAAAAAAATTTCAATAAAATATATATTTTAAAAAAGACATTCGACAATCCGGCTAACATCGTATTGTTTGTTAACTCCGTGTAATGCAAATAATAATAATAATAGTCTGGAGTAACAATCTGCAGCTGATTGTAAAAAAGATTAAATTCCTTGTTATTATATTTCCTGCCTGATCTTATGTTGCTATTTAACATGCTGGCAGGGACGTGTTGGCATTCAGCGCTATAATCTCAGGGACTTCCGTGTATCATGATCACCCCTCAGCGTGTTACTTCTAGCTAAGGGGTGCGCTGTGTATGTGGTATGGTACTAAGGCTGTACAATAGATATCCGTCTTTTCTTCTTCTTATTCATATGTTTAGAACATAGAACATTACAGCGCAGTACAGGCCCTTCGGCCCTCGATGTTGTGAAACCACTCTAAAGCCCATCTACACTATTCCATTATCATCCATATGTTTATCCAATGACCATTTGAATGCCCTTCGTGTTGGCGAGTCCACTACTGTTGCAGGCAGGGCATTCCACGCCCTTACTACTCTCTGGGTAAAGAACCTACCTCTGACATCTTTACAGGGATGGTGCAGGAGGGAGGGATTCAGATACCTGGATATGTTTATGATGGTAATAGGTGCTTGATGGCCTTTTTGCCTTAATTGTGATATCTATGAGTAGCACCAGTGCCAGAAGAGTGGCTTATGTCCTAATAGGTGGGGTCAGAGTGTGGAAAGGCATTCATACTCTGGCATACCTTATCGCCTCTTTTTCTGATGTCTCCTGAGCGTAATGAAGAAAAGGTTGTAGGGATAGCCCTAGAGGTCCTCAACTGCGTTGAGGAATGTCCCTTAGAACTAATGTTGTCGTAAATTGTGTGTGTTTTCTTTCCTTTTGGGGCTGAAGAATCGTTGACTGGGTCCTGCCATGGTGCAGGCAGATCTCTCATCTGAGCAAAAAACGTTATAATGTGTCACTGATGCCAATGGGGTAGGTATGTTTTGATGCAAGTCCAAATGGGGCGCAAAAACCGTAAACTATATTCTCTTTGCGCCAATGTGGTAGTAGCTACTTTGAAAATTTGCTCCTTGAGTGTGCAGGGACTTCATCATCTTACTAAGAGGAAAAAGATCCTGTCTTTCCTCAAAAAAGATTGCCATAGCTTTTTTGCAGAAACTCATTTAGATTATCATAGAATTTACAGTGCAGAAGGAGGCCATTTGGCCCATCGAGTCTGCACCGGCTCTTGGAAAGAGCGCCCTACCCAAGGTCAACACCTCCACCCTATCCCCATAACCCAGTAACCCCACCCAACACTAAGGGCACTTTTGGACACTAAGGGCAATTTATCATGGCCAATCCACCTAACCCGCACATCTTTGGACTGTGGGAGGAAACCGGAGCACCCGGAGGAAACCCACGCACACACGGGGAGGATGTGCAGACTCCGCACAGACAGTGACTCAAGCCGGAATCGAACCTGGGACCCTGGCGCTGTGAAGCAATTGTGCTATCCACAATGCTACCGTGCTGCCCTGATGACAAGGAGTACTTAAAGCTGAAGAGGGACGACGTAGGGGATGTGTTTTTTGCCTCGTTCTCAAGCAACAGTCGGGGTGACTGTGTGAAGGACTGGGCGGGGAGGGGAGAGGAAGGGAAGGCTTCTCAAAAATCAATGTGTATGGTCTGCCAAATTATTCCCCCAACTTCTTGACTAAGAAGACTAACTAAAGTCTTCTTGGCATCTGCTAATTCCTTTGTGTGTGTGTGTGGGTGGGGTGGGGGTGGGGGGGGTGGGGGCGGGGGGGGGAGAGGGAAGAGAGAATAGAGACTTCAATTGTCACCCTAACCCTTGGTGGATCTCGGTTTTGGAAGTTTGATGCGTCTTTGCACAAGAATACAGGAGCTGCAATTATACAGGGCCTTGGTGAGGCCACACCTGGAATTTATGTGTAGTTTTGGTCTCCTTATCTGAGGAAGGATGTTCTTGCTATAGAGGGAGCGCAGTGAAGGCTTACCAGTCTGATTCCTGGGATGGCAGGACTGATGTATGAGGAGAGCATCCAATGCCGGAATGGCAACCAACGCCAGATTAGGGGTAGGCGCCGGGTAGACGCTGGCTCGCGGTGCTCCGCCCCCTCCAAATTGGCGTCATTGGGACGCATACCGCGCACAGTTGCAACACCGTTGGCGTGTCATTTGGAGACCCAAGTTGGAGTATTGCGAGCAGGTTTGGGCCCCGTTTCTAAGGAAAGATATGCTGGTCTTGGAAAGGGTCAAGAGGAAGTTCAGAAGAATGATCCCTGGAATGAAGAACTTGTATGAGGAACGGTTGAGGAATCTGGGTCTGTACTCGGAGTTTAGAAGGATGAGGAGGATCTTATTGAAACTTACAGGATACTGTGAGGCCTGGATAGAGTGGACGTGGAGAGGATTTTTCCACTTGTAGGAAAAACTAGAACCAGAGGACACAATCTCAGACTAAAGGGATGATCCTTAAACAGAGATGAGGAGGAATTTCTTCAGTCAGAGGGTGGTGAATCTGTGGAACTCTTTGCCGCAGAAGGCTGTGGAGGCCAAGTCATTGAGTGCCTTTAAGACAAGGATAGATAGGTTCTTGATTAATAAGGGGATCAGGGGTTATGGGGAGAAGGCAGGAGAATGGGGATGAGAAACATATCAGCCATGATTGGCGGAGCAGACTCGATGGGCCAAGTGGCCTAATTCTGCGCCTATGTCCTTTAGTCTGAAGAATATTGGGAAAGTAGAAAAGAGCCCAAACAAGGAGTTAGGAGGGCAAAAAGGGGTCATGAAATGTCCTTGACAGACAAGATTAAGGAGAATCCCAAGGCATTTTATACGCATATTAGGAACAAGAGGGTAGCTATAGAAAGTTTTTTTAAACAAATTTAGAATACCCAATTCTTTTTTTTTCCAATTAAGGGGCAATTTAGTGTGGCCAATCCACCTACCCTGCTCATCTTTTTTTTAAAGTTGTGGAGGTGAAACCCACGCAAACACGGGGAGAATGTGCAAACACCACACGGGCAGTGACCCAGAGCCGGGATCAAACCTGGGACCTCGGCGCCGTAAGGCGGCAGTGCTAACCCACTGCACCCCGTGCTGCCCTAGAAAGAGTTGATCGACTCAAGGACAAAGGAGGGAAATTACGTGCAGAACCAGAGGAGTAAGTGAGATCCAAAATGAGTACTTTGCATCGGTATTCACAAAAGAGGGACACATTGATTGGTGGTGTCTGAGAGATATGTAAACACTTTAGAACAAGTCATTATTACTAGGGAGGAAGTGTTGGGTGTGTTAAAAAGCATTAAGGTGGACAAATCCCCAGGGCCAGATGGTATCTATCCCAGATTAATGAGGGAGACGAGAGGTGAAATCGCTGGCCCTCTAACAGAGATCTTTGTTTCCTCGTTGGCCACAGGTGAGGTCCCAGTGGATTGGAGGATAGCAAATGTTGTCCCGTTATAGACAGTGATAGATAGGTTCTTGATTAATAAGGGGATCAGGGGTTATGGGGAGAAGGCAGGAGAATGGGGATGAGAAAAGTATCGGCCGTGATTGATTGGCGGAGCAGAGTCGATGGGCCGAGTGGCCTAATTCTGCTTCTATGTCTTATGGTCACCAGCTGGCCCACCCGCGATGCTCCAGCCCCGATGGCCCGAGTTCCCGACGGCACGGTCCACATGTGGTCCCAGCGGGCAGGAACCTGGCATGCCTCTGCGGACAGTGTCCAGCTACGCCACTCTCGTCCGGGATCGGCGCTGCTGGCCAGGGGGCTTCTGCTAGGGCCAGGAAGAATGTTGGGGGGTGGCCATGGGATGGGCTGTGGAGTCGGGGTGGGCGGGTTAGAGTTCCAGCACGGCCGGCGCCATGTATTCTGGCGTAACTGGTGCAGCTTGTCGGGCCTGCTCAAGCGCGTCCCGGGACCCAGCGATTCTCCGGCCGTTTTCGCACGATCTGCGGGTGTTCCACGTGACGCCGGTGCTAGCCCCTCACTGGAATCGGTGAGGGGTTCGCGCTGATTTTCCTGTCGTGAATCATCCCCGGAATCTCCATTCGCGCTGACACTTAGCCTCAGGAACGGAGAATTCCGCCTGTGTTTTCAAGAAACAGTTAGGTGTAGTACTTGGGGCGAAGGGGATCAAAGGATACGGGGGGGGGGAACCTGGCAGATTTATGCTCGGGGGATAGTCACTTCATATATGACCAACAAAAAGCATCAGTCAAAGTAAAATTGGCTGAAACAGGGAGGGAATATTGCAGGAGTTCTGACCGCTCGTTGGTGTATGAAATTAACAGAATTGTGCGGCGCTCGGCTCCTTCTTGACTCAATGCGTTGGGCAGAGTTTAACGTTTGCGAAACAAAGGTTATGAGTTGGAAACAAACCAAGTAGATACCTGGCCCTTCTTATTACTCCCAACAATCTCAGAGGACCAACGGGTTGGTCCTGAACGTTCCCTATTTCTATAGGGGATGTGGCTCTCGTCCCGAAGGATGTTTCAATCTGGCAATGTCCCAGGGCCCAAATGTTTTGGATGTGAATTTTACAAGGAATTTAAAGGCTTGTTAATGGATCCGCTGATTGGCATGTATCGTCATTCAAATGAAGGTCTGCTGCTGTAGACACTCCGAGAAAGAACATTTCCTAAATTCTGAAGGCAGGTTAAGAATCCTCAAGAGTGTGCATTTTACTCTGGGTCACTGACTGTGTGGAGTTTGCATATTATCCCCGTGTTTGCGTGGGTCTGACCCCCACAACCCAAAGATGTGTAGGCTAGGTGGATTGGCCACATTAAATTGCCCCTTAATTGGAAAATATTAATTGGGTACTCTAAAATTTCACACACAAAAAAAAAAGAGTGCACATCTTATAGGCCAATTTTGCTGCTGAATGTAGATTTGAAATTGTTGTCTTAAGTGTTGGTGCAGCGCCTGGAAGGAGTTCTCCCAATGATCACTCAGGGCGACCACAGTGTTCATTAAGGGTCGGAATTCGTGTAACACTATCCTGGAGATTAAATTAGATGGGTTAGTCATCTTAGATGCAGAGAAAGCTTTTGACCGGGTGGAATGGAATTATTTATTTTATACGTTGCAGAACTTTAGGTTGGGAGGGGAGTATGCTCAGTGCATACAGGTGCATCATAAAAGCCCTCTGGCAGCAGTTCTTACAAGCGGTCCAAGTGTGAGATTTTTTGACTCCAGCAAGGGACCAGGCAAGGGTGCCTGTTATCCCCGATATTGTTCGCAATAGGCGGCACGGTGGCACAGTGGTTAGCACAGTTGCTTCACAGCTCCAGGGTCCCAGGTTCGATTCCCTGCTGGGTCACTGTCTGTGCGGAGTCTGCACGTTCTCCCCGTGTCTGCGTGGGTTTCCTCAGAGTGCTCAGGTTTCCTCCCACAGTCCAAAGATGTGCAGGTTAGGTGGATTGGCCATGCTAAATTGCTCTGAAGTGTCCAAAAAGGTTGGGTAAGGTTGCTGGGTTATGGGGATGGGGTGGAGGTGTGGGGTTAGTTGGGGTGCTGTTGCCAAGGGTCGGTGCAGACTCGATGAGTCGAATGGCCTCCTTCTGCACTGTCAATTCTGTCAAACAAAAATTGCTATTGTGGCCCAGGCGGAGGCAAATAGGCAAGATCCGTCTGATTTTGGACTGCACGGTGGAAGGAAGCAACATAAAATTATATTACACATGGATGACGTGTTCTTATTTTTATCTAAGCCGCTTGTTTCCACTCCTGCTATTTTGATGTGCTGGGTAGATTTAGTCTTTGTTTGTGTGGTAAAACCAATTTCAGAAAGAGGGAGGCTATGCCATTGGGTCGGCTTACTGGGAGACCTCCCCCTTTTGCTAATTTCTCATTTATGTCATCTTTTCAGTAGCTACGTCAACAATTTGATGTCCCGAGGTACTCCCTTTTTCAAATATCTGCAACTCAGAATCTTTATCGTTAATAAAGCAACTACGCATCTTGGTGTTTCTATCGCCCAGGTGGAAAAATCCTGATCGCAATGGAACCTAAGCAACTAATAACATGTTTCATGACACTATGTTCTAGATCCTATGTTCTAAATCCCAGGGCACTGTGCTGAGCACTGCTGCCTCACAGCTCCAGGGACCGGGTTCAATTCCAGCCTCAGGTGACCATCTGTGTGGAATTTGCACTTTCTCCCTGACTGCGTGGGTTTCCTCCGGGTGTTCCAGTTTTCTCCCACAGTCCAAAGATACATCGATACATAGAAGACAGGAGCAGGAGGAGGCCTTTTGGCCCTTCGAGCCTGCACCGCCATTCATCACGATCATGGCTGATCATCCAACTCAATAGCCTAATCCTGCTTTCTCCCTTTGATCCCATTCTCCCCAAGTGCTATATCCAGCCTTGATGTGCAGGTTAGGTGGATTGGTCATGCTAAATTGCCCCTTAGTGTCCAAAAGGTTAGGTGGGGTTACTGGATTATGGGGACAGGGTCGGGGTGTGAACCTAGGGAGGGTACTCTTTCCAAGGGGCGATGCAAACAAGATGGGCCGAATGGCCTCCTTTTGCACGGTAAAGGTTCTATCCTGCGTGTGTTAGAAACACGGTGGACTTGGGGGACAAAAAGACTGCACAGTCAATATTAATGAGGCAACCTGGGGTAATAAATGGGAAAATGCCAAATTTCAGTCTAATAGAATGAGGGAGACTCGGTTCAGAATATTACGCCATCTAGTCAGAGACTTTTCCCCAGGGTAGAGGGGTCAATTACTAGGGGGCATAGGTTTAAGGTGCGAGGGGCAAGGTTTAGAGGAGATGTATGAGGCAAGTTCTTTTACAGAGGGTAGTGGGTGCCTGGAACTCGCTGCCGGAGGAGGTGGTGGAAGCAGGGACGATAGTGACATTTAAGGGGCATCTTGACAAATACATGAATAGGATGGGAATAGAGGGATACGGACCCCGGAAGTGTAGAAGATTTTAGTTTAAACGGGCAGCATGGTCGGCGCAGGCTTGGAGGGCCGAAGGACCTGTTCCTGTGCTGTATTTTTCTTTGTTCTTTATTTGTCTACATATCACACCAATCCTGAGACACAGGGTTTGAACCTTCTATATCCTCACTGTGCCAAAAGTGGTGTGGCTGAGGGAGACGACATACACTGCGTGGTCCTGTGTCAAAATTAAATCTGATTGGTTTGGTCTACTGAGCGTGGGAAGATAGTTAGTACAGCCTTAGAATTTAACCCTTTGTTCCTAATGCTGGGTCTCCCAGATAGGAAAATTATTGATGCCAATGAAAAGGCTGTATAATATCCTAACTTTTATGGCATAGAAGGGGAGGCAGTGACCTAGTGGTAGTCATTGGACTAGCAATCCAGAGACCCAGGGTAATGCTCTGGGAACATGGGTTTGATCCCTAAACGGCAGATGGTGGAATTTGAATTCAATAAAAATCTGGAATTAAAAGTGTAATGAAACCATTGTCGATTGTTGCAAAAACCCACCTGGCTCACTGATATCCTTTAGGGAAGAAAATCTGTCATCGTAACCTGGTCTGACCTACATGTGACGCCAGACCGTTGTTGACTCTTAAATACCCTCAGGAATGGGCAACAAATGCTGGCCCGGCCAGCGATGTGCTCATCCCATGAATGAATAAAGAAAAAGAATCATCCTTTGCTCCTGGATTAGCGGTAAATATCTATCAATTCAGAATTTTTTCTTTAAATTATATTTTTTTGAATAAATTTCGAGTACCAAATTTGTTTTTTCCAATTAAGGGGCAATTTAGCGTGGCCAATTCCGAGCCTGCACATCTTTGGATAGTGGGGGCGAAACCCACGCAAATACAGGGTGAATGTGCAAACTCCACACGGACAGTGACCCAGGGCCGGAATCGAACCTGGGACCTCGGCGCCGTGAGGCAGCAGGGCTAACCCACTGCGCCACCGTGCTGCCCTCATCAATTCAGAATTGACATAAAATTATCATGGGATGTATCCCAATGGAGTTCCTAACTTACATACACTGTTCAAAATCAGATGCATTCCGAAAGTACAGAACCCCCTATCTCAAATTGATAGGTTCCGTAATGTCTGACCTGCTCCAAAAGGTTTTTCATAAGTTACATAGCACAGTCTTGAACTCGCTATACGTGAAGGTGCGCACCATGTTTTCATGGCTTCATCCTCTTCTCTCCCATTCTCGAGCTTATCGATCCACCATATTTCCTTGTACAATGGGAGGCGCCAGGTTCAATTATTAAGCTGAACCACTGTGTTGGTGTTCTCCGGTTTGTTTCTGTATTCATGTACGCAGAAGCATTTATGCTGCACTGGACCAGTTTTGAGGATTTGTTCATTGCTTGTAAAAATGGAAACATTTATAAAAATACATAAAAAAGGAATTTGATCATTATCTGAAAAGAAAAAACGTTCTGGGCTGCGGGGAAAAGAGAGGAGAGTGGCACAAGGTCAATTGCTCCTTTAGACACATCAGGCTGAAAGCTTCCTCCTGTGCTGTAACCACCGTATGATTCTTCCTAATGTCTGAGTCAGAGTCTCTTTATAAAATGGTGATTTTAGATCAGATGAACAGTAACTATCACAAAACTATCCTGGATACAAATTGCCAGTTAACATGAACTTAATTTTTCAAAATCTTTAATGAAGTGTAACAATTAATATTTCAACCAACTATTCATGTTACGTGGTGTAGCTATCTGGGGTGGCCACTTACAATAAGAAACATGGACCGTCGCAAAGCATAACAGGAAATGTGGACAATGTAAGGTTCAGGCAGGCTCAGAGCCTGAATGTATATTTGTGAGCGAAGAATCCAGACAGCATCGAAACCCCCAACCGATTAGCATTTTGATGGCCCATCCCTGTAAGACAAAGGACTGATACTTGAGCGACCGATACAATCCCAGACATTTTGGCGCCACTCCCTGTACCCAGGAAGCATCAACAACAGGGTCAATGACCGCTTAGGACATGCCCAGCCATCAAGGCACCCTTTATTGGCTCAAATCAAACACAGTGATCAAGAACTGCCCAATTAATGGGGTCCAAACCGAACGACCGCCCAAAAGAGCGCGAAACTCCCCAAGGATAAAGAAAGAGACCGCCATGCGTTCAACCTCTCTTGGACCTGGCACTCCGGCAACATCCACCTCCAAGTGCAGCACCACCAGAAGCAAGTTCAAATTCAACGCCCGCTACCAGACGGATGAGCCCAGCTGGGCAGCAGTTACTTCTACAGACCCAGTAGATTCAGATTCGAACAAAGGCCACTGTTCCTCTGACCTAAGCCAGGTGCCTGAAGTTAAGTACAGGTTGTCATAGTTGATAGGTGTAGTTTAACTAGTAGTGTTTATGTTGCATGATAATTGTGTGTGTAAATAAAGTACCCTTGATCTTGAGCTAATTAACTGGTGTTTGGCTCTTTGATCGATATCCGGTTGAACCTTGTGGTGGTATCATTTGATACCTGGCGACTCTGAGCAATATAATATCGATATCTAAAGAAAGAAAGGCAACCTTGTTGATTTCCATATTTATAGCAGGTACAAAAGGCAACAGTTATTGGCGACATCTGACGGGACTCGACCCAGAAGTGACCGTGTCACTCCAAGAGAACCCACAAAACGTTTGAATTAGAAATCCAAATTGGCAGATTAAAAGAAACCACAAGCGTAAGACCAGTATCGATCAAACATCCAAAATTCGGAAGTGTGTAATGTGCATACATACGAACAAAGGATATAAGGTAACCTCGATAGATTTTGTTGCGTGAAACTTGCGGGAGTTGCATAAACCGGAAAATAGCTTGAGCCGTACCCGTGTTTGCCCCACCGCTTTATACCCCCTTGTCCCAAATTCCCAGTAAAGAAAGAGATAATCGTAGAGATGGCAATGAAGGCAATGGAACGCCTTATGCATCCACAAGAACCCGAGGTCGCAGTGGCCAACAGAGCAGAAGAGTGTCCCATATGGGAAGAAGAGATTAGAAAGTACCTAAAGGGGAAAGGATGGCCCCTATGGGCTGAGTTTTGTGCGAATGAGGAAACAGGTCCTGGTTGTATAGGACAAACTTGGTGGGATAACCTGACCGAGATCCACAAGAAGAATTTGAGTAGAGTTCGTAAGCCGATGGCAATCGTGTCCTGCTTGGCACAATTGTGAGGCAGAGAGGAGGTTGTGAGGACACTCCGTAGACAGCTTGAGGAGAAGGAGAGGAGTAGAGAGGGAAACATTAGCGAGTGTGAGAGAGTAAACGAGCAACTCCGAGAGCAGCTCGCGGCAAAGGACAAGGAGATGGCTGATGTTAAACGGGCACACCAATCTTGTCTCGCCTGCCTAAATAGCTTTCAAATTCAACATGATAAGGCCTACCAGGAGATGCAACGCACGGTTTTGGTAAGAGAGGAAACAAGCAGAACAGCTGAAAAAGCAGTGTGAGGACTTAAAGGCAGCCCTATGAGCACTCCACGTTCCACCACGGAACAGAGGCAGAGTTCAGTGAACCATGCCAAGTGCAGGCAGCAAATTGCAAGATTGCAATTACTGCTCTCAGTTCAGAATGGGTTCAGAGACACCTTTGGCCCACAGTTAGATCAGGAAGATGGCCCCGATTGGCAGGAACTTAATGAAACAGCCCATCGATATGTGAACGAGACAGAAAGTCAGAATAGAGCCCTCCAGGCCCCGAAAAGGAATGCAGCCGCACCACCGACTGCACAGGCAGCACCCAACCCAATGAATCCCATCACCAAGCAGCGTAGAGTAATAACAGAAGACCAACCCGATTTTGTGTACACCACCCCACTAACCATCACCCAGTTAAGAGATGCCCGCGACAAAATAGAAACTTTTCACCCCACGTCAGACCCACACAACTTTTTCGAACGAGTTTGGCAACAGACCGTCATGTACGGTCTGGACGAGCAGGAAGAAGTAAAGCTCATTGTAATGAGCCTTGACCCGCCTGTTAGTTCAGCCCTTGCCGACCCACAAATGTAGGAGGAGGTAGCCTGCAAGATATGAAAACAGCCATCTTAGATGCCATTGGCTACAATAGAGGAGATCCAGTAGAAGGACTCAACCGGTGCAGACAGAAAAAGGGAGAGCATCCAACAGCATTTGCTGGATGCCTCTGGATCCACTTCACCGCAGTATTTGGTGATTTAACACGCGCCCATTTATCTGCAGACAATACGGCCAAATGGACCCGTATTTTAGTCTCGCACGCCACGGAGGCAGGACAAAAGGCATGTGCGAATTACGACCCTTCAGACCCGGCACACAATGAAGTGTGGGTACTGAAGTGACTATGTAGAGCTTGGGAACAATCCCTACAGAAAAAGACAAAGCATGAAAAAGTAGACGGCAACATGAATCCAGTAAGGGCACACCAAGACCCCGCATGGGTAAATGAAGGTAGAGGTAACACGCAGCACCCTAAAGTACAGGAATGCTTAATTGTGGAGAGAAGGGACATTACGCACGAGAATGCCAAGCCCCCCCCCCAAAACAGCAACGGAATCAGCCCACAAATGCCCCCCCTAAGAACAATGCCAGACCTATCCACAGCGTTGCGCCCGATCAGATAATTTGGCCATAAATGGCACCGATTGACTGTGTTCGGACTCCCCAACTTGGGTCTGCGCCACACTTTGGGACAAGTCCGGAAGACCGGTAGTTGCAGGCACAGTCCGGGGACACCCAGTAGAGTTCCTTTGGGACACAGGAGGGTCCCGAACCACGTTAAACTCCTCCACGATGTATCAGCGAGATATATGGCCCACTACAGACACCATCACTCTTAGTGGCTTTTCAGGGCACCTCCAGCAGGGACACATTACAGTCCCTGTGGATATCCAGATCAGTAACATTAAAACGAAACACTCAGTCGTTTTGATAGATTTACCCCAGACAGCAGAGCACATCTTGGGAATAATTTTATGAGCTCACACAACCTATCTTTCGACCCCGTAAATAAATGTGTGTGGAAAATGGCCAGAGCAGCACGAGCCCCCACTACGCTCACAGTAGGAGACGACGCACGCGGGATTTGCTCAGTGGGAGAGTACTGGTTTGATCCACAAACCATTTCAACGGGGTTTGATCCACAAACCATTACAACGGATAAAAAAGTTAGGGAAGTCTTGAAGAGACATAAAGCATCATTTGCCCAGCACAAGCACGATTGCGGTAAGATTCCAGGAATGGTCAACATCACAGGTCCCGATCCTAAGCCCCAGAAACAATACGGTTTCCCACAGCAAGCCGAGGGAGAGATAGCTAAAGTAATCCAGAGTTTATTGAACAAGGAGTAATTCGGCCCGTAGCATCAATGAACAATGCCCCAATTTGGCCTGTAAGAAAACCAGATGGTTCATGGCCACTGACCATCGATTATAGGGAATTAAACAAAGTAACTCAGTTAGCAGCCCCCACCGTTGCCACGAGTCCAGAGACCATGTTAAAACAGAGACTTCAGTCAAAGTTTTTCACGGTTTTCGACATTAGCAATGGCTTTTGATCCATTCCATTGGACAAAACGTGCCAGTATAAATTTGCGTTCACTTTCCAGGGACAGCAGTACACGTGGACGTGCCTTCCACAAGGCTTCCACAACTCCCCCTCCATTTTTCACAGACAATTGGCGAACGGATTAGCAAAATTTTCCCGACCTGAATGCCTCATTCAGTATGTGGATGACTTGCTCCTACAGGCTGACACCAAGGAAGAGCACATTTAGCTTCTTTCGGAACTATTAGGACTCCTCAAAGAATTTGGATGCAAAATTAACCCCCAAAAAGCTCAAATTCTCCAGGAAAAGGTCACTTATTTAGGTATGGTCATCATGCCTGGTAAGCGTGAGATAGAACAGAAACGGATAGATTCAATTGTAAAATTGCCCTTGCCCCAAAATGTTACAGCACTCCAGTCATTTTTAGGACTGGTCGGTTACTGCAGGAACCACATTGACGGTTTTGCCACAAAAGCAGCCCCACTTTCCAAGCTCCTTAAGAAACAGGCCCCATGGAAATGGCTTCCACAGCACACGGATGCCGTAGATGCAGTGAAACGCGCCCCGAGTACAGTCCCCGCTTTGCAGGCACCAGACCCACACTCCCCATACGCAATAGAGGTAGCGACCACCGACCGAATCCTTTCGGCCGTACTTCTACAGGAGAGGCACGATCACTTAGGACCCGTAGCCTATGCTTCATGAGTTTTAGATCCCGTAGAGCAGGGATTTTCAGCCTGCGAAAGGCACTTGCTCACAGCTTTTTGGGCTCTCCAATACTTCTCATACATAACAGGACTCAACCCCGTAACCATTTTGACCGAGCATACCCCGACACAGCTACTATTAGATGGTAGGCTAAAAGACGGCACAGTAAGCCAAATTCGCACAGCGCGCTGGACCCTACTCCTACAAGGACACGACATTACAGTAAAAAGGACAAAGACGCACATGTTTGTGGCTGACAATTTACACTATGCAGGAACCCCACGAGTGGGAGATCGTTGCACCCAAGCACAGCACAGGCCCCTTTGTTCCCAAATCGGTGCCGAAAAAGACAGGCAGACGACCCAGCCCACAGACAAAGCTCTAAACATTTATGCGGATGGCTCCTCCACAGTTCTAAATGGGAAAAAGGATCACAGGATGTGGAATTTATGTACAGGACGCACAGGGACGCGCTTTAGAGGAAATCCCATTAAAGTTGCCTGGCCATTTAGGTTCGCAGGCAGCCGAGTTAGCAGCCATTGCTTACATTGTGCAGCACCCAGATTCGTTCCCGACCCCAGCAGACATGTATTCGGACAGTTTGTATGTCTGCAACAGCTTGACAGAATTCCTGCCCGTGGGAATCTAGAGGATTTATAGCTGCCGACGGAAAACCCGTACCCTCAGCGCCTTTACTGAAAAACATTCTCCAGACAGCAAAAGGTCGAAAATACATAATCATTAAAGTTAGAAGCCACCATCGTTCCTCCCCACCCGGCAACGTGAAAGCAGACGCCCTAGCGAAAGCAGGCTCGCGACATGGCCACTTTTGGCCAGTACACACGGTCCAGGTCTCAGACCAATATTCAAGGTTTGGCCCAGGCACAAAAAGAAGTTGACGCGCTAAAGGAAATTTTAAAAGGAGATTTCCCAGCTCCCTATGATAGGTTTAGAGACACGATAAAGATTCATGAGGGAATTGTATTAAAGGATGGTATTAATGTGGACCTCACCCAGGACAGGAACCAGATTATTTGCCAATTCCACAACGGACACCAAGGGATAGAATCCACCCTTGCCCACCTCAGACCTCTCTGCTGGTGGCCCGATTTAAAAACCGACGTAACCCATTACATTGAGAATTGTTTGATTTGCGCCCAGAACAACCCAGACAGATATGCAAAGAAAGGTCAGCTAAGACACACCTGCCCTGTTAATGGCCCATGGACGAACTTGCAGTTAGGCTATATTGGTGTGTGTGTGTGTGTCCCCCCCCACCCCCCCGCAGAAATGGATTCAAATTTTTGTTGGTCGTCATCGACACCGTCACAAAATGGGTAGAAGCATTCCCTTCAAGAACAAACACGGCCAAAGCCACAGCAAAAATTCTAACCAAGCAAACTTTTACTAGACAGGGACTCCCCTGTAGTACTGAGTCGGACCAAGGTTCACACTTCACAGGCAGAGTAATGAAAAACGTTCTGACGATTTTCAGCACAAAACAGAAGTTTCACATTGCCTATCACGCACAGTCCAGCGGCATTGTGGAACGCATGAATCGCACCCTAAAAGCAACTTTTAGGAAGATGGTACAGCAGCACAATACGACATGGGACACAGTGCTCCCGTTCGCACTGTTGTTTATTGGGAACACAGTGTCAAGTTCAACAGGATACACCCCCACACCCTCATGACCGGACGACCCATGAAGGGTATCGAGTATTTATTTGGACTTGATTTGGCCAGCTGGGCAGTCACCGCCCTTACCCACGAAAAAGTGGTCCAACATATAATGGAGAATATTAAAGCACACGGCGCGCTGCAGCTGTTCGCCGAGGCGCTAGGAGAAAGCAGAGTAAAGCCTGCCTGCTTTGATAAGACAGTACACCCGATAGAGTATACAGTCGGACAGCAAGTCATGATCTCCCTGTACAATCCTAGTTCATTCCTCTCCCCCAAATTCGCAGGACCCTATTCAATTTCCGATAAAGTAAGCCCCTCAGTTTATAAGATTACATATCCTAATGGAAAATCAGGATGGTTCCATATAAACCAGCTTAAGGTTTATGGAATGCAGTGCAGCCACTCACACCACCTCTCACAGGCAATGACAGACAACGAAGCCCCGCCCACTGACAACCCAATCCAGCCCTCCCCCAGCCAGGACAGCACGGCCAGACACAACCTTGACTCCGTCCCCAGAGTAGAACTTCACCCTCACACTTGATTTGGCTGCTAGCGATAGCGACAGCAAAGCAACGGACGCCCTTGATACTCCTGACCAATGGAAAAACAGACCAGGCCCCAGTCACTACAGCCCCAGTGACACCGACCAGGATATATTCGGCCCCTCAGAGGCCATTTATTTGCCATCACCAGAACCTGACCCACCACCCGACGATAGCGATCCTCCCTTGCCGCTACCGCCCTACAGGACAAGAAACAATGGCACCGCGACAATTCTTGTCGACCGATAAGAAACAACGAGATGGATCCCACATCGGCCAATGCCGCATTGGCACTGAAACTCCAGGCACGGGTTTGGCAACCGGGAGATGGTGACGTCTCCGAGTCTGACTCCCACCATGCTAACCCCTTTGAGACCCTTTTTGGAATGGAACCCTGAGGTGTCCAGATGAAGAGAGAAAGGAACCGATTGAGATTTACGGTGTCCTACTCCCTGATGGAACCTGCCCGCTTTCTTCTTTAGTTTTTTTTTAAAATGTTGAACGTTTCTCTCTCTTGTATGACTTTGTTTGTCGATCTCATGCAACTTTCTTGATACAGTTATGACTACTCCTTTGACGCCACATGACAGTTAAAGGAACAAGTTTGTTGAAAGTCCATAAATTTTCAAATTCTGACCGTTTTTGTAAGGTCACTCAGGCAGTGGAGTAACGGCACTGATCCCCGCCCTGCCTGAGGACCACCTATGTATTTGGTCATCCAAGCTCGGGTAATGGAGCAACGGCACTGATCACCGCCATACCCGGGGATTCCACCCATTCTTGCCCTGCCGCGTTCATATGCACTCCATTCGGAAAGTTCTTTCCGAAACTCGTTTGCTGTTCTTTTAAAAATGTGGTATAAAGAATGCACTTTGCCACAACTTTTGTTCCCTTCCCGGCGACCCTTCGGTTGCTAACCCCCGCCTGCTATTTACATGTTAAAACACTTGGTTGAAACAAATTTGCACTGGACAGAGAAATTGTCCGCCCACTCAGTCCATCAAACACAGGCTGTGAGAGTGCTCGCACTGTGACAGAATTATTTTTTGGATGTCACGTCTCCCAAATGGTTGGTTTAAAAAAAAAATGAGGGAGTCACATATAGTGACGATTCAAAACGGGAAATTGACATTAAGGAGAAACAGACAGACAAACGAGATATTAAACAACAAGATAATAACAGATATTATGCTTGTACCCCCAGGAAGATACGAATATACCAGGAGACAGAGGAAGATACAGACAAGATGAAGACGGACCTGATGATCTGCATCATGATCGTTGTTGGATCAATACAGTTGCGTGCGTTATCAGACCCTATACCCCTCACCACACAGGCCCGAAACATGACCACCCAACACGATACCCCTAGCCCGGACACTACACCACACATAGACACAGCCACTGATACCCCCACATGGTGTGATAACATCATAAAGTGGTATTCCCTTTTGTACACAGTAGAATCCCTAATGATCATAGGTATACTTTGCAGTGTCATCCAGACGATCAGACTTCGGAAATGGCGAAGGAGAGCCTCCCGCTCCCCAGTATACACACTCAGAGCCCCCTTTCTCGGACTTCAACAGATCCCACACTCTTTCTGAACCCTTTTCCGCAGTTGTTTTTTAATAAAATTACTTTCTCCGTAAATTGACATAAGTGTGAAGTAGGAATGTGATGCTACTATTGTTTATTTTGCACTGTAATAGAAGTTCTTTGGTTATTAGATAGCAGCATTAGTGTAGTTTAGCTAAGGGCAATTAGAGGTTCCCCTTTTGTTTAAAGAAACTGAAATGCATGTTCGAATGTTATAGTGGCCCCTTAAATTTTTTTACAGATATGTGTTGTATTAGGGAAAACTTAGGTAAATGTTTCGACCCATAGGACAGAGTAGGGTAGAACCTGTCCTTGATTGAGGGTACCTGGCATATCAGAGAACAGGAGAAGATTCAGTAGTGTGATCCTTCACGCTTCGCGTTGAGGATCAAGAGGACGGACTGTAGTCATGTGGGGTGGCCACTTACAATAAGAAACATGGACGGTCGCAAAGCATAACAGGAAATGTGGACAATGTAAGGTTCAGGCAGGCTCAGAGCCTGAATGTATATTTGTGAGCGAAGAATCCAGACAGCATCGAAACCCCCAACCGATTAGCATTTTGATGGCCCATCTCCGCCAGACAAATGACTGATACTTGAGTAACCGATACAATCCCAGACATTTCGGCGCCACTCCCTGTACCCAGGAAGCATCAACAACAGGGTCAATGACCGCTTAGGACATGCCCAGCCATCAAGGCACCCGCCCCTTTATTGGCTCAAATCAAACACAGTGATCACGAACTACCCAATTAATGGGGTCCAAACCGAACGATCGCCCAAAAGAGCGCGAAACTCCCCAAGGATAAAGAGAGAGACCGCCATGCGTTCGGCCTCTCTTGGACCTGGTGCTCCGGCAACGTCCACCTCCAAGTGCAACACCACCAGAAGCAAGTCCAAGTTCAACGTCCGCTACCAGATGTATGAGCCCAGCTGAGCAGCAGTTACTTTTCCAGACCCAGTAGATCCAGAATCGAACAACGGCCACTGTTCCTCTGACCTAAGCCGGGTGCCTGAAGTTAAGTACAGGTTGTCATAGTTGATAGGTGTAGTTTAACTAGTAGTGTTTATGTTGCATGATAATTGTGTGTGTAAATAAAGTACCCTTGATCTTGAACTAACTAACTGGTGTTTGGCTCTTTGATCAATATCCGGTTGAACCTTGTGGTGGTATCATTTGATACCTGCCGACTCTGAGCATTAGAACATAGATATCTAAAGAAAGAAGGGCAACCTTATTGATTGCCATATTTATAGCAGGTAAAAATGGCAACAGTGGTGTATTTTCAGGGAGATGGAAATTATTTCCAACTACAAAGAAAACTTCCAAACACCTCGCCAAGCCCATGAAACACAAACATCAATACCCACACATTCATCAAAGAACGAAGTGAAAATCTCAGGTGGAATGAAGATGATATTTCCAGCTGTGCAGTTGAACTTCACAACAACTGGCAAAGGCCCTTTTGACCTGAAGCGGAATCTCCAACAAACGTTATCAATATGCATAAAGGTCAAAAGATGTTATCAGCTTCTGTCCATGGTTCTGCTCAACTGTTTTGATAAATTTGTGCTTTATGATTTGGTGCGTGGAAGTAGAATATAGTTTCACATAAAAACACTCCATCTGAAGCAGTTAAAAAATAGAATCTGCCAGCTAAGTTCCAATAAGCCACTAACCTCTGATTTGGGACAACAGGGATGACAATTATACTAACTGTCTGCAAACGCCGTTTCTCCATATTTGAAAAATCACAAAGACCATGAGAACAGGATGAGTTTATATCTATTATCAAATCATAGAATCCCTACGGCACAGGAGGCAGCCATTCGGTGGAATGAAGATGATATTTCCAACTGTGCAGTTAAACTTCACAACAAATGGCCAAGGCCCTTTTGACCGGAAGGGGAATCTCCAACAAACTTTAAACCGTCTTTGTTTATCCCTCATCGGGGAAAAAGCAAACGTGCATGATGTTCTTCCTGAGTTTACATTCTGACAAAGCAAGGTTTTTCTCAGTCTTGAGATGAGGCTCAGAAACGTTATTCACAAGTGGGGAGGGCACTTACCTCTGCCACACTGTGTTAACTCAACATTATTACAATTATGCAGTTCTTCCCAGAGGCTCTCCTCTGCTTGGTTAGTTCTCTGTAACTACAAAGCTGAAAAATAATATTTTTATGAAGAGCTTCCAGCTCACTGAGGAGGCTTAAGGCACATCCAATAACCTGCTCTGAAAATTCTGCTTACATCTCTACAGTGGTGACAAATAGCACCAATCAACAACATTCTAAAACAATCAACTACATTCAAGGTCAACCAACCCACAGCACTCTTCAATCAAAAGAGTAAATTTTCCCTATTTCCCAATGTTAACAGCTCCTTTCAGAAATTGCAGGATCCACAACCTATCTTCACCAAAACCTAATCAGTTCTTGCTTGCGCCATACCCTTTCTCTGTACTAAGTTTTGTTGCAATACATTGATTTGTTGTTGAGTTATATTGTTTACAGACAAACAGACTAACAAGGGCAAAAATGTCAATGCAAACATAATTAAAGTAACAATTTTGAAGCAAAATTGTTTTTTAACTCACCACTTTGAAGAACATAAAAAGAAATAAACATAGGAAACAAAGCATAATGTTGGAACAGCTGGTCATGGCGTGCAGGTAAAAAAAAACAATCAATAAATGCTGCATGCAATGCAGTACAAGCCAATTAAAATGAACACTTTTAAAACACTATTCTTTACATGGGTCCATTGGTTGCAGCACAACTGAGGCTGGGGAATTGTCGGTGCAGTGGTGATCCTGACAACGGGCAGAAAACCAGGGGCAACTCAGCCATTTTGGAGAACTCCAGCTGGTTTGTGTTCACCTCACCGCTAGTGAGCTGTATTCCTGGCTCCCATCACTTTAAGATCAATTGGAAGCCAGCAGCAGCAGTCTCAGCCGCCCCATTGGGAGCCGTGGCCACTGCTAGGATTGCACTCGGAGAAGTAGCATGGAAACTGTCCGAGGAACAAGGTAAGTGGGGTTTGGGGGGGGGGGGTCTCGGGTCCAGTCAGGCAGGTGAGAGGTTGGGATGTTGCCACGTGTGTGGTCATTGTCATGGTCCGGGGGGGGGGGGCCTCCGTGGACCTCAGATTGCTTGATCAGGAGGAACTCCCCCACATCTCACTGAGCCCACAGGGAGGCCACCTGGGTTCACCTGAAGAAAGCCCAGACTTCGCTGGTAAAATTCCAGCGATGGCAGGAATGGCTCTCAAAGTGACCACTTAAGTGGAACAATTGGCCTCTGGGCCAGAGGGCTATCCTCCACCCTCCCTACTGCAAGTAAAAATTGCATGGTGGTAGGGAGGTTACTGGGCACACCATCCTGCCCTCCCTCCAGATTTTGAGACCCCACCCACACCGCCTCCTATCCCACTCCTACAGGCTCTGTTAAATCGCAGCCAAATGACATAAAGGCTAGAAAAACATTACAATAGGGCAGCACAGTGGTGCAGTGGTTACTACCACTGCCTCACAGTGCCGAGGTCCCAGGTTCGATCCCGGCTCTGGGTCACTGTCCGTGTGGAGTCTGCACATTCTCCCCGTGTTTGCGTGGGTTTCGCCCCCACAGCCCAAAGATGTGCAGGGTAGGTGGATTGGCCACGCTATATTGCCCCATAATTGGAAAAAATGAATTGGGTGGTCTAAATGTTTTTTTTAAATGAAAAACATCACAATTACCTCAAGTTCATCACTGTCTTTGGGCTTCTCATCCGAGGTTTGTTTGATAAAATCAGGAATGAGGATTTCCAGTGTAGCACGGGCTGGCAAAGTTAACAGATGTAATTATATTAATATGGCACAATAGTTAGCATTAAAATTACTAAAAATAATTGGTGCCGTTGGAAATATCTGGTAACCGCTAGGAACTTAGCAACACTACTTATAAATGTGTATTAAACTGTAGAATTGAAAAAGTTTACTACATCGTCAATATGTCAAATATCTTGTATATTGTGCACACGTTGCTATAAATATCGTTGTTATTCCCTGTAATACTTTCCCAGCCACATTTTCTTGTTCATAACCCTCTTTATAAAACTTCATATACACTGAGAGTGATTCCAGGGAAGAGCTGTTCGTATTCAATAATCAAGTTTGAAGAAAAGGCTCTTGCAGTAGCTTAGCAGCTTATCCAAAAGAGAGATTAAATCAGAAATTCTAGGAGGGGTTAGTCTTAGTGTGTGCAGAATTAATACTGAGATGAAAGTAGCAATGCCACAGTTGGCACAACCCCATTAGGGAGGAGGTTAAAAAAAGATCAGGGTTCTGGACTCCAAATCAACTAATAAGACATCTCTGTGGAAAAGTAAAACATGCATGTGGACATGGGAAAGGATAGTTGCGGGAAATAATATGATGATGAACCTATGGGTTGCTGAGACTTGTAGTTAAGGCTAAGACATGTATAGATCATAGAATTTACAGTGCAGGAGGCCATTCAGCCCATCAAGTCTAGATCGGCCCTTGGAAAGAGCACCCTACTTAAGCCCCACGCTACCACCCGATCCCCTTTAACACGGTAACCCAACCTAACCTTTTTGGACACTAAGGGCAATTTAGAATGGCCAATCCATCTAACCTGCACATCTTTGGACTGTGGGAGGAAACCCACGCACACACGGGGAGAATGTGCAGACTCTACACAGACAGTGACCCAAGCGGGAATCGAACCTGGGACCCTGGAGCTGTGAAGCAACTGAGCTAACCACTGTGCTACCGTACTGCCCTAGTATCAAGAATGATAGTACCAGAAACCCATCTTCCCCTCATCCCCCGTCAACACTGCGCAGGGACCAACCTTCCGTTCGCTTCCAATTTCAACTCTGCACCTTGCTCTCATTCCAACATGTCCGTCCTTGGCCTGCTGTAATGTTCCAGTGAAGCCCAACACAAGCTGGAGGAGCAGCATTTCAACTTCTGATTAGGCATGCTACAGCCCTCAGGACTCAACATTGAGTTTAACAACTTTAGATTGTGACCTTTCTCCTCTCAAATCCTTCTTTTAAAAAAAATCCCATACATGTATTGTCTCAATGGAAAATAAACCCCTCCTTTCCCCCTTGACCCTCCCACCCCAGGCCATCTATCTTTGTTCTTAAGGTTGCTACATCCTGTTGCAATCTCTCTCAGCTACAGTTCAATATCTAACACATTGCTCCCTCTCTTTAGTTCTGATGAAGGGCCAAAAGGACTCGAAACGTTAACCCTGCTTTCCCTCCTTACAGATGTTGCCGGACCTGCTGAGTTTTTCCAGCATCCTCTGCTCTGGTTTCAGATTCCGGCATCCGCATTATTTTCCTTATTTAACTTGAAATCTCCATGTAAACAGTCGGCTATAACAATGTAATTGTTCTCATAGCTCCAACACAAAGATATTGTATTCTTCAACTGATCATGGCCGGTGCCCCAAAGAATTTATCAATTTTATGTTTTTAAAAAGTTTTAAATCAAAAGACCACAGTCCATCTCTCGTCAGTCATGACTTTACTCCAGAATCAGCCAATATTGCAACAGAAATTTCACACATTCTCAACAGAATTGGTGTCGTAAATTGCATACAGATGGGTTCACTAAGAAGTCTCTCCTTCAGGAGGTGGGCAAGAGGGTAGTTATGGGGCTGTTTTGGTCACCTCGCGTTGTTTGGTTTCACACTGCAATAAAATTAATTAGCTTTTCAAAAACAAAAAATGAATGTGAGAAAAATAAGTTGCAATTTGTCTGGGTATTGTATGAGTTGGTGATGATTCGCATTGAATCGTACTTCAGCACCAAGGCAACAGTTTTATGGGATAACGAGAGGAGAAAGTTAGCAAAAACAAAAAATCCCTGCAAAGTTACATTTCAATTCTAGCCGGACAAAAGGCTCAAGCTTAAAATCGTGAAATGCAAATTTAGAACAATGTTGTGAAATATTTCTTTATACAGAAGGTAACCAATAGCTGGAATATGTACCAGGAAGGATGGTTTGGGACATTGCACTTATCTAAAAAAACAACTCGTTGCTGCTATGGAGAGAGCTTGTATCCTGTAAGGGTGAAATCAAACAGGCTCTCTTCATGCAACCTTTTACTGATCTTTTTTGGCAAGTAAAGAAAAGTTAATATTTAATAAGAAATCAGTACCAGCTTTATTCTTCGCAAGTTTTTTGCTGCTGGCAGTTCCTGTACCGTAGGTTACTCCATCAATAACCACTGAAGCTCCAAATGGGTCACTTGGATTTTCTGAAACGTACATGCATTTGAAAAGTTATCACTTCTTGATGAAACAAATATCAAATGTACCAGCAAATCTTTTGTCGAATAATTTGACACTGTGGCTTTTAAGTAGTCTATTTTATAAAAAGGGATTACAGAAAAATATTAAGTTTATATGGGGCGGTAAGGTGGCACTGCTGTCTCACAGCGCATGGGTTCAATTCTGACCTTGGGTGACTGGGTGGGTTTTGCACGTTCTGCCCGTGTCTGCGTGGCTTTCCTCCGGGTGTTCTGGTTTCACCCCCCCCACAGTCCAAAAATGTGCAGGTTAAGTGGTTTGGCTGTGCTAAATTGCCCCATAGTGTCCAATGGTTAGGTGGGGTTACAGAGATAGGGCGGCGGATTAGACTTGGGTGGAGTGCTCTTTGAGAGTGTCGATGAACCAAATGGCCTCCTTCCGCACCGTCGGGGTTCCATGATTCGGAAACAAACAAGCAGGGGAAAAACTGGCTCATCATTTAGATCAAAATGAATAGTACTTCCATACCCAAGAGACTCCATACTTTCCGACACCAGAAGGCTTCACTTTCATCCAACAGGTTCCATTGGAGGAGTGGACACGAGGGCCAAAGGGACCCAAAACCATTTCCTCCATTTTTGTCAGCAGCAAACAAGGTAAGAGAAAATGGTGGGTAGCGCAGGTCGGCCGTTGTGGGTCGCGAAGGTCGGCTGGGTTGGGTCCGAAGGTTGGCCGGTTGGTAAAAATGGATCCCCAGACAAAAAGTTTGAATAGCTTTGGAAATCTCAGTGGTGTACAAAGGCAGTTTATACAGTATCTTGGTCAAATACACAATGGTTTTAACCTCCTTTGGGGTGGGGTGGGGGGGATCCTTAGGATGTAAAGAAGAACAGCAAGTTTATTGTTTATCCTTAGTTGCCAACACAACTGAGTGGTTTGTTAGGGTATAGATGCCATTAAGAGTCAGCCAAATAATGTGATCAGGAGTTACATTGACCAGGCAAAGCAGGTTTCCTTCCCTGAAGGACATTATTGAACTGAATGGATAAAAGCCCTGTTGACAGGGCCCTCAACAGTGTGCGGTCTATCTCCCACGCTACTACTCTTGCCCCCTCCCCTCCCTCCCGGAGCAGGGATAGAGACCCCCTCATCCTCACATTTAATCGCACCAGCCTTCGTATGCAAAGCATAATCCTCCGCCATTTTCGCCAACTTCAGCGTGACGCCACCACCAAACACATCTTCCCCTCACTCCCTCTTTCAGCATTCCGCAGAGACCGTTCCCTCCGAGATAATCTAGTCCACTCCTCCACCATACCCAGTACCTCTCCCATCAACCATGGCACCTTCCCATGCAATCGCAGAAGGTGTAACACCTGCCCCTTTACCTCTTCCTTGCTTAACATCCCAGGCCCAAAACACTCATTCCAGGTTAAGCAGCGTTTCACTTGCACCTCTTCCAATTTGGTCTATTGCATTCGCTGCTCCCAATGTGGTCCCCTCTATATCGGCGAGACCAAACGCAGACTGGGTGATCACTTTGCTGAGCACCTTCAGTCTGTGTGCATTCAGGACCCGGACCTTCCCGTTGCTTGCCATTTTAACAAAAGACCCTGCTCCCATGCCCACATGTCTGTCCTTGGCCTGCTGTAATGTTCCAGTGAAGCTCAAACCAAACTGGAAGAACATCTCATCTTGTGGTTAGGCACGCTACAGCCTTCCAGCCTCAACATCAAATTCAACAACATCAGATGTTTGCTCTACCCCACCTAGACCCATTTGTTTTCATCCCATTTCATTTCAAGTGTCTCCTACCATTTCTTTCTTTCTTGTCTTTCTTAATATATATTTAAACCCCCCCCCAAAATCTTATCCGCCTTTCCTTGCCCCTTCTCCCCTTTGCTTCCCCCTTCCCCTTGTTGCTAACTTTTGGTTGGCTCTTAAATGTTGCCCGTTGTATCTTTACTTAATTTGCTCTGTTTCTATAACCTTCGCTCTAGAGTCGCCAGGTATCTTTATGATACCGCCATGAGGTTCAAGTTCAAGTACTGATCAATAACTCAACACACCAATTAGTAAGATTCAAATCAAAACACATTTATTATACATAGTAAATCACTACTCATGCATAAACTCTACTTTCTAGACTATTCTCTTATCACTAAAAGGCCTATACTTAGCTTCGGAATTGGCCCACCAGATATGGGGAACAAATGGCCTTTTGTTCGATCTGAGTCTGCAGGATTCAAAAGCTGGTATGGACTGGTAGCTAGGAGCGCCTGTCTCGTAGCGTGCGTTGATTGGAGACTTACTTGGTTGATACGGCAGCTTGGGCAGTTCACTCTCAAGGGTTGATTCGAGTTGCTGAGTGACCCTGCCAAGAAGAACAAATTGACTATTTTATAGTCCCCAGGGACTTCATGCCGTTCGAGGCGGAACCCGTACCTGGTTCCAAGTGATTGGACTACGTTCCGATCACTTGGATAGATTTCTCCAATACTGGAGTTGTTCCCTGATCGCTGGGCGGTCCCTAAGTGTCCTTTGTCATGGCTCCTGCTGGCGCCGAGGAGTCTGGCTTGGCCTTATTCACCTTAAGTGTTTCAATTGTGCCCGGGGATCGCTCATTAATATGCAGGTGGCTGCTGTTTCAGTGCTGTCTGGGCTTTTGCAAGTTCTGATGCACAGGATTTCTGCACTTGCTAGTTTTTGCCTGTGTTGGCTGAATTTCCCTGTAGTCTTTGTGGACCTCCATTTTAAGTCGGGAAGTGGCCAACCCAGGTGGCTACACTCCCTCCTTGTGATCCCTAACGCAAAGCGTGAAGGATCACGTAACTGCGTTGTCTTCACCTCCTGACCCAGCGAGCACTCTTTCCATGGCCTCCCCAATACCAGGTCCAGTATAGCCCCTTCCCTAGTGGTAAGTTTTAAACTGCTGGTGGACAAGGATAAGAGTGGTCCTAGGGTGAATGTGCTAAATTGGGGGGAGGCTAATTATAACAATATTCAGCAGGAACTGAACAACTTAGATTGGGGGCGGATGTTTGAGGGTATATCAACATCTGACACGTGGGAGGCTTTCAAATGTCAGTTGAAAGGAATTCAGGACCGGCATGTTCCTGTGCAGAAGGATAAATACGGCAAATTTCGGGAACCTTGGATAACGAGAGATATTGTAGGCCTCTTCAAAAAGAAAAAGGAGGCATTTGTCAGGGCTAGAAGGCTGGGAACAGTCTAAGCCTGTGTGGAATATATAGAGTGGACGTTCAGAGACTATTTCCTCGGGCGGATGTCGCTGTTACAAGGGAGCATAACTAGAAGGTCCAGGGTGGGAGATATAGGAGGGATGTCTGAGGTACGTTCTTTACTCAGAGAGTGGTTAGGGTATGGATGGACTGCCTGCTGTGATAGTGGAGTCGGACACTTTAGGAACTTTCAAGCGGTTATTGGATAGGCACATGGAGCACACCAGAATGACAGGGAGTGGGAAAGCTTGATCTTGGTTTCGAACAAGGCTCGGCACAACATCAAGGGCCGAAGGGCCTGTTCTGTGCTGTACTGTTCTATGTTCTACACTGACCATAACTATGCATGAACATTTTTTAACTAACAATTCTAAGTGGTACTATGTAACAACAGGAACATGCATTACAACAAAAAAAAACGGTACCTCTAACTATCTCTCATAAACTACTCACTCAAACATTCAATCATACTAACTTCCTAACAATACAAAAAATAATAGCAGCATTCACATTTTTCCTCTGGCTTGGCAGTCAAGCACAAGTGTACAATATTTCCGTTGTAAATGAAACACATTTCTTTATTTACCAAAGATGCAACACAAATGTTCTTTATTGTAGACCAAGGGGTTTGGGGTCCTGGTGATAACCGAAAATAGGGGATCTTATCCTGTATACCAGGGTGTGAGAGCGGTAGGCTCTCCTTCGCCATTTCCTCATGCGGAGAGTCTGCACGATGCTGCAGAGTATCGCCAACATTAGAAGGGATTCAATTACGTATGATAGTGAATACCAGGTTATGAACGTATCACACCATGATGGTGTGTCGGTGACGATCTTGGGGTTAACTATTTCAGGGTGTAGTGTATGGTAGGGGTGGGAATCATTCACGGCCTGTATGGTAGGGGTCAGGGGGGCAGCATCCGCGCGCAACTGCAGGGATCCTGCTAAGATCCAGGTGAACATGAAGGTTGTCTTCATCTTTCCGTCTTCTTCTTTTTCTTCCTCTTGAGTTCCTGAGGTTCCGTAGTTCTATGGACACAAGCATAATATCTGTTACTTTCTTGGGTAACATCTTGACTGTTAGCATGTCTGTCTTTTAGTGCCAATTTCCCTTTATAATTGGTCACCATGTGTGACTCCCTCATTTTTTTTTTAAACCGAATATTCGGACAAGACATCTAAGAACATACTGCCGTATTGCGAGCCGCCTCACAGCCTGTGTCATTTACCATCCTAGTGTTTGAGGATGTAAATAGCAGAGGGAAGCAATCCTAAGGGTTGCTAAACCAAACAAAAGAATTTTGAATGTAATCGAGCCAAAATGGGGTGCGTATGGGCCGCGGCGGGCAAGAATGTGGTCGTCGTGGGGACTGCCTCTTGTGATTACCTTCGAATCAGGAGAATAGTTATGATTGTTGTCGGCCGACAGACTAGTTCCTCTGAACTATTGTCTGGGACAAACTTGTACCTTTAACAGCCGGGGAGGGGTGTTAAAAGAGTGGTGATGTGGGGTCGTGAAAACTTTCGAGTTTACACACAACACTTAACGATAACATTAACGAACAAACATGCTGCAGGTTTCATCAGAAAGGACATCATAAATCACATTTGGACTGGGGTGTAACTAGCATATGGAGGCAGTGTAGTGTGGCCGAAGAAGAGAGGAAGGAGGAGTGAAACAAAAATGAATTGGCCTTGCTGAGGTGTCCCTGCCAGGAGAAGTGGTGGGTAAGCGCTCACAGTTTGCATGGGGCAGCTGGGACCTTGTAGCTGCTGTGGGTGGTGTTCTCTTTCATATCTGGGGGCTAGTCTAGCTGGTGGGGGTCTCCTGCAATCTCGGGCGAAGTGTCCTGACTGCCCACAGTTGTAACATGACCCCTGGGGCACATAAGGTGGAGCAGGCTCTCTGGTGCATTGTTCCCTTGGGTACGGTTCCCTGGGTGGGAGGGGTCGGAGCCGTTGGCATCTTTGCTGGTTCGGGGGGCATTTGTGGGCTGATTCCGTTGCTGTTTCAGGGGGGCTTGACATTCGCGTGCGTAATGTCCTAATTGTCCACAATTGTAACATTCTTGAGCTTTGGGCTGGGGTTGGCTGTTCCTGCCCTCATTTACCCATGCGGGGCTCTGGTGCGCTGTAACTGCTTCGATATCTGCCTCTGCCTGCTGTTCTTCGGGTTTCCGAATTGCGGGTTTGTTTTGGACAGATTGCTCCCAGGCGCGGGGCAATCTTTTAAAAATCCATTTCTCATTGTGGGCTTCCTCTGAGGGGTCATAGTTGGTCCAGGCTTTTTGTGCTGCCTCTGTGGCATGGGAGATAAGGGTGCGGGTCCATTTGGCCATACCGTCTTGGGACAAATGGGCGTGTTCTAAATTGCTGAAAACGGCTGTAAAATGAATCCACAGGCGTCCAGCAAACGCTGTGGGGTGTTCTGTCTTTTTCTGCCTTCACTTATTCAGGCCTTCTACTGGGTCACCTCTGTTGTCGCTGATCGCGTCTAGGATCGCTGTGTGCATTTCTGCAAGGGTGCCTCCTCCTACATTCTGTGGGTCGGGAAGGGCGGCTACGACTGAAGGGTCTAAACTCAAAACTGTGAGCTTCACTTGCTCACGCTCGTCCAGGCCGTACATGGTCGCCTGCTGCTTTACTCTGGCAAAGAAGTGGTGGGGGTCTGAGGTGGGGAGGAACGGTGTGATCTTGTCGCACGCGTCCCGTAATTGGGTCACAGTTAAGGGGTCGTGTACAGGAATTCCGTGTCTCCTTCCGATGTGACTGTGCGGTGGGTGGTTACTGGGTTCATTGGTGCCTGAACTATCTGCGATGTGGTGGGTTGGGGCGCTTTTCTCTTCTGGGGCTTTCCTTGCGCACATGTTCCCTGAACATATCGATGCGCGGTCTCATTTAATCCTTCCCAATCCGGGCCGTCTTCTGCATCTAACTGGGATCCAAAGGTGCTCTGGAATCCATTCTGAACTCAAAGCAAAGACTACAGTTCTGCAATCTGTGTCCGGCACTTTGCGTGATCTAATGAGCTTTGTCGCTGCTCCGTGCTGGCAGCATGGAGTGCTCGTAATGCTGCTTTCAGGTCGCTACACTGCCTTTGCAATGCCTCTACCTGTTTCTCAGTTTCCTTTCTTACCAGGACTGCATGTTGCGTGTCCTGATAGGCCTTTTCGTACGATGTCTGGAAGCTGCTTAGGTGCACCAGACAAGATTGGTGTGCCCACTTGGCATCATCCACCTCTCCGTCCTTTGCTGCTAACTTCCTTCTCAACTCGATGTTCTCTTTCTCAACCTCACTTACATCGATCTTGCTCATTCGATGTATTCCTTCTATCTCTTAACGGAGCGCCCGAACGACCTTCTCTGTGCCTCGCAATTGTGCCAGACAGGACACGATTGCCATCGGCTTGCGAGCTTTTCCCAAGCTTTTCTTTTGGATCCTGACAGGTTCTCCCACCAAGTATGTCCTATACTCCCGGGTCCTGTTTCCTCATTATCACAGAATTCACTCCAAAGGGGCCATCCTTTCCCTTTGAGATATTTTCTGATCTCTTCTTCCCAAACGGGACACTGACCTACTCTACTGCTGGTCGCTGCGACCACAAATTCTTCAGGGTTCATGAGGCGTTGCATTGCCTGCATTGTCATCTTTCCTCTCTAAATACTTTCTTGAAATTTGGAATGAGGGGTATTCAGGCGGTGCTGTAATTACGGGTACGGCTGTCGCTATTTTCCGGAATACAAACTCCCGACAGTTTTTCGCAACAAAAATCTATCAGTTTTACCTTATAGCCCTGTTAGTTACGCATGCATTAACACGCTTCCGAATTATGAGGATTGATCAGAACTGCTTGAACACTTGTGGTTTTTCTGTTTCCAATTGGAATCTCAATTAAAATTTTTGGGTTCTCCCGGAGTGGTTAGGTCACTTCTAATTTGTGTCCAGTCAGGATGTCGCCAGTAATATGTTGCTAACTTTTGGTTGGCTCTTAAATGTTGCCCGTTGTATCTTTACTTAATTTGCTCTGTTTCTATAACCTTCGCTCTAGAGTCGCCAGGTATCTTTATGATACCGCCACGAGGTTCAAGTTCAAGTATTGATCAATAACTCAACACACCAATTAGTAAGATTCAAATCAAAACACATTTATTATACACAGTAAATCACTACTCATGCATAAACTCTACTTTCTAGACTATTCTCTTATCACTAAAAGGCCTATACTTAGCTTCGGAATTGGCCCACCAGATATGGGGAACAAGTGGCCTTTCGTTCCATCTGAGTCTGCAGGATTCAAAAGCTGGAATGGACTGGTCGCTAGGAGCGCCTGTCTCGTAGCGTGCGTTGACTGGAGACTTACTTGGTTGATGTGGCAGCTTGGGCAGTTGACTCTCAAGGGTTGATTCGAGTTGCTGAGTGACCCTGCCAAGAAGAACGAATTGAACTTGGGGACTCTATTTTATAGTCCCCACGGGCTTCACGTCTTTCGGAGCGGACCCCGTATCTGGGTCCAAGTGATTGGACTACGTTCCGATCACTTGGATCGATTTCTCCAATACTGGAGTTGTTCCCTGATCGCTGGGCGCTCCCTAAGTGTCCTTTGTCTTGGCTCCTGCTGGTGCCGAGGAGTTTGGCTCGGCCTTATTCACCTTAAGTGTTTCAATTGTGCCCGGGGATCGCTCATTAATATGCAGATGGCTGCTGGTTTCAGTGCTGTCTGGGCTTTTGCAAGTTCTAATACACAGGATTTCTGCACTTGCTAGTTTTTGCCTGTGTTGGCTGAATTTCAAAACCAAACTGGAAGAACATCATCTCAATTTGCGGGTAGGCACTCTACAGCCTTCCGGCCTCAACATCAAATTCAACAACTTCAGATGGTTGCTCTACCCCACCTCGACCCATTTGTTTCATCCCATTTCATTTCAAGTGTCTCTTACCATTTCTTTCTTTCTTGTCTTTCTTAATACATATTTAAATCCCCCCCCCCCCCCACCCCCCCACCTTATCCACCTTTCCTTACCCTTTCTCCCCTTTGCTTCCCCCTCCCCCACATCTCCATCTGTCACATTTCACCCTCTGATGTTAGTTTCTCTGCTGTTTGGCCTCTCACACCTTTTGTTCTCTCTGGGGACTGCCATTAGCACTCTTTCCCCTTGGTTTCTGTGGCTATTAGCACCCGGTTTCCCTGGGTTTCTGTGGCGATGACTCATCTTTCATTCTCACTCCACAGTATAAATATTCCCCACTTTCTCCGTTACCTTTGACAAAGTGTCATTGGACTCAAAACATTAACTCTTTTATCTCCCTACAGATGCTGCCAGACCTGCTGAGATTTTCCAGCATTTTCTCTTTTGTATTAAACTGAATGTGTTTTTCTGACAATCCTGCAGCTTTTGGATCAGTTTTCTTTCTGGCAACAATCAACAAATTACCAGATTCACGGAATTCAATTTCACAATTCACTATTGTAGGGTCTGTGCACCCAACAATTGTGCTCAGTCCAATATCATCACCATGATACTACTGTGTTCCTGATATTTGTGAGCAAATATTTTGTTCCCTGCCAATATCTTTCAGTTAACGGCAAGGCAGGACTAAATTCTACTTTTGTAAATCAAAGCCTGGCTTCCCTCAATACCATTGTGCTTTACAACACTCGCCATAACGGACAGCAATAAGCAGCAGCCCTAGTTAATATTAGCACTAACTCTGTCCAATTATACGCATGGTGACCTAAGCTGAATTAACTTACAATGTGGGGTTTTCCCATTTGAAAAAAATAATTTCAGAGTACCCAATTATTTTTTCCAATTTAGCGTGGCCAATCCACCTACCCTGCACATCTTTGGGTTGTGGGGGTGAGACCCACGTAGACACGGGGAGAAGGTGCAAACTCCACACGGTGACCTGGGGCCGGGATCAAACCCAAGTCCTCAGTTCCTTAAGCAGCATCCTTCCCATTTTTTTAAAGCAGTGAGAAGTTCTGGTTAGCTGCCCTCTTTGACAGAGACAAATGGAGTTGAAACTTCGAGGGAAAAGAAACTTGTAAACATGTTCACAAAAGGAGACTTACCACATTCAAAAAAATTGTAAACAGGGCGAACTTTCAGGACCCTTTGCATATATTCGTGCAGTATGCAAACTTCTGATTTCCCATTTGGATTAATGACAAATTCTGACAAAGAAATTACAGAACATTAATTTTGATTTAATTCAAAGAAAGGTTGAATCACAAGCAGTTTCATCAGGTCCTTGTGCATTGTGCCCGTAAGCTAAATATTAACATTTCCCGTACCGGCCTCTCCGAACAGGCGCCGGAATGTGGCGACTAGGGGCTTTTCACAGTAACTTAATTTGAAGCCTACTTGTAACAATAAGCGATTTTCATTCATTAACTGCAATCCAGATTAAGCACCATCACTAAATTAATCACTCATCCCTTATGAAATAAATCATACACTTGATTAATATTCATACTTGTTCAATCAAATTTCCATTTAGTGGTCAATTCAGTAATAATGATTAATGCAACATATAAACACACACAGAATAAGTAATTTTTTTAATAGTTCATTATCTGTTGCACAAACTGTCTATTTAATGGTTCAATTTTTCCCAATCAGTCAAGGTCATTCTTTACATTTTTATATTCAAGGTAACAGAACTTTTTGTACCGAATGCAAGCTGTTGTTGCAATGAAATTGAAAGTTGCACAAACTTTCAATAAGGTAAATTAGATATTGTGGTGCAGGTGGAAGGCAATCGATAACTAGAAGTTATGACATTGTACAGGTCACTGGTGAGGCCACGACTGGAATATGGTGCACAGATTTCATCATTATGCCATAACAAATCCAATCAGAGATTTCCCACTGCACTGATCGCTATTTCAATATTGGTTGCCATGCAGCAAAGCAACCTTTTAGGTGCAAAGTCAGATGAAATATTTGGAGTGGAAGCAAAAACAATTGAAATAATAATAATAGTCCCTGTGAACGGGAGGAAGGCAGAGGATAGTGGATCCCAACCAATTGGTGCACTGTGAAGGGCCCCCCCCAAGTGTGCCACAGAAAATGATTCAAAATTCATACAATCAAACTAAAACAAAACTTAATCTTCAGCTCTCTGGTTGGCATCGCCAAGACGCAATGAACCTTGGGCCACCCCCACAAGCCCCGGCTGAGAAAGAGCTGCACATGTGCGGTTTAGATTTTTTATGTTGGTCAGGCCCATGCGCTTGGCCAACGGGACTTGGAGCTGAAGACAAAAGACCCCATGCGCCAGTACAAAAAGGGAAGACTCAAAAAGGGTGCAAGAATCCTGGGAGAAGTGAGAGAGACAGGGAGAGGAAAAAAAAAAGAGACGACGGGGAGAAGTTCAAAACCAAGTTCCAGGGATGGAAGAAAGCAGAGAAAATAGGTGCCCCACAAACTTTTTTTTAAATAGTATAATAATAATCTTTATTGTCACAATTAGGCTTACATTAACACCGCAATGAAGTTACTGTGAAAATCCCCGAGTCACCACATTCCGGCGCCTGTTCGGGTACACAGAGGGAGAATTCAGAATGTCCAATTCACCTAACAAGCACGTCTTTCCGGACTTTTGGGAGGAAACCGGAGCACCCGGAGGAAACCCACGCAGACACGGGGAGAACATGCAGACTCTGCCCAGACAGTGACCCAAGCCGGGAATTGAACCTGGAACCCTGGAGCAGTGAAGCAACAGTGCTAACCACTGTGCTGATGTGCCTCCCCCGTACAGAGATGTGCCATGACACATAAAAGCTTGTGAACCACTCCTAGACTGCTCAAGTGGACCAGGGTATTAGAAAAGGGCAGAGCTGGAACTCTTGGGTAGGCCTTGGAGATAAAGGGTGGAACATGGTTGGAGAAATGGAGACGGCAGAGCAGAGATGGAGCACAAGTCATCCATCACGGTCAGCACAAGTGGCTAGCACTGTGGCTTCACCAGGGTCCCAGGTTCGATTCCCCGCTGGGTCACTGTCTGTGCGGAGTCTGCACGTTCTCCCCGTGCGTGCGTGGGTTTCCTCCGGGTGCTCCGGTTTCCTCCCACAGTCCAAAGCCGTGCAGGTTAGGTGGATTGGCCATGCTGAATTGCCCTTAGTGTTCAAAAAGGTTGGATGGGGTTATTGGGTTACGGGATTAGGGTGGAAGTGAGGGCTTAAGTGAGGGTTGGTGCAGACTCAATGGGCCGAATGGCCTCCTTCTGCACTGTATGTTCTATGTTCTAAGTCAAGTGGAATGGGAAAAATTTGAATTCTGAAAGGAGCAATGGACTCACGGCAGCTAAAAACTGTTTGTAACACCCCCCCCTGCCAAAACCTTAATAGAGCTGCAGGACCATGCTGTTAGTATAGACTTACCTCCAATATTACAGGCTGAAAATCTATCATACAGTGTTAGACATTACCCAGGCCCCGAAAAAATGGAAGACTCAGGTGGCTATTGTTTTGACTTGACAAAAGACAGATAAACAATGAAATAAAATAAAGAAAGATGCTGATAAGGCACAAAACGACAGCATAGCATTTTAAAAGTCTCAGGTTTAAGAACTTTCCATTCCTCCCCATTTAGCAGAACTGAATCAAATCCTGTCAAGTAAGAAACTGACGGTCTTGGGGATATTAATAGAGCAAGATAACACAAATGAGCAAGAGGGCAGAGTGATATGAAAACAGCTTCATTTTTAGTTTTGATGAGTTCCACAACCAAAGGAAAGAGAAATGAACATGAACAGAGGCAGTAAGCCTTTAAAAAATGGGATTTAGTTTTGCTCGACAATGCCACCGAGAAGCTGACCTTTCTGAACTACTGTTGTAGTCAGTGTGGTGTAGATATTCTAAGTGCAGTTAGGGTGGGAGTTCTAGGATTTTGCCACTTTGTTGGCAGTTTGCAGGTGTTGGTGATGCCATACACCTGCTGCCCTTGTCCTTCTGGGTAGCAGAGGTCCCAGGTTTGAGAGGTAATCTCAAAGAAGCAAACTTCAGCAGTGCATCCTGCAGGTGATGCACAGTGCAGCTTCCATGCATCCCTGGCAGAAGAAGTTAACGTTTAAGGTGGTGGGTACGGTGCTGATCAAGTAGACTCCTTTTTCTTGGGACTGTTGGAGGAAGACTCATGCAGGCAAGTGGAGAATACTCCATCACACTCCTGACGTGCAGTTGGTGGACAGGCTTTGGAGTGTCTGGAGACGAGTAATTCAATGCAGAATACTCAGTCTCTAACCTGCTCTTGTAGCCACATTGCTCTGTCTGGTCCAGTTAAGCTTCTTACCTCCAGGATGTCAATGGTGGAAGATTGTCAAGAATAATGTCAAGGGCAGATGACCAGACTCTCTATTGCTTGATATAGTCATTGCCTCGCACTCACTTAATGAGAAAATTAGTTGCCAATTATCACCTCTGCCCAAATGTCATCTTTTCTGTGGGCACAGTGCTGATGTGGTGTTTTTTGAGGAGACGCACTGGCAGGTAAGGGATAAAACCAGACTGCGGAAGGGGCGAGTGGACCAAATGTTCCATTCAGGCTTTGATTGACAGCCCAAGGTACAGTGATCTTAGTCAGCAAATGGGTTCTTTTCTCGGCCACTAGGATTGTAGCGGATCCCAATGCAGATTTGTAATGGTCAGTGGGTCTTTAGCAGGCATGTCGGTGACACGAGTAAATATCTACATGGCAAATTGGAGACACTAACTGATCGTTGGTGGGGATTTTAACTATGTATTGGATCTTCTTCTGAGGGAGGTAGAGAGAAAGCAGGGAATAATAAACCAGTAAGACTTACATCGGTAGTGGGGAAAATGCTTGAATCCATTATCAAGGACTTTATCGCGGAACATTTAGAAAGCAGTGGCAGGATCAGTCAGCATGGATTTATGAAGGGAAAATCATGCTTGACAAATCTGTTGGAATTCTTTGAAGATGTAACCAGTACAGTTGACAAGGAGGAGCCAGTCGATGTGGTATATTTGGACTTTCAGAAGGCGTTTGACAAAGTCCCACGTCAGAGATTATTGAGAAAAATTAAAGCGCAAGGGATTGGGGGAAATGTATTGAGGTGGACAGAAAACTGGTTGGCAGAGAGGAAACAAAGAGTAGGGATTAATGTGTCCTTTTCAAATTGGCAGGCAGTAACCAGTGGGGTACCACAGGGATCGGTACTGGGACCCCAGCTATTCACAATATATATTAATGATTTGGATGAAGGAACAAAATGTAACATCTCAAAGTTTGCAGATGATACCAAGTTGGGTGGGAGGGTGAATTGTGAAGAGGATGCAGGGATCCTACAGCATGATCTGGACAGGTTGGGCGAGTGGGCAAATCAATGGCAGATGCAGTATAATTTGGGTAAGTGTGAGGTTATTCACTTTGGAAGCAAAAAACAGGAAGGCAGATTACTACCTGAATGGTTGTAAATTGGGAGAGGGGCGTGTGCAGCAGGACCTGGGTGTCCTTGTGCACCAGTCGCTGAAGGTCAGCATGCAGGTGCGGCAGGCGGTAAAGAAAGCTAATGGTATGTTGGCCTTCATTGAGAGAGGTTTCGAGTATCGAAGCAGGGATGTGTTGCTGCAATTATACAGGGCCTTGGTGAGGCCACACCTGGAGTATTGTGTGCAGTTTTGGTCTCCTTCTCTGAGGAAGCATGTTTTTGCTCTCAGGGAGTGCAGCGAAGGTTTACCAGACTGATTCCAGGGATGGCAGGACTGTCATATGAGGAGAGATTGACCAGGTTGGGATTGTTTTCGCTGGAGTTCAAAAGAATGAGGGGGAGGCGGAATCTCATCGAGACTTATAAAATTTTAACAGGACTAGACAGGGTAGATGCAGGGAAGATGTTACCAATGATGGGTGTGTCCAGAACCAGGGGTCACAGTCTGAGAAATTCAGGGTAAACCATTTCGGACAGATATAAGGAGACATTTCTTCACACAAAGAGTGGTGAGCCTGTGGAATTCTTTACCACAGGAAGTAGTTGGTGCTAAAACTTTGAATATATTCAAGAGGTGGCTGGATATAGCATTTGGGGAGAATGGGACCAAAGGCTATGGGGAGAAAGCAGGATTAGGCTATTCAGTTGAATGATCAGCCATTATCATGATGAATGGCAGAACAGGCTCGAAGGGCCAATAGGCCTCCTTCAGCTGCTATCTTCTATGTATATGTATCTTAAACTAGATTGATCTCCTGGCCTTTATGGAACAGGTGGGGGGTGTTGGTGCAGACCCGTGGTGGTTTCACATTGCGGGGGAAAAGGAGTTCTCGTTCTTTTCCCATGTGCATAAAGTTTATTCCAGGATTGACTTTTTAAATTGGTGGGACTTTCCTGCCCTGGGTATGAAGAGCAGAATACTCGGCAACTGCAATCTCGGACCATGCTCCACACTTCGTGGACTTGACCTTGGAAACAGATCTTCATCGCTGCCCATCCTGGAGGCTGGACAATGTGCTGTTCGTTGGCGGACAGAGAGCTTTGTGAGCACATGTCCAGGACCATCGAGGAGTACACCAGATTAAATAGGAACAACTCGCTCTCCCTCCACACTATGGGAAGACCTTAAGCTGGTAATTTCCTTTAAGGCACATTTAGATAGGAAGGTGAGGCAACGGCTGGTGGATGTGCTCCTTGAGATGGATCATCAAGACTTCCGGTTGCAGCTATGCCGAGGTAGGTTGCACGTTCGGCAGCTCCCGCCAAGAACGGACTTTTGGGCCCTTTTGAGGAGCCCGAGCGGCACTTGTACGACGGTTCCCAGTCTGGGAAGGTGATAGTAAGGTTCCCCCAGCACTGTATGGAGTGGACCAGGAGTGGAGCGATCAAAAAAGTGGTTTTGGAGCAGCGAAGAGAGCGGGGGAGGAAAAGCAAGATGGCGGCGGGTGGAGATCAAGCAGCGTGGGCGCAGTGGTCGCGGGAGCAGCAAGAGTTCCTTAAAAACTGCTTTGCGGAGCTGAGAGCAGAAATGCTGGCGCCAATCAAGGCGTCGATCGAAAGGCTGGTGGAAACCCAGAACGCCCAAGGGGCGGCAATTCGAGAGGTGCGGCAGAAGACCTCAAAGAACGAGGAAGAAAGGGTGGTGCTGGAGAGCGCACATTGATCGACAGGGGGAGGTGGGGGGATTCCCACACTGGGGGGTCGTTGGAATGGCGGGAGCGACCGGGGTCAGCAGGAGTCAGCTGACCTACGGGAGTGTACTGGGGGGAGCAAAATGGCTGGACGGTGATCTGGCTGGGGACAGGACGGGACTGGGTTGCTGCTGTATTGGCCAAAGGGGAACTGGAGGTAGAAGAGGGAGTCGGGGCGGGGGTCCGCCGCCTGGGGGACTGAAGGGCGCAGGCACGTGGCTGGCCTAAAAAAGGGGACGGCTAGTCGGGGTCGGGGGGGGGGGGGGGCCCTGATCCGGCTGATAACATGGAATGTGAGGGGCCTGAATGGGCCGGTCAAGAGGGCCCGGGTGTTCGCACACTTAAAGGGACTGAAGGCCGACGTGGTCATGCTCCAGGAGACACGCTTGAAGGTGGCAGATCAGGTCAGGCTGAGAAAGGGATGGGTAGGCAGGTCTTTCACTCGGGGCTGGATGCTAAGAATAGAGGGGTTGCGATACTGGTGGGGAAGCGGGTGTCATTTGAGGCGATGAATATTGTGGCGGATAATGGAGGTCGATACGTGATGGTGAGTGGTAGGTTGCAGGGGACGCGGGTGGCCCAGATGGAGGGAGTGGATCCGTGGAGGTTTGCCAGGCCGGTGGCCAGAGAATTTTCTTTTTTCTCCTACGTCCATAAAGCCTATTCCCGGATAGATTTCTTTATAATGAGTAGGGCACTAATCCCGAAAGTGGAGGGAACGGAATATTCGGCTATAGCCATCTCGGATCACGCCCCGCATTGGGTGGAGCTGGAGTTGGGGGAGGAGAGGGACCAGCGCCCGTTGTGGCGCCTCGATGTGGGACTGTTGGCAGATGAGGAGGTGTGCGGGCGGATCCGGGGGTATATTCCAAGATACACGGAGGCCAACGACAACGGGGAGGTGCAGGTGGGGGTAGTCTGGGAGGCTCTGAAGGCGGTGGTTAGGCGAGAGCTAGTTTCCATTAGGGCCCATAGGGAGAAGAAAGAGAGGAGGGAGAGGGAGAGATTGGTGGGGGAGATATTAAGGGTGGACAGGAACTATGCAGAGGCCCCCGAGGAGGGGCTGCTTAGGGAGCGACGAAACCTCCAAATGGAATTTGATTTATTGACCAGGGGAAAAGCAGAGGCGCAGTGGAGGAAAATGCAGGGGGCGACGTATGAGTATGGGGAGAAGGCGAGCCGTCTGCTGGCACATCAGCTTCATAAGAGGCAGGCAACGAGGGAGATTGGTGGAATTCGAGATAGAGGGGGGAATACGGTGTGGAGTGCGGTGAGAATAAACAAGGTATTTAGGGACTTCTATGGGGATCTGTATAGGTCTGAGCCCCCGGGGGGGGGGGGGGGGATTCTTGGACCAACTGAGGTTCCCGAGGGTGGAGGAGGAGCAGGTGGCTGGTTTGGGGGCGCCGATTGGGCTGGAGGAGCTGGTTAAAGGATTGGGGAGCATACAAGCAGGGAAGGCCCCGGGACCGGATGGGTTCCCGGTTGAATTTTACAGAAAGTATGTGGACCTGCTGGGCCCGTTGCTGGTGAGAACTTTTAATTTTTTTTTTTTTTTTTTTTTTTTTTTTTATAAATGTTTTATTGAAAATTTTTTCCCAAACAACAATTTTTCCCCTCTTACAAAGCAAACGCAACAATAACAATACAGAAATTTTAAACAATACACAAGTAACAAAACCCCTTTATCTTTGACCTAAACTAAACCCCCCCTCCCCCCCCCCCCCCCCTCCCCCTGGGTTGCTGCTGCTGGTCATCTGTCTTCCCTCTAACGTTCCCCTAGGTAGTCGAGAAATGGCTGCCACCGCCTGGTGAACCCTTGAGCCGATCCTCTCAGGGCAAACTTTATCTGCTCCAGTTTAATGAACCCCGCCATATCATTTACCCAGGCCTCCAGTCCGGGGGGTTTCGCCTCCTTCCACATGAGTAGGATCCTGCGCCGGGCTACTAGGGACGCAAAGGCCACAACGTCGGCCTCTTTCGCCTCCTGCACTCCCGACTCTTCCGCAACTCCAAATAGAGCTAACCCCCAGCCTGGTTTGACCCGGGCCTTCACCACCTGCGAAATCACTCCGTCACTCCCTTCCAATACCCTTCCAGTGCCGGGCATGCCCAAAACATATGTGCGTGGTTTGCCGGGCTCCCGCCACACCTCCCACATTTGTCCTCCACTCCAAAGAACCTGCTCAATCTTGCGGTGAGAACTTTTAATGAGGCGAGGGAGGAGGGGACCCTGCCCCCGACAATGTCCCGGGTGCTGATCTCGTTAATTTTGAAGCGGGATAAGGATCCATTGCAATGTGGATCGTATAGGCCAATTTCGCTCCTCAATGTAGACGCTAAGTTGTTGGCGAAGGTGCTGGCTACGAGGATTGAGGACTGTGTCCCGGGGGTGAGCCATGAGGACCAGACGGGGTTTGTGAAGGGCAGGCAGTTAAGTACGAATGTGCGGAGGCTCTTAAATGTGATCATGATGCCCTCGGTGGAGGTAGTGGCGGCTATGGACGCGGAGAAGGCCTTTGTGGTGGAATGGGAGTATCTCTGGGAAGTGCTTGGGTGGTTTGGGTTCAGGGAAGGGTTCATAAGATGGGTCAGGCTGTTATATAGGGCCCCAGTGGCGAGTGTGGCTACGAACCGGCGGAGGTCGGAGCAAGACCATAAGACATAGGAGCGGAAGTAAGGCCATTCGGCCCATCGAGTCCACTCCACCATTCAATCATCGCTGATTTCAACTCCATTTACCCGCTCTCTCTCCATAGCCCTTAATTCAGGTAGGTAGGGGGATCCTGAGTTTAGGAGTTGAGGAACCTCAGCCCTTGACCTTGTCCAACAGGTATGAGGTACTTGCTCCCTGTGTGGATGAGGAAGAGGGCTGTAGGGAGGATGCGTTGACTGACCACTGCACCGTGGAACAGGAAGCCATTCAAGAGGGGGATCAAAAAGACAAGTGGTAGTTGTAGGGGATTCTTTAATTAGGGGGATTGATGGCATCCTTTGTAAGCCAGATCGTGAGTCCCGCATGGTATGTTGCCTGCCCGGTGCCAGGGTGAGGGACATCTCTGATCGGCTTGAAAGGATTTTGGAGAGGGAGGGGGTGGATCCAGTTGTTGTGGTCCACGTTGGGACTAACAACATAGGTAAGACTAGGAAAGAGGACCTGTTTGGGGATTATCAAACACTAGGGACTAAATTAAAGAACAGGTCCTCCAGGGTTATAATCTCTGGATTACTACCCGAGCCACGTGCCAATTGGCATAGGGTTGAGAAAATTAGGGAAGTTAACACGTGGCTAAAGGAGTGGTGCGGGAAAGAGGGATTCCATTTCATGGGGCATTGGCATCAGTACTGCGGCAGGAGGGACCTGTACCGTTGGGATGGTCTTCACCTGAACCATTCTGGGACCAGTGTTCTAGCGAATAGGATAAATAGGTTGGTCACAAGGACTTCAAACTAGCAAGTTGGGGGGAAGGGAAGGGTAAAGCTATGGACAGTATAATGGTTAATGGAGAGCAAGGCAGCAGGTTACGTGACAGGTTATTATGTAGAGATAAGGGTTCAAAGACAAGGAAAATTAGGAGAAAGGATAAGAGGAAAAATAATTTGCGAAAAGTTACTGATCAAGGAGTTAGGAGTCATAACAAAGACATAAAAAACAGCATAAGTGTACTTTACCTGAATGCTCGCAGTATTCGGAATAAGTTGAATGAGTTGATGGCGCAAATCATCATGAATATGATTTAGTGGCCATTACTGAAACATGGTTAAAAGATGGTCACGACTGGGAGTTAAATATCCAAGGGTATCAGACTATACGAAAGGATAGAATGGACGGTAAGGGCGGTGGTGTAGCTTTGTTGTTTAAGGATGGCATCCGGGCAATAGTAAGGGATGATATTGGTGCTATGGAGGACAAGGTTGAATCAATTTGGGTGGAAATCAGGAATAGTAAGGCGAAAAGGTCACTGATAGGAGTAGTTTATAGGCCACCAAATAGTAACAGGATGGTAGGGCAGGCAATAAGCAAAGAAATAACTGATACATGTAGAAATGGTACAGCGGTTATCATGGGAGATTTAATCTGCATGTCGATTGGTTTAACCAGGTTGGTAAAGGCAGCCTTGAGGAGGAGTTTATAGAATGTGTCCGGGATAATTTCCTGGAACAGTATGAAATGGAACCTACAAGGGAACAAGCGGTCCTAGATCTGGTCCTGTGTAATGAGGCAGGATTGATTAATGATCTCGTAGTTCGGGATCCTCTTGGCAGGAGCGACCACAATATGGTGGAATTTAAAATACAGTTGGAGGATGACAAGGTAAAATCAAACACTAGTGTTTTGTGCTTAAACAAAGGCGATTACAATGGGATGAGAGAAGAACTAGCTACGGTAGACTGGGAGCAAAGACTTCACGGTGAAGCAGTTGAGGAACAGTGGAGAACCTTCCGAGCGATCTTTCACAGTGTTCAGGAAAGGTTCATACCGACAAAAATGAAAGACGGTAGAAAGGGGAAAAATCGACCGTGGATATCTAAGGAGGTGAGGGAGAGTATCAAATTGAAGGAAAAAACATACAAAGTGGCAAAAATTAATGGGAGACTAGAGGACTGGGAAGTCTTTAGGGGGCGACAGAAAGCTACTAAAAAAGCTATAAAGAAGAGTAAGGTAGACTATGAAAGTAAACTTGCTCAGAACATGAAAGCAGATAGTAAAAGCTCCTACAAATATATAAGACAAAAAAGAGTGGCTAAGGTAAATATTGGTCCTTTGGAAGATGAGAAGGGAGATTTAATAATAGGAGGCGGGGAAATGGCTGAGGAGCTGAACAGGTTTTTTTGGTCAGTCTTCACAGTGGAAGACACAAATAACATGCCAGTGACTGATGGAAATAAAGATATGATAGGTGAGGACCTTGAGATGATTGTAATCACTAAGGAGGCAGTATTGGGCAAGCTAATGGGGCGAAAGGTAGACAAGTCTCCTGGCCCTGATGGGATGCATCCCAGAGTGTTAAAAGAGATGGCTAGGGAAATTGTAAACGCACTAGTGATAATTTATCAAAATTCACTAGACTCTGGGGTGGTCCCAGAAGATTGGAAAGTAGCATACGTGACAGCACTGTTTAAAAAAGGAGGTCGGCAGAAAGCAGGTAATTATAGGCCGGTCAGCTTAACTTTGGTTGTAGGGAAAATGCTGGAATCTATCATTAAGGAGGAAATAGCGGGGCACCTGGAGGGAAATTGTCCCATTGGGCAGACGCAGCATGGTTCATAAAGGGTAGGTCGTGTCTGACTAATTTGGTAGAATTTTTTGAGGACGTTACCAGTGCAGTAGATAACGGGGAGTCAATGGATGTGGTACATCTGGATTTCCAGAAAGCTTTTGACAAGGTGCCACACAAAAGGTTGCTGCATAAACTAAAGATGCATGGCATTGGGGGTAAAGTGGTAGCATGGGTAGAGGATTGGTTAACTAACAGAAAGCAGAGAGTGGGGATAAATGGGTGTTTCTCTGGTTGGCAACCTGTAACTAGTGGGGTCCCTCAAGGATCAGGGTTGGGCCCGCAGTTGTTCACAATTTACATAGACAATTTGGAGTTGGGGACCAAGTGCAATGTGGCAAAGTTTGCAGACGACACTAAGATGAGTGGTAAAGCAAAAAGTGCAGAGGATACCGGAAGTCTGCAGAAGGATTTGGACAGGTTAGGTGAATGGGCTAGGGTCTGGCAGATGGAATTCAATGTTGCCAAGTGTGAGGCTATCCATTTTGGGAGGAATAACAGCAGAATGGATTATTATTTAAACGGTAAGATGTTAAAACATGCTGCTGTGCAGAGGGACCTGGGTGTGCTGGTGCACAAGTCGCAAAAAGTTGGTGTGCAGGTGCAACAGGTGATTAAGAAGGCTAACCGAGTTTTGTCTTTCATTGCTAGAGGGATGGAGTTCAAGACTAGGGAGGTTATGCTGCAATTGTATAAGGTGTTGGTGAGGCCACATCTGGAGTATTGTGTTCAGTTTTGGTCTCCTTACCTGAGAAAGGGCATATTGGCACTGGAGGGAGTGCAGAGGAGATTCACTCGGTTGATCCCAGAGTGATGGGGATTGGATTATGACGAGAGGTTGAGTAGACTGGGACTGTACTCATTGGAGTTTAGAAGGATGCGGGGGGATCTTATTGAAACATATACAATTATGAAGGGAATAGATAGGATAGATGCGGGCAGGTTGTTTCCACTGGTCGGGGAAAGCAGAACTAGGGGGCATAGCCTCAAAATCAGGGGAAGTAGATTTAGGACCGAGTCTGGGAGGAACTTCTTCACCCAAAGGGTTGTGAATCTCTGGAATTCCTTGCACAGTGAAGCAGTTGAGGCTCCTTCTTTAAACGTTTTTAAGAAAAAGATAGATACCTTTCTAAAGAATAAAGGGATTCGGGGATATGGTGTTCGGGCCGGAGAGTGGAGCTGAGTCCACAAAGATCAGCCATGATCTCATTGAATGGCGGAGCAGGCTCGAGGGGTGAGATGGCCTACTCCTGTTCCTAGTTCTTATGTTCTTATAATTCCTCGAGAAATCAAGAATTTATCAACTTCTGTCTTAAAGACACTCAACGTCCCAGCCTCCACCGCCCTCTGTGGCAATGAATTCCACAGACCCACCACTCTTTGGCTGAAGAAATGTCTCCTCATCTCTGTTATAATAGTACTTTAGGTTGTACCGCGGGACAAGGCAGGAGTGTCCCTTATCCCCCTTGTTGTTTGCACTGGCAATTGAGCCGCTGGCCATGGAACTGAGGGAGTCTAGGAACTGGAGGGGATTGGTCCGGGGGGGAGGAACACCGGGTGTCGTTATATGCTGATGACCTGTTGTTATATGTTGCAGACCCAGTGGAGGGGATGGCGGAGGTTATGCAGATCCTTAGGGAGTTTCGGGACTTCTCGGGCTATAAGCTCAACGTGGGGAAGAGTGAGCTCTTTGTGGTGCATGCGGGGGACCAGGGAAGGGGGATAGACGAGGTCGGAGAGGAGCATCCGATACCTGAGGATCCAAGTAGCTAGGAGCTGGGGGCCCCTGCACAAGCTCAATTTGACACGGTTGGTGGAGCAGATGGAGGAGGACTTGAAGAGATGGGAGATGCTGCCACTCTCCCTGGCGGGTAGGGTGCAGTCGGTTAAGATGACGGTCCTCCCGAGGTTCCTGTTTGTGTTCCGGTGCCTGCCCATCCTAATCCCCAAGGATCTTTTTTAAACGGGTAAGCAGGAGTATTATGGGATTTGTGTGGCCGAATAAGACCCCGAGGGTGAAGAGGGTGTTTTTGGAGCATAGCAAGGACAGGGGGAGGGCTGGCGCTGCCGAATCTATGTGGCTATTATTGGGCAGCTAGTGTGGCGATGATCCGTAAGTGGGTAATGGAGGGAGAGGGGGCAGCGTGAAAGAGGCTAGAGGTGGCGTCTTCTGTGGCTATGAGTCTGGGGGCGCTGGTGATGGCACCGTTGCTGCTTCCGCTGACAAAGTACACGGGTCCGGTGTTGGCGGCGACTCTGAAGATCTGGGGGCAGTGGAGGCAACATAGGGGCGAGATGGGGGCCTCAGTCCGGTCTCCGATACGAGAGAACCACAAGTTCGTTCCGGGTAGGATGGATGGGGGGGGGGGTTTCTGAGCTGGCATCGGGCTGGGATTAAAAGAATGGGGGACCTATTCATCGATGGGACTTTTGCGAGCCTAGGAGCGCTAGAGGAGAAATTTGGGTTACCTCCCGGGAATGGTTTTAGGTACATGCAAGTGAGAGCATTTGTGAGACGGCGTGTGAGGGAATTTCCGCTGCTCCCAGCACGAAGGATTCAGGACAAGGTGATTTTGGGTGTATGGGCTGGAGAAGGCAAGGTCTTGGCGATCTATCAGGAGCAGCAGGAGGCGGTGGAGGCCTCGGTGGAGGAGTTAACGGGTAAGTGGAGGAAGAGTTGGGGGAGGAGCAGAATGAAGATCTGTGGGCTGATGCCCTGAGTAGGGTTAATTCTTCCTCCTCTTGCACCAGGCTCAGCCTAATACAGTTCAAAGTTGTCCATAGGGCGCATATGACAGGGGCGAGGTTGAGTAGGTTTTTTGGGGTGGAGGACAGGTGTGTGAGGTGCACGGGGAGCCCAGCAAATCACGCCCACATGTTCTAGACATGCCTGGCGGTGGAGGGGTTTTGGAGGGGTTTTGCGAGGACTATGTCCAAAGTGGTGAACACTCGGGTCAAGCCGAGCTGGGGATTAGCATTATTTGGGGTATCGGACGAGCCGGGAGTACAGGAGCAGAAAGAGGCTGGTGTTCTGGCCTTTGCATCCCTGGTATCCCGGCGAAGGATCCTACTAATGTGGAGGGACGCGGAGCCCACAAGCTTGGAAGCTTGAATTAACGATATGGCAGGGTTCATCAAGCTGGAAAGGATAAAGTTTGCCTTGCGAGGGTCTGTGCAGGGGTTCTCCAGGCGGTGGCAACCGTTCCTAGACTTTCTCGCGGAACGTAAGGTGGAGGTCAGCAACAGCAGCAACCGGGGGGGGGGGGGGTTTGGTTTTTCTGTTTTGTTTAGGTTAGGTTAGAGTGGGGCGTTTTTTTTTCCCTTTCTGACGTGTTTATTTGTTAAATGGGGGTTATTGTATTTTGTTGGAAATCTCATGCATAATTTTTGCTTGTTTTATGCTTTATTCCCTTTTTTTTTGTTTGTTTTCTGATTGGAGTGTTTTGTTGAAAATCGTTGAAAATTTGAATAAATATATATTTTTAAAAAAGAGATGGATCATAAGAACATAAGAACTAGGAGCAGGAGTAGGCCATCTGGCCCCTCGAGCCTGCTCCGCCATTCAATGAGATAATTCATGGCTGATCTTTTGTGGACTCAGCTTCACTTTCCGGCCCGAACACCATAACCCTTAATCCCTTTATTCTTCAAAAAACTATCTTTATCTTAATAACATTTAATAAAGGAGCCTCTACTGGGCAAGGAATTCCATAGATTCACAACCCTTTGGATGAAGAAGTTCCTCGTAAACTCAGTCCTAAATCTACTTCCCCTTATTTTGAGGCTATGCCCCCTAGTTCTGCTTTCACCCGCCAGTGGAAACAACCTGCCCGCATCTATCCTATCTATTCCCTTCATAACCTTATATGTTTCTATAAGATCCCCTCTCATCCTTCTAAATTCCAACGAGTACAGTCCCAGTCTATCAATATTTGTCTGAACTGAGGGACAGCACAATGGCGCAGTGGGTTAGCACTGCTGCCTCACAGCGCCGAGGTCCCAGGTTCGATCCCGGCTCTGGGTCACTGTCCATGTGGAGTTTCGCCCCCACAACTCAAAGATGTGCAGGGTAGGTGGATTGGCCATGCTAAATTGCCCCTTAATTGGAAAAAATGAATTGGGTACTCTAAATTTATTTTTAAAATGATTTAAAAAATATTTGTCTGAACCGACCCTGGAGTTGCTTGTGAGTAGGAAGAAGGTACAAGCCCAGTTTGATTTGCTGTCTATTGGAAAGGTAATGAGGCTGTTTTTTTTTTTTTTTAATGAGTATGGGGAGAAGGCCAACCGTCTTCTAGCCCACCAGTGGAGGCGGCATGCAGCTTCCTGAGAGATTATACAAAATAAAAACTCGGGCGGCAGTTTGGTTTCTGCCCCGAATGAAGTAAATGTAGTCCATCAGTCTTTTTACAGGAACCCCTTTCTATAGGTCAGAGCCCCTGGAGAATAGGTCAGTCGACGGCAAATTGATAGATACAGTGTTGGCGCTGCGCTTGGAGTTGTGTGTTCTAGGGGTGATAGAGACCGACCAGACCGGTTTCATTAAAGGTCGGCAATTATTGATTAATGTGCGCAACCTCAAACAAACCATTGTTTGCAGCAAACTACCCAGCCTTCAGAACAGCGACCACGACACCACACAAGCCTGCCATGGCAATCTCTGCAAAACGTGCCAGATCACCGACATGGGTACCACCATTACACGTGAGAACACCACCCACCAGGTACGTGGTACATACTCGTGTGACTCGGCAACGTTGTCTACCTCATACGCTGCAGGAAAGGATGTCCCGAAGCGTGGTACGTTGGTGAGACCATGCAGATGCTGCGACAACGGATGAACAGACTTCGCGTGACAATCGCCAGGCAGGAATGTTCCCTTCCAGTCGGGGAACACTTCAGCAGTCAAGGGCATTCAGCCCCTGATCTTTGGATCTCCAAGGCAGTCTTCAGGACGCGCGACAACGCAGAATCGTCGAGCAGAAACTTATAGCCAAGCTCCGCACAGGAGTCCGACCTCAACCGGGACCTGGGATTCATGTCGCATTACATTCATCCCCCACCATCTGGCCTGGGCTTGCGAAATCCTACCAACTCTCCTGGTTTGAGACAATTCACACCTCTTTAACCTGGGTTTATCCCTCTCTCCGGATCTGTAAAGACTTAACTACCTGCAAATGCTTGCATTCTAAGTATCGTCTTGCATCTTTTCTTTAATAAATTTAGTGTACCAATTAATTTTTTCCAATTAAGGGGCAATTTAGCGTGGCACCTACCCTGCACATCTTTGGGTTGTGGGAGCGAAACCCACGCAAACATGGGGAGAATGTGCAAACTCCACACGGACAGTGACCCAGAGCCGAGATCGAACCTGGGACCTCGGCGCCGTGAGGCTGCAGGGCTAACCCACTGCGCCACTATGCTGCCTTGCCTTGCATCTTTGACTTTGTCAATATATATGTTTCTGGAACCTACTTCTTCATTCACCTGAGGAAGGAGCAGTGCTCCGAAAGCTAGTGATTTGAAACAAACCTGTTGGGACTTTAACCTGGTGTTGTAAGACTTCTTACTGTGTTCATCAATAAGTGAGAGAAGATTGATGGGCCTGTCATTAGACAATTAGATGTTTGCTGCTTTTGGTGGACAGGACACACCTGGACAAACGTCCATGTTGTCAAGTAGGTGTCAGTGATGTAGCTGTATCTGAACAGCCTGGTTCGAGGCATAGCTCATTCTGGAGCATGTCTTCTACTGGGCTGTTGTCCAAGACTCACAACTTTTGTTGTATCTAGGACAATCAGCCATTTCTTGGTATCATGTAATGCAAATGGTTTGGCCGAATACTAGATATTGTCACAGTTTGGACCTCTGGATCTGGCCAAGTGCCACTCGCAGTTCTAGCTAAAGTTGCAGCAAACGCTTCAGCCTTGTCTTTTGCTTCATGGGCCAAGTAATCTTATGTTCTTAAATGTCCAGCCAGAGTATGCATTGTAGAAATAACAATCAGGGTCTGATGTGGACTTTTGAAACAGGGTTTTCAGCAAACAGAAAATCTTCACTCCACTGTGAATGATACAATCCTTGAAAGGCTACAATAAAATAGAAACAGGAACCAACTTCACAACTTCAATGCCAGCAAAACTAAAGAGCAGGTCATTGACTTCAGGAAGCAAAGTACTGTGCACACCCCTGTCAGCATCAACGGGGCCGAGGTGGAGATGGTTAACAGCTTCAAACTCCTAGGGGTGCACATCACCAAAAAATCTGTCTGATCCACCCACGTTGACGCTACCACCAAGAAAGCACAACAGCGCCTATATTTCCTCCGGAAACTAAGGAAATTCGGCATGTCCACATGAACTCTTACCAACCTTTACAGATGCGCCATAGAAAGCATCCTATCTGGCTGCATCACAGCCTGGTATGACAACTGATTGGCCCAAGACCGCAAGAAACTTCAGAGAGTCGTGAACACCGCCCAGTCCATCACACGAACCTGCCTCCCATCCATTGACTCCATCTACAACTCCCGCTGCCTGAGGAAAGCGGGCAGCATAATCAAAGACCCCTCCCACCCGGCTTACTCACTCTTCCAACTTCTTCCATCAGGCAAGAGATACAAAAGTCTGAGAACACGCACGAACAGATACAAAAACAACTTCTTCCCCGCTTTCACCAGGCTCCTAAACGACCCTCTTATGGACTGAACTGATTAACACTACACTCCTGTATGCTTCACCCGATGCCACTGTCTATGCATTTACATTGTGTACCTTGTGTTGTCCTAATATGTATTTCCTTTCTATTTTATCTTCATGTACTTAATGATTTTGGTGCACGTGACAATAAACAAATCCAATCCAATCCAAAAGGAAGATAATGTGAGACATTAGAATCATCAAAATTGCTACTTTTCTATTCATTCCGAGTAACAGTAGATGTTCTGGATTTAAAGATCACATTTCTATTTTTTGACAGCTATGGAACTCAAGCACTCAGCACCTCCTAATTAAAAGAATAAAGTGCCCAGGGATGTTGTCAATCGTCAAACATCATCAACATTAAATTTCCTTTAAGGGTCTGAACCAAGACTGCAGACCTTTATAAACTGCCTTCGAGCAGAACTGTCAAGAGTAACAAACTCCCTGATTCTCCTTCACACCAAGGTCTGAGGTGCCGGCATCAAGGAATGCTTCCATATTTGTACTGTTGGGCGACAGGAGAGGATGCCAAATTACTCCTTTCTCTATTGCTTCCCTTGTGAAATTAAGTTTTGTTGACAATGGGCTCATGTTTTCTCCAAATTTTGTTATTTGCAATCTGTTTGTTGCTCTGTGCAATGCCTTTAAAATTGCTGTGTGGCCTCACAAACATGCATCTCATGGGGAACATTGATTGAGCGCAGTCTGTTCATACATGATAGATTCCAGATTGTTGAAGAGAGGAAACACTGACTGACATTCATAACAAGTGCTACCACTTACCAACCAGTGAATCTCCTTTTTAATAAAAATTTAATTTCACATTAAAGGAATAATTCAGACAAGTTATTATTTGTTAATCTAAATTTAATTACTCTCAATCCTGATCAAGTAAAATGCTTTGCTTATTTTAACAGTGTATGGTCTTGTGTTTAAAGTTCACTTCCCTAGAATATTCCTTTAAGTAAATGCCACAAAATGGATTAATGGCTCAGATCGGGAAATAATCAGTTCACCAGTACCCAACGACTGATTAAATTGTTCCACAGAGTGAAACCTCAATTATTCATCGTAACGTGGAGGACCATGCAGTCCACCACAGTTAGCCAAGTCTTCGTGACCAGATGATTGGAAGCCTAGCGGTGGCATGGGCTCCACGAAACATGATTAGAGGAATTCAAGGGGGAGATCGATCAGATACGCCCAGGGACTTAGGGACAGAGTATGCAAAGTCGGCCACCGAACAGTAAGGCTGGATATAGTAGCAGAGATGGAGGAAGACGGGCAATAGCAGAGATACCAGGATTACAGGCAGGTGACGGTGGAACATCATGGGTCGTGAATCAGGAGGACCACGGAACAGTTGGCATGCTGGGCCTAGTTCTCAAGGCAGTGGCTATCAAGACATGAGGCAAACTACTGACAGTTGTCCTGGCATGATTTCTCCATCCAGTCCTATCGCAAACATAATTGTGCAGGTCACCAACACAACACAATGCAAGGTGGCAATGCCTCAGGCGCCAAAAAGAATACATGGACCAGGAGATGCTTGTTTTAAACCATTCAAAGGGGGTGTTCCACAAAGATTCTGATGTGCAAATTGTTGCAGCTGTTGGTCTCTTTGTTTTGAGATTTGTCTGTACTTGGTATTCAATGTGTACAACCAACTACCTTTTCAAAAATGTTTTCCTGTTCAACATACACCATACTTGATTTTGTTTTTAGAAAATGGTTTTGAGACTAACGGACTTTCTAACATTTATTCCTTTACCACCACAGCTGTTGAAAATGGAGCAAAATAAACCATTAATAAGTCTAAAAAAAATTATTCACTGTAATGGAGATGTCTTAGCTATGGCTCAATATTCATTCCTCAATTAAAATCAAAGCAGATTATTAGGCCATTATCACAAGGCTGTTTGTGGCACTCCACTGTGTTGGTTGCCACATTTTCTACATTACAAAAGCTACTAAAATTGAAACAGTTCATTGGATGTCCCAAATAGCCAGAGGTGATGAAAGGTGCTATTCAAATGGAAATCTTCGGGTTTTTTGTCTTTCACCTCAAGGATAAAAGAAAAATATCATCTGTTCAAGAATGTCCAGCTTAGAATCATAGAATGATTCAGTGCAGAGAAAGACCATTCAGCCCATCCTGCCTATGCTGGTAATAATAATAATCTTTATTGTCACAAGTAGGCTTACATTAACACTGCAATGAAGTTACTGTGAAAAGACCCCAGTTGCAACATTGCGGTGGCTGTTCGGGTGCACAGAGGGAGAATTGAGAATGTCAAAATTACCTAATAGCGCATCTTTCAGGACTTGTGGGAGGAAATTGGAGCACACGGAGAAAACCCACGTAGACACGGGAGAATGTGCAGACTCTGCACAGACAGCGACCCAAGCCAGGAATCAAACATGGGACCCTGGATTGGATTGGATTTGTTTATTGTCACATGTATTGAGGTATAGTGAAAAGTATTTTTATGCGAGCAGCTCCAACAGATCATTGAGTACATGATAAAAGATGTAAAAAGAGGATCTATTTGGGAGAGCTCGCAGAGAGTGGCCAAGCTGGAATCCGGCGCCATATCTCCACTCGTGTCAGTTCTGATGAGTGCAAGACAAAACACTTCAACAGTGTGTCTCTTTTTGCAGCAGTAAGATTAATTTATACTTACTGCGAATTGGCGCTGTGAAGCAACAGTGCTAACCCCTGTGCTACTGGGCCTTTACTATTCTGAACTACCAAGTTATCTGCATCCCATTTCCTCAGTGATACTAACCTCCACTGGGACTGCCAAAAATCAGCTGGCGTTGCACAGTCCCCTGCAAACAACTCCAACCCCCTGACCAATCACAGACTGAACTTCTATACCTCCAAGTCCTCACAGTACTTTCCCGCCAGTTATTAGTCTCTGAAGGTGGATTCTTTCAAATCAACAGAGACTAGTTATTGAAAGATGCTTTAAGGATTAAAGAAAAACATAATCTGGGAGCTCATTCAGTTGCTGTCCCAAACTTAATACTGTCAACCTAAAATAGCTAGGTTGACTGAAAGCTAATCATAAGAAAAACAATCATGCTGCTAGTTAAGCTAGAATCTGAAGCCAAACAGCTCACTACATTGGAAAAGCATATTGCCTCTATTGGAACTTGTAAAGCACCATGGAGTTGTTTAGATTTCCCAATATGCTAAAAGCTGACCATAAAATTGAACATAAAGACTAAACCAAGAGAGATTGTGAAAGCTTGAGGGTTAGAGAGGCAGCTGGACTTGCCCTCAGACTGAGAAACTGTAGGAGTGTGGCTTTGATTGAAAAGAACAGACTAACAGTTAATTCCTCCCTTGCTTCCAAAACAAAATATACTTGTACTACATCAGTGAAATTAAAATATTGCAACGGTCAGGTGGGATATCTAAAACAGAACAAACTATATTCACTGTACATTCAAATATCATCCATATGTCCTTTCATATTGCTAACCTATAAACACAATTAACAATAAATTACTTCTATTCTACACAAATGCATCCAAAAAAGCAGTTTGAGGCTGGTTTAGCACAGTGGGCTAAATAGCTGGCTTGCAATGCAGAACCAGCAGCAGCGCGGGTTCAATTCCTGTGCCAGCCTCCCTGAACAGGCGCCGGAATGTGGCGACTAGGGGCTTTTCACAGTAACTTGAAGTCTACTTGTGACAATAAGCAATTATTATTAGTTATCTAAATGTCACTAAATGTAGACAATTCCATTCCATAATTGAGATACAAGTATCCCAATGATCTATGGTGCAACATCTCACAGCACAGCAATCCATGTTACTTTAAGAATACCCTGGAGAAAATTATCCAAGAAATGATTTCCCATTTTCCTAGTTATTCTTGTGACTGCAAGTGTGGCAACCTCAAACACAGCCATGCCATAAGGAGTTACTTGAGAGGCAAGGAACGTCCTCCAACGAGAGCAATCAGCACAATCCAGCCTGCCACTTAACCCAGAACAACTCACGTATAGGACAGGGAGCAAATTCGGAGGGAACCATTTTTGGTTGACGATGTTCCAGATGTACGCTTGTGAAAAAATTGTCAAATATTTGAAATAGAACAAAAATGGGCAATTTGGACAATGGTAAAATAGAAAACCAATTTTAACAGAAAGAGACAAGTCACACTGGAGCATTGCCAATCTCCCACACCCGTAATATCACACAGGAGGCATAAGTATAAAAACAGATAGTAAGAGATTTTATAAGTATAAAGTGAGCACTGGTTCTACAGAAATAATCTGGAGAATTGATAACGGGGAACAAAGGTTGAATGGGTATTTTGCATCAGTCTTCACTATAAACGGGGGAATAGAAGAAACTCAAGATTCTTACAGCCACCAGAGAAGTGGTACTGAGTGAATAGTTGGAGCTGTGGGCTGACAAGAGCCTGGGTCCTGATGGACTTCATCCTCGGATCTTAGAAGAATTTTCTAGCGAGGTGCATTGGTTTCAGTTTTCCTAAACTCCCTAGATTCGGGGAAGGTTCTGTTAGATTGGGAGATAGCAAATGTAACTCCATTACTCAAAAAGGGAGAGTGAGACAGACAGTAGGAAACAACAGGCCAGTTAGTTTAAGATCTGTCACAGGGAAAAAGTTAAAAGATATTATTAAAGAAGTTGGATCAGGGCACTTAGATAAGCTCAAGGTAATCAGGCAGAGTCAACATGGTTTTGTGAAAGGGAAATCATGGTTAGCCATTTTACTGGAGTTCTTTGAAGTAACATGTGCTGTGGATAAAGGGGAACCTGTGAATGTACTGTACTTAGATTTTCAGAAGGGCATTTGATAAAGTGCCACATCAAAGGTTACTGTGTAAAATAAATGCTCATATTATAAGGGGTAACATACTGGCATGAATAGATCTGCTGGCTAACAGAAAGCAGAGAGTGGACATGAATGGATCTTTCATTCTGGTCGCAAAATGAAATGAGTGGTGTGCCACAGGGATCAGTGCTGGGACTGTTTACAATTTATATCAATGACTGGGATGAAGGGATTGTAGGAATGATTGCCAAATTTGATGACAAAAATAGAAAAGTAAAGTTATGAAGAGAACATAAGAAGGCTACAGAGGGACATAGGTAGGTTAAGTGAGTGGCCAAAGATCTGGTGAATGGAGTGTGATGAGTGAAAATGTCCATTTTGGAAGAATAGAAAACACAATGCCTAAACGGTGGGAGATTGCACAGCTCGGAGGTGCAGAGGGATTTGGGTTCCTCATGCATGAATTGCAAAAGGCTAGCATGAAGCTATAGCAAGTAATTGGAAAAGCTAATAGAATGTTATCATTTATGGTGAGGGAAATTAAATACAAAAGTAGGGACGTTATGCTTCAGTTGAACAGGGCACTAGTGAGACCACAGCTGGAGTACTGTGCATAATATAGGTCACCTTATTTAAGGAGGTATAAATGCGTTGGAAGCACTTCAGAGAAGGTTTACCAGATTAACAACCAGATTGAGCAGGTGTCTTATGAGGAAAGGATGGACAGGCTATGCCTGTATCCACTACAGTTTAGAACAGTAAAAGACAACTTAACCAAAACCTTTTAAGATCCTGAGGGGTCCTGCCTGACCAAATGGCTGTGGGGAGGATGTCTCCTCTTGTAGGAGAATCTAGCACTAGGGGGGTCACTGTTTAAAAGTATGGGGTTGCTGATATAAAGAGAGATGAGAATTTTGTTCTCCGAGGGTCGTGAGTCTTTGGGACTCTCTTCCTGAAAAGATAGCGGAAGCACAGTATTTGAATATGTTTAAGGCAGAGCTGGGTAGATTCTTGATTATCAAGGGGGTGAAAGGAAATTGAGGTTACAATCAGGTCAGCCATGATCTCACCGAGTGCCAGGGCAGGCTCGAGGTGCCAAGTGATAAATTCCTGCTCCCATTTCTTTTGTTAGCTGAACGTTTTCAGCCATTGACTCAAATGGGGCTGGGGTGTTTGGGGAAGAAAAACAAAATAACCGTGGCTAGAATTAAACATCGATGCCAATACCAACACCCTAACATTTAGGTTATAGGTCTACTTACCCATCACTTGTACGCATTCATAAAGTACAAGTTCACTTTCTGAAAGATGTTGGGAGGCATAACTCTAAACAGTCTGTGTAAATAGTTGATGGAAAATTAACATTTTGCTTTTACCTTTTTTCGTGGGTGCATCCTGGACCGAGAGTGTAATGAGCTTTTGATTGGCTGGCAAAATCGGCCGTTCAGCCTCTGCTTGCTTTCGCTTCATCTCCCGATTAAACTGACGCCGTTCAGCCCAGGTCCGGAATTTCTTCACAGTGACTTGTTCAAAATCAAAGCGTTTTTCCAGGTATTTTTTAAATTCCTCAATAGCTAGAAACGTTGCAGATTTTAAAAATTGTATAAATAATAAAATGGGAAATGAACAGGAGAAATCTGCATTCAATGTGCTTTTCTAGACCCAACAGTCCCAGGGAACAAATGTGGAGAGTTGGATAAAATATAATTGTGCAGGGATATAAAGTTCCTCAAGATCTATTTTGTGCTACTTAATCAAAGGCTATCTGTGATAGTAAATCAGAATTACAACTATCTTTAGGTGATAAAATGAGTATCTGGGTGATAAACACAAGATTTGTAGCAGGCTTCAGACTGCTCGGACAAGAAATAATAATGTAACTTGTCAAAAGACAGGTGTCGTGTTTAAATATGGCTCTTTAGAAAATACCAGTGTTTTGTTTTTATATTCTGATCAGACAGCTAACTCAATCAAGTCAGGTAGCACAATGGCCATCAGTAGTCCCAAAATAACTCACTTTGTGTGGTGACTTACATGGATCTGGTAACCAATTTCAGAACACACCACAGCACCAACAATTATAGTCATGTCAAGTGCAAAGGACCGCCTTCTAATTTTTTTGCATAATATAATTTGCAGGACAATTCAAAAACTTAAACCAAGATATTTTGAATTTCGGCTCTGCCATCACGGGGCAGCGCAGCGTGGACTTGATACTTGCCAAGAGAAAGGCAGTATGCAACAAACCATTCAAATGGCTAGATGCACCTAAAGCCCAAGTGGCCATGGGGGAGGCCTGGCAGCAGGTCCTCTTTGTTACGGAGAACTTAAGTGAGAGAAAAAAAATCAGAAACCACAGTACACATGCAACCCTCCATACCATGGCAGGGACGCATTAAATTCCTAATCCAAATAACATTTATCATTCTGTTTTAGATGAGATCAAGAATCATCTTACCAACAGATTCTTCTTTGCACACTTCTACTTTAGCCTTCACCTGTCCAAGGGCTCCTGCTGCAATGATTCCACCCAAGGATTCTCTTTCATCTAAGGATTTAGAGTGTATTGTACCTGAGCTACTGAGAGGTACTGAATTAGTAACAGAGTTGTGATCAGTGGCAGTGTAGTCTAGTTTCTCATTTATCTCTATAGGCGTGTTCTCACAATTTTCTGGAGACAGTTCTCCATTCGTGGTCACTTTGGTTATTTCTCCATTACTAGCCAGCTTATTCTGCTCACTCTCTTCTTGGTCTCTCATTTTCATATAGTGTAGACAGGGAATGCTGCTCTGTGGAGGATCATGTTTCTGTACAGGACAAAAATAAAAATGAACTTTGAATCCATTTACGTGTAAGATTTCAAAGAGACACTTGGTAAAAAAACAACTGAACGTGCAGATCGAGGAAAGAATATTAGCATGGAAACTCCAAGGCAAGACCACGATGACAAGTACCAAAAAGGACACAGGGAGAAAGATGGTCCATTCTCACGTGCCTACTCCCATTGCATGTCTCCTGGCAATCAACATAGAGGAAGGCACCTGCAGATTGCACATTTTCCATGAAGGAACAGTAAAAGAATAAAACTCCCAAGTTCAAGTCACCCCGGCCATGTTTTTCTTGCACATCACATGGAAAATTCTAATAGAGCAGCGTAGAGAAGTTGCAACAAAAGAAGCATTTTTCACAGGCAAATTATGTGCGATGTGCAGATAATGAAAGAGAGAGCGGCATTAAACAACACAATCAACCTGGCTGAGGCCAAAACTGGGGTGGGGAATTGGAAGGAAAGAAAAAAATGCTCCATTAAGGAGTGTAGCTTGGAAAACTAAAATTGCAGGTAGCATAATCTACCTTGAAGTGTGAAATGAAACAATGCAGTTAATGATTTTTATGCCTTGCCAATTAGAAATAACCTCAATCCACTCTGCACACAAACTAAATCCACTGCTTTCAAAATTAATATATTACCTCTATAGCTTATTTATTCCAGAAATAAATTGGCAGTGTGAGTTGAGAAGAAATAAAGGAGACCAATGATAATAAATCATAGCGCCCACAGTTTACTCATGAAACTGAACACACTTCTACAATGGTTTTCTGGGAATCAGAATCCAAATAGGAAGTTCAAAAATAACTTGGATTCAATCCAAGACCTACGTAGCCTTAACTTAGCCAGAGGAGTTTCTGATGCAAATACACTCAGCATTCCTGAGTTACACAAGGGGAATAACATCAGCCATTAACTGCTATCCTGTTAAGGTGGCACGGTGGCACAGTGGCTAGCACTGCTGCCTCACAGCACCGAGGACCCGGAATCGATCCCGGCCCCGGATCACTGTCCGTGTGGAGTTTCCACATTCTCCCCGTATCTGCGTGGGTCTTACCCCCACAACCCAAAGATGTGTAGGGTTGGTGGATTGGCCACGCTAAATTGCCCCTTAATTGGAAAAAAAGAATTGGGTACTCTAAATTTTTTTTATTTTTTTTTTTAAACGGTTATCCAGTTAACCTCTCGTAAAAGTGCAAAGATGCAAAACAGCTCATCCAACACTCTCTAAGTCAGACCCAGTGGGGATATCCATGGACCGTGGCTGTGACGCATCAAGAATATCACTGGACTATCAACCCAGAGATGATGTTCTGCTGATATGAGTTCCACCACTGGTGGAATTTAAATTCAATTCATGAAATCTGGAATTGAAATTATTCTCACCATTGGTGACCACAAAACTATTAAAAACCCACCAGGTTCACTCACGTCCTCGAGGGTAGGAAATCTGCCAACCTTACCTGGTCTGGTCTCAGACCCACAGCACTGTGACTGACTCTTAACTACGCTCTGAAATGGCCCAGCAAGTCACTCAGTTCAAGGGCAATTAGAGATGAGCAACAAATGTTGGCCTTGCCATTGCCGCCCACATATCATGAAAGAATAAAGAAAAAGAAAATCATGAATTAAGACCCCAAATCACCATCCAACGACAACAAACATGGCCTAATTAGTATGCCCAAGTCCCAAGAATGAATTTAGAAACAAGTCACTGCCTTCAGCAGAAATGATGTGGAGATGCCGGCATTGGACTGGGGTGAGCACAGTAAGATATCTTACAACACCAGGTTAAAGTCCAACAGGTTTGTTTCGAATCACTAGCTTTCGGAGCACTGCTCCTTTCTCAGATTCTGAGGAAGGAGCTGCACTCCGAAAGCTAGTGATTTGAAACAAACCTGTTGGACTTTAACCTGGTGTTGTAAGACTTCTTACAGTGTTCAGCAGAAATGGATCATGTAAATATTTTCAAGATGTAATATTTAATGTATTTCCTACCCTGATGCTTCCAGTTCCTAAGAAATAAGGTCGCGACCAAGTAACTACCCTGGTTTCCCTGTGCAGGTAAACTGGAATACCAGAATTATGGAATGTCATGATCCAGCCGTCAGGAAGGGGCTCACTTGGTGGACGGCCACGATCTATAAAGAATAAAACAAACTTAATACCAGACGAAGCTCAAGGCATCTTAATTCAAGTCGCAATACCAAAACAGAATCAGGGATGAAAATATTGTAGAACTAATGGGCAACCATGAAAACAGTGACACAAACAAAACCCACAACCAGGCTTGCGGGACACAACAAAGCAAATTCAAAATACTCAACCAGAGAACAAAATTGTACAGCTTCTGCAAACTGTACAGAGAATGAATAGAACACCAGTAGAACAAAACAGCAGCTAGACAAGTATAATCAGGATGGATGCTGAACACTGAAAAAAGTTAAAACATTTATCTTCTCAAATCTATCCGAATGACACAACAAGATGAGATGAGAAAACGCATCGTAGAGTTAAAGTAAAATTAAGATTTTTTATTTTTATTTTTTAAACCCATTAGCAGAGACCTGGGACCATGTAACCTACTCAACTTTAGGCCAGAAAACAGCGTAGCCAACAGAAAGATTAGAAGACAAATGACTAACAGACCTCAAGTTTAGTTCAGGCCAACCTTTTCCCAGTTCTGGTGAACGATCACCATAACCAAAGCGGAAGTTCATGGAATTGAGAACAAGTTATTGCCCTGATTAGGAGACTGGCTGAGCGGCAGGAGATAGAGAGTAGGGATAATGGGCAAGAAGGCTAATTCGCAGGATTGCGGCATCCCACAAGGATCTGCCAATTAGGCCTCAACTGTGTATTGTATTTATTAACAATGTATGATGGGAGAGAGAGCCACATATCCAAGCTATCAATGACACAAAATTAAGGCAGCATTTTAAGTAGTATAGATGAAAACATGAAATAACAGAGATACTAATAGATTCAGTGAATGGGTAAAACTGTGGAACTGGATTTCAATATGGGCAAGTGTGAGGTAATCTACTTTGGGCTTAAAAAGGATACTTTCTAAATGATGAAAGGTCAGAAGCAGCCAGAGACCAAAGAGACTTGGGTCAGATATAAAAGGTATGGGTAACGTGGACGTGGAGCAGGTGCTTCCTTTTGTGGGGCATTCTAAAACCAGAGGTCATACTCTTAGAATAAAAGGTAGCAAATTTAAAACAGATTTGAGGAGAAACTACTTCTCCCAAAGGACTGTGAATCTGTGGAATTCGCTACCCCAGAGTGCGGTGGGTGTTGGGACGGTGAGTAAATTTGAGGAGTTCAATAGATTTTTAATTGGTAATGGGTTGAAGGGTTATGGAAAAGGGGCAGGACGGTGGAGTTGAGGCCAGGATGGGATCAGCCATGGTCACATTGAGGGTGTTAGGCTCAGGAGGCTGAATTGCCGACTCCCGCTCCTAGGTCATGTGTTCCAGGGAGGAGATGCTCTGGCTGATTTCGCAATCCAGCTCCTGGTCTGTAGCATTGTAGGTAGCAGATGAGGAACATATCAGCCATGATAGAATAGCGGAGCAGACCCAATGGGCCGAATGGCCTAATTCTGCTCCTATATCTTATGAACTTACTAAAATGTCACACCTTGTGTACTGCTCTCAGTTCTGGGCACTACAAACATTGATTCTAGGTAAATTATTAATTTTAAATCAGGGATTGATTAACTAAAGACAGGTGTACGAGTTAGGTCACAGATCAGCCATGATCTCACTGACTGACAAAACAGGCCATAAGGGCTAAATGGCCTTTTTCTGTCCCTTTAATATTAGCACAATCTCAATAACGTTCAGGAACAATTACATCATCAAAAACTAGGGTTTGTGTCAAAAAGATAATGGTCACACAAGGGTAGGAGCAAGGTAGAGTAGGAGCTTTTACCTATACCAAATCTTTGTATATCACACTCAAGCTTAACTACGAATGCAAAATTGGGTAATGAGTTGCCTTTTCTTAAGCAGTGCCAAGTCCCCGTTTTTAAAAAAACTTCAGCAAGAAAGGGAAGAAAACCAGGTTAGGTTGTGTAATGCACTTACTTTTTAACACAGTTTTAATTTTGGTCATCATTGGCTGCACACTAGTTTCTTCATCAGTCTGGTGGTCACTGTCACCAGTATTCTCCTCTTCTACCCGTTTCCTCTTTCTGGGAGGGGGTAGCACCGCTTCCAGGAGCGCATCAACATCATTATCAAAATCATCCTGTAAAATACAGCATTGAAGGCCATCCCACTATAATAGTATGAAGATTTCTAAATGGGTCATTTCAAAAGAAAAAAATGCTTTTTAAATTCTAGCTGCATTCATTAAAAAAATAAATTTAGAATACCCAATTCATTTTTTCCAATTAAGGGCAATTTAGCGTGGCCAATCCGCCTACCCTGCACACCTTTGGGTTGTGGGGGCGAAACCCACACAAACACGGGGGAGAATGTGCAAACTCCACACGGACAGTGACCCGGGGCCGGGATCGAACCTGGGTCCTCAGCGCCGTTGGCAGCAGCGCTAACCACTGCGCCACCGTGCCGCCCTCTAGCTGCGTTAACACAATAATTGTGAGATTTAAATATTTTTCATTCCATTAAACTAAAGCTGCAGGATTTTGCACTAAGTTTTGTAACAATGGCTACAAATACTGACCATTTACCATGCTCTCCAAAAACCTTTAACAACATGGGTACAAGGTGACTGAAATAAATATATACGTACATCTTGAGCCTGTCAATTAACTTCAGAGTGCATATTACTAAAACAAAAGTCTGCTGACATTCCTCTGTGGAGTAAAGTTACAGCTCACACACCAACAATGAATCGATCATTCCAGTATTCCCAATTTGTTTCTGGGCAATTTTAAAGCATTTAATACTACAAAAAGTTAAAAGAATGCTTCTGAAGCAATTAAAGGTGCTTGCTTCAAAAATATGTTTCATAAACTAATAAACATACCTGGAGAACCTGGTGAGCCCACAGACAAGCTTGTATTTTATCACCGGAGTTTATGACTACAAAACATTATGTGGGATGCCATCATTTAAATTTAAAGTCGGTCATGATAATAAATTACTTGGAAGCACTGAAAATAGGTTCTTGTGTATATAAATAATATATATTTTACGATCTTGCAGCTATTTATAAAGTGGGTAGGTTATTTCAAATTGAAACACATACAATACACTAAAAGATGCAAAAGATACTTGTTGCACACTTCCGTTGTCAGAGTTTAAACTTCCAGCCCAGGCTCGATGCCATCACTGTATTGAGCTTTATCTAATGCTCTGGTCAGTCTTCAGAGTTGGTTCATCCATACACACCTACAGATGGGTGGACACAACTCTGACTAACCAATTCATAGACAAGGAACTGGCATCAGAACTACGCAGCAGTTTGCATTTCTGTTCATCCATTCTACTGACTGAAAGACCACAGTTGCAGGAAAAGAAGCGAAGTTGGAACGGAAGGATACTTTCGCATTTAAAAAAATTAAAACAATCTGCATATTCACCAATAATGGAAATGTTTTCCCCTCACTAACTGTATGTAAATATAAATACAGCTCACTGTCTTGTGGACTGAAATAAATTGCACTTTTGACTCAAACTCTGCCAGCTTGAAAAATTGTCGGTGGACAGGGTATCCTGGCCTGAAAGGGCTGGAAAAAAACACAGGGTTCAAAATACTATACATATTACCTGATGCATGTAAATAGAGTGAACAATTAGAAATCTGATCCGAAATGGCCTGCAAATGTCAACATTTTGACGGCATGCTCTTTTGCAATTTAATAACAGGCCAATCTTTAATAAGAAAGGTTACATGCACCAGGTAGGTGAAAGGGACAAAAAGGAAAAGGTAGACAAGGCATTTATATAACACAAGGATAACTCCACGTGCAGTCACGTGTGCACGTGAGTATTTTGAACCCTGCTCACATACCTCAAATGAATAACTCAGAGCTTCTTCATCGACGTGATCCTGTTGAATGATCATTTCAGATTTGAAACCTGTTCCCTCAATATCATCTGTTTCAAAGTTTTCTGTAAAGTCTTCTAATTCATCGAGTACTGCAAATTCCACTTTTTTCTCTTGATTGTCTTCAACTTCTTGCTTATCCGTACCTTTACTGCAGACGCCCCCTGACCCCACTACCCTATCACTGTCAAAAGGAGTGCCATGCAAATCTCCATTCACACTATTGACAAATTCAATATTTTTCTCACCAGATTCAACACCAGTATAAACTACCTGCCTGTCCTTGCTTTTACTATTATCTGTAAAGACAACTCGAATTTTTACATCCTTGAGCAACTTAATATCAGGGGCAAACTTAGGAACAGCTGGTGCGTGACGCGCTGTTCTTGGACTCAGTGGACAGCTTCCCGATACTGTTGTGAATTGATTGTTAAAGACAGTGGATTCCATTGTAACAAGCTGGTCTTGGCTGCACGCATTACAGTCCCCAGCGGGAGTGTCTGAAAGTCCATCACCACCAGAGCCAACGTCCATAACTTCTGCGTCACTGGACATTTGCAGGGGAGGTGGTGGAGGCGGCGGCGTGCTTGGAGGAAGAGGTGGGGGACACGGCTGATTCTCCACATTCTGTGGCTCTTTGGGCATAGGTGGTATACTTCCAAACGTTTCCATCTTTCAAATCCTAATATCAATTCTAAGCTATAAAGAGTCTTGAACAAATTATATCTTAATCAAATACCCAATTAAGTAATTAAACATAAGCCAGTCCAAGTAAATTATCTGAAAGTTATGGTACTAATCAAATTTTACAGATGATTCAGTTAAGCTGACTACATTGTTCTTTTCATTAAAGTAGACAGCTTTCAGAATCACTGTCTCAATTATTGGAAATCACAATGTATTCAGCTTAATCAACGCCTGCGATTAGTCAAGAGTTCATCATCTTGAGTCCTTGACACCATCTTCTACTGATCACCACCTGCAGAGACACAATAAAATGCAAATAATCATTTTCACCAAAAGGTTATCAACTGTCAGTGAAAATCTAGCTGTCAGAACTACGCTAACCAGTACACTCTTAAATTCCCATCTGTTCTCTGTTCAAGATCTACTCCAGAGACTTGAGCACATCATTGCATTGGCATGTGTGCGCAACCTTGTTGTGCGGACATGGCGGACTGCCACATATGTCTACATTAGGAAATTTCACTGGCTATACTTCACTGGCTATTTTGTTAGTTCATCCTTTCTTTGGTACAGTATTGAAACAAATTAGTTAACACCTCCACTGATGCAGTGGAGATAAAAGTCCAAACTAATGCAGTAAGGAATTTGTACAGAAGTATCCTGCAAATGTAATTTCAGTGTTGAAGCTTTTAAAGAACTGGAAAAAGTATTTGAAAATTGGTGTTCATGTTTGTATTTCTAAAGACTACTCAAGTTGTACAATTTAATTCTCTAGTTTTATTCGAAGCCCTGGTGAGATCACAAACAATTTTAAAAGCAGTATTCCTCTACACATTAAATCTGCCGAGTATTTCAGAGTATTAAATCACCCAAATCTACAACTTTTCTAAGTCTTTTTAAAATTATTCACCAAACAGTAGACAACTAGCCCAGTTGATTAAATAACCCATATATTATAGTAATGCAAAATTAATGTTAGCATAATGTGTGGTATTACTAAACTTACAGAAATGAGGACACAGAAAATTTGTCATGTCAAGGTGCACATTAACCACATCTTTCTGATATCAAACAGGAGAAATTTGTAGTTATACAGCACTTCACACTAAACTCCTCCCAAGGTGTTTCACACAATTACTTCCAAATGCAGTCACTACTGTTGTGTTAACAAACTTGAATTATCACATTCTTATTAATAGCCGTTGGTAGTACAGAGCTCGAGTATTGCTGACAAAAAAAGCAAACTTTTTCATCATGCATTCATCAGGACCCTTCACAAGAATACCAGTACCAGGGAAACAGCAATTTATACTGTTTGAAAAGACAAATCTGCTGGGAGGTTCTCGAACACTGGTCAATCTAGGCATTGGGATTCATGCAGTCCCACATGCTACATGATTGGATCAGCACCTTGTAAATAGGGCCCAAGCCATTTGCTCATCATACAAGCTTGAAGCTGAAGTAGGACGCATCACAGGCATCCTGCAGTACACACCCTGCAGGGTACTGGCTACCTAATCAGATAACTTTGCACTGATTATCACAGAAATCCATGAAATGACCTGAGGCCATCACTTTGGGCCCTTAAAAGTGCCCAGTCTACCTCAGGTTACCCTGGAAGAGCAAGGTATCTCAAACGTTTGAGCAACAGTTCGTGAAGCTTGTTGTTTCACACTGTTACTATCCAGCAGTAACACGAGTGGTATTCACCACTGACAGAATGTTGCCATCATGCCAAAAAGACATTCTGCCTGTGGCACAAATTAGTAATGTGTTGAATTCATTTCAGTGCCAGTGTGACGATTGGTATGTCGGCCATACATTCCAAAGAATAAATGAATAAACAACAAATTAATAAACAACTGGAATTGAAAGCTACTCTCGGTAATGGTAACCATGCCAGCTATCATCAATTGTTGAAAAACCTATCTGGTTCACAAAGTCCTTTAGGGAAGGAAATCTGTCGTCCTCACCTGGACCGGCCTACATGTGACTCCAGATCCACAGCAATGTGGTTGACTCTTAACTGCCCTCTGAAATGGCCCAGCAAGCCCCTTAATTCAAAGGTGATTAGGGATGGGCAACAAAGGTTGGCCTTGTCAGTGATGTCTGCATCGCATTAAATAATTTAAAAAGCTTGCCCCAGCTGCTGATCGCAATGGACAAGGTATAGACTGTACCAAACCAGCTCGCGCTCACAAAACTCAAATCAGTGTCCAACATTACACAGATACACAGAAGATGAAGCGGCCTTCTGGCCCTTCGAGCCAGCTCTGCCATTTATCACGATCATGGATATTGCGACCTTTAAGACTTATCTGGATAGTTACATGAACAAAGGGGTAGAGAAGGATGCAGGCAGTTGGTCTAGATAGGACATGTGATCGGCGCAGGCTTGGAGGGCCGAAGGGCCTGTTCCTGAGCTGTATTGTTCTTTGTTCTTCATGGCTGATCATCCAACTCAATAGCCTAATCCTGTTTTCTCCCCATAACCTTTGATCCCATTCGCCCAAGTGCTATATCTAGCTGCCTTTGAATTATTCCATGTTTTTAAAAAAAATATGCTTATTCAAATTTTTCCAACAAAATCTTTATAACAAACAAACCCCCCCCCCCCAATAACAAAAAGAACACAAACATCACAATCAAAAATAATAAACTACTGATACATTGGGTTTCTCCCACAAATATTAACCCCCCTATATAACATTCAAAAGTACCCTTGGGGTACCCTTGGGGAACCCCCCCCCCCCCCCCCCCCTCCTGGGTTGCTGCTGCTGACCTCCTCCTAGCGCTCCGCGAGATAGTCTAGGAACGGTTGCCACCACCTGAAGAACCCCTGCACAGACCCTCTCAAGGCAAACTTTATCCTCTCCAACCTAATGAACCCTGTTCCACACTGGGGGGCTTCGCGTCCTTCCATAATAGCAAGATCCTCCGCCGGGCTACCAGGGATGCAAAGGCCAGGATACCGGCCTCTTTCGCCTCCTGCACTCCCGGCTCGTCCGTTACCCCAAATAGTGCCAGCCCCCAACTCGGCTTGACCTGGACTTTGACCACCTTGGACATTGTCCTCACGAAACCCCTCCAAAACCCCTCCAGTGCCGGGCACAACCAGAACATGTGGACGTTATTTGCCGGGCTTCCCGAGAACCTCCCACATCTGTCCTCCACCCCAAAGAACCTACTCAACCTCGCCCCTGTCATATGCGCTCTGTGAGTAACCTTGAATTGTATTCGGCTGAGCCTGGCGCAAGAGGAAGAGGAGTTAACCCTACTCAGGGCATCAGCCCACAGACCCTCATCAATCTCCTCCCCAAGCTCCTCCTCCCACTTGCCCTTTAGCTCCTCTACCGAAACCTCATCCTCTACTTTCATCTCTTGATAGATCGCCGAAACCTTGCCTTCTGCGACCCATGCACCCGATATCACACTGTCCTGAAACCTCTGTGCCGGGAGCAACGGGAATTCCCTCACCTGCCGCCTCACAAACGTCCTCACTTGCATATACCTGAACGCATTTCCCGGGGGTAACCCAAACTTCTCCTCCAGCTCCCCTAGGCTCGCAAAAGTCCCATCTATAAACAGGTCCCCCATTCTTCTGATCCCTGCCCGATGCCAGCTCCGAAACCCCCCATCCATCGTTCCCGGGACGAACCGATGGTTCTCCCAAATCGGGGACCAAACCGAGGCTCCCACCTCGCACCTATGCCGTCTCCACTGCCCCCAGATCTTCAACGTTGCCGCCACCACTGGACTCGTGGATTACCTTGTCGATGAGAGCGGCAGCGGTGCCATCACCAGCACCCTCACGCTCATGCCCCTGCAGGACGCCATCTCCAACCTTTTCCGCGACGCCCCCTCTCCCTCTATTACCCACTTACGGATCATCGCCACGTTGGCTGCCCAATAGTAGCCGCACAGATTCGGCAGCGCCAGCCGTCCCCCGTCCCTGCCACGCTCCAAAAACACCCTCTTTACCCTTGGGGTCTTATTTGCCCACACGAAACCCATGATGCTCCTACCTACCTGTTTAAAAAAGGCCTTGGTAATAGAACATAGAACATAGAAAATACAGCACAGAACAGGCCCTTCGGCCCACGATGTTGTGCCGAACCTTTGTCCTAGATTAATCATAGATTATCATTGAATCTACAGTGCAGAAGGAGGCCATTCGGCCCCACTGAGTCTGCACCAGCTCTTGGAAAGAGCACCCTACCCAAACTCAACACCTCCACCCAACACCAAGGGCAATTTGGACATTAAGGGCAATTTATCATTGGCCAATTCACCTAACCCGCACATCTTTGGACTGTGGGAGGAAACCGGAGCACCCGGAGGAAACCCACGCAGACACGGGGAGGACGTGCAGACTCCGCACAGACAATGACCCAAGCCGGAATCGAACCTGGGACCATGGATCTGTGAAGCAATTGTGCTATCCACAATGCTACCGTGCTGCCCTTAAGAACAAATAAATCTACACTATATCATTTTACCGTAATCCATGTACCTATCCAACAGCTGCTTGAAGGTCACTAATGTTTCCGACTCAACTACTTCCACAGGCAGTGCATTCCATGCCCCCACTACTCTCTGGGTAAAGAACCTACCTCTGATATCCCTCCTATATCTTCCACCTTTCACCTTAAATTTATGTCCCCTTGTAATGGTGTGTTCCACCTGGGGAAAAAGTCTCTGACTGTCTACTCTATCTATTCCCCTGATCATCTTATAAACCTCTATCAAGTCGCCCCTCATCCTTCTCCGCTCTAATGAGAAAAGGCCTAGCACCCTCAACCTTTCCTCGTAAGACCTACTCTCCATTCCAGGCAACATCCTGGTAAATCTTCTTTGCACCTTTTCCAGAGCTTCCACATCCTTCCTAAAATGAGGCGACCAGAACTGTACACAGTACTCCAAATGTGGCCTTACCAAAGTTTTGTACAGCTGCATCATCACCTCATGGCTCTTAAATTCAATCCCTCTGTTAATGAACGCGAGCACACCATAGGCCTTCTTAACAGCTCTATCCACTTGAGTGGCAACTTTCAAAGATGTATGAACATAGACCCCAAGGTCTCTCTGCTCCTCCACAATGCCAAGAACTCTACCGTTAACCCTGTATTCCGCATTCATATTTGTCCTTCCAAAATGGACAACCTCACACTTTTCAGGGTTAAACTCCATCTGCCACTTCTCAGCCCAGCTCTGCATCCTATCTATGTCTCTTTGCAGCCGACAACAGCCCTCCTTACTATCCACAACTCCACCAATCTTCGTATCATCTGCAAATTTACTGACCCACCCTAATCATAATGGGAAGGCACTGGAACACAAAGAGAAACCTCGGGAGGACCACCATTTTAACCGACTGTACCCTGCCCACTAGTGAGAGTGGCACACATCCCATCTTTTGAAATCCTCCTCCATCTGCTCCACCAACTGAGTCAAATTGAGCTTGTGCTGGGCCCCCCAGCTCCCAGCCACCTGGATCACCAAGTACCGAAAGTTCCTTTCTGCCCTCTTCAATGGTAGGTCGTCTATCCCTCTTCCCTGGTCCCCTGGATGCACCACAAAGAGCTCACTTTTCCCGACACTGAGCTTATAGCCCAGAAGTCCCCAAACTCCCTTAGGATCCGCATGACCTCCACCATCCCCACTCGGGCTCTCTTAACCGGCCCATTCAGGCCCCTCACATTCCAAGTTATCAGCCGGATTGGGGGGCTTCTCACAACCCCCCCCCCCTCCCCACGCCGACTAGCCATCTCCTTTTCTAGGCCAGTCACGTGCCCGCGCCTCCCGCACCCTCCAGTCCCCCAGACAGCGGACCCCCGCCCCGACCACCTCTCCTATTTCCAGTTCCCCATTGGCCAATGCAGCAGCAACCCTATACCCCCCTCCCCGCTAGATCCATATCTAGCTCTTTTGCTCCCCCCATAACACTCCCGTAAGTCAACTGGCTCCTGCTGACCCCGGCCTCTCCTGCCTTCCCATCGACCCCCCCCCCCCAGTGTGGGAATCCCCCCTCCCCTTCAGTCAGTGTGCGCTCCTCCGATCCCCACCGCCGTCCTTCCCTAGCGTGGGAAAAAGCCCGCGCTTTCCTAAGCCGGCCCCGCCCCCTCTGGCGCAGCTCCTCTTGCGGCATTATCTCAATTCCCCCATCCCCGGGCCTCCCCTCCCTCCAACACCGGCGCCCACACTCTCCCACAGCCTCCCCATCAAATCCCTTCACCCATCCCCATCCAGCACCCAACCAAGGGAACATTCCCTACACGTGGTTAAAACCATATATACAGCAGGCACCCCCCCCCCCCCAACAACCACAGACCCTCAATTTGAGTCCAACTTTTCAGTCTGTATAAAGCTCCAAGCCTCCTCAGGCGTTTCAAAATAGTGGTGCCGATCTTGGAATGTGAGCCACAATCGCGCTGGCTGCAGCATACCGAACTTCACCCCCTTCCGATGGAGCACCGCCTTGGTCCGATTAAAGCCAGCTCTCTTCTTGGCCACCTCTGCACTCCAGTCCTGGTAGATTCCGATCTCCGTGTTCTCCCACCTGCTGCTCCGCTCTTTCTTGGCCCATCTCAAGACACACTCTCTATCCATAAAGCGGTGAAACCTCACCACGACAGCCCTTGGCAGCTTGTTGGCCTTGGGTCTCCTCACCAGGACCCGATGAGCCCCATCTAGCTCCAGGGGGCTCGGGAAGGCTCCCGCGCCCATCAGCAAATTGAGCATCGTGCTCACATATGCCCCGGTATCGGGCCCCTCACTCCTTCAGGAAGACCCAGAATCCAGATTCTTCCTCTTCGAACTATTCTCCAGTTCCTCAAATCTTTCCGCCCACCTCTTGTGCAGCGCCTCGTGTGCCTCCACCTTCACCGCCAGGCCCAAGATCTCATCCTCGTTCTTCGAGGCTTTTTGTCGCACCTCCCGGATCGCCGCCCCCTGGGCCCTCTGGGTCTCCACTAGTTTCTCAATCGCCGCCTTCATTGGCGCCAGCATTTCTGTCTTCAGCTCCACAAAGCAGCGTTTAAGAAACTCCTGCTGCTCCTGCCACCACTGCGCCCATGCTGCTTGGTCTCCACCCACCGCCATCTTGCTTTTTCTCCCTCTCACTTTTCGCTGCTCCAAGATCCCTTTTTTCACCGCTCCACTCCTGGTCCAATCCATACACTGTCGGGGGGACCTTGCTGTCACCTTCCCACACTGGAAGCCGTCGAACAAGTGCCGTTGGGGCCCCTCTAGAGAGCCCTAAAGTCCGTTCTCGGCGGGAGTTGTCGAACGTGCGACCTATTCAGGCATGGCCGCAACCGGAAGTCCCAATTATTCCATGTTCTAGCATCAGCTACTTCCTGTGGTGATGAATTCCACAGGCTCACCACTCTTTGGGTGAAGAAATGGGTGAAGAAATGTCTCCTCATCTCTGTCCGATCTGAACCCTCAGACTGTAACACCTGGTTCTGGACACGCCCACCATCGGGAACATCTTCACTGCATCTACCCTGTCTAGTCCTGTTAGAATTTTCTAAGTCTCTGAGATCCCCCTTCATTCATCTGAATTCCAGCGAGAACAATCCTAACATGATGTGATTCCACAATTGGACAATATTTGCTAAATAATTCTCAGTGCGAAGAATTATGCTGAAAACCAATTTAAGATAGTCAGTTCGACTCGCAGTGTGGTACATTTGCATGTACAGGAAGCTATATATATTAACACATAGGACTTTGTTCTTTGCAGATGGAAAGAAAACATGCACACATTGCACCCGCTTCAGCTAAACAAAGTAACCGACAGCCATTCGCTGATTCATTCCCCAAGACAACGCCTTGACCAAGAGCTCTTACGTGATTGCTTAGAGACAGTGGACTGGTCCATATTTAAGAACTCAGCGACCAACATCAATGAGTATGCCACCACCGTCACAGACTTCATCAGCAAATGTGTGGACGACTGCATACCAAAGAAAGCAGTACGTACGTTCCCCAACCAGAAACCATGGCTCAATTACGAGATTGACTCCCTACAGAAGGACAGATCTGAGGCGTTCAAGTCAGATGACCCTGACCAAACAAGAAATCCAGGTACGACCTCCGCAAAGCCATCCGGAATGCCAAGAGAGAATATCAAACCAAGCTAGAGTCACAGACAGACTCTCGGCAGTTGTGGCAAGGACTAAACAACATAACGGGCTACAAAGCGAAGCCGAACAGTATCTCTGGCAGCAGCGCACCCTCCCCGATGAACTCAATGCATTCTATGCTCGGTTCGAGCAGGTAACCAACAATCCGCTATTGAGTGTCCCAGCAGCCCATAACTCACCCATACCCACCATCACGGCTTCAGAGGCCAGATCGGCCTTCCTGAAAGTGAATCCTCGGAAGGTGACGGGCCCGGACGGGATCCCTGGTCGTGCACTCAGAGCCTGCGCGGACCAGCTGGCAGAGATATTCGTGGACATCTTTAACCTGTCCCTACTCCACTCTGAGGTCCCCACCTGCTTCAAGAAGACCACCATTATACCGGTGCCAAAGAAGAACCACACAACGGTGCCTCAATGACTACCGTCCGGTGGCCCTGACTTCAGTCGTAATGAAGTGCTTCGAGAGGTTGATCATTAAGTGCATCACCTCCATACTCCCAGAACACCTTGATCCACTGCAATTCGCATACCGTCGCAGCCGGTCCACAGCAGACGTCATTTCCCTGGTCCTACACTCATCCCGAGAGCATCTCGACAACAAGGACTCCTACATCAGACTCCTATTTATTGACTACAGCTCCATCTTCAACACCATAATCCCAGCCAAGCTTATATCAAAGCTCCAAAACCTAGGACTTGGCTCCCCACTCTGCAACTGGATCCTCGATTTTCTTGACCAACAGACCACAATCAGTAAGAATGAACAACAACGCCTCCTCCGCAATAGTCAATACCGGGGCCCCGCAAGGCTGCGTACTTAACCCCCTACTCTACTCCCTGCGTGGCAAAATTTGGTTCCAACTACATCTACAAGTTTGCTGACGATACGACCATAGTGGGCCAGATCTCGAATAACGACGAGTCAGAATACAGGAAGGAGATAGAGAACCTAGTGGAGTGGTGTAGCAACAACAATCTCTCCCTCAATGCCAGCAAAACTAAAGAGCTGGTCATTGACTTCAGGAAGCAAAGTACTGTACACACCCCTGTCAGCATCAACGGGGCCGAGGTGGAGATGGTTAGCAGTTTCAAATTCCTAGGGGTGCACATCTCCAAAAATCTGTCCTGGTCCACCCAGGTCGACGCTACCACCAAGAAAGCACAACAGCGCCTATACTTCCTCAGGAAACTAAGGAAATTCAGTCTGTCCACATTAACCCTTACCAACTTTTACAGATGCACCATAGAAAGCATCCTATCTGGCTGCATCACAGCCTGGTATGGCAACTGCTCGGCCCAGAGCCGCAAGAAACTTCAGAGAGTCGTGAACACCGCCCAGTCCATCACACAAATCTGCCTCCCATCCATTGACTCCATTTACACCTCCTGCTGCCTGGGGAAAGCGGGCAGCATAATCAAAGACCCCTCCCACCCGGCTTACTCACTCTTCTAACTTCTTCCATCGGACAGGAGATACAGAAGTCTAAGAACAGTCGAGGGGCCAGATGGCCTACTCCTGCTCCTAGTTCTTATGTTCTTATGTAACACGCATGAACAAACTCAAAAACAGATTATTCCCCGCTGTCACCAGACTCCTAAATGACCCTCTTATGGACTGACCTCATTAACACTACACCCTGTATGCTTCACCCGATGCCGGTGTTATGTAGTTACATTGTATACCTTGTGTTGCCCTATTATGTATTTTCTTTTATTCCCTTTTCTTCCCATGTACTTAATGATCTGCTCGCAGAAAAATACTTTTCACTGTACCTCGGTACACGTGACAATAAACAAATCCAATCCAAGTCAAGCTCCCTGGTTTCAATTTCAAATAATGCTTGGCTGTTATCTGTCAGTCACCATTAATTGACTCATTCTCCATGCATCACCTCCACCAGAGCCATCTGTCAATTAATCAACAATCACCTCTCAAGCAGTATAAATTGTGTTTTCATCTTATGCTGGTATTTTTCTGAAGTACCCTGATGAGTGTAAGACTTTTTTATACTTGCCCATTGCTTCAACATGTCTCTTTTCAGCAATACACATTCTTATGTTTTTGATTTGATGCACAATGAATATTGTGTACAGTTCTGGGCACCACACTATAGGAAGGATGTGGACACAGAAGAGAGAGGGCAGAAGAGGTTCACAAGAATGGTTCCAAGGATGAGAAACTTCAGTTATGAGGATAGATTAGAGAAGAGTTTTGATAAAGATGTTCAAAATCATGAGGGTGCTGGACAGAGTAGATAGGGGGGGAAACTGTTCGTGCTCGCCAAAGCATCAAGAACAAGATGGCAAAGATTTAAAGAGATTTGCAAAAGAAGCAAATGTGATGTGAGAAAACAAAAGTGTTCACACAATGAGTGGTTCAGCTCTTGCATCCACTGTCTGGAAGTGTGGTAGAGGCAGGTTCAACCAAGGCATTCAAGAGGGCATCTGATGACATTGTGAACAGAAACGATATGCAGAGGGATGGGGAAAAGGCAGGGAATGGCACTAAACATAATGCAGACACGATGGCCTCCTCCCATACCATAACAACGAGGTATCTGTGAACTACTACTGCATTAAAAATTTCAAGTCATCGAATTGCAGCCTGCAATTCTTATTACACACTTTTTTTAAATCAGTTCTAATAAATACATCCAGACATTGTTAAAAAAAATAATTCCAAATTAAGTAGCAATTTAGCGTGGCCAATACACCTACCCTGCACATCTTTGGGTTGTGGGGGTGAGACCCACGCAAACGGGAGAACGTGCAAACTCCACACAGACGGTGACCAGGGGCTGGGATCGAACCCGGATCCTTGGCGCCGTGAGGCAGCAGTGCCAACTGCTGCACCACCATGCCGACTCTCCAGACGTTGTTAAAAATGGAGAAAATAAAATGTCAACTTTTTTTAAAAGGCCATGATGTGGAGATGCCGGCGTTGGACTGGGGTGAGATCAGTAGGAGTCTTACAACACCATGTTGAAGTCCATCAGGTTTGTTTCAATGTCACTAGCTTTCGGAGCGCTGCTCCTTCCTCAGGTGAATTAAGAGGTATGTTCCAGAAACATATAAATACACAGATTCCTGCCTCTACCACACTTCCAGAAATCCTACCAACTGTTCTGGCTTGACACAATTCACACCTCTTTAACCTGGGGTTACCCCATCTCTGGATCTGTAAAGATTTAATCACCTACTAATGCTCGTATTCCAAGCATTGCCTGGCATCTTTGAATCTGCCTATATATGTGTTTCTGGAACAGACCTCTTCATTCACCTGAGGAAGGAGCAGCGCTCCAAAAGCTAGTGACATCGAAACAAACCTGTTGGACTTTAACCTGGTGTTCTAAGACTCTTACTTTAAAAAAAGGGCACAAGAGGTGCAGCTTTAACCCAGAAACTGTGTTCAAAAGTAATAGTACGAAGTCTTACAACACCAGGTTAAAGTCCAACAGGTTTGTTTCGATGTCACTAGCTTTCGGAGCGCTGCTCCTTCCTCAGGTGAATTCATACTGTGCTTCGTACTGTGCTCACCCCAGTCCAACGCCGGCATCGCCACTTCAAAAGTAATGACCAACAGGGGGAAATGTGTCCCCCCACAACCCAACCCCAAGTAATTGGGCTAATCACCTCCAGCCATAAATTCCAAAAGAGTTGCTGCTCATCTCTGTGCATCTCCCTGGGTGGCTCAATGGCAGGTGGAACATGATTCCAATCGATGGAGGCTACACAGCAACAGGCCTTTGGGTGAACGCTGTTCAGCTTCACCTAGCCACCATCAACCTGTCGCTGATTACAGCAATTATTCAAAAACCTGAACATACTGAAAATACAATAAGCTGTCTAATAAACTGCTGCCTAATTTAAAACAGAAAGTTAGGTGGTGGGAAAGAGGCTGAGAGCCCGAGGCCTGAGGCCTGGTCTCGGCTTCATCCAAAAACAAGATGCATTTAATTGGGGAGACTGCTCCTCCAGAGGGTAAACCACGTTATTTGCCATGCAATAAACAGAAGGTGTTTTTCACGGCCATGTTTGTCAATGAGCCAAGCCTACCTCTTATACATTGATAAACACCACAGAATCTCATCGCCCTCCTTTCACCCATCGACCCCGGGCACCAGCACTAGGCCCAGCCCATGCGCATGCGCCACGCTGATGACGAAGTTGATGGACGTCCCGCTCAGCCAGTCGTCGGCCGGCCCGCCCATCCCGGCGCCACCGCTCATGCGTCCTCAGGAGGATTGACGTCCCGCTCAGCCAGTCGCCGGCCGGCCGGCCCATCCCGGCGCCACCGCGCATGCGTCCTCAGGCTGATTGACGTCCCGCTCAGCCAGTCGCCGGCCGGCCGGGCCGCCCATCCCGGCGCCACCGCGCATGCGCTCACAGGATGATGGGCGTCCGGCTCAGCCATTCGCGCGCCGGCCTGGGGACTGCGGCTCGTCACGTCACAACTTGATTGGCACTGCTTTCAGCCAATCGGCCCGCCAGTGCTGAGCACCGCCCCCATTCCAGCTGAGTGTCAATCAAAGCTCTGGCGCCATCTCCTCCTCCAGAGCTCAGGATGATCGAACCCCAACAGGAAGGCCATTCAGCCCATCAAATCTGCACTGACCCAGGGCGACACGGTGACACAGTGGTTAACATTGCTGCCTCGCAGTACCAAGGTCCCAGGTTCAATCCCAGCCCCGGGTTACTGTCCGTGTGGAGTTTACACATTCTCCCCGTGTCTGCTTGGGTCTCACCCCCACAACCCAAAGATGTGCAGGGTAGGTGGATTGGCCACGCTAAATTATAATAATATAATAATCTTTATCGTGGAATTTAAAATACAGTTGGAGGATGACAAGTTAAATCAAACACTAGTGTTTTGTGCTTAAACAAAGGCGATTACAATGGGATGAGAGAAGAACTAGCTAAGGTAGACTGGGAGCAAAGACTTCACGGTGAAGCAGTTGAGGAACAGTGGAGAACCTTCCGAGCGATCTTTCACAGTGTTCAGGAAAGGTTCATACCGACAAAAAAGAAAGACGGTAGAAAGGGGAAAAATCGACCGTGGATATCTAAGGAGGTGAGGGAGAGTATCAAATTGAAGGAAAAAACATACAAAGTGGCAAAAATTAGTGGGAGACTAGAGGACTGGGAAGTCTTTAGGGGACAACAGAAAGCTACTAAAAAGGCTATAAAGAAGAGTAAGGTAGACTATGAAAGTAAACTGGCTCAGAACATAAAAGCAGATAGTAAAAGTTTCTACAAATATATAAGACAAAAAAGAGTGGCTAAGGTAAATATTGGTCCTTTGGAAGATGAGAAGGGAGATTTAATAATAGGAGGCGGGGAAATGGCTGAGGAGCTGAACAGGTTTTTTGGGTCAGTCTTCACAGTGGAGGACACAAATAGCATGCCAGTGACTGATGGAAATAAAGATATGATAGGTGAGGACCTTGAGATGATTGTAATCACTAAGGAGGCAGTATTGGGCAAGCTAATGGGGCTAAAGGTAGACAAATCTCCTGGCCCTGATGGGATGCATCCCAGAGTGTTAAAAGAGATGGCTAGGGAAATTGTAAACGCACCAGTGATAATTTATCAAAATTCACTAGATTCTGGGGTGGTCCCAGAGGATTGGAAAGTAGCAAACGTGACACCACTGTTTAAAAAAGGAGGTCGGCAGAAAGCGGGTAATTATAGGCCGGTAAGCTTAACTTTGGTTGTAGGGAAAATGCTGCAATCTATCATTAAGGAGGAAATAGCGGGGCACCTGGAGGGAAATTGTCCCATTGGGCAGACGCAGCATGGGTTCACAAAGGGTAGGTCGTGTCTGACTAATTTGGTAGAATTTTGTGAGGACGTTACCAGTGCAGTAGATAACGGGGAGCCAATGAATGTGGTATATCTGGATTTCCAGAAAGCTTTTGACAAGGTGCCACACAAAAGATTGCTGCATAAACTAAAGATGCATGGCATTGAGGGTAAAGTGGTAGCATGGGTAGAGGATTGGTCAACTAACAGAAAGCAGAGAGTGGGGATAAATGGGTGTTTCTCTGGTTGGCAACCTGTAACTAGTGGGGTCCCTCAAGGATCAGTGTTGGGCCCGCAGTTGTTCACAATTTACATAGACAATTTGGAGTTGGGGACCAAGTGCAATGTGTCAAAGTTTGTAGACGACACTAAGATGAGTGGTAAAGCAAAAAGTGCAGAGGATACCGGAAGTCTGCAGAAGGATTTGGACAGGTTAGGTGAATGGGCTAGGGTCTGGCAGATGGAATTCAATGTTGCCAAGTGTGAGGCTATCCATTTTGGGAGGAATAACAGCAGAATGGATTATTATTTAAACGGTAAGATGTTAAAACATGCTGCTGTGCAGAGGGACCTGGGTGTGCTGGTGCACGAGTCGCAAAAAGTTGGTGTGCAGGTGCAACAGGTGATTAAGAAGGCTAATCGAGTTTTGTCTTTCGTTGCTAGAGGGATGGAGTTCAAGACTAGGGAGGTTATGCTGCAATTGTATAAGGTGTTGGTGAGGCCGCATCTGGAGTATTGTGTTCAGTTTTGGTCTCCTTACCTGAGAAAGGACATATTGGCACTGGAGGGAGTGCAGAGGAGATTCACTAGGTTGATCCCAGAGTTGAGGGGATTAGATTATGACGAGAGGTTGAGTAGACTGGGACTGTACCCATTGGAGTTTAGAAGGATGCGGGGGGATCTTATTGAAACATATAAAATTATGAAGGGAATAGATAGGATAGATGCGGGCAGGTTGTTTCCACTGGTCGGGGAAGACGAACTAGGGGCATAGCCTCAAAATAAGGGGAGGTAGATTTAGGCCGGAGTGTAGGAGGAACTTCTTCACCCAAAGGGTTGTGAATCTCTGGAATTCCTTGCCCAGTGAAGCAGTTGAGGCTCCTTCTTTAAACGTTTTTAAGAAAAAGATAGATACCTTTCTAAAGAATAAAGGGATTCGGGGATATGGTGTACGGGCCGGAGAGTGGAGCTGAGTCCACAAAGATCAGCCATGATCTCATTAAATGGCGGAGCAGGCTCGAGGGGCCAGGTGGCCTACTCCTGTTCCTAGTTCTTATGTTCTTATGAAAAACTACCGGTCCATTTTCTGCTGTACCACACCTGTGGAGTGAGCCGTGTGCTCCCCATACCACAATCCATTAAAAGTTATGGGTCAGGTGATCTCCATGATACACTTTGGGATTCTCTAAACCCTGACCCATAACACAGAGCATTTGAATATGAAAAGGGAAACACAGGAGGCCCCAGTAAGTCTAAGGGATCCATTGTTCAACACATTTGCACCCTCTTCTAGAAGTTAAATCTGTTAAGCACAAACCCATGAGATTGTAAGGAAACATTGCATTCTTTAATCGTTTTCCGATTACGGGGACCAGCAAATATGCACACTGATCACTTTGTATTGTTCTGAATGATTCAGTGACGTCAATACCTGTTTGTGACTCCAAAGAACTTTAAATATATATGCATGTAATTCTGAGGACAGGCCGAGCTGGCTTTTGCGAGCTACAGGATAGTCGCTGAATCTATCTCTCCTGTGTGCACAGTTTTTCTGAATTAAACAAAGTTTTACCAACACCACACAGTCGAGAACAGACTTTGAGGTTTTTCTTCCCTCCAACAGTTGGCGTAGTCAGGGCAGGAGATCAACACAGGACGACCGGCGACTACGTGGCTCCAAATCGGGTGAGTGTCTTTTAATCTACCACCCATAGTTAGGGAGCGATTCCACGTTAGTCGTTGGCCGGCCGTAAGTTGCGATCTTAAAGAACAAAACGGAGGAAGAGTCTGACTGCGTGAGGTGAAGTAAAAATCGTTGGGGGAAACCGGGGTGTGGGATCGGGTAGTTAAGTTAAGGAAAACTTGCTAAGGAACTTGCTTTGGAGATTGAAGTGCCTGGTCAAAAGTAAAAACCCGTAGGACGAAATACCACGGGGGAAAGAGTGAGAAGGATATCACCTAGTGTGAGAAAGGAGTAGCCGCAGGAGTAACCACGAGAGGGTAGAGCCGCGGAGGAGGAACCCCGCAGGAGTGGTGTGTGTGTGTGTGAGAGTGAACGTCAGAGATGGCCGGATCAGATAAAACAGGCAGTAAGAGCAAGGTAGAGCAAGATAGATGGGGGCCCGAGGGATCGATTGTGCAGATGGTAGTAACCCACAATAGTAAATTAATTACAAAGATGAGGGAGAAAGGATACAACCCAGACGTACCCGCGGCTGAGCAGTAGGCCTGGTGAGCAGGCCAAACCAAAAATAAGAATGAGAAGGGGGTAATAATTGCAACTGCAATTTTAAGGAACATAGGGTGCAAAGAATTGCAGGAGGCAAATGTTATGGGCGAGGTGTTTTCACTACCCCAAAATGTATCATGGAGTTCAACCAACTTTAATGTATTGTTGCTTTTGAAGCACACGTCTTGTTCCCCAGGTGTGGTATTACAATTATGGACATGTGGTTTTTAACACAAAACAATGTTTATTCCATGAACTCAACTTAGCCTTTTAAATAAACATTGGATCACTTAACACCCCTTACTTCAAAGATAACCCCAAAAATAATACAACACTAAATAATCCCTCGAAATGTTCCTTCAAACCTCCAAAAGACTTCACCTTTAACAACAGACATGAGGTTACATTCAATATACTTATAGTCTTTGGATTTGCAGATATCAACAGACCAGCTGTGTTTTCTTCTTGCAGCTCACTGGAAACTCACAGACACACCCAGCTTTCTCCTCAAACTGGCTTTCTCCTTTCAAGCAGCTCTCAGCAAACCAGCCAGGCACTTTTCAGCTGCTCTCAGCAAAACACACAGACACTCCCAAGCTGCTCTCTCAAACTGAAACCAAAAGCAGAAGTGAGCTCAGCTCCCCCCCCCCCCCCCACCCTCTGACATCACTTCAGTAATATGATCAGCTTCATTTGTTAAAGGTACATTTCTTCAACATCCAATTCTTAAAGGCACTCTCGCATGACACAAGGGTAGCAGCTGTAAGGTGCGCACAGGAAGGGGACAGGAGAAAACCGCAGGGCAGATTTGTGGGAACTGTGACCCCGACCGCACCACGTGTCATGGAGGAGAGTGACTAGGGAGATGACTGGGACAGTGCTGAGGAGGGAATGCATGGGGATTATGCACCCCCCCCATCTTATGAGGAAAAGGAGGAAACGTTGCCTGTAGCCCCAGTGTGTGTAGTGAGTGTAGCACGATCAATCACTCACGAGACGGAAAGAGATGGTAGTGGGCCGTATGGTGGTAGGGGTTTACAGCCTCAGTACCTAGGATGCCGCTAACACGGCGGCTATGCTCCGATATCAAACTACCAGTGCTATTTACAATGCCATTTTTACTGGGCAACTGAATTATTTACAGAGGCATTTCTTGCTTTGTTATACGGATTCGATGAGTCGAATGGGTGCCCTGGTCGTCCTCGCCGATCGTCTCAGCCCCGGTGGTGATGCAGGCGCTGCCTCGGCCACCGTCGTCTCTGGGAGCGTAGTGACGCCTCTTCCTGCTCCACTACCCTTAGTCGCGACTGGGGTGAGGACCGATCCACCCGGGAAGGGGGTGGCTTTGGGGTGCGCCGGTGGGAGGGAGGCGGTGATTGGTGTTGGGGGTGTGTGTGGAGCTCCGGAGGGCGGCTGTGGGGTGCGCCGGTGGGGGGAGGGGGGGGTGTGGAGCTCCGGCAGGCGGCAGGTCCCGCAGGGAGACCGTGTCCTGTCGGCCGTCGGGGTACGCCTGGTAGGCGTATTGAGGGTTCGTGTGGAGGAGATGAACCCTCTCGACCAACGGGACCGATTTGTGCGTCCGCACATGTTTTCAGAGCAGGATGGGTCCCGGGGCTGCCAGCCAGGTCGGAAGTGACGTTCCGGAGGAGGATTTCCTAGGGAAGACCAGGGGGTCTATATGAATAGGATGGGAATAGAAGGATACGGACCCAGGAAGTGTAGAAGATTGTAGTTTAGTCGGGCAGTATGGTCGGCACGGGCTTGGAGGGCCGAAGGGCCTGTTCCTGTGCTGTACATTTCTTTGTTCTTTGTTGTTCTTTGTTCTTTGTTCTTTGGGTGTTCGTGAGGTGTTTGATTTGTTGTTGTACAAAGCAGCGACTGGATGGAGTGGGGGGCGTCCGGGAGGACTTCCTGCCAGCGGGAAACTGGGAGACTTCTGGACCGTAGGGCCAGCAGGACGGTCTTCCAGACCGTTCCGTTCTCCCTCTCTACCTGACCGTTCCCCCGGGGGTTGTAACTGGTCGTCCTGCTCGAGGCAATGCCTTTGCTGAACAGGAATTAACGCAGTTTGTCGCTCATGAAGGAGGATCCCCTATCGCTATGTATGTAGGCGGGGCAACCGAACAGTGTAAAGATGGTGCAGAGGGCTTTAATGACCGTGGCCGCGGTCATGTCGGGGCAGGGGATGGCGAAAGGGAACCGGGAGTACTCGTCAATCACGTTCAGGAAGTACGTGTTGCGGTCAGTGGAGGGGAAGGGGCCTTTGAAGTCCAGACTGAGACGCTCATAGGTTAGGGAAGCCTTTATCAGGAGCGCTTTATCTGGCCTGTAGAAGTGTGGCTTGCACTCTGCGCAGATTTGGCAGTTCCTGGTGGCTGTCCTGACCTCCTCGATGGAGTAGGGCAGGTTGCGGGTCTTTACGAAGTGATAGAACCGAGTGACCCCCGGGTGGCAGAGGTCCTCGTGGAGGGTTCGGAGACGGTCCATTTGTGCGTTGGCATATGTGCCACGGGATCGGGCATCGGAAGGCTCGTTCAGCTTTCCGGGACGATACAAGATCTCATAGTTATAGGTGGAGAGTTCGATCCTCCACCGCAAGGTCTTGTCGTTCTTGATCTTGCCCCAACTCAGCCCGGCAGACAAAGCCCGACCCCTAATCCAGTCCACAACCTTCCCCCTGTCGACGGAGGCCCGCCAGGCCTTCTGCCGCATCAAAGCAGACATTGCAAAGGCCACGATGCGCGCCATCGACAAGTCCCTCCCCTTCCAGGTCGAGAGCGATGCGTCCGACGTAGCTCTGGCCGCCACCCTCAACCAAGCAGGCAGACCCGTGGCCGTCTTCTCCCATACCCTCCATGCTTCAGAAATTCGCCATTCCTCGGTCGAAAAGGAGGCACAAGCCATAGTAGAAGCTGTGCGACATTGGAGGCATTACCTGGCCGGCAGGAGATTCACTCTCCTCACTGACCAACGGTCGGTGGCGTTCATGTTTGATAATGCACAGCGGGGCAAGATAAAGAACGACAAGATCTTGCGGTAGAGGTTAGAACTCTCCACCTACAACTACAAGATCGTGTACCGTCCTGGGAAGCTAAATGAACCTTCCGATGCCCTGTCCCGTGGCACGTGTGCCACCGCATAAGTGGACCGCCTCTGAGCCCTCCACGAGGACCTCTGCCACCCGGGGGTCACTCGCTTTTTCCACTTCATTAAGGCCCGCAACCTGCCCTACTCCATTGAGGAGGTCAGGACAGTCACCAGGGACTGCCAAATCTGCGCGGAGTGCAAACCGCACTTCTACCGGCCAGAGAGGGCGCACCTGATAGAGGCTTCCCGTCCCTTTGAACGCCTCAGTATGGACTTCAAAGGCCCTCTTCCCTCCACCGACCGCAACACGTATTTCCTGAACGTGATTGACGAGTATTCCCGGTTCCCATTCGCCATCCCCTGCCCCGACATGACCACAACCACTGTCATCAAGGCCCTCCAGGGTATCTTTACACTGTTCCGGTTCCCCCGCTTACATACACAGTGATAGGAGGTCCTCCTTTATGAGCGACAAACTGCTCCAATTCCTGCTCAGCAAGGGCATCGCCTCGAGCAGGACGACCAGTTACAACCCCCGGGGAAACGGGCAGGTAGAGAGGGAGAACGGAACGGTCTGGAAGACCGTTCTACTGGCCCTACGGTCCAGGACTCTCCCCGTCTCCCGCTGGCAGGAAGTCCTCCCGGAGGCCCTCCACGCTGCTCTGTACAACTGTACGACTACCAATCAGACACCCAGGAAGTCCTCCTCCGGGACCTCGCTCCCAACCTAGTTAGCGACACCCGGACCCATCCTGCTTCGGAAGCACGTGTGGGCGCACAAGTCGGACCCGTTGGTTGAGAGGGTCCACCTGCTGCACGCCAACCCCCAGTACGCCTACGTGGCGTTCCCTGACGGCCGGCAAGATACGGTCTCCCTACGAGACCTGGCACCCGCCGGAACCCCATGCGCACCCGAACCATTACCCCCCCTCCCCCCCCCCCCCCCCAACAGCACCTCACTGGAGGGTCGGTCCTCCCGCCGCTCCTACCTCGGCCATTCCACCCACCGACGCCCCCTACAGGCCCCCCCCTCTTGTGTCAACGATTTGCCCCACCAGCGCCATCTAGGGGTGACGAAGCTGCCATAGAGGACGAAGCCATGGTTTGACTATAGTCTATGACCATCCTCTGCTTCTCCCTGGTCTTTACAAGTACCACCTGAGCTCTCCAGGGACTATTGCTGGCCTGGATTATGCCTTCCCGCAGCAGCCGCTGGACTTCGGACCGGATAAATGCTCGGTCCTGGGCGCTGTACCGTCTGCTCCGAGTGGCGACGGGTTTGCAATCCGGGGTGAGGTTCGCAAACAGGGAAGGCGGGTCGACCTTGAGGGTCGCGAGGCCGCAGATAGTGAGTGGGGGTATAGGGCCGGCGAATTGGAACGTTAAACTCTGGAGGTTGCACTGAAAATCCAACCCCAGGAGTGTGGCAGCGCAGAGGTGGGGGAGGACGTAAAGCCAGTAGTTCTTGAACTCCCTCCCCTGCACCGTGAGGTTCGCGATGCAGAACCCTTTCATCTCTACGGAATGGGATCCTGCTGCAACGAAAACTTTTTGATTACTCGGGTGGATCGGAAGAGAACAGCGTCTTACCGTAACAGGGTGTATAAAACTCTCCATGCTCCCAGAGTCGATCAGGCAGGGCGTCTTGTACCCGTTGACGAGTACCGTCGTTGTTGCCGTTTGGAGCGTTCGGGGCCGTGACTGGTCCAGGGTCACCGAAGCCAGTCGTAGTTGCTGCATTGGGGGGTTTTCTTCAGGCCCCGTGAAGTCGTCCATTCCGGGGTCCTTGGGCGTCAGCCAAGATGGCGGCGTCCACGGGTCGCACACGGTCGGGGGTGGACAAGATGGCGCCGCCCATTGATTACAGTTGACAGGGGGAGCACAAAATGGCGGCGGCAATCCTTCCCGCATGGAGTCCGGGACCTGAGATGGCGGCACCCCTCCCTCCCGCATGGAGTCCGGGACCCAAGATGTGGCGCCCCTCCCTCCCGCATGGAGTCCGGGACCCAAAATGGCGGCGCCCGCTGGCTGAACATGGATTGTTGGGGGGGGGGGGTGCCGGGGGGTCGGCCGTGGCCGGGGTCAACGGTGCTCAAGGGGCAGCCGCGTGGTCGGGGGCGTATTGAGTCCCGGACCCAAAATGGCGGCGCCTGTTGGCCGCACATGGATCGTTGGGGGGGTTGAGTTTGGGGTTCTGGTTCTCCCCGGTAGATTGCGGCGACCCCCCGGGCCTGGCACACCGCTACAAAGTGCCCTTTTTTGCCACACCCTTTGCAGAGTGCTGAGCGGGCCGGGCAGCGCAGCCGGGGGTGTTTCGTTTGCCCGCAAAAGTAGCTCCCCCCCGGGTGGGCTGGCGCTCTGGCAGCACAGGCCTGCGGGGGAGTGGGGGTGCCGGGGGGTCGGTCGTGGCGGGGGTCCACGGTGCCCAAGGGGCAGCCGCGCAGTCGGGGGCGTAGGCACGTGCGTTCTGTGGTGCCACATCGAGCGAGGCAGCGAGGGCCCGTGCCTCCTTGAGGCCTAATGCGTCTCTCTCCAGCAATCGCTGGCGAATTTGGGATGGGAGCATACCTGCTACGAAGGCATCCCGAACTAGTAGTTCCGTATGTTCATTAGCCGAAAACGATGGGCAGTTGCAGTTTCTCCCCAGTATCAACAGCGCATTGTAGAATTCGTCCAGCGATTCTGCCGTCTCATCGCGAGCTGGTGGCGTGCGTAGACCTGGTTGACGGGCCGAACATAGATTCCCATCAGCATGGCAAGCACCGCCTGGAAATCCTCCGCGTCCCCTATGAGAGTGTAGCTTTCCTGGCTCACCCTGGAATGCAGGACTTGCATTTTCTGGTCTTCTGTAGTCACACAGGGGGCCGTTCGGAGGTATCCTTCGAAACACGCTAGCCAGTGTTTAAAAGTGGCTGCTGAGTTTGCCGCGTAGGGGCTGATTCGCAGACACTCCGGAGTGATTCGGAGCTCCATGTCCTTTAAGTCTGCGTAATAAATTGTAGCACGATCAATCACTCACGAGACGAGAAGAGATGGAGTCAATCGATGGCTTTATTACACAGACTTATTCCCCAGCAGCACAGTTACAGAATGCGGCTGCTGGGAGAACCCGGGCTCTTATACTCCGCCTTACTGGGTGGAGCCAGTAGGCGGCTGATCCAATCAGGACCCAGCATCTATCGACCAATAACCTCTCAGCATCACAGGGTACCGTAATACCCCAAATACATACCACCACAGTGAGGAAAACGGTGGAGGGGCAAACCACTGAGCAGCATATTCAAACGCCCTTCACAGCTGGGGAGAAACAAATGATCTTGAACAAACTGCCCTCTCTAAAACAACAGGATGATAATGGCCCTTTTTGGGATAAACTGGACGAATTACGGGAAGCTCATGGGTTAACGAATGATGATATCCATTTATTGTTAAAGGCAAAGATTCTCGCACCAGTCTGGGCAAGCATGCCGCAACCATAGAGGGATTATCGCACGTGGGTCACACAGAGGGGTGGGGGAAACAAAGACGCCAGCTTTGCAACCTTTAGAATGGCAGTGCGAACTGCCCGAGGGAACGGTAGCCCAAATTGGACATTGATCTCCTTACTTAAACAGGGACCAAAGGAAAGGGTCGAGGATTATGCAGAGAAGAAATTTGAGGCGTTTAAGCATCATTCAGGGACAGTAGCCCCCAGTAGAGATGACACAATCTTTTTAAAAATGTTAACGGATGGAATGGGTCCGTGTGGTCGTCACCACTGTTGTATATAGTACACATATGAGATGTAATACGGTAAGGTTCCTGTACTACAGGTACGGGGGTAGATCCCTGCTTGCTGGCTCCGCCCAGTAGGCGGAGTATAAATGTGTGTGCTCACCGAGCTGCAGCCATTTCAGCAGCAGCTGCAGGAGGCTACACATCTCTGTGTAATAAAGCCTCGATTACTCTCTACTCTCGCTCGTCGTAATTGATAGCGCAACAATTTATTACGCAGAGATGTGTTGCCTCCTACAGTTGCTGCCGGTGTTGGTGGGCCCCGGGCTGGTCGGCGGCGGTTGCGGGCGATCAGTGGCCTGATGAGGTGCCCGACGAGTAGGGGTCCTGCTCTCGTCTTGTCATAACTGATAGTGCATCAGTCCGCACCTAACTTGGATTGTAGGGAACGACTTTAATCAGGTCTTCGCATGGGCTATGAAGGCAGAGGCTAACATAGGAGAGGGGTCCAAGGTTAGTTCCGTCAGACAATTAGAAGGAGGAAGGCAGTGCTACACGTGCTGGAAAGAAGGGCATTTTGCAAGGGAGTGTAAAAGCAAGAAAGAACACAAACAGGGACTCCTGAGGTGTCTGAACTGCAGGAGACCAGGATACGAGCAGGAAAATTGTTGGGCAAAGTGAGGGGGCAAGTGTAGCTACCTGGGTTGGCCCCTTCCCGACTTTAAAATGGAGATCCGCTAAGAATGCAGGGAAATTCAGTCAAACGCAGGACAAACAGCAGGTGCAGAGGTTCCTGTATATAAGAACTTGCAGGAACCCAGACAGCACTGAAACTAACAACCATCTACATATTGATGAGCGATCCCCAGGAACAATTGGAAACAGTTAAGATAAACAAGGCCAAGCCAGACTCCTCGGCGCCAGCAGGAGCCAAGACAAAGGAAGGCCAACGGACACTTAGGTTCGCCCAGTGATCAGGGACCAACTCCAGTATTGGAGAAATCGATCCAAGTGATCAGAACTTAGTCCAATCACTTGGAACCAGGTACGGGGTCCGCCCCGAATGGTGCGAAGCCCCTGGGGACTATAAAATAGAGTCCCCAAGTTCAATTCGTCCTTCTTGGCAGGGTCTCTCAGCAGCTCGAAACAACCCTCGAACGTGACCCGCCTAGTAGCTGCACCAACCAAGTAAGTCTCCAGTCAACGCACGCTACGAGATAGACGCTCCTAGCTACCAGTGTATACCAGCTTTGAAGCCTGCAGACTCAGAATCGAACGAAAGGCCATTTGTTCCCCTGACCTGGTGGGCCAGTTCCAAAGCTAAGTATAGGCCTTTTAGTGTTAGAGATGGTCTACTAAGTAGAGTTTTATACATGAGTAGTGATTGACTGTGTATAATAAACGTGTTTTGATTTGAAACGTACTAACTGGTGTATTGAGTTATTGATCAGCACTTGAACTTGAACCTCGTGGTGGTATCATAAAGATACCTGGCGACTCTAGAGCAAAGGTTACAGAAACAGAGCAAATTAAGTAAAGACACAACGAGCAACATTTAAGAGCCAACCAAAAGTTAGCAACATTTACTGGCGACTCTGGTGGGACCCGACTTAGAAGTGGCCTAACCACTCCGGGAGAACCCAAAATTTGAATTGAGAATCCAATTGGGAACAGAAACATTCACAAGTGTTCAAGCAGTTCTGATCAATCCTCATAATTCGGATGCGTGTTAATGCATGCGTAACTAACAGGGCTATGAGGTAAAACTGATAGATTTTGTTGCGAAAAATTGTCGGGAGTTGGTATTCTGGAAAATAGCGAACGCTGTACCCATGTTTACAGCACCGCCTTAGCACCCCTCGTTCCAAATTTTAAAAGAGAGCATTCAGATAGGAAAAATGGCAATGAAGGCACTAGAACGCCTCATGAACCCTCAAGAATTTGTGGTCGCAGCGACCAGCAGCAGTGTAGGACAGTGTCCTGTTTGGGAAGTTGAGATTAGAAGGTACCTCAAAGGGAAGGGATGGCCCCTTTGAAGTGACTTTTGTTCAAATGAGGAAACAGGTCCCGGGAGTATAGGACATAATTGGTGGGAGAACCTGAGCGAAATCCATAAGAAGAGCTTAGGGAAAGCTCACAAGCCGATGGCAATCATGTCCTGAAAGGCACAATTGCGAGGCACAGAGGAGGTCTTTCGGACGTTCCGCAAAGAGATAGAAGAGAGACATCGAATGAGCAAGGTCGATGTTAGCGAGATCGAGCATAAAAGAATTGACTCGATTGTCAAATTGCCCCTTCCCCAGAATGTTTCCGCCCTCCTGTCGTTTTTAGGACTGGTTGGCTACTGCCGAAACCACATTGACGGTTTCGCCACCAAAGCAGCGCCCCTCTTGGAACTCCTAAAGAAAGGAGCCCCTTGGGAATGGCTTCCGCGGCATACGGATGCTGTAGATGTTTTAAAGCGCGCACTCATTGCAGTCCCCGCACTACAGGTTCCAGACCCGCTTTCCCCCTATGCTATCGCGATAGCTAGCACAGATCGTACCCTTTCGGCCGTGCTCCTCCAGGAACAGCACGAACAGTTAAGACCCGTGGCTTACGCCTCCAGAGTTTTAGATCCTGTGGAGCTGGGATTTTCGGCCTGTGAAAGGCACCTGCTCGCAGTTTTCTGGGCAGTTTAATACTTTTCATATATCACCGGACTAAACCCCATCACAATCATCACGGAACACACCCCCACCCAACTTTTACTAGACGGACGACTTAAGGACGGTACAGTAAGCCAGATCAGAGCAGCCAGATGGACCCTTCTTTTGTAGGGACGGGACATCACTGTTAAAAGGACCAAGACCCACACTTTCCTAGTCGACAACCTTCAGTACCCAGGCACCCCCCACGAATGTGAAATTATCTCACCGCACCACAACACAGGCCCCTTTATCGCGAAACTCCCCCCCAAAAAGATAGGTAGGTCACCCCAGAGCCCCCAGCACACAGACACGTGCGCACCCTTGAGAATATACGTGGATGGTTCTTCCACTATATTAAACGGGAAGCGCATTACAGGATGCGGCATCTATGTTGAAATCGCGCAGGAACGCACCCTAGAAGAAATCTCCTGAAAACTGCCAGGGCACTAAGGCGTGCAGGCGGCAGAACTAGCAGCCATTGCAGACATGGTAGATCACCCAGATTCCTTCCCCAGCCCAGCAGACATATACTTGGACAGCCTCTATGTCTATAACAGCCTCACAGAACTCCTACCCCTGTGGAAAGCAAGAGGATTTGTTTCTGCGGACGGAAAACCCGTTTAAAAATGCACTGACCACACATGACGGTGTGGTCCTAAAAGACACCCTTTATGTGATTCCTGAACAGGACAGGAATCAGCTTATTTGTTTGTTCCATGATAGTCATGGGCATCAGGGAATTGACCCCACTACAGCCCACCTCAGGCAGCTCTGTTGGTGGCCGAATTTAAAGGAAGGCGTCACGCACTATGTAGAAAATTGCCTTATCTGTGCCCAAAACAATCCGGACAGATGTGCGAAGACAGCTCAGCTTAGCCACATCCGCCCCGTTAATGGCCTCTGGACTAACCTCCAGATTGATTTTATAGGACCATTGGGCCCTTGCAGGAATGGTCACAAGTATGTGTTAGTTGTTATAGACACATTTACGAAATGGGTGGAAGCATTCCCATCTAGAACAAACACGGCAAAGACTACAGCTAAGATTTTAACCCACCACATCTTTACGAGATGGGGACTCCACCACAGCATTGAATCCGACCAAGGTTCCCATTTTACGGGACGTATCATAAAGAACGTCCTCACGATATTTGGCATTACCCAAAAATTCCACATCGCATACCACCCCCAGTCAAGTGGTATCGTGGAGCGACTGAATCGGACCCTAAAAGCAACCCTCAGGAAAATGGTCCAACAAAACAGCACCACTTGAGATTCAGTCCTCCCTTTTGCACTAATGATTTTTGCGTAATACTGTTTCGACATCCACAGGTTACACCCCACACACTCTCATGACCGGACACCCCATGAAAGGCACAGAATTTTTATTAGGACTTGACTTGACCAGCCCCGAAGTGACGGCCCTCACACACGGGAACGCAGTGAAACAATTGGTAGAGAATGTAAAAACGGCTCAGCTAGCAGCTGCAGTAAAATTAGGCACCAGGAAGAAACAGAGCAAGGCCTGTTTCGACAAGACAGTGCATGCGACTGAGTTTGATGGAGGACAGCAGGTCATGCTCTCCATTTACAACCCCAGCACGTTCCTGTCACCTAAGTATTCGGGTCCGTACTCCGTTGCGGACAAAGTAAGCCCTTCCGTTTATAAGATTAAGTACACCAACGGGAAGACCGCGTGGTTTCATATTAACCAGCTCAAGGCATATGGCTCGCAGTCTAACCACGCACACCATGTCACGCTCGACGCAGCAGATCACACCCCGCCCACAGCCAACGTATCCCTACCCTCCCCCAACACATCCACCCCATCCACGGACTCGAGCTCGACTCCACCCCCGAACTCTAGACTCCGCCCCGGAACACCCAGATAGCAGCAGCAGCGACAGCGACTGTGACACAGACGATAGCCACAGCACGCCTCCCTTCTACCCCCTTGCAACACGCCCCACACCCAGCGAATCTGAACACGATTCGACTGATCCCTTCCTGATCACATTCCTTAACAAACCTCACCAAATACCACCGCCCTACGATGACGACCCCGACTCCAGCTCCATAAAATTAGACACAACTATTTGGCACCGTGACAATTCGTACAGGCTCGTCCGAAACGACGAGATGGACCCTAAGTCACACCATGCAGCTTTAGCAACCCTCATCCATTCAAGAGTATAGTAAGAAGTCTTACAACACCAGGTTAAAGTCCAACAGGTTTGTTTCGATGTCACTAGCTTTCGGAGCGCTGCTCCTTCCTCAGGTGAATTTAGTTTGGATCAGAAATTGGCTAGCTGGAAGAAGACAAAGGGTGGTGGTTGATGGGAAATGTTCAGCCTGGAGTCCAGTTACTAGTGGTGTACCACAAGGATCTGTTTTGGGGCCACTGCTGTTTGTCATTTTTATAAATGACCTGGAGGAGGGCGTAGAAGGATGGGTGAGTAAATTTGCAGATGACACTAAAGTCGGTGGAGTTGTGGACAGTGCAGAAGGATGTTACAAGTTACAGAGGGACATAGATAAGCTGCAGAGCTGGGTTGAGAGGTGGCAAATGGAGTTTAATGCAGAAAAGTGTGAGGTGATTCATTTTGGAAGGAATAACAGGAAGACAGAGTACTGGGCTAATGGTAAGATTCTTGGTAGTGTGGATGAGCAGAGAGATCTTGGTGTCCATGTACATAGATCCCTGAAAGTTGCCACCCAGGTTGAGACGGTTGTTAAGAAGGCGTACAGTGTGTTAGCTTTTATTGGTAGAGGAATTGAGTTTCGGAGCCATGAGGTCATGTTGCAGCTGTACAAAACTCTGGTGCGGCCGCATTTGGAGTATTGCATGCAATTCTGGTCGCCGCATTATAGGAAGGATGTGGAAGCATTGGAAAGGGTGCAGAGGAGATTTACCAGGATGTTGCCTGGTATGGAGGGAAGATCTTATGAGGGAAGGCTGAGGGACTTGAGGCTGTTTTCGTTAGAGAGAAGAAGGTTAAGAGGTGACTTAATTGAGGCATACAAGATGATCAGAGGATTAGATAGGGCGGACAGTGAGAGCCTTTTTCCTCAGATTGTGATGTCGAGCATGAGGGGACATAGCTTTAAATTGAGGGGAGATAGATATAAGGCAGATGTCAGAGGTAGGTTCTTTACTCCGAGAGTAGTAAGGGCGTGGAATGCCCTGCCTGCAACAGTAGTGGACTCGCCAACATTAAGGGCATTTAAATAGTCATTGGATAAACATATGGATGATAAGGGAATAGTGTAGATGGGCTTTAGAGTGGTTTCACAGGTCGGCGCAACATCGAGTGCCGAAGGTCTATACTGCGCTGTAATGCTCTATGTTCTACGTTCTATGTTCTAAAATATGGGAAAGACAGCAGCTCAGGCAGCCCCTGTGCCACTGTACCAATGCTGCCTTACCTGCTGTGTTCTTCCAGGATTTTCTGAACCTATTAATTACATTGGTACAATATTGGTCGCTGCCAACATTGCCTGGCCTGCCACTGATATGGAAACCCTTCAATTGTCTGCACAACATAATTCTGTAACATCCTTTTCAATCTCCTGAGCTCCAACACATCCAACTCATTCCAACTCTGCTGCCCACGCATTGTGCCAGGCTAATAATTCCTCAGACCCCCCCACAGACCCCCACTGGATTCTGGCCACAGGCTTTATATTATCTTAAGATGCATTGTAAACACAAATTGCTATTCTGACCCGTCATCACCATGTGTACTTTCAAGCTGATATTTTTCCCTCTCTCCAAGCTAGGGATGCTGAAATCAATTGTAGAACAGTCACAACCTCCACATCTGAGAATAACCAATTTAACTCAGACCTTTGTGGGCTGTGTGATAATGTGCCGCATTCATCCGCTTGGGGAAGCACTACATTAACTTATCAATGATATGTGTATGTTGGCAAGGGAATGATTACAGTTTGCAATATCCGACGTTAATTGTTCGGAATAGATTCAGCCTCAGCAAATTCATTTGTGATATAAATGATGTCATTTGCAGACTGTAAAAGATCAATAAATAATCTATTTTCTAAATGGAATTCTATTTTTGAAATTAATATAAAACCGAATGAACTGTTAACAGGATGTAATATGAACCCGGTGCCACTTGCCAGAAACAACCTCTTTTCAATGGAAATTATTTTCTCAATCTTAAATGTTAAATAAACACATTATAAATACAACCTGTTCTAGTTTCACAGGCCTCGGTAACAGTGAACTTCTCACCTTCCATTAACCATTCAAATGTGAGTTTGTACAGGAGCGGCAAGGTAGTACAGTGGTTAGCACTGCTGTCTCACAGCACCAGAGACATGGGGCTGAATTCTCTGTTTTTGGGACGATATCCCCACGCCGTCATAAAAACTATGGCCTATTATGCCCAAAAAACCCGCGTGGAAAGGCCCCACATTCATAGCCTTGCAGGGACCCGACGTGAATCTAGCAGCTTTAGCTGCAGACACGGGCCCCTGCACTTCCGGGTCAGAGGCCGCGCATGCGCACGGCGGTGGCCTCCAGCGGCCGCGCCGTGCGCCCTGGTGGACTCAGACCGTGGAGCTGGACCTCCCAAATAGTGCCCTCGATCGGCCGCTCGCCCGACCCGGACCGCACGCCCAACAATTGCCCGGTCCTGTATGAGGATCCCCCGCCGTCCGATCGGCCCGCCCCGACCATGGCGGCCGCGGACTGAGTCCACAGCCGCCACGCGAGTATCCCGAACAGCTGGGTCCATGTTAGATTCACACCGTCAGGACTTTGGCCGGTCGGGGGCGGAGAATAGCGGGACGCGCCTCCAGCAATGGGCCGCAGGTAGGGGATAGGCGGCACAGCGTACTCTCCGAGTATGCCGCTCTTGCGGGGCCCGGAGAATCGGCGCCGGTCCAGATTCCGTGCACGGAAATGGATTCTCCGCCCCGGCGCCGGACGCGATTTCAGCATCGGGGTGCGGAGAATCCAGCCCTTGGGGTTCAACTCCAGACCTGGGTGACTGTGCGGAGTCAGCACATTCTCCCCGTGTCTGCGTGGGTTTCCCCCTACTGCTCCGGTTTCCTCCCACGGTCCAAGGATGTGCAGGTTAGCTGGGCTTGTGGGATAAACGGGCCTAAGTAGGGTGCTCTTTCAGAGGGTTGGTGCAAACCCGATGGGCTGAATGGCCTCCTTCGGCACTGCAGGGATTCTATCATTCAGATGAGGCGCCTCCGCCTGCCCTGTAGGAATTCTGTTAAATTTGTTTCACTGAATATTTCTATAACTTCCCCTCCCCCCCACAAAGCCGGTTCTGAACAACCATGTTTTTAAATGGCAACTTAACGTGAATGAGGATTCTTATCTCTCGTCAGTACATCAGCAGCATTCAAATAAAAGTAGGAAAGCATTTTTTATGCAACATTGGATTTCTCGTCAGTCACTAGTTTTGTTAAGGACATAAACACTGTCCACCTCTGCCTTGACTGCTTTCCATCCCCAGACAACCCTCCAGTCACCGTCACACTCAACTGGAGACAGCCCCTTACTCACCAAGTGATTGGGCTGGATTTTGTTCTCAGTGAAGAATCAATGGCTTGTTTTAATTTGAGCTTTTTAATGGACTTTCCATGGGATTGTGCACTGGAACTTATTGTAATTGAAGGGACATTTTGGCACAATGCTTAAACAGGGGTTCTGGGAACGGTGCGAACAGGCAAGCAGCTGTCTCCCTCCTTAACCAATCAGATTGAAAAATCTTTAGTACAGGGGGCGGGAAGCGGCATGTGCAATTTTTAATTCCATGTCACATCAGGTATAGAGAATGAAATAAAGAGAAAGAAAAACAGATGGGATTCTGAGGGCGCGATTTACCAGCCACGTCCCGCTAGAATCAGGATGGGATATGGCCGCTAAATCCCAGGAGAGGCCTCTTCCGGGATTCCCGACGGTCGTTACACCCTGTGAGACCTAACAAGGTCACAGTGGGCGGGATCCAGACTTGCATAGTTACGTGAGCTTAACTATGGCTATGCTAGAACTAACCAGCCCCTAGGACCGGGTGGCATGGTATCACAATGGTTAGCACTGTTGCTTCACAGCTCCAGGGTCCCTGGTTGTGGTAGTCACCACTGTCGTATTGTATATACTGCATACGAGTGTATTACGGTAAGGCCCCTGTACTACAGGTACGGGATAGATCCCTGCCTGCTGGCTCCGCCCAGTAGGCGGAGTATAGATGTGTGGGCTCTCCGAGCTGCAGCCATTTCGGCAGCAGCTGCGGGAGGCAACACATCTCTGCGTAATAAAGCCTCGATTACTCTCTACTCTCGTCTCGTCGTAATTGATGGTGCATCAATTTATTACGCAGAGATTTTAGAACGATGGATCTCCGCATCAAGCCTGATCGCCTGCAGCTGCACCCTCAAGCAGACAACGCCAAGTCGGCCTTCGCACATTGGCTAGCTCACTTTGAAGCCTACATCAGATCTGCAACAGACCCGCCGTCAGAGGCACAGAGGCTCCAGATCCTTTACACGCGGCTGAGCTCCGATATCTTTCTCCTCAGCCGGGACGCGCCGACCTACGCTGAGGCCATGGCTCTACTGAAGGAGAACTACACTCAGCAGACTAATAAAATCTATACCAGGCACCTCCTGTCCACGCGGCATCAACTCCCCGGTGAGTTTGTGGAAGATTTCTGGTGTGCCCTGCATGTCCTGGTGAAAGACTGTGATTGCCAGGCCGTTTCGGCCATTGAACATTCTGACCTGCTACTTAGAGATGCGTTCGTTATGGGCATAGGGTCAGCCTACATCCGCCAGTGCCTCTTAGAAGGGGCTACCCTCGACCTCGCGGCGACCAAGAAACTAGCGCTCTCGCTCACAGTCGCCTCCCGCAATATACAGGCGTATGCCCCCGACCGCACGGCCCACCCCTCCTGGGCATCGTGGACCCCGCCAGCAAACACCCCACCGTGGACCCCATCAGTGACCTCCCCCAGCCAACCCCAGGCCTGGGCCGCGTGGCAGCCAACCAAACCCAGGAGGACCCAAGTGCTACTTCTGCGGACAGACAAAACACCCCCGGCAGCGCTGCCCGGCACGGAGCGCGCTCTGCAAGGCCTGCGGGAAGAAAGGACATTTCGCTGCTGTGAGCCAGGCCCGCTCGGTCGGCGCTATTGTCCCGGCACTTCCCATGTGCGACCCGTGGGCGCTGTATCTTCCTCGCCTCAGACCACGTGCGGCCCATGGGCGCCGCCATCTTGCTCCCCTCACAACACGTGCGGCCCATGGGCGCCGCCATCTTGCCTGCCTCAGGCCACGTGCGGCCTGTGGGCGCCGCCATCTTGCTCCCCTCACAAGACGTGCGGCCCGTGGGCGCTGCCATCTTGCTCGCCTCACAACACGTGCGGCCCATGGGCGCCGCCATCTTGCCTGCCTCAGGCCACGTGCGGCCTGTGGGCGCCGCCATCTTCCCCGCCTCAGGACCCCTGCTCAACGGGCACCTCATTGGGCTGCTCATCACCTGCAACCGCCGCCGACCAGCCACGTCTGGCCTCCATCACGATCGACCAGTCCTGACCGCACAACCTTGCGACCGCGTCGACAACAGTAAAGGTCGACGGGCACAAGATATCCTGCCTTCTGGACTCCGGGAGCACTGAGAGCTTCATCCAACCCAATACAGTAAGGCGCTGCTCCCTCATAGTACACCCCATCAACCAGAGAATCTCCCTGGCCTCCGGATCCCACTCCGTGGCGATCCGGGGGTACTGCACCACCACCCTCACCATCCAGGGCATAGTGTTCAGCGGCTTCTGGCTCTACGTCCTCCCCGACCTCTGCACTGCCTTGCTACACGGCCTGGACTTCCAGTGCAACCTCCAGAGCCTAACCCTGAAATTTGGCGGGCCCTTACCACCCCTTACTGTATGCGGCCTCACGACCCTTAAGGTCGACCCACCTTCCAATATCCTGGGGGGGGGAAATTTGCTAATGCTCTTCGGGAGGGTTTAAACTAGTTCAGCAGGGGCTTGGGAACCTGAATTGTAGCTCCAGTATACAGGAGGTTGAGAGTAGTGAGGTCATGAGTAAGGTTTCAAAGTTGCAGAAGTGTACCGGCAGGCAGGAAGGTGGTTTAAAGTGTGTCTTCTTCAATGCCAGGAGCATCCGGAATAAGGTGGGTGAACTTGCGGCATGGGTTGGTACCTGGGACTTCGATGCTGTGGCCATTTCGGAGACATGGATAGAGCAGGGACAGGAATGGTTGTTGCAGGTGCCGGGATTTAGATATTTCAGTAAGCTCAGAGAAGGTGGTAAAAGAGGGGGAGGGGTGGCATTGTTAGTCAAGGACAGTATTACGGTGGCAGAAAGGACGTTTGATGAGGACTCGTCTCCTGAGGTAGTATAGGCTGAGGTTAGAAACAGGAAAGGAGAGGTCACCCTGTTAGGGGTTTTTTATAGGCCTCTGAAAAGTTCCAGAGATGTAGAGGAAAGGATTGCAAAGATGATTCTGGATAGGAGCGAAAGCAACAGGGTAGTTGTTATGGGGGACTTTAACTTTCCAAATATTGACTAGAAACGCTATAGTTCGAGTACTTTAGATGGGTCTGTTTTTGTCCAATGTGTGCAGGAGGGTTTCCTGACACAGTATGTAGATAGGCCAACGAGAGGCGAGGCCATATTGGATTTGGTACTGGGTAATGAACCAGGACAGGTGTTAGATTTGGAGGTAGGTGGGCACTTTGGTGATAGTGACCACAATTCCATTACGTTTACTTTAGTGATGGAAAGGGATAGGTATATACCGCAGAGCACCAGTTATATCTGGGGGAAAGGCAATTATGGTGCGATGAGGCAAGACGTGGGATGCATCGGATGGAGAGGAAAACTGCAGGGGATGGGCACAATGGAAATGTGGAGCTTGTTCAAGGAACAGCTACTGCGTGTCCTTGATAAGTATGCACCTGTCAGGCAGGGAGGAAGTGGTCGAGCAGGGAACCGTGGTTTACTAAAGCAGTCGAATCACTTGTCAAGAGGAAGAAGGAGGCTTATGTAAAGATGAGACATGAAGGTTCAGTTAGGGCGCTCGAGAGTTACAAGTTAGCTAGGAAGGACCTAAGAAGAGAGCTAAGAAGAGCCAGGAGGGGACATGAGAAATCTTTGGCAGGTAGGATCAAGGATAACCCTAAAGCTTTCTGTAGATATGTCAGGAATAAACAAATGATTAGGGTAAGAGTAGGGCCAGTCAAGGACAGTAGTGGGAAGTTGTGCTTGGAGTCCGAGGCGATAGGAGAGGTGCTAAAATAATATTTTTTGTCAGTATTCACACAGGAAAAAGACAATGTTGTTGAGGAGAATATTGAGATTCAGGCTACTAGACTAGAAGGGTTTGAGGTTCATAAGGAGGAGGTGTTAGCAATTCTGGAAAGAGTGAAAATAGATAAGTCCCCTGGGCCGGACGGGATTTATCCTAGGATTCTCTGGGAAGCTAGGGAGGAGATTGCTGAGCCTTTGGCTTTGATCTTTAAGTCATCTTTGTCTACAGGAATAGTGCCAGAAGACTGGAGGATAGCAAATGTTGTCCCCCTGTTCAAGAAGGGGAGTAGAGACAACCCCGGTAACTATAGACCAGTGAGCCTTACTTCTGTTGTGGGCAAAGTCTTGGAAAGGTTTATAAGAGATAGGATGTATAATCATCAGGAAAGGAATAATTTGATTAGAGATAGTCAACACGGTTTTGTGAAGGGTAGGTCGTGCCTCACAAACCTTATTGAGTTCTTTGAGAAGGTGACCAAACAGGTGGATGAGGGTAAAGCAGTTGATGTGGTGTATATGGATTTCAGTGAAGCGTTTGATAAGGTTCCCCACGGTAGGCTACTGCAGAAAATACGGAGTCATGGGATTCAGGGTGATTTAGCAGTTTGGATCAGAAATTGGCTAGCTGGAAGAAGACAAAGGGTGGTGGTTGATAGGAAATGTTCAGACTGGAGTCCAGTTACTAGTGGTGTACCACAAGGATCTGTTTTGGGGCCACTGCTGTTTGTCATTTTTATAAATGACCTGGAGGAGGGCGTAGAAGGATGGGTGAGTAAATTTGCAGATGATACTAAAGTCGGTGGAGTTGTGGACAGTGCGGAAGGATGTTACAAGTTACAGAGGGACATAGATAAGCTGCAGCTCTGGGCTGAGAGGTGGCAAATGGAGTTTAATGCAGAAAAGTGTGAGGTGATTCATTTTGGAAGGAATAACAGGAAGACAGAGTACTGGGCTAATGGTAAGATTCTTGGCAGTGTGGATGAGCAGAGAGATCTCGGTGTCCATGAACATAGGTCCCTGAAAGTTGCCACCCAGGTTGAGAGGGTTGTTAAGAAGGCGTACGGTGTGTTAGCTTTTATTGGTAGAGGGATTGAGTTACGGAGCCATGATGTCATATTGCAGCTGTACAAAACTCTGATGTGGCCGCATTTGGAGTATTGCGTGCAATTCTGGTCGCCGCATTGTAGGAAGGATGTGGAAGTATTGGAAAGGGTGCAGAGGAGATTTACCAGAATGTTGCCTGGTATGGAGGGAAGATCTTATGAGGAAAGGCTGAGGGACTTGAGGCTATTTTCGTTAGAGAGAAGAAGGTTAAGAGGTGACTTAATTGAGACATACAAGATGATCAGAGGATTGGATAGGGTGGACAGTGAGAGCCATTTTTCTCGGATGGTGATGTCTAGCACGAGGGGACATAGCTTTAAATTGAGGGGAGATAGATATAAGACAGATGTCAGAGGTAGGTTCTTTACTCAGAGAGTAGTAAGGGCGTGGAATGCCCTGCCTGCAATAGTAGTGGACTCGCCAACACTAAGGGCATTCAAATGGTCATTGGATAGACATATGGACGATAAGGGAATAGTGTAGATGGGCTTTAGAGTGGTTTCACAGGTCGGCGCAACATCGAGGGCCGAAGGGCCTGTACTGCGCTGTAATGTTCTATGTTCTATGTTCCCTGTTTGCGAACCTCACCACGGATTGCAAACCCGTCGCCACCAGGAGCATAGAACATAGAACATAGAACATAGAACAATACAGCGCAGTACAGGCCCTTCGGCCCACGATGTTGCACCGAAACAAAAGCCATCTAACCTACACTATGCCATTATCATCCATATGTTTATCCAATAAACTTTTAAATGCCCTCAATGTTGGCGAGTTCACTACTGTAGCAGGTAGGGCATTCCACGGCCTCATTACTCTTTGCGTAAGGAACCTACCTCTGACCTCTGTCCTATATCTATTACCCCTCAGTTTAAAGTTATGTCCCCTCGTGCCAGCCATATCCATCCACGGGAGAAGGCTCTCACTGTCCACCCTATCCAACCCCCTGATCATTTTGTATGCCTCTATTAAGTCTCCTCTTAACCTTCTTCTCTCCAACGAAAACAACCTCAAGTCCATCAGCCTTTCCTCATAAGATTTTCCCTCCATACCAGGCAACATCCTGGTAAATCTCCTCTGCACCCGCTCCAAAGCCTCCACGTCCTTCCTATAATGCGGTGACCAGAACTGTACGCAATACTCCAAATGCGGCCGTACCAGAGTTCTGTACAGCTGCAACATGACCTCCCGACTCCGGAACTCAATCCCTCTACCAATAAAGGCCAACACTCCAGACGGTACAGTGCCCAGGACAGGACCTTCACCAGGTCTGAGGTCCAGCGGCTGCTGCGGGAAGGTATTATCGAGGCCAGCAACAACCCCTGGAGAGCCCAAGTGGTAGTGGTGAAAACTGGGGAGAAAAACAGGAAGGTCGTTGACTACAGTCAGACCATCAATCGGTACACGCAGCTCGACGCATACCCCCTCCCACGCATAGCTGATATGGTCAATCAGATTGCACAGTACCGGGTCTTCGACTGTGGACCTGAAATCTGCCTACCACCAGCTCCCCATTCGCAAGGCGGACCACCAGTCCACCGCGTTGACCGGTACGGACTGCGGGCCACTTTCCCGTACCCGGATAACGTCACCATCTGCGGCCACAACCAGCAGCACCACGAAGCTAACCTTTCCAAATTCCTCCACACTGCCAAACTCCTCAACCTAACTTACAACAAGGAGAAGTGCGTGTTCAGCACAAACCGATTAGCCATCCTCGGCTATGTGGTTCAGAACGGAGTTCTAGGGCCCGACCCCGATCGCATGCGCCTCCTCATGGATCTCCCCCTTCTCCACTGCCCCAAGGCCCTCAAACGATGCCAGGGGTTCTTCTCTTACTACGCCCAGTGGGTCCCTAACTATGCGGACAAGGCCCGCCCACTCATCCACGCCACAGTTTTTCCCCTGACGGCCGAGGCCCGCCAGGCCTTCAACCGTATCAAGGCCGACATCGCCAAGGCCGCGATGCACGCAGTCGACGAGACCCTCCTCTTTCAAGTCGAGAGCGATGCATCAGACGTCGCTCTGGCCACCACCCTCAACCAGGCAGGCAGGCCCGTGGCATTCTTTTCCCGCACCCTCCATGCCTCCGAAATTCGGCACTCCTCTGTCGAAAAGGAGGCCCAAGTATCGTTGAAGTTGTGCGGCATTGGAGGCATTACCTGGCCGGCAGGAGATTCACTCTCCTCACTGACCAAAGGTCGGTTGCCTTCATGTTTAACAACACACAGCGGGGTAAGATCAAAAATGATAAGATCTTGAGGTGGAGGATCGAGCTCTCCACCTACAATTTTGTATCGTTCCGGTAAGCTTAACGAGCCCCCGCTGCCCTATCCTCCAGGTAGATGTGCCAGCGCACAAGTGGACCGACTCTGGACCCTGCACAACGATCTCTGTCACCCAGGGGTCACCCGCTTTTATCACTTCATCAAGGCCCGCAAACTGCCCTACTCCATCAAGAAAGTCAGGGCTATCACCAGAGACTGCCAGGTGCAAACCGCACTTCTACCGGCCAGACCGGAGTGCAAACCGCACTTCTACTGGCCAGACCGTGCACACCTGGTGAAGGCCTCCCGCCCCTTTGAACGCCTCAGTGTGGACTTCAAAGGGCCCGTCCCCTCCACCGACCGCAACACGTACTTTCTTAATGTGGTCGACGAATATTCAAGATTCCCCTTCGCCATCCCATGCCTCGATATGACGTCTGCCACCATCATCAAAGCCCTCAACACCATCTTCGCTCTGTTTGGTTTCCTCGCCTACATCCACAGCGACCGGGGATCCTCATTTTAAAAAAATATATATATATTTATTAAAGTTTTTTAACACAACTTTTCTCCCTTACAAACAATAGCTCCCCCCCGCCCCGTAACAAAAAAAAACGAGAAATCACGCAGAGCAAGATATATACATGGCAAAATGATATATTTACACAGCTTTGGACACTGGCCCTCACCCGTACGTGCCAGTTTCCCCAACCCTTCATGTTATCTCTTGCTCATCCACCCTCCCAGGCAAGGGGGGGGGGGGATCCTCATTTATGAGCGATGAGCTGCTCCAGTACCTGCTCGCAAGGGCATTGCCTCGAGCAGGACGACCAGCTACAATCCCCGGGGAAATGGTCAGGTGGAGCAAGAGAGTGGGATGGTCTGGAAAACCGTCCAGCTGGCCCTACAGTCCAGACATCTACCGGCCTCCCGCTGGCAGGATGGCCTCCCCGACGCCCTTCACTCCATTTGGTCGCTCCTGTGCACTGCGACTAATGAAACTCCCCATGAACGTCTCTTTGCCTTCCCCAGGAAGTCCACCTCCGGGGTTTCGCTCCCAACATGGCTGGCAGCTCCAGGACCCGTTCTCCTCCGCAAGCACGTGCGGCTCCACAAGGCGGATCCGTTGGTTGAGAGAGTACAGCTACTCCACGGGAACCTGCAGTACGCCTACATAGCGTACCCCGACAGCCGCCAAGACACAGTCTCCCTCAGGGACCTGGCGCCAGCTGAGTCCCCACACACCCCCTCTGCCCCGGTGCCACCCTCCCTCCCCCCGGCGCACCCCACCACAGCCCCCGCTCCAGGACGATCCGTCCTCCCCTTGGTCCCACCCAGGGATGAAGATGAGGTTGACACGCTCCCGGAGTCACTGACGACCGAACCGACACCTGACTCGCCACCAGAACTGCGGGGCTCGCAACGACGGATCAAGGCGCCCGATTGTCTAAATTTGTAACCTCTTTCTTAAATTTTAAACAACCTGTATGTAAATAGTTTTCCACCACCCCCGCTGGACTCTTTTTGTAACAGGGGGTGAATGTGGTAGTCCCCGCTGTTGTATTGTATATACTGCATACAAGGGTATTGGTAAGGCCCCTGTACTACAGGTACGGGGGTAGATTCCTGCCTGCTGGCTCCGCCCAGTAGGCGGAGTATAAATGTGTGTGCTCTCCGAGCTGCAGCCATTTCGGCAGCAGCTGTGGGAGGCTCCACATCTCTGAAATGGATTGAAATGAAAATCGCTTATTGTCACAAGTAGGGTTCAATGAAGTTACTGTGAAAAGCCCCTAGTCGCCACATTCCGGCGCCTGTTCGGGGAGGCTGGTACGGGAATCGAACCGTGCTGCTGGCCTGCCTTGGTCTGCTTTAAAAGCCAGTGATTTAGCTCAGTGTGCTAAACCAGCCCCAGTTGTAATAAAGCCTCGATTACACTCTGCTCTCGTCTCGTTGTAATTGATAGTGCATCCCAGGTTCGAATCCCGGCTTGGGTCACTGTCTGTGCGGAGTCTGCACGTTCTCCTCGTGTCTGCGTGGGGGTGCTCCGGTTTCCTCTCACAAGTCCCGAAAGATGTGCTTGTTAGGTGAATTCTGAATTCTCCGTCTGCGTACCCAAACAGGTGCCGGTGTGTGGCGACTAGGGGCTTTTCACAGTAACTTCATTGCAGTGTTAATGTAAGCCTCCTTGTGACAATAATAAAGATTATCTATTGGGCTCGCCGAGGAGACCCCAGCCCGGCGCTGTTTAGCACCGGTCTCCACAAACGGGGACAGGCGGAGCAGCACTTGGGGGAGAGGGTCGCCCAGGTGATAGGAGAGTCCCGGGTGGTTGGCCTCTGGGCAGGGTGGCACCTTGGCACTGCTGATGCCACCTGGGCACCGTGACACTGCCAGGCCGACAGTGCCACCTGGGGGCCAGCGTGGTGGGACAAATGGACCTCCTCAGCGCAGGAAATGCAGCTGAGTCCGGCCTTGACGAGGCATTCCCGCCGAGGCCTGAAAAAATAACAGTCCCGTTCGATAGCCGGGCCCTTCCCATAGCTACAAGCGTCGGGAACAACCCCTCCGTACCCACCCAAAACGGGACTCTGGTTTCCTTACGTTAAATCGTGCCCCAAGAGAGAGAAAGATAAAAACAGCAAAAAGCTAAAAACCTGTTTAAAATTCTGCAACAATGACTTCCGGTGGCGACTATGAGGAAGTAGGTCACACATTTGGTGGCTCCCGCTTCGGTTGGACTTTTGGACCTTTTCCCCTGACTTTTTTGCGCTTTTGAGCGCGGAACTGGAAAGCAGTAGCACTCAGGCACAGGACCCATACAGAATTGTGTGGACCTAAGAAGCCGGAGGGACTGTAAACAGCAGAAGAAGTGGATGAGTAAGGGCACAGTGGAGGCTGTGAGAGAGACCAGCATGGCTGGTGCTCAGCGCAAGACGCCGACAGCCCAGCCCACAATGGAGCAGCTGCTGCAGGCTATGCAGGAGGGCTTTTTGGCTCTGAAGCGTGACAACTTGGAGCCGTTACAGAAGTCGATCGACCGGATGGGAAAAAGGCTGGATGATCAGGCTGAGAAGCTCCAGCAGTTGGAGAAGTCGGTGGAGGAGCAGGCTGACTTTCAAACGGTGGCGGATGTGGAGATTCGGAGGCTGAGGGACCAGCAAAAAGTGCTTCTGGAAAGGCTGGAGGACCTGGACAACAGATCTCGCCAGCAGAACGTGAGAATCGTGGGCCTCCCAGAGGGGGCAGAGGGGCTAGACGCTGCCTCATATTTGGAAGGTATGTTCCAGGAGTTGCTGGCGAACGAGGTGTTCCCCCGCCCGCTGGTGGTGGACAGGGCACACAGGGTGCAGGTGAGGCAGCCGCGACAAGGGGGTCCCCCACGAGCGATGGTGGTCCGGTTCCACAGGTACCTGGACAAGGAGCGGGTGCTACAATGGGCAAAGAGCACACAAAGCTGTATTTGGGACAATACCACGCTCCGTACGTACCAGGATTTGAGCGCTGAGGTGGCCAGGAGGAGGGGAGGCTACAGGCAGGTGAAGGAGATACTGTATAAAAACAAGGTGAAATTCGGGCGGCTTTTTCCGGCGCGACTGTGGGTCACGTGTAAGGGTCAGCACCACTATTCCGGGGAACCCGAAGAAGCGATGAACTTCGTTAAGAAGCAAGGGCTTGCCCTGAGCTGAGGACGTTTGGACTCAGGTTAGAGCTTTTAAGTATATGTGGTGTCTCTCCCGTTTTGAAAAGGGCCGGCATGTTTGGGTCAGTTTCTGTCATTTCTTTTTTCGTCCTTGTTGGGGGGTTGGAGGGTGGTAGGGATGTATCTTCTGTTTTCTTGCGTGGTTTACCTGAATGTTTCTTTTGTGAGGGCCACGAAGAATCCAGCACGAGTTTCAAGGATACAAAGAAATAACATCTATTTACAATAACATATATATACACAACAGCAGCAACCTCACTTGCTGCTTACTCCTTCCTGCTGGTTCCAAGCTGGCCAACTTTATTTATACAGGGAGTCTGCTAATGATTTCTCCGCCCCCCTCATTGGGGAAGCTCATACTCCCACAGGATTGTGGGATTGTCATTAGTCCCCAGCCAATGGTAAGCAGGCAAGTTATAACATCCCTCCCCCCAAAGTCCAAGGAATCCACCGAAGGCCCTGGCGAAGGAGGGCGTCGGACTCGTTTTGCCGCAGGCCGGACATCATTTGCACGAGGCGCTGGATCAGGCGGCGTGTAACGAGATGGAGACCGGCGCTTCCGTGATGAATGGCATAACGGCTGTACATCCACGGCCCGTGGGCCCGAGGATTCCCCCTCTGATGCGTCCTGTGTCTCCATCTCGGAGTCAGAGTCTGCTGCCTCTGTCATCTGGGCATCTCTATCTCCGCGCGGTTCTGTAACGACCTGCGCAGGCTTTGAGTGAGGCACCAGAGGAAGATTGTGAGGACTACTTTCCATTGTCTCTGGCCTCTGCGGCTGTAGAAATGAGCTCCGGGGGCGGGGAATCTTTGGAAGGGATAGTCTTCTGGACCAAACGTGTTCTACATGTTTGCGCTGGAGACGACCCTGGGCTTGCACCTGGTAAGATATAGGGCCCGTTTGGCAAAAGATGATCCCAGGGACCCACTGGGCACCACCAGCAAAATTGCAAATGAACACTAGGTCACCAGGCGCACACTGCCGAATCGGCCGATGCCGAGAAAATCCCTGTCCCTGCCGTTCTTGTGTGCGGCATACGTTTGCGTCAATGTCCGGGAAAACCATACTAAGGCGGGTGCGAAGTCTCCGGCCCATTAGGAGCTCTGCGGGAGCTACCCCAGTCACCGCATGGGGGGTGGTCCTATACGAAAACAAAAAGCGAGCCAGTCTCGCGTCCATTGACCCGGAAGACTGCTTCTTTAGGCCTGGTTTGAATGTGCACTGCGCGCTCCGCCAACCCATTTGAAGCCGGGTGGTGAGGGGCAGAGCGGATATGTCGTATGCCGTTCATCTTCGTGAACCTTGCAAACTCCTCACTGGTGAATGGAGTGCCGTTATCCTTGACCAGCACCTCGGGAAGGCCATGTGTACTAAAAGACAAACGCATCTTCGCAATTGTTGCGCAGGACGTTGTGCCTAGCATCTTATGCACCTCTAGCCATTTAGACTGGGCGTCGATTAATAAAAGGAACATGGATCCTTGAAAAGGGCCGGCGAAATCTGCATGCAAGCGTGCCCAAGGCCGCCCTGACCATTCCCAGTGATGTAGGGGCGCAGCCGGCGGAAGCTTCTGATGCTCCTGACAAAATGGAGCAGTTTTGGGCCACCTTCTCAATGTCGGCGTCGAGGCCTGGCCACCAGACATAACTCCAGGCCAACGTTTTCATTTTGGTCACACCTGGATGCACATTGTGCAAGTCTCTTAGTATCAGCTCCTGTCCTTTTTCCGGGACAATCACACGCGTCCCCACAAGAGGATGCCGTCTTCCATGCTGAATTCTGACAGCTTGGAGGAAAATGCCCGCAACTCGCCTGGGAGCTGTCTATGCTGCCCACCATACAGGACTATGTGTCGAACCTTTGACAAGACTGGCTCTGTCTGGGTCCACTCACGGATTTGTGATGCTGCGACAGGCAAGGTGTCCATAAAATTAGGGTTGCAACCACCTCACCGGTCGTGGGGGTCGACATGGGGCTGGTCAATAATGACAATCGTCTCAGTGCGTCGGCATTCGCTATTTGGGTTCCTGGTTTGTGCTCCAGAGAATACTCGTATGCAGCAAGCAACAAAGCCCAGCACTGGATCCGTGCAGAAGCAATGGGCGGTATTGGCTTATCCTCTCTGAAAAGTCCCAGCAGAGGCTTATGATCAGTCACAATAATGAATTGGCGGCCATACACGTACTGGTGGAAGCGTTTCACTGCAAAGACCACTGCCAGGCCCTCCTTCTCGATCTGCACGTACTTCTTTCCCACTGCAGTCAATGTGTGAGAGGTGAAAGCTATCGGCCGCTCGGCCCCGTTCTCCATCTTGTGGGACAGGACGGCCCCAATACCATACGGTGATGCATCACGTGACGAGCAAAGGCTTTCCACGATCATAGTGGGTTAGTAACCCAGACGACGACAATTGTCGTTTTACCCACCGGAAAGCGTTTTCTTGCGGCTGACCCCAAACCCAGGTGTGATTTTTCTTTAGCAGAAGATGCAACGGGGCCAGCGTAGTTGCCAGATTGGGGAGGAACTTCCCGTAATGGTTTACGAGGCCGAGAAAAGAACGAAGATGCGAAGTGTCAGTTGGGGCGGGGGCCGGTTGAATCGCGCGCACCTTCTCTGCGATGGGGTGCAAACCTTCACGGTCCACCCGATAACCCACGTAGACTACTTCCTTCGCCTGAAAGACGCACTTTGTGCGACGTAAACGGACTCCAGCCTCCGAAAAGCGTCTAAGGAGAGCCTCCAGATTTTCCAAATGTTCCTGCTCCGACGTCCCTGTGATCAAAACGTCATCTAAGTAGACAGCGACACGCGGTAAACCTCTCAAAATGCCCCCCATAACGCGTTGAAAAATAGCGCAGGCAGAGGATACTCCAAAGGGCAACCGTGTATATTCATACAGGCCCCGGTGCGTATTAACCGTTACATATGGTCGGGAGGCAGGGTCCAGCTCCAGCTGTAGGTAGGCGTGACTCATATCTAATTTTGTGAATGAGTCTCCACCTGCACGTTTCGCGTAGAGATCCTCTATGCGAGGCACTGGATATCGGTCAAGTCGGGAAGCCGTATTCACTGTAAGTTTATAGTCGCCGCACTAGCGAACAGTGGCATCTGGCTCATTACAGGTACAATTGGTGCTGCCCAGTCAGCAAAACGGACGGGCCTGATAATACCCAAACTCTCCAAACGAGTGAGCTCCCCTTCTACCTTCTCGAGCAAAGCGTAAGGCACCGGTCGCGCCCGGAAATAGCGCGGCATGGCTCCTGGTTCGACTTGGATACGGGCTACGGCCCCTTTTATTTTCCCCAAACCGGGCTGGAATACATCTGGGTATCGTCCTAGCACCTCAGTCAACCCTTCAGAAACTGTTTGGAGGATGTGCGGCCATTGCAACCGCAAATGGTGCAACCAGTCCCGACCCAACAGGCTGGGCCCATGGCCGCGCACCACGATAAGTGGGAAACGCCCCTCCTGGCGTCCATAGACAACAGGGGTCATTGCAGTTCCTGCAATGTCCAGTGGTTCCCCCGTGTAGGTGGCCAACCTGGCCTGTGTGTCGGTTAATGTAAGGGTCTGTATACCCTGCTTGATGCGGTCAAATGTCCTCTGGGCGATCACGGACCGCTGCGCCAGTGTCCAACTCCATCTCAAGCCGGTGGCCATTGACCCATACTGTCACCTTAATGGGGGCCACATGGGGAGCTGCCACACAATGCAGCTGCAGGCAGTCGTCCTCCGTCTCCACATCCTCAGGAGTAGTCGCCGCAGGTTCATCCACATGGAAGGTACGGCCCCTGGGCTGGTCCCAGTTTCGGTCAGAATGACGGCGCCTCTGGCGCCCCCAGGACCGGCTTTGCGACGGGGTCAGCACCTACAAGTCTGACACGGACATGGCTCCTCATCCATTGTTTCTGGAGAAGGCTCCCTTCGGGGAGGAATGTCCGACGGCCACTGGCGTCGATCCGGACGTCGTCTCGCCCAAGGTACCGCAGGAGTGCGGGGGACGTTTTCGGACTGAAGGGGTTGCGCCCCAAGGCATGCACTTCCATTCCCTGTATCTCCTGCATTCCTCGTCCTGCGCTCTCTCGGGACAATACTATTTGAATGGCCTGTTGAAAGTCAATGTTGGCTCAGCTAACAACTTTCTCTGGGTGGCCGCATTGTTAATACCGCAAACCAAACGGTCGCGTAAGATTTCTGACAAGGTCTCACCATAGTCACAGTACTCCGCAATCCTGCGTAGCCTGGATAGAAAGTCGGCAAGGGATTCTCCTGGGGTCCTCTCAGCGGTATTAAACCGGTAACGTTGGACTATCGTGGACGGGGTTGGATTAAAATGTTGCCCCACTAAATTCACAAGTTCATCAAACGTTTTAGTGTCCGACGCAGCTGGGTACGTAAGGCTCCTAATCACCCCAAACGTATGCGGGCCGCAGGCGGTGAGCAATATGACCACCTGGCGCTCGTTTTCGGTGATGTTGTTTGCCCGGAAATAGTAACACATCCGTTGTGCATACTGGTTCCAGCTTTCCAGCGCAGCATCAAAAACACCCAAACGTCCGTACAGAGGCATGGTGTAATAGAAAACAACTTCCAACCTGTATCCAACAAAAAACCAGGAAGGTGGCTTCAGCAGTGTAGACAGCTATTCACTTTAACCCTCGTCACCAGCTTTGTGAGGGCCCCAAAGAATCCAGCACAAGTTTCAGGATACAAAGAAATAACATTTATTTACAATAACATATATACACACACAACAGCAACACCCTCGCTTGCTGCTTACTCCTTCCTGCTGGTTCCAAACTGGCCAATTTTATTTATACAGGGAGTCTGCTAATGATTTCTCCGCCCCCCTCATTGGGGAAGCTCATACTTCCACAGGATTGTGGGATTGTCATTAGTCCCCAGCCAATGGTAAGCAGGCAGGTTATAACAGTTTCCTGTTTGGGCTCTTTGATTAGTTGGAGTTTGGCTGGGGGGACATTAATAAAGAAAACAGTTAAAAGTGTTGGGTTAAAATGAATGCTTCAGGGGAACTTTGTGCAATTTTTTTTTGTGTCTGTATGGGAAGGACTGAAGAGGGCCTGTTATTTCTTATCTCTTTTTTTTCTTGTTTAACTTGAATGGTGCTATTGTGGGGGTTGTTTATGACTTGTATAGAGTGTTTGCTTAGGGAGTTTGAAAAAGCGCGGGAGCTGCGAGGCAGAGGGGACAGAATAAAAGGTCGCTGCCTGGGTGAGGTAAGTACTGATTAACCACTTCCTTACCTTGCAGGTCAGCTGTTAGTTTTGGGAGATCAGTTCCGGGAGCAGGCCTATTGGCTGACTGTAAATCAGGAAGGATACAAAAGGTGTGGCTGAAGTGCCAATAGAAGCGGAGTGCTGGAGGCAAACAGAGTGTATCTAAGTTTGGGTAAGGCTGAGTTCGGGTAAGAGGTGAGTGAGGGCTGTGTTTGTTTTTTGGAGTTTGGTGTTTGGGGTTGAGTTTCCCCCCCCCAAATTTTTTTTTTTTAAAATCCAATTAATTAAGTAAATTAATTAACTAGTTAAGGGAATTTGGTGCTCATCTTAAGGAGGTGCAGAGAAGCAGACCTGTGAGGGAGCCTCGGGAGCAATTACATCACAGCCAGCAGGTAAGTGATTGGCTTGAGACTGGTAAGTGATTTCTCTCTCTTTGACTTTCTCTTAGCTGTGTAGTGTAGTTCAAATTTAACTTCAGGTTTAAGTCATGGCAGGAGAGCTCAGACCCGTGTCATGCTCCTCTTGTGAGATGTGGCAAGTCAGGGACCCTTCTGGTGTCCCTGACTCCTTCATCTGCAAGAAGTGTGTCCAACTGCAGCTCCTGTTAGACCACTTGACGGCTCTGGAGCTGCGGATGGACTCACCTTGGAGCATCCGCGATGCTGAGGAAGTTGTGGATAGCACATTCAGTGAGTTGGTCACACCGCAGATTAAAATTACTGAGGCAGATAGGGAATGGGTGACCAACAGACAGAGGAAGAGTAGGAAGGCAGTGCAGGGATCCCCTGCGGTCATCTCCCTCCAAAACAGATTTACCGTTTTGGAAACTGTTGGGGGAGATGGCTCACCAGGGGAAGGTGGCAGCAGCCAGGTTCATGGCACCGTGGCTGGCTCTGCTGCACAGAAGGGCGGGAAAAAGAGTGGCAGAGCTATAGTGATAGGGGATTCAATTGTAAGGGGAATAGACAGGCGTTTCTGTGGACGCAAACGAGAATCCAGGTTGGAATGTTGCCTCCCTGGTGCAAGGGTCAAGGATGTCTCGGAGCGGCTGCAGGGCATTCTGGAGGGGGAGGGTGAACAGCCAGCTGTCGTGGTGCATATAGGCACCAACGATATAGGTAAAAAACGGGATGAGGTCCTACAAGCTGAATTTAGGGAGTTAGGAGTTAAACTAAAACGTAGGACCTCAAAGGTAGTAATCTCAGGATTGCTACCAGTGCCACGTGATAGTCAGAGTAGGAATGACAGGATAGCTAGGATGAATACGTGGCTTGAGAGATGGTGCAAGAGGGAGGTTTTCAAATTCCTGGGACATTGGGACCGGTTCTGGGGGAGGTGGGACCTGTACAAATCGGACGGTCTGCATCTGGGTGGGACCGGAACCAATGTTCTCGGGGGTGTGTTTGCTAGTGCAATTGGGGAGGGTTTAAACTAATGTGGCAGGGGGATGGGAACCGATGTAGGAAGTCAGTGGGGACAGAAACAAAAGGCAGGAAGGGAGAGTGTGTAAAGCATAACCTGAGAAAGCAGGGCAGAGAGCAAGGAAGGTCTACATTAAACTGCATTTATTTCAATGCAAGGGGCCTGACGGGCAAAGCGGATGAACTCAGGGCATGGACGGGCACATGGGACTGGGATATTATAGCTATGACTGAAACATGGCTAAGGGAGGGGCAGGACTGGCAGCTCAATGTTCCGGGGTACAGATGCTATAGAAAGGATAGAACAGGAGGGAAGAGAGGAGGGGGAGTGGCGTTTTTGATTAGGGAGAACATCACGGCAGTACTTAGAGGGGATATATCCGAGGGTTCGCCCACTGAGTCTATATAGGTGGAACTGAAAAATAAGAAGGGAGAGATCACCTTGGTAGGACTGTACTACAGGCCCCCAAATAGTCAGCGGGAAATTGAGGAGCAAATATGTAAGGAGATTACAGATAGCTGCAAGAATAATAGGGTGGTAGTAGTAGGGGACTTTAACTTTCCCAACATTGACTGGGACAGCCATAGCATTAGGGGCTTGGATGGAGGGAAATTTGTTGAATGTATTCAGGAGGAATTTCTCATTCAGTATGTGGATGGACCGACTAGAGAGGGGGCAAAACTTGACCTCGTCTTGGGAAATAAGGAAGGGCAAGTGACAGAAGTGCTAGTGAGAGATCACTTTGGGACAAGTGACCATAACTCCATTAGTTTTAAGATAGCTATGGAGAATGATAGGTCTGGCCCAAGAGTTAAAATTCTTAATTGGGGCAAGGCCAATTTTGATGGTATCAGACAGGAACTTGCAGAGGTAGATTGGGGGAGACTGTTGGCAGGCAAAGGGACGGCTGGTAAATGGGAGGCTTTTAAAAATGTGTTAACCAGGGTGCAGGGTAAGCACATTCCCTTTAGAGTGAAGGGTAAGGCTGGTAGAAGTAGGGAACCCTGGATGACTCGAGATATTGAGACTCTGGTCAAAAAGAAGAAGGAGGCATATGACATACATAAGCAACTGGAATCAAGTGGATCCCTTGAAGAGTATAGAGATTGTCGAAATAGAGTTAAGAGGGAAATCAGGAGGGCAAAAAGGGGACATGAAATTGCTTTGGCAAATAATGCAAGGGAGAATCCAAAGAGATTCTACAAATACATAAAGGGGAAAAGAGTAACTAGGGACAGAGTAGGGCCTCTTAAGGATCAACAAGGGCATCTATGTGCAGAGCCACAAGAGTTGGGTGAGATCCTGAATGAATATTTCTCATCGATATTCACGGTGGAGAAAGGCATGGATGTTAGGAAACTAAGGGAAATAAATAATGATGGCTTGAGAAGTGTGCATATTACAGAGGAGGAGGTGCTGGAAGTCTTAAAGCGCATCAAGGTAGATAAATCCCCGGGACCTGATGAAATGTATCCCAGGGTGTTGTGGGAGGCTAGGGAGGAAATTGCGGGTCCCCGAACAGAGATATTTGAATCATCGGCAGCCACAGGTGAGGTGCCTGAAGATTGGAGAGTGGCAAATGTTGTGCCCTTGTTTAAGAAGGGCAGCAGGGAAAAGCCTGGGAACTACAGACCGGTGAGCCTAACGTCTGTAGTAGGTAAGTTGCTAGAAGGTATTCTGAGAGACAGGATCTACAAGCATTTAGAGAGGCAAGGACTGATTCGGGGCAGTCAGCATGGCTTTGTGCGTGGAAAATCATGTCTCACAAATTTGATTGAGTTTTTTGAGGGGGTGACCAAGAAGGTAGATGAGGGCAGTGCAGTAGACATTGTCTACATGGACTTTAGCAAAGCCTTTGACAAGGTACCGCATGGTAGGTTGTTGCAGAAGGTTAAAGCTCACGGGATCCAGGGTGAGGTTGCCAATTGGATTCAAAATTGGCTGGACGACAGAAGGCAGAGAGTGGTTGTAGAGGGTTGTTTTTCAAACTGGAGGCCTGTGACCAGTGGTGTGCCTCAGGGATCGGTGCTGGGTCCACTGTTATTTGTGATTTATATTAATGATTTGGATGAGAATTTAGGAGGCATGGTTAGTAAGTTTGCAGATGACACCAAGATTGGTGGCACAGTGGATAGTGAAGAAGGTTATCTAGGATTGCAACGGGATCTTGATCAATTAGGCCAGTGGGCCGACGAATGGCAGATGGAGTTTAATTTAGATAAATGTGAGGTGATGCATTTTGGCAGATCGAATCAGGCCAGGACCTACTCAGTTAATGGTATGGCGTTGGGGAGAGTTATAGAACACAGAGATCTAGGAGTACAGGTTCATAGCTCCTTGAAGGTGGAGTCGCAGGTGGACAGGGTGGTGAAGAAGGCATTCGGCATGCTTGGTTTCATTGGTCAGAACATTGAATACAGGAGTTGGGATGTCTTGTTGAAGTTGTACAAGACATTGGTACGGCCACACTTGGAATACTGTGTGCAGTTCTGGTCACCCTATTATAGGAAGGATATTATTAAACTGGAAAGAATGCAGAAAAGATTTACTAGGATGTTGCCGGGACTTGATGGTTTGAGTTATAAGGAGAGGCTGGATAGACTGGGACTTTTTTCCTTGGAGCGTAGGAGGCTTAGGGGTGATCTTATAGAGGTCTGTAAAATAATGAGGGGCATAGATAAGGTAGATAGTCAACATCTTTTCCCAAAGGTAGGGGAGTCTAAAACTAGAGGGCATAGGTTTAAGGTGAGAGGGAAGAGATTCAGAAGGGCCCAGAGGGGCAATTTCTTCACTCAGAGGGTAGTGAGTGTCTGGAATGGGCTGCCAGAGGTAGTAGTAGAGGCGGGTACAATTGTGTCTTTTAAAAAACATTTAGATAGTTACATGGGTAAGATGGGTATAGAGGGTTATGGGCCAAGTGCGGGCAACTGGGACTAGCTTAATGGTAAAAACTGGGCGGCATGGACTGGTTGGGCCGAAGGGTCTGTTTCCATGCTGTAAACTTCTATGATTCTATGATTCTAGGGCTGATCTGGGGAAGTGGTGTGGAGGGGTCGGGGTCGGGGTGACTGGGAACAATTTGTGGGAGATGTGAAGGTGCCGAGGCTGGGAGTCCCAGGCTAGCTGAGTGCAGCGAGTCAACGGGAGCCGAGGTGGGGGGGTGTCCATATAGTTAGATTAGAGCAGGGGTTAGGTGATAGATTGGTGTTGCTGGGGGGGAATTGTTCTGCTGACGGCGATGGAAACTGGGCATGGCAACAGTGAGGAGGTCATGGGTGGAGCCGGCCAGGGGGCAAAGGAAAGGGGATGGCTGATCGGCAAAGGGGGGGGGGGGGGGGGCGAAGTCCCCCCCAACCAGGCTGATGACCTGGAATGTTAGAGGGATAAACGGGCCAGTGAAGAGGGCGCGTGTGTTTGCGCATTTGTGGGTTCTGAAGGCGGACATAATCTTGCTGCAGGAGACGCACCTGAAAGTGGCAGACCAGGTTAGGTAAAGGAAGGGCTGGGTCAGTCAGGTCTTTCATTCGGGGCTTGATTCTAAGACGAGGGAGGTTGCGATCCTGATTAATAAAAGGGTACAATTTGAGGCGGAGGGCACAGTCGTATATGGGGGTGTCAGGTTCGTTATGGTGAGGCGTAAGTTCGAAGGGGTAAGAGTAGTCCTGGTCAGTGTGTATGCCCCTAATTGGGACGATGTGGATTTTATTAGGAAGATGCTGGGGAAGATCCCCGACTTGGACCCGCGGAAGTTGATCATGGGCGGGGACTTTAATACAGTCCTGGACCCAAGCCTGGATCGGTCATGCTCAAGAACGGGCAGGTTGCCAGCGATGGCAAAGGAACTGAGAGGGTTCATGGAGCAAATGGGAGGAGCAGATCCGTGGAGATTTAGCCGGCCGACGGCGAGGTAGTTCTCGTACCACTCCCACGTCCACAAGGTGTATTCCCGAATTGACTACTTTGTTGCGAATAGGGACCTGCTGGCCGGAATGGTGGGGGCAGAATATTCAGCAATTGCCATATTGGACCATGCTCCACACTGGGTAGACCTGCAGTTTTGTAAGGACAGCTTTCAGCGCCCACCATGGAGGCTGGAAGTTGGACTACTTGTGGACGAGGCAGTGTGCGAGAGGCTGAGGAAATGCATGCAGAATTACCTGCAGGTGAACGATACTGGGGAAGTCTCGGCAGCGGTGCTCTGGGAGGCACTGAAGGCAGTGGTGAAAGGGGAGCTGATTTAAATCCGGGCGTACAGGGACAGGACAGATAGGGCAAAGACGGACCGACTGATTATGGAAATCCTACGGACGGACAGGAGTTACGCGGAATCCCCGAGGCCAGAGTTACTCAGGAAACGACAGAGGCTGCAGGCCGAATTTGGGGAGCTGACTACAGGCAAGGCTGTAGCAGCTTAGAAAGGTAAAAGGCACGATTTATGAGCATGGGGAGAAGGCCAGTAGAATGCTTGCGCAGCAACTAAGGAAGAGGCAAGCGGCTAGGGAAATAGGGAGGGTAGTGTATGGGGAAGGTAATCTAGTGGGTGATCCAGCAGGGCTGAACAAGGCCTTTAGGGACTTTTATAGGAAGCTGTACACTTCGGAACCACCCGGGGGACCAGGGGGGATGAGGCGATTCCTGGATGGACTGACCTTCCCAAGAGTGGGCAGGGGGTTGGTGGACGGACTGGGGGGCCTGGTCAGGATCGAAGAGGTATAGGGGGGCCTGAAGATCATGCAGTCGGGTAAAGCCCCAGGGCCAGACAGGTATCCGGTGAAGTTTTACAAAATATTTGCCGAGATAGTGGGGCCGGTGCTGGTCAGGGTCTTTAACGAGGCAAGAGACAGAGGGAGTTTACCCCCCGACGATGTCGCAGGCCACCATCTCGCTCATTCTGAAACGGGATAAGGACCCGGAGGCCTGTGGGTCATACAGGCCGATCTCTTTGATCAACGTAGACGCCAAGTTACTGGCCAAGATTTTGGTGACCAGGATTGAGGACTGTGTACCGGATGTAATTGTGGAGGACCAAACCGGGTTTGTAAAGGGGAGGCAGCTGGTGGCCAACCTGAGAAGGCTGCTCAACGCGATTATGATGCCCCCGGAGAGTAGGGAGATGCGTCCTGTGTCTCCATCTCGGAGTCAGAGTCTGCTGCCTCTGTCATCTGGGCATCTCTATCTCCGCGCGGTTCTGTAACGACCTGCGCAGGCTTTGAGTGAGGCACCAGAGGAAGATTGTGAGGACTACTTTCCATTGTCTCTGGCCTCTGCGGCTGTAGAAATGAGCTCCGGGGGCGGGGAATCTTTGGAAGGGATAGTCTTCTGGACCAAACGTGTTCTACATGTTTGCGCTGGAGACGACCCTGGGCTTGCACCTGGTAAGATATAGGGCCCGTTTGGCAAAAGATGATCCCAGGGACCCACTGGGCACCACCAGCAAAATTGCAAATGAACACTGGGTCACCAGGCGCACACTGCCGAATCGGCCGATGCCGAGAAAATCCCTGTCCCTGCCGTTCTTGTGTGCGGCGTACGTTTGCGTCAATGTCCGGGAAAACCATACTAAGGCGGGTGCGAAGTCTCCGGCCCATTAGGAGCTCTGCGGGAGCTACCCCAGTCACCGCATGGGGGGTGGTCCTATACGAAAACAAAAAGCGAGCCAGTCTCGCGTCCATTGACCCGGAAGACTGCTTCTTTAGGCCTGGTTTGAATGCGCACTGCGCGCTCCGCCAACCCATTTGAAGCCGGGTGGTGAGGGGCAGAGCGGATATGTCGTATGCCGTTCATCTTCGTGAACCTTGCAAACTCCTCACTGGTGAATGGAGTGCCGTTATCCTTGACCAGCACCTCGGGAAGGCCATGTGTACTAAAAGACAAACGCATCTTCGCAATTGTTGCGCAGGACGTTGTGCCTAGCATCTTATGCACCTCTAGCCATTTAGACTGGGCGTCGATTAATAAAAGGAACATGGATCCTTGAAAAGGGCCGGCGAAATCTGCATGCAAGCGTGCCCAAGGCCGCCCTGACCATTCCCAGTGATGTAGGGGCGCAGCCGGCGGAAGCTTCTGATGCTCCTGACAAAATGGAGCAGTTTTGGGCCACCTTCTCAATGTCGGCGTCGAGGCCTGGCCACCAGACATAACTCCAGGCCAACGTTTTCATTTTGGTCACACCTGGATGCACATTGTGCAAGTCTCTTAGTATCAGCTCCTGTCCTTTTTCCGGGACAATCACACGCGTCCCCACAAGAGGATGCCGTCTTCCATGCTGAATTCTGACAGCTTGGAGGAAAATGCCCGCAACTCGCCTGGGAGCTGTCTATGCTGCCCACCATACAGGACTATGTGTCGAACCTTTGACAAGACTGGCTCTGTCTGGGTCCACTCACGGATTTGTGATGCTGCGACAGGCAAGGTGTCCATAAAATTAGGGTTGCAACCACCTCACCGGTCGTGGGGGTCGACATGGGGCTGGTCAATAATGACAATCGTCTCAGTGCGTCGGCATTCGCTATTTGGGTTCCTGGTTTGTGCTCCAGAGAATACTCGTATGCAGCAAGCAACAAAGCCCAGCACTGGATCCGTGCAGAAGCAATGGGCGGTATTGGCTTATCCTCTCTGAAAAGTCCCAGCAGAGGCTTATGATCAGTCACAATAATGAATTGGCGGCCATACACGTACTGGTGGAAGCGTTTCACTGCAAAGACCACTGCCAGGCCCTCCTTCTCGATCTGCACGTACTTCTTTCCCACTGCAGTCAATGTGTGAGAGGTGAAAGCTATCGGCCGCTCGGCCCCGTTCTCCATCTTGTGGGACAGGACGGCCCCAATACCATACGGTGATGCATCACGTGACGAGCAAAGGCTTTCCACGATCATAGTGGGTTAGTAACCCAGACGACGACAATTGTCGTTTTACCCACCGGAAAGCGTTTTCTTGCGGCTGACCCCAAACCCAGGTGTGATTTTTCTTTAGCAGAAGATGCAACGGGGCCAGTGTAGTTGCCAGATTGGGGAGGAACTTCCCGTAATGGTTTACGAGGCCGAGAAAAGAACGAAGATGCGAAGTGTCAGTTGGGGCGGGGGCCGGTTGAATCGCGCGCACCTTCTCTGCGATGGGGTGCAAACCTTCACGGTCCACCCGATAACCCACGTAGACTACTTCCTTCGCCTGAAAGACGCACTTTGTGCGACGTAAACGGACTCCAGCCTCCGAAAAGCGTCTAAGGAGAGCCTCCAGATTTTCCAAATGTTCCTGCTCCGACGTCCCTGTGATCAAAACGTCATCTAAGTAGACAGCGACACGCGGTAAACCTCTCAAAATGCCCCCCATAACGCGTTGAAAAATAGCGCAGGCAGAGGATACTCCAAAGGGCAACCGTGTATATTCATACAGGCCCCGGTGCGTATTAACCGTTACATATGGTCGGGAGGCAGGGTCCAGCTCCAGCTGTAGGTAGGCGTGACTCATATCTAATTTTGTGAATGAGTCTCCACCTGCACGTTTCGCGTAGAGATCCTCTATGCGAGGCACTGGATATCGGTCAAGTCGGGAAGCCGTATTCACTGTAAGTTTATAGTCGCCGCACTAGCGAACAGTGGCATCTGGCTCATTACAGGTACAATTGGTGCTGCCCAGTCAGCAAAACGGACGGGCCTGATAATACCCAAACTCTCCAAATGAGTGAGCTCCCCTTCTACCTTCTCGTGCAAGGCGTAAGGCACCGGTCGCGCCCGGAAATAGCGCGGCATGGCTCCTGGTTCGACTTGGATACGGGCTACGGCCCCTTTTATTTTCCCCAAACCGGGCTGGAATACATCTGGGTATCGTCCTAGCACCTCAGTCAACCCTTCAGAAACTGTTTGGAGGATGTGCGGCCATTGCAACCGCAAATGGTGCAACCAGTCCCGACCCAACAGGCTGGGCCCATGGCCGTGCACCACGATAAGTGGGAAACGCCCCTCCTGGCGTCCATAGACAACAGGGGTCATTGCAGTTCCTGCAATGTCCAGTGGTTCCCCCGTGTAGGTGGCCAACCTGGCCTGTGTGTCGGTTAATGTAAGGGTCTGTATACCCTGCTTGATGCGGTCAAATGTCCTCTGGGCGATCACGGACCGCTGCGCCAGTGTCCAACTCCATCTCAAGCCGGTGGCCATTGACCCATACTGTCACCTTAATGGGGGCCACATGGGGAGCTGCCACACAATGCAGCTGCAGGCAGTCGTCCTCCGTCTCCACATCCTCAGGAGTAGTCGCCGCAGGTTCATCCACATGGAAGGTACGGCCCCTGGGCTGGTCCCAGTTTCGGTCAGAATGACGGCGCCTCTGGCGCCCCCAGGACCGGCTTTGCGACGGGGTCAGCACCTACAAGTCTGACACGGACATGGCTCCTCATCCATTGTTTCTGGAGAAGGCTCCCTTCGGGGAGGAATGTCCGACGGCCACTGGCGTCGATCCGGACGTCGTCTCGCCCAAGGTACCGCAGGAGTGCGGGGGACGTTTTCGGACTGAAGGGGTTGCGCCCCAAGGCATGCACTTCCATTCCCTGTATCTCCTGCATTCCTCGTCCTGCGCTCTCTCGGGACAATACTATTTGAATGGCCTGTTGAAAGTCAATGTTGGCTCAGCTAACAACTTTCTCTGGGTGGCCGCATTGTTAATACCGCAAACCAAACGGTCGCGTAAGATTTCTGACAAGGTCTCACCATAGTCACAGTACTCCGCAATCCTGCGTAGCCTGGATAGAAAGTCGGCAAGGGATTCTCCTGGGGTCCTCTCAGCGGTATTAAACCGGTAACGTTGGACTATCGTGGACGGGGTTGGATTAAAATGTTGCCCCACTAAATTCACAAGTTCATCAAACGTTTTAGTGTCCGACGCAGCTGGGTACGTAAGGCTCCTAATCACCCCAAACGTATGCGGGCCGCAGGCGGTGAGCAATATGACCACCTGGCGCTCGTTTTCGGTGATGTTGTTTGCCCGGAAATAGTAACACATCCGTTGTGCATACTGGTTCCAGCTTTCCAGCGCAGCATCAAAAACACCCAAACGTCCGTACAGAGGCATGGTGTAATAGAAAACAACTTCCAACCTGTATCCAACAAAAAACCAGGAAGGTGGCTTCAGCAGTGGAGACAGCTATTCACTTTAACCCTCGTCACCAGCTTTGTGAGGGCCCCAAAGAATCCAGCACAAGTTTCAGGATACAAAGAAATAACATTTATTTACAATAACATATATACACACACAACAGCAACACCCTCGCTTGCTGCTTACTCCTTCCTGCTGGTTCCAAACTGGCCAATTTTATTTATACAGGGAGTCTGCTAATGATTTCTCCGCCCCCCTCATTGGGGAAGCTCATACTTCCACAGGATTGTGGGATTGTCATTAGTCCCCAGCCAATGGTAAGCAGGCAGGTTATAACAGTTTCCTGTTTGGGCTCTTTGATTAGTTGGAGTTTGGCTGGGGGGACATTAATAAAGAAAACAGTTAAAAGTGTTGGGTTAAAATGAATGCTTCAGGGGAACTTTGTGCAATTTTTTTTTGTGTCTGTATGGGAAGGACTGAAGAGGGCCTGTTATTTCTTATCTCTTTTTTTTCTTGTTTAACTTGAATGGTGCTATTGTGGGGGTTGTTTATGACTTGTATAGAGTGTTTGCTTAGGGAGTTTGAAAAAGCGCGGGAGCTGCGAGGCAGAGGGGACAGAATAAAAGGTCGCTGCCTGGGTGAGGTAAGTACTGATTAACCACTTCCTTACCTTGCAGGTCAGCTGTTAGTTTTGGGAGATCAGTTCCGGGAGCAGGCCTATTGGCTGACTGTAAATCAGGAAGGATACAAAAGGTGTGGCTGAAGTGCCAATAGAAGCGGAGTGCTGGAGGCAAACAGAGTGTATCTAAGTTTGGGTAAGGCTGAGTTCGGGTAAGAGGTGAGTGAGGGCTGTGTTTGTTTTTTGGAGTTTGGTGTTTGGGGTTGAGTTTCCCCCCCCCCAATTTTTTTTAAAAAAATCCAATTAATTAAGTAAATTAATTAACTAGTTAAGGGAATTTGGTGCTCATCTTAAGGAGGTGCAGAGAAGCAGACCTGTGAGGGAGCCTCGGGAGCAATTACATCACAGCCAGCAGGTAAGTGATTGGCTTGTGACTGGTAAGTGATTTCTCTCTCTTTGACTTTCTCTTAGCTGTGTAGTGTAGTTCAAATTTAACTTCAGGTTTAAGTCATGGCAGGAGAGCTCAGACCCGTGTCATGCTCCTCTTGTGAGATGTGGCAAGTCAGGGACCCTTCTGGTGTCCCTGACTCCTTCATCTGCAAGAAGTGTGTCCAACTGCAGCTCCTGTTAGACCACTTGACGGCTCTGGAGCTGCGGATGGACTCACCTTGGAGCATCCGCGATGCTGAGGAAGTTGTGGATAGCACATTCAGTGAGTTGGTCACACCGCAGATTAAAATTACTGAGGCAGATAGGGAATGGGTGACCAACAGACAGAGGAAGAGTAGGAAGGCAGTGCAGGGATCCCCTGCGGTCATCTCCCTCCAAAACAGATTTACCGTTTTGGAAACTGTTGGGGGAGATGGCTCACCAGGGGAAGGTGGCAGCAGCCAGGTTCATGGCACCGTGGCTGGCTCTGCTGCACAGAAGGGCGGGAAAAAGAGTGGCAGAGCTATAGTGATAGGGGATTCAATTGTAAGGGGAATAGACAGGCGTTTCTGTGGACGCAAACGAGAATCCAGGTTGGAATGTTGCCTCCCTGGTGCAAGGGTCAAGGATGTCTCGGAGCGGCTGCAGGGCATTCTGGAGGGGGAGGGTGAACAGCCAGCTGTCGTGGTGCATATAGGCACCAACGATATAGGTAAAAAACGGGATGAGGTCCTACAAGCTGAATTTAGGGAGTTAGGAGTTAAACTAAAACGTAGGACCTCAAAGGTAGTAATCTCAGGATTGCTACCAGTGCCACGTGATAGTCAGAGTAGGAATGACAGGATAGCTAGGATGAATACGTGGCTTGAGAGATGGTGCAAGAGGGAGGGTTTCAAATTCCTGGGACATTGGGACCGGTTCTGGGGGAGGTGGGACCTGTACAAATCGGACGGTCTGCATCTGGGTGGGACCGGAACCAATGTTCTCGGGGGTGTGTTTGCTAGTGCAATTGGGGAGGGTTTAAACTAATGTGGCAGGGGGATGGGAACCGATGTAGGAAGTCAGTGGGGACAGAAACAAAAGGCAGGAAGGGAGAGTGTGTAAAGCATAACCTGAGAAAGCAGGGCAGAGAGCAAGGAAGGTCTACATTAAACTGCATTTATTTCAATGCAAGGGGCCTGACGGGCAAAGCGGATGAACTCAGGGCATGGACGGGCACATGGGACTGGGATATTATAGCTATGACTGAAACATGGCTAAGGGAGGGGCAGGACTGGCAGCTCAATGTTCCGGGGTACAGATGCTATAGAAAGGATAGAACAGGAGGGAAGAGAGGAGGGGGAGTGGCGTTTTTGATTAGGGAGAACATCACGGCAGTACTTAGAGGGGATATATCCGAGGGTTCGCCCACTGAGTCTATATAGGTGGAACTGAAAAATAAGAAGGGAGAGATCACCTTGGTAGGACTGTACTACAGGCCCCCAAATAGTCAGCGGGAAATTGAGGAGCAAATATGTAAGGAGATTACAGATAGCTGCAAGAATAATAGGGTGGTAGTAGTAGGGGACTTTAACTTTCCCAACATTGACTGGGACAGCCATAGCATTAGGGGCTTGGATGGAGGGAAATTTGTTGAATGTATTCAGGAGGAATTTCTCATTCAGTATGTGGATGGACCGACTAGAGAGGGGGCAAAACTTGACCTCGTCTTGGGAAATAAGGAAGGGCAAGTGACAGAAGTGCTAGTGAGAGATCACTTTGGGACAAGTGACCATAACTCCATTAGTTTTAAGATAGCTATGGAGAATGATAGGTCTGGCCCAAGAGTTAAAATTCTTAATTGGGGCAAGGCCAATTTTGATGGTATCAGACAGGAACTTGCAGAGGTAGATTGGGGGAGACTGTTGGCAGGCAAAGGGACGGCTGGTAAATGGGAGGCTTTTAAAAATGTGTTAACCAGGATGCAGGGTAAGCACATTCCCTTTAGAGTGAAGGGTAAGGCTGGTAGAAGTAGGGAACCCTGGATGACTCGAGATATTGAGACTCTGGTCAAAAAGAAGAAGGAGGCATATGACATACATAAGCAACTGGAATCAAGTGGATCCCTTGAAGAGTATAGAGATTGTCGAAATAGAGTTAAGAGGGAAATCAGGAGGGCAAAAAGGGGACATGAAATTGCTTTGGCAAATAATGCAAGGGAGAATCCAAAGAGATTCTACAAATACATAAAGGGGAAAAGAGTAACTAGGGACAGAGTAGGGCCTCTTAAGGATCAACAAGGGCATCTATGTGCAGAGCCACAAGAGTTGGGTGAGATCCTGAATGAATATTTCTCATCGATATTCACGGTGGAGAAAGGCATGGATGTTAGGAAACTAAGGGAAATAAATAATGATGGCTTGAGAAGTGTGCATATTACAGAGGAGGAGGTGCTGGAAGTCTTAAAGCGCATCAAGGTAGATAAATCCCCGGGACCTGATGAAATGTATCCCAGGGTGTTGTGGGAGGCTAGGGAGGAAATTGCGGGTCCCCGAACAGAGATATTTGAATCATCGGCAGCCACAGGTGAGGTGCCTGAAGATTGGAGAGTGGCAAATGTTGTGCCCTTGTTTAAGAAGGGCAGCAGGGAAAAGCCTGGGAACTACAGACCGGTGAGCCTAACGTCTGTAGTAGGTAAGTTGCTAGAAGGTATTCTGAGAGACAGGATCTACAAGCATTTAGAGAGGCAAGGACTGATTTGGGGCAGTCAGCATGGCTTTGTGCGTGGAAAATCATGTCTCACAAATTTGATTGAGTTTTTTGAGGGGGTGACCAAGAAGGTAGATGAGGGCAGTGCAGTAGACGTTGTCTACATGGACTTTAGCAAAGCCTTTGACAAGGTACCGCATGGTAGGTTGTTGCAGAAGGTTAAAGCTCACGGGATCCAGGGTGAGGTTGCCAATTGGATTCAAAATTGGCTGGACGACAGAAGGCAGAGAGTGGTTGTAGAGGGTTGTTTTTCAAACTGGAGGCCTGTGACCAGTGGTGTGCCTCAGGGATCGGTGCTGGGTCCACTGTTATTTGTGATTTATATTAATGATTTGGATGAGAATTTAGGAGGCATGGTTAGTAAGTTTGCAGATGACACCAAGATTGGTGGCACAGTGGATAGTGAAGAAGGTTATCTAGGATTGCAACGGGATCTTGATCAATTAGGCCAGTGGGCCGACGAATGGCAGATGGAGTTTAATTTAGATAAATGTGAGGTGATGCATTTTGGCAGATCGAATCAGGCCAGGACCTACTCAGTTAATGGTATGGCGTTGGGGAGAGTTATAGAACACAGAGATCTAGGAGTACAGGTTCATAGCTCCTTGAAGGTGGAGTCGCAGGTGGACAGGGTGGTGAAGAAGGCATTCGGCATGCTTGGTTTCATTGGTCAGAACATTGAATACAGGAGTTGGGATGTCTTGTTGAAGTTGTACAAGACATTGGTACGGCCACACTTGGAATACTGTGTGCAGTTCTGGTCACCCTATTATAGGAAGGATATTATTAAACTGGAAAGAATGCAGAAAAGATTTACTAGGATGTTGCCGGGACTTGATGGTTTGAGTTATAAGGAGAGGCTGGATAGACTGGGACTTTTTTCCTTGGAGCGTAGGAGGCTTAGGGGTGATCTTATAGAGGTCTGTAAAATAATGAGGGGCATAGATAAGGTAGATAGTCAACATCTTTTCCCAAAGGTAGGGGAGTCTAAAACTAGAGGGCATAGGTTTAAGGTGAGAGGGGAGAGATTCAGAAGGGCCCAGAGGGGCAATTTCTTCACTCAGAGGGTAGTGAGTGTCTGGAATGGGCTGCCAGAGGTAGTAGTAGAGGCGGGTACAATTGTGTCTTTTAAAAAACATTTAGATAGTTACATGGGTAAGATGGGTATAGAGGGTTATGGGCCAAGTGCGGGCAACTGGGACTAGCTTAATGGTAAAAACTGGGCGGCATGGACTGGTTGGGCCGAAGGGTCTGTTTCCATGCTGTAAACTTCTATGATTCTATGATTCTAGGGCTGATCTGGGGAAGTGGTGTGGAGGGGTCGGGGTCTGGGTGACTGGGAACAATTTGTGGGAGATGTGAAGGTGCCGAGGCTGGGAGTCCCAGGCTAGCTGAGTGCAGCGAGTCAACGGGAGCCGAGGTGGGGGGGTGTCCATATAGTTAGATTAGAGCAGGGGTTAGGTGATAGATTGGTGTTGCTGGGGGGGAATTGTTCTGCTGACGGCGATGGAAACTGGGCATGGCAACAGTGAGGAGGTCATGGGTGGAGCCGGCCAGGGGGCAAAGGAAAGGGGATGGCTGATCGGCAAAGGGGGGGGGGGGGGGGGGGGGGGGGGGCGAAGTCCCCCCCAACCAGGCTGATGACCTGGAATGTTAGAGGGATAAACGGGCCAGTGAAGAGGGCGCGTGTGTTTGCGCATTTGTGGGTTCTGAAGGCGGACATAATCTTGCTGCAGGAGACGCACCTGAAAGTGGCAGACCAGGTTAGGTAAAGGAAGGGCTGGGTCAGTCAGGTCTTTCATTCGGGGCTTGATTCTAAGACGAGGGAGGTTGCGATCCTGATTAATAAAAGGGTACAATTTGAGGCGGAGGGCACAGTCGTATATGGGGGTGTCAGGTTCGTTATGGTGAGGCGTAAGTTCGAAGGGGTAAGAGTAGTCCTGGTCAGTGTGTATGCCCCTAATTGGGACGATGTGGATTTTATTAGGAAGATGCTGGGGAAGATCCCCGACTTGGACCCGCGTAAGTTGATCATGGGCGGGGACTTTAATACAGTCCTGGACCCAAGCCTGGATCGGTCATGCTCAAGAACGGGCAGGTTGCCAGCGATGGCAAAGGAACTGAGAGGGTTCATGGAGCAAATGGGAGGAGCAGATCCGTGGAGATTTAGCCGGCCGACGGCGAGGTAGTTCTCGTACCACTCCCACGTCCACAAGGTGTATTCCCGAATTGACTACTTTGTTGCGAATAGGGACCTGCTGGCCGGAATGGTGGGGGCAGAATATTCAGCAATTGCCATATTGGACCATGCTCCACACTGGCTAGACCTGCAGTTTTGTAAGGACAGCTTTCAGCGCCCACCATGGAGGCTGGAAGTTGGACTACTTGTGGACGAGGCAGTGTGCGAGAGGCTGAGGAAATGCATGCAGAATTACCTGCAGGTGAACGATACTGGGGAAGTCTCGGCAGCGGTGCTCTGGGAGGCACTGAAGGCAGTGGTGAAAGGGGAGCTGATTTAAATCCGGGCGTACAGGGACAGGACAGATAGGGCAAAGACGGACCGACTGATTATGGAAATCCTACGGACGGACAGGAGTTACGCGGAATCCCCGAGGCCAGAGTTACTCAGGAAACGACAGAGGCTGCAGGCCGAATTTGGGGAGCTGACTACAGGCAAGGCTGTAGCAGCTTAGAAAGGTAAAAGGCACGATTTATGAGCATGGGGAGAAGGCCAGTAGAATGCTTGCGCAGCAACTAAGGAAGAGGCAAGCGGCTAGGGAAATAGGGAGGGTAGGGCTGAACAAGGCCTTTAGGGACTTTTATAGGAAGCTGTACACTTCGGAACCACCCGGGGGACCAGGGGGGATGAGGCGATTCCTGGATGGACTGACCTTCCCAAGAGTGGGCAGGGGGTTGGTGGACGGACTGGGGGGCCTGGTCAGGATCGAAGAGGTATAGGGGGGCCTGAAGATCATGCAGTCGGGTAAAGCCCCAGGGCCAGACAGGTATCCGGTGAAGTTTTACAAAATATTTGCCGAGATAGTGGGGCCGGTGCTGGTCAGGGTCTTTAACGAGGCAAGAGACAGAGGGAGTTTACCCCCCGACGATGTCGCAGGCCACCATCTCGCTCATTCTGAAACGGGATAAGGACCCGGAGGCCTGTGGGTCATACAGGCCGATCTCTTTGATCAACGTAGACGCCAAGTTACTGGCCAAGATTTTGGTGACCAGGATTGAGGACTGTGTACCGGATGTAATTGTGGAGGACCAAACCGGGTTTGTAAAGGGGAGGCAGCTGGTGGCCAACCTGAGAAGGCTGCTCAACGCGATTATGATGCCCCCGGAGAGTAGGGAGGTAGAGATAGTGGTAGCCATGGATGCTGAAAAGGCTTTTGACCGGGTCGAGTGGGATTATCTGTGGGAGGTACTAGGACGGTTCGGGTTCGGGGCGGGGTTCATCGACTGGGTTAGGCTATTGTATCAGGCCCCGGAGGCGAGTGTAAGGACGAACAAGGCGACATCGGACTACTTTAGACTGCACCGTGGGACAAGACAGGGCTGCCCTCTCTCCCCACTGCTATTTGCGCTGGCCATAGAGCCGTTGGCAATTGCACTGAGAGCTTCGACAGTCTGGAAAGGGCTGGTCTGTGGTGGGAGTGGAACATAGTCTCGCTATACGCAGATGATCTGCTGTTATACGTATCGGACCCAATGGTGGGGATTGACGGTATTATGGCAACGATTAGGGAATTTGGCCGGTTCTCCGGATACAAACTGAACATGGCTAAGAGCGAGTTGTTTGTAATTCAGGCGAGGGGGCAGAAGAGTATGCTGAAGGGGTTGTCGTTCAGGCTAGTGGGGGAGAGTTTCTGATATTTGGGAATTCAGGTGGCACGGGACTGGGGCAAGCTGCATAAGCTCAACCAGTCCCGACTGGTGGAACGAGTGAGGGAGGAGGTCCGGAGGTGCGATGCGCTCCTGCTATCATTGGCGGGGAGGGTGCAGACTGTTAAGATGACGATTCTTCCGCGGTTCTTGTTTGTTTTTCAGTGTCTCCCCACCTTTATCCCGCGGTCCTTCTTTAAGAGGCTGAATAAAATTATTCTGGGATTTGTATGGGCAGGGAAGTCCCCTCGGGTGATGCTTGAAAGGGACAGAGGAGAAGGGGGGCTGGTGTTGCTGAACTTCACCAACTATTACTGGGCGGCCAACATAGCGATGATAAGGAAATGGATGGTGGGTGCGGGGTGGGTTTGGGAGCGGATGGAGGCCGCTTCGTGCAGGGGCACGAGCTTAGCAGCCCTGGTCAGGGCGCCTCTGCCGCTTTCGCCGGCACGGTACTCCACCAGCCCGATAGTGGTGGCGGCTCTTCAGATCTGGGGCCAGTGGAGGAGGCATGTAGGGGAGGTAAGAACATCGGTGTGGACCCCAATCTGCGGCAATCACCGATTTGCCCCGGGGAACATGGACGGGGGTATCGACTGTGGAGGAGGACGGGGATTGTGTGGATGGGGGATCTGTTCCTGGAAGGGAGCTTTCCGAGCATGAGGGCGCTGGAGGAGAAGTTTGGGCTGGCGAGAGGGAACGACTTTAGATGCTTGCAGGAGCGGGATTTTGTACGCAGACTAGAGCCGTCCTTCCCATGTCTCCCGCCGAAGGGGAGGCAGGACAGGGTAGTTTCTAGGGGAGAGGTGGGAGAGGGTAGTTTCAGACGTCTACAAGGAACTAATGGGAGCTGAGAATACGCAGACCGAGGACTTGAAGCTTAAGTGGGAAGAGGAGCTCGGCGGGGAGATAGAGGACGGTATCTGAGCGGATGCCCTGAGCAGAGTAAACATGACCGCAACATGCGCCAGGCTCAGCCTGATCCAATTTAAGGTCGTGCACCGGGCCCACATGACGGTGGCCCGGATGAGCAGATTCTTCGGGCTGGAGGACAAGTGTGCTGGATGCGCCGGAGGGCCGGCTAACCATGTACACATGTTCTGGTCGTGCCCTAAACTCAGAGGGTATTGGCAGGGATTCGCAGATGTCATGTCCCGGGTACTGAAAACTGGGGTGGTAATGAGTCCTGAGGTGGCAATCCTTGGGGTTTCAGAAGATCCGGGAGTCCAGGAAGAGAGAGAGGCCGACGTTCTGGCCTTTGCTTCCCTGGTAGCCCGGCGACGAATACTGTTAGCATGGAGGGACTCAAAGCCCCCGAGGGCTGAGGTATGGCTATCGGACATGGCGAGATTTCTTGACCCAGAGAGAGTCAAGTTCGCCTTGAGAGATTCGCTACTAGGGTTCGCCCGAAGGTGGCAGCCATTTATTGACTTCTTCGCAGAGTAAGCGTCAGCAGGGGGTGGGGGGGTAGTGTAGAGTAGAGTAGGGGGATATTGAGGCAGGTCTGTGTGTGAACAGAGCCGTGGTTTGCACTGTGTTTAATTTGTGTCTTGACTTCTTTTTTTGAACTGTACAATGTCACTTTTTCTATATGCCTAAAATACTTCAATAAAATTGCTTGTTAAAAGAAAAACATTTCTGCAACAATAATGAAAATCTGAAGGAATGAGACCACATCAAAAAGTTTGTTTGGCAGTAATTTAAACTTTTAATGCTGTTGCAAATTCTTACATTGGACTGGATAAGCCCTGGGCAGGACTCTCTAAAAATGGGGCTATGTCCCCACTCCGGCGTAAAAACGCTGGTGTTTCGCTCCAGACTTTCCTAAAAAAAAATAAAGACCAATTCACTTACCTGCAGGGGGCTGGCAGGGACCCGGGGAGCTTCACGCAGCTTTGGCTGCAGATACGGGCCCCCGCACTTCCGGTCCCGAGTCCTGCGCCGAACGTGATGGCGGACTTAGCCGGCGGACCTGGACCAACAAACAAGGTCCCACCAATCTGCCCCACGCCGCTCCATATGACCCACCCGATTGCCTCCCATAAGGCCCCCCCTGGTGCATGATTCCCCCCACCAGGGCGGCGGGGGCCAGAGAATCGCAGGAGCGGCGTCTGGCCCAATTCGCCAAACGCGATTTTGGTGCGGGGCTGCGGAGAATCCAGCCCCCTGGCATGTTTAGTTGGTATCTATCAGGTCGGTGCCACAACTTCCCACCGTTTCAATCATTTGAATGTCATGGTTCTCGAACCTGTGCAGCGCTGCCTTTGAAAAGGTAGAACTCCAGCATGGACTTTTGGATCTCCGCATTTAACTATGCATGTGTGGTCTCCAGACTTCGCTGTCCCATGAACCATAGCAATGGTACAGCTGAGAGGTGGTGGTACAGTGGTATTGTCACTGGACTGCTTAACCAGAGGCCCGGGGTACTGCTCTGGGCTCCCAGGTTCAAATCCCGTCACTGCAGATGGTGTAATTTGAATTCAATAAAAATCTGGAATTAAAAGTCTAATGATGACCGTGAAACTATTGTCGATTGTTGTAAAAACCCATCTGGTTCACGAATGTCCTTTAAGGAAGGAAATCTGCCGCCCTTACCTGGTGACTCCAGACACACAGCAATGTGGTTGACTCTTAACTGACCCCTCAATGGCAATTAGGGATGGGCAATAAATGCTGGCACAGCCTGTGACACCCACGTCCCATAAACAAATAAAAAAATGGAACCATTCAGTCCATCTTGTCCATGGCTAACCATCTAAATAATGCTGGGTTTGTTATTCCGACTCCCAAAATCTGTCCCCTTATGTTGGCCCAAAACCCTCTTCCCTGAAATTCTCTCCCTGTCCTCCTCCTTCCTTTAACCCTTTCTCCTCTCATCTTGCCTCTCCATTCCTTTTTCTCATCCTTCTTCTTCAACCCTTTCTTAAGACTTCAATCTTCCTACTGAGCCCTTTCCTCCACCCTCCCCGACCCTCTCTTCCCCTGGCACTTTCATCCCATTATCTCCCGATAACATCTTGGGAAGACAAATTGACCATGGCAGGGACATTTCTCAAAGCAGCTCTTGCTTTGTTGGTAATACTTTGTTGGGAATAGTTTCTGCTGGTGGTGGTGGTGGGCGGGGGGGGGGGGGGGGGGGGGGGGGGGTGGGTAAGACTAACACTAATGTTCAACCCGTTACACATGCATCAATGATGAGCTTGCTGATTCTTGCGTCAGGGGCAAGCAGGAAGTTGGCATCCCCGTCATTACCTCTTGAGGTTGAAAGTCCAGGCAAAACGTTTAAAGGGCACCCAGAGAGTTTGCACTATCCTTCCCACCTTTGCCTGGCCACTGCTCCATTCTTCCTGTGATGATATGTATAGTACAAGTGTAGTAAAGGGTTAACATCAGACACTATATGTAAATCAAACACTAGATGGCGTTACTAAGTTATTGTATATAAGGCAGCATCTCTAGGAATTCTGGGAGAAGATGCTGAGAAGCTGATGAGAAAGCAGAGGGAGATTTCATTGTAGAGATATAGCACAAGGTCAAGTTCTAGTGTAGTTTAATAGTTAGAGAGAATATTGATTACTGTACTACAGATTCAGTATTATTAGTTTAGTATCTGTTACTCAGTAAAGTGTGCAAACCTAATCAAGTTTAGTAGTACAAAATAAATTTGTTTTGATTCAAACTTCTTATTTTTATGTTCTTTGTCAACACTACATATCTGGCTATCTTGGAGGAAAAGGCAAGGAACACTTCCCCTTTTACAGAGGCTGCCCAAAGAGGACCATGCAGTGGCAACTCTCAGTTAATCATGGAAGAATTTGACCTTGTCAGGTGCATGCCACTTATGCACCCTCGGAAAAGTGAACTTTCTGATTTCTCACTGGTGGGGAACTTAATTGGGCGGGTAACCTAATTCTGGCGAGGTATCCTCTTAGTGAGCACGCATGACCTGCTAATGCATGCAAAAGAGCTTCCTGACATTTTGGCATGTATGGAGAGTTCCCACTTAATTTCGGGCAAAGTAGTACTGACCAAATAGGAGCAGCGTGAAAAGTGAATTTTCTAGCCTACGATTTTAGGTGTTCAAACTGCTCAATCAGTTCATTTCATTATCAGACGATTATGTTGAGTTAGGAAAGTGACTGTATTTTCAACACCATAAGTTTCTAATCAGGGAAACTTCTATTGATAGTAATTTATAGATATTTATTACAAACTTAACAATAATAAAGAACAATCATTACGGAATGTAAAATTCTATTTTGCATTATTGTTGCAAAAAAAATCTTGGAATCATAAAATACAATTTCAGTAGTAATTCTGCTGAATTAACTTAATCGGGAAGTTGCAAAGAATTAAGGGCATGACCACAGGAATAATTACATACATCATTCAAATGGTTCTAGAATTGCACCAATATCTTTTTTCAAAATTCAGGTAAAGCCCCCCAAAAAATAATCCCTGCAGTGACATTTGCTGACCACCTTTATATATAAGTCATATTCTGAACACGCAAATACCACATACAACTGAGCAGAACTTTACAGAATAATAAGCTGCTTCAGTTAAAGGTTTAAACGTTGGCATTTGTGAAATTATAGCTGAAATAACCTGCGACTCTCGCAAAGACAAGTTGGGTTAAAGGGACAGTTCTTACAACATGACATGAAAATATCATTGTTTGCAGTTTAAAACAATGAGCTTTATTGCAAGTGCTGGTGAGCTCACAAACTGGGCGACAAGAATGAAACCAGGAGACAGAAATTCCTCCAATTAAAAAAAAAAAGAGAATGACATTTTTTAATCCAAAATTAGTAATCTGCAAAGGAAATTAAATTCTCAGGATTTGTATGTTTCAAATCATTTGATTAATACCATTATCACTGGTGAAAATCAGGTGAAATCCTATTCTCGTTAAAAGTGGTGTAACAGGGGTGCAGTGCTAAGAACTGCTGTCTCATGGCGCCGAGGACCCGAGTTCGATCCCAGCCCCGGGTCACTGTCGGTGTGGAGTTTGCACATTCCCCCTATGTCTGCATGGGTCTCACCCCCACAACCCAAAGATGTGCAGGGTAGGTGGATTGGCCACACTAAATTGCCCCTTAATTGGAAACATTTTTTTAAAAAGTGGTGTAACATCGTCAAGGGTGTTGTGTTGTGCTGGGATCTTATAAGCAGGGAGTTAAGCACACTTTAATATGGGAGTTCAGGTAAACGGCACAATGACTATTTTTATTGTTGCAAAGTCTGTTTCGCATAAGCGAGGCGCTTCAAAATAATGAGGAAATAAGACAAAATAGAAACCTACCTCTTTGTTGAGCGCTATCTTTACATGAATTATCTTCCCTATATATTTAGCTGGATAACTAAGCTATTTGCCAATGCAATCAAAACAAAAGAAAGAGAGTCTCTTGCCAGTGTTCGGAAAGTTAAGGCACTACTCGGGTCGGGTCCTCAGCCAGTCCCAGTTTATATTTCAATACGAGATCACATGTGAAACAGAATGAAATGAAAATGAAAATGAAATGAATAAAAATCGCTTATTGTCACAAGATGGCTTCAAATGAAGTTACTGTGAAAAGCCCCTAGTCGCCACATTCCGGCGCCTGTTCGGGGAGGCTGTTATGGGAATTGAACCGTGCTGCTGGCCTGCCTTGGTCTGCTTTCAAAGCCAGCGATTTAGCCCAGTGTGCTATACAGCCCTTTGTAATTCAAAGCCAGGTAGTGAAACACCATTTCTCAGGTTGCTCACTAGGTTGTCAAACACATTTTCGTCTCAAGCTGCTCATCGGGTCCCCTCCACAATGCCGTTTAGCTCTTTTTATACGTAACTGATTCCTGTTTCAGTGTGATTATGTCTGGCATGCATAGTGCATGTGAACTGCTGTGTAGTTCTGGCCGAGAGGAAATGGCAGAGAGGGTGAACGGTAGCACAGTGGTTAGCACAGTTGCTTCACAGCTCCAGGGTCCCAGGTTCGATTCCCGGCTTGGGTCACTGTCTGTGCGGAGTCTGCACGTTCTCCCTGTGTGTGAGTGGGTTTCCTCCGGGTGCTCCAGTTTCCTCCCACAGTCCAAAGAAGTGAGGTTAGGTGGATTGGCCATGATAAATTGCCCTTTAGTGTCCAAAAAAAGGTTACTGGGTTATGGGGATAGGGTGGAGGTGTGGACCTTAAGTAGGGTGCTCTTTCCAAGAACCGGTGCAGACTCGATGGGCCGAATCGCCTCCTTCTGCACTGTAAATTCTATGATTCTATGAGGTACCATCCGTTCTCAACTCAGCCCAATTCTGTGTTGCAGAGGATTTTCACCGCGTCTGGTGTTATGATTTCAAGTATTCAAACTATGTTTAATTGCTGCTGGGCGCTATTTTAAATATTTCACCATGTAGTTCTCCATTTTAGTCTTTTCTTATCCTTTGACAACCTGCCCTATTTCCTGTTTATTATTTGTTGCCATTCATTTCACCGTTTTTCCTATTTAATAATTTTATTTCCTAAGAAGCAATAACTTTAATCACATTGTTCACCAACCAATCTTTTCTTACTTTTCCATATTTTCCATATCCTTACCAACAGCTATTGGCAAGGCAGCAGTAGCTGAACACTGAACAATAACAAAGAAACACAATACACTGCTCATTTACACAAAATAACACTCAAACCTTAACATTAACACTGCAATGAAGTTACTGTGAAAATCCCCCAGTCGCCACATTCGGGTACACTGAGGGAGAATTTAGAATGTCCAATTCACCTGGTTTACTGTACATTCGTTCCGGTACGCATCGACACCATTGTCGAGGTGACGGAGAACTGCAATTTGGCCTCAAATCGGTGCCCACTGCGATTTTGGCGTCGGATCCGATTCTCCGCCTAATCGCATTTCGCGATTTTAGCTTCGACCAACAGAGAATGCCGCACAGGGACGTCCGGCAGCAGTATGTGGTGGCTCCCGCTAGGATACTGTATCTTTAGCCTTTTTTACCCAGTTGCTGCGGGTATTTTTGCTTAAAATCCCACTTGAGTGGAATGGCTTAGATAGGGTGGACGTAGGGAAGTTGTTTCCATTAGCAGGGGAGACTAGGACCCGGGGGCACAGCCTTAGAATAAAAGGGAGTCACTTGAGAACAGAGATGAGGAGAAATTTCTTCAGCCAGAGAGTGGTGGGTCTGTGGAATTCATTGCCACAGAGAGCGGTGGAGGCCGGGACGTTGAGTGTCTTTAAGACAGAAGTTGATAAATTCTTGATTTCTCGAGGAATTCAGGGCTATGGAGAGAGAGCGGGTAAATGGAGTTGAAATCAGCCATGATTGAATGGTGGAGTGGACTCGATGGGCCGAATGGCCTTACTTCCGCTCCCATGTCTTATGAGTGATAGCATCGGGTGCCCACAGAAGCGAAATGCCCAGAAAGACCAGGGCAAAGAAACCTGAAGGCAGAGTTCCGTCGACGGAGGCGAGTTTTTATAGGGGCTCCAGTTTGGGTGCTCTAGGAACAACTTTGCTTCTGTTTTTTCCTCCAAGATCTTCTTTGAATCCAGTTGCTGTGTCCACTCTGAGAAGCTTTTCAGGTAGCATCTGAAATTCAGCTCCATGTCGTTGTTGGCCCCTATCTATAGTAATCATCTCTTTGTGCCAGCGGGCATTGACTCTACCTCATGGGAGGGGAAGGGCTTGAAGAGGGTTGGGGACCTGTTTGTGGATGGAAAGTTTGCCAGCTTTAATGAGCTGTCGGAAAGATTTTAACTCCCTGGGACCACTTTGTTGAGATATTTCCAGATTCCTGATTTTTTCTTTCCCCCGGCACCACCGTCCAGTTGTGAACCCACCTCCCATCCATTGACTCTGTCTACACCTCATGCTGCCTTGGGAAAGCGGGCAGCATAATCCAAGACCTGTCCCACCCAGGGTATTCACTCTTCCAACTTCTTCCATCGGGCAAGAGATACAAAAGTCTGAGAACACGCACGATCAGATTGAAAAACAGCTTTCTCCCCACTATTACCAAACTCCTGGATGACCCTCTTATGGACTTTTCACACATCTTCTCTACTGAATAGAACTGCCCTCCTGTATGCTTCACCCGATGTCTGTGTCTATGTATTTACGTTTTATATTTATGTATGTCCTATGTTTTTTTCATGTATGGAATTATGTGTCTGGACTGTACGGAGAACAATACTTTTCACTGTACCTCGGTACACGTGACAAGAAAACAAATCAAAATCCTCCCTGTTGGAGAGGATTTTATCTTTGGCCGGGTCTGGTGGGTGGTGGAGTATTTCAAATATTTACAGCCAGATCCTATCAGTGGATTCAGCTCCGTTGAATGAGGTGAAGGTGAAATGGGAGGGTGAATTGGGTCCTATTCTGGATGAGGAGGTGTGGAGCGAATCTCTTCGCAGGGTCAACTCCACGTCCTCCTGTGCTCGGCTTAGTCTGATCCAGTTCAAGGTGGTGCACAGGGCTCACCTGACTGCGGTGAGGATGGTTGAGGGTTTTTTTTGTGAGTGGGCGACAGGCCTGAGCGGTGTTCTCGGGGGCCGACTAACCACACTCCTGTGTTCTGGTCGTGTCCCAAGTTAGTAAGCTTTTGGATCTCCTTCATCAACACCAAGTCAGAGATACTTAATGTCGATCTGGAGCCTTTTCCATTGATGGCTTTTTTCACGGTGCCAGACTTGCTGGCGCTGCAGACGGGGGTGAAGGTGGATGTCCTCACCTTCGCCTCGTTGATAACCCGGAGGCGGGTTCTGCTTGGGTGGAGGTCTCCTACTCTGCCCAGTGCCTCGGCCTGGTTGGGTGACCTCATGGAGTTCCTACATTTGGAGACAGTCAAGTAAACCGTTAGGGGGTCGGCCGATGGCAGGCATTCAGCTCCTTTTTTTAAAGAGTTAGTCACCGTCAGCTGTAAAGGGGGTTTTAGTTTTATGTTGTGGGGTGGATTGGATGTGTCCTAGCTTGTTGATTATGTTCTTTTTAGATTGTAACTTGATGCATCTGTTTTATGTTACATTATTATATAATTTTGTTACAATGAAAAAGTTTTCAATAAAAATATTTTTTTTAAAATTCGGTTCAGATCAGGCATAATTTAATGAAATGTTGGAACAAATCAAGGGGCTGAACAGTCTGCTCCAGCTTCAAAATACATCACAAACTGAATCCAGACGAATGGCTCTGATTCGCACCAACTTTGTGTAACAGAGCGTTTGAATACAGTCCCCTTCACAGTCATTACAAACATAACTAGGAGTCTATGGAATGGTAACGTTGCTCACACTCAAGTTAATTCAGATCTGGGCAAACAAACCAGAGCCAAATATTAGGCCATTCTCCTCAATTCAGTTTAGTTTCAGTGTGGGTTAACAAACCTTTCAGCCACCCGAATCATGACTTCCTCTGAGAGGCTGGAAATGTTCCCGTTCCAAAGTTGCACCATTATCGCTCTTACAATTTGTGGTAATCACCACTGTTGTATATATTAGGAGATATGTGGTAAGGCCCTGTACTACAGGTACGGGGATAGTCCCTGCCTGCTGGCTCCGCCCAGTAGGCAGAGTATAAATATGTGTGCTCCCCATACAGCAGCCATTTCGCCAGCTGCTGTAGGAGGCCACACATCTTAGTGTAATAAAGCCTCAGTTGTGTTCAACTCTCGTCTTTGTGCAATTGATCGTGCATCAATTTATTACACTAAAGTTTTCAGAAGATGGACCTCCGCTTCAAGCCGGATCGCCTGCAGCTGGGTCCGCAATCAAGAGACGCCAAAAAGGACTTTGAACAGTGGCTAGCTTGTTTCGAAGCTTACATCAGGTCTGCACCAGACCCAATTCCGGAAGCTCAGAAGATCCAGATCCTCTACTCGCGGCTGAGCTCCAATGTTTTTCCGCTTATCCAGGACGCGCCGACCTATGATGAAGCTACTGAAAGAGAACTACGCCCAGCGGATGAACACGCTCTTCGCCAGACACATACTCTCTCCTCGTAGTCAGCTCCCTGGTGAGTCCGTAGAAGATTTCTGGCTGCTTTAATTCTCCTGGTCAGAGACTGTGACTGTCAGGCTGTCCCGGCCACGGAACATTCGAACCCCCTCATGCGGGACGCTTTCGTCCCGGGGATAGGGTCAGATCACATCCGCCAGCGACTTTTAGAGGGGGCCACGTTCGACCTCGCGGAAACCAAAAAGCTGGCGCTATCGTTGACAATCGCCTTGCGCAATATCCAGGCCTACACCCCCGGCTGCGCGGCCCACTCCTCCTACGCATCGTTGGCTCCGCAGATGGCCGCCCCACCGGGGACCCTACTCAGCCAATCCTACGCCTGTGCCATGCGCCAGCCAGCCAACCCCGGGAGCCCCAGATGTTACTTCTGTGGGCAGCAAAAACACCCCCGCCAACGCTGCCCAGCCCGCAGCGCCCTTTGCAAGGCCTGCGACAAGAAGGGGCACTTCGCCGCGGTGTGCCAGGCCGCTCAGTCGCCACGATCGCCCCGACCCCCCCCCACGTACGGACAGTGGGCGCCGCCATCTTCCCCTCCTCGGACCACGTGCGGCCATGGGCGCCACCATCGTTTTCAACCCCCGTCACGTGCGGCCCGTGGGCGCTGCCATCTTATCCACCTCAGGATCTCCAGGCGCCGCCATCTTGTCTCCCCCACGGAACATGGGCGCCACCATCATACTAGGACCCGTGCCCCCCGGCACCCCATCGTCCGACACCAGCGACGACCAGCCACGACTCACCTCGGTCACGATTGACCAGTCTCGCCCGCACAATCCAGCCACCACCTCGACAAGCATGAAGATCGATGGGCACGAGATCTCCTGTCTGCTGGACTCCGGGAGCACCGAAAGCTTCATCCATCCCGATACGGTAAGGCACTGCTCCCTCGCGGTACACCCCGCCAATCAGAGAATCTCCCTGGCCTCCGGGTCCCACTCCGTGGCGATCCGGGGGTACTGTATAGCCACGTTCACGGCTTCCGCCTCTACGTCCTCCCCAACCTCTGCGTTGCCCTGCTACCCGGCCTGGACCTCCAGTGTAACCTCCAGAGCCTAACATTGAAATTCGGCGGGCCCCTACCACCACTTACTCGCGACCCTAAAGGTCGACCCACCTTCCCTATTCGCAAACCTAACCCCGGATTGAAAACCCATCGCCACCAGGAGCAAACGGTACAGCGCCCAGGACCGGACCTTCATCAGGTCCGAGGTCCAGCGGCTGCTGCGGGAAGGCATCATCGAGGCCAGCAACAGCCCCTGGAGAGCCCAAGTGGTAGTGGTGAAAACTGAGGAGAAACTTCGAATGGTCGTGGACTACAGCCAGACCATCAATCGGTACACGCAGCTCGACGCGTACCCCCTCCCACGCATTTCTGATATGGTCAATCAGATTGCACAGTACCGGGTCTTCTCACCTGTAGACCTAAAATCCGCCTACCACCAGCTCCCCATCCGTAAGGCGGACCGCCCATACACTGCCTTTGAGGCAGATGGCCGCCTCCACCATTTTCCTAGGGTTCCCTTCGGCGTCACCAACGGGGCCTCGGTCTTCCAAAGGGAGATGGACCGAATGGTCGACCGGTACAGGCTGCGGGCCACTTTCCCGTACCTAGACAATGTCACCATTTGTGGCCACGATCAGCAGGACCATGATGTCAACCATGCCAAATTTCTCCACACCGCCACTCTCCTAAACCTCACTTACAACAAGGAGAAGTGCATATTCAGCACGAACCACTTAGCCATCCTCGGCTATGTGGTCCAGAACGGAGTTCTGGGGCCTGACCCTGACCGCATGCGCCCCCTCATGGAACTCCCCCTTCCCGACTGCCCCAAGGCCCTCAAACGCTGCCTGGGGTTCTTTTCTTACTACGCCCAGTGGGTCCCAAACTATGCGGACAAGGCCCGCCCACTCATCCAGTCCACTCTTTTCCCCCTGACGGCCAAGACATCGCCAAGGCCGCGATGCACGCAGTCGACGAGACGTTACCCTTTCAAGTGGAGAACGATGCATCAGACGTCGCTCTAGCCGCCTCCCTCAACCAGGGAGGCAGGCCTGTGGCATTCTTTCCACGAATCCTTCATGCCTCCAAAATCTGTCTAAAAAGAGGCCCAAGCTATCGTTGAAGCTGTGCGGCATTGGAGGCATTACCTGGCCGGCAGGAGATTCACTCTCCTCACTGACCAACGGTCGGTAGCCTTCATGTTTAACAATACACAGCGGGACAAGATCAAAAACGATAAAATCTTGCGGTGGAGGATCGAGCTCTCCACCTACAACTACGAGATTTTGTATCGCCCTGGCAAACTCAACGAGCCCCCCGATGCCCTAGCCCGAGGTACATGTGCCAGCGCACAGGTGGACCGTCTCCGGACCCTGCACGACAGCCTTTGTCACCCGGGAGTCACACGGTTGTATCACTTCATCAAGGCCCGCAATCTGCCCTACTCCGTCGAGGAAGTACGGACAATCACCAGAGACTGCCAGGTCTGTGCGGAGTGCAAACCACACTTCTACCAGCCGGACCGTGAGTGCCTGGTGAAGGCCTCCCGCCCCTTTGAACACCTCAGCATAGATTTCAAAGAGTCCCTCCCCTCCCCTCCACCAACCGTAACACTTATTTCCTCAGTGTGGTCGATGAGTACTCCAGATTCCCCTTCGCCATCCCATGCACCGACATGACGTCTGCCACCATCATCAAAGCCCTAAACACAATCTTCGCTCTGTTTGGCTTCCCCGCCCACATCCACAGCGACAGGGGATCCTCATTCATGAGTGATGAGCTGCGTCAGTTCCTGCTCAGCAGGGGTATCGCCTCCAGCAGGACGACCAACTATTACCCCCGGGGAAACGGGCAGGTGGAGAGGGAGAACGGGACAGTCTAGAGGGCCGTCCAACTGGCTCTACGGTCCAGAAATCTCCCGGCCTCCCGCTGGCAGGAGGTCCTCCCCGATGCACTGCACTCCATTCGGTTGCTCCTATGCACTGCGATTAACGACACACCCCATGAACGTCTCTTCGCCTTCCCCAGGAAGTCCACATCCGGGGTGTCGCTCCCGACTTGGCTCGCAGCCCCAGGACCCGTACTCCTCCGTAAGCACGTACGACTCCACAAGGCGGACCTGTTGGTTGAAAGGGTGCAGTTACTCCACGCTAACCCCCAGTATGCCTATGTAGCGTACCCCGACGGCCGCCAGGATACTGTCTGCCTTAGGGACCTGGCACCAGCAGGTTCTACACACACACACACACCTCTGGCCCGGCGCCACCCTCCCCTCCCCCAGCGCACCCAGCAGCAACCCTCCCAGGACAATCCGTCCTCCCCCTGCCCGCGCCCGAGGATGAGGAAGATTTCGGCACGCTCCCGGAGTCACCGAGGACTGGACCGGCACCGGAATCGCAGCCACCACTGGTCGCTCCCAACGTCAGATCAAGGCCCCGGACCGGCTAAACCTGTAATTGGTTCGGGACTGTTAAAGCACCATGTACGGTACTCCAAAATTTTTTTTTGCCTCTGTATATTAAAACTTGTTCTGTATATAGTTCTCCGCCACCCCCGCCGGACTCCATTTTAACAGGGGGTGAATGTGGTAATCACCACTGTTGTATATATTAGGCATGATGTGGAGATGCCGGCATTGGACTGGGGTGAGCACAGTACGAAGTCTTACAACACCAGGTTAAAGTCCAACAGGTATGTTTCGATGTCACTAGCTTTCGGAGCGCTGCTCCTTCCTCAGGTGAATGAAGAGGTCTGTTCCAGAAACACATATATAGACAAATTCAAAGATGCCAAACAATGCTAGGAATGCGAGCATTAGCAGGTGATTAAATCTTTACAGATCCAGAGATGGGGTAACCCCAGGTTAAAGAGGTGTGAATTGTCTCAAGCCAGGACAGTTGGTAGGATTTCGCAGGCCAGATGGTGGGGGATGAATGTAATGTGACATGAATCCCAGGTCCCGGTTGAGGCCGCACTCATGTGTGCGGAACTTGGCTATAAGTTTCTGCTCGGCGATTCTGCGTTGTTGCGGGTCCCGCGACACGCGACAACACAGAATCGCCGAGCAGAAACTTATAGCCAAGTTCCGCACACATGAGTGCGGCCTCAACCGGGACCTGGGATTCATGTCGCATTACATTCATCCCCCACCATCTGGCCTGCGAAATCCTACCAACTGTCCTGGCTTGAGACAATTCACACCTCTTTAACCTGGGGTTACCCCATCTCTGGATCTGTAAAGATTTAATCACCTGCTAATGCTCGCATTCCTAGCATTGTTTGGCATCTTTGAATTTGTCTATATATGTGTTTCTGGAACATACCTCTTCATTCACCTGAGGAAGGAGCAGCGCTCTGAAAGCTAGTGACATCGAAACAAACCTGTTGGACTTTAACCTGGTGTTGTAAGACTTTGTACTGTATATATTAGGAGATGTGTGGTAAGACCCTGTACTACAGGTACGGGGATAGTCCCTACCTGCTGGCTCCGCCCAGTAGGCAGAGTATAAATATGTGTGCTCCCCATACAGCAGCCATTTCGCCTGTTGCTGTAGGAGGCCACACATCTTAGTGTAATAAAGCCTCAGTTGTATTCAACTCTCGTCTTTGTGTAATTGATCGTGCATCACTTTAAACACTAATGAGCTTTATCAAAGATGCTTATCTCTGTTTTGAGTTCATTCCACTTGGCAAATCACAAACACAAATGGGAGCCCGGGGGCAATTGCTAATTCGAAAAGCTGGTTTTGTCTTCTACCATGACAGCTACTGCTCTTTCCTCTCCCAACTTTGCCACAAATTTATCTCTCCTCCTGGCGATATTGATTCCTTGCTCCAGAGTCACTGGCCATCCTCCAGTCTCTCAGCCAAGCAGTCATTCTTCCCGTTTTAATGTTGGCATGCATGTGTAACCGCCCAAGGCATCAGGACTGAACTCACCCCACGCCCACCCACTGAAAACCCACACAGACGCACTTCTTAGCAGGTGCCACTGAACAGCACAACCAGCAGGGATTCTGACTCATTTTCCCACTGAAGTAAACTGCTGCACTTCCAGTGTCATCTTGGCTCGGGTTGTTAACACTGCACAGACGTTTGGAATGAACCTGAAGCCACAACAGTTTGGCCCTTTATCAAGAGAACTGGGAGACCGAGATGGTTTGTGTGATTCAACAATGAAAATTTATTATCTGGGTGAGCCAGAAAAAGTACCTTTGTTGCGCTGGAACTACTTTGAAGACTCCCACACTTTTAATATGGCTGGATTTACTTGCATCACATGGAAATAAATGGAGCTACCAACAGTTAACTTACATCGCTGGCTGAAGAAAAGATTGGCATGTTCAAATAAAAAGGTTGTGTGCATCGAAGGCATTTCTAAAGATAACATTCAGTACATTGTAGTCATTTACACAGTTGTAGAATTTACAGTAGATACCACTGTTTGAGAGAATCTATACAGTTTTATTCTCTCCCCACTTTGGGAAATTAAGTGCATTGACTAACAACTTTGACACACTTGCACCATCAGTTTCAACTATAACTTATATCCATCAATCTTGAGAAGAGCAAATGATATGAAAAATACTGTTCCTCAAAACTGGCTTGAAGCAGGTTCCCAACGGGAACATGGATTAGTGGGTAGGGCTCTCACACTGCAGTGCTGATTCGCTCGGCTGTGCTCTCTTCCATTCCTTCTGAGAATGCAGTAATGCTGAGACGACTCTGAGGAAGGCCTTTCCCACAGGACAGGCAAAGTCTGGTGACTGGTTACTGAGTTACACAGCAGAATCCAGGGAATACGTCACCAGCACCTCATAACTATGATTGTGAACTGGAGGTAAAAGGTTTATAAAAACAGGAAAATACACAACAAATAGTTGAGAATGAGGGGGTTAAAAAAAATGTTTAACCTTATGTCCCACACAAAAGTGCTGCCCACTTATCTCATAAAATAAAAACGTATTTAAGATGAAATTACCTGCACTGTTTCTAAGAATACAATTACATTGATCAATGGTAGAATTATTCACCAAACGGAAACAAACAAAAGCAACATTCCGGACACAAACTCACACACTAACTCAACTGTCGCACAAATACATCAGAGCTAGGAGCAGGAGGAGGCAATTCAGCCCCAGGGGCCAGCTCCGCAATTCAATACGATCATAGCTGATGTCATCAACTCCACTTTCCTATCCGTTCTCCATAACCCTTCAGCCCACTGCAAATTAAAAATCTGCCTATCCCCTTCTTAAATTTACTCAATGCTCCGGCATCCATCGCACACACACTCAATCAAACAAACAGTTGCGCACAAACACACACCTGCACACGTACACACAAACATTCGTAGGGCTGGACTTTATGGGCGGGATTCTCCACTCCCACACCGAAGTGGCCGCGCCGTCGTGAACGCCGTCGAGGTTCACGACGGCGCGGAACGGCCCCGGTCCCGACCGATTGAGGCCCTGACAATGGGCCAGTATCGGACCCGCGTCGTCTACCTGCGCCAGGCCTTGTCGCCCGCGTAAAAGTGGCGCCGCATAGATGACGCGGCCGGCGCTGCATAACGGACGTCATTCGCGCATGCGTGGTTGCCGTCCTCTCTAAATCCGCCCCGCAAGAAGATGGGGGACGGATCTTGCAGGGCCGCGGAAGGAAGGAGGTCCTCCTTCAGAGAGGACGGCCCGACGATCGGTGGGCACCGATCGCGGGCCACCCCACATTCCAGGTGAAGCCCGGTGCAGGATCCCCCCTCACCCCCCCACAGGCCCACCCCCCCAGCGTTCACGCACCGCCCACGACTGCAGCGACCAGGTGTGGGCGGCGCCGGGGGGAACCAGCCGTTTTGGCCTGGCCGCTCGGCCCATCCGGGCCTCAGAATAGCGGGAGTGCCGGAGAATCGCCATTTTCGGTGTCTCCGGCGATTCTCCGGCCTGCGAAACCCGACCGGGCCGTTCCCGCCGCTTGGGAGAATCGCGGGAGGGCGTTGGACCGGCGTCCCTGGAAATTCTGGCGGCCCAGGCGATTCTCCCAACCGGCGTGGGAGTGGAGAATTGCGCCCTATGTCTGCAAATCAGGCGGGAGGCACCCACACCCCCTCCCAATGCGTGATGTCATCGGGTTGCGAATACAAGGTCATTAAACCAGTCTCCCAAATTACGGAAGCTGAGCAGGCGTGGAAATCGGCAGCCCACCCACTATTAATAATTAACAAGTTATTAATCGACCCAACTGTTTGCAATTTCTTTGTTGCTTGCTGCATTTTTCAGACATTGGGGTGAAAAGGTTTGGGATTGTATTATGGCAGCTACGATGAGGAGGCACAAGGATGAGAGACAAGGCCTGTGACCTGGACCTTGGCTGAATGGAGCAGGTTCTGCTGGAGAAGGGAGCAGCGCGGTCTGTTTTTTGAAACTCATCTTGTATCTTTTTTGAACCTTTCATTAAAAAGTAAAGACTGATTCTGAGAGGCCTTTAAACCTGTAGCTGTGACCAATGTTCTATATGGAGCAGTGCCCCGTTGCCAAGTGACGCGTTGGCCTACAGTCTGTATTGGGCACTGAGCCCCCATTTGCACCTCTGATTGGCCTTTTTGTTTGACACATGACGACCACTATTTGGATCTGACATTCGTTTGGGGCTGAGACGGCAGGGCAGGAGGACCCCTCACTTTGCATTTCACCTCCCTGACCCCACTGGGAAACAAAATCCAGCCCATACATAGACATATTCACACCTGCACGCACACACACTTACACAGATGTACACACGTAAACACACACTTGCACAAATGAACACACACTCGCACACCCATTCAGTAGTCTTCACTTACCGAAACACACATACACTCAACTCACACACACGGACCATAAATTTATGAAACACAAAGTGCATTTTAAAAGCAAGACAGTTGCTAGGCTGCAGTATGATTGAATCAACTATTTACGTGTGTAGTGCCCCCAGAAACCTGCAGCGTCTGTGAAGCATGCTTTCATTTCCAGTCAACTTTGTTCTCTGTTCCTTTCTTTCTCGCTGCGTGCTGAATGGAAAGCTGTTAAATCTCAAGTTCAAACTGGAAGGAGCTGACTTTCCATTGGTTTGCGTCGGGGCTGAGCATGGTACGTTCTGTGAAGTTTACGTGACCTTTTGCATCAACGAGGATGACTGTGTTTGTCCTGACAATAAAATAAATCAAACCTTTCAATGCACTCAAAAAGAACTTTAAAGTTAAAAGACAAAAAACACAAAACAGAAAGGGAACAAAAGTCAGTGAGAAATGCGGCTTCAAAAGGGATGAAGCTCCATCGAAAGATCACCAAAGTGCTGACTGCCTTTCTTACTATAGCGAGTCCAAAAATGTATGAAGATACGTAAATGAATGATATAATAATAATCTTTATTGTCACAAGTAGGCTTACATTAACACTGTGTGGTAGTCACCACTAGCTGTATTATATGTATTACGGTAAGACACATATACTAGAGGTTCATGGGTAAATCTATGCCTGTTGGCTCCGCCCAGTAGGCGGGGTATAAATGTGTGTGCTCGCCGGTGCTGCAGCCATTCTGGTAGCAGCTACAGGAGGCACAACATCTTTGCTCAATAAAGCCTCGATTATTCCACTACTCTCGTCTTTGTGGTAATTGATAGTGCATCAATTTATTGAGCAAGATTTTTAAAACGATGGAGCTTTGCATCAAGCCTGATCTCCTGCAGCTGAGCCCTCAAGCAGCCACTGCCACGTCTACCTTTGACCACTGGCTAGCATGCTTCGAAAGCTACCTCCGAACATCCGCTGAGGAACCCTCGGACGTGCAGAAGCTTCAAGTCCTTTATTCACGGGTGAGCCCTGACATTTTTCCTCTCATCCGGGATGCGCCCACTTACTCCGAAGCAATGGAGCTCCTGAACGGACATTACGTTCGGCCAGTCAATCAACTATACGCCAGGCACCTCCTGTCCACGAGACAGCAACTCCCCGGTGAGTCCCTAGACAATTTCTGGCATGCCCTGCACACTGGGGAGGAACTGTAACTGCCAGGCAGTTTCAGCAATCCTGCACACAGAACGTTTAATCCGAGATGCCTTCGTTACGGGCATGAGGTCGGCGTATGTCTGCCAGCGCCTACTGGAAGGGGGTACGCTTGATCTTGCGGGAACCAGGCAGCTCGCGAACTCGTTAACAGTAGCCTCCCGTAACGTCCAGTTGTACGCTCCCGACCACACGGCACCACCATGGGCATGAGGGGCTGGTTTAGCACACTGGGCTAAATCGCTGGCTTTTAAAGCAGACCAAGCAGGCCAGCAGCACGGTTCAATTCCCGCACCAGCCTCCCCGAACCGGTGCCGGAATGTGGCGACTAGGGGCTTTTCACAGTAACTTCATTGAAGCCTACTTGTGACAATAAGCGATTTTCATTTTTCATTTCGTGGGCCCCACCAGCTACCGACTCCAGCTCACTGCAAGCCTGCGCCGCGCGGCAGCCAGCCAACCCCGGGGGCCGTTATCGCCTGCCACTACCTCCATCACCACTGACCAGCCCGGGGCCTCCCAGCATCTGCTGCAGCTCGCCTCGATCATCCCGGACCAGTCCCGGCCCGGCAACCTTGCGACCGCAACGACAATGGTGAAAATCGATGGGCACAAGACGTGCCTTTTTGACTCCGGGAGCACAGACAGCTTCATCCACCCCACGACGGTAAGGCGCTGCTCCCTCGCGGTACACCCCGTTACCCAGAAAATCTTCCTGGCCTCCGGATCCCATTCCATGGAAATCCGGGGGTACTGCATCGCGACCCTCACTGTCCAAGGCGTAGAGTTTTGCAACTTCCGGCTCTACGTGCTCCCCCACCTCTGCACTGCCCTGTTACTTGGCCTGGACTTCCAGTGCCACCTCCAAAGCTGAATCTTAAAATTCGGCGGACCCCTACCCCCCTCACCGTATGCAGCGTCACGACCCTTAAGGCCAATCCACCTTCCTTGTTAGCGAACCTCACCCCGGATTGCATACCCGTCACCACCAGGAGCAGACGGTACAGTGCCCAGGACAGGACCTTCATCAGGTCGGAGGTCCAACGGCTTCTGTGGGAAGGCATCACTGAGGTCAGCAACAGCCCCTGGAGAGCCCAAGTGATAGTAGTAACGACTGGGGAGAAGCACAGGATGGTCATTGACTAGTCAGACCATCAAATCGGTACACGCAGCTCGACGCGTACCCTCTCCCACGCATATCTGACATGGTCAATCAGATTGCACAGTATCGGGTCTTTTACACAGTGGACCTGAAGTCCGCCCACCACCAGCTCCCCATCTGCCCGGAGGACCACCAATACACTGCGTTCGAAGCAGATGGCCGCCTCTATTACTTCCTCAGGGTTCCCTTCGGCGTCACTAATGGGGTCTCGGTCTTCCAACGTGAGATGGACCGAATGGTTGACCGGTACGGACTGCGGGTCACCTTCCCGTACCTAGACAACGTCATCATCTGCGGCCACGATCAGCAGGATCGCGACGCTAACCTCCTAAAATTTCTCCAAACCGCCAAACTCCTTAATTTCACGTACAATAAGGAGAAATGCGTGTTCCGCACCAACCGCTTAGCTATGTCGTGGAAAATGGAGCTCTAGGGCCCGACCCCGACCGCATGCGCCCCTCATGGAACTCCCCCTCCCCCAAGCCCTGAAACGATGCCTGGGTTTTTCTCCTACCGTGCCCAGTGGGTCCCTAACTATGCGGACAAGGCCCGCCCACTCATTCAGTCCACAGTTTTCCCCCTGACGGCTGAGGCCCGCCAGGCCTTCAACCGCATCAAGGCAGACATCGCCAAGGCCACGATGCATGCGGTCGACGAGTCCCTCCCCTTCCAGGTCAAGAGCGATGCATCAGACGTCGCTCTGGCCGCCACCCTCAACCAGGCGGGCAGGCCCGTGGCCTTTTTTCCTGCACCCTCCATGCCTCTGAAATTCGGCACTCCTCTGTTGAAAAGGAGGCCCAAGCCATTGTGGAAGCTGTGTGGCATTGGAGGCATTACCTGGCCGGCAGGAGATTCACTCTCGTCACTGACCAACGGTCGGTTGCCTTCATGTTCAATAATACACAGCGGGGCAAGATCAAAAACGATAAGATATTAGGTGGAGGATCGAGCTCTCCACCTATAATTACGAGATTTTGTATCGCCCTGGGAAGCTCAACAAGCCCCCTGACGCCCTATCCCGCGGTACATGTGCCAGCGCACAAGTGGACCGACTCCGGGCTCTCCACGATGGCCTCTGCCACCCGGGGCTCATCAAGGCCCGCAACCAGCCCTATTCCATTGAGGAGGTCAGGACTGTCACCAGAGACTGCCAGGTCTGTGCGGAGTGCAAGCCGCACTTCTACCGGCCAGATCGAGTGCACCTGGTGAAGGCCTCCCGCCCCTTTGAGTGCCTTAGCATGGATTTCAAAGGGCCCCTCACCTCCACCAACCGCAACACGTACTTTCTGAACGTGGTCGATGAGTACTCCCAGTTCCCTTTCACTATCCCATACCCCGATATGACTTCTGCCATGGTCATTAAAGCCCTCACAGTATCGGCACCCTGTTTGGTTTCCCACCTACGTCCACAGCGATCGGGGATCCTCTTATATGAGTGATGAGCTGCATCAATTCCTGCTCAGCAAGGGCACTGCCTCGAGCAGGATGACCAGCTACAACCCCCAGGAAAACGGGCAGGTGGAGAGTGAGAAGGGGACGGTCTGGAATGCCGTCCTGCTGGCCCTGCGGTCTAAAAAAGGTCTCCCACTGGCAGGAGGTCCTCCCCGACACGCTCCACTCCATCCGATCGCTCCTCTGCACCGCGACTAATGAAACCCCCCATGAACGTCTCTTTGCCTTCCCCAGGAACTCCACCTCCGGGGTCTCGCTCCCAACACGGCTGACAGTTCCTGGACCCGTCCTCCTTTGCAAGCATGTGCGGACCCATAAGTCAGACCCATTGGTCGAAAGGGTCCACCTCCTACACGCGAACCTGCAGTACGCCTACACAGCGGGTGCCAGGACACAGTCTCCCTCCGGGACCTGGTACCCGCTGGATCCCCACCCACGGCTCCCGACCCGACACCCCCCCACCCCCCCCCTCCGGTTGCCTCATTCACTCCTGCACCACTCCCCCTCCCCCCAGCGAACCTCACCGCAGCCCCTGCCCCAGGAGGATCCGTCCTCCCACTGGTTCCACTCAGGGGCGATGAAGACGAGGACAACACGCTCCCGGAGTCACAGGTGACCAAGTCGGCGCCCACATCACCACCAGGACTGAGGCGATCACAGAGGAGGATCAAGGCCCCCGATAGACTGAACTGGTAAAAAAATTTCCACCACCCCCGCCAGACTATTTTTTTTAACAGGGGGTGAATGTGGTAGTCACCACTAGCTGTATTATATGTATTAAGGTAAGACACATATACTAGAGGAATATGGGTAAATCCCTGCCTGCTGCCTCCGCCCAATAGGCGGTGTATAAATGTGTGTGCTCGCCGTGCTGCAGCCATTCTGGTAGCAGCTACAGGAGGCACAACATCTTTGCTCAATAAAGCCTCGATTATTCCACTACTCTCGTCTTTGAGGTGATTGATGGTGCATCACACTGCAATGAAGTTACTGTGAAAATTCCCTAGTTGCCACACTCCAGCGCCTGTTCGGGTACACGGAGGAAGAATTCAGAATGTCCAATTCACCTAACCAGCACGTATTTCAGGACTTGTGGGAGGAAACCGGAGCACCCGGAGGAAACCCACGCAGACACGGGGAGAACGTGCAGACTCCTCACAGACGGTGACCCAAGTGGGAATCGAACCCGGGTCTCGGGTGCTGTGAAGCCACAGTGCTAACCACTGTGCGACCGTGCCGCCCAGGTATCAAGTGTTAACTCTTGAAAGACGATGAAGCATTCCAATTAAATAAATAATACAACAACTTCCTGATTCACCAAAATCAGCATTGAGAAATCATTGATGGATTCATGGTTTCTGCTTTATTTTTAGTTGGTTATTCTCTTTAATCAATCACAGGATATTGGGGCCGAGGCAACTGCACAAAAGAATGTAAAAAGCTATGGATGCTCCATGTTCATTGATCCACTATAAAGTGTATCGAACCTCTCTCGTCTGGTTATATTTCCTCGAGCCTGTGTGTTTTGCTTATATACCTGTATCCATAACTTGTACAAAACACAATAAAAAATCCCAGGATCTTGGGCTGTATATTTTACAGTCCTAGTAGATTTTGGGACATATAATTGCTGATGAGTTGTTGAGGTTATTAATGTATGAATAATCTAGCCCTCACAAAGGCCTCAATTTCTCTCCTTGAGTTGGGTAGTGGGAGTCAGGAAAATTCCCAGCATGGCCCACCCGCCTTGGGAGAAAGTGTCCGTAAAGGTGGGATCTTCATTGCCAGCGGCGGGTGCGGGCAGGGGTTGGGCCACCTGACCTGCGATAACGTTTGGAAGCAGCCACAGGGGCTGTCAGGTGCCTGTTTAAAAAGCCCGCCTTGGTGCAGTGGGACTTTGTGACCTCTCTCCATGCCACTGTCATGATATTCAAACACACACATCATGATGGACACACCAACAGGCAAATCAGAGCACACAACACCACAACCAATCACACACAAGAACACCAACCACATAAAAAGCACGAGCACGACACCTGGTGGTCAGTAGGTCTGGGGACAAAGACACGGAGAAGAGCAAAATCACAAAATCACAAACAGGGAATCCCCACGTGCAGAGTGTCAAGACAAAACTGTACATAGTAAGTTTAAATAAAATAGCGTTGTACCATATACAACCGTGTTGGCTCATCTGTGTGTCAGAACACCCAACACCACATGGTACAGGAGTGGATCGATACCTGCCAACTAACCTGCCATTCTGGACATGGACCGCACCGACAAACCGCAGCCGTTGCAAGTCGCGGGGAACCTAGGTACCAATTGGAAGCTCTTCAGGCAGCGATTTGACCTGTACATCCGTGCCACCGAAAAACAGAGTGCCTCGGATGAAACGAAGATTGCAATGCTCCTCTTCTACGCAGGTCAGCACGCCCTCGACGTCTTCAACTCACTGGTGTTCGAAGAAGGCGAAAACCAATCCAAATATGACACGGTCATCCTCAAACTGGACCAGCACATTAAAGTTGAAGTAAATGAAAGTTTTGAAAGATACCTCTTTCAGCAACGCCTGCAAGGTAAGGAGGAGCTTTTTCAACCCTTTTTGACGCACCTCCGGATTCTAGCGCAGTCCTGCGGTTACGGCACCACCACAGAGTCCATGATCAGGGACCAGATTGTTTTTGGCGTTGCCTCTAGTGGCCTACGCCAGCAGCTTCTTAAAATAAAAAGCCTCACCTTAGCATCTGCTGTGGAAGCCTGTGTCCTCCACGAAAATGCTACCTGCCGTTTTGCCCGATTTCAGGCGTCCGAGTTGGCACGGAGGGGGTCCCCAGCCGTCGAATCGGCAAGCCAGGTCGCCCACGACGTCGAACGCATCCAGACCGTCGATTACTTCCCGACTCACGGCCCGGACGACAGCGGCCGCTTCCCGCGCTTTTCGCGGTCTCCCGCGCTGGTGCGCGCCAAAAATAACGGCCACATCGAGGGACGCACTGCGCAGGCGCGCCCACCGCAAGATCGCACTGCGCATGCGCAGTGGCGCAACGAACGCCGTGACGTCATGACGTGCGGCAATTGTGGAGCTCTACATTTAAAAGGGCAATGTCCTGCAAAAAACCGACAGTGCCTCAGATGTGGCAAGATGGGCCACTACGCTGCCCACTGTCGTTCGGCTCAACCCATGGATCCGGCACATCCCCGACAATCTCGCAGACAAGTCAGTACCGTCCAGCCCACGCATCAAGACTTCCAGTTAAGTGATGCAGATGACCAGGATGCCTTCCGCGTTTCCGTCATCGATGTCAACAAGGTCAATGCCATCAATCCAGCCGATGAGTGGTGTGCCACCCTGACGGTCAACCGATCGCGCGTCACCTTCCGTCTGGACACCGGCGCATCCGCCAACCTGATTGCATATTCTGCAGTCCAGGCCATGAAGGTCAAACCACCCATCACGCCATCCCGGCTCAAGATGGTTGACTATAACGGGAACGTCATCCCGTCCATAGGATCTTGCCAGCTACAGATAACTCACAAGATGCACATGGCCACACTCCCCTTCGAAGTTGTCGGCTCATCAAAAGACTCGTTACTGGGCGCACAGGCGTGTAAGGTCCTTCACCTGGTACAGCGCATTATGTCTCTCTCTCCAGATGAGATATCCGACTTCCCGGATGCTGAGTTCCACGCAAATCTCCATTCCCTCCTTGCTCACAACCAGGAGGTTTTTGAAGGCATGGGGACATTGCCATACACGTACAAGATTCGACTCAAACCGGACGCCATCCCTATCGTTCACGCACCTCGCAGGGTTCCTGCGCCACTCAAAGACCGCCTCAAGTTACAACTGCAGGATCTTCAGGACCAAGGGGTCCTATCCAGGGTCACGGAGCCCACGCCATGGGTCAGCTCCATGGTCTGTGTAAAGAAGCCCTCTGGCGAGCTCCGCATATGTATAGATCCTAAAGATCTGAATAACAACATCATGCGGGAACACTATCCCATCCCGAAACGAGAGGACCTCACCAGCGAGATGGCGCAAGCCAAAATATTCACCAAATTGGATGCGTCCAAAGGATTTTGGCAGATCCAATTGGACCCGGCCAGCCGAAGACTATGCACATTCAACACCCCTTTCGGCAGATTCTGCTACAATCGGATGCCATTCGGCATCATTTCAGCATCTGAAGTTTTCCACCGCATTATGGAGCAGATGATGGAAGGCATCGAAGGGGTACGTGTATATGTGGACGATATCATCATTTGGTCCACCACTCCGCAGGAACACATGCATCGTCTACGACGTGTCTTCACCCGCATACGACAAAATGGCCTGCGTCTCAACCGTGCGAAGTGTGCCTTCGGCCAGACGGAGCTGAAATTCCTCGGGGACCACATCTCACGGTCAGGGGTCCGTCCCGATGCAGACAAAGTTAGCGCCATCACAGCCATGCCACGGCCGGCTGACAAGAAGGCTGTCCGAAGATTCCTGGGCATGGTCAACTTCCTTGGGAAGTTCATTCCCAACCTGGCTTCTCATACAACGAATATGCGCCATCTCGTAAAAAAATCGACAGAATTCAACTGGCACCAACCGCATCAGCGGGAATGGGAGGAGCTCAAGCACAAACTGGTCACGGCACCAGTGCTGGCGTTCTTTGACACGACTCGCCCTACAAAGATCTCAACAGACGCCAGCCAATCGGGTATTGGAGCGGTACTCCTGCAAAAAGACAGCACGTCGTCATGGGCCCCGGTTGCATATGCTTCACGAGCCATGACCCCTACCGAACAGCGCTACGCGCAAATAGAAAAAGAATGCCTGGGCTTGTTAACTGGACTGGACAAGTTCCACGACTATGTTTATGGCCTGCCACGATTTACGGTTGAAACTGACCAACGCCCCCTGGTCAACATCATTAACAAAGACCTGAACGACATGACCCCTCGCCTCCAGCGCATCTTACTTAAACTCAGGAGGTATGATTTCGAACTGATCTACACTCCGGGGAAGGATCTCATCGTGGCAGACACTCTCTCCCGAGCAGTGAGCACACCACCAGATGCGGAGGGGTTCGTGCGTCAAATTGAGGCACACGTAACTCTGACAGCAGCAAATCTGCCAGCTGATGATCCTAGTCTGGCCCACATACGCGCAGAGACGGCGACTGACCCCCTTCTGCAGCGAGTGATGCGCCACATGACGGAAGGGTGGCTCAAAGGGCAGTGCCCCCAGTTTTATAATGTGCGAGATGACCTTACCAACATAGACGGGGTCCTTATGAAATTAGACAGGATCGTTATTCCGCACAGCATGCGCCAGATGATTCTTCATCAACTACACGAAGGCCACTTGGGCGTCGAAAAATGCAGACGAAGGGCCCGAGAGGCGGTATATTGGCCGGGTATTAATGAAGACATAGCCAACATGGTGCTCAACTGCACAACCTGTCAGAGGTTTCAGCCGGCGCATCCTCCGGAGACGCTTCTACCACACGAGATGGTGACGTCCCCCTGGGCGAAGGTGGGTGTTGACCTATTTCACGCGCTCGGCAGAGATTACATCGTTATTATAGACTACTTCTCAAACTACCCGGAAGTCATGCCTCTCCATGATCTGACGTCGTCCGCAGTCATTGGGGCCTGCAAGGAAACATTTGCTCGCCATGGCATTCCAAGGACTGTCATGTCAGACAATGGACCCTGTTTCGCCAGCCGTGAATGGTCGTCCTTTGCCGCAGCATATGGTTTCACTCATGTGACATCCAGCCCTCTACATCCACAATCGAACGGGAAGGCTGAAAAGGGTGTCCACATCGCCAAGCGGCTCCTGTGCAAGGCGGCTGCTGCCGGATCGGACTTTAACCTCGCCTTGCTGGCCTATCGATCGGCCCCGCTATCCACGGGTCTCTCGCCAGCGCAGCTACTAATGGGTCGCTCCCTCAGGACGACGGTACCTTCCATCCTGGCACCAACAACAGACCATGAGACGGTTCTTCGGAACATGCAAATGCAGCGTGATCGCCAGAAAAGTCGGTACGACACACGAGCGACGGACCTGCCCCCCCTGTCCTCCGGAGACAAAGTACGCGTCCATCAACCGTATGGTGGCTGGTCAGCATCGGCCGAAGTCCTCCGACAAGTGGCTCCCCGCTCGTTCCTGGTTCGCATGCCGGATGGTTCAGTGCGTCGCCGCAATCGGCGCGCCCTTCGTCGACTTCCACGCTCACAGCCACACAGTACGCACACGCCAGATCCTCAACAGGCTTCCGAGGATGACTTTGTGGAGCTGCCGCAGATCACGCCCTTTCCATCGCCACCCATGGCCATGCCTGCACAGCAGCCGGTGGTTCTTGATCCACCCTTGAGGCGGTCAACCCGAACTCGTCACAAGCCCATTAGACTGGACTTATAATACCGTTCATATGTCTAACAAGTTGCACAATTTTACATGATAACCTGTTGTTGTTTATCGTTCCAGATATCGTCTGACTGGACAACTGTTCAAGTTTTTTTTTTCTCTCGTTCGCATTCATGTTATGTTATGGTACAACTTGGTTCATGTGACGCACCCGACATCGCCCCATGTAAATAGTTCCGTCATATGCACATGCTGTACACGACACACATTACTCTTAGATGCACTCACGACGCGATCATATTTATTACCACGTAGGCACATATCTTTGTAAAAAGGGGGGATGTCATGATATTCAAACACACACATCATGATGGACACACCAACAGGCAAATCAGAGCACACAACACCACAACCAATCACACACAAGAACACCAACCACATAAAAAGCACGAGCACGACACCTGGTGGTCAGTAGCTCTGGGGACAAAGACACGGAGAAGAGCTGTTACAAAATCACAAACAGGGAATCCCCACGTGCAGAGTGTCAAGACAAAACTGTACATAGTAAGTTTAAATAAAATAGCGTTGTACCATATACAACCGTGTTGGCTCATCTGTGTGTCAGAACACCCAACACCACAGCCACCTCATGCGCTCACCCACCCGTGGCCCCTCATGTCTCCTATGTCAAGCTATGTCCTCCCACCCATCCCCTTTGGCTCTTCATGTACCACATGACAAGCTTTGCCATTTTATCCACCCTCAATGGCCCCTTATGGCACCAATGACAAGCTTTGCCCTTCCACCAACCTTTATGGCCCTCACTCCCCTGCCAAGATATGGCAATTCCATGCCCATTGACATATGATCCAAGCCTATATGTGCTTGGCTGCGAGCCCAGACATCCATTAAGCTTGTTGAAGCACCTGTGCCCTGGAGAAAATATCGCTCAATTAACAACTCAGCCCTCTAATTTTGCTGCCAATTTTACAAGGTTAAGTAGTTTCAGTGGTTTGTTTTTTGTTTAAAGGGTTCAGTTGATTGACACTTATAAAGGCTGGAAGTGAAATGACTTTTTTTTCCAATAAAGTAGAATGTTATGACTGAGTTTCCCTTTTAAAGCTTTTTTTATACATCTTACTGTCCCTATAGGATTCACAGCTTTGATATAGTTTCTCGTGGATCAATGGACATGGAGGTTCCATAGCTTATTATGGAGGACGTGAGGTGTCTCAGGGGGTGGGTGGGAAGTCAGGGTTTGGTCGAGTGGGTATGAGGAGGACCTTTTGAACTTATATTTTAAAAGATCTCATCATGCAGACGAGGATTCATGACTCCTCTGAGGAGATGTGAATGACAACTCTTTAAAAACCTGGCCCAATAAGAGGAAGGGAGCTCGAAATGGCGGCCAGAATTTCACCCCCCACCCCCACTGTCGGGTTAATAGATGGGGGGTAGAAATTGAAGGAATACGATTCCCCCCAAGTTCCCACCCACCCAGCGATGTCATGTTGTGTGTGTGGGGGGGGGATAAGGCCTTGGACAGGTGCACTACCTCTTCTGTCAATTACAGCTCTTCTCACTGCAGAGATTGGGGAGCTATCTGGACACCCTCCCTAGTGAGTGGCAGAATACCCGCCTACAGCCACTTGACACTCATTTGAGTGTGAAATGGCTGTGGGGCAGTTGGGAGTCAGTGAGGATGCGTTCTCCATCGACTCTCTGGATGGTGGGAAGGGAGAGTCCGCAAAATTCAGGTCTTGAAGGCAGATAGTAGATTTAGGTTTATTGTCACGTGTACAAAAGTACAGTGAAAAGTATTGTTCTGCGTAGAGTCCAGGCAGATCACTCCGTACATGAAAAACATAGGACATATGATTAATACGCAATGTAAAGACATAGACATTGGATGAAGCATACGGAGTGTAGTACTACTCAGTAGAGAAGATGTGTGGAGAGATCAGTTCAGTCCTTAAAAGGATCATTCAAGAGTTTGGTAACAGCGGGGAAGAAACTGTTTTTGAACCTGTTCGTGCGTGTTCTCAGAATTTTGTATCCCCTGCCCGATGGAAGAGAGAATAACTCGGGTGAGAGGGATCTTTGATTATGCTGCTCGCTTTCCCAAGGCAGCGGGAAGTGTACTCAGAATCAATGGATGGGAGGCAGGTTCGTGTGATGGACTGGGCTGTGTTCACGACTCTCTGAAGTTTCTTACGGTCTTGGGCTGGGCAGTTGCCATACCAGGCTGTGATGCAGCCAGATTGGATGCTTTCTATGGTGCATCTGTAAAAGTTGGTAAGCGTCAATGTGGCCATGCCGAATTTCTTTAGTTTCCTGAGGAAGTATAGGCACTGTTGTGCTTTCTTGGTCATTACGTTGACGTGGGTGGACCAGGACAGATTGTTGGTAATGTGCACCCCTAGGTATTTGAAGCTGCCAACTATCTTCACCTCGGCACCATTAATGCAGACATGGGTGTGTACGATACTTCGCTCCCTGTTGATCGGCTTCTTAGTTTTGCTGACATTGAGGGAGAGATTATTGTCGTTACCCCACACTGGTAGGTTCTCTATTTCGCTGCTGCACTCTGACACATCGTTGTTTGAGATCTGACCCACTATGGTTGTGTCATCAGCAAACTTGAAGATGGAGTTGGAGCCGAATTTTGCACACAGTCTTGTGTGTACAGGGAGTATAGTAGGGGGCTAAGTATGCAGTCTTGCGGATCCCCGGTATTGAGGACTATTGTAGAGGAGGTGTTGTTGTTGTTATCTTTACTGACTGTGGGCTATGGGTCAGGACGTCGATGAGCCAATTCAGAGGGAGGGGCCAAGTCCTAGGTTTTGGAGTTTTGATATGAGCTTGGCTGGAATTATGGGGTTGAAGGCGGAGCTGTAGTCAATGTCCAGGAGCCTGACGTAGGAGTCCTTGTTGTCGAGATGCTCCAGGGACGGGTGCAGGGCTAGGGAGATGGCATCTGCTGTGGACCGGTTGCGGCGGTTTGCGAATGGCAGTGGATCAAGGCCTTCTGGGCGTATGGAGTTGATGTGTCTCACGACCAACAAGATATTTACATGGTAACGAGTTAACAAAATGAGTATTGAATCTATAGAAAGTGAGTCTGGGGAATTAATCATGGAAAATAAGGAGATGGCAGATGAATTGAACCGCTATTTACCATTGGTTTTCCCTTTTGAGGATATAAGTAACATTCCAAACATTCCTGTGTATCAGAAAATGGAAGGGAGGAACTCTGGTAAATCAGGATCACCAGGAAAGTGGTACTGAGTCAATTCTGAGTACTGAGGTTATTCACCAAGGCCCCACCTTCTCAGACTTGCTCCTCGCCTGAGGTGTGATGTTCCTCGGGCTAAATCCCCATAAGTAAGCTCTCTCCCTCAAAGGGAGAAAAGCAACCTCTGGTCATCTGGGATATGGCGACTTGACTTTACTGAGTAAACTGTTGGGAGGTGTCAGTTGACAAGTCCCCAGGTCGTAATGGACTTCATCCTAGGGTCATAAAAGAAGTGGCTAATGAGTTGATGTGTTGGTTTTAATTTTCCAAAACTCCCTAGATTTGGGAATGTTCCATTCGTTTGGAAAATAGCAAATGTAACTTCCTTTGTTCAAGAAGTGGGGGAGGCAGAAAGCAGGAAAACATAGGCCAGTTATCTTAACATCTGACAAAGGAGACAAAGGTGTTGCAACAGGGCATATCAAAGGGTGTGATTCTCCGGCCTTGTTACACTCTCGCTCAAGCAAAACAAGGCCAGTGATTAGTTGGAGAGGCCAAAAGACGAGATCTGTGCCGGGCGCCAAACAGTTTGCAACCGGCCTGCTCCCGTAGGCGAAATTGGGATCTCGCCGTGGTGCGACGAGAAACCAATTATCACAACTTAAGCCCCATTTCCCGACAATTAACAAAAGCGACCCAATATCCATCAGCCTCCCGCCATTCATCAGCCTCCCCAGCAAGTGGTTACGTGACGCCGATCAGTACCCCTTTATAAAGGCACCACAATTCGACTTCATCCAATGCTGAGATGCGCACATTTCCAAGAGAGGTCAATGGCTAATGATCAGAAATGGGCGATATACCCTCCATATAATAGGAGATGTTTGAGACAATTTTAGTAGCACTACTGCTGCAGCTGAATTCAGTACAGACTACAGATAAAGAACAAAGAACAAAGAAATGTACAGCACAGGAACAGGCCCTTCGGCCCTCCAAGCCCGTGCCGACCATACTGCCCGACTAAACTACAATCTTCTACACTTCCTGGGTCCGTATCCTTCTATTCCCATCCTATTCATATATTTGTCAAGATGCCCCTTAAATGTCCCTATCGTCCCTGCCTCCACTACCTCCTCCGGTAGTGAGTTCCAGGCACCCACTACCCTCAAAACCTGATGAATGTAGGAATGTCAGATATCGGGTTGGATTCTCTGTTTCTGAGACTAAGTGTTGACGCCAACAGAGAATCTGTGGACTTTCACAAAAAAACGGCGCCACACCTGCACCGATTCTGCTACTATTAAGGGGCTATCACCGGTGCCGCGTGGAACACAATCAATTCTGATGAAAAATGGTGCGGGATTCGCCGGGTTCATGATTGACACTCGGAAAGCTGACAAGCTGCAGCCGCACATAAACATTACACTCCCCACACACACTCATCCCAGCCAACAAGATGGCACTGGTTGTGTTGGAGTGCACCCATACAGCTGATCGGTCGTCTGGGGCCAGGGGGGTGCCCCGGTAGGACACCTATACGACCCCTGGCACCAGGTTCAAAGTGGGCTGTTCGCGGTGTGCGCAGCTGCATGGCTGCCTTGCCGGCTGTGGCATTGGTGTTCCATGTCCATCCAACCCCCCCCACAGCCCACCTCCTGCCCCCCCCCCCCCCCCCCCACTGTTCCCCCAGCCCAGGTAGAAGCCCCCCGGCCAGCGGCACAACTATCAGCAGCCGCCACGCCGGTTTCACGATTTTTAAAAGCACAAGTGAACCACACCGTCGGGAACCCGGCCCATCGGAGGCGGAGAATCGTGGAGGCCCCGGAGAAAACTGGATCGAGCCAACTAATGGCATGCAAACGGTGCCCACTGCACATGAGGAGCAAAACAAATTGACGCTGTTTTCGAGGTTCTGGAGAATCGGGGCCTGTTGCGATTTTGCCGTCGAAAGCCTTTTTACGCCCAATCGCACTTTCTGATTTCAGTGCCGGCTAATGGAGGATCCCGCCCATATTGTATTATATGTATCTGGTGCAGTAATGGCCTGGGTTAGGATGTGTATGTGACTGCTGCAGTAATGTTTAGAATATCCTGGTTTGAAAGACGGTCAGATTTTGTGGCTACAGAAGGATAACTAAAGCATTGTAAATGTAAGTTAATAATTCATTCAATCATGTATATTTTTTACCTGAATATGGCTAATGCAATTTTGTTTGTAGAAAGAAGGTTCCCTGGGAGTAGATAATTAAAGACATAGGGTGGAATTCAACTAAAATATTTCTAAGTGTCATTTTGGGCGCGCTTGGTGGCGTGTTTCTTGCAACACTATTCAAACCACACTCAAGTCATTTTTGGGCCTTGGGGAGCTTCTCTCTAGTCAAGCCGTCAGCCAGACCAGCTCCTCAGAGATCGGGCCGTCATTTTGCAATGGTGCCCCAATCTCTAAGTGAGCATGAGGGTCCCCCATTACCCCTTCCATGGGCAATGTCACTCTCCGCACACATGGGCAATACCCCCTTCCCAAGTGAGGGCCACCCTTTGCAGTGCTCCACTCCTCCCCGTTTTGCCCCCCACCTTCAGGACCCGCACCCTTAATCCCCCAACCTTCATGATGCCTCTTCATACCCGCCCATCACTCTTCATAACCCCCTCATCCCCTTTCCATGGGCATGGGCCCCCTCAGGCCCTGACCCTTGACAGTGCCACCTTGGCACATGGGAGCCCTGGCATGGTCACCCTCGCACACTGGCAGTGCCCCTGCCAACCAAGCAGTGCCACATGGGCACCTCGGCAGTGCCAGGGTGGCAATGCCAATGTGCCCAGCTGGCAGTGCAAAGGTGCCCGAGTGCCAGAAGGAGAGCCAGAGGGCAATCCTGCCGTGTCCCCAACCAACCAAAGATCTCCAATGGCTTGGAAAACCTCAGGTGCTGTTGGCCGTATCAATGTTTGTGTGGATCAGTGCTAAACGGTGCTTGGTCGAGGCATTACTGGGGAGGCCGTTAGTTCCTGGATGCAGGGAAACTCCGATGCAGACATATTCAAATGAGCCGGACGGCTTATTTAAATATGCTGATCTGGATCTCGATGCCTCACTAGGTTCAGTTGTATCTAGTGAGACGTCTCAACTGTTCGAATCTCGCGAGTGGTCTTTCGCAAGATTCAACGGCCTCATTGCGTCACCAAGGCGGGCACAACGAGGCTGGTAAATTGTGCCCACTGCATTTATCCTCAGTAAGATGGTCATAACCCAGTTGGCGGGGTAGAGATGATGGAGCTAACGGGAGGAGCCAGTGCCTGAATGGCGAGCTGAGAGGCTGTTTTGAAGAATAGAGAATACAGCCAGAGATTCTGCATTTTTCTGACAGGGGGTCAAGTCTCCCTCTTCAAGAAGTCTCAAAAGATCTCTATCCAATATTTGGCAAGAAATGCTGGGCGGGATCCCCGTCCCGCCGCACCAGCACGCCCCCGCCGGCAGCGGGATTCTCCACCCAGCCAACGTGGGCAGCCCCACGCCGTCGGGAATCCCTGGGCGTGGATGCGCTGTCAGCGTAACGGAGAATCCCGACAGCGGAGAATCCAGCCCCTTGTGTTTGCTACCTCTAGTTAAAAGTGTTTTTTGACTTGAGTTCGATTTGCTTCATTGTTGATAAAAAGATAGTAGTGAGGCGTTGAAGTGTTTCATTTTATTGTTAAGCATTGTTTAACTGGCAATTGAAAGCTACTCTTTGTATGATGTTAAAGTTAGTTTAATCCTGTGTTAGTAATAAAGTTTATTTAGGGCGGCACGGTGGCACAATGGTTAGCACTGCTGCCTCAAGGCGCCAGGGACCCGGGTTTGATTCCAATCTTGGATGACTGTCTGAGTGGGACCATAGAACCAGAAAATTCCTACAGTGCTGAAGGAGGCCATTTGGCCCATCGAGTCTGCAACGACCCTCTGACAGAGAGCATCCTACCGAGGCCCATTCCCTCACCCTATCACTAACCCCACCTAACCTACACATCTTTGGATACTAAGGGGAAATTTAGCATGGCAATCTACCTAACCTGTACATCTTTGGATTGTGGGAGGAAACCAGAGAACCCGGAGGAAATCCACGGCGACATTGGGAGAATGTGCACAGGAATTGAACCGGGATCCCTGATGCTGTGAGGCAGCAGTGCTAACCATGGTGCCACCTCGTCATTTATTAGTTTTTTGAGACTGTAACAAGCAAGACGGATAAAGGGGAACCAGTAATTGTTGTGTATTTGTATTTCCAAAAGCATTTGATACAGTGCTACAAAAGCTCACAACCCAAGTTAAGAACTCAGGATGTTGGGATTAATATATCAACATGGATAGGCCAACTAATAAGAAACAGAGTGTTGGGATAGATGGAATGTTTTCAAGTTGACAACTGTATCTAGTGGAGTGACACAGGGATCGGTTCTGGGGCCTCAACTACTTACAACTTGTATTAATAACATAGATGAAGGAACTGAGTGTACTGAAGCCAAATATGCTGGTGGCACAACGAAAAACAAGTTGTAAGGTCCAACCAAACATTCTTCAAGGGATGCAGACAGGTTAAGTGAGTGGGCAAAAATGTGACCGATGGAGCATAATGTGGGAAACTGTCAGGTTGTCCACTTTGTTAGAAAGAATACAAGAGCAGAATATTATTTAAACAGAGTGAGACTGCAGAATGCTACAGTACAAAGGGACATGGATGTCCTTGTACATGTATCATTAAAAAGTTAGCATGCAGGGCAGCACGGTGGCGCAGTGGGTTAGCCCTGCTACCTCACGGCGCCGAGGTCCCAGGTTCGATCCCGGCTCTGGGTCACTGTCTGTGTGGAGTTTGCACATTCTCCCCGTGTCTGCGTGGGTTTCACCCCCACAACCCGAAAGATGTGCAGACTAGGTGGATTGGCCACGCTAAATTGCCCCTTAATTGGAAAAAAATAATTGGGTACTCTAAATTTATTTTAAAAAATTAGCATGCAGGTATGCCAGGGAGTTGGATTATAAAGAGGGGGAAGTTTTGCTACAGCTATAAAAGACATTGGTGAGTTCGTACCCAGAGGATTGTGTCCAGCTTTGGTTTCCTTAATTGAGGGATATCCTTGTATTGGAGGCTGTTCATAGAACGTTCACTAAGCTGTTTCCTGGGGTAAAGGGGTTGTCTAATGAGGAAACATTGAGCAGGTTGGGTCTACACACATTGGAGTTTTGAAGAATATGGGGTGCTCTTATTGAAACATACTGAATAGATTCTGAGGGGGCAATTTCGCAAACAGGAAACCTCAAAGGACATGTTTCCTCAGGTCCTGCTGAAACTAATCGCAGGTCCTCAGTGCCATGCACCTGTTTCGTGGCTCAGCCACCCAGATTGAGGGGCTCAGCTCCCAGTTGTGTTCCGCCAATGCGGCAGCAGTGTTACGATCATTCAAACGGGAAGTGTTGACAAGGGTTGGGTTTGGGAAATGCTTTACATTTTAACTTCTCACTCAACCTAAACCAACCCATTTGAGGGGCTAAAATTACTCCCAATGTTGCAGACATTACAAGAAAAACAAGGCAATATGGAAATTATGATCAAACAGCAGAATTGAGGGCATCAGCTAATGAGAGTTCAACTTGCCTTTCAAGTCTAGATGCCTGTCTGAGGACCCTCTTGTGTGATATGGATGGTTAGTTCATCATTGCTGAGCTCTGATACCACCGGTAAAATAGAACAATGCTGATTCCAACCCAACAGGAAGAACTCACCGGGTGCCATAAGAGGAAGTGCGGACAAACAAGGCTGATATCTCCTTCAGGATCGGTCGAATGAAGTCCTGACCCTGCTCCTCGATATCTGTAGCTGGCATTTGGCTGGTAATAAAATGACAAAAATCAATTGTCAAACAGCGCAACGACCAATTATGCAGTCAAGCTGCTTAGATTTTAATCTGCTACCATGAGGTTTTCTTTCCTTTAACTTTACCACAGAGACTTCCGGTGACGGCGGGCGGGAGGCAGCCGCACAATGGAGGGCTCCCATTCGGGAACGGCATTTTCGGGGCTTTAAGCCCGGTCCCAGGGTCCACGGAGGCGGCATAAGCAGGTAGAAGGCACGGAGGAGGTACAGTGAAGGCACAGTAAAGAAAAATGTTGAGGGTGAGCAAAAAGACGGCCGTAAAAAAAACAGCTGAAGGTCCGTCGGGGAGTGGAAAGGTCACCACGGGGTCACCAAGGAAAATGGAGGCTGGAGCACCAGGGGAGGCCGCATTGCTTACGGCTGAAGAAATAACTAAGGTGATGGCTGCGGAATTCGAAAGGCAGTTTACAAAATACATGGAGACAATGAGGAAGGAGATGAGGGAGGTTTTGAGTGTGTTAGTGGAGGAGGCGATGGCGACGGCGGTGGCGAGCACAGTGGCGGAGGTGCGAGAGCAACGGGAGGCACTGAAGGAAGTGGAGGAGACGTTATTGCAGCACAGTGATCAGCTTACCTTGATGGGGAAGGAGATGTGGAAGGTGATGGAGATTAACAAGGATCTGCGAGGAAAAATGGAAGACCTGGAAAACCGAAACCAGGCGACAGAATTTGAGGATTGTGGGGCTGCCCGAAGGAGTTGAAGGACCGAAGCCGACTGAGTATTTTGCCGCGATGCTGGTGAAACTATTGGGGGAGGGGGAGGATCCCTCCCGATATGAGCTGGATCGGGCTCACCGGTCGTGGAGGCCTGTACCACAGGCGAGTGAGTCGCCAAGGGTAGTGACTCTGTGCTTCCGTAGGTACAGTGTGAAGAAGAAGGTCCTGTGCTGGGCCAAGCAGAAGCGGGTGGTGCAGTGGGCTGGAGCTGGTATACGTGTATACCAGGACTTTACGGTGGAGCTGGCGAGGAGGCGGGCTGCCTTCAACCGGGTGAAGAGGGCACTGTACATTAGCAAGGTGCAGTGCGGCATTGTATATTCAGCGAAGCTGAGGGTGACTTACAAGCTCAAGGACTTTTATTTTGGAACGGCGGAAGCAGCGGAGGAGTTTGCAAAGGCAGAAGGACTGTGGCAGAACTGAGAAATTGAGAAATGGCCATGTGCCGATGTAACCTCATGACTGTATTTTCTTCTTTTTTGTATCACTGCGCGCGGGTGTAGAGGCTAAAGGAGCCAATGTGGTATATATTTGGACAAGGGAAGTGATGGGACTTTCCCTCGAAATGAGGTCTATTTGGGGTGTAGATGGATATGCGGGGTTTGTGTGCTAGAAGGGGATTTCTGGGCTTTCCTAGGGCCGGGCAAGGGGGAAAGGGACCCGGGCGGGGACCTCCCACGCTGGCCGGTTTAAGCCGGCGTGAACGGGAGTGAGGTGGGGGAGGGGCTGCGGCCATAGGAGCCTGGCAGAACAGGGTCCGAATTGTCCAGCCGGGGTGGAAAGTTGGGGGAAGGAACCGAGGTTGGGGGGAGGAGTTTTACAAGAGACAGTGGACGGGAGGAGTTGGGGTGGGGGGGTTTACAACTCTTGGGTATCATGTGCGGTACTCTTTCAGAGGTTGGATGGCATTGCGTGTAGGGGGGGGGGAGGGGGAGTGGACTCTATAGGTTAATGGTGACCATGGGCGGTCCCGGACTCCTTTTTCTTTTTCTCCTTTGTTTTTTGTTTCCACCGTGGGAGGGTTTGCTTTATTGGATGCATATATTGACAGGTGGGCAGTTGTTTGGGGTGGTGGGAGGATGGGATCGTTGTTATTGTTAAGGGGATTGATTTTGTATTTGTTACCGTTTGCTGTCTGTGGGTGGGGTGTAAATTTTGAAGGAAAATGTGAAAATGGAGAATAAAAACATTTTTTTTTTTTAAATTGAAAGCCACAATGTTACTGAAATTCAGTTGAATGTAGAAAAGATCCTATCGCATTTATTTGATTAGTTCAATGAAAAATAATCTGAATGGAATCATAATCTTGCTAAAACATCGAGGCTGTGCCAAACAGATGTTAACTTGAGGAAAAGGCTCACAACCTCTTCACCTAGCTGATGAAGACAGGTATAAAACAAATTATGAAAACTGTTTTTCTCAGCCGTTTATTGACATATTTGGGGAAAACTAAGCTGTCAGCAGATATAAGGGGGGGGGGGGGGAGTAAAATGAAAGGGAGGCAGAGGGGGTTAGTTGAGGTGGGAAACATTTAGTGGGAAAGTGGGAACTGTGTATGCAAGCCACATTGGTTGTTGGTTGGGTGGGTGTAATTTGTTCTGTTGTTTGTTTTCCTCTTGAAAATTGTTGTTAAAAATTATATGTGCCTTAATAAAATATTTAAAAAAAAACTTTTCCACAGTACGTGCATCATCTGATATGCAGTAATACCCAATAACACTCACCTATAAACCTGGGCAAGAATTACTGGTGCCCGAGTGACACAGCATTCCTCCCCGAGAGCCCGGGTTTGGATTGCGGTTAACAGTCACCCCAAAGGGGTGTTAGCATTGGCGAGCGTCGAGAGAATACAGGAGTAAACATGGGCAAAACATAAAAATGGCCAATTTAAAACAATGCTGTGGAATGTCAAATTAATGGCGTTCACGCATAAACATTCAACAGACTTGTAAATGTGTTAGTTTAAAACAAGTATTATGTTTTTTTATTTTAACCAGACTGACACCATGACAACAGTTTAGACAGAGAAGCAGAACAGTTGCATTTGTATGTCAACTTCACTGAGTGAGCTTCTACTGTGTACTTTTTATTTTGGAAACTGCCATATTAATGCATTTAATTGGTGGCTTTGATGCATACAGGAATTCAGAAACAAATAGCGCTGAAGTGTTAGTCTCGATCATGACTCCCATTTTTGACGGCTTGGCGGGAGGATCGACTGGAATTCCTGACTCCAGAGAAGGTGAGGTTTGAGCTGAGGGGGTTGAAGGAAAGGTTCTACAATTCATGGGGACTGTTTATTATGCACTTCGAGAATTGGTTGTCATGAAATGAAATGAAAATCGCTTATTGTCACAAGTAGGCTTCAAATGAAGTTACTGTGAAAAGCCCCTAGTCGCCACATTCCGGCGCCTGTTCGGGGAGGCTGTTACGGGAATCGAACCGTGCTGCTGGCCTGCCTTGGTCTGCTTTCAAAGCCAGCGATTTAGCCCTGTGCTAAACAGCCCCTCATCGAACATTAGGGGAGCGGAAGGGGGGTGGGGGCTGGGGTTATTATTGCTCTTGAGTACACTGTTCACTGATTGATTGTTAACTTTCAAAGAACAAAAGAAGAACAAAGAAAAGTACAGCACAGGAACAGGCCCTTCGGCCCTCCAAGCCTGCGCCGACCATGCTACCCGTCTAAACTAAAATCTTCTGCACTTCCTGGGTCCATATCCCTCTATTCCCATCTTATTCATGTATTTGTCAAGACGCCCCTTAAACGTCACTACCGTCCCTGCTTCCACCACCTCCTCCGGCAGCGGGTTCCAGGCACCCACTACCCTCTGTGTAAAAAACTTGCCTCGTACATCTCCGCTAAACCTTGCCTCCCGCACCTTAAACCTATGCCCCCCTAGTAATTGACCCCTCTACCCTGGGAAAAAGCCTCTATTTCATTTTTATTTCATTTTTACTTGGAATGTAGGGGTGATATCTGTATACTGAAATGGAATGCTGTTTGGGGGATTGGTACTGTGTTTGTTTTTGTTTGTTTTCTTTTGTTGTATATTTGATGAAAATGTTGGAAATGAGGAGAATAAAAAGATTTTTTTTAAAAATGACTCCAAGTCCTGGAACGGGGTTTAAACCTACAACCTTGGAAATGGAGGTGAAGAAGAGATCCACCGTATTCAGATCCAAAATAAAAAGCTCTCTTTTAGAGTTCATAATAAAACCAAAGTTGGGATTTGAAACAAGGCCTTTTGCACACCAAATACTCCGCTGATCAATGTACCCTGTGAAGTTTCAACACTGCTTTTCCCAATATTCCCATGGCTTCCTCAGGGTATGCACTATTTGGGTTTTGAAATGTAACCTCTCTGATTGACATATCTGGTTTTATGTGGTCATATGACTATACCATGAGGCTGCCTCTGGAGGCAGACATCTTAAGGCTAGTTCAGCAAAGCTGAATAAGTGCAGCTGTCCTTACACTTGAAACATGCACCAACCACAGTGTGGGAAAATTGTCTGTTCCCAGGTCTACCCCAATGTTACTCTGAACCACATTTCAGGAGACGGGCGAGGGCCATTTTATAATATTCAACCTGATTTACACCTTTTTTCCCCCAAAAGTTTTCCCTCCTTTTTTTCCAATTAAGGAGCAACATAGCGTGGCCAATCCATCTGCCTTGCACGTCTTTGGGTTGTGTAGGTGAGACCCACGAGGAGAATGCGCAAACTCCACACGCACAGTGTCCCGGGGCCGGGATCGAACCCGGATCCACAGCACCGTGAGGCAGAAGTGGTTGATTTACACTTTTAAAACAGCTAAGGTTGGGATCTCTGTACTTTGTCAGACCACGACTCCATCGAACCATAGAAAAGTTACAGCACAGAAGGAGACCATTTGGCCCATCTTGTCCATGCCAGCCCGAGGACACCCACCTTCCTGCACCCGGTCCATAGCCCTGTAGCTTACAGCACTTACGGTGCAGATCCAGGTCCTTTTTAAAAAGAGTTTAGGGTCTCTGCCTCTACCACCAACTCGGGCAGCGAATTCCAGGCTCCCACTACCCTCTGCGTAAAAAAATTCTCATATCCCCATTACACCTTCTGCCACTTATCCCCTGGTTTTGGAATTCTTCGCCAAGGGAAACAATTTTATCCTGTCCACTTTTTCTCTTCCCCTCATAATATTGTACACCTTAATTAAGTCACCCCTCGGCCCTCTTTGCTCCAAGGAAAATAACCACAACCTATCCAATCTCTCCGTGTAGCTACACTTTACTAGCCCTGACACCATTCTTGTAAACTCTTCTGCACTCTCTCCAGAGTAATAACATCCTTCCTGAATGTGGTGACCAGAACTGCGCACAATACTCCAGTTGCGGCCTCACCGGTGTTTTATACAATTCTAACATTATAGCCGTACTTTTATATTCTATATTTGCCAATGAAGGAGACCATTCCATATGCTTTCTTTACAACCTTGTCTACTAGAACTGTTGCCTTTCGGGACCTTTGTACTTGTATGCCAATATCTCTCACTTCATCTACCCCTCTTAGTATATTCCCATTTCTTATGCACTCCCTATAACTGTTTGACCTCCCTAAATGCATGACCTCACACTTCTCTGTGTTAAATTCCATCTGCCACTTTACCGCCCACTCCACCAACCCATCTATATCATTTTGGAGATATTAGCTATCCTCTACACTGTCCACCACTCGGCCAATCTTGGTGTCGTCTGCAAATTTCTCAATCTTGCCCTGCCATGTTCATGTCCAAATCGTTAATATATAACACAAACAGTGAGGGTCCCAACATCGAGCCCTGTGGAACACACTTGAAATACCTTTCAATTTGCAAGGGCAGCCATTGACCATTACCCTTTGTTTCCTGTTACTAAGCCGTGAGACCTTGTCAAATGCCAAGCTAAAGTCCATGTACACAACATCCACTGCACTACCTTCATCAACCCTTCTTGTCACTTCCTCAAAGAATTCAATCAAATTTGTGAGGTAACATAGAACATAGAAAAATACAGCACAGAACAGGCCCTTCGGCCCACGATGTTGTGCCGAACCTTTGTCCTAGATTAATCATAGATTATCATTGAATTTACAGTGCAGAAGGAGGCCATTCGGCCCTTTGAGTCTGCACCGGCTGTTGGAAAGAGCACCCTACCCAAACTCAACACTTCCACCCAACACCAAGGGCAATTTGGACATTAAGGGCAATTTTTCATTGGCCAATTCACCTAACCCGCACATCTTTGGACTGTGGGAGGAAACCGGAGCATCCGGAGGAAACCCACGCAGACACGGGGAGGACGTGCAGACTCCGCACAGACAGTGACCCAAGCTGGAATCGAACCTGGGACCCTGGAGCTGTGAAGCATTGTGCTATCCACAATGCTACCGTGCTGCCCTTGAGAACAAATAAATCTACACTATCATTTTACTGTAATCCATGTACCTATCCAATAGCTGCTTGAAGGTCCCTAATGTTTCCGACTCAACTACTTCCACAGGCAGTGCATTCCATGCCCCCACTACTCTCTGGGTAAAGAACCTACCTCTGATATCCCTCCTATATCTTCCACCTTTCACCTTAAATTTATGTCCCCTTGTAATGGTTTGTTCCACCCGGGGAAAAAGTCTCTGACTGTCTACTCTATCTATTCCCCTGTTCATCTTATAAACCTCTATCAAGTCGCCCCTCATCCTTCTCCGTTCTAATGAGAAAAGGCCTAGCACCCTCAACCTTTCCTCGTAAGACCTACTCTCCATTCCAGGCAACATCCTGGTAAATCTTCTTTGCACCTTTTCCAAAGCTTCCACATCCTTCCTAAAATGAGGCGACCAGAACTGTACACAGTACTCCAAATGTGGCCTTACCAAAGTTTTGTACAGCTGCATCATCACCTCACGGCTCTTAAATTCAATCCCTCTGTTAATGAACGCGAGCTTAAATTCAATCCCTATGTTAATGAACGCGAGGTAAGATATTCCTTTAACAAATCTATGCTGACTATCCCTGACTAGTCCATGCCTTTCTATGTGACAGTTAATCCTATCTCTCAGAATTGATTCTACTAATTTGCCCACTACAGATGTAAGACTAACTGGCCTATGATTGTTTGACGATCCCTTAAACAATGGAACCACGTTTGCATTTCTCCAGTCCACTGGTTCCTCCCCTCTATCTAGCAAGGATTGGAAAATCATCCTCAGAGCATCTGTTAACTCCTCCCTGACCTCCTTCAGTAGCTTCAGAAACAATCCATCTGGTCCTGGTGACTTATCAACTTTCAAAAATTCCAACCCTTCAAGTACTTCCTCTCTCTTTATGGATTATCCTATTCAATATCTCACAGTGTTCCTCCAGGACGACTGTATCTGCATCATCCATTTCCTTTGTAAACACGGAGACAAAATATCCATTTAAAACATTTCCCACAGCCTCTGCGTCTACACACAAGTTCCCCTCTTCATCTTTGATAGGTCCCACTTTTTCATTAACTAACCTTTTACCATTAATATATTGGTAAAACATCTTTGGGTTTTCTTTAACTTTACTTGCTAATCTTTTTACATGGCCTCTCTTTGATTTCCTTATTTCCTTTATTACTTTATCCCTGCACTTCCTATACTCGTCTGGGCTATCTGCAGTGCTTAGTCCTTTGTGCCTATCGTACACTTTTTTTTTCTATTTGATCTTTCCCTGTATTCCTCTGGACATCCAGGGGGGGTCGAGATTTGGCAGTACCACTCGTATTCTTGGAGGGACACCTCTACTTTGCATATTTAGGATCTCGCTTTTTAGTGCTTCTCACTGGTTTCCCACTCATTGATCCTTTGGCAGTGTTGGTCACTTCACCTCAGTCAAGTCCCCTCTCATTTCTGTAAAATCTTTCTTCCCCCCCGCTCAAAATTAAAACAACGACAGTGGTACTTAAGGGGTCAAGATGGTGGAGGGGAATTGAGCGTGGGGGTGTTGACAACTGAGTTTCTTTGTACATAGCTGATCTCCTGTTGTATATTTCGGACCCTGTTGGGAACTTCGATACGATCATGGGGATTCTGGGCGAGTTTTGCTGCTTTTCGGGGTATAAGCTGAATATGGGGAAAAGTAAGGTGTTCCCAATTAATGCAGGAGAGGAGGCTGGGGGAACTGCCGTTTCAGGTGGTGGGGGCGAGCTTTTGCTATCTTGGAATACAGGTGGCGTGGAGTTGGGCAGAGCTGCAGAAGCTGAACTTGGCACGGCTGGTGGAGGGAATGAAGGCGGACCTCAAGAGGTGGGATGTGCTGCCATTGTCTTTGGGGCCGTGGGTGCAGACAGTGAAGGTGACGGTGCTGCCGAAGTTTAGTTTGTATTCAAGAATCTCTTGATTTTTGTTCCTTTCTAGGAAGGCGAATGGGATGATTTTGAGGTTTGTGAGGGCAGGGAAGGCTCCTTGGGTGAGGAGGATGTTCTTGGAGAGAGTTCAACAGCGGGTGGAGGGAAGGGGGGGTTCATATTGCCAAGCTTGTTGAATTACTCGTGGGCAGCAAACATTGCAGCGGCTAGGACATGGGAGGTGTGGTCCGTTTGGGGGCAGATGGAGGTGGCCTTGTGTAAGGGGTCCAGTCTGAGGGTGCTGTTGTTGGCACCCCACCCATTCTCGCCGGTTTGGTACTCAACGAGTCCGGTGATGGTATCAGTACTGAGGATTTGGAACCAGTGTCGACAGCACTTTGGATTGGAAGGCATTTGGGCGACGATTTGTGACAATCATAGATTTGCGTCAGCGGGGTTGGATGCGAGGTTCTAGGGGTGGCGGCAGGTGGAGATAGAGCAGGGTTTTTCAAACTCAGGGTCACGACCCACAGGTGGATTGCGGGCGGGTATCTCGAGGGATGGGGGGCAATCGGTTGTGGCGTCCCAATCGTGGGAAGAAGTTCGCAACTGCCGCGACCAGATTTTAAGAATGCTGGCCGCGAGCAGCCACCGATTGGTTGCGGTGTTTGAGGGGGCAGGCGGCACGAGGCTGGGCTGTGTGCTGGTCACCGAGCGCAGAGTGGTGGTGGGGGCTGACGGCATCCACGTGGACGCGATACTAACAGTGGTGGCCCCAGCTTGGAGCTCCGCTCTATTGATCGTCCTTTGCGCGCTGGTCGGCTCGTCCCCCACCATCGATCGGCAGTATGCAACCTGTGGCAATTTGGTCAATCCATTCAACGACCAGCACAACGTCCGTTTGCACTCCCACGACGGTAAGTACTGGTCGGGAAGTGGTCTGTGACTGGGGTGGATAGAGTGAGAGGAAGCCAGGCCAGGTTTATCAGAATACTGATTAACTGAGGCCAGTCAATAGGTCTGACATATGTGAACACTGGAAGAAACCTACAGTCATCACATTGTGTCACCACGCTCTGGAAACCAGGAAGTCAGAACTTTTGGTGAGAATGGAGCAGGAGGTGACTTGGATGTTTGGATAGTGCAATGCAGTGGAACCAGTAAGAAATAGTGTGACATTGTGCATGTTTGACAAGTTACTTCATCGCCTCTAAAGTCGGAGTTTGTAAAGTAAAAACAAGATTTTACTTTGTTCCATAACTGGTTACATTTCTAAAGAAATGGGAATATATTTAAAACAAATACTGTATGTAAATGTAAGGATGCACATGTTCAACTGATGTTGTTTTAATTTTTAGCAGTAAAAAGTCATAAATTTGGAAAAATTAGGTATTAGAAATAAAGTTGCAAAGTTAAAAAAAGAATGTCGGCTGCAGCCAGCCTTTAAATACGAATGAAGAGTCTTTCCGCCAGAGGCAGCGGCAGAGAGAAGGTCATGCGTCCGGCACATCAATGCTTTGGGTGCAAAATCATAGAGGTGAGATTACTCCAGCAAGCAAGCAACAGGACTGTGTGAAGAACTGAAGATGGGTCATTTTGTAATAAGAACATAAGAACTAGGAGCAGGAGTAGGCCATCTGGCCCCTCGAGCCTGCTCCACCATTCAATGAGATCATGGCTGATCTTTTGTGGACTCAGCTCCACTTTCCGGCCCGAACACTATAACCCTTAATCCCTTTATTCTTCAAAAAACTATCTATCTTTATCTTAAAAACATTTAATGAAGGAGCCTCTGCTGCTTCACTGGGCAAGGAATTCCATAGATTCACAACCCTTTGGGTGAAGAAGTTCCTCCTAAACTCAGTCCTAAATCTACTTCCCCTTATTTTGAGGCTATGCCCCCTAGTTCTGCTTTCACCCGCCAGTGGAAACAACCTGCCCGCATCTATCCTATCTATTCCCTTCATAATCTTATATGTTTCTATAAGATCCCCCCTCATCCTTCTAAATTCCAACGAGTACAGTCCCAGTCTACTCAGCCTCTCCTCGTAATCCAACCCCTTCAGCTCTGGGATTAACCTAGTGAATCTCCTCTGCACACCCTCCAGTGCCAGTACGTCCTTTCTCAAGTAAGGAGACCAAAACTAAACACAATACTCCAGGTGTGGCCTCACTAACACCTTATACAATTGCAGCATAACCTCCCTAGTCTTAAACTCCATCCCACTAGCAACGAAGGACAAAATTCCATTTGCCTTCTTAATCACCTGTTGCACCTGTAAACCAACTTTTTACGACTCATGCACTAGCACACCCAGGTCTCTCTGCACAGCAGCATGTTTTAATATTTTATCATTTAAATAATAATCCCTTTTGCTGTTATTCCTACCAAAATGGATAATCTCACATTTGTCAACACTGTATTCTATCTGCCAGACCCTAGCCCATTCACTTAGCCTATCCAAATCCCTCTGCAGACTTCCAGTATCCTCTGCACTTTTTGCTTTACCACTTATCTTAGTGTCGTCTGCAAACTTGGACACATTGCCCTTGGTCCCCAACTCCAAATCATCTATGTAAATTGTGAACAGTTGTGGGCCTAACACTGATCCCTGAGGGCCACCACTAGCTACTGATTGCCAACCAGAGAAATACCCATTAATCCCCACTCTTTGCTTTCTATTAATTAACCAATCCTCTATCCATGCTATTACTTTCCCCTTAATGCCATGTATCTTTATCTTATGCAGTAACCTTTTGTGTGGCACCTTGTCAAAGGCTTTATGGAAATCCAGATATACCACATCCATTGGCTCCCCATTATCTACCACACTGTTAATGTCCTCAAAAAATTCCACTAAATTAGTTAGGCACGATCTTCCCTTTACGAACCCATGCTGCGTCTGCCCAATGGGACAATTTCCATCCAGATGCCTCGCTATTTCTTCCTTGATGATAGATTCCAGCATCTTCCCTACTACCGAAGTTAAGCTCACTGGCCTATAATTACCCGCTTTCTGCCTACCTCCTTTTTTAAACAGTGGTGTCACGTTTGCTAATTTCCAATCCACCAGGACCACCCCAGAGTCTAGTGAATTTTGGTAAATTATCACTAGTGCATTTGCAATTTCCCTAGCCATCTCTTTTAGCACTCTGGGATGCATTCCATCAGGTCCAGGAGACTTGTCTACCTTTAGCCCCATTAGCTTGCCCATCACTACCTCCTTGGTGATAACAATCCTCACAAGGTCCTCACCTGTCATAGCCTCATTTCCATCAGTCACTGGCATGTTATTTGTGTCTTCCACTGTGAAGACCGACCCAAAAAACCTGTTCAGTTCCTCAGCCATTTCCTCATCTCCCATTATTAAATCTCCCTTCTCATCCTCTAAAGGACCAATATTTACCTTAGCCACTCTTTTTTGTTTTATATATTTGTAGAAACTTTTACTATCTGTTTTTATATTCTGAGCAAGTTTACTCTCATAATCTATCTTACTCTTCTTTATAGCTTTTTTAGTAGCTTTCTGTTGCCCCCTAAAGATTTCCCAGTCCTCTAGTCTCCCACTGATCTTTGCTACTTTGTATGTACCAATAAGGTAGCGAGGGCCAGAGATACAAACAGGACAGGATCTCACAACTAAATCTGCTGGAGAGAGCTTCTCAGGAGAATTCACGGTAGGACAAGGCAGTGCTGGTGTGAGCTGTATCCCGAGCTCCAGGGCCTCTGGTGAACAAACAATTAAGAAGAAACTGAAATCGGGAACAAAGCAAAATAAAGATGATTTCTTGAGGTATAGCGCTAATTGTGCCAATGGAAATCAGGATGCAAAGCTCATGTGTGTTATATGCAGGGAAGTACTGACGAATGAAGTTTAAAACACTCAAATCTTCAAAGGCATTTGAAGACTAAGCATGGAGAGTTCGAGGACAAACCTGTTGATTTTTTTCAAAACATGAAGCAAGAACGTAAATAGTCAGCTGAAATCCTTAGCAGAAATGTAACATTGAATGACGGAGCAAGAGCGATTGTGAGGACAAATCAGGCCCACCCGCCGCATTAAAGGTAAGCAATAATGGTGTGTCGCGAAGGTCGGTCGTTGTGGGTCGCTGACGTCGGCCAGGATGGGTCCTGAAGGTCTATCGGTTGGTAAAAGTGGGTCCCGGGAAAAAGAGTTTGAAAAACACTAGGATAGAGTACTTCAGGGAATTGTTCATGGGAGAAAAGTTTGCAGACATGGAAGCGCTCGACGGCACATACCAATTACCAAAGGGGAATAGGTTCAGGTATCTGCAGGTTAGGGACTTTATTAGGAAGGAGGTGTCATCCTTTCCGATGCTGCCGCCCCAGTGCTGCAGGATAAGCTTCTGCCCAAGGATGAAATTGGGGTGGGCAGGGTTGCAAACATGAATGGGGAGCTGATGAAGAGAGAGAGTGCTCCCGTGGAGAAGGTGAGGCGCAAGTGGAAGGGGGAGTTGGCAGAGGGCGCTGGGAGCCGGTGTGCGTAGGGAAGCTCTGCGGAGGGTGAATGTATCCTCGTCGTGTGGTAGGCTAAGTCTTATCCAATTTAAGGTGGTGCATAGAGCCCACATGACGACGTCCAGGGTAGATTGGCGTGTCCGAGGTTGAGGGAGTTTTGGAAGGGATTTTTGGACGTAATGTCAAAGATTTTAAGGGTAGAGGTAGCTCTGAGTCCTGAGGTGGTGATATTTGGGGTGTTGAGGATCTGGGAGTACCAGTGCTGCGAGAGGGTGACGACTGTTGCTGGGGGGAGATGTGTGGAGTGGGGTGGTTCAGTTACCCGTTGCTGCGCTTGTTTTTTGCATTTTTGTGATTATGTATATATTTAAAATGCCTCAATAAAATGTTTTAAAAAAAGACAAATGATCAGATGAGGAAACAATGTCTGGCCTTTTCCCCTATAGTCCACGGATGCGAAGGACAGCTATGTTGTGCTCTCGCTGTCTTCGCTGACATCAGTTGAACTGGTGGTCGAACCTGAAGCTTCTGCTCGGTATGGCTTTGTATTACTAATGGCAGTGCTGTATCGACCAAACCATTTGAGCAGCTCCAGTTTAACTTTGGATATCTGCATATTCAAAGCAGTTTTGGGTTAAATATTGTCAATAATACGTACAACTCCTCATTATTCAGCACAGTGATGAGTTCTTGCACCAAGTTCTCCGGAGAAAGTTCATTGCTTTGCTTAATTGCATCTGTAAAAAGTTTTTTTCCCAAAACAAGTTTTTTCCATGGAGTCTCAAGAAGACTGTTAGAAAGCCCATAAATACCTAGGGATGTAAAAAAAATTAAAATAATTACAAGAAAGATTTAATCCATCCAATTGAATGCAGAAGTGTTGTTTATATCTAGAGTCCCATCGCTGCCTTAAACAGGATGTAAATTCTTCAGTCTTTCAAAGAACAAAGAACAAAGAAATGTACAGCACAGGAACAGGCCCTTCGGCCCTCCAAGCCCATGCCGCCTTGCTTGCCACCCTTTTGAAGGTCCTGGAACCATTTATTAGGAGCTAGTGACAGTGCCAATGACAACTATGACTCAAATGTGACTCAGATTGGTAAATTTAGAGTACCCAATTGTTTTTTCCAATTCAGGGGCAATTTAGCGTGGCCAATTCCCCTAGCCTGCACATCTTTTTAGGTTGTGGGGATGAGACCCATGCAGACAGGGGGAGAATGTGCAAACTCCACATGGACAGTGACCCGGGGCCGGGATCAAACCTGGGTCCTCGGCGCTGTGAGGCAGCAGCGCTAACCACTGCGGCACCGTACTGCCCTGTGACTCAGAGTGCTACAACATCACTTTGAATTCACTTAATTACAATTCACTTCAATGGATTTTAATATCGAAAAGAGGCTTAACACCAAATCTTCCGGGAAATCGAGCAGCCTGGACACTGAGAAGAGTAGATCATCATTACGGCAAACTGAGTCAACACTGGAGATCTCTGGGGCTTCATTTCCAATTCTGGTTGGGAACCTGACAATGGATCAATTCCCAGTTCCAGTGCCTGCGTCGCTTACATGGCGTTTTCTAAACGTCAGTGTCCTAATTGGACTGGGGGTGAGCTTGATGCCCAATTACTGGTGTGAGCTCTGGGAGGAGGTGGAAGATGCCTGTTGGAGGAGGAGGGTCAAAGGAAGACGGCAGCCAAGAAAAAATCTGCCGCTGTTTGAAACAAGTAAGAAAGCAAATATTTGGAGGACCAGATGTCTTAGCCCTCAGAGAATTGGTAAAATGCTCAGCCAAATGTTACTGCACCCAATCTGACAGCAAAAACTCCAGGGGCAAAATCTTCTGGCTGCAAAAATATCTCTGCAACTCCCTGCATGAAACCTGATAGGTGCACAACTAACATTGGGTTTGGCGAATCCTGATTTGAAAATTGTCTCCTGGTCCACCCGACCTGTTAACACACTCCTCAAAAGAGCTCCCCATGCTGCCTTTGAAAATTGTGTTCTGGAGGTGTTGGGATCCAGAACGCCCTCCAAGAACTCGATTTTCAATGTGCATCTGCACTGAGCTCTGAGCTAAACTTCTCCTGCAACTGAAAATTTAGTTCCTTAAAGTCACAACCATGCGGCCGATTTTCCGTCCGCATTGAGCCCGGCGCAAATCTCGGTATGTCGGGAATATTCTGGGAGAAGGAGAAATGGGGGGCGCCATTCTCCTAAATGGTGACTAAGTGTTTGCGCTGTCGTGAACGCGTGAAACAGGCGCGGGCACTAGCGATTCTGGCTCCCTGCACGGTGCTGGAGCGGTTCACTCCGCTTCAGCCTCCCTTCCTGGCGCCAAATGGGCACCGCGCCAACCTGCTCATGGGCAATTGGGCCGTGCCATCCTGCGCATGCGCGGGGGACTTCTTCAGCGCGCCGGCACCAACGCAACATGGCGTGGGGGTTCAGAGGCCCGCCGCGCAACAAAGTAGGCCCGGGGGAGGGGGGGGGGGGGGGGGAGGAGGCCGGCTCGCCGATCAGTCGGCCCTGATCGCGGGCCAGACCCCATCGGAGGCCCCCGCCGGGGGCGGAGGCCCCCCCCCCCCACACACACACAGGCCGCCCCCCCGACCCTTCGCACAGAGTTCCTGTCGGCTGCGAGCAGAGGTGAACGGCGCCTGCGGGACTGTGCCGTTTCCGCGCGGCCCATCCGGGCCAGAGAATCGGCGGCCCGCGACCGGCAGCGCACCAAACGCGCCGGCGCAAATGGTGCCGATTCTCCGCACCTTGGAGAATCGCATGCCGGCGTCGGGGCGGCGTGGCGCGGTTGCGGTGATTCTCCGGCCCGACGTCAAGTGCCAAACAGTTTACGGTGTTCCCGGGCTCTCCTAGCAGAGACCCAGCGAGGGTGTAAACCAGATGACCATTCATTAAAATGGATTGAAATATTGAAAATTGGTGAAACACCGAATCTTCCGGGAACATGCAAGGTTCCCACCTGCTGGCGCGATGTGGTGTCAACGGAAATCATGACTTATCTCCACAAACAGGGACCAAATGTGACGACCACCCAAGAGGGTGGGGGGGGGGGGGGGGGGGGGGAGGCCGGGGGGAGAGAGAGATTGAGGCCATTGTAGCCCCTGGGTGGTCGGGACCTTGGCAGGGCAGTGCCCTGGCACCCTGGCAGTGCCAAGGGGTGGGGTCTGAAGGGGGTAGGGATTATCGGACAACCTATTGGGAGAGCCCCCATGCTCTGAGGGTGGTGATCTATATTTGGTTGGGGGATCAGGGCTGTGGGAGGTGAACATGCCACGAGTGCGGGCCGGATGGTCCCGATGGTGGGTCACTTTGAGTTCTCAAAGCCGAGCTTCCTCAAAGCCTCATAAAGATGGTGCAAAACCACCTTTCAAAAAAATGGCACAGTGTGGGAAGATCTGGTCGGGAAACCTACCTGTTTCTCAGGGGAGAAACACGCCGGCTTTCTGACTAAATCTGACACATCTCCATTTTCTGGGAAAATTCCGTCCATTATTTCACAATCTCCAGATATTATGATGTGGAGATGCCGGCGTTGGACTGGGGTGAGCACAGTAAGAAGTTTTACAACACCAGGTTAAAGTCCAACAGGTTTGTTTCAAATCACTAGCTTTCGGAGCACTGCTCCTTCCTCAGGTGAATGAGGTCAATGATTCACCTGAGGAAGGAGCAGCGCTCCGAAAGCTGGTGACATCGAAACAAACCTGTTGGACTTTAACCTGGTGTTGTAAAAACTTCTTACCGTCCAGATATTATGGCAGAGAGTCTTCAAAAAATGCACTCTAAATACAAATCTACAAATGCCAACACAGAAATAGTCAAGAGGCACACAAGCATTTTTTTAAAAAATCACCATTTATCTTGAAGGTTAAAACTTGCAATCTTCCCAAAATTGTACCGAGTTTTGATCAGGCAAGAAAAGCTGTGGGAAACTTGCTGGCTTCACAGCTGCCTTTTCTCACCTGATTAAGCAGAGCTCTGTGCAATTTCAGAGTGGTTGGTGGGGATCACACAGCCAACTGGCGGGACAGTGCCTAAACACACCGGTAATGCTGAGAATCTGAGATTGGGGCGTCAACTTTAAAGAGCGCCCTGAGTTGGGGACCAAGTGCAATGTGTCAAAGTTTGCAGACGACACTAAGGTGAGTGGTAAAGCAAAAAGGGCAGGGGATACCGGAAGTCTGCAGAAGGATTTGGACAGGTTAGGTGAATGGGCTAGGGTCTGGCAGATGGAATTCAATGTTGCCAAGTGTGAGGCTATCCATTTTGGGAGGAATAACAGCAGAATGGATTATTATTTAAACGGTAAGATGTTAAAACATGCTGCTGTGCAGAGGGACCTGGGTGTGCTAGTGCATGAGTCGCAAAAAGTTGGTGTGCAGGTGCAACAGGTGATTAAGAAGGCTAATCGAGTTTTGTCTTCCATTGCTAGAGGGATGGAGTTCAAGACTAGAGAGGTTATGCTGCAATTGTATAGGGTGTTGGTGAGGCCGCATCTGGAGTATTGTGTTCAGTTTTGGTCTCCTTACCTGAGAAAGGACATATTGAAAGAACTGGAGGGCATGCAGAGGAGATTCACTAAGTTGATCCCAGAGTTGAGGGGATTAGATTATGACGAGAGGTTGAGTAGACTGGGACTGTACTCATTGGAGTTTAGAAGGATGCGGGGGGATCTTATTGCGACATATAAAATTATGAAGGGAATAGATAGGATAGATGTGGGCAGGTTGTTTCCACTGGTTGGGGAAAGCAGAACTAGGGGGCATAGCCTCAAAATAAGGGGAGGTAGATTTAGGACGGAGTGTAGGAGGAACTTCTTCACCCAAAGGGTTGTGAATCTCTGGAATTCCTTGCCCAGTGAAGCAGTTGAGGCTCCTTCTTTAAACATTTTTAAGAAAAAGATAGATGCCTTTCTAAAGAATAAAGGGATTCGGGGATATGGTGTACGGGCCGGAGAGTGGAGCTGAGTCCACAAAGATCAGCCATGATCTCATTAAATGGCGGAGCAGGCTCGAGGGGCCAGATGGCCTACTCCTGTTCCTAGTTCTTATGTTCTTATCTCAAAGTTAAATTTAAGGCCCCCAAACCAACAGATATTGGGATATCCCCACGGACAAGGGGAACAGCGCCTAACATGTACACGCAGAAGGGGATCCCCCTTCCCCCACGGATAAGGATCCGCCCCCCTCCCACTTGCAGAGGGGAACCCCCACAATGGAGGTGAGTAACCTCCCCTGCATGTGCCCCCTTGGCAGTTCCCCCTGGCAATATCAGGGGGCACTGCCAGGGAGCACCACCAGAGTGCCAGGAGGCAATGTTCAGGCACGTCCCTCAATCCCTGGGGTCTATAGGCACCTCCGCACACCCCGCGTGATCATTATGACTGGTTTTTGCTTGTGAAAAGCAGTAGTGATTCGCACTGGCGTGATGCCATCGGGTGAGGGATGAAGAAACGACGTGGGCTGAAATTACAGCGTCAAGTCCAGTAATCAAATGCACATTTATTTAGATATATGTAAATCAGCTGCACATACTCTCTGGGCGTGAGCCTGATTATGTCACCCGCGGGTGATGGGGACGATCTCAAACTTAGACCTCACCGGCGCAAATCATGTTTTTAGTCGCTCCGAGATTTAGCAGCCATTATGGGATTTGCACTCGCAGCTAAAGGGGCCACAAGATCATGTCCCTGGCATCTTGTCCACAGACCAATACTTCAAGTTCATGTGTTGAACCTAGACTGCAAGTGTCAACAGGCTTTGAGCTTGAGGTCTGGCTTGGGTCACTGTCTGTGCGGAGTCTGCACATCCTCCCCGTGTGTGCGTGGGTTTCCTCCGGGTGCTCCGGTTTCCTCCCACAGTCCAAAGATGTGCAGGTTAGGTGGATTGACCATGATAAATTGCCCTTAAGTGTCCAAAATTGCCCTTAGTGTTGGGTGGGGTTACTGGGTTATGGGGATAGGGTGGAGGTGTTGACCTTGGGTAGGGTGCACTTTCCAAGAGCTGGTGCAGACTCGATGGGCCGAATGGCCTCCTTCTGCACTGTAAACTCTATGAAACATCATAGATAAGATCATAGAACATCATTAGGGCTTTTCACAGTAAATTCATTGAAGCCTGCTCGTGACAATATGCGATTATTATCAGAATTATTAATATAAGTCCCTTTTTAATTCTTAAACATCACCATGAATATACTTTCCAATGGGAAAGGATTAGGGAATCCCCGAGAAAATTTCAGGAGCTTAGTTGGTGATTTACCTTCTTCAGTAAAAAGGTGATGAGACTAAATGTAGTGACAGTATCATTATTCCAGAGATATCAGTAAACCCGGGTGGAGGTCTTGTGGTACAGTGGTAGTGTCCCTATCTCTGGACCAGAAGCTCCAGATTCAAGTCCCACGTCAGGGCCTGATGTCCATGGAAGACATATTCATCACATGGCCAAACAGCCTGTAAATCCTTTCAATACACCTGATAGCAGGTGGTAAGGGCGGGAGAGTTTCCTGGTCAGCCAGACTGCAGAAGGCAATGGCAAACCATTGAAGTACTTTGTCAAGCATTTTCACAGACCAATCCAATGTAAGTCCATGATCACCAATGTCCTCTTGGGGCACGGTATCTGAAGGAGAAGGAAGATCAGCAAGCTCAACAGACTACAGGTCGGAATCAGGGACCTTCCAGGATCATATGTCACTCTCATACAGTGCTGAACTGTTTGAGGAGTAACTTCTTGGTCTAGGTCATGGATCAACAATATAGTTGAACATAACAGAAGGTGACTTCCAGTTTTACAAAGGACAAAGAAATGTACAGCACAGGAACAGGCCCTTCGGCCCTCCAAGCCCGTGCTGACCATGCTGCCCAACTAAACTACAATCTTCTACACTTCCTGGGTCCGTATCCCTCTATTCCCATTTAACTTGTGTAGAGAGCATATGCTGCCATTTTGCTATCTTGCACATCAAACTAAATGGTGTGGATCAGGGGGCAGCCATGTTCTATGTACCGCTAACAGTTTAGCAGCACAGTGGTTGGCACTGTTGCCTCACAGCACCAAGGACCTGGATTTGATTGTGGCCTTGGAATGTGTGGCAGTTCCACGTTCTCCCCGTGTCTGCGTGGGTTTCTTCCAGTTTCCTCCCACAACCCAAAGATGTGCAGGTTAGGTGGATTGGCCATGATAAATTTCCCCTTACTGTCCAAAGATTTGTACGTTCGGTTACAGGGTTGCAAGCATGGGGTGGGGTCTGGGCCTAGGTAGAGTTCTCCTTCGGTGGGCTGGTACAGGCTCGATGGATTGAATGGACTCCTTCTGCACTGTTGGGATTAATTTCTCTAACATGTACTACAAAGAACATCCACACATACCACTAATATACACAGTTTGTACAAATATGTCCCCTTAATATTCCCCGCTCCCTCGGTGACTAAGAGTTCCTAAAACATGGATATGAACGGATACCATCGAGTGCAGAACCCTTCACTGTAGGGGTTCTATGTTCTGTATTTTGAACGATGATTGGACCAAGAACTTCAATGTTGTCTATCTAATTTTTCATGGTTCGATTATTCAAATTCCAGAGAGGAGAAATGGAACTTCTACAGGATTCACCCTGCATTCTGTGCCTGGCTTCTCCCATCTCTTAAGAAACTTATTAACAAATTTAAAAATTCAAACCTGGCTCCAGTGTTTTGGGCTCCTGGCCACTTTTACTTCCATAGTAACACATTGTATCTCCTTTGGTGCTGTAAGAAAAGAATATTCACCTATGAACTTGGGTGGGATTCAGTTCGTTCAGAGACTAAAGTGATCACCCCCCCCGGCGGAGAGTAGGGTCTGTGTCCGGCTGATGCTAGGAGCATCGCTGAGGTGCTATTCACATACCTTTGCCAAGCTAAATTATACATACAGGTGAACACGCCAGTTTCCCTGACCTTACTGGTCTCTGGCCGCCAATTTGAATGGTCCCAGCATCCAGAGAGAGGCCCCCGCCCCCACACAACGCAAATGTTGATTCCCCGCTAAAAAAGGGAGTACCCCAAGCCCCCCATCAAGGTGGGTCATCCTCCCCCCCCAATCAGGGGAATAAAGGGTGAAAGGACCACACTACGCATGCATCAGTGATTTCTCTTCCTCTTTTCTAACCACAGAAAGTACTCAGCATTGTGAAGTGGCCAGCAGCTGTCAATCAGAGCAAAAAACCTCAAAAAAACCATGCACTCATCTGAAAGTGTGTAGACCCCACTGGAACGCACTCTACGCCCTACAAACCGATATTGGCCCCATCTCTAGATGGCACACCTCTTGACTGCAAGTATCACCAACCGCAACTTGAAAATGAAAATGAAATGAAAATCGCTTATTGTCACAAGTAGGCTTCAAATGAAGTTACTGTGAAAAGCCCCTAGTCGCCACATTCCAGTGCCTGTTCGGGGAGGCTGGTATGGGAATTGAACCGTGCTGCTGACCTGCCTTGGTCTGCTTTAAAAGCCAGCGATTTAGCCCAGTGTGCTAAACCAGCCCCTGTTAACTGGGGAGGTGTGGTCACATGCGGAAAAGCTCATATTGTGACTGTACTCATCCAATTCAGACCATCAGAGAGTCTAGGGCCAGAGGGCATAATCTCACAGTAAGGGGTCGCCCATTTAAGACAGATGAGGAAAGATTTCTTCTCTCAGAGGATAGTGAATTAATCTGTGGAATCCTTTACTGCAGAGGGCTATAGAGGCTGGGTCATTAAATATGTTCAAGGCCGAGATAGGCAGATTTGAAAACATCTTTATTATTGTGACAAGTAGGCTTACATTAACACTGCAATGAAGTTACTGTAACTGTAAAAATCCCCGAGTCGCCACATTCCGGCGGAGCCTGTTCGGGTACACAGAGGGAGAATTCAGAATATCCAATTCACCTAACAAGCATGTCTTTCGGGACTTGTGGGAGGAAACTGGAGCACCCGGAGGAAACCCGTACAGACATGGGGAGAACGTGCAGACTCCACACAGACAGTGACCCAAGTGGGTCTCGAACCTGGGACCTTGGTTTTTAAATAGTCAGGGAATCAAGGGTTATGGAAATAAGGCAGGAAAGTGGAGCTGAGGATTATATCAGATCAGTATCTGCGTGGGTTTCTTCGTGAGCAGAGGGCATTGGATCTGATCGGCAGAGTGGGAAAGCGGGCAGTCGCAGAGGTCGCATGGGACAACCAAGTGAGTGCCCAATGTATTGCAATGTCCCCGGGACAAACCGGTGGTTACCCCTGATCGGGGACCACACCGATGCTCCCATTGCACCCCAGTGCCGTCTCCACTGGCCCCAGATCCTTAGTGTTGCTGCCACCACCGGGCTCGAGCCCGTGACTACATGAGGAGTTGACAGCAGGCATCCAGCACCTGCAGGTCCATTTGGGGGAGTGCAATTGCCTGCAGCAGCATGGGGAGGTGGTGCCAATCATGTGTACCACCTAGGCCAACACTGCATGGGTGGCGTCCGTGGTGGAGACCTTGGATGCAAAGGTTTCAGCCATGGTTCAGGATGTCCGAGGCCTGGGGTACCCCTATGCAGGTGGTGGCTGAGGTATAGGTCAGGGCAGCCATGTCACAGGGCAGCACGGTAGCATGGTGGATAGCACAATTGCTTCACAGCTCCAGGGTCCCAGGTTCGATTCCCGGCTTGGGTCACTGTCTGTGCGGAGTCTGCACGTCCTCCCCGTGTGTGCGTGGGTTTCCTCCGGGTGCTCCGGTTTCCTCCCACAGTCCAAAGAGGTGCAGGTCAGGGTGGATCGGCCATGCTAAATTGCCCTTAGTGTCCAAAATTGCCCTTAGTGTTGGGTGGGGTTACTGGGTTGTGGGGATAAGGTGGAGGTGTGGACCTTGGGTAGGGTGCTCTTTCCAAGAGCCGGTGCAGACTCGATGGGCCGAATGGCCTCCTTCTGCACTGTAAATTCTATGTAATTCTATGTACTACGGCCATATGGACATTGCTATGGCAATGGCTGAGCCTGGCTGAATCACAACGGGACATGGCTGCGGGCATTGACAGCATTGTCCACCCGGGCGATCTATGAATGGGAGGCCGGCAATGTGGGGTGATGTGTGAGAGGACAGCACGGCCAGGGCCCCACAAGGCAGTCGGGGGTACCCCAAGTAGCAAGTGTCCGCACTCGGAGGCAGCAGGGGCCTGGGTCAGAGATGCGGGGGCGCTGGAATGGTAGGGCCAGAGATGCGTCACCGGGCACTGCTAGCTGTTGGGTGCCCTGCGCCAACCTCAATTTTCAGCTGAAGCACCATTCTCCACCCGATTGCGATTCCGCCACCGCTGGATGGCGAATCCCGCCCAAAGTTAAATATATAAGCCCTTAGGACTGCCTTAAAGAAATGAAGGGATTCACACAGTAGCAGTTATAATTATGTTTGTGGTAATTTTATCTCTTATTTGTTATGTTTTTACTTTAGTTTCACTCCTTCTCTAAAGCCATCCCCTCCTCCCCCATTCTTAGAGACGAATTATTCAGTCAGCTTTTAAGAAGGTCTGTGAAGGTGATCATTCTTCCTCGTGCTGCCAACTTGCATTTTACGTTTATTTCTCGCTCAAATATGTCTGCTGGTGGGTAAATCAAGGCAGTGGCTTCAAGAGCCCATCATTTGCCTTCCAAGGAGTGAAAGGATAGTTAACAATATTTTGCTTGGCAGGTCGGTGGGTGGGAGGATGCTCTGAGTAGATCAACACGTCCTCATCATGTGCCAGGCTCAACCTGATACAGTTCAAGGTGCTTCACCGGGCACACATGACGGTGGCCCGGATGAGCAGGTTTTTTTGGGTGGAGGACAGGTGTGTTAGGTGTGCGGGAGGGCCTGCAAACCATGTTCACATGTTCTGAGCATGTCCGAAGCTCAGGAGATTCTGGCAGGGATTTGCTGATGTCATGTTCATGGTGCTAAAAACGAGGGTGGCGCCGAGTCCAGAGGTGGCGATTTTTGGAGTGTTGGAAGACCCGGGAGTCCAGGGGGCGAGAGAGGCTGACGTTTTGGCCGTTGCCTCCTTGGTAGCCCGGAGACGGATCCTATTATCCTGGAGGGACCCGGAGTCCCTGAAATCGGGGGAGTGGGTTAGCGACATGGCCGGGTTTCTCAGGCTTGAAAAATTAAGTTCGCCCTTAGAGGATCAGTGTTAGGGTTCGTTCGGAGGTGGCAGCCGTTTATCGATCTATTTGCGGAAAATTAAACTGTTAGCAGATACAATAGGAGGGGAGGGGGGTTAGAGAATGGGGGCGTAGGGGAGTTAGTTTAGTTTAGTTCAGGTGGGACCAGCGAGAGGAGATGGAGGCACTGGGGAATTGTGTGTATAAGCCATGTTGGCTGGGTTTGGTTATTGGCTGGTGGGTGTGTGGGGGGGGGTTATGTACTGAATTATATTTACATTTGTTTTTGTACTTTGTTATTATAAAATCATGGGCGCAATTCTCCCATCGGGAGACTAAGTCCTGAGGCCGGAGTGAAAACCGGAGTGTTTCACTCCGGCGTCGGAGGCCACTCCTGTTCTCCCGCCCCCGGGGGGCTAGAAGCGTCGCCGGGTCATTTACGCGCGCCGGGCCTTGGCGCCGATTAAAAGAGGCGCTGCGTAAATGACGCGGCGCCGACGTCACCCACGCATGCGCGGTTGCCGTCCTCCCCGCGGCCGCCCCGCAAGAAGATGTCGGATGGATCTTGTGGGGCGGCGGAGGAAAGGAGGTCCTCCTTCAGAGAGGCTGGCCTGCCGATCGGTGGGCACCGATTGTGGGCCAGACCCCTTTTGAGCCCCCCCTCGATGCAGGAACCCCCCTCCCCCACCCACATGCCGCCCCCCCAGCCTTCCCGTGCTGTTCCCGCCGACAGCGACTAGGTGTGGTCGGCGCCGGCGGGAACCTGTCGTGTTGGGCAGGCCGCTCGGCCCATCTGGGCTGGAGAATTGCCACTCGCCCATTACCAACGGCAAGCGGCGATTCTCCCAGCGGCCAGCCGTGAATCTCGCTGCGCCGGTTTGGGGGGGGGGTGGAGAGAATCGCGTGCGGGTGCCAGGGTGGCGTGGTGGGACTCGTGTGGTGCCCCGGCGACTCTCCCACTTGGCGTGGTTGGGGGGGGGGAGTCCGCCCCATTAATGTCTTAATAAAATGTTTTTTTTAAAAAACAAAAACAATATTTTGCTTGAATTATCGTATATAATTACAAACACAAATAGATGTTCCTTGGTTATCATCTGACTGATGGCTAATTGTGACAGTCAGATATTGGGAGTGGTTTTCCGGTCACATTGCCCCGGTGCGAATCCGCGATGTCAGGAAAATATCAGGAGTGTCCTGAAACGAGATTCGTGATGTTTCCGAGCCAGCCCAGCAGACGGAATCAGGTTCACATGCAGTGAGGGCATGAACCTAATTACTATTCATTTAAATGGATGGAAATATGCAAAGTCAGCTTGACACCGAATCTACCTGACACATGTAATGTTCCTGCCAGTGTGATGCTGGGGCGGCGTGGTAGCACAGTGGTTAGCACTGTTGCTTCACAGCGCCAGGGACCTGGGTTCGATTCCCGGCTTGGGTCACTGTCTGTGCGGAGTCTGCACGTTCTCCCCGTGTCTGTGTGGGTTTCCTCCGGGTGCTCCAGTTTCCTCCCGCAAGTCCTGAAAGACGTGCTTGTTAGGTGAATTGGACATTCTGAATTCTCCCTCTGCGTACCCGATCAGGCGCCAGAGTGAGGTGATTAGAGGATTTTGCAGTGTTAATGTAAGCTACTTGTGACACTATGTGGCGCCGGCAAGAATCACTCCTGGCCTCCACAAATCGAGAACAGGCAGGATTACCATGCAGGGGTCTCGGAGGCCATAGTAGCCTCCCGGTGGTCGGGGACATGGCAGGGCAGTGCCCTACCACTTCTCCTGGCACCGTGGCACCACCAGCCTGGCAGTGCTAGGGTGGCACAGTCAGGTTGGCATTGTCAGGGTCCAAGAGACAGTGCCAGATTGTGGTGAGTCCTAAAGGGTGGGGCGATTGGCGATCTGATAGTGGAGTGTTGTTCACTTGAGGGGGGCTGATGCTTCCAATTGGTGGTGGGGGGGATGCCTGCGTGGTTTTTGGGATGGTGGGGGGAGCCAAACATTTAATGATGGGGGGGGGGAGGATGCCCTCTGTGGTCAAGGGTTGGGGTATTCTTCTTGTCTGCAGGGGAGGGTTTCACAATGTGCATTGAGTGGTTGGGAAGGGGGCCTGTCACTTAACTTTGAGATCAGATAGTTCTTTAAAAAAGGTGCCCCCAAGGGCAGCACGGTGGCACAGTGGTTAGCACTGCTGCCTCACAGCGTCGAGGTCCCAGGTTTGATCCCGGCTCTGGATCACTGTCCGTGTGGAGTTTGCACATTCTCCCCGTGTTTGTGTGGGTTTCGCCCCCACAACCCAAAGATGTGCAGGCTAGATGGGTTGGCCACGCTAAATTGCCCCTGAGTTGGAAAAAATGAATTGGGTACTCTAAATTTTAAAAAAGGCACTCTCAGAGTCGGTGCAAGACACACACCCCTTTAAATAAATGACTACGGCGGGAAGATCGCAATCAGATTTGGTCCGGAACAACCAACGTGATTCATGCCAATTTTCGCTGAAACCCACGCTCCACCATCCCTCCCCCACCTGTCCCAACCTCCAACCACTTAAATGGCCCAATCCATTTATAATCCAATTTTCCGAACATCTTCCACTCGTCACACTCCCCAAAACACTCTGTTTCTCTCCTCCCTGAAGATGCTCCTTTAAACATTCCTCTATGACCTAGTTTTTAGCTACTGTCCCTCTTTATGTGACTGGGTAACAAATTTAGTTGGATAACATTCCTGTGAAACACCTTGGGACATTTTATTACGAAAAAGGCGCTTAGAGATAATTGCAAGTTGTTGTAGAAACAGTCTACCATACATTGGCATTACAATGTATGCCTGTTTCTGTGAATACATGAACAGGTGTGCACTGGGGAATTTTTTTTTTTAATTGAAGCTTCTTTATAGAAAGGCATGTGTTTGATTCTCTGTAATGATTAAAGGGCAGCATGTTAAACTCTGGCATGAAACTTCACTAACAAGAGTCAAGGGATCCTTTGATGCAAATACTTTCTTGGATGATCAACTCTCCTGTCAGCCTCCTTTGAACTGAACTCCAAGTTACAGAAGAACCACCGTCCCGGCCTGTGTAGTTGGCAGTCAGGACCAGGAGGTCCCGACTCTAAATTTGCTTCAGCTGCTTGGATACAACCTGTTAAGTGGAAGTTATTTGTTGGACAAAAATCAATGCTGGCCTCAGCTGAATTAGACCTTTGTTTTTCTGTGGAGAGACCTCTATTTCGCTCATCAGTATTCAAGTTTACATGATCTTTCTTTGCAGTGACTGGCTCGGTTGAAAAGTCACTGGGGAGGGACTCGGGGGTGGGGGAGGGGGGGGGGCGTCTGCTGAGGGGTTCGGAATTGTACCTAAATAAACAAGAAAAATCCCACTCAAAATCCTAAAAAGTCTGGGAGAGCCACTTAAGAGCATTCAAACGTACAATTATGTTGTCCCAAAATATAAACATAAATACATGAACCCTTAGGACTGTTTTCCAAAAAAATTGAAAGTTCCACATGGTAGCAGTTTTAATGATGTTTGTGGTGATTTTACCGCCTCCTTTTTACTATGTTTTGACTTTAGTTTCTCTCCGTCTCGAAAGTCATCCCCTCCCCCTAGAGCTGGGAGACCATTTATTCAGTCAACTTTTAAGAACGTCTGTGAGGATATTCTGGGTGATTATTCTTGCTTGTACTTCACAGTCTTCGCTCAGTGCTAATCTCACAGCTTGCCTGACATGCAGATCTGGTGCGTGAGTGGAAAGCAAGCAAGAAATTACAAACGTGTTTCTCCTTCTATAGCATCATTGCCTGGAGAATTCCAGCAACCTTTGCAATTCACGAGATGAATCATTCATCCACATGACAAGTCCCCCCACGCAGAGGGTAAGGGAAGTGGGAGTGGGAAAATACTAGGAGATTGAAGAAACAGTTCAACTTGTGACATCTTCGCATTTCCTTTTGGTTTAAAGTCCCAATCCTTTTTATAGAAGAAAATAACTGTTCCAGCAGAAGTTTATTCGACACTTTTTAAGATGTCAGTTTCATCACTGTGTAGATTCACAAGCAGAACCTCTGTTCCTGAGGACAGCACAGTAGCACAGTGGTTAGCACAGTTGCTTCACAGCTGCAGGGTCCCAGGTTCAATTCCGGCCTCGGGTGACTGTGTGGAGTTTGCACTTTCTCCCCGCGTCTGCATAGGTTTCCTCCGGGTGCTCCGGTTTCCTCCCACAGTCCAAATGTGCAGGTTAGGTCGATTGGCCATGCTATAATTGCCCCTTAGTTTCCAAAAGGTTAGGTGGGGTTACTGGGTTATGGGGATAGGGTGGAGGCGTGGGTGCTCTTTCCAAGGGCCGGTGCAGACCCGATGGGCCGAATGGCCTCCTTCTGCACTGTAAATTCTATGATTCATTGGCCCAAACCACTGCAGTCAGCAAATGCAGTAAGTGCTCTGTGCTGTTCCAGAGGGGCTCCACTGAGGATGCACAATTTCAAAGCAGTCAAGAAGCACTCTACAGCTGCTGGACTAACACATTACAGGTTGGGAAAGCCTGCATTATACATCCTATAATTAACAGCTCCGGGCCAGTCTGGCAAGGAGCAAGTGACACTATACTTTACAGTCTCCATGGCAGAGGCAAAACTATTTCGGAAATAAAAAGCATCACGCCTACAGGAAATTCTTTTTAAGACAGTTATTTTATGAGAAGGATAAGAAGCACTTTTAAAGAACTCTTATACTTTCCCTTTAATATAATTTAAAATAGATGTTGAATCTTTTGGTATTTACGGTGTAAAGGCTGCCAGTCTGGGTTATTTTCACTAAATATGAAAATAGAATTAAAATGACTTACTCATTGAAAATTGAGAGTTCAATCTTAATTGCCATCATTTTCAGAAGTCTGCATTTGGGGGAAGGGTGTGGTGATGAGTAAAATAGTATTCTCTTTGTATTCTTGTGGAAGAACATGATAATTACACAGGGTCCTTAACTGAAGCACTATTCAACCAAATTTTGATATAGTGGTGCTATTTCCATTTTTAACTGAAAGAAAGTTACCTCAGGGAAAATGTAAGCATTTTCCTCGTCTTGGCAGCTGGCACCAGCTATCCCCAGGACTGGCGTCCATTGACTGAGGTTTCATAATGCACATATATGCGCGCTGGGCACTGGAGCAGTAACTGCTTATTTCGAATGAAACTTGAATTATTGGGTTTCCCAGCTTTAAGAATATACAACAGCAAAAATGAATGTGCACTGCTCATCTTCTACAGCAGCTTCCAAAGCCATTACGTCTACCACCTCGAAGGCCAAGGGCAGCAGACATATGGGAACACCACCACCTGCAAGCTCCCCTCCAAGTCACTCACCATGCTAACTTATCATTGTTCCGTCACTGTCGCTGGATCAAAATCCTGGAACTCCCTCCCTAACAGCAGTGTGGGTGTCCCCATATCACATGAACAGCAGTGGTTCACGAAGGCAACTCACCACCACCTTCTCAAGGGCAATTAGGGATGGGCAACAAATACTGGCCTAGCCAGCGACGCCCACATCTCTTGAACAAATTTTTAAAAATAGATGATAGCTGCTTTGAAACACCTGAATGTTGAAGGCAGGAAAAAAAGATCCAAAGAAAATTACTGGAGGAAGTTTCCCAAGACACTTACAAAAGTGGAAAGCACCTTTTTAAGCATTCCGAAAATTAGTTAAAAAATCAGCATGTATGCAATATTTATCTTTATACATTCCTTCTAATAATAATTACACTATTCTGCAACATTCAGCATTTTCCATTGTGTTCACATTCATCATTCCTCAAGTCAAACACACTTCTTCAGTAACTGCACCTAAGCGTTTTAATAACAAATGTTTGTTTTCTTTGGAATTGCACTCCAAAGTTTCAAAAGCCTTTCTAGTAAATAAGGCAATTGGACATAAGTTCAAGGCTTTCACATGTTCGAAGGACTGTGGTAGTCACCACTGTTGTATTATATTGTATATACTGCACTGCATACGAGGGTTATACGGTAAGGCCCCTGTACTAGGTATGAGGGTAGATCCCTGCATGCTGGCTCCGCCCAGTAGGCGGAGTATAAATGTGTGTGCTCTCCGAACTGCAGCCATTTCGGCAGCAGCTGTAGGAGGCCACACATCTCTGTGTAATAAAGCTTCGATTACTCTCTACTCGCGTCTCGTCGTAGTTGATAGTGCATCAAGGACATCATTAATTACAAGAATACTTACTTGGATGTGGATTCCTGCCTTGCAGGTAAGAAAAAGGATGGGGTAATAGAATAATTGTGATGACTGCATTCTTCACATGTAATGACCTGAGTTCAACCAGGACATTGGGAGAGGGACAGGGGAGATTGGGGGTGGGACCAAATATGAGGCAAGTGGGCAACCAGAAGAAAAACAGACATATACAAAAGTTTAGATTTTCACTGGTGTTTTGGCAAACAGCCAAGTGACCGAATAACACAGCAGAAGCCGAGCAGGAGGCTGTCATTTTGCCCACTCGGCTGGAGAATAACGTACAGTAGACAAGAACAAAAGAGGGACAGGAAGCTACGAATAAAAGAAACCTAAAATAAGTCAGCTCATTCTGCTCATTGCTGGAATCAGTGCAGCTTTTTGAACCGCTAACACACACATAGCTTTCTTTGTTAGCCTTTCCCCCTGGTGTACATGGTTCAACACTCCAGTGAACAAGAAATCTACTGATCACGTTTGTCAGTAACAGTTGAGGCATCAAGAATTACAACTCAAAGGCAACTTAAACCCCAAAACATTTCAATCAAAACAATTCAAGAAAACTCTGAATAAAAGATTCCAAAGAGCAGCAGGAATTGGACTGCTTGGCAGACTAAACCCATCATTCAATAAACAGCGTAATCCTCTATTGAATCCCTGTTTCAGGTTTGATGTTAAGAAGTGTAGCAAGACCGTGTTTGTAGATTTCAGACCCTGCTGCTTTTCACTCGCAACAATTTTTGGAATTGTCACAATCTCGGTGAATATTAATAATGTACAATGTATGCTGTTACTTGTGTTTAGGCGATCGACCTTCTGATTTATTAACAGATACTGGTAAATGTTGGTGTCAAATCTTGCTAATTGGGGTCTTTTTCAAAAGATACAGGAACATCACCCGCTGCACAACTCGTTTTATGTTGAGTGTCGCACATTTCATGTGCACTGTGTAACCTCAGGTAAACCCGGTCAGTTTCAGCTGATGTGCTGCACGGAAGCTGGGAACATACAAACTAGAGAAGGAACATTATGCACTGCTAGGGATATTAAAGGGATGCAGCAGCACATTGCAATATAGATGGGCACCGTCAGAGACAATAATCAGATTGTCAACATCCCCAATGTGCAACCTGCTGCACTGAACAATTCCAAAAGAAGATCCTGCCCAAAAGCAGGAGTCTTTACATCTTTTCTGCGTTGGTTACAGGGTATGAATCCTTCTGCTTGCTTCAGACAGGATTTTCCTGCCCCCATCCATTCAGACCTTGGAAATGTTCTTCGTGTGTAAAAAGGTGCAAAGACCTGGCAATGTGGACTTGCTCCTATTTCCTGTCCCTAACGCCTCAGGAACTGAAGCATGGAAACCTTTAAAGCATAAACATCCTCCCCAGAATGTGTAGTCAAGGAAATGCTTTTCCAGAAAATCAATCCGACATGAAGAATTCAGTACCTGGCTGGTCACGGAACTGATTGTGTTTGCAATAGCATGGAGTGTTTTGCTGAACATGCGATGTGCATGATGCATGCCTGCCTGTTATCAGGCCAAAGCTTGTAACAAAAAAAAAACTATTCTGATGCATGAAGCAAATTGCAGTGCCCCGGTACTGGTTTGTGAACATTAACTTGTGTTTAACCTTTAATGGAGTCTGCAAGTTCGCAGATATTACAAATATATATCTGGGCAGAAGGAACTTGTTGAGAAAAATGGATTTTAGGCAGTTGTGATGGGGGCCTGTCTATAAATATTAAACAATTGTACTTTTGCACACACAGGCAATGCCAAGTTTGTGCACATCATGCAGGACTGTGTACTTAAGCTTGCAGAATCGGGACTCCCAGTGGTGTTATGTAGGGGAAGACAGGCATGAGGTGGCTCCTGCTATACTGCACTTTTTGCCATTATCGCTTAGTTTAAGGGGGTATTTACGTTTGAAAACCCACTGAATTAATGGCATAAAGATCCAGTGGTTAGCACTGTCGCTTCACAGAGCCAGGGTCCCAGGTTCGATTCCTGGCTTCGGTCGCTGTCTGTGCAGGGTCTGCACATTCTCCCTGTGTCTGCGTGGGTTTCCTCCGGGTGCTCCGGTTTCCTCCCACAAATCCCAAAAGACATGCTTGTCAGGTGAATTGGACATTCTGAATTCTCCCTCTGTGTACCCAAACAGGCGCCGAAATGTGGCGACTAGGGGCTTTTCACTGTAACTTCATTGCAGTGTTAATGTAAGCCTACTTGTGACAATAAAGATTATTATTATTATAATAAAGGTGGTGCCCAGAAAAGCCTGGGGATAAAAGGCAGTCAGTAGAAGGTCGTCGAGGGAATCGGAGGCTTCTCAGACCTCATCTGCTGAAAAGATGGTGTAGGCAGCCTCTGGTGCCCTGGCCACTCCACTAACCCCAGAGGTGCTTGCCAGTACTTTGGCGAAAGAATTCGATAAGCATTTTTCTCACATGTGCATCATGTATATTTGCGGATTGATATTTTTGTGGTGGATAGGTCTCTCCTCCCTTTAGTGGTGGCAGCTGGTTACTCAGTGATCGTGATTTTGGAGCATGCCCTGCATTTTGCTGATTTGGCACTAGAGTCAGGTCCCTCCGGGCATCCACCATGGAGATGGGACATAGCTTATTAGATGACAAGAAATATTATGAATGCATGTCCACTGCCAATGGGGAATATATTAAATTTAATAGAAGTGAGTCAATGTCACTTTCTACGGGAAGCCCTTAAGATGTTCCTCAGTGATCCAGCTACAGTGCAGACTTTGTTTGCACTGAGTGCTGAATTTGGTGCATTTGAATGCTATAGTGAGAGTTTGGTGACTGAGGGAGTTAGGTGAGGAGGGAGCAAGGTGCTCCTTTCATTTTATTTCCGTAAAGAGCGAGAAGGGAGCCAGGAGTTTACAGAGAGTGCAGCTGACTGGGAGCAGAGTCGGAGGGCGGAATTCCAGTTGGTTCACAGGGCAGCTATATTCTGTAAGGTAAGAGGGGATGGAGGCTCGGGCAGTTGCATGCTCCTCCTGTAGAATGTGGGTGGTGAGCGATACCACCGGTGTCCCCACTGACTATACCTGCGGGAAGTGCACCCAACTCCAGCTCCTCAGAGACCGTGTTAGGGAACTGGAGCTGGATGAACTTCGGATCATCCGTGAGGCAGAGGGGGTTATAGAGGAGTTCCAGGGAGGTAACCACACCCAAGGTACAGGACAAGAGTAGCTGGGTTACAGTCAGGGGAAAGAAAACGAACAGGAAGACAGTGCAGGGATCCCTCGTGGCCGTTCCACTTCAAAACAAGTATACCGTTTTGAATGCTTTTGGGGGGATGACCTACTGGGGGAAGGCCCGAGCGGCCAGGTCTCTGGCACTGAGTCTGGCTCTGGGGCTCAGAAGGGAAGGGGGGAGAATAGAAAAGCAATAGTAATTGGAGATTCAATGGTAAGGGGAATAGAAAGGGGATTCTGTGGTCGCGAGCGAGACTCCCGGAAGATATGTTGCCAGGGCCAGGGATGTCTCGGATCGTGTCTTCAGGATCCTTAAGGGGGAGGGGGAGCAGCCAGAAGTCGTGGTGCACATTGGTTCCAACGACGTCGGTAGGAAAAGGGGTGTGGAGGTAATAAACGAGTTTAGGGAGTTATGCTGGAAGTTAAAAGCCAGGACAGACAGAGTTGTCACCTCTGGTTTGTTGCCGGTGCCACGTGATAGCAAGGCGAGGAATAGGGAGAGAGTGCAGTTGAACACGTGGCTGCAGGAATGGTGTAGGAGGGAGGGCTTCAGGTATTTGGATAATTGGAGCGCATTCTGGGGAAGGTGGGACCTGTACAAGCAGGACGGGTTGCATCTGAACCAGAGGGGCACCAATATCCTGGGAAGGAGGTTTTCTAGTACTCTTCGGGAGGGTTTAAATTAATTTGGCAGGGGAATGGAAACCGGATTTGTAGTCCAGCAACTAAGGTAGCCGATATTCAGGATGCCAAAGCGTGTAGTGAGGCAGTGGAGAAGGTAACACTGACAAAGGAGAGTACTTGCAGGCACGGAAATGGGTTGAAGTGTGTATACTTCAACGCAAGAAGCATCAGGAATAAGGTGGGTAAACTTAAGGCATGGATCGGTACTTGGGACTACGATGTGGTGGCCATCACGGAAATTTGGATAGAAGAGGGGCAAAAATGGTTGTTGGAGGTTCCTGGTTATAGATGCTTCGATAAGATTAGGGAGGGTGGTAAAAGAGGAGGGGGGTGGCATTGTTAATTAGAGATAATACAACAGCTGCACAAAGGCAGTTCGAGGAGGATCTGCCTACTGAGGTAGTATGGGTTGAAGTCAGAAATAGGAAAGGAGCAGTCACCTTGTTGGGAGTTTTCTATAGGCCCCCCCAATAGCAGCAGAGATGTGGAGAAACAGATTGGGAAACAGATTTTGGAAAGGTGCAGAAGTCACAGGGTAGTAGTCATGGGTGACTTCAACTTCCCAAACATTGAGTGGAAACTCTTTAGATCAAATAGTTTGGATGGGGTGGTGTTTGTGCAGTGTGTCCAGGAAGCTTTTCTAACACAATATGTAGATTGTCTGACCAGAGGGGAGGCCATATTGGATTTGGTACTTGGTAATGAACCAGGGCAAGTGATAGATTTGTTAGTGGGGGAGCATTTTGGAGACAGTGACCACAATTCTATGACTTTCACTTTAGTAATGGAGAGGGATAGGTGCATGCAACAGGGCAAGGTTTACAATTGGGGGAAGGGTAAATACGATGCTGTCAGACAAGAACTGAAGTGCATATGTTGGGAACATAGGCTGTCAGGGAAGGACACAAGTAGCCTTGTGCACGGGCAGCACGGTAGCCTTGTGGATAGCACAATTGATTCACAGCTCCAGGGTCCCAGGTTCGATTCCGGCTTGGGTCACTGTGTGTGCGGAGTCTGCACATCCTCCCCGTGTGTGCGTGGGTTTCCTCCGGGTGCTCCGGTTTCCTCCCACAGTCCAAAGATGTGCAGGTTAGGTGGATTGGCCATGATAAATTGCCCTTAGTGTCCAAAATTGCCCTTAGTGTTGGATGGGGTTACTGGGTTATGGGGATAGGGTGGCGGTGTTGACCTTGGGTAGGGTGCTCTTTCCAAGAGCCGGTGCAGACTCGATGGGCCGAATGGCCTCCTTCTGCGCTGTAAATTCTATGATAATCTAAGTGAAATGTGGAACTTGTTCAAGGAACAGATGCTACGTGTCCTTGATATGTATGCCCCTGTCAGGCAGGGAAGAGATGGTCGAGTGAGGGAACCATGGTTGACAAGAGAGGTTGAATGGCTTGTTAAGAGGAAGAAGGAGACTTATGTAAGGCTGAGGAAACAAGGTTCAGACAGGGCATTGGAGGGATACAAGATAGCCAGGAGGGAACTGAAGAAAGGGATTAGAGAGCTAAGAGAGGGCATGAAAAATATTTGGCGGGTAGGATCAAGGAAAACCCCAAGGCCTTTTACACATATGTGAGAAATATGAGAATGACTAGAGCGAGGGTATGTCCGATCACGGACAGTAGCGGGAGATTGTGTATTGAGTCTGAAGAGATAGGAGAGGTCTTGAACGAGTACATTTCTACAGTATTTATGAATGAGAGGAGCCATATTGGTGGAGAGGACAGTGTGAAACAGACTGGTAAGCTCGAGGAGAGACTTGTTGTGGTATTATGGGTATTACGGGACCTGACAGGCTGAAGCACCATTGGTGGAAACTGTATGCTTTCTATTGGTTGAATGTATGATAGCTCCGCCCTGATAGGCGGGGTATAAGAACCCGTGCCGCCCATTCTGTACCTGAGCTGCTGGGGGAGACATCTAGCTTATTAAAGCCTTCAGTTGGACTACAACCTCGCTTTAGTGGTCATTGATCGTGCATCGATTTAATAAGCTAGTTTTTTAAGAAGAAAGGATGGATCTCCGAATCAAGCCGGAGTGTCTGCAACTTAGCCCCCACGCGGCGAACTCAGCGGCAATCTTTAAGCACTGGCTAGCGTGCTTTAAAGGGTATCTTGAGATGGCCGAAAACGCACCCACGGGAGAGCAGAAACTGCACGTCCTGCACTCAAGGGTGAGCCCGGAGATTTACACCCTCATCGAGGAAGCGGAAGACGTCGATGCAGCAATAGAGCTGCTAAAAAGACACTATATTCGCCCAGTAAACCAGGTCTACGCCCGGCAGCTGCTTGCAACAAGGCAACAAACCCCTGGGGAATCGCTGGAGGAATTCTACCGTGTACTCCTGGTGTTGGGCAGAAACTGCGGTTGCCCGCAAGTTTCGGCGAGCGAACAGACGGAACTCTTAGTCCGGGCCGCTTTCGTGGCAGGTATGCTATCGTCAGAAATCCGTCAGCACCTGTTAGAAAAGGACACCTTGGGTCTCAGGGAGGCACGGGCTCTTGCAGGCTCCCTGGGCGTGGCCTCCAGGAACGCCCGCGCTTACCTGCCCGACCGCGCGGCAGCCCCCTGGGCAGCGTGGAACCCCTCTGCGGCCGACCCCGAGACTTCCCCCATTCCCCCACAGGCCTGCGCTGCAAGGCGGCCTGGCAACCCCGAGGGGCCCCGCTGCTACTTTTGCGGGCAGGCAAAGCACCCCCGCCAACGCTGCCCGGCCCGTGCATCCACCTGCAAGGGATGCGGCAAAAAGGGCCATTTCGTGGGGGTATGCCAGGCCCGGGCGGTTGCCGCGGTCTCCGGCGGCGAATGCGGACCGCAACCACTAACTTCTCCACGGGCCCCGTGCGGCCAGCGGTTGCCTCCATCTTCATATCCCAGGGCCACGTGCGGACCCCGGGCTCCGCCATCTTGTTCCGCGGACGCCACGTTGGAGGGATGGGCGCCGTCATTTTGTCCACCCCCAGCCATGTGCGACCAATGGGAGACGCCATCTCGGATGAACCCCAAGGACCCCAGCTCGGCTGACCACGCACTGCCCGTAGAGAACTCTCAACTGCTGCCACTAGCCTCGGTGACTCTGGATCAGTCTCGGCCTCGAACACTCTCAACTGCTACGACGACCGTATTCATCAACGGGCACGAGACGTCCTGCCTAATCGACTCTGCGAGAACGGAGAGCTTCATACACCCTGACACGGTAAGACGCTGTTCTCTCCTCATCCACCCCATTAATTAAAAAATCTCCCTGGCTTCCGGTTCCCACTCAGTGGAGATAAAGGGGTTTTGTGTAGTAAACCTTACAGTCCAGGGAAGGGAGTTCAAAAATTTCCGTCTCTACGTCCTTCCCCACCTCTGCGCGGCTACACTCCTGGGTTTAGACTTCCAGTGTAACCTTCAAAGTCTGACCTTCCAATTCGGCGGCCCTATACCCCCCCTTACTGTCTGCAGCCTCGTGACCCTTAAGGTCGACCCGCCTTCCCTATTTGTGAACCTCACCCCGGATTGCAAACCTGTTGCCACCAGGAGCGACGCTACAGTGCCCAGGACCGGATCTTTATTAGGTCAGAGGTCCATAGGCTACTGAGGGAAGGGGTCATTGAAGCCAGTAACAGCCCCTAGAGAGCTCAAGTAGTGGTGGTAAAGACCGGGGAGAAGCATAGGATGGTCATCGACTACAGTCAGACCATCAACAGGTTTATGCAGCTGGACGCGTACCCTCTCCCCCGCATACCCGACCTGGTAAACAGGGTTGCGCATTATAAGGTCTTCTCCACGGTGGACCCCAAGTCTGCCTACCACCAGCTCCCCACCGCACTAGTGGCCGCAAATACACTGCTTTCGAGGCAGATGGGCGGCTCTATCACTTCTTAAGGGTTCCCTTCGGTGTCACTAACGGGGTCTCGGTCTTCCAGCGTGAGATAGACCGAATGGTTAACCGGTACGGTTTATGGGCAACATTCCCGTATCTCGATAATGTCACCATCTGCAGCCATGGCCAGCAGGACCACGACACCAACCTCCAAAAATTTCTCCAGTCCGCTAAAATCCTTAACCTTACATATAACAAGGATAAATGCGTGTTTAGCACCGACTGTCTAGCCATCCTCGGCTACGTAGTGCGAAATGGAGTTATAGGCCCCGACTCTGAACGCATGAGCCCCCTTATGGAGTTCCCCCTCCCTCACTGCTCTAAGGCCCTGAAACGTTGCCTAGCGTTTTTTAGCTACTACGCCCAGTGGGTCCCCAACTACGCGGACAAGGCCCGTCCCCTGATCCAATCCACAGATTTTCCCCTGTCGATAGAGGCCCGCCAGGCCTTCAGCCGCATCAAAGCAGACATTGCAAAGGCCACGATGCACGCCATCGACGAGTCCCTCCCCTTTTAAGTCGAGAGCGATGCGTCCGACGTAACTCTGGCGGCCACCCTCAACCAAGCGGGCAGACCCGTGGCCTTCTTCTCTCGTACCCTCCATGCATCCGAAATCTGCCACTCCTCAGTCAAAAAGGCCAGAATAGAAGCTGTGCGACATTGGAGGCATTACCTGGCCGGCAGGAGATTCACTCTCCTCACTGACCAACGGTCGGTTGCTTTCATGTTTGATAATGCACAGCGGGGCAAGATTAAAAATGACAAGATCTTGCGGTGGAGGATCGAACTCTCCACCTACAACTACGAGATCTTGTATCGTCCCGGGAAGCTAAACGAGCCTCCTGATGCCCTGTCCCGCGGCACATGTGCCACCGCACAAGTGGACCGCCTCCGAGTCCTCCACGAGGACCTCTGCCACCCGGGGGTTACTCACTTTTTCCATTTTGTCAAGACCCGCAACCTGCCTTACTCCATCAAGGAGGTCAGGACAGCCACCAGGGACTGCCGAATCTGCGCGGAGTGCAAACCGCACTTCTACCGACCAGAGAAAGCGCACCTAATAAAGGCTTCCCGTCCCTCAGCATGGACTTCAAAGGCCCCCTCCCCTCCCCTCCACCGACCGCAACACGTACTTCCTGAACGTGATTGACGAGTACTCCCGGTTCCCATTCGCCATCCCCTGCCCTGACATGACCGCAACCACCGTCATCAAGGCCCTCCATAGCATCTTTGCACTGTTCGGGTTCCCCGCTTACATACACAGTGATAGGGGGTCCTCCTTTATGAGCGACGAACTGCGTCAATTCCGGCTCAGCAAGGGCATCGCCTCGAGCAGGACGACCAGTTACAACCCCCGGGTTAACGGACAGGTAGAGAGGGAGAACGGAACGGTCTGGAAGACCATCCTACTGGCCCTACGGTCCAGGAACCTCCCAGTCTCCCGCTGGCAAGAAGTCCTCCCGGGTGCCCTCCACCCCATCCGGTCACTGCTTTGTACGACCACCAATCAGACAGCTCATGAATGTCTCCTTGTCTTCCCCAGGAAGTCCTCCTCTGGGACCTCGCTCCCGACCTGGCTGGCAGCTCCCGGACCCATCCCGCTCCGAAAACACGTGCGGGCGCACAAGTCGGACCCATTGGTCGAGAGGGTCCACCTGCTCCATGCTAACCCCCAGTACGCCTACGTGGCGTACCCCGACGGTCGACAAGATACGGTCTCTCTACGGGACCTGGCGCCCGCCGGAACCCCACGCACATTCCAGCCGCCAGTGCCACCCTCCCCTCCACCGCAGCACCTTACAGGCGGATCGGTCCTTCTGCCGGCCCCGTCGAGGTCCCCCCACCCACCGACACCCCCCGCAGGCGCTCCCTTCCCAGGTCAACCGTTTTCCCCGCCAGCGCCGTCTCGGGGTGGCGAAGCTGCCATGGAGATCGAAGCCACGCTCCCGGAGTCACAGACGCCCAAGCCTCCACCGGAGTCACCACCGAAGCTCCGACGATCGCAGAGGATGATCAGGGACCCCGATCGACTGATTGCTTAATTTTAATTGTAATCTGTAAGTATAAACCATCAAATGTACATAGCTTTCAGAATTGTAAATAGTTACTAAACACTGTACGGAGGTATTACGGTACCACCATAACTAATTATACCATAGAACGATACAGCGCAGTACAGGCCCTTCGGCCCACGATGTTGCACCGACATGGGAAGTCAAAAAACAAAAGCCATCTAACCTACACTATGCCATTATCATCCATATGCTTTTCCAATAAACTTTTAAATGCCCTCAATGTTGGCGAGTTCACTACTGTTGCAGGTAGGGCATTCCACGGCCTCACCACTCTTTGCGTATCGAACCTACCTCTGACCTCTGTCCTATATCTATTACCCCTCAGTTTAAGGCTATGTCCCCTCGTGCTAGCCATTTCCATCCGCGGGAGAAGGCTCTCACTGTCCACCCTATCTAAGAACATAAGAACATATAAGAACTAGGAGCAGGAGTTGGCCATCTGGCTCCTCGAGCGTGCTCCACCATTCAATGAGATCATGGCTGATCTTTTGTGGACTCAACTCCACTTTCCGGCCCGAACACCATAACCCTTAATCCCTTTATTCTTCAAAAAACTATCTATCTTTATCTTAAAAACATTGAATGAAGGAGCCTCTACTGCTTCACTGGGCAAGGAATTCCATAGATTCACAACCCTTTGGGTGAAGAAGTTCCTCCTAAACTCAGTCCTAAATCTACTTCCCCTTATTTTGAGGCTATGCCCCCTAGTTCTGCTTTCACCCGCCAGTGGAAACAACCTGCCCGCATCTATCCTATCTATTCCCTTCATAATCTTATATGTTTCTATAAGATCCCCCCTCATCCTTCTAAATTCCAACGAGTACAGTCCCAGTCTACTCAACCTCTCCTCGTAATCCAACCCCTTCAGCTCTGGGATTAACCTAGTGAATCTCCTCTGCACACCCTCCAGTGCCAGTACGTCCTTTCTCAAGTAAGGAGACTAAAACTGAACACAATACTCCAGGTGTGGCCTCACTAACACCTTATACAATTGCAGCAGAACCTCCCTAGTCTTAAACTCCATCCCTCTAGCAATGAAGGACAAAATTCCATTTGCCTTCTTAATCACCTGTTGCACCTGAAAACCAACTTTTTGCGACTCATGCACTAGCACACCCAGGTCTCTCTGCACAGCAGCATGTTTTAATATTTTATCATTTAAATAATAATCCCTTTTGCTGTTATTCCTACCAAAATGGATAACCTCACATTTGTCAACACTGTATTCCATCTGCCAGACCCTAGCCCATTCACTTAGCCTATCCAAATCCCTCTGCAGACTTCCAGTATCCTCTGCACTTTTTGCTTTACCACTTATCTTAGTGTCGTCTGCAAACTTGGACACATTGCCCTTGGTCCCCAACTCCAAATCATCTATGTAAATTGTGAACAGTTGTGGGCCCAACACTGATCCCTAAGGGACACCACTAGCTACTGATTGCCAACCAGAGAAACACCCATTAATCCCCACTCTTTGCTTTCTATTAATTAACCAATCCTCTATCCATGCTACTACTTTCCCCTTAATGCCATGCATCTTTATCTTATGCAACAACCTTTTGTGTGGCACCTTGTCAAAGGCTTTCTGGAAATCCAGATATACCACATCCATTGGCTCCCCGTTATCTACCGCACTGTTAATGTCCTCAAAAAATTCCACTAAATTAGTTAGGCACGACCTGCCCTTTATGAACCCATGCTGCGTCTGTCCAATGGGACAATTTCCATCCAGATGCCTCGCTATTTCTTCCTTGATGATAGATTCCAGCATCTTCCCTACTACTTAAGCTCACTGGCCTATAATTACCCGCTTTCTGCCTACCTCCTTTTTTAAACAGTGGTGTCACGTTTGCTAATTTCCAATCCGCCGGGACCACCCCAGAGTCTAGTGAATTTTGGTAAATTATCACTAGTGCATTTGCAATTTCCCTAGCCATCTCTTTTAGCACTCTGGGATGCATTCCATCAGGTCCAGGAGACTTGTCTACCTTTAGCCCCATTAGCTTGCCCATCACTACCTCCTTGGTGATAACAATCCTCTCAAGGTCCTCACCTGTCATAGCCTCATTTCCATCAGTCACTGGCATGTTATTTGTGTCTTCCACTGTGAAGACCGACCCAAAAAACCTGTTCAGTTCCTCAGCCATTTCCTCATCTCCCATTATTAAATCTCCCTTCTCATCCTCTAAAGGACCAATATTTACCTTAGCCACTCTTTTTTGTTTTATGTATTTGTAGAAACTTTTACTATCTGTTTTTATATTCTGAGCAAGTTTACTCTCATAATCTATCTTACTCTTCTTTATAGCTTTTTTAGTAGCTTTCTGTTGCCCCCTATAGATTTCCCAGTCCTCTAGCCTCCCACTAATCTTTGCTACTTTGTATGTTTTTTCCTTCAATTTGATACTCTCCCTTATTTCCTTAGATATCCATGGTCGATTTTCCCTCTTTTTACCGTCCTTCCTTTTTGTTGGTATAAACCTTTGCTGAGCACTGTGAAAAATCACTTGGAAGGTTCTCCACTGTTCCTCAACTGTTTCACCATAAAGTATTTGCTCCCAGTCTACCTTAGCTAGTTCTTCTCTCATCCCATTGTAATCTCCTTTGTTTAAGCACAAAACACTAGTGCTTGATTTTACCTTCTCACCCTCCATCTGTATTTTAAATTCCACCATATTGTGATCGCTCCTTCCGAGAGGATCCCTAACTATGAGATCCTGAATCAATCCTGTCTCATTACACAGGACCAGATCTAGGACCGCTTGTTCCCTCGTAGGTTCCATTACATACTGTTCTAGGAAACTATCGCGGATACATTCTATAAACTCCTCCTCAAGGCTGCCTTGACCGACCTGGTTAAACCAATCAACATGTAGATTAAAATCCCCCATGATAACTGCTGTACCATTTCTACATGCATCTGTTATTTCTTTGTTTATTGCCTGCCCCACCGTAATGTTACTATTTGGTGGCCTATAGATTACTCCTATCAGTGACTTTTTTGCCTTACTATTCCTGATTTCCACCCAAATGGATTCAACCTTATCCTCCATAGCACCGATGTCATCCCTTACTGTTGCCCGGATGTCATCCTTAAATAACAGAGCTACACCACCTCCCTTACCATCCACTCTGTCCTTCCGAAAGGTTTGACACCCTTGGATATTTAACTCCCAGTCGTGATCATCCTTTAACCATGTTTCAGTAATGGCCACTAAATCATAGTCATTCACGATGATTTGCGCCATCAACTCATTTACCTTATTCCGAATACTACGAGCATTCAGGTAAAGTACACTTATGTTGGCTTTTTTTACCTCTGTTAATAAAGTTGCTGTGAAAAGCCCCTAGTCGCCACATTCCGGCGCCTGTTCGGGGTGGCCGGTACGGGAATTGAACCCACGCTGCTGGCCTTCTTCTCGCATTACACGCCAGCTGTTTAGCCCACTATGCTAAACCAGCCGCTCTGTTCCCTGACCCCCTGATCATTTTGTATGTCTCTATTAAGTCTCCTCTTAACCTTCTTCTCTCTAACGAAAACAACCTCAAGTCCATCAGCCTTTCCTCATAAGATTTTCCCTCCATACCAGGCAACATCCTGGTAAATCTCCTCTGCACCCGTTCCAAAGCTTCCACGTCCTTCCTATAATGAGGTTTATTTGTGGGTACATGTGTCTTTCTACAAAAAGCAATTAATCACTTGTGAAGCACGTCAATAAAGGCCATTCATTTTCAAATCTCTGCACTGCACCCCCCGCCCCCAACCTCCAACCTCTGTAATCTCCCCCAGCCCGCAATGCTCAGAGATCTCCGCACTCCTCCAATTCAGGTCCCTTCAGCGAGCCCGGTTTTAATCGCTCCGCCATGGCTGGCCATGCGGTCAGTGATTGCCAAGGCCCAAAACTCTGGGGTGCCCTCCCGAAATCTCACCACCTCCCTCTCTGCCTTTAAAAGACGCTCGGTAAACCCCCCCGATTTGACCAAACCAGCATTTAGGCAACACCCTGAACAGGGCAAGATGTCGCATTATCTCAAATGGCCTGGTGTTGCTACGTTTTGTAGTTTCAGGCCACCACCCCCGCCGGACACTTTTTTTAACAGGGGGTGAATGTGGTATTATAGGCATTACAGTACCTGACAGGCTAAAACACCATTAGTGGAAACTTTATGCTTTCTATTGGTAGAATGTATGATAGCTCCGCCCTGATAGGTGGGGTAACAGAACCCGTGCCGCCCCAGCAGCCTTCATTCTGTAGGATAGACAAGTCCCCCGGACCTGACGGGATATATCCAAGGATTCTATGGGAAGCAAGAGATGAAATTGCAGAGCCGTTGGCAATGATCTTTTCGTCCTCACTGTCAACAGGATTGGAGAGTGGCGAATGTCGTGCCCCTGTTCAAAAAAGGGACTAGGGATAACCCTGGGAATTACAGGCCAGTTAGTCTTACTTCGGTGGTAGGCAAAGTCATGGAAAGGGTACTAGGGATAGGATTTCTGAGCATCTGGAAAGACACTGCTTGATTAGGGATAGTCAGCACAGATTTGTGAGGGGTAGGTCTTGCCTCACAAGTCTTATTGAATTCTTTGAGGAGGTGACCAAGCATGTGGATGAAGGTAAAGCAGTGGATGTAGTGTACATGGATTTTAGTAAGGCATTTGATAAGGTTCCCCATGGTAGGCTTATGCAGAAAGTAAGGAGGCATGGGATAGTGGAAAATTTGGCCAGTTGGATAATGAACTGGCTAACCGATAGAAGTCAGAGAGTGATGGTGGATGGCAAATATTCAGCCTGGATCCCAGTTACGAGTGGCGTACTGCAGGGATCAGTTCTGGGTCCTCTGCTGTTTGTGATTTTCATTAATGACTTGGATGAGGGAGTTGAAGGGTGGGTCAGTAAATTTTCAGACGATACAAAGATGGGTGGAGTTGTGGATAGTGAGGAGGGCTGTTGTCGGCTGCAAAGAGACATCATAGAATTATCATAGAATTTACAGTGCAGAAGGAGGCCATTTGGCCCATCGAGTCTGCACTGGCTCTTGGAAAGAGCACCCTACCCAAGGTCAACACCTCCACCCTATCCCCATAACCCAGTAGCCCCACTCAACACTAAGGACAATTTTGGACACGAAGGGCAATTTATCATGGCCAATCCACCTAACCTGCACATCTTTGGACTATGGGAGGAAACCGGAGCACCTGGAGGAAACCCACGCACACACGGGGAGGATGTGCAGACTCCGTACAGACAGTGACCCAAGCCGGAATCGAACCTGGGATCCTGGAGCTGTGAAGCAATTGTGCTATCCACAATGCTACCGTGCTGCCAGGATGCTGCATAGATAGGATGCAGAGCTGGGCTGAGATGGAGTTTAACCCTGAAAAGTGTGAGGTTGTCCATTTTAGAAGGACAAATAGAATGCGGAATACAGGGTTAACGGTAGGATTCTTGGCAATGTGGAGGAGCAGAGATATCTTGGGGTCTATGTTCATACATCTTTGAAAGTTGCCACTCAAGTGGATAGAACTGTGAAGAAAGCCTATGGTGTGCTCGCGTTCATTAACAGAGGGATTGAATTTAAGAGCTGGGAGGTGATGATGCAGCTGTACAAAACCTTGGTAAGGCCACATTTGGAGTACTGTGTGCAGTTCTGGTCGCCTCATTTTAGGAAGGATGTGGAAGCTTTGGAAAAGGTGCAAAGGGGATTTACCAGGATGTTGCCTGGAATGGAGAGTGGGTCTTACGAGGAAAGGTTGAGGGTGCTGGGCCTTTTCTCTTTTTAAAAAAAAATATTTTTGTTAAGGTTTTCATAAAATATCAATAACAAAATGAAAAAGGAACCCAACAGGGTTAAGTACAAAACACGGTCTAGAAAAGCAACCCTCCCTACCACTCTCGCCCCTGTACATAAATAATAAATTAACATTCACACCCCAACTTAACACAACTGGTATATATACCCCCTCAGACCCTCCAGTGTAAATAACAGAAACAGAAATAACCCCCCCCCCCCCCACCCCAGTTGCTGCTGCCATTGACCAATGTCTACCGTTCTGCCAGGAAGTCTAAGAACGGTTGCCACCGCCTAAAGAACCCTTGTACCGACCCTCTCAAGGCGAATTTAACCCTCTCCAATTTAATGAACCCCGCTATATCGTTGATCCAGGATTCCACGCTTGGGGGCCTCACATCTTTCCACTGAAGGAGAATCCTTCGCCGGGCTACCAGGGGCGCAAAGGCCAGAATTTCAGCCCCTTTCGCCTCCTGCACTTCCGGCTCCTCTGCCACCCCAAATATTGCGAGCCCCCAGCCCGGTTTGACCCTGGATCCTACCACCTTCGACACCATCCTCGCTACGCCCTTCCAAAATTCCTCCAGCACTGGGCATGCCCAGAACATATGGGTGTGATTTGCTGGGCTCCCTGAGCACCTAACAGATCTGTCTTCACCCCCAAAAAACCGGCTCATCCTTGTCCCGGTCATGTGTGCCCTGTGCAGCACCTTAAACTATATGAGGCTGAGCCTCGCGCACGATGAGGAAGAGTTCACCCTCCCTAGGGCATCTGCCCACGTCCCTTCCTCAATCTTCTCTCCCAACTCCTCCTCCCACTTTCCTTTCGCCATCACCACCGAGGCCTCCTCCTGCATCACATGGTAAGTTTCCGAGATCCCCCCCCCCCCCCCCCCCCCCCCCCCCCCCCCCCCCCGAGAGCACCCTGTCCTGTGCTGTGTGTGGCAGGAGACGCGGGAATTCCACCACCTGCCGTCTGGCAAACGGCCTTACCTGTAAGTACCTGAAGGTGTTCCCTGGGGGGAGCCCGTACTTCTCCAGCTCACCCAGGCTCGCAAACTTCCCGTCCACAAACAGGTCCCCCAACTTTCGTATCCCTGCCCTGTGCCACCCCAAAAACCCTCCACCTGTTCTCCCTGGGGCAAACCGGTGGTTCCCCCGTATTAGGGTCCATGCCGAGGCCCCAACTTCCCCCCTATGCTCCCTCCACTGCCCCCAGATTTTGAGGGCAGCCGCCACCACCGGGCTCGTGGGAGACCTCCTTGGAGGGAGCGGCAGTGGCGCTGATGCCAGCGCCCCCAGACTCGTACCCACACAAGACGGCGTCTCCAGCCTCTTCCATGCAGCCCCCTCCCCCGCCATCACCCACTTTGCGCACCATCGTCGCATTGGCGGCCCAGTAGTACCCACAGAGGTTGGGCAGCGGCAGTCCCCCCTATCTCTACTCCGCTCCAGGAACACCCTTCTCACCCTCGGAGTCCCTCGCGCCCACACAAACCCCCATTGTACTCCTGTTAACCCGCCTAAAAAAAGCCTTCGGGATAAACACGGGGAGGCACTGGAACAGGAACAAAAACCTTGGGAGCACCGTTATTTTGATTGACTGCACCCTACCCGCCAGGGACAGCGGCAACGCGTCCCACCTCTTGAACTCCTCCTCCATTTGCTCCACCAGCCTTGTAAAGTTAAGCCTATGCAGGGCCCCCCAGCTCCTGGCCACCTGGACCCCCAAATATCTGAAGCTCCTCTCCGCCCTTTTTAGTGGGAGCTCGCCAATCCTGCTCTCCTGGTCCCCTGGGTGAACCACGAACAGCTCGCTCTTCCCCATGTTGAGCTTGTACCCCGAAAAATCCCCGAATTCCCTAAGAATCCTCATTACCTCCGGCATTCCCCCCACCGGGTCCGCCACATGCAGCAGGTCGTCCGCATAGAGCGACACCCTATGCTCATCCCCACCCCGCACCAACCCCCTCCAGTTCCTTGACTCCCTCAGTGCCATAGCCTGGGGTTCAATCGCCAGTGCGAAGAGCAGGGGGGACAGGGGGCACCCCTGCCTCGTCCCTCGGTGCAACTGAAAGTACTCAGACCTCCTCCTGTTTGTGGCCACACTCGCCATCGGGACCTCACACAACAGCCTAACCCACCTGACAAACCCCTCCCCAAACCCGAACCTCTTCAGCACCTCCCACAGGTACCCCCACTCTACCCTATCGAAGGCTTTCTCAGCGTCCATCGCCACCACTATCTCCACCTCCCCCTCCCTCGCCGGCATCATGATAATGTTCAAAAGCCTCCGCACATTCGCGTTCAACTGCCTCCCCTTCACAAACCCCGTCTGGTCTTCATGGATGATCTGCGGCACACAATCCTCAATCCTCGTGGCTAAGACCTTCGCCAGCACCTTGGCGTCTACATTTAGCAACTTCTGTAAGACCCACACTGCAGGGGATCCTTGTCCCGCTTCAGGATCAAGGAGATCAGTGCCTGGGACATCGTCGGAGGCAAAGCCCCCTCCCCCTCCCTTGCCTCATTGAAGGTCCTGACTAGTAACGGGCCCAACAGGTCCATATATTTTTTATAGAATTCGACCGGGAAACTGTCCGGCCCCGGTGCCTTCCCCGACTGCATGTTTCCTATCCCTTTGGTCAGCTCCGGCAGCCCAATCGGGGCCCCCAATCCCGCCACCAGTCCCTCTTCCACCTTTGGAAACCTCAATTGGTCCAGGAAGCGGCCCATCCCTCCCTCCTCCCGTGGGGGTTCGGATCGGTACAATTTCTCGTAAAAGTCCCTGAAGACCCCATTGATGCCAACCCCACTCCGCACCACAATCCCTCCCCTATCCTTAACTCCCCCGGTCTCCCTGGCTGCGTCCCGCTTCCGAAGCTGATGCGCCAGCATCCGGCTTGCCTTATCCCCATACTCGTAAATCGCCCCCTGGGCCTTCCTCCACTGCACCTCCGCCTTCCTGGTGGTCACCAGGTCGAATTCGGCCTGGAGGCTGCGCCTCTTCCTCAACAATCCTTCCACGGGCACCTCCGCATACCTCCTGTCTACTCTCACCATCTCCCCCACCAGCCTCTCCCTCTCCCCCTGCTCCCTCCGCTCCTTGTGGGCCCTAATGGAGATCAGCTCTCCCCTCACCACCGCCTTCAGCGCCTCTCATACCATCCCCACTCGGACTTCCCCGTTGTCGTTGGTCTCCAAGTACCTCTCTATACTTCCTCGGACCCGCCCGCTCACCTCCTCGTCCGCCAACAGCCCCACCTCCAAGTGCCACAACGGGCGCTGGTCCCTCTCCTCCCCCATCTCCAAGTCTTTGTTCTTTGTTTGTTCCACCCAATGCGGGGTGTGGTCCGAAAGTTTGGCCTTTTCTCATTAGTTCGGAGAAGGATGAGGGGCGACTTGATAGAGGTTTATAAGATGATCAGGGGAATAGATAGAGCAGACAGTCAGAGACTTTTTCCCCGGGTGGAACAAACTATTACAAGGGGACATAAATTTAAGGTGAATGTTGGAAGATATAGGGGGGATGTCAGAGGTAGATTCTTTACCCAGAGAGTAGTGGGGGCATGGAATGCACTGCCTGTGGAAGTAGTCGAGTCGGAAACATTATGGACCTTTAAGCGGCTATTGGATAGGTACATGGATTGCGGTAGAATGATGGGGTGTAGATTAATTTGTTCTTAATCTAGGGCAAAAGTCCGGCACAACATCGTGGGCCGAAGGGCCTGTTCTGTGCTGTATTTTTCTATGTTCTATGTTCTAGAGGAGATTATCTCCAACAAAGTGCACATGGTGATAACAGCGAGGGCGGAGCAGCAGAAGCTGGTGGACTCCATTCGTTTTTTAAATAAATGTAGAGTACCCAATTCATTTTTCCAATTAAGGGGCAATTTAGCGTGGCCAATCCACCTACCCTGCACATCTTTGGGTTGTGGGGGTGAGACCCACGCAAACATGGGGAGAATGTGCAAACTCCACACGTGACCCAGAGCCGGGATGGAACCTGGGATCTCGGCGCCGTGAGCCAGCAGTGCTAACCACTGTGCCACCGTGCTGCCCTGGTGAACTCCATTCCTGAGGTGGACCACCAGTAATCACTTGCCCCAACCCCAGGGTTGTTGGCAAGTAGAAAAGAGCTGCACACAATTCGAACTATTGTCAACGGAAGAGTGGTGGGCCAGCTGCGACGCTCAAGGGGTATGTTTTATGAATACGGGGAGGATGCCAGTTGCCTCTTAGCTCATCAGCCGAAGCTTTAGGCGGCTTCCCGGGAGATTGTACAGATACATAACTCAAGCGGCAGTCTGGTTTCTACCCCACCTCTCAGGTCAATGCGGCTTTTGAATCATTCTATTGGGATCTCTATAGATCAGAGCTTCTGGCCCAGGGATCAGTCAAGACTGACTTTTTGGACAGTTTATCCATCCCAGTTGCGGAGCGGGAGGGGAGCGAGGAGTTGGAATCCCCATTGGGCCCAGGGGAAATTATGGATTGCATTGGGTTGATGCAGACTGGTCAAGCCCCTGGGCAGGATGGCTTCCCCATTGAATTTTAGAAGAGGTTTGCAGAACAGTTGGTACCTTTAATTCTGGATATATTTAATGATTCCTTATCCGGGGGTTTGTTGCCCTTTACCCTCACACAGGCATCTATCTCCTTGATTCTCAAGACAGACAAAGACAACAGATTTTGGTCGTATCAACCTATCTTACTCATGAATGGGAATGTTAAGTTACTTGTTAAAGTGCTGGTGCTGCGGCTGGTGTCCTGCCTCCCAGAGGTGATCTTGGAGGATCAGACAGGCTTCGTTAAGGGTCAGCAATTGTCGGCCAACATACGTTGCCTGCTAAAAGTTGTCATTTCCCCCTCCTTGGTGCCCGAAACGGAGGTGATTGTTTCCCTAGACGCTGAAAAGGCATTTAATAGAGTGGAGTGGGAATATCTGTTTGAGATTCTTGGGCGGTTTGGATTTGAACACAAGTCTCCTGGATTTAACTACTGTATAGGGCCCCCAACTGATCGTGTTGGCTGATCTCTGGCTACTTCCCGTTAAAAGGGGCACGAGACTGAGGTGTCCACGGTCTCCGCTCCTATTTGCCTTGGCAATAGTACCGCTTCCTATAGGTCCTCTAATAAGTGGAGGGGGATAAATTGGGGAGGGGTGGAGCATCAGGTTTTTCTTTATACGGATGACCTACTTCTCTAAATTACGGACCCAGTACCCTCCATGGATGAGATAATGAAGCTGCTTAGGAGTTTTGGCTCCTTCTCTGGGTACAAGTTGCACTTGGACAAGAGCGAATGCTTCCTGGTTAACCCCTGCCCAACTAGGGACACTACCTTTTCACCTTGCTTTCATTATCTGGGGGTCAGCTGGCACGCCAAGCTTAATTGTTAGATTATATTAGTCTGGTTGATGGTGTCAAATCCGTGGAAGCCATTCACCAACCTGTTCCAAGACCTGTTTATAGCCAGCAGTCATAAGCCGGAGGGAGAGGGGGGGAGGGGGGGGGGGTAGGTGGGACCACAGACACAAACAGAAAGAGGGAGAAGGGGTGAGGGGGGGGGGGGGGGGGGGGAGAAGGAGGAAGGGGGGGAGAAGGAGGAAGGGGGGGAGAAGGAGGGAGGCAGGGAACACGGAGGCACAGAACTCAACCATACCCAACCGTAAACAGCATACGTAGCACTATGCTACCCAACAGGTCCACGTTGGATGATCCAACAAACAAAGAAGGCACGCCAGGTAGCAAGAAGGGGAGGGGGAGCGGGAAGAAAGGGGAGTGGGTTCTGGAGGCCAAGTCAAAGCTAGGCACTTGTAAAGAAATATGAATTGTAACCGATGTATATAGTGAAAGTTCACTTTCACTTTTGTTTTGTATTAAAAAAATCCCCAATACAAACATTAAAAAAAAACATCAGCTGGGATCGTAACATTTTCAAATGAGATTTTAATATTGGATTAGATTGGATTTGGTTGTCATGTGTAACGAGATACAGTGAAAAGTATTTTTCTGCTGCTAACTGGAATGAGGGGGCAGGAGAAGGGGATTAAGACACTGAAAGATTTGTTTCTTGGGCGTCGGTTTGCAGGATTGAAGGAGCTGGGAGTGAAGTATGGGCAGGAGCAGGGGGAAATGTTTAGATAAATGCAGGTTCGAGATTTTGCCAGGAAGAGGATAGAGCTTCCCAGTGGAGCCGGCCTCCACATTGCTGGATGAGGTGCTGACGACAGGGGGACTGGAGAAGAGGGTAGTGTCGGTGGTTTACGGGGCCATTTTGGAAGAGGAGCAGGCACCATTGGAAGGGATGAAAGCAAACTGGGAGGAAGAGTTGGGAGAGGGTATGGAGGAGGGGTTCTGGTGTGAGGTGCTCCGGAGAGTGAACGCCTCCATCTCGTGCGCGAGGTTGGGGCTGATATAGTTGAAGGGGGCATATAGAGCACACTTCACAAGGTGAGGATGAGCCGGCTCTTTGAGGGGGTAGATGATGTGTGTGAACGTTGCGGCGGGGGGACGGGGGGGGGGGGGGACCTGTGAATTCACAGGCCCCCCGCCTGTGAATCACGTTCATATGTCCTGGTCCTGTCCAAAGCTGGAGGTTTACTGGAAGGAGGTTTTTAGGGTAATCTCTAAAGTGGTGCCCGTGACACTGGACCCGGGCCCTCGGGAGGCCATATTCGGGGTGTCGGACCAGCCGGGGTTGGAAATGGGTGCGGAGGCAGATGTTGTAGCCTTCGCCTCGTTGATCGCCCGAAGGCGGATCCTGTTAGGCTGGAGATCAACCTCTCCACCCTGTGCCCTGGCGTGGCGGGGGGACCTGTTGGAATTCTTGAGAGGTTAAGTTTGAACTGAGGGGAAGGATGGAAGGGTTCTACAATTCATGGGCGTTATTCATTGTGCACTTTCAAGAATTGAATAACATCGAACATTAGTGGGGGGGGGGGGGGGGTTGGGAGGGTTGGGGGGGAGGGGGACTGCATGTGTTCATGGTGACTATGGGTGATTCCTGATTCCTTTTTGTTATTTGTTTATGTTAACATGCGGGCCAATGTTTGGGGGTTGGTGGGAGGATTGGATTGTTGTTGTTGATATGGGGATTGACATTATATTCGTTACTGCTTATTGTTTATTGTTGGTGGGTGTAAATTTGGGAGAAAATGAAAAAGGAGAATAAAAATATATTTTTTAAAAAACTTAGAACTAGGGAGTATAGCCTCAAAATAAGGGGGAGAAGATTTAGGATTGAGTTGAGGAGGAACTTCTTCACCCAAAGTGTTGTAAAGCTGTGGAATTCCGTGCCCAGTGAAGCACTGGGTTGAATGTTTTTAAGGCAAAGGTAGATAGATTTTTGAACAGTAAAGGAATGAAAGGTTACGGTGAGCGGGCGGTAAGTGGAGCCGAGTCCGCAAAGGATCAGCCATGATCTCATTGAATGGCAGAGCAGGCTCGAGGGGCCAGATGGCCGACTCCTGCTCCTAGTCCTTATGTTCTTATATATAGTTTAGAAAGAGGTAATCCCAAGATATTTATATTTAGCTCTTATAGGATGAACAATTCACACAGACTGGACTTGTTAAGAGCAGAATTGGTAAAAGTATGACTAAGGATGTTAATGAACTACCAAACAAAGCAAGCTGTATATCTTGTTTTCCAATCATTAGCATTCTGCTGAATAGTAAATTACTCAGACAACCTTTCCTGCTACTCTATCAGCGCTACTATTTTGGATCTATATTGGCCAAGTGCATGTCGCTTGGTGCTGGAGTCTGACCTAGCTTCCCCAGAGACAGAAAAAAGGTAAAACGCCCACTTCCATAGCCATTACTTCTCCTGACAGAGCAGAGGCTGATAAGGTCAGCAGATCTGAAGGTACAGCTACTGCATCGATTCTTTAAAAATGAATGAAAAGCACTTAAGTGACAGAATGAGGGTAAGGGGAGGGGAGAGCAAGGGAAAGGGAGAGAGGGGAGAGGAAGAAAAAGAGGAGAAGAGATGGGAAGAGGGACTAACAGGGTGAGGTTAGAAATGAAGCCATTTAACCCATCAGTTCCACAGACTTTGTTAAAAGCAGTCTCTTTTAGGCCCACTCGCCAGCATCTCTTCAAGTATTTTCTCAATTCCCTTTCAAAGACATTATGACCCTCATGAAGACCACGGGGAATCGCTGATTGATCTCCCCGTGGGCCTTAAATATCGACCCCTAGACCTGGACCAGCAGTTCCCTATAGTCCTGGGCTGGGATATTTGTTTTGTACACTGTGGCGGCGGCTTTATTCGTGTTGGAGAATAAACCTGCTTTGCCTTTTAGCCTGTGCCTCCTGGAATTATTACAAAAGGCTTCAAGAGAGTCATTATTCATCACTCAATTCGGCAACACATTCCAGGTTTTAACCACTCAATGCATACAAAGGTTTTTCCTCATGTTGCCCTTGGTTCCTGTGTCAGTCCCCTTTAACCTGTGCCCTCTGGTTATCGACCATTCAGCCACTGGAAAGAATTGGGGGGAAAACGTGAGAGAAAAGGAGGGCGAATAAGGGAAATTGGGGTTGATCGAAAGCCAGGAAATTAGATTGGGAATGCGTTTGCAGGAAAATCATTGCAGCTGGTCGGGTCACCCGCTGAGAGCTTGCTACTGGAGCCAAGGCAGTTTAAAACCAGTAGCAACAGATGCAGCATCAGGATTCTTATTGCACCATTACCCAGAACGACTCTACAGTGAATGTTCACGTGTTGGCCATGATTGAGGGATGATATGACAAGGCCTGCAAAAACAATGGAGGAGCTCCTGAGAAAGGGCACTTTGAGCTGCGCATAAAATCTCAGGTCGGTTGGTGTGCTGTGATCAGCTGTGATCACTGAATGTTAGAACAGGCTCAAGGGACAGTTCCTAAATGCCTTTTATTCTCTTAGTGCATCACATAATGTGATCCTCTCAGCATCATCTACAGACACAATACCATTAAATTGTTGCAACCATTCACTGTACATAGTCGGGGGGGGCAGGGGGGCACAGTGGTGGTGGTGGTGTCGCTGTACATAGCTAATCTCTGATGATATTGCACACAGAATAAGCTGTGACAGTAAAGCCGTTCTCCTTCTTCCAATCTGAAAATTAAGAATCTCCCACTTGAACTGTATGTATCCAAGTTCTCTGTAATTGTACACCACCCTCCACCCTTTACACAAGGCTTATCCAACATGTGGCCCAGGGCCACCACACGGCCCAACAGGCTTTTCTATCCGGCCTGCAAACCCGTGTTCAAAATGTTGGTTAGTGAATTAAGAGATTCTTCCATGAACTGCTCCTCCAATCATAGGCTGTTTCTCTCCCACATTTCCTGTTGCTAGGATTACTGGCCAATCAGCAGCAAAAGTGGGAGAGAACCAGTCTCTGAATGGAGGAGCAGCTTCCTTCAGCCAGAGGCCTGAAAGAATGATACGGCGACAGCAGGGAGTCTGCTGGGGAGGGAGGGAGCTTTTCAGGGTCAGGACGAACAGTCAAAGTAAAATAAAAATAAAATCTTTAGCTTCTGGGCACGTGGAGAGTGGCTGCCAAGTGGAGAGGGAATGGCTGCCAGGCGGGGCCAGAGCAGGGGAAAGAGACTGGCTGTTGGTGTGTGAGTGAGAGTGTGGGCGCGATTTAACGTGCAAAAAACAGAGTCCCGTCTTGGGCGCATATAGCAGGGTCATTCTCGACCCTTGGGACTCTGCTGTTTTTCTTGGCCTTGGTTGGGAACGCCCCACTGAGGCCGGTTATCTCATTTCCTGCACAGATGACTGCGCCATCAGGGTGCCATTTTTACATTTTCAACACCACCCCCTTCTGCTCCTCAACGGTGGCCTCCAGACCCCAACTTAACTTTTAGGGGGTCCTTGAGCGACCTCTCACCCTACCGCTTAAAGGAGCAGCACCACTGGGCCCGATCCATGGCATGGGCAATCTGGCACATTGGCACTGCCAACCTGGCACACTGGTAGTGCACCTGCCAGCCTGACGGTGCCACCCGGGCACCCTGGCAGTGCCAGGATGACACCTGCCATGGTATCCAAATGGCAGTGCCATGGTGTCAGGCTGGCAATGCCAATGTGCCCAGTTTAGGGCAGCACGGTAGCACAAGTGATTAGCACTGTGTCTTCACAGCTCCAGGGTCCCAGGTTCGATTCCCCGCTGGGTCACTGTCTGTGCGGAGTCTGCACGTTCTCCCCGTGTCTGCGCGGGTTTCCTCTGAGTGCTCCGGTTTCCTCCCACAGTCCAAAGACGTGCAGGTTAGGTGGATTGGTCATGCTAAATTGCCCTTAGTGTCCAAAAAGGTTAGGAGGGGTTATTGGGTTACGGGGATAGGGTGGAAATGAGGGCTTAAGTGGGTCGGTGCAGACTCGATGGGCTGAATGGCCTCCTTCTGCACTGTCTGTTCTATATCTATATCTATATCTTGGCAGCGGGAGTGCCAAGGTACCACAGGGGCCTCCAATGGCCTGGGAGGCCCTTCCAGATGCCGTTATGCCTGGTCCACGTTTGTGTGGACCAGTGCTAATCGGTGCGGTCTCCCAGGTGAGGCCACTAGTTCCCGGGCATCGAGAGAATCCGGACTAGATATGTTTAAATTAGTCTAATGGCTCACTTAAATATATTAATCTGTATCTCACCGCGAAGTAGAGATCCAGACCGTGACGTCTCGCGAGATCTCGTTAGATCTCACGAGGCGTTCACAGTGTCACAAATCCCGCGAGAGGCCTCTCACGCGATTTAACGGCCTCGTCGCGTCACCTAGTCAGGGGCAATGACGCTATCAGGTAGCGCCTAGTGTGTGTGAGCACAAGAGAGTGTGTATGTGAGAGAGTGAGACAGAGAGCGGGTGTGGGTGTGTGTGAGCCTGAGCTTGTGTGTAAGTAAGAGAGTGTGCGTCTCTGTCAATGGGACAGTGGCTCAGTCCTAAGCTCAGGGTTCACATCAACCCTCACTGCCACACACCCAGACTAACTCACACCATAGCTGAGTGTGAGTGAATGAACACCCAGAGACTGGAGCCTGAAAAACACAATTTGACCCTCTCACACTCCATAGAACCATAGAATTTCTGAAGTGCAGAAGGAGACCATTCGGCTCATCGGGTCTGCATTGACCCGTTTAAAGAGCACTCTATCAAGGCCCACTTGCCCGCCCTATCCTCGTAACCCCACCTAACCTACACATCTTTGGGCTGTGGGAGGAAACCGGAGCACGCGGAGGAAACCCACGCAGATACAGAGAGAAAAACCAAACTCCACACCCAAGGCCAGAATTGAACGCGGGGCCATGGTGCTGTGAGGTTAATCACTGTGCCACCTTGCCGCCCAGTACTTTAATGGGCACCTTTATTAATTGCTTATTATTTTAAATGATAAATTTATTGCTTTGACATTGATTTATTTTTGCTGCAACTTGTTCCTTCTCTTCATACCTCAACATTTTATTGAAATTCCTGTTTAATGTTGGGCCTAACCTTACCTTTTTTAAATTTGCTCATTGGCCCCTTCAGTGGGAAACAAAATTGAAATGTGGTCCCTCGCACGTAAAGGTCGGACAAGCCTGCACTGCATCATCATTTTCAGCAGGTCTGCAGACAAGGGTCTTGTCGTACCTTTGAAACCCGAAGCTAGCTCATATCTAGAACCGAGAGACGTGATGAGGAGCTACCAACGAAAAGGAAAAACTGTCACTCATTGAATCGAAGGTCTCTGAGGAGCAGGCGGTCAGATACCGATATTATGGCTAAAGGTTTATTCTTAGAAAACCGATAGTTGAACCTTCAAACCAGATGTGTAATTAATAGCAAAATACTGCAGATGCTGGAAATCTGAAATGAAAACAGGAATGTTGGAAATACTAAGGGAGGGATTCTCCGGCTGCGCCCGCCCGGTGACCGGAAATTCCCGCCCAGGATCAATGGCCCTTTACAAGGTCCGCGTCCCGCCCGTGGCGATCTTCAGCGGACAAGGCAGAAGAACCCTAAGTCTAAACAAAAAGTCAACCTGAAATGTTAACTCTGTTGCTCTATAAGAGATGCTGCCAGGTCTGTTGAGTAGGTTGAGCAGTTTGTATAAAATGTTCTTTACTGCGTTGTTGGTCAGGGGTCTTGCACCTGAATCCCACCATGCTATGTCTCCAGAAAGGCAGACAAGTCCACTGTGTCAATGTATGGCAGCAATGAGGTCACATATTTTTGTAATTATTTGAATCATATTGAAAGCCAGCATTGTTCAACAAATTATACTGGTGAACTTACTTAAAGTCTGCAGTTATCAAGTTAAATCCATTGTACAGATGTCCCTCTGAAGAAACTTTCTTCAAGTAAGTCAAACCATCCACATCTTCAGTCAGGAAATTTGTCACTAGATTACCTTGAATAATATTTTTTTAAAATACATATAATTAGATAAAATCTCACAATGGCACATCTTGAAGCACTACATCTAAGAAACACAAACCGCCTTCAGGATTGCAGCATTTCTGCACAAGCATCACAATGATTTTTAAAAACTGGTCACTTTAAAATAAAGCGTACAAAATTGTAGAAATGTTCTTCAACACTGTACACTTCACCTGAACTGCTGCATGAAGTTCAGCATCTAAAAGCAGCACAGTTCGTTTTCACAATATTCTAACTCATTGAACTATTTTCTACACTGTTGTCTCGAATCTTATTAAGAAACACGTAAGGTCATAAGGTGCAGACAGTGAAGACAGGGTTGAACTTGATTGTGATGCTCCCTCACAGTTGAGTAGTTGATAGATCTCACTGAAGAAAATTTGTTTAGTCTATGTTTCCAGAGTTGAGCCTGGCTGGACAGGAGTGTCGGACAGTGAGTGGTGACAGCTTATTAAATCTTGAGGCTATGACTCTGTCCATGCCCAATATTGAACAATGCGCATGGGATCACTGAATAGCAATCAAGAGACCAAACCAAGGCAACTTTCCACCTTCCTAATGCAGAGATAGTGAAAGTATCACATTGATTATTGAAAATACAGTAATCAATGAATCATACTAATTATTAGAGATGCCAAGATTAACACCCCCCCCCCCCCCCCAACTACCTGAAATACTGGCACCACCTGCCATACTGGCTGAAATCAACCCATTCAACATAGCTCAGGGACAATCTTAGAGCTTTCATGTTCTTTTGCTGGGATATAAGTCTCCAGTGACCATTAGATAGGAGTGTTCATCAGAAACAGGTCTATATCACTTCCGGTTGCGGCTAGCAGAGCTAAGTCGCACGTTCGGCAGTTCCCGCTTGGAACGGACTTTTGGGCTCTTTTTAGGATCCCCAAAGGTATTCTTTTAACATTTCCCGGTGTGGGAAGAAGACTGCAACATTCCCCCAACAGTGTATGGCTTGGACCAGGAGCGGGGCGACTAAAAAAGTGGTGGTGAACCCAAAGAAAGTGCGAGGGAAGAAGAGCAAGATGGCGGCGGGCGGGGACCAGGCAGCGTGGATGCAGTGGGCGCAGGAGCAGCAGGAGGTTATCCAGCACTGCTTCAGGGAGCTCAAAGCAGACCTGCTGGAGCCGATGAAGGCTTCTATTGATAAGCTGCTGGAGACCCAGACGGCCCAGGGGGTGGCGATCCGCGAGGTCCGACAAAAGATCTCAGATAACAAGGATGAGATCTTAGGCTTTGCGGTAAAGGTGGAGGTACACGAGGAGCTCCACAAGAAATGGCAGGAACAGTTCGAAGGGATGGAGAATCGGTCGAGGCGGAAGAATCTGCAGATCCTGGGCCTCCCAGAGGGGCTGGAGGGGTCGGACGTGGGGGCCTATGTGGTGACCATGTTAAACTCGCTGATGGGAGCTGGGTCCTTCCAGGGGCCCCTGGAACTGGAGGGGGCCCATAGAGAGCTGGCAAGGAGGCCCAAGGCTAACGATCCGCCACAGGCGGTGTTGGTGCAGTTTCATCGGTTCGCTGATCGGGAGTGCGTACTCAGGTGGGCCAAGAAAGAGAGGAGCAGCAAGTGGGAGAACGCGGAGGTTTGAATATACCAGGACTGGAGTGCGGAGGTGGCAAAGAAGAGGGCCGGGTACAACCGGGCGAAGGCGGTGCTGCACAGGGAGGGGGTGAACTTTGGCACCTACAAGGACCGGCACCATTATTTTGAGTCCCCGGAGGAGGCGTGGGCCTTTGTTCAGGCCGAGAAGCTGGACACAAACTGAGGGTTGGGGTGGGGGGTCGGGCGTGGGGATGGTTGGGGATTGTTGTTGTTGTGTTACATTTTGAGGGGTGGTTCTTTGTTCTTGTTTCTTTTTGATTCAGTGTGGGTGGTTAGGGTGGGTTGGGCACTGTTTTGGTTGGATCTGTCGGGTGGGCTCTTGGAGGGAGGCAAGTAAACAGAGTAGGGGGTAGATGGCCGGTAGGGGGCATGGGGCCCCGCGGGGGAGGGTGAGGCCCAAGTCGGGGGTGAGGGGACTGGGCCTGTAAAAGGAGCTGTGCCAGAGGCGGCGGGGCCGGGCAGGTGAAAAGCGCGGGCTTTTTCCCACGCTGAAGGCTGGATGGGGCAGTGCCGGGGCGGGGAAGCGCGGGTTTTTTCCCCGCGCTTGGGATGGAAGGGGGAGGCGGAGAGCTTGCTGGTGGGTAATGGAGGGGGAGGGGAAGTCCCACAATGGGAGGAGTCGAAGGAGAGGCTGGGAGTGGCCGGGGTCAGCAGGAGTCAGCTGACTTGTGGGAGTGCAATGGGGGGAGCAATGAGGCTAGGATGGGTCCTAGCTGGGGGGTGGGGGGGGGGGGTGAGGAATGCGGGGGAACCGGGTTGCTGCTGGTATGGTCAAGGGGGAGCTGGAGCGAGTAGAGGGGGTTGGGACAGGGGTCTGCCGCCATGGGGAATGGGCCAGGAGTGGGGTGCGGGCGTGTGGCTGGCCAAGGAGCGGTTATGGCTAGTCGGCGGGGGAGGGGGGCGGGTAGCCCCCGATCCGGCTGATAACCTGGAACGTAAGGGGACTGAACGGGCCATTTAAGCGGGCCCGGGTGTTCGCGCACCTGAAGGGGCTGAAGGCAGATGTGGTCATGCTCCAGGAGACACACCTGAAGGTGGCAGACCAGGTAAGATTGAGGAAGGGGTGGGTAGGTCAGGTGTTTCATTCGGGGCTGGATGCCAAAAATCGGGGGGTGGCGATATTGGTGGGAAAGAGGGTGTCGTTCGAGGCGTCGAGTATTGTGGCAGACAATGGCGGCAGGTAAGTAATGGTAAGTGGTAAGCTGCAAGGGGAAAGTGTGGTGCTGGTCAACGTGTACGCCCCGAACTGGGACGATGCAGGTTTTATGTGGCGCATGTTGGGTCGGATACCAGACTTGGAAGTGGGGGGCCTGATAATGGGGGGGGGACTTTAACACGGTGTTGGATCCGGCACTGGACCGCTCCAGGTCTAGGACGGGTAGGAGGCCGACGCCGGCTAAAGTGCTGAGGGGGTTTATGGACCAGATGGTAGGGATTGGAGATTTGTAAGGCCGGGGGCGAGGGAATTTTCATTCTTCTCGCATGTTCATAAGGCCTATTCCCGGGTCGACTTTTTTGTTCTGAGCAGGGCGCTGATAGCGAGAGTAGAGGATACCGAGTACTCGGCGATAGCCATTTCGGATCACGCCCCGCATTGGGCAGACCTAGAGCTGGGGGAGGAGAGGGACCAGCGCCCGTTGTGGCGCTTGGAGGTGGGGTTGTTGGCGGACGAGGAGGTGAGCGAGCGGGTCCGAGGAGCATAGAGAGATACCGGGGAGGTCCGAGTGGGGATGGTATGGGAGGCGCTGAAGGCGGTGGTTAGGGGAGAGTTGATCTCCATTAGGGCCCACAAGGAGAGGAGAGAGCAGAGGGAGAGGGAGAGGCTGGTGGGGGAGATGGTGAGGGTAGACAGGAGGTACGCGGAGGTGCCGGAGGAGGGACTGTTGAGGGAGAGGCGTAGCCTCCAGGCCGAATTCGACCTATTGACCACCAGGAAGGTGGAAGCGCAGTGGAGGAAGGCCCAGGGGGCGGTTTATGAATATGGGGAAAAGGCAAGCGGGATGCAGCTAGGGAGATCGGGGGAGTTAAGGATAGGGGAGGGAGTGTGGTGCGGAGTGGGGTTGGCATCAATGGGGTCTTCAGGGACTTTTATGAGGAACTGTATCGGTCCGAGCCCCCACTGGAGGAGGGAGGGATGGGCCCTTTTCCGGACCAATTGAGGTTCCCGAAGGTGGAGGAGGGACTGGTGGCGGGATTAGGGGTCCTGATTGGGCTGGAGGAGCTGGCCAAAGGGATAGGGAGCATGCAGGCGGGAAGGCACCAGGGCCGGACGGTTTCCCGGTCGAATTCGACAAAAAATATGTGGACCTGTTGGGCCCATTGCTGGTTAGGACCTTCAATGAGGCAAGGGAGGGGGGGGGCTTTGCCCCCGACGATGTCCCGGGCACTGATCTCCTTGATCTTGAAGCGGGACAAGGATCCCCTGCAGTGTGGGTCTCACAGGCCGGTTTTGTTGTTAAATGTAGATGCCAAGGCGCTGGCGAAGGTCTTAGCCACGAGAATTGAGGATTGGGTGCCGCAGGTTATCCACGAAGACCAGACGGGGTTCGTGAAAGGGAAGCAGTTGAACGCGAATGTGCGGAGGCTCCTGAACGTTATTATGATGCCAACGAGGGAGGGGGAGGCAGAGATAGTGGTGGCGATGGACGCTGAGAAGGCCTTCGATAGGGTAGAGTGGGGGTACTTGTGGGAGGTGCTGAAGAGGTTCGGGTTTGGGGAGGGGTTCGTCAGGTGGGTTAGGCTGTTGTATGAGGTCCCGATGGCGAGTGTGGCCACGAACAAGAGGAGGTCTGAGTACTTTCGGTTGCATCGAGGGACGAGGCAGGGGTGTTCCCTGTCCCCCTGCTCTTCGCACTGGCGATTGAACCCCTGGCTATGGCACTGAGGGAGTCGAGGAACTGGAGGGGGTTGGTGCGGGGTGGGGAGGAGCATAGGGTGTCGCAATATGCGGAAGACTTGCTGCTATATGTGGCGGACCCGGTGGGGGGAATGCTGGAGGTAATGAGGATCCACAGGGAGTTCGGGGATTTCTCAGGGTACAAGCTCAACATGGGGAAGAGCGAGTTGTTCGTGGTTCACCCAGGGGACCAGGAGAGGGGGATTGGCGAGCTCCCACTAAAAAGGGCGGAGAGGAGCTTCAGGTATTTGGGGGTCCAGGTGGCCAGGAGCTGGGGCGCCCTGCATCGGCTTAACTTTACAAGGCTGGTGGAGCAAATGGAGGAGGAGTTCAAGAGGTGGGACGCGTTGCCGCTGTCCCTGGCGGGTAGGGTGCAGTCAATCAAGATGACGGTGCTCCCAAGGTTTTTGTTCCTGTTCCAGTGTCTCCCCATTCCTATCCCGAAGGCCTTCTTTAGGCGGGTCAACAGGAGCATAACGGGGTTTGTGTGGGCGCGAGGGACTCCGAGGGTGAGAAGGGTGTTCCTGGAGAGGAGTAGGGATGGGGGGTGGGGCTGGCGCTGCCCAACCTCTGTGGGTACCACTGGGCCTCCAAGCGGCGATGGTGCGCAAGTGGATGATGGAGGGGGAGGGGGAGCCATTGGAAGAGGCTGGAGACAGCGTCCTGTGAGGGTACGAGTCTGGAGATGCTGGCAACGGCGCTGCTGCCGCTCCACGAACCCGGTGGTGGCGTCTACCCTCAAATTCTGGGGGCAATGAAGGCTGCACAGGGGGGGAAGTGGGGGCCTCGGTGTGGACCCCGATACGGGGGAACCACCAGTTTGTCCCAGGGAGAATAGATGGAGGGTTTTCGGGGTGGCACAGGGCAGGGATAAGAAGGTTGGAGGACATGGTTTGTGGATGGGAAGTTCGCGAGCCTGGGTGAGCTGGAGGAGAAGTACGGGCTCCCCCCCGGGGAACACCTTTAGATATTTACAGGTAAGGGCGTTTGCCAGCTGGCAAGTGGTGGAATTCCCGCTGCTGCTGCCACGCACAGTACAGGACAGGGGCTCTCGGGGGGGTGGGTGGGAGTGGAGAAGATCTTGGCAACATACCAGGTGATGCAGAGGGGGAGGAGGCCTCGGTGGAGGAGCTGAAAGGTAAGTGGGAGGAGGATTTGGGGGAGGAGATCGAGGAGGGGACGTGGGCAGATGCCCTTGGGAGGGTGAACTCTTTCTCTTCGTGCACGAGGCTCAGCCTCATATAGTTTAAGGTGCTGCACAGGGCACACATGACCGGGACAAGGATGAGCCGGTTTATTTGGGGTGAGGACAGGTGCGTTAGGTGCTCAGGGAGCCCAACAAACCACACCCATATGTGCTGCGCATGCCCAGCGCTGGAGGAATTTTGGAAGGGCGTAGCAAGGACGGTGTCAAGGGTGGTATGATCCAGGGTCAAACCGGGCTGGGGGCTCGCAATATTTGGGGTTGCAGGGGAGCCGGGAGTGCAGGAGGCGAAAGCGGCCAGTATTCTGGCATGTGCGTCCCTGGTAGCCCAGCGAAGGATTCTTCTTCAGTGGAAGGATGCGAGGCCCCCAAGCGTGGAATCCTGGATCAACAATATGGTGGGGGTTTATTAAATTGGAGAGGGTGAAATTTGCCTTAAGGGGATCGGTGCAAGGGTTTTTCAGGCGGTGGCAACCGTTCTTGGACTTCCTGGCAGAACGGTATACAATGGTCAGCAGCAGCTGTAACCCGGGGGAGAGGCTGTGGGGGGAAGGGGGGTCTATTTTACTTTTGTTTGTCTGTACTGGGGGATCTGAGGGGGTGTATATATTTGCTATGTTTGCTATGTGTTAATTCGGGGTGTTAATTTATTATTTATGTATCGGGGGGAGGGGGGCACGGGGTTGTTTTGTTTTGTATTTAATTCTAGTGTTCCTTTTACATTTGGTTGTTGATATTTTGTGAAAACTTTAATAAAAATTATTTTTTTTAAAAAGTCTATATCGTAAACATGCTTGAATGAGTATTGTTAACTAGTCAAGCATCATGGCCAAACCTCTGCCATAGGTTGGTAATTGGTTAGATGGTAAGAAAAGGGGAGTAGGAATAAGGGGAAGATTCTCAGAAGGTGTACAGGGGCCTCAGCTCCACTATGTATAAAAACGGCTTGGATGAAGGCAGAGTAAGTCGTATACTCAATTATGGCAGATGATATGGTTAGCAGTAGTTATATACTGAGAGCAAGTAGTAACACAGGGTCATAGATTAACTTTGAAAGACAGAGGTCAATGTAGGGAAGTGTGAGGTCACCAACATTTGATCCAAGAAAGACAAATGGAAGTATTTTCTTTGTTTTCTTTTTGTTTTAAATTTAGAATATCCAATTCATTTTTTTTCCAATTAAGGAGCAATTTAGCGCGGCCAATCCACCTACCCTGCACATCTTTGGGTTGTGGGGGTGAGACCCACGTAGACATGGGGAGAATGTGCAAACTCCAGACGGACAGTGACCCGGGGCAGCACGGTAGTACAGTGGTTAGCACAATTGCTTCACAGCTCCAGGGTCCCAGGTTCGATTCCCAGCTTGGGTCACTGTCTGTGCGGAGTCTGCACATCCTCCCCGTGTCTGTGTGGGTTTCCTCCGGGTGCTCCGGTTTCCTCCCACAGTCCAAAGATGTGCAGGTTAGGCGGATTGGCCATGCTAAATTGCCCTTAGTGTCCAAAATTGCCCTTAGGTGGGGTTACTGGGTTATGGGGATAGGGTGGAGATGTGGGCCTGGGTAGGGTGCTCTTTCCAAGAGCTGGTGCAGACTCGATGGGCCAAATGGCCTCCTTCTGCACTGTAAATTCTATGAATCTATGAACCTGGGTCCTCAGTGGCGTGAGAGAGCAGTGCTAGCCACTGCGCCACCGTGCCATCCAAACTGAATTATTTTCTTAATGAGTAGGTGCTATGGAGGAACACAAGAATGAAAACAAATCATTAAAAGTACAAAAGGTAATCAGAAATGCCAGTGAAATGTTGAACTTTATATCAAAGTGCTGGAAAACCCCATCTACAACTGTTGTGGACACAGCAAAGTTATGTTGGCCAGGGAAAGAGATTTATCAGTATAATATCAGGTTAGATTCAGAGAATTATAGAAACCCTACAGTGCAGAAGGAGGCCATTCGGCCCATCCAGTCAGCACCTACCCTACTATACCCATTTACAGTCCCCCCCATCCACTCCGCCTTATCCCCATAACCCAGAACCTAACCTACACATCCCTAGACATTAAGGGGTAATTTAGCATGGTCAATCCTCCTAAACTGCACATCTTTGGACTGTGGAAGGAAACCCATGGAGAAACAGGGAGAACGTACAAATACCACAACAGACAGAGGCTGGAATTGAGCCCGGGTCCCTGGCGCAGTGAGGCAGCAATGCTAACCACTGTGCAAACTGCCCCCCCATAAACTTATCTCACTGGGTTTAGAAGGTTGCAGGAGTTTTAATAATTGTCTTTAAAATAATAAAGAGATTCCATACGATAGATTCAGAGAAACTATTTCTTCTGGTCAGGCAAATATTTTGGTCACAAATATTTTGGATTGAAACACATTACCACATAGATTAGAGGAAATTTGGAATTCACAACCTCCCAAAATTGTCGATGTTATGAAAGGTAGATTATTATTGAGTAAGGACATATGGGATGTGGTACAGAGAGAGGTAAATAGAGTTCAGGCAGAGATCAACCATAATATAACTGGATACACAAGTCACTATGTAGTGACACAGGTCAATAATGCTATTAAAAAGCAAATAAAGTATGGCATTCATTTCTGGAGGGATAGAAATGAAAAGCAGAGACATCATCTTAAATTTACTAGGACTGTAGCTTGGTGACACTTGGATCATACAGTTCTGTTCCCCATATTAAAAAAAGGGTATCGAATGGTGATGCCGGAACAAAACTTGACAAGGTTGTTTCCAGAACGGGGAAGTTACATCCAACAGGATGGATTGGGACCCTCTTCTTTAGAAAGAAATAGGCTGGGGAGTGACATGACATAGATCTTTAAAGATATGTTTTTTTTTCCAATTAAGGGGCAATTTAGCGTGGCCAATCCACCTACTCTGCACATCTTTGGTTTGGGTTGTGGGGGTGAAACCCACATAGACATGGGGAGAATGTGCAAACTCCACACGGACAGTGGGATCGAATCCAGGTCCTCGGCACCGTGCGAACCACTGCGCCACCGTGCCACCCAGATATATTAAGATTATGAAATAATTTGGTAGGGTAGACACGTGGAGAAAATGTTTCCATTTGCGGCGAGCCCAGAACTCAGGGGTTATAATTATAAGTTCCAATAGGAGGAACCTCTTTACTCAAAAGGTGGCGAGAATCCAGCAGCACGGTAGCATTGTGGATAGCACAATTGCTCCACAGCTCCAGGGTCCCAGGTTCGATTCCGGCTTGGGTCACTGTCTGTGCGGAGTCTGCACATCCTCCCCGTGTGTGCGTGGGTTTCCTCCGGGTGCTCCGGTTTCCTCCCACAGTCCAAAGATATGCAGGTTAGGTGGATTGGCCATGCTAAATTGCCCTTAGTGTCCAAAATTGCCCGTAGTGTTGGGTTGGGTTACTGGGTTATGGGGATAGGGTGGAGGTGTTGACCTTGGGTAGGGTGCTCTTTCCAAGAGCTGGTGCAGACTCGATGGGCCAAATGGCCTCCTTCTGCACTGTAAATTCTATGATTCTATGAATGTGGAACCCACTACCAGAAAGAGTGGTTGAGACAAATTACAGGTAATGCACTTAAGGATAACTTAAATAAACACAAGGGAGAAAGGAATACAAGATTAGACTGACGGGATTTGATGACGTTGGTAGGAGGCGGCTATTGTGGCCCATAAATACCAGCACGAACCCGTGAGACCGAATGGCCTGTTTGCCTGTTGTCAGTTCTACACAAGAGACTCAAAGGGTTGAATGTCCTGCTCCATGTTTCAAGACTAAATGTTGCATAAGTATCATCTCAAAACTACAAAAAAACAAATACATCTTTAATTCATCGTGCTCTTTGATTAAATTCCATTTTTAAAGCACGTTTTTAAATGTAAATTTAATGCAACCTCAGGACGATAGCTTTTATAAATAATTTATTAGCAAATCAATTTCCTAATGCAGCTGGTTCTACCTCATCCGACCGAACCTTTAGACAACTAGAGTGACAGTCAAGATGACGATGCTACAGCTTTTGTCAGTGCTGCATAATGCACAAAAAACAGGTCAGTCTCCAGGTGGCGGTGAAGACTAAAAATAGAAATACTGGTAGGGAGCAGGTGCTTATCCTGTTTGTAATTCTAAAACAAAAAGCATAATTACATGTTTTTCTACGGCAGGTTTGTGATGGCAAAAATTGGCCTCAATTTGGGAGGGGAAGAGAAGGAGCAGCTTTAAACCTCAACACAAAATTATTTAAATCGAGAAGTAGCAAAATTGAATCTGGATTTTGGTTCTGACTTTAACATGTGAAATTCTCTAATTGAAAAAATAATCTAAGCAAGGCTTGAAAGCTGCCTTTGTTCACACACTTGTCAATCATCATTTCTTCAAAACATCAGAAACACTCATGTAAAAGTCGAATTTTTGAGACCACATTTTTAGACAAAAAGTAGCAGGGTGACTGCACAAATTATATTTTTGAGGGGTTGAAATTTCTGACTCTGAGCAGTCACACACCTGGCAGCAGTGGGTAGCCAATCAGGCCAAATGCTGGAACAATTTGGGGCAAGTTGCTGTTATCACCAAGATTTTCCTGGTGTTGAATGTGCCCTGTGGATTTGAGCCACTGGCAGCAGTTTGGAGGCAGCTGCCAGCGGTAGGCAGGAGAGTCGGTGGGTCTCTGTCACTGGCCCCACGAATGTGCTGACAAAGTGCAAAGGCTGCAGGATTAGCCATGAATCTTCCTGTGCAGGGATTTCCCTCCAAACTGATGGCCCTCAGGGCTGTTTTCCCCAAATATGAATCAGGATCCCAAGGGCACTTCCACTTTGAGGCATCCTCGTGCTCTCCGACCTGCCTCAACAAGCCTCAGCAGGGCCTTCCTCTCCCAGTGATGTTGCCATCAGTACGGGCATCAACGGTGTTGCCTTTTCTGTGGCTCTGCTGTAACTATGGCAATCAGTGAGGTTGCCCTCCTTTCTTTGATATCTATATTCTAATGCTCAGAGTCGCCAGGTATCAAATGATACAACCACAAGGTTCAACCGGATACCGATCAAAGAGGCAAACACCAGTTAGTTAGTTCAAGGTCAAGAGTACTTTATTTATACACACAATTAGTCATGCAACATAAACACTACTAGTTAACTACACCTATCGACTAAGACAACCTGTACTTAACTTCATGCACCCGGCTTAGGTCAGAGGAACAGTGGCCGTTGTTCGATTCTGGATCTATCGGATCTGTAGGAGTAACTGCTGCTCAGCTGGGCTCATCCATCTGGTAGCGAGCATTGAACTTGGACTGGCTTCTGGTGGTGCTGCGATTGGAGATGGACGTTGCCGGGGCCCCAGGTCCAAAAGAGGACGGACACATGGTGGACTCTCTTCTTATGCTTGGGGGTTTCGCGCTCTTTTGGGCGGTCCTTCAGTTTGGACCCCACTAATTGGGTGATCCCTGATCACTATGTTCGATTTCGAACCAATAAGTGGGCGGGTGCCTTGATGGCTGGGCGTGTCCCAAGCGGTCACTGACCCTGTTGTTTATGCTTCCCTAGTACAGGGAGTGACGCCGAAATGTCTGGGACTGTACCGGTCGCTCAAGTACCAGTCCTTTGTCTTGGTGGAGATGGGCCAGCAAATGCTAATCGGTCCATCAAATGCTAATTCGATACCGTCTGGATTCCTTACTCCGCAAATATACATTTTCAGGCTCTGAGCCTGCCTGAATCTCACATTGTCCATTTTACCCGCTATGCTTTGCGAGCTTCTCTGTTCAGCTCCAGGGTCCCAGGTTCGATTCCCTGCTTGGGTCACTGTGCAGAGTCTGCACCTTCTCCCCGTATCTGCGTGGGTTTCCTCCGGGTGGACCGGTTTCCTCCCACAGTCCAAAGATGTGCAGGTTAGGTGGATTGGCCATGATAAATTGCTCTTAGTGTCCAACAAAGGTTAGGTTGGGTTACTGGGTTACGGGGATAGGGTGGATGCGTGGGCTTAATTCGGGTGCTCTTTCCAAGGGCTGGTGCAGACTCGATGGGTTGAATGGCCTCCTTCTACACTGTAAATTCTATGATTCTAAGAGTACAATGCTCCTGTTGGGCCTTCAGCTTCGGGTAATGGTTTGATATCTTTAACTTTATGGCAAGTGTGGAGGAAGACTGTTAACTGGGTTCCCTCCCAGAAGATTCAACGTGTTGGCAACTGGGATCAGAAATCATCCCAATACCTAAAATCTTTCAAAGAGTATAAGATCCTGTCCAGTGTTTCATCAGTTCCATAGATACTGCCAGGCCTGCTGAGTATTTCCAACATTTTCTGTATTTTTTTGTTTCAGATTTCCAACTCCTGCAGTATTTTGCTTTTGTCACAGACAGAATGTGGTCGGTCCAGGCACTCGAACGGCGGCGGCTGGCAGGCTCCTTCACGGGCCGGGGTACAGGGTAGGAAGCCTCTCCTCCACGGCGTCCAGCGGGGTTTTAAGCTCGGCGTCCGTAAAACGGGGTGCTGCTCTCCTCGCTGCCACCTTGTTGCCTGGGATGGTGTGTGTGGAGAGCGCAGTGTGTATATCCGGCTGCAGCTTGTCAGCCTCCTGAGTGTCAATCACTAATCCGGCGAATCCCGCACTGTTTCTCATTGGAATCAATCATGTTCCATGTGGCGCCGGTGCTAGCCCCTCAATGGTCGCTGGGTGCGGCACCAGTTTTGCTGTCGGAGAAGCCCACGAAATTGCCCGGGTATCAACACTTAGTCTCAGAAACAGAGAATTCCGCCGCAGATGTTTCAACAATCTGCCCAGATTTCCTATGGTTTACAGTAGATTTACAGGGAAGAAAATCAGCATATTCACCAGGAAAAGCGGCCTTGTAAAATCTATTGCACAGAACATGCTGGTTTCATGTTTCTTCTTTCATACTTTGTGCACTACACCTGCTGAATTGGTTGTTCACTACGCAAACATTATTAAAAAATATGCTGTTAGAGGAATGCAGATGTTAGTCCACATTAAATTTAGCACAGGCATATTTGTTTCATGTTACAATAATGAAATTAGAACGATGCATTGAAAATTATCAATGAGGTAGCTGCATAAAGAAATAGGAAATGTTGTTGCTACAAGAGATTTAAGTTGACAATCCTTCTTACCTCTGCCTAATGCATTCAATCTGTTTATCGGTTGAAGATAATTGGTCAGTGCAGCAAACTTGCCCTTCTTGTTAACACCCAACCATGTTCCTCCTTCTCTGCCTTTTTCCATGTCCAGTCCTACAGGTGACACATGGAACAGAAGCAATGCAAGAGAGGTTTTCAGATGTGCTGTTTTGTTTCATAACTCCCATCATTTATTTAGGAACCTATTGATCATAGTGAACCATTTACTGAACAATCTCTTAAATAAGTGCTCCAAAAGCTTGTGATTTCAAATAAACCCGTTGGACTTTAACCTGGTGTTGTGAGACTTCTCACTGTGCCCACCCCAGTCCAGCGCCGTCATCTCCACATCTTAAATAAGTAAGAACCTCATTGGGTTGGCAAAGGAGGAAAGAGGCAGGGGAAGTAGAACTTATTGCTTCGAATAATTTGCATGTGAATGCAAATAACGTTTTTTGTTTACTTTTTATTGGCACTTACAATTTTTATAAAAATTACCTCAAAACAAACAGCAGAGGAGGAAAGCAAGCCATAGGTAACAGCGTAAAACAGAAGTCACTGCAAGAACAAATAAGATCGGATGAATAGGGACAGAATCCCCAACACAGTCCCTTCATGGATGTAGGACCTGTCTGCACAAGAACGGGATAGATGCAACATCACAGACCTACATCATGCCCATAGATTCAAAACAAAATGTCAGAAAGAAGGAATCAACATCCCGAGTATCCCAGAACTAAAGGGGAAATCGACGAACACTCAGATTAAACTCTTCTCCAGACCCAGGCCAGAACAGATAGACGTAACATCACTACAAAATGACAAGGAGAGAACCGGGATCCAGCAAGCATCAATTCTAGCCAAACAAATCCCAACAGGATAACGCAATCTGCTTGGCCCTGGAAAAAAGAGATTAGCTCTCACTGGGAGGACCTACCTTGAACATAGCGATGACAGAACTAATCCTACCAACCCAAGCCCTCCACCTCTCCTCCCACTCCGGCTGTGCTTGTCTTCCCTCCAGAATACATTTGGATAAGGGTACTTTGCACAAACTATGAATTCAACAGCTTAACATGATATAAACGTCTAAAATCAGGACACCAAACCCAAGTTATTCACTTTCCTGCAAGCAAATAATTGACAACATCAACAGACAACAATATAATTATCAGGGAGTGAAGTGCAGGATACCAACTGAGATGCGAGGCAGTTCTCAGGGTAAAGACTTCTCCACTGACTTCCGGTGACGGAGATGTGCTGAGCAGTCGCACATCAGGTGGCTCGCCTCCAGAACACAGTGAAATAAGCATGTTTGGACAAATTTAGCCCGAAAATTCAGAATCATTCTACCCGTAAATAGAAAAGGAAGAGGAAAGGAGCAATTTGCCATCAAGTGGGAGCTCAAGAGGCTGCAGGGAAGGCAGAAGCGGTGGAAGAGGACAGAAACAGCGAGGGAGCAATTGGCGGACCCACGAGGCGAGAGGTCCTCGGCCACCCGCAAGAGAGGGAGACCGATGACCCGAACAATAGGTTTTCCCCCCGACCTGGAGACAGATGGAAAACATTCCTGATGAAGGAATTGACCGCGATGGAGGAAGAAATCAAAGTGGAGATCCAGGTGGCGGTCAAGGTGGTGGAGGCGCTGTCGCCATGTAGACATGGGGGAGAACTGGAGGCTCAAGGGAAGATGATATAGGAGCTAGAAAAGACTTTGACTGACCAGAGCAACAGGATTGTTGCTCTGGAGGCCGAAATAAAAAGGTTGGTGGCGACCCAGGGGAGCCTGAAGGGCAGGGATCAGGAGAACCGGTCTTGGCGCCAAAGCATTCGAATAGATGGCCTGCCTGAAGGGATAGAGGGCAGGGACCCGACGGACTTTGTGGCCCAGATGCTGGGCAACTTGGTCGGAAGGGACAGCTTCCCCAAGCCGCTGGAGATTGACAGGGCACACAGGTCACTCCGACCGAAGCATAAGGCCAGGGAGCGACCAAGGGCAATAATCAGCAAACTATATTGTCATTTTTATCAATGACCTAGAGGAAGGCGCAGAAGGGTGGGTGAGTAAATTTGCAGACGATACTAAAGTCGGTGGTGTTGTCGATAGTGTGGAAGGATGTAGCAGGTTACAGAGGGATATAGATAAGCTGCAGAGCTGGGCTGAGAGGTGGCAAATGGAGTTTAATGTAGAGAAGTGTGAGGTGATTCACTTTGGAAGGAATAACAGGAATGCGGAATATTTGGCTAATGGTAAAGTTCTTGGAAGTGTGGATGAGCAGAGGGATCTCGGTGTCCAGGTACATAGATCCCTGAAAGTTGCCACCCAGGTTGATAGGGTTGTGAAGAAGGCCTATGGAGTGTTGGCCTTTATTGGTAGAGGGATTGAGTTCCGGAGTCGGGAGGTCATGTTGCAGCTGTATAGAACTCTGGTACGGCCGCATTTGGAGTATTGCGTACAGTTCTGGTCACCGCATTATAGGAAGGACGTGGAGGCTTTGGAGCGGGTGCAGAGGAGATTTACCAGGATGTTGCCTGGTATGGAGGGAAAATCTTATGAGGAAAGGCTGATGGACTTGAGGTTGTTTTCGTTGGAGAGAAGAAGGTTACGAGGAGACTTAATAGAGGCATACAAAATGATCAGGGGGTTGGATAGGGTGGACAGTGAGAGCCTTCTCCCGCGGATGGAAATGGCTGGCACGAGGGGACATAGCTTTAAACTGAGGGGTAATAGATATAGGACAGAGGTCAGAGGTAGGTTCTTTACGCAAAGAGTAGTGAGGCCGTGGAATGCCCTACCTGCTACAGTGGTGAACTCGCCAACATTGAGGGCATTTAAAAGTTTATTGGATAAACATATGGATGATAATGGCATAGTGTAGGTTCGATGGCTTTTGTTTCGGTGCAACATCGTGGGCCGAAGGGCCTGTACTGCGCTGTATCGTTCTATGTTCTATACAGGTATCAGGATTGTGAGAGGACCCTGCGTTGGGCTGGGCAGACAAAAGTGAGCAGTTGGGAAGGACACAGAAATACGGGTGTACCAAGGCATTGGGGCAGACCTGGCAAAGCGCAGGGCCGAGTTCAACCAAGCAAAATCGGCCCTGTACAAGAACGGCATAAAATTTGGGATGTTATTTTGGGGCGATCAAGAAGAACGCCAAGGTTCCTCTTCCTGTTTAGATCCATATTGATCTTCATCCCCAAGGCCTTTTCCCAAAAAACAGACAAAATGATTATGCCGTTTTTGTGTGGGAGGGATATCCAAGAATCCCAAAGACAACACTGCAGAGGAGGAGAAGTATGGGTGGCCTGGCCCTCTCAAACTTGCAATACTACTACTGGGCAGCCACGGAGAAGAGAGTGAGGGGATGGGTAAGGGAACCGAACATTGAATGGGTGAAGATGGTGGAGTCCTCTTGCATGGGAACGACCCTCTGAGCCCTCACCACGGCACCGTTCCATCCCTCCGGCAAAACATGCATCTAGCTCAGTGGGAGTAGCAACACTAAGAAACTGGAACCAGATGAGCCAACACTTCAGTTTAACCGAGGTGTCCACCATTGCCCCCATCTGCAGCAACCACAGGTTCCCACCAGCCATGCTAGACGCCACCTTCAAGAGGTGGAGACAGGACAAGGGGACGCTAGCGATCAGGGACTTTTACACGGGGACAGACTTGCGACCTTCGAGAGACTGGAACGACTGAACAGACAGAAACTCCGAAATTTACAAGTCAAAAACTTTCTCCGCAAGGAGATGATGAGGTACCCTGGAGCCCTTAGCGACACAACGTTGGAGAAGCTAATGGACGCGGACAGTATGGAAAAAGGGAACTGCGGGGACATATATGAATGACTTTTAGAAAGGACTCGCTCACCACTAGACTGAGCAAAGCAGAAATGGGAAGAAGAACTAGGGACAGAGGTAGGGTGGGGACTCTGGAGTGAAGTACTGAACAGGGTCAACTCCACCTCCTCCCGCCCAAGGCTCAGCCTCAGCCTCATGCAGCTCAAAGTGGTGCACAGAGCGCACCTGACAAGAACCCGAATGAGCAGGTTCTTCCTGGAGGCAGAGGACAAATGTAAATGGTGCCAGGGAGGCCCAGCCAACCACACCCACATGTTCTGGGCATGCCCCAGATGGTCAGGTTCTGGACAGACTTCTTCAAGACGATGCCCAAGGTTGTGGGGGTGAGGGTGAAGCCTTGCCCGAGAGTGGCAGTCTTCGCGGTAACAGATCAGCCAGAACTTCATATGGGGAAGAGGGCCGAAGCCCTTGCCTTTTCTTCACTAATCACCTGCTGGAGAATCCAGTTCGGCTGGTGATCAACAGCACCATCCACAGCTGCAGACTGGCTGGCAGACCTATTGGAATTTCTCCATCTGCAGAAGATCAAATACACCATGTGAGGGTCAGACGATGGCTTCCACAAAGCCTGAGGGCCATTCATCAGTCTGTTCCAGGACCTGTTTGAAGCCAACATTGGATAGAAAGGGGGAGGGGAACAGGGGACGCATGGGAACCAGGGTCACAGAAAGCAGACAGGAACGAGGAAGGCAAGCCGCGGAGGCAGAGACCAAAATAAATGCCAGGAGGGAACCCAGGGAGAGACCTACATGGGGTTCACAGGGCCCCCACAAAGCTACAAGAGCAAAACAAACAACTATCAAACCATCTATGGCGAAGGAAGGGGCCTAAGATAGGACCCAAAAACAGTAGAAAAGGGGAGCGGAGGTGGGAACAAAGTGGGGGGTGGAGAGGAGGTGCCGAAAAAGAACAGCGTGGAAATTGTAAATAAGAACCATTTCATTCAACTCCTGGACAGTGTATAAATGTAAATTTCAATAAATATATTTATTAAAAAAAGACTTCTCCACTGGCGCACGAAGAAAGCTGAAATCAAGGATAAAGCAGGTTCAAAGAGGATGTGCCCTCTTCAGGATCTTCCATGAATTTCAACGATCGAAAAAACCTCATTGATTCCAACATGCCGTCACCCAACATGCCGTCATCCCTCTTGACCGACATCAGGAACAGGACAATATAGGACCAGGTGTTGGACAGTCAACCCAACCAAGACCTCAAAGACAGGATTAAACTGTTACAGGTCCTCGATCAGCCAAGGACAGCATTCTCTCTGTTACAAGAACCTCCTCGTGCGCCTCCAACGCCTCCATAAAAACGCCTCGCACCGCCTGAAATTGGGCTTTGACGACTTGCATCGCAGAGCAGACATTCAGATGGATCAACACCATCTCCGGCAGCCATCATCTGTCGGAACACACCGCACTGTCAGGGCAGGAAGCCTCCCCAAAGCAATTGTGTCACTAATGAGAAGGCCCCACCCCACTTCCTTCCGGCCGCCACGCCATGAGGATTTAAGCATTTTATCTCAGTTCAATGGTTCTAAAATACCCCGCACCCCGGGCAACAACTATTTTGAGTTATAGTCAAAAGTTCTCTTGCTGAATTCCTTATTTGGGTGTCAGAGGAAATGCAACTGGATGGAGGAAGTAACAGAATTGGTTTCTTTCTATTGAGATGGTTAATCTGCAGCACTTTCAAAAGTTAAATCATGACTGCAGGACAAGGGGATCCAAATCTGGGAAGGTGAGAAGCAAGAGCAGGATATAACCAAGAAAGCACTTCTTCATGTAAAGAGTGGTAGATAGCTAGCATACGATGCAGGTGATAAAAGTTGGAGAAAAAAAAATTTGGTGCTCGAAATTAAAAAAAACAGGATATTGCAATGGGTGAATCCCAACTTTCTATGGAAGGATCAGATAGATGAGCAGGAACAAACAAAATAAAATCAAACCTAACAATTTAGAAGTGAAATTGGGAAGCACTTGTTCACACAAGAACCACTGAAAAATGGAACTCACTCCCCCCCCCCCCCAAAAGTTTGTGAATGCTGAGTTAGTTGAAATTTAAGACAGAGATGGAAATATTTCTGTTGGACAGTGGTATCAAGGGATATTGTGCAAAGGCAAGTAAATTGATTAAAGGTACAGATCAGGCATGATTTAATTGAATAGCAGGAAAGCTCAAGTGGCTCAATGGCCTATTTTTAATTCTGATTTCAGCTTTACATGTCTCTGTAATGCACAGTTTTGCAATTTATGAAAAATGTACTTTCATTTGTGAGACATTAATTATGGAGGACAGATATTTCTGCTAAAGGAGGAATTTCATCCCCCCCGCCGTCCTCGCCCACTCCATAGAATTATCCCAGCAGGAGGAAAGTGTACTTTCCGTTTTCCAAATCAAATCAATCTCACCGACCTAGCACGGTGTCGTGACTGGAGAACTGATTTTCACAGCAATGTGTGATCTCACAAATGACTTTGCACTCGGAATCCAGAGGCCTGGACTGGTGATTCAGACACACGAGTTTGAATTCCACCACAGCAGCAGGAGAATTTGAGTTCAGTTAATTAATTAAATCTGGAGTTTATAAAAAAAACAGCTGGTGTCAGTAATGGTGACCATGGAACTACAGGACTGTCATACTAACTCATCACGTTTTAAATATGTATTTTTTTATTCAACAAATGTTCAATTTTACAACAGACAAAGAAGTCCCGAAGTCTCTCGGCCCCCTCCCTCTCCCAGATCTTGTACGATGAATCCATCACAGCTGGTATAAATCTATGATTCCTGCAGATCCCCGCCAGTAGCAATATAGACTCTAGTTTAAAGTGCCGGATGAATTGGTTCCATATTCTCAGAGAAGCTGTTACCACTGGGCGCGCAGAGTACCTGGCCGGAGAGAATGGAAGAGGAGCAGTAACAAGTGCTCTCAAGCTTGAACCTGTACAAGAAGAGTCCTCGACCCACCCCTGCACTTTCTCGATGTTCGCTGCCCAGTAATAATACATCAAATTGGGTAATACCACCCCTCCCCCCAGCATTTGTCTATCCGTCTGCAGGAATACCCTCCAAACCCGCCCAAACAAAGATCAAAATGAGCTTTTCAATTCTACTAAAAAACGACTTGTGCAGAAAAACAGGAAGACACTGAATCACAAACAAGAACCTCAGAAGAATGTTCATCTTAAGTGTCTGAACCCTTCCTGCCAATGACAACGGGAGGGCATCCCACCTCTTCAATGTAATGATATGTATAATGTAAGGACTGTAAAGGGTTAACAAGATGATGTTCATTTATCTCAACACTAGATAGCACCATAGAGTAGGTATATAAATATACTGTGCCTCCGAGTGTTCTGGGAGAAGGCATTAGAAGGGGCTGGTTTAGCACAAGGGGTGGTTTAGCACAGGGCTAAATAGCTGGCATTTAAAGCAGACCAAGGCAGGCCAGCACTGCGGGTTCAATGCCCGTACCAGCCTCCCCGAACAGGCGCCGGAATGTGGCGACTAGGGGCTTTTCACAGTAACTTAATTTGAAGCCTACTTCTGACAATAAGCAATTTTCATTTTCATTTCATTTCATTTTCATTTCATTTAGAAAAGGTGTTGGAGAAGGGTTGAGATTGGGCGTTAGTTGTATTAGAGAGATATTATAGATTTCAGTAGCATAGATATAATACTGTTCCTTTCTTACCTTTTACGTAGTAAGATGTGCAAATCATTTAAAGTAGTGTTTTAAAAAAAATATTTTTAGTCTCCATTTTCACATTTTCTTCAGAATTTACATCCCACCAACAAACAGTAAAGGGTAACGAATACAATGTCAATCCCCTTATTAACAACAACGATCCAATCCTCCCACCAACCCCCAAACAACGGCCCACCTGACAATATAATCATTAAATAAAACAAACCTTCACAAGGTGGAAAAAAAGTAAAAAAGAAAAAGGAATCAGGAATCGCCTATGGTCACCATTGACACATATAGTCCACCCCCCAACCCACCCCCCTAATATTCAATGCCATCCAATCCCCGAAAGAGTACCGTGAATGACACCCATGAATTGAAGACACCCTCCCCCCCAATCCCAGACTCCTCCCCTCCACTTCCTCTTGTAAATTCCTCCCCCCAACCTCGGTTCCTTCCCCTAACTTTTCACCCCGGCTAGACTCACTGAAACCTGTTCTACCAGGCTCCGATGGCCGCAGCCCCTCCCCCACCTCACTCCTGTTCACTGGCTGGCTTAAACCGGCCAGCGTGGAGACCCCCGCCCGGGTCTCCTTCCCCCTTGCCCGGTCCCAGGAAAACCAAGAAATCCCCTTTAGCACACAACCCCAGCATACACACCCAAGCCCCAAAGAACCATCATTGCAAATGAAAGTCCCAACTCGTCCCTTGTCCAAATATACAGCGGCGACTCATTTAGTACACACACCAACACGCAGTGAAAAAAATAAAGTTACATGAGGCTACATCGGTACACAACCATTTCTCAAGTCTGCCACAGTCCTTCTGCCTTCGCAAACTCCTCCGCTGCTTCCGCCGTCCCAAAATAAAAGTCCTTAGATTTGTAGGTCACCCTCAATTTAGCTGGATATACTATGCCGCACTGCACCTTGCTGATGTACAGTGCCTTCTTCACCCCGCTGAAAGCAGCCCGCTTCCTTGCCAGCTCCACCGTAAAGTCCTGGTATATGCGTATACCAGCTTCAGCCCACTGCTCCACTTGCTACTGCTTTGCGCAGCACAGGACTTTCTCCTTCATGCTATACCTATGGAAACACACAGTTACTACCCTTGGCGGCTCACTTGCCTTTGGTATAAGCCTCCATGACCGATGTACCCGATCCAGTTCATATCGGGAGGGATCGTCCCGCTTCCCCAATAGCTTCGCCAACATCGTGGCAAAATACTCTGTCGGCCTCGGGCCTTCCACCCCTTCGGGCAGACCACAATCCTCAGATTCTGTCGCCTGGATTTGTCTTCCATTTTGGCTCGCAGACCCTTGTTGGTCTCTATCACCCTCCGCAAATCCTTCCCCATCGAGGTGAGTTGATCACTGTGCTGCGATGATACCTCTTCCACTTCGTTCAGTGTCTCACCTTGCTCCCACACTTCTGCCGTTGCGCTTGATACCGCCGCCCTCACCGGGGCAATCGCCTCCTCCACCAGCACTTTCAATACCGTCCCCATCTCCTTCTTCATCGATTCTATGTGCTGTGTGAAGTGTTTTTCAAGATCCACAGCCATCACCTTGGTCATTTCTTCTGCTGTGAGCAATGCAGCCTCCCCTGGTACTCCACCCTCCGCTTTCCTTACAGTTCCTGCGCTGACTTTTCCACTTACCGGCTGACTTTCGCTAACCCCCTTTTTCACGACCGTTTTTCTCCCAAACTTGGACATTTATCCTCCCTGTGCCTTCTTACAGCCTTTTCAGACTCCGTTGCCCCCGTGACCGGGTGTTAAAACACCAAAATTTCTATTCCCGAGCAGGAGCCCTCCAGTGTGCGGCTTGCCAAGGTCATCCCCACACCCCCACTACTTGCCTTCAAACAACCGCGCAGCCTCAAACGAACCATTGTTTGCAGCAAACTACCCAGTCTTCAGAACAGTGACCACGACACCACACAATCCTGTCATGGCAATCTCTGCAAGACGTGCCAGATCATCGACATGGATACCACTATTACACGTGAGAACACCACCCACCAGGTACGCGGTACATACTCGTGCGACTCGGCCAACGTTGTCTACCTCATACGCTGCAGGAAAGGATGTCCCGAAGCGTGGTACATTGGCGAGACCATGCAGACGCTGCGACAACGAATGAACGGACATCGCGCAACAATCACCAGGCAGGAATGTTCCCTTCCAGTCGGGGAACACTTCAGCAGTCAAGGGCATTCAGCCTCTGATCTCCGGGTAAGCATTCTCCAAGGCGGCCTTCAGGACCCGCGACAACGCAGAATCGCCGAGCAGAAACTTATAGCCAAGTTCCGCACACATAAGTGCGGCCTCAACCGGGACCTGGGATTCATGTCGCATTACATTCATCCCCCACCATCTGGCTTGCGAAATCCTACCAACTGTCCTGGCTTGATACAATTCAAACCTCTTTAACCTGGGGTTACCCCATCTCTGGATCTGTAAAGATTTAATCACCTGCTAATGCTCGCATTCCTAGCATTGTTTGGCATCTTTGAATTTGTCTATATATGTGTTTCTGGAACAGACCTCTTCATTCACCTGAGGAAGGAGCAGCGCTCCGAAAGCTAGTGACATCGAAACAAACCTGTTGGACTTTAACCTGGTGTTGTAAGACTTCAAAAAGAAATAATCACTGTAAGGATCCCAGCCTAGTAAAGATAAAGAGGGAGAGTGCTCCGGTTTCCTCCCACAGTCCAAAGATGTGCGGGTTAGGTGAATTGGTCAATGATAAATTGCCCTTAATGTCCAAATTGCCCTTGGTGTTGGGTGGAGGTGTTGAGTTTGGGTAGGGTGCTCTTTCCAAGAGCTGGTGCAGACTCAAAGGGCCGAATGGCCTCCTTCTGCACTGTAAATTCAATGATAATCTATGATTAATCTAGGACAAAGGTTCGGCACAACATCGTGGGCCGAAGGGCCTGTTCTGTGCTGTATTTTCTATGTTCTATGTTCTATGAGACTCGAGGGCAGGTAGAAGTAGAAAGAAGTTGAACCGTGAAGTCACAGCCAGCAGGTAAGTGATTGGCTGGTGACTGGTAAGTAGTTTTTCTTTTCCCTGAGGTGTGTTGATAAGGTATGATTTTTCTATTTCTATTTTTTTTTATCGTGTGATTGGTAACAATTTTTCTTTTTTTTTTCCTTTTTCATTTATCTATTATTTGATATTGTAGTTGGACTAATTAAGCTTAAGATTAAAATGGCAAGAGACCTCAGACCCGTGTTATGCTCCTCTTGCTCAATGTGGGAGCTCAGGGACGTGGCTGGTATCCCTGGCTCCTTCACGTGCAGGAAGTGTGTCCAGCTGCAGCTCTTGTTAGACCGCATGACGGCTCTGGAGCTGCGGATGGACTCACTTTGGAGCATCCGCGATGCTGAGGAGGTCGTGGATAGCACATTTAGCGAATTGGTCACACCGCAGATTAGGATTTGTGAGGGAGACAGGGAATGGGTGACCAAAAGTTTGCACTGAGTGCTGAATTTGGTGCTTTTTGAGTGCGATAGTGAGAGTTTGGTGACCGAGGGAGTAAAAGGCTTCATTTTTATCAAAAGTTTAGTCTTTCTTTGATTTAGTTAATTAACTTAAAAGTTGCTGTTTGGTTTAGAAGAAGGTGAATTTTCAATCAGCTTTAAACAGTCTTCTACTTCTAGGCACTTGCAGCTGGAGCTTGTTAATTAGTTAATTGGATTAGGCCAGTTTTTCAGAGGCTAGATACACAGTATAAAAGTGATCCCCTACAGTGCAGACTTTGTTTGCACTGAGTGCTGAATTTGGTGCTTTTTGAGTGCGATAGTGAGAGTTTGGTGACCGAGGGAGTTAGGTGAGGAGGGAGTAAGGCGCTCCTTTCATTTTGTTTCCGACATTTCCGCAAAGAGTGCCAAGAGAGCCAGGAGTTTACAGGAAGTGTAGCTGACTGGGAGCAGAGTCGGAGGGCGGAGATCTAGTTAGTCCACACAGCAGCCATATTCTGTAAGGTAAGAGGGGATGGAGGCTAGGCCAGTTACATGCTCCTCCTGTAGGATGTGGGTGGTGAGGGAAACCACCGGTGTCCCCACTGACTATACCTGCGGGAAGTGCACCCAACTTCAGCTCCTCAAAGACCGTGTTAGGGAACTGGAGCTGAAGCTGGATGAACTTCGGATCATCCGGGAGGCAGAGGGGGTGATTGAGAAGAGTTACAGGGAGGTAACCACACCCAAGGTACAGGACAAGAATAGCTGGGTTACAGTCAGGGGGAAAAAAACAAACAGGCAGACAGTGCAGGGATCCCTCGTGGCCGTTCCCCTTCAAAACAAGTATACCGTTTTGGATGCTGTTGGGGGGGATGACCTACCGGGGGAAGGCCCTAGCGGTCAGGTCTCTGGCACGGAGTCTGGCTCTGGGGCTCAGAAGGGAAGGGGGGAGAATAGAAAAGCAATAGTTGTAGGAGATTCAATGGTTAGGGGAATAGATAGGAGATTCTGTGGTCGCGAGCGAGACTCCCGGAAGGTATGTTGCCTCCCGGGTGCCAGGGCCAGGGATGTCTCGGATCGTGTCTTCAGGATCCTTAAGGGGGAGGGTGAGCAGCCAGAAGTCGTGGTGCACATTGGTACCAACGACATAGGTAGGAAAAGGGGTGTGGAGGTAATAAACAAGTTTAGGGAGTTAGGCTGGAAGTTAAAAGCCAGGACAGACAGAGTTGTCATCTCTGGTTTGTTGCCGGTGCCACGTGATAGCGAGGCTAGGAATAGGGAGAGAGTGCAGTTGAACACGTGGCTGCAGGAATGGTGTAGGAGGGAGGGCTTCAGGTATTTGGATAATTGGAGCGCATTCTGGGGAAGGTGGGACCTGTACAAGCAGGACGGGTTGCATCTGAACCAGAGGGGCACTAATATCCTGGGAGGGAGGTTTGCTAGTACTCTTCGGGAGGGTTTAAACTAATTTGGCAGGGGAATGGGAACCGGATTTGTAGTCCAGCAACTAAGGTAGCCGATATTCAGGACGCCAAAGCATGTAATGAGGCAGTGGGGAAGGGAACACTGACAAAGGAGAGTATTTGCAGGCACGGAGATGGGTTGAAGTGTGTATACTTCAACGCAAGAAGCATCAGGAATAAGGTGGGTGAACGTAAGGCATGGATCGGTACTTGGGACTACGATGTGGTGGCCATCACGGAAACTTGGATAGAAGAGGGGCAGAAATGGTTGTTGGAGGTCCCTGGTTATAGATGTTTCAATAAGATTAGGGAGGGTGGTAAAAGAGGTGGGGGGGGTGGCATTATTAATGAGAGATAGTATAACAGCTGCAGAAAGGCAGTTCGAGGAGTATCACCCTATTGAGGTAGTATGGGTTGAAGTCAGAAATAGGAAAGGAGCAGTCACCTTGTTAGGAGTTTTCTATAGGCCCCCCAATAGTAACAGAGATGTGGAGGAATAGATTGGGAAACAGATTTTGGAAAGGTGCAGAAGTCATAGGGTAGTAGTCATGGGCGACTTTAACTTCCCACATATTGAGTGGAAACTCTTTAGATCAAATAGTTTGGAAGGGGTGGTGTTTGTGCAGTGTGTCCAGGAAGCTTTTCTAACACAGTATGTAGATTGTCCGACCAGAGGAGGGGCAATATTGGATTTAGTACTGGGTAATGAACCAGGGCAAGTGATAGATTTGTTAGTGGGGGAGCATTTTGGAGATAGTGACCACAATTCTGTGACTTTCACTTTAGTAATGGAGAGGGATAGGTACGTGCAACAGGGCAAGGTTTACAATTGGGGGAAGGGTAAATACGATGTTGTCAGATAAGAATTGAAGTGCATAAGTTGGGAACATAGGCTGGTAGGGAAGGACACAAGTGAAATGTGGAACTTGTTCAAGGAACAGGTGCTACGTGTCCTTGATATGTATGTCCCTGTCAGGCAGGGAAGAGATGGTCGAGTGAGGGAACCATGGTTGACAAGAGAGGTTGAATGTCTTGTTATGAGGAAAAAGGTGACTTATGTAAGGCTGAGGAAACAAGGTTCAGACAGGGCATTGGAGGGATACAAGATAGCCAGGAGGGAACTGAAGAAAGGGATTAGGAGAGCTAAGAGAGGGCATGAACAATCTTTGGCGGGTAGGATCAAGGAAAACCCCAAGGCCTTTTACACATATGTGAGAAATATGAGAATGACTAGAGCGAATGTAGGTCCGATCAAGGACAGTAGCGGGAGATTGTGTATTGAGTCTGAAGAGATAGGAGAGGTCTTGAATGAGTACTTTTCTTCTGTATTTACAAATGAGAGGGGCGATATTGTTGGAGAGGACAGTGTGAAACAGATTGGTAAGCTCGAGGAATTACTTGTTAGGAAGGAAGATGTGTTGGGCATTTTGAAAAACTTGAGGATAGACAAGTCCCCCGGGCCTGACGGGATATATCCAAGGATTCTATGGGAAGCAAGAGATGAAATTGCAGAGCCGTTGGCAATTATCTTTTCGTCCTCACTGTCAACAGGGGTGGTACCAGGGGATTGGAGAGTGGCGAATGTCGTGCCCCTGTTCAAAAGAGGAACTAGGGATAACCCTGGGAATTACAGGCCAGTTAGTCTTACTTCGGTGGTAGGCAAAGTAATGGAAAGGGTACTGAAGGATAGGATTTCTGAGCATCTGGAAAGACACTGCTTGATTAGGGATAGTCAGCACGGATTTGTGAGGGGTAGGTCTTGCCTTACAAATCTTATTGAATTCTTTGAGGAGGTGACCAAGCATGTGGATGAAGGTAAAGCAGTGGATGTAGTGTACATGGATTTTAGTAAGGCATTTGATAAAGTTCCCCATGGTAGGCTTATGCAGAAAGTAAGGAGGCATGGGATTGTGGGAAATTTGGCCAGTTGGATAACGAACTGGCTAACCGGTAGAAGTCAGAGAGTGGTGGTGGATGGCAAATATTCAGCCTGGATCCCAGTTACCAGTGGCGTACCGCAGGGATCAGTTCTGGGTCCTCTGCTGTTTGTGATTTTCATTAATGACTTGGATGAGGGAGTTGAAGGGTGGGTCAGTAAATTTGCAGACGATACGAAGATTGGTGGAGTTGTGGATAGTAAGGAGGGCTGTTGTCGGCTGCAAAGAGACATAGATAGGATGCAGAGCTGGGCTGAGAAGTGGCAGATGGAGTTTAACCCTGAAAAGTGTGAGGTTGTCCATTTTGGAAGGACAAATATGAATGCGGAATACAGGGTTAACGGTAGAGTTCTTGGCAATGTGGAGGAGCAGAGAGATCTTGGGGTCTATGTTCATACATCTTTGAAAGTTGCCACTCAAGTGGATAGAGCTGTGAAGAAGGCCTATGGCGTGCTCACGTTCATTAACAGAGGGATTGAATTTAAGAGCCGTGAGGTGATGATGCAGCTGTACAAAACTTTGGTAAGGCCACATTTGGAGTACTGTGTACAGTTCTGGTCGCCTCATTTTAGGAAGGATGTGGAAGCTCTGGAAAAGGTGCAAAGAAGATTTACCAGGATGTTGCCTGGAATGGAGAGTAGGTCTTACGAGGAAAGGTTGAGGGTGCTAGGCCTTTTCTCATTAGAGCGGAGAAGGATGAGGGGCAACTTGATAGAGGTTTATAAGATGATCAGGGGAATAGATAGAGTAGACAGTCAGAGACTTTTTCCCCGGGTGGAACACACCATTATAAGGGGACATAAATTTAAGGTGAAAGGTGGAAGATATAGGAGGGATATCAGAGGTAGGTTCTTTACCCAGAGAGTAGTGGGGGCATGGAATGCACTGCCTGTGGAAGTAGTTGAGTCGGAAACATTAGGGACCTTCAAGCAGCTATTGGATAGGTACATGGATTACGGTAAAATGATATAGTGAAGATTTATTTGTTCTTAAGGGCAGCACGGTAGCATTGTGGATAGCACAATTGCTTCACAGCTCCATGGTCCCAGGTTCGATTCCGGCTTGGGTCATTGTCTGTGCGGAGTCTGCACGTCCTCCCCGTGTCTGCGTGGGTTTCCTCCGGGTGCTCCGGTTTCCTCCCACAGTCCAAAGATGTGCGGGTTAGGTGAATTGGCCAATGATAAATTGCCCTTAATGTCCAAATTGCCCTTGGTGTTGGGTGGAGGTGTTGAGTTTGGGTAGGGTGCTCTTTCCAAGAGCCGGTGCAGACTCAAAGGGCCGAATGGTCTCCTTCTGCACTGTAAATTCAATGATAATCTATGATTAATCTAGGACAAAGGTTCGGCACAACATCGTGGGCCGAAGGGCCTGTTCTGTGCTGTATTTTCTATGTTCTATGTTAAAAGGCAGAGAAAAAGCAGGAAGGCAGTACAGGTGTCCCCTGCAGTCATCTCCGTCCAAAACAGGTATACCGTTTTGGATACTGTTGGGGGAGATGGCTCACCAGGGGAAGGCAGCGGTAGCCAGGTTCATGGCACCGTGGCTAGCTCTGCTGTACGGAAGGGCGGAAAAAGAGTGGAAGGGCTATAGTGATAGGGGATTCAATTGTAAGGGGAGTCGATAGGCAGTTTAGTGGTCGAAAACGAGATGCCCGAATGGTATGTTGCCTCCCAGGTGCACGGGTCAGGGATGTCTCAGATCGGCTGCAGAATATTCTGAAGGTTGAGGGTGAATAGCCAGTTGTCATGATGCATATAGGCACCAATGATATAGGTAAAAAATGGGATGAGGTCCTACAAGCAGAATTTAGGGATTTAGGAGTCAAGTTAAAAAGTCGGACCTCAGAGGTAGTAATCTCAGGATTGCTACCAGTGCCACGTGGTAGTCAGAGTAGAAATGAAAGAATAGGCAGGATGAATGTGTGGCTTGAGAGATGGTGCAGGAGGGAGGGGTTCAGATTTTTTGGACATTGGGACCGGTTCTGGGGGAGGTGGGACTACTACAAATTGGACAGTCTACACCTGGGCCGGACTGGAACCAATGTCCTTGGGGGTGCTTTTGCTAACATTGTTGGGGAGGTTTTAAACTAATGTGGCAGGGGGATGGGAACCAAATGTGGAGGGTAATGGACAGTAAGGAGGTAGTAACTAAAGCCTGTAAGGAACTAGATCATGAAGTCAGTGTGACTAAGGGGAAGAGTAGGCAGGGAGCAGATGATGAACACAAAGCGACTGGTGATCTGAGGTGCATTTATTTTCATGCAAGAAGTGTAGTAGGTAAGGCAGATGAACTTAGGGCTTGGATTAGTACCTAGGAGTATGATGTTATTGCTATTACTGAGACTTGGTTGAGGGAAGGGCATGATTGGCAACTAAATATCCCAGGATATCGATGCTTCATGCGGGATGGAGAGGGAGGTAAAAAGGGTGGAAGAGTTGCATTACTGGTCAGAGAGGATATCACAGCTGTGCTGAAGGAGGGCACTATGGAGGACTCAAGCAGTGAGGCGATATGGGCAGAGCTCAGAAATAGGAAGGGTGCGGTAACAATGTTGGGGCTGTACTACAGACCTCCCAACAGCGAGCGTGAGATAGAGGTACAAATATGTAAACAGATTATGGAAAGATGTAGGAGCAACAGGGTGGTGGTGATAGGAGATTTTAATTTTCCCAACATTGACTGGGATACACTTAGTGTCAGATGTCTAGATGGAGCAGAATTTGTAAGGAGCATCCAGGAGGGTTTTCTCGAGCAGTATGTAAATAGTCCAACTCGGGAAGGGGCCATACTGGACCTGGTATTGGGGAATGAGCCCGGCCAGGTGGTTGACATTTCAGTCGAGGATTATTTTGGTAATAGTGATCACAATTCCGTAAGTTTTAGAATAGTCATGGACAAAGACGAGCGTGGTCCTAAAGGAAGAGTGCTAAACTGGGGAAGGCCAACTATCCCAAAATTCAGAAGGAGCTAGGGAATGTGGATTGGGAGCAGCTGTTTGAAGGTAAATCCACATGGGATATGTGGGAGGCTTTTAAAGAGAGTTTGATTAGAGTGCAGGCCAGACATATCCCTGTGAAAATGAGGGATAGAAATGGCAAGATTAGGGAATCATGGATGACAGGTGAAATTGTGAGACTAGCTAAGAGGAAAAAGAAAGCATACATAAGGTCAAGCGACTAAAGACAGACGAAGCTTTGGAAGAATATCGGGAATGTAGGACCAATCTGAAACGAGGAATCAAGAGGGCTAAAAGGGGTCATGAAATATCTTTAGCAAACAGGGTTAAGGAAAATCCCAAAGCCTTTTATTCATATATAAGGAGCAAAAGGGTAACGAGAGAAAGGGTTGGCCTACTCAAGGACAAAGGAGGAAAGTTATGCGTGGAGTCAGAGAAAATGGGTGAGATTCTTAATGTGTACTTTGCATCGGTATTCACCGAGGAGAGGGACATGACGGATGTTGAGGTTAGGGATAGATGTTTGATTACTCTAGTTCAAGTCGGCATAAGGGGCAAGTTTTGGGTATTCTAAAAGGCATTAAGGTGGACAAGTCCCCAGGTCCAGATGGGATCTATCCCAGGTTACTGAGGAAAGTGAGAGAGGAAATAGCTGGGGCCTTAACAGATATCTTTGCAGCATCCTTGAACACGGGTGAGGTACCAGAGGACTGGAGAATTGCTAATGTTGTCCCCTTGTTTAAGAAGGGTAGCAGGGATAATTCAGATAATTATAGACCGGTGAGCCTGACAACAGTGGTAGGGAAGCTGCTGGAGAAGATACTGAGGGATAGGATCTATTCCCATTTGGAAGAAAATGGGCTTATCAGTGATAGGCAACATGGTTTTGTGCAGGGAAGGTCATGTCTTACCAACTTAATAGAATTGTTCGAGGCAGTGACAAAGTTGATTGATGAGGGAAGGGCTGTAGATGTCATATACATGGACTTCAGTAAGGCATTTGATAAGGTTCCCCATGGTAGGCTGATGGAGAAAGTGAAGTCTCATGGGGTCCAGGGTGTCCTAGCTAGATGGATAAAGGACTGGCTGGGCAACAGGAGACAGAGAGTAGTAGTGGGAGTTTCTCAAAATGGAGACTGTGACCAGAGGTGTTCCACAGGGATCTGTGCTGGGACCACTGTTGTTTGTAATTTACAGAAATGATCTGGAGGAAGGTATAGGTGGTCTGATTAGCAAGTTTGCAAATGACACTAAGATTGGTGGAGCAGCAGATAGTGAAGGGAACTGTCAGAGAATACAGCAGAATATAGATTAAATGAAAAATGAATGAAAATCACTTATTGTCACAAGTAGGCTTCAAATGAAGTTACCGTGAAAAGCCCCTAGTCGCCACATTCCGGCGCCTGTTCGGGGAGGCTGTTACGGGAATTGAACCGTGCTGCTGGCCTGCTTTCAAAGCCAGCAATTTAGACATGTGCTTGGAGAGTTGGGCGGAGAAATGGCAGATGGGAGTTCAATCCGGGCAAATGCGAGGTGATGCATTTTGGAAGATCCAATTCAAGATCGAACTAGACGGTAAATGGAAAAGCCCTGAGGAAAATTGATGTACAGAGAGATCTGGGAGTTCAGGTCCATTGTAACCTGAAGGTGGCTGCGCAGGTCGATAGAGTGATCAAGAAGGCATACGGCATGCTTTGCTTCATCGGAAGGGGTATTGAGTACAAGAGTTGGCAGATCATGTTACAGTTGTATAGACTTTGGTTCGGCCACATTTGGAAAACTGCGTACGGTTCTGGTCGCCACATTACCAAAAGGATGTGGATGCTTTGGAGAAGGTGCAGAGGAGGTTCACCAGGATGTTGCCTGGTATGGAGGGCGCTAGCTATGAAGAGAGGTTGAGTAGATTAGGATTATTTTCATTCGAGGTTGAGGGGGGACCTCATTGAGGTCTACAAAATCATGAGAGGTATAGACAGGGTGGATAGCAAGAAGCTTTTTCGCAGAGTGGGGGACTCAATTACTAGGGGTCACGAGTTCAAGGTGAGAGGGGAAAAGTTTAAGGGAGATATGCGCGGAAAGTTCTTTATGCAGAGGGTGGTGGGTGCCTGGAACGCATTGACGGCGGAGGTGGTAGAGGTGGGCACGATAGCGTCATTTAAGATGTAGCTAGACAGATACATGAATGGGCAGGGAGCAGAGGGAAACAGATCCTTAGAAAATAGGCAACAGTTTTAGACAGAAGATCTGGATCGGCGCAGGCTTGGAGGGCCGAAGGGCCTGTTCCTGTGCTGTAATTTTTCTTTGTTCTTCTGTGTTCTTTGTTGTCATCATTGCTTTGCAGGCAAAAAGAGAAAGTTGTTAAAGATAACATAAAGCAGAAGAATAGCTGAGATTGGATTTGATCCAGGTGGATTGGCTAATTTGAGTTATATAGGTTAGGAAGCACAACGAGGTGTGCGCAGAAATAGATTGGTAGCTGTCAGGAGGGGTTTCTTTTGAGAAATGGCAACAGGCATTTTGAACAAGTTGGTGGTTTTGTAAAAAGGCATCAAAAGACTTGCATTAGAGAGCGCTATTCACAACCCTAGGATGCCTGAAGGTGCTTTTTAAAGTGTAGCCCACAGTTAAAATGTAGATTTACTGCAAGGGTTAAAAAAGGAGCTGGGACTTCCGGCGGGGTAATGTAGGGAGAAGACGCCCACGACGTGGCTCTCACTAGAATTCTGCACTTTTTGCCCTTTTCGCTCAGTATTATATTACTCCTTGAGTCTGAATAAAGCTCGTAGTCTTACAGTTGAAGTAGATGCTTTATTTGTATGAGTTTGTTCTCTCTCCAGCTCTTGTACTATGTTACATCTGAGCTGCCTGTCTGTGTCCTGCTCACCAGCTGCTGTTCCTATGAAGAGTGTGTTGACTTCCTGTTTGTGTATATATATGTATATATATATATATATATATGCATCTCTGGTGCTCCCTCTTTTGATTATTTAGTTGTAGTGTATTTACATTGTGTATATACAGTGATGCATATCACTACAAGTATCAGGGGGTAAGGGCAGCACGGTGGCGCAGTGGGTTAGCCCTGTCGCCTCACGGCGCTGAGGTCCCAGGTTCAATCCTGGCTCTGGGTCACGGTCCATGTGGAGTTTGCACATTCTCCCCGTGTCTGCGTGGGTTTCACCCCCACAACCCAAAGATGTGCAAGGTAGGTGGATTGAACACACTAAATTGCCCCTTAATTGGAAAAAAAAATGAATTGGGTACTCTAAATTTATTTTTTTTAAGTATCAAAATCCACATAATTAATGGGATAGGCATCCTATTGGATTGAAATGCCCAGAAAAGCCAGGGGAAAGAAGATGGACAGCAGAAATTTGACGACAGAGTCGGAGGCCTCTCAGAGTTCGTCGACAGTGGCAGCTTCTGGTGCTCTGGCCACTCTACTAATGGCCGAGGTGCTTTCGGGTACCTTGGCGAAGGAATTTGATAAACACTGGCAGATTGTGTCGGAGGACCTCAGGAAATCAGTGGAGGAGGCCTCGGCCCCCATCCGAGCGGTTCTGGAGGAGACAAATGAAACTGTGAAAACCCATGGAGCCACAGTAAAAGATATGGAAATGCCCCTTTTGAGACACAGTGATCAGAGAGCCTCACTGGAAGCGGAGTCTTTGGTGGCCGAAGCGAATAAGTAATTGAAGGCCAAAGTGAATGGTCTAAAGAATTGATCCAGGAGGCAAAACCTTTGGCTGCCAGAGGGGAGGAAGGCCCAATGCCCACGGAGTACTTCGCAGAGATGTTCTGCAGACATTCCCTCTCGCTATAGCACGAAGGTCCTCTTTTCGACTACTGTATAAGGCCCTACTGCTAGTGTTCATATGAATGCCCTGAACTCTGGCTACTTCCTGTTGAATAGGGGAATGAGACAGGGATGTTCACTGTCTCTGCTCTGATTTGCTTTGGTAATAGAACAAATCGCTATCGCACTGAGGTCCTCTATTAAATGGAGTGGGATAAATCGGGGAATGGTGGAGCATCGGGTGCCTTCGCGTGGATGATCTATTTCTCTATATTATGAATCCAGTACCCTCCATGGATGAGATAATGAAGTTGCTTCGTATTTTTGACTCCTTCTCCGGTTATAAGGTTGCACTTGGACAAGAGTGAATGTTTCCTGGTCAACCCCCGGGTTTGTTACTTATTCGCCTTGCCAAGACTAACTTTCGTTATCTGGGGGTCTGGGTGACCTACAATTGGGCCTAGCTTCATAAACTAAATTACACTAATCTGGTTGACAGTGTTAAGTCAGACTTGCAGAGATGGGATAACCTCTCCCTATCCTTGGCAGATAGAGTTGAGACCATTAAAATGAACTCTCGTGTGAGATTTTTATTCCTTTTTCTCCCCAAGTTTGTTTTTGTCAAAGTCAACATTTTGTCATCACCTGAAAGTCAACAAATTAATATCCTCCTTTATTTGGGCGGATAAAACTCCAAGGATCCGTCAGGCTTTGCTCCCAAGAGATCAACGCTGAATGGCTTCTTTCTGCACTGTAAATTATATGAAACAGCCAGGGGGCTTGGCGCGACTCAATTTATTGTTTTATTGTCAGGCAGCCAATATTAAGATGATATTGTTCAGCGATCCTGGTTCCATCTGAGGATAAATGGAATCGAGAGCCTACAATTTTTCTAGCACAATAGTTACTGCACCATTGCCTCTCATAGAATTATGGAATTTACAGTGCAGAAGGAGGCCATTAGACCCATCGAGCATGCCCCGGCCCTTGGAAAGAGCACTAAGCCCACACTTCCACCCTATCCTTGTAAACCAATCTAACCTTTTTGAACACGAGCATGGCCAATCCACCGAACGTGCACATATTTGGACTGTGGGAGGAAACCGGAGCACCTGATGGAAACCCACGCAGACTCTGGGAGAACATTCAGACTCTGCATAGTGGCCCAATTTGAGGATCGAACCTGGGACCCTGGCACTGTGGCATCAATGCTAACCACTGTGCTATCATGCCGTCCGGTGAGATTTTCCCTGAATCCAGTGGTGGTGTCCACCCTGAGAATTTGGAAGCAGTTCAGATAGTATTTTAATCTCCGTTCCCTGTCTTCACGAGTCCCCATCAACATCAACCATCTTTTTCTGCCAATGGGTTTGGACTCGATGTGTAAATCCTGGGAGGGAAAGTGTCTGGAGAGGTTTGGAGACCTACTTGAAGAGGGGAGGTTCAGTTTTAAGGAGCCGATGGAGAAATTCCAACTGCCTGGTTCCAGTCTTTTCAGGTACTTTCATATTCAGGATTTTTCACGCAAGGCTTTCTCCTTCTTTCCCTTGGCTCCACCCTCTTCCCTGTTGCAGAGGATTTTGTCTTTGGCCGGATCTGATGGGGGGACATTTAGGGCATGTATGGCCATACTCTCGCAGTGGAGTCAGCTCCGTTGAGTGAGGCGAGGACAAAATGGGAGGCTGAGTTGGGTCTCATCCTGGATGATGAAGTATGGAGTGAGGCCCTTCACAGGGTCAACTCCACGTCTTCAAGTGCTCGGCTAAGTTTGATTCAATTCAAGGTTTTGCACTGGACGCACCTGACTAAAGCGAGGATGAGCGGATTCTTCTCAGTGGTGGAAGAGAAGAGTGAGCGCTACTCTGGGGAGCAGGCTAACCACATTCATATGTTCTGGAGTGACTAAAGGCAGACTGGATGACCGCTTTGCAGAACACCTCCGGTTCATCCGCAAGCAGGACCCAGACCATCCTGCCATTTCAACTCACCATCAGGGGCTGGTTTAGCACAGTGGGCTAAACAACTGGCTTGTAATGCAGAACAAGGCCAGCAGCGTGGGTTCAATTCCCGTACCGGCCTCCCCAAACAGGTGCCGGAATGTGGCGACTAGGGGCTTTTCACAGTAACTTCATTGAAGCCTACTTCTGACAACAAGCGATTATTATTATCATTTTCTCACATAGGATTAGGAAGGTGTAGGCAATTCAGCCCTTCAAGCCTGCTCCGCCATTCAATCAGGTCATGGCTGATCTCTTCCTGGCCACGCTAAATTGCGCCTTAATTGGAGAAAACAAATTGGGTCGTCTAAATTTATATAAAAAAAGAGACAGAACTTGTATGATAAAATTTTCCATAGTGACGACAGAGCGCAAATCTCTCACAGGAGTGGAAGCATGTGAAGCACTTGGGTTCGTTAAGCGAGTTTACAGTGCAGAAAGCATGGTAGCCCGCCAACATGCATCCTTAGAATCCATCACAAAGGACTTTCCGGAGATATTACAAGGCTTTGGCACTCTGCCTTTCATGTACCGCATCCAATTGAAGGAGAATGCAAAGCCAGTCGTACACGCGCCGAGACGTGTACCAGCTCCTTTGATGGATAAATTAAAGACCGAGTTAGACAGAATGACGGCTCTAGGAGTTATCAAATGCATAGAGGAGCCTACGGACTGGGTTAACTCTATGTTGTGTGTCAAGAAGAGGAATAATGATCTATGAATATACATGGCCTCCAAAGACCTGAAACTTAACATCAAGAGAGAGCATCACTCAATTCCGAAGAGGGAGGAAATAACATGCGAGATGACTGGAGCGACATGTTTCAGCAAGTTGGACATGTCACAAGACTTTTGGCAGCTCAAACTGGACAAAGCGAGCACAAAGCTGTGTACGTTTAACACACCATTTGGGCTCTAATGTTTCCTTCGAATGCCATTTGGCATAATTTCTGCTTCAGAAATTTTCCATCATGCCATGGAGCACATAGTTGAAGGGTTATCAGGCGTCCGTGTCTATGTGGATGACATTATAATTTGGGGGTCCACACGCGTCGAGCATGACAAAATGCTTCTCAGGGTCTCAAAGAGCATAAAGAAGAATAACCTAAAGCTTAACAAAGCAAAGTGTCAAATTGGGGTTGGCAGCATCACCTTCTTAGGGGATCGGTTCTCTGCACAAGTTGTGCAGCCGGATCAAGACAAGATAAAGGCTATTTTGACGAGGCCAGAGATAAAAAAGGCATCCTACGGATGTTAGGGATGATCAACTTTGTTGGCAAATTCATTCCCAACCTGCCATCTAAAACCCCTTACCCCTGATATACGATCAAAATGGACGCAGTGTTCCAATGGTTCCCCAGGTATCAGCAGGAATGGCCAAGCGTTGCAAATCTCCTTGACTACAACACCAGTTCTAATGTTTTTTTGACCCTGCGAAAAAGAACAACATTTCACCCGATGCATCTAAGGATGGCGTGGGAGCGGTGTTACTGCAGCAGTTTGCAGAAGCAAGCTGGTTGCCTGTGGCAAACGCATCCAGAGCAATGTCAGAGACGGAGCGCAGGTATGCGCGAATTGAAAATGAATGTCTAATCGAATGTCTAATCAAATGGTTAATCAATGGTTTGGCCAAGTTCCCTGATTATGTGTATTACTCGTAGTAATTGTACAGAAGAATTTGAGCGAAATGTCCCAAGGATCCAGCAGATGATAGTGAAGCTCCAATGCTACAATTTCAACCTAATCTGTACACCAGGCAAGCATCTCATTGTCGCTGACATGCTTTCTCGAGCCAAGGGCATTAAAGAGATACAACTGATTGATGAGGACGTGCAAGTCCATGTTAAACTTATCACTGCATCACTTCCAGTCTGATGATAATTTTTTTTTTTTTTTTATAAATGTTTTATTGAAATTTTTTTCCCAAACAACAATTTTTCCCCTCTTATAAAGCAAACGCAACAATAACAATACAGAAATTTTAAACAATACACAAGTAACAAAACCCCTTTATCTTTGACCTAAACTAAACCCCCCCCCTCCCCCTGGGTTGCTGCTGCTGGTCATCTGTCTTCCCTCTAACGTTCCCCTAGGTAGTCGAGAAATGGCTGCCACCGCCTGGTGAACCCTTGAGCCGATCCTCTCAGGGCAAACTTTATCTGCTCCAGTTTAATGAACCCCGCCATATCATTTACCCAGGCCTCCAGTCCGGGGGGTTTCGCCTCCTTCCACATGAGTAGGATCCTGCGCCGGGCTACTAGGGACGCAAAGGCCACAACGTCGGCCTCTTTCGCCTCCTGCACTCCCGGCTCTTCCGCAACTCCAAATAGAGCTAACCCCCAGCCTGGTTTGACCCGGGCCTTCACCACCCGCGAAATCAATCCCGTCACTCCCTTCCAATACCCTTCCAGTGCCGGGCATGTCCAAAACATATGTGCGTGGTTTGCCGGGCTCCCGCCACACCTCCCACATTTGTCCTCCACTCCAAAGAACCTGCTCAATCTTGCTCCCGTTATGTGTGCTCTATGTAGCACCTTAAATTGAATCAGGCTAAGCCTGGCGCATGAGGAAGAGGAATTTACCCTGCTTAGGGCATCAGCCCACATACCCTCCTCTATCTCCTCCCCTAGTTCTTCTTCCCACTTTCCTTTTAGTTCGCCCACCGACTCCTCCCCCTCTTCCCTCATCTCTCGGTAAATCTCTGACACCTTGCCCTCTCCGACCCACACCCCTGAAAGCACCCTGTCCTGTATCCCCTGTGTCGGGAGCAACGGAAATTCCCTCACCTGCATATATCTCAAGAAATTTCCCCGGGGCAACTTATACTTTTCCTCCAATGCTCCCAAGCTCGCAAAAGTCCCATCTATAAATAAATCTCCCACCCTCCTAATTCCCAACTGGAACCAGCTCTGAAATCCTCCATCCATTCTTCCTGGGGCGAACGTCTGGTTGTTTCTGATTGGGGACCCCACCAGGGCTCCCCGCACCCCTCTCTGTCGCCTCCACTGTCCCCAGATATTCACCGGCACAGCTGCTGATGAATAAGCAGCTATGAAAGACCCTGCCTTCCATTACCACTGATCCTCTGGATCGAGGACTGGAGCAGAAACTGCTTCTTCAGAAATGGAGGCAGAAAGGGTTCTATGATAGATCCGCAAAGAAGCTCCAGCCACTGCATCCAGGTGACACAGTTAGGCTGGAGAATGCCAATGGAAATGGATGGTCAAGACATACAAAGGTACTGCAACAGGCAGGTCCATGTTTGTTTCCCATCATTACTGAAGGTGGTTCAGTCTTGCGGAGAAACCGAAGAGCGTTGTTGAAAGTTCAACGTCCCTTCGCTTTGAGTCCAACAGAAGAGTTGGTATGTAATCCCAAAACACCTGAAGAGGATACAGACCACCAATGAAAGCCAGAGAAACATCCGTGGCAATAAATACAGAACAAGCAGGAACACCAACGACAAATGAAGGTGGAACACGATCGCCTATTCAGTCATTGCTCAGGAGATCAACCAGATTACGTCGTAAACCTGAGAGACTGAACTTGTAGCGAACTGTGTACAGTTACATGTTTGAAATTGTTGCACATATCATGTTTGGTGGAACACAATTATATTTGAATATGTTACATGTTTGAAATTGTTATGCATATCATGTTTGTTGAAGCATAATTACATTTGTAAATGTTAACACTTCCAAAGGAAGGGGGGTGTGGTGATATGCATATGCACAGCAATGTTCAATGTTATCCATTAATGTATGTAGTTGTCTATACAACCTCCGACCAGCAGGTGGTGATAGAGATCCACCATGTGACTCCAGAGATCTGGCAGTTCGTGGTAAGTTGTACTAGAGGACAGTCGCATTAGAAGTAGCTCCAGGAGAATTCACTTATGCATTACCGTTTGTATTAGAAATGGCTGAGCAATTAAATACATTCTTTGGTTCTGTCTTCACAAATGAGGACACAAATCAGATCCCAGAAAGTTGGAGAATGAAAGGTATAGTGAGAGGGAAGAACTGAGGGAGATCAACATTAGTCGAGAAATGGTGCTGGGAAAATTGATGTGATTGAAGGTGGATAAATCCCCAGGGCCTGAGAATCTGCAGCCCAGAGTGCTCAAGGAGGTGGCTCTGGAAATAGTGGATACATTGGTGGTCATCTTCCGGGATTCTATAGACTCTGGAACTGTCCCTGCAGATTGGAGGGTAGCTCACGTCACTCCGATATTCAAAAAGGGAGGTAGAGACAAAGCAGGGAATTGTAGGCCAGTAAGCCTAACATCGGCAGTGGGTAAAATGCTTGAATCCATTATCAAGGACTTTATAGCGGAACATTTAGAAAGCAGTGGCAGGATCAGTCAGAGTCAGCATGGATTCATGAAGGGAAAATCATGCTTGACAAATCTGTTGGAATTCTTTGAAGAGATAACCAGTGCAGTCGACAAGGGGGAGCCAGTCGATGTGGGGTATTTGGCGTTTGACAAAGTCCCGCATAAGAGATTATTGTGCGAAATTAAAGCTCATGAGTTTAGGGGAAATGTATTGAGGTGGATAGAAAACTGGTTGGCAGAGAGGAAACAAAGAGTAGGGATTAATGTGTCCTTTTCAAATTGGCAGGCAGTAACCAGTGGGGTACCACAGGGATCGGTGCTGTGACCCCAGTTATTCACAATATATATTAATGATTCGGATGAGGGAACAAAATGTAACATCTCAAAGTTTGCAGATGATACCAAATTAGGTGGGAGGGTGAATTGTGGCGAGGATGCAGGGATCCGACAGCAAGATCTGGACAGGTTGGGCGAGTAGGGAAATCAATGGCAGATGCAGTATAATTTGGATAAGTGTGAGGTTATTCACTTTGGAAGCAAAAACAGGAAGGCAGATTACTATCTGAATGGTTGTAAATTGGGAGGGGGGAGTGTGCAGTGGGACCTGGGTGTCCTTGTGCACCATTCGCTGAAGGTAAGCATGCAGGTGCAGCAGGCGGTAAAGAAGGCTAATGGCATGTTTTTTTTTAAAAAAAATGTTTATTCAAATTTTTCAAAAAAAATTTTTTAACAAACAAACCCCCCTATAACAAAAAGAAGAACACAAACACCACGATCAAAAATAATAAACTACTTATACATTGGGTTTCTCCTGCATATATTAACCCCCCATATGACATTCAAAAGTACCCTTGGGGAAACCCCCCCCACCCGCCCAGATACCCCCCCCCCCCCACCCCCCCCGGGTTGCTGCTGCTGCTGACCTCCTCCTAGTGCTCCGCGAGATAGTCTAGGAACGGTTGCCACCGCCTGAAGAACCCAGCTTAATGAACCCTGCCATGTCATTTATCCAGGCTTACACACTGGCGGGCTTCGCGTCTTTCCATAATAGCAAGATCCTCTGCCGGGCTACCAGGGACGCATAGGCCAGAATACCGGCCTCTTTCGCCTCCTGCACTCCCGGCTCGTCCGTTACCCCAAATAATGCCAACCCCCAACTCGGCTTGACCTGGACTTTCACCACCTTGGACATAGTCCTCGTGAAAACCCACCAGAACCCATCCAATGCCGGCCACGACCAGAACATGTGGACATGATTCGCCGGGCTTCCCGAGCACCTCCCACACCTGTCCTCCATCGCAAAGAACCTACTCAACCTCGCCCCTGTCATATGCGCTCTGTGAGTAACCTTCAATTGTATTAAGCTGAGCCTGGCGCAAGAGGAAGAGGAGTTAACCCTACTCAGGGCATCAGCCCACAGACACTCATCAATCTCCTCCCCAAGCTCCTCCTCCCACTTGCCCTTTAGCTCCTCTACCGAAACCTCATCCTCTGGTTTCATCTCTTGATAGATCGCCGAAACCTTGCCTTCTCCGACCCATACACCCGAAATCACCCTGTCCTGAATCCTCTGCGCCGGGAGCAATGGGAATTCCCTCATCTGCCGCCTCACAAACGGCCTCACTTGCATATACCTGAACGCATTTCCCGGGGGTAACCCAAACATCTCCTTCAGCGCCCCTAGGCTCGCAAACGTCCCATCTATAAACAGGTTCCCCATTCTTCTGATCCCTGCCCGATGACAGCTCCGAAACCCCCCATCCATCCCTCCCGGGACGAACCGATGGTTCTCCCGAATCGGGGACCAAACCGAGGCTCCCATCTCGCCTCTATGCCGTCTCCACTGCCCCCAGATCTTCAACGTTGCCGCCACTACCGGACTCGTGGTGTACCTTGTCGGCGAGAGCGGCAGCGGTGCCGTCACCAGCGCCCTCAGGCTCGTGCCCCTGCAGGACGCCATCTACAAACTCTTCCACGCCGCCCCCTCTCCCTCTATTACCCACTTACGGATCATCGCCACGTTGGCTGCCCAATAGTAGCCGCACAGATTCGGCAGCGCTAGCCCTCCCTGTCCTTGCTACGCTCTAGAAACACCCTCTTTACCCTCGGGGTCTTATTTGCCCACACAAAACCCATGATACTCCTATCTACCCGTTTGAAAAAGGCCTTGGGAATCATAATGGGAAGGCACTGGAACACAAAGAGAAACCTCGGGAGGACCACCATTTTGACCGACTGCACCCTACCCGCTCGTGAGAGTGGCACACATCCCATCTTTTGAAATCCTCCTCCATCTGCTCCACCAACCGCGTCAAATTGAGCTTGTGCAGGGCCCCCCAGCTCCCAGCCACCTGGATCCCCAAGTACCGAAAGTTCCTTTCCGCCCTCTTCAATGGTAGGTCGTCTATCCCTCTTCCCTGGTCCCCTGGATGCATCACAAAGCGCTCACTTTTCCCTACGTTGAGTTTATAGCCCGAGAAGTCCCCAAACTCCCTTCGGATCCGCATGACCTCCACCATCCCCTCCACTGGATCTGCCACATACAGCAACAAGTCGTCCGCATACAGCGACACCCGATGTTCCTCTCCCCCTCGGACCAACCCCCTCCATTTCCTGGACTCCCTTAGTGCCATGGCCAAAGGCTCAATTGCCAATGCAAACAACAAGGGGGACAGGGGGCACCGCTGCCTCGTCCCTCGGTACAGCCGAAAGTACTCCGACCTCCGCCGATTCGTAGCCACACTCGCCACCGGGGCTCTATATAGAAGCCTGACCCAACTGATAAACCCCTCCCCGAACCCAAACCTCCGCAACACTTCCCACAGATACTCCCACTCCACCCGGTCGAAGGCCTTCTCTGCGTCCATAGCTGCCACTACCTCCGCCTCTCCCTCCACCGATGGCATCATAATCACGTTGAGGAGCCTCCGCACATTAGTGTTTAGCTGCCTGCCCTTTACAAATCCCGTCTGGTCCTCATGAATCACCCCAGGGACACAGTCCTCAATTCTCGTAGCCAGCACTTTTGCCAGCAACTTAGCATCCACATTGAGGAGCGAGATCGGTCTATACGACCCACATTGCAGTGGGTCCTTCTCCTGCTTCAGAATCAGCGAAATCAGCGCCCCGGACATTGTCGGGGGCAGGGTCCCCCTCTCCCTTGCCTCATTGAAAGTCCTCACTAACAACGGGCCGAGCAGGTCCACATATTTCCGATAAAACTCGACCGGGAACCCATCTGGCCCCAGGGCCTTCCCCGCCTGCATGTTCCCCAATCCTTTAACCAGCTCCTCCAACCCAATTGGCGCCCCTAAACCAGCCACCTCCTGCTCCTCCACCCTCGGGAACCTCAGTTGATCCAAAAATCGTTGCATCCCCTCTTCCCCCGCTGGGGGCTCAGATCTGTACAGCTCTTCATAGAAGTCCTTAAATACCTCATTTACATTCACCGCACTCCACACCGTATTCCCCCTGCTATCCTTAACTCCACCTATCTCCCTCGCTGCCACCCTCTTACGGAGCTGGTGTGCCAGCATCCGGCTCGCCTTCTCCCCATACTCGTACGTCGCCCCCTGTGCTTTCCTCCACTGTGCCTCTGTTTTCCCTGTGGTCAACAGGTTAAACTCCGTCTGGAGGCTTCGCCGCTCCCTAAGTAGTCCCTCCTCGGGGGCCTCTGCATACCTCCTGTCCACCCTTAAGTTCTCCCCCACCAAACTCTCCCTCTCTCTGCCCTCTCTCTTCTCCCTGTGGGCCCTAATGGGGATTAACTCTCCCCTGACCACTGCCTTCAACGCCTCGCAGACTATCCCCACCTGCACCTCTCCGTTGTCATTGGCCTCCAAGTATCTCTCAATGCAGCCCCACACCCTCACGCACACCTCCTCATCCGCCAGTAATCCCACATCAAGACGCCACAGCGGGCACTGGTCCCTCTCCTCTCCTAACTCCAGCTCCACCCAGTGCGGGGCGTGGTCTGAGATGGTTATGGCCGAATACTCCGTTCCTTCCACTTTCGGGATTAGCGCCCTATTCAAAACAAAAAAATCTATCCGGGAGTAGGCTCTATGTACATGGGAAAAGAATGAGAATTCCCTGGCCAGGGGCCTAGCAAACCTCCATGGATCCACTCCCCCCATCTGGTCCATAAACCCCCTAAGCACCTTGGCCGCAGTCGGCCTCTTCCCCGTCTTGGGTCTGGAGCGATCTAATGCTGGATCCAGCACTGTGTTGAAATCCCCCCCCCATTATCAAGTTTCCTGCCTCCAGATCTGGAATCCAACCCAGCATGCGCTTCATAAATCCGGCATCATCCCAGTTCGAGGCGTATGCGTTTACCAGTACCACCCACACCCACTGCAACCTACCGCTCACCATCACGTATCGACCTCCATTATCCGCTACAATATTCTTGGCCTCAAACGACACCCGCTTCCCCACCAGTATTGCAACCCCTCGGTTCTTCGCATCCAGCCCTGAATGGAATACCTGTCCGACCCATCCCGTTCTCAACCTGACCTGGTCTGCCACCTTCAAATGTGTCTCCTGAAGCATGACCACGTCTGACTTCTGTCCCTTTAAGTGCGCAAACACTCGGGCCCTCTTAACCGGCCCATTCAGGCCCCTCACATTCCAAGTTATCAGCCGGATTGGGGGGCTTCTCACCACCACCCCCCCCCCCTGCCGACTAGCCATCGCCTTTTCTAGCCAGTCACGTACCCGCGCCTCCCGCACCCTCCAGTCCCCCAGACGGCGGACCCCCGCCCCGACCACCTCTCCTATTTCCAGTTCCCCATTGGCCAATGCAGCAGCAACCCTATACCCCCCCCCTCCCCGCTAGATCCACATCTAGTTCTTTTGCCCCCCCCATAACACTCCCGTAAGTCAGCTGACTCCTGCTGACCCCGGCCTCTCCCGCCTTCCCATCGACACCCTCAGTGTGGGAATTCCCCCTCCCCTTCAGCAGTCAGTGTGCGCTCCTCCGACCCCCACCGCCGTCCTTCCCTAACGCGGGAAAAAGCCCTCGCTTTCCTGAGCCTGTCCCGCCCCCTCTGGCGCAGCTCCTTTTGCGGCCTTATCTCAATTCTCCCATCCCCGGGCATCCCCTCCCTCCAACACCGGCGCCCAAACACTCCCACAGTCTCCCTATCAAATCCCTTCACCCATCCCCATCCAGCACCCAACCAAGGGAACATTCCCTACATGTAGTTAAAACCATATATACAGCAGACATCCCCCCCACAACCACAGCCCCTCAATTTGAGTCCAACTTTTCAGTCTGTATAAAGCTCCAAGCCTCCTCAGGCTTTTCGAAATAGTGGTGCCGATCTTGGAATGTGAGCCACAATCGCGCTGGCTGCAGCATACCGAACTTCACCCCCTTCCGATGGAGCACCGCCTTGGTCCGATTAAAGCCAGCTCTCTTCTTGGCCACCTCTGCACTCCAGTCCTGGTAGATTCCGATCTCCGTGTTCTCCCACCTGCTGCTCCGCTCTTTCTTGGCCCATCTCAAGACACACTCTCTATCCATAAAGCGGTGAAACCTCACCACTACAGCCCTTGGCGGCTCGTTGGCCTTGGGTCTCCTTGCCAGGACCCGATGAGCCCCATCTAACTCCAGGGGGCTCGGGAAGGCTCCCGCGCCCATCAGCGAATTGAGTATCGTGCTCACATATGCCCCGGTATCGGGCCCCTCAACTCCTTCAGGGAGACCCAGAATCCGAATATTCTTCCTCCTCGACCTATACTCCAGGTCCTCAAATCTTTCCGCCCACCTCTTGTGCAGCGCCTCGTGTGCCTCCACCTTCACCGCCAGGCCCAAGATCTCATCCTCGTTCTCCGAGGCTTTCTTCCGCACCTCCCGGATCGCCGCCCCCTGGGCCCTCTGGGTCTCCACTAGCTTCTCCATCGGCGCCTTCATTGGCGCCAGCATTTCTGTCTTCAGCTCCTCAAAGCAGCGTTTAAGAAACTCCTGCTGCTCCTGCCACCACTGCGCCCATGCTGCTTGGTCTCCACCCGCCGTCATCTTGCTTTTTCTCCCTCTCACTTTTCGCTGCTCCAAGATCACTTTTTTCATCGCTCCACTCCTGGTCCAATCCATACACTGTCGGGGGGACCGTGCTGTCACCTTCCCACACTGGAAGCTGTCGAACAAGTGCCGTTGGGGCCCCTCTAGAGAGCCCTAAAGTCCGTTCCTGGCGGGAGCTGCCAAACGTGCGACCTATTCAGGCATGGCCGCAACTGGAAGTGGCTAATGGTATGTTGACCTTCATTGCGAGAGGTTTCGAGTATCGAAGCAGGGATGTGTTGCTGCAAATGTACAGGGCCTTGGTGAGGCCACACTTGGAGTATTGTGTGCAGTTTTGGTCTCCTTCTCTGAGGAAGGATGTTCGAGGGAGTGCAGCGAAGGTTTACCAGACTGATTCCAGGGATGGCGGGACTGTCATATGAGGAGAGATTGACTAGGTTGGGATTGTTCTCGCTGGAGTTCAGAAGAATGAGGGGGGAATCTCATAGGGACTTACAAAATTCTAACTGGACTGGACAGGGTAGATGCAGGGAAGATGTTACCAATGATGGGTGTGTCCAGAACCAGGGGTCACAGCCTGAGAATTTAGGGTGAACCATTTCGGACAGACATAAGGAGACACTTCTTCACACAAAGAGTGGTGAGCCTGTGGAATTCATTACCACAGGAAGTAGTTGATGCTAAAACTTTGAATATATTCAAGAGGCGGCTGGATATAGCACTTGGGGAGAATGGGATCAAAGGCTATGGGGAGAAAGCAGGATTAGGCTATTGAGTTGGATGATCAGCCATGTTCGTGATGAATGGCGGAGGCCCGAAGGGCCAAAAGGCCTCCGTCTGCTCCTATCTTCTATGTATCTATGTATATTATAGTTCATTCGTTATCTTTCCACGTGTTCATTTCGTCAATAAACTATCTTACTCGTAAAGAACTAGATGTTCTGTGTGCACCTTTACAACGGCCACAGAACATAACAACCTCCATTTTAAAATTCTCATCCTTGTTTGTAAAATCCCTCCACCAATGTAGCAAATTTAGAGGACTGAGACCTTTCGCTAATCTCCGTCAGCTGCACAGGGTTCCAAGATATCTGTACTCATCAAATTCTAGACTTGAGCATCGCTATTTTAATGGTTCCATCATTGGCAGTCACGCCTCCAGCTGCCAAGGCCCCAAGCTCTGAATTTCCCTCCCTAAACCTCTCCATCTCTTCATCATCCTTTCATGCATTTATTAAAACCTATTTATTTCACCAAGCTCTTTTTCATCCTCACTAACACCTACTTATGTGCATTGGTCTCAAATGTTGCTTTATAATAGCTGCTTTCAAGCATTTTGGGACATTTTGTTACATTGAAGATGTCTTCATAAAAATGCAATAAATAGAAGTAGGAGGCCATACAATTCCTTCAGGCTCGCTCTGCTGTTTGATAAAAACATAGCTTATCCTAAATTCAAGACCACATTCGTGCCAGATTCCCAATATCCCTCATTCCCTAACTGCTTTCTTCCTACATGCCAGTCATTGCACAGTGGGTACTATTTGTGTTTAAGTCAGAAGCTTGTGCGTTCAATTCCCACTTCAGAGATTTGAGCATAAAACATCCCAGTTGATATTCCAGGACCGGTGGGACTGAATTGTTGGGAGTTTAACATTGAAATATTAAACTGCGGCCCTGTCTGCTCTCTCAGATGGTAGACTTTCATACGGCACTATTTTAAAGATCATCTGGGGATCTACCCCCAGTGTCCAAGCCAACATAGATCCCTCAGTCAACATCACTGAAACAGATTATACGGTCGCGATTCAGCAGCTTAGTTGACTTAGTGTTAGGACGAGGCCGTTGAATCTCCTGTTGGTTCACACAAACGTGGAACAGTCATAATGGCACCTGGGGAAGGGGGACACGACGACCTGGGGGGGTGGGGGTCATCTAGGCCATTAGAAACCTCCGGGTGGTCAGGGACAGGGCAGGGGAGCAGCCGCCAAGAAAAACCCTGCAACATGCGCCCAAAGCCGGACATAGATTTTTTTTCCCGGTCTGATCCGGCTGCGGAGTTACCGACTTTAAAAGAAAAATAACTGAAGTGCTTTGGGACATTCGAAAATGGTGAAAGGTGCTGTATATAGAAATACAAGTTTCTTTCCCCCGGCCTAGGGATAACCCATCTCAGGAAGCCCACCAGATGGAGTGCTTCACCAAGGTAGAGCGTTCTCTCTCTCTCTCTCAAAGAAACTGGCAGGTGAGAACTGCCCTACCTGAAGGGCGACCAAAAACTAGGGGTGAAGCTTCACTGATAGCTGCTGGTGAGGAGCGTGTGACACAGACTGTTTCTTGGTTGAAAAATTACTGGGTGTGTGAGTGGCAGGGGGGATAGAACATAGAACATAGAACAATACAGCGCAGTACAGGCCCTTCGGCCCACGATGTTGCACCGAAACAAAAGCCATCTAACCTACACTATGCCATTATCATCCATATGTTTATCCAATAAACTTTTAAATGTCCTCAATGTTGGCGAGTTCACTACTGTAGCAGGTAGGGCATTCCACGGCCTCACTACTCTTTGTGTAAAGAACCTACCTCTGACCTCTGTCCTATATCTATTACCCCTCAGTTTAAAGTTATGTCCCCTCGTGCCAGCCATATCCATCCGCGGGAGAAGGCTCTCACTGTCCACCCTATCCAGCCCCCTGATCATTTTGTATGCCTCTATTAAGTCTCCTCTTAACCTTCTTCTCTCCAATGAAAACAACCTCAAGTCCATCAGCCTTTCCTCATAAGATTTTCCCTCCATACCAGGCAACATCCTGGTAAATCTCCTCTGCACCCGCTCCAAAGCCTCCACGTCCTTCCTATAATGTGGTGACCAGAACTGTACGCAATACTCCAAATGCGGCCGTACCAGAGTTCTGTACAGCTGCAACATGACCTCCCGACTCCGGAACTCAATCCCTCTACCAATAAAGGCCAACACTCCATAGGCCTTCTTCACAACCCTATCAACCTGGGTGGCAACTTTCAGGGATCTATGTACATGGACACCTAGATCCCTCTGCTCATCCACACTTTCAAGAACTTTACCATTAGCCAAATATTCCGCATTCCTGTTATTCCTTCCAAAGTGAATCTCCTCACACTTCTCTATATTAAACTCCATTTGCCACCTCTCAGCCCAGCTCTGCAGCTTATCTATATCCCTCTGTAACCTGCTACATCCTTCCACACTATCGACAACACCACCGACTTTAGTATCGTCTGCAAATTTACTCACCCACCCTTCTGCGCCTTCCTCTAGGTCATTGATAAAAATGACAAACAGCAACGGCCCCAGAACAGATCCTTGTGGTACTCCACTTGTGACTGTACTCCATTCTGAACATATCCCATCAACCACCACCCTCTGTCTTCTTTCAGCTAGCCAATTTCTGATCCACATCTCTAAATCACCCTCAATCCCCAGCCTCCGTATTTTTTGCAATAGCCTACCGTGGGGAACCTTATCAAACGCTTTGCTGAAATCCATATACACCACATCAATTGCTCTACCCTCGTCTACCTGTTCAGTCACCTTCTCAAAGAACTCAATAAGGTTTGTGAGGCATGACCTACCCTTCACAAAGCCATGCTGACTATCCCTGATCATATTATTCCTATCTAGATGATTATAAATCTTGTCTCTTATAATCCCCTCCAAGACGGTGATTGGGATGCCATGACTTGAGAACGTCTCCTTACAGGCTTTGGTGATGGTCCGAGAGGTGAGGGTCGCGAGCTTCAGCACCTCAGGGTAATTCGAGAAATAGTCGATGATCAATACGCAGTCATGACCATTTGCGTGAAAGAGGTTGATGCCAACCTTGGACCACGGAGAGGTCACTATGTCATGCTGTTGGAGCGTCTCCTTGCTCTGCGCTGGCTGGAACCGCTGACAGGTAGCACAGTTCAGGACCATGTTCGTGATGTCCTGGCTGATGCCGGGCCAGTAGGCAGCTTGCCGGGCTCTGCGTCTGCACTTCTCGACGCCCAGGTGTCCCTCATGAATCTGGTGCAGCACCAAGCTCTGGAGACTGAGCGGAATGACAATCCTGTCCAGCTTGAGGAGGATACCATCAATCACCGTCAGGTCATCCTTCACATTGTAAAATTGTGGGCACTGCCCTTTCTGCCAGCCATTGGTGAGGTTGTGGATGACGCTCTGCAAGTGGGGGTCTTTGGCTGTCTCATCACGGATGAGAACTACCTTCTCATCTGTCGGTGGGAGAGTGCTAGCACACAGGTGCACCTGAGATTCGATGTGCTGGATGATCTCCAGCGGGTCACTGGGCGAGGTGATGGAGCGGGACAATGCATCAACGATGATGAGCTCCTTGCCAGGTGTGTATCATAGAATTTACATAGAATTTACAATTTATAGAACCAACCGTGTACGCCAAGTTGAAGTCATACCTCCTAAGTTTAAGCAGGATTCTCTGCAACCGAGGCGTCATGTCGTTCAGGTCCTTGTGGATGATGTGGACCAGAGGCCTATGATCCGTCTCGACAGTGAATGTCGGCAGGCCGTAGACATAATCATGAAATTTGAGGATGCCGGTGAGACGACCCAAGCACTCCTTCTCAATCTGAGCATATCTGGTTTCAGTGGGCGTCATCGCCCTTGATGCGTAGGCTACTGGTGCCCAGGATGGTGTGTCATCTCGTTGGAGCAACACCGCACCGATGCCATCCTGACTCGCATCTGTGGATATTTCATAGAATTTACAGTGCAGAAGGAGGCCATTCAGCCCATCGAGTCTGCACCGTCTCTTGGAAAGAGCACCCTAACCAAGGTCAACACCTCCACCCTATCCCCATAACCCAGTAACTCCACCCAACACCAAGGGCAATTATGGACACCACCTAACCTGCACATCTTTGGACTGTGGGAGGAAACTGGAGCACCCAGAGAAAACCCACGCACACACGGGGAGGATGTGCAGACTCTGCACAGATAGTGACCCAAGCCAGAATCGAACCTGGGACCCTGGAGCTGTGAAAGCAATTGTGCTATCCACAATGCTACCGTGCTGCCCATGTCTTTGTCTCCCGGTCCGGGTCGAAGAATGCCAGGACTGGTGCAATGGTGAGCTTGGCTTTCAGCTCCAACCACTCTTTCTGGTGTGCCGCCTTCCACTCAAAGGCAGTTGACATTTTACCAGGTTGAGTAGGGCCGTGGCGTGTGTGGCCATGCTTGGAATGAACCTGCCCAGAAAATTGACCATACTCAAGAAGCGCAGCACCGCATTTTTGTCCTCAGGGACCTTCATCGACTCGATGGCCTTGATTTTGTCTGTGTCCGGGCGCACACCATGCTGTGAGATCTGGTTGCCGAGATGATGCCAAATGGCATGCGATTGTAGCAGTATCTGCCAAAAGGCGTGTTGAAGGTGCAGAGCCTTCTGCTGCACTCTTCCAGCTGGATTTGCCAAAATCCCTGTGATGCATCCAATTTGGTGAAGAAGCGCACGTGTGCCATCTCACTCGCGAGTTCCTCCCACTTCGGGATGGGGTAGTGTTCCCGCAATATATTCGTATTGAGATCCTTGGGGTCAATGCAGATGCACAGGCCCCCAAAGGCTTCTTTACGCACACCATCGGGCTGACCCAGTCAGTCGGTTCGGTGACCTTGGATATGATGCCTTTTTGCTGAAGATCCTTGAGCTGTGCCTTCAGGCGCTCCCTCAGTGGAGCAGGGACTCGGCGTGGTGCGTGGACCACTGGCTTGGCATCAGGTCGTAGCAGAGTCTTGTATCGATACGGCAGCGTGCCCATCCCATTGAACACATCTGGATACTGGGCGAGGCTGTCGTCGATGCCGGCCTGAAGGATCCACATGGGAGGATGTTGCGGTGTAAACCTTTTGAACGAGGGTCAGCTGCTTGCAGGCGTGCGCACCTAGTAGGGATGCCCTGTCCGACTTACCAATTTCAAAGCGTAACCGTGCTTGTGTGTGTCGGTTGGATACGTGCAGTGGCAGGTTCTCAGTGACGTGATGGCATTCCCGTTTTAATCCAGGAGCTTGCAGGCAGCTGGAAGGACCGTGGGGTCTTCTTAATGTCTGCCTGTGAGAGGGGGTTGGCAGAGGCACCTGTGTCCAGCTTGAGCTGGATGGGGCAGTGGTTGACCTTCATCACTGCTCGCCATTCGTCCTCGGAATCCACAGCTAGGATTGGTCTTGCGATGTGTCTGGTGTGGCATATTCACAAGTTGCAATAATGCCCACACGGTAGGCGTTGTCCAGGCATTCATCATCTGGATCCGTTGCACTGCCGGGATCAGAATCCTGTAGGCGTTGTTGCACACTCCGGATGCTCCTGACTGGTGGTACAGGTCTGTACAGGGCTGCTTACTGGCTTGGCTTCCCGCAGTTTAAACAGTGTCTGCCTCTTGCAGGGCAGTGTTTCTTTAAACTGGCGGTGCCACAGTTTGAACACGTCATGACGTCGGCGCCCTGACGCTCCGTGCGTCGTTGCACATGCACAGTGCGGTTCTCAGCCGTCTGCACCTGCGCAGTGTGGGTTTCGGCCGCTTCGTTATCCCGTTCGCATTGCGCATACTTCGGGCCGCGGGAAGAGCGTGCGAAATAGCCGCTTTCGTCAATGTTGAGGCGCTGCATCCGGGAGATGGCCTGCACACTCTCTGTCTCATGGGAGGCTAGTCTAACATTTTCTGCCGTTCTGTACTGGGAATAGCGATTTTTAGCGTGCTCATGCACTGTGCATGTTTCAATCGCGACTGGCAGGGTCATATGCTTGATCTTCAGTAACTGCTCTCTCAGAGGATCAGAGTGAACTCCAAGAACGATTTGGTCTCTAATCATGGAGTCCGTGATATCACCGAAGTTGCAGGATTGTGCCAGCAGTCTAAGGTTAGTTAAATATGAGTTGAAGGATTCGTCTTTACCTTGCAATCGCTGCTTGAATATGTAGCGCTCAAAGATTTCGTTGGTATCCACCTCACAGTGGCTGTCAAACTTGTCCAGGATGGTCTGAAGCTGTGTCTTGTCCTGGTCTTCGGCGAAGTGAAAGGAGTTGAATATTTCCAAGGCGTGATCACCCGCTGTGGCGAGGAAAAGAGCTATCTTCCGTGTATCAGAAGCACCATTGAGGTCTGATGCTTCGACGTAAAGCTGGAATTTCTGCTTGAATGTCCGCCAGTTGGCACTGAGATTGCCGGCGGTCCTGAGCTGGTGAGGAGCCTGAATCTTTTCCATTGTGCCGGTATACATTCACTGGTCGTCACGGATCCTGCTGAGTTGAACTAACTAGATTGAACAAACTCCTGGTATCATGTTGTGTTATGTAATTTGGAATAACACAAGCTGCCACTTGATGCAGTTTTGAGTAAAAGATGCTCCAGACTTTGAAGTGAGTTCAATGTGTTTTATTTATAGCAGAGTTCTCAATGAGTTCGACTCTGCTAATCTAAATGTAGTAACTCAGTCTAACTGAACCAGCCTTGCTCTGAGCCATGTGCTGGGGTGTGATGCTAAGGATACACCCTGTCTCACTCTGCAGATGTTGGTCTGTGGAAAGAGGCGGGGTGTGAGTGCCTCATCCCTTTTATAGTGAGAGACCACCCCTGAGTGTCCTGACTGCTCATTGGTCGTGTCCTATTCTATGTGTTCATTAGCTGCATGTTTGCATATCATGACATCCACCAGATCTTCTGACTCTCGGTCAAAAAAAGAATCAGGGAGCGTGGTTTGCACCTTCACTTTGGCGGGGCGGGGTCCAATAGAGCCGGCAAACTTATCGACAGAGATCAGGACTTTTTTTAAAGGGTGCCCAGGTGTCAAAGTTAAGTTAAAGCACCCCCCACTACCCCCGTGGAAATCGGGACAACCTGATGGACAGTGGGATCCCCGGGGGCCAAGGGGAACAGCCCTAAATCTCACATGCAGAGAGACTACCTACCCCCACCACTCAAAGATCAAGGCACCCCTCCACGCCACGCAAGCATTAGGGTGACCCGGCCCCCACCTCCATAGAACATAGAACATTACAGCGCAGTACAGGCTCTTCGGCCCTCGATGTTGCGCCGACCTGTGAAACCACTCTAAAGCCCATCTACACTATTCCCTTATTGTCCATATGTCTATCCTTAGCGCCGGCATCGGGACATTCTCTCCCTCCCCCACCACGGGACTGGGTCGCCTGCCTCCTCCTCTCCTCAGAACACACGTGTGAAGGTGACAGGACCCCCTCACTGACCCCCACGTGAGGTACCCCCATAAAAGGTATGGATAAAGTAGACGTGGAGGGGATGCTTCCTCTTGTGGGGCATTCCAGAGCAAGAAGTCATAGTCTTAGGATAAGAGGTAACAAATTTAAAACGGACTCGAGGAGAAACTACATCCTCTTTCAAAGGATTGTGAATCTGTGGAATCTGCTACCCCAGAGTATGGTGGATGCGGGGACAGTGAGTAAATTTAAGCAGGAGTCAGACAGATTTTAATTGGTAATGGGTTGAAGGGTTATGGAGAACAGGCAGGATGGGGGAGTTAAAGCCAGGATTAAATCAGTCATGATCGAATGACGGAGCAGACTCGATGGGCCAAATGGCCGAATTCTGCTCCTATATCTTATGAACTTACAGCAGGGAACACCCATAACGGGACCCCCCCCCCCCCCCCACCCCCCAGCAGAGAAACCCCAGCATAGCAGAGAACCAACCCCTTAACCTTGGTCTGCTGATTCTCGCCCAGTATATCTCTGAAGCCCAGAATGGTTGAAAATGTCGACATAAGCTTCTTCCACTTCACATTTCTCATGAAGTGCTTCATTGCATTTTCGAAGTATTTACATAAGACATGATACCCACAAATTTTGTAAAAAGCAGAAAAGAAGCTCCTGCTATACTGAAGAGTAAGAAGTCGCTCTGTTCCTGGTGTGATACAACTATGACCGAGTGGAAGCTCACGACAATCAAAACTCAGGTTTCAGCATTGCCATTAAAACACGGTGATTTTAAAAATCCACGGATCAACATTCCCATATCTAATTCTTGCATTTAAAACAGGAACGGCAAAACAAACTTGGGCAGAAATTTACATCACATTTACTGCCTATTATTTCAACAGGTGCTAAAATTCAAGAGAGATGTCTCCAATAATTTTGGCAAAGATGCAGAAGGTAGGAGCAACTTATATCTTTGCTAAACAAATCAAAACAAAGCAATGAACTGGTGAAAGGTTCTGCGATGCGTAGGTAAGAAAAAGGGACATGTTTGCTGAAGAACACTGTCCTGATTTATACGAGCAGTGGGTGTCCCTGATGCAAATTAATGAAGACGTGATCAGAGCCTTAACGTATCAACTGAGGGAAAGATAAGCAATGAAAAGAAAAAGATAGAGGAAAAAGCAAAAATAGACAATAAAACAAAGGTAAGAAATGTTTACTGGAGTAAGTTTACTGATCCTATCGTCACGGTAGCACAATGGTTAGCACACTTCACAGCACCAGGTGTCCCGGGTTTGATTCCCGCTTGGGTCACTGTCTGTGCGGAGTCTGCACATTCTCCCCGTGTCTGCGTGGGTTTCCTCCGGGTGCTCCGGTTTCCTCCCACAGTCCCGAAAGACATGCTTGTTAGGTGGATTGGACATTCTGAATTCTCCCTCTGTGTACCCGAACAGGCGCCGGAGTGTGGCGACTAGGGGCTTTTCACAGTAACTTCAATGCAGTGTTAATGTAAGCCTACTTGCGACAATAATAAAGATTATTATTACTGTCAGTGAGAAGCTAGTCCTGGAGGGTGTGTGGACAGGAGAATTGATACTACAGTGTCGTCGTCCTTGGAGTATGGTTTCCTGCTTGGAGTACAGGATTGCTGAATTCATTCAATTCTGAATTTATATTGTACATGTCACTGTTTCTTGACTCATTGGGCGCGATTTAACTAAATGGGCCAAACCCCCTAGCGAGCCCGTTTGGCAACATGTTTCCCGACGCTTGCAATGCCGAGAAAGACAAGGCTAAAAAATGCAACTCTTATTTGATAAGGGGCCTCAACGGGGAAAGTGTAGCCGAGGCTGCAACAAAGCCCCGTTTTGTACACTGATGGGCTCCGCTCGCCAGGACTCCTCAGTGTAGGGAGAGATTGGGACACCATTTAAAAATGGCATCCCGCTCTCCGGTGCCCCCAAAAGCGACTTCCCCAGCCGCCCCCAATGTCCCAACTCACTACTTGGCACTGCCAACCTGTCACCTGGGCACTTTGGCAGCACCAGGTTGGCAATTAGGTGGCACAGCCAGGGTGCCCAGGTGGCACCAGCCATGTCAGGGTACCACCCTGCCCAAAGGGCATGCACCTGGGGGCCTCTGATCCCTTGGAAGTCCACGAGTGCCGTTCCATCTGGTCCCCGCTTGTGGAGACCCGGACTGAATGGCACTCGTCTGAGGTCTCCGAGGCAAGGGGGATTGATTCCAAGGCTTGGGTAACTCAGGAATCTGCACATTTAAGTGAGACTAGCTGTCTCTCTTTAATATGCAGATTTGCTAAAATGTGATCCTGTCCATGGGGTCTCCTGGCTTTCATCGGCCATGATATGCTGCAGCGAGCTGTTTTTCGGGCACAGTGTGCCATTAAATCGCGTCCATTGTGTTAATTTGGAGTCATAGGGCAGAATCATACCAGAATTTGCCAAAAAATCAGACTTGGACTGAACTCTGGCATGTAGCTCTCCAGTTCCACAGACCAAGACTGGTTTAGTACAGGGCTAAATCGCTGGCTTTGAAAGCAGACCAAGGCAGGCCAGCAGCACGGTTCAATTCCTGCAATAGCCTCCCCGAACAGGTGGGGACTGGGGGCTTTTCACAGTAACTTCATTTGAAGCCTACTTGTGACAATCAGCGATCTTCATTTCATTTTTCAGGTTTCTCTCCAGATATGGAGCCGAGCTGCTTTGAAGCAAAAAACATGGGCATGGCTCATATCGTCCCTCTGGCGGGGCTCCACAGAGATCGGGGTGCCATCTTTAAAGAGCACCCAATCAGCACTGCAGCCTAACAGCCCCCAGCATGGAGGTATCACCAACATTTCCCTCCCACCCTGACAATCAGCGCTGGTATTCCCCTGCATCCTGTAATATCCTGCACCAGGCCGAAGGGGTGGGAATGATTGTCTCCCCTGTGGTTCCCACGGAACACCAGGTTAAAGTCCAACAGGTTTGTTTGGAATCACTAGCATTCGGAGCGCAGCTCCTTCATCAAATCACCTGATAGACTTTAAAGTCCAAACCTGTTGGACTCTAACCTGGTGTTGTAAGACTTGTTACTGTGTCCAACCCAGTTCAACGCCGGCATCTCCACATCATGATTGTCACGGAGTATGGGCTCCTCCGTTGAGGGGTGGGGGAACTCCATTCAATTGTTTTACAAGATCAGCCAGTTAGGCACTCACCGAGGAGAGACCCCGGAAGGATCTACAGCGTGAAGTATATAACGTAATCGTAAATAAACCAAAGTTTGCTCTCCTTACTCGGTGTGGACTCTCCACATCCTTATTAAACACCCCCTCCCCCCCACAATAATCATCGCTGGTGTCCCCCCCGCCCCGCCCTGACAATCATCGCCAGCATTCCCCACCCTCTGACAATCATAGAATCACTCCAGTGCAAAAGCAGGCAATTCGGACCATCGGATCTGCACCGACCCTCTGAAAGAACACTCCACCCAAGCCCACTCCCCCACCCTATCCCAATACCCCTTAACCTAACCTACACATCTTTAAACACTAAGGGCAACTTAACATGGCCAATCCACCTACCCTGCACATCTTTGGACTGTGGAAGGAAACCGGAGCACCGGAGGAATCCCACACAGACACAGGAAGAACGTGCAGACTCTGCACAGACAGAGACCCAGCGGGGAATCGAACCTGATGTTGTGAAGCAAAAGTGCTAACCACTGTGCTGCAGCAGGGTCAGTAATGCTACCTGGGACGCAGTGGCAGCAGCTGTCAGTTTGGGCAGCATGACCAGGAGAACTGCCATCCAATCTCAGAAGATGATAAACAACCTTCACCAAGTTGTAAGGGTAAATTATCACCTCTCCTAGCATCAATTTTGCCTGCCACCCTTCAAATCCACAACCCCCCCCCCCACACACACACACACACAGATCACTGGCTGACACCTCGCACCATCCCCACATGCAATCTTCATGCTTGTTCCTCAGAACCCCCTGGCACCCACCAGCACAACTCCTTCATGTCCATGTGCGGTGCCCGTACATGCCACCTGCTATAGACCCCCTCTGATCCATCAAGTGTGCGGCTCACAATGCCCTCTCTTTGCCCCCGCAGGAGAAGATAGTCCACAATAAGCGGAAAGGGGCTAAGAGGGGTGTGGAGTCCCGGAGATCCAAGTCCTCACCCTTGTGAGGAACAGAGGGTGGGAAGGTGGGAGGTTGGGTCGATACCAAGGGAAATGTCTAGTATACCGATGCACGTACCCTGGTTGAATGTACAGTGTATAAAATGCAAAAAGTGAAGACATTTAACAAAGGCTATATTTAAAATGCTAACTCATCTCTCTGAAGATACTGACTGACCTGCAGAGTACTTTATGTCTCTGTCTTAATGCTATGTCTGACCTGGGAGTGTTAAATGCAGAAGGTGGGTGGGGATATGCCATGACTCAGCAAGGGCATTCATGAGCTTTTTTATGGGCATGAAAAAAGTTCAGGAAAAGTTTGCTTTACAGTGAGCAGAAGGTTGTACGTGCCAGGCAGTGAATCACAATTTGTGACCCTGGGCGGGATTCTCCGACCCCCCACCGGGTCGGAGAATCGCTGGGGGGCGGGGTAATTCCCGCCCCCGCCGAATTCTCCGAAGGGTGAAAAGTCGGCGGGGCATCAATCGAGTCGCCCGCCTCGGAGAATGGCAGGGGTGGGCGCGAGACAATGGACTCCGGGGCTGCCCATATTCTTCTGGCCGGATGGGCCAGATGGGTGAGTGTCAGCGACGGGGGGATGAGTGCAGGGGAGGGGGGGGATGAGTGCCGGGGACAGGGGGATGAGTGCCGGCGACGGGGGGATGAGTGCAGGGGAGGGGGGGGGGATGAGTGCCGGGGACAGGGGGATGAATGCCGGGTACGGGGGGATGAGTGCCGGGGACAGGGGGTGCGAGGGCAAGGGAGTTTGTCTGCCTGGCCAGGTGCTTTCCTCCAACAGTCGCGCCTATGCAGCCCATGCCACCTGGCTGGGGGGAGACGGGGTACAGGCAATGATGTCATGTCGTCGTTCCCCCCCCCCCACCCCCCACCCATCGCCCCCCACCCCCCCGCAGGCTGTCATGTTTTCTGATCAGCCAGCAATGTTGGCCGCCGTGGCAGCAGCAGCTATTCTCCATGTTTCCCTGGAGGAGGAGCGTGCCAGAGAGTCGACGCCGGTCCCGGCTGTCGTACCAGGACCTCACGGACCGGGAATGCAGGAAGAGACTCCGGATGAGCCGGGAAACCGTGGCACACATCTGCCACCTGCTGGCACACCTGGCACCGCGTGGCACTGGGGGGGGGGGGGGAACACCCTCTCCCCGTGTCCGTCAAGGTTACGGTGGCCCTGAACTTTTATGCCACGGGGTCATTCCAGACGCCAGGTGGGGACCTGTCCGGCATCTCGCAGACATCGGTGCACCGGTGCATCCGGGCAGTGACAGATGCCCTATATGCCATTGCGGACTGCTACATCCGCTTCCCTGTGGACCGGGCCAGCCAGGATGCCCGGGCCGTGGGCTTCTCTGCCGTGGCCGGGTTTCCCATGGTCCAGGGTGTGATCGATGGGATGCATGTCGCCGTGCGGCCAGCTGCAGATAACAGGGCCGTGTTCAGCAATAGGAAGGGGACCTATTCCATGAACATCCAGGTGGTCTGCGATCACTGCATGATTATCCTGCACGTAGACGCCCGGTACCCGGGAAGTGTACATGGCTCATACGTGTTGTCGCAGTCTTACATCCCCGGCATACACGAGGGACGCCACCCCCGGCTGAGGGGCTGGTTGCTGGGCGACAGGGGTTACCCGTTGCGGTCGTGGCTGATGACGCCTATACGGAGGCCACAGAATGACGCGGAGAACAGCTACAATGATGCCCATGCAGTGACAAGGGGTGTGATAGAGAGGTGCTTTGGTGTGCTCAAAATGCGTTTCAGGTGCCTGGACCTCTCTGGGGGCGCCCTCCAGTATCCGTCAGATAGGGTCGGCTGCATCATTGTGGTGTGCTGCGTCCTGCAAAACATAGCCCAGCAGAGGGGCGATGTTCCGCAGGCAGAGGAGGGTGGAGTGGAGGAGCAGCAGGAAGAGGCGCAGTCCTCCCAGATGAGGGGGATGGGGGCAATGGTCAGGGCAGACAGGCTAGACATGGGCGGGTGGCTGTCCACTGTTACCGGCTGGGCCAACGGGCACGGGACGGGCTGATAGCCACCCGCTTCACTGACTAGGGGGCGTGGGAATCGGCGAGTATGGCCACATACCGCACACCATGGCAGCACCCGAACACCCTCACCCTCCCACCCATCCACCCACCCAGCACCCTCACCCGCCTCCCCCCCCCACCCCAACCACACCCACCCCACCCGCATGCACACCACCCCTCCATTGCAGATCCACCTGCGGCACGACGGCCGGGCTCTCACAGGCGCCGGTGGAAGCGTGTCTATTGCAGGCCATGGAGGATGATGACAACCCGCTCTGCGATGAGCTCCTGGCTCCACATCGTTGGACGATGTCTGACCCATGGCCTCAGTACCACCATCCACCCGGACCATCCCTGCATGTGGCTGTGACACTGCAGCGCACGGTCCCTTCCCCTGCCCGGGGGGATGGTGAGGGCGGCCCAGGGGGAAGGGGGCAGACTCACCTGTGGCCGACGTAAGACCACCCCTCACACACACACTGGCACTCAACGTACATGACACCCCCGCACGCTTCGGACAGAGCACAAAGGCAGCTTCTGTAGGTGTTAAAGTGATTTTAATAACAAACAGTGCATACATGTGCCCTAGCCCCTGAAACTCGTCTGTGCCCTGCACCCGTGCCAACTTACTCAGCGTCTAATTGTTTGGCCTTATGGGCCCTTTGACTACTCCCAAGTGGTGCCCCAGATGGTACAGCAGAACTGGAGGTGGACTGCTGCGATTCCTGCCCTCTGACTCGGGATCCCTTTGGCGGCCATTTCCTGGGGCGTCCTGGCCTCGATGGGCTGCCAGTCGCTGCCAGTCCTGGAGGCCCGTGCTGGTATCGACAATGGTCTGCAGGTTTGCAGCCATGGAGCTCAGGGAGTTGGCCATCCCTGTCTGTGACTGTGCGACGCAGGCCAGCACCTGGGCAATGGCGCCGATGCCCTCAGCGATGGCCTGCTGAGACTGGGCCATGGCCTGCAGTGATTGGGCCATTGCCTGCTGAGACTGGACCACGGCGTTGAGCGCCTCTGCCATCTGCCGCTGGCTCATGGCCTCCTGTGAGAGGGCAGCCATGTCCTGGGCCACAGACGCCGCCTGCATGGAAAGCCCCAAGCCTCGCATACTGCTCCCCATGCCTGACACCGTCACACCCATTGCCTCCACCGCGGACGCCACCCGTGCGGTGTCAGCCTGGGTGGCACGCATGACCGGCACCACTCCCAGCTCCTGGACGCGGGTGCACTCCTCCACCTGCGACTGCAGCCGCCGCCAGCCGGCCGTCACCCCCTTCGCTCGTCCCAGGTTCGGTGGTTGCATCGGGGCTATGGGTGGGTGTGGTAACTCCAGGAACCCGGGATCCATCTGGGCGGCAGATGTTCGCTTGCGCCAGGATGCCCCCCAACCTCCCAGCCCCTCTGCTGCTCCTACCTCCACCTGCTGTACCTGTACGGCTGTGTTGTGCGCACCAGTGAGTGTACCAGACGCCTCATCACTAAAGTGCCCAACCGAGGTGAGTGTCTCTGTGATGGTGGAGGGTGTTGGAGACAGCAGTGGCGTTGTGTCGTGCACATCGTCCGACTCTGAGTCCATGGTACTTTGGGGTGACGGTTCGTCTCCACCCATCCACTCTGTGTCACTGTTCTGTATTTTGGTTTCCTGGGTAGGGGTGTCCTGGGTAGGGGTGTCCTGGGTAGGGGTCTCCGGGGTAGGGCTGTCCTGGGTTGTGGTTTCGTGGCTCGGCTACGACGGGGCCCTGTGGCTGCCCCCCTCGTCGCTGGGTGGCACACGCCTGCATCGCTGCACCCGCACGAGACGGGAGCGTCGTCTCCCTATTGCTCCAGGTCTCTCCGTCTCCCATGGTCGCCCTGGGGCATCCTGCGGGTGTCGCGTGCCAGGGGGTCCGGGTCTCTCCGTATCCCGTGGTCGCCCTGGGGTATCCTGCGGGCGTCGCGTGCCAGAGGGTCCGGGTCTCTCCGTATCCCGTGGTCGCCCTGGGGCATCCTGCGGGCGTCGCGTGCCAGAGGGTCCGGGTCTCTCCGTATCCCGTGGTCGCCCTGGGGCATCCTGAGGGCGTCGCATGCCAGAGCGTCCGGGTCTCTCCGTATCCCGTGGTCGCCCTGGGGCATCCTGAGGGCGTCGCGTGCCAGAGGGTCCGGGTCTCTCCGTATCCCGTGGTCGCCCTGGGGCATCCTGGTGCCCACAACACATTCCTGGGGCGGTCGGCAACTGCGGAGATGGATGCCTCGGCGTTTGCTCCTGCGATACACAATGAAGCATGCATGGTTAGACATGGTACAGGGACTCCCTCTTCGCCTTTAAAAATAAACTCTGTTCCTGGAAGAGCCCACTGATGTACTGAGGAGGCAGCCAGCCCCGCTGGGCTCCGGGCCTACGCACTGCTACATCTGGCTGAGGGGGCGGGACGGCCGGCATTCTTGAAAGCCAGTTGCAGCCGGCATTTTAAAAGCCGGTCATGGCAGTTTGACACATCGCCCGCGATCAGAAACGCTGCGTCTGATCGCTCCGCGAACTCTCACCCTCCCGCCCGCAGCCCACCTACCCACGGGTCGCAACCCAGAGTTTGAAAATGACTGCTTTAGGACTTAGCCGGTTCAGTCAGTTGTCGTGCTACCGAGCCACTCTTGGTGATGGACATTGAAGTCACCTACCCAGAGTTCATTCTGTGTCCTTGCCCCCCTCAATACTGCTACCAGTTGATGTTCAACCTGGAGGAGCACTGATTCATCAGCGAAAGGGTGGTGGGGCGAGGTGCAGGGTGGATGAGTGGGGAGGCAGTAGGCAGTAATCAGCAGGAGCTTTCCTTTCCCATGTTTGACCTGATGCCATGAAACCTCATGGGGTCCAGAGTTGATATTTGGAACTCCCAGGTAACTCCCTCCTGACTGGAAATATTAATACTGTGTCCACAAGAGCAGGTCAAAGGCTAGGAATCCATGCGGCGTCAATGATGGCGCACGCCGTCACTGTCCATACAGGGTGACGCCATCGTGAATGGCGTCACGCCGCTCCTAGCCCATTCGGGGCTGGAGAATTTGCGTTGTTTGGGGGGGGCCCGACGCCGGAGTGATCTGCGCTGTTTTTGGTGCCGGGTCCCGGACATCGCGCCAGTTTTCGGAGAATCCCACCCCGTGTTTCCTTGTAAAATAGTTTAGAATTGATTTTTTTCTGTTCAGTCACTTTGCTGCACAGGAACAAAGTGAAACAGTCAGATCCTGGAGCCAGCTCCATCAATCACACTAGAAATGACCTGAAACCAGAGGAAGTTTGATCAATACATGTTTGGAAAACTGAACATACCTTGTATCAATGCAAAACAACTTCCACGTTATTTCCTTTCCATTTTTTCAGTTGCAACTGATAAAGATTCAAATGTAATTCGAGTTTACTGCCAAATAACAATTGAATTCTTCAATTGCTCAGTAAACTTTTAAATAGGTAGAATATTGCTGGCAAACCTGCTTCTGAATCCACATGTTTGATAGAGATAGTAGAGAATTGGGAATATGAACCTGTTACTTGACTCTCATTGTTTTATACTTGGATAATAGTGTGACCCAAGGACAGAGCAATAAATACAACATGAGTGCACAGTCATGCCTTTTGCACAGGCGCCTTTCAACCCCAACAAGACAGATCAAGCAATAAGTCCAAAGATGTGCAGGTTAGGTGGATTGGCCATGCTTAATTGTCCATTAGTGTTCAAATATGCGCAGGTTATGTGGCATTACAGGGATAAGGCGAGAGAGTGGGTCTAGGTAAGGGGTTGTTTTGGAGGGTCAGTACAGAGTTGATGGGCCGAATGACCTCCTCCTGCACCGTAGGGATTCTATGGGTTGGATTCATTAAGCTGCTTTATATCAGAGTATGGTGAGCAGTGGGCTCTTCCAGGAACAGAGTTTATTTTTAAATCGATTAGTCTTCCCGTCAGAAGCTGCGCCAGAGAGCAGGTCACGCGCCCGGTACTCTGACGTCACGTATTCTGGCCGCGAAATTACTTCTTCCATTTTATAGCTGCCAGCAAGCAAGCAACAGGACTGTGTGAAGGAGTGAAGAGGGATCTTTTTGAAGTAAGGAAGAGAGAGGGCCAGAGACGCAAACAGGCCAGGATCTCACAACTGAATATGCGAAGAGAGCTTCACAGGAGAGTTCGTGGCAGGGTAAAGCAGTGCTGGTGTCAGCTCTAGGGCCTCTGATGAACAATCCATACAGAAATTTAACATTGAATGACAAAGCAAGTGAGATTGTGAGACCAAGCAGGCTCCACTGTTGCATTAAAGGTAAGCAAAAATGGTGGGTTACGGAAAATCAGCCGGTGTTGATCGCGAAGGTTGGCCGGTTTGTAAAAATGGGTCCCCGTGAAAAAAGTTTGAAAACACTGTCCTAAAGGACATAGCTGGGTCTGCGGCAGGAAATGAGCATACCAATAAGAGGGAAAAACCTACTTGGCCTCATTCTCACCAATTTACCTGTCACAGATATATCCGTCCAGAACAGTACTGAAGTATTGGTTGGAGTGACCACCGCACAGTCCTTGTGGAGACATTGAATACTGTGCTAAATGGGATAGATTTCAAACAGACCTACAAATTCAAAACTGGACATCTATTAGGCACTGTGGGCCATTAGGGAGTCATGCCTAGCTGTTGATCAGTCATCTCAATTCCAGGACATCACCTCAGGAATTCTTACAGGTCGTGTCCTTGGCTAAACCATTTTCAGCTGCTTCATCAATGACCTTTCCTCCATCATAAGGTCAGAAGTGGTGATGTTTGCTGATGACTGCACGATGTTCAGCACCATTTAGGACTCTTCAGACACTGAAGCAGTCTGTGTACATATGTAGCAAGACCTTGACAACATTCAGGCTTGGGTTGCTAAGAGCCATCTCCATCAAGAGAGAATCTAACTATTTCCCCTTGGCATTTAATGGCTGAATTCCCCACTGTTAATATCCTGGAGTTTACCATTGACCAGAAACTGAATTAAACTAGCAATATAAATACCGTGGCTTCAAGAGCAGGTCAGAGACTGGGAATTCTGTAGCGAGTAACTCACCTTCTGACTCCGCAAAGTAACAAGTCAGGAGTGTGCTGGAATGTTCCAATTGCCTGTATGAGTTCAGCTCCAACAACACTCACCCAGAACAAAGCAGCTTGCTTGACTGGCCCCTATCCACCACTTCCAACATCCACTCCTTCACCACTGACGCACAGTGGCAGCAGTATGTACCATCTCCAAAATGGCATTGCAGCCACCCACCAAGGCTCCTCTGACAGCATCTTCAAAGCCCACACCTCTACCACCTAGATGGACAAAGGCAGCAGGTGCATGGGGACATCCCCATCTGCAAATTCCCTTCCAAGTCACACAACATCCTGATTTGGAATTATCTCACCATTTGTTCACTGTCACTGAATCAAAATCCTGGAACTCCCTCCCTAACAGCTATGACATGGGGCAGCACAGTAGCACAGTGGTTAGCACAGTTGCTTCACAGCTCCAGGGTCTCACGTTCGATTCCCGGCTTGGGTCACTGTCTGTGCGGAGTCTGCACGTTCTCCCCGTGTCTGCGTGGGTTCCCTGAGGGTGCTCCGGTTTCCTCCCACAGTCCAAAGATGTGCAGGTTAGGTGGATTGGCCTTGCTAAATTGCCCTTAGTGTCCAAAAAAGGTTAGGTGGGATTACTGAGTTACGGGGATAGTTTGGAAGTGTGGGCTTAAATGGGGTGCTCTTTCCAAGGGCCGAATGGCCTCCTCCTGTACTGTAAATTCTATGATTCTACGACACAACATTGTCTGCAGCGGTTCAAGAAGACAGCTCACCACCATCTTCCCTTTCTTTAAACATTTAGAGTACCCAATTCATTTTTTCCAATTAAGGGGCAATTTAACGTGGCCAATCCACCTACCCTGCACATCTTTGGGTTGTGGGAGTGAAACGTATGCAGACACGGGGAGAATGTGCAAACTTCACACAGTGACCCGGGGCCAGGATTGAACTCAGCTCCTCAGTGCCATAGGCAGCAGTGCTAACCACTATGTCACCGTGCCACCCGCACTACCACCTTCTCAAGGGCAATTACAGATGGACAAGAATAATGCTGGTCTAGCCAGCAACACCCACATCCCATGAAAGAATAAAAAAACCAATTCTGTGTCGAGCTTGCAAGATGAGCAAATGGCTAGGGTCCTATTTATAAGATTATTGATAAGCCAATCTAAAAATGTGTGTTGCTATATGAATCCCAATGTGTAAACTAACTGGTGAAGGTAGGTTTGCAGTACATAATAGTGGAGAGACCATTAGTGCATTTTTAATCTAGCATGTCAAGGACTGCTCCATTTCAAAAGCGAATTGCAGTGCGGAATGAAGCAAATTATGGCATGTGAGGAATTCCTTACCTGCGGCTGCAAATTCAACAATTGCAAATGTATCATCCTCATATCAGAAATAAGCACGGGGGTAGGAGGTTACGGCTCATTCCATCAGAAACACGTATCTCATGGAAACTAGCAAAAACATTTGCAAGCTCTGGATGTAGAGGAGATACCATGGCTACACCATCTATTTGGGCATGCATGGTATCATTAAAGTTGAATTAAACTGCATGAGTTGCTAAATTCATAAGTTCAACAAATTCAGATCCAGAAATTGGTGATAGGTGCAGAGTGTCGTGATATTGTGACGCGGTGCAAATGTTGATGGTTCCCTTCAGCGGCTTTGTCTTCATAAATAAGCTAACAATGTTGATTGAGCACATAGGCAATATATATATATTAAGAGACATGCTTTGTCTATGGGCTGAGCAAAGCTGAAGGAATCCTTCACTGTGCATGTGGAAAACTCACTAAGAACTAGCTATAGTAATTCACTCAACTGAAAACGTCATGCCCGTGTAATGGCAGGGCTGTTGGTTGCACATCCCAATGATTGACCAATCAAATTAAATAACATGTTCCTCTGGCTGCTCGTAATAGGCAGAGGACAGTCCCATACTCAACCTACCCGCGCTTACAAAACTCAAAACAAAACGTCACGTCGACTATGAGGTGCGATTTTAGGACAGGGCAGCACTTGCTCAACAATCTTGAGTACGCTAATAGCTAAAAAGAAATGTCAGAAATGAAATATATTCAGACATTGAGAACAGTTCTCTGCAAACAAAAAGAATATGTTCAAGCCTTAAGCCTTTATGAATTGCTCAGAAGCATGGGTGACTTTCTTCATAATAATTACTTGGCTAATCAGAGTCAACTTGCCAAGGGGTCAGCACCCCTTTACCCTGTGGTATAAATTGCTGTGATAATTAAAAATTTGGCATTCTTGCATATGACCTGATGAGTGCAAGATTAAATACTTAAGCAACATGTCGTTCTGTTCAGCAATGCCCTTCAAATTCCTGTCAAGTACTTGAGAGCAGAACAATGCATTGTGAATTTTGTTTTTTATTCATTTACAGGATGTGGGCGTCGCTGGTTAGGCCAGCATTTATTGCCCATCCCTCGTTACCCTTCAGAAGGTGGTGGTGATTTGCTTTCTTGAACCGCTGCAGTCCTTGAGGTGTAGGTACACCCACTGTACTGTTAGGGAGGGAGTTCCTGGATGTTGCCCCAGCGACAGTGAAGGAACGGAGATATATTTCCAAGTCAGGGTGTTAGTGACTTGGGATGGGAATCTGGAGTTCCCAGCTATCTGTTGCTCTTGTCCTTCCTAGGTGGTAGTGGTCGTGGGTTTGGATGGTGCTGTCTAAGGAACCTTGATGAGTTACTGCAGTGCATCTTGTAGATGGTACACACGGCTTCCACTGTTTGTTGGTGGTGGAGGGTTTGAATGTTTGTGCAATGGGGAGCAATCAAGCAGGCTGTTTTGATCTGGATGGTGTCGAGCTTCTTGAGTGTTGTTGGAGCTGCGCTCATCCAGGCAAGTGGAGAGTATTCCATTACATTCCTGACTTGTGCCTTGTAGATGGTGGACAGGCTTTGTGTGGTCAGGCGGTGAGTTACTCGCTGTAGGATTCCTTGCCTTTGACCTGCCCTGGTAGCCGCATGCATTAATATGACTGGTCAGGTTCAGTTTCTGATCAATGGTAATCCCCAGGATATTGATTGTGGGGGATTCAGCGATGGTAATGCCATTGAATATCAAGGGGCAATGGTTAGTTCCTCTCTTGTAGGAGATCACCATTACCTGGCACTTGTGTGGCGTGAATGCAACTTGCCACTTGTCAGCCCAAGCCTGGATATTAACATGGACTGCTTCATTATCTGAGGAGCTGTGAATGGTGCTGAACATTGTGCAGCCATCCGCAAACAGACCCATTTCTTACCTTCTGATGGGAGGTTGTTGATGAAGCAGCTGAAGATGGTTCGGCCGAGGACATTACCTTGATGAGCCCCTGCAATGATGTCTTGGAGCTGAGATGGGGGGGAAATCAACTGTGTGTGGGTCCTCCATGCCAACCACTGGGCCGTGTGTTCCCATTCCGGGAACACCCCTAGACCCTGCCGGTTTGCCCAACGATCACCCATAAGTTCCACAGATCGCAGAGGCCTCTTGCCCTGCGGCTGAAGGCTATTGCTAATCGGGAATTGGCAATCATGGTTAAATGAGCACTTCACACATCCCAAGTGGATCCCCGTGGGTGGGCGGGCCCTTGCCAGTCATGGCGGCTCCCCAATATTTGCACCATAGTTCAAACGAGGTTCTTTGTCCCTTGCACAGAACATAGAACATACAGTGCAGAAGGAGGCCATTCGGCCCATCGAGTCTGCACCAACCCACTTAAGCCCTCACTTCCACCCTATCCCCGTAACCCAATAACCCCATCTAACCTCTTTTTTGGACACTAAGGGCAATTTAGCATGGGCAATCCACCTAACCCACACGTCTTTGGACTGTGGGAGGACCGGAGCGCCCGGAGGAAACCCATGCAGACACAGGGAGAACGTGCAGACTCCTCACAGACAGTGGCCCAGCGGGGAATCAAACCTGGGAACCTGGCGCTGTGAAGCCACATTGCTATCCACTTGTGCAACCGTGCTGCCCCCACCTGTGCTATCGTGTCAACACCCTTTGCGATGCTCCTCAGTGATTGGGTCATGCTCTGCAGTGCCTTGGCCATGCCCATCTGAGACCGTGACATGCCCCTCAGCGCCTCATCATGGTCAACCTGGTACCGGGTCACGTCCCCCAGCGGGTTGGAAATTCTGCCGAGGCCCTCAGCCATGGCTGTCACTGACTTGAGGCACACATGGACACTTCAGCTAATGCTGCTGATATTATGCACCAAGCTCTCCACTGGGGTCGCAACCCCAGCAGTGTTGGCTTTGGTGCCATCTGCTACGCCCATAGCTTCTGGGACTCTTCCAATTGGCTATGGACCTGCTGGAGTGTTACTGATATCGCCCTCCGAATATCCCGGCCACTCCCTAACGTCTCTATCAGCTCCGGGAGAGCCTGTTCCATAGGCTTAGCATCTGGCTGAGACCCAGCTGGGACCTGGAATCCAGCAGCCCACTGACTGCTGTCTCGCCAGGGCGTTCTTGCCTCCACCTGATGTGTATCAGTGACTGTGTCGTGCTCAGCACATTGTGCCCAGAAGCCTGTCCACTAACATGGCGCACCAACATGTATGTCTCTGCACTGGTGGAGGGTGGGGATGATAGCTGGTCTCATGGGAGGCAGTGGAGGGAGAATGAACACGTGGTCAGTGAGAAGGATGGGTCAGTCTGTATGGCAATAACAACTAACGTTTGACAGGTCCTCCGGGTGGGGCCGGTGGATCCTCACCTCTGCGACCTCCGTACTGATTTTTTAAAAATAAATTTAGAGTACCCAATTATTTTTCTTTGCAATTAAGGGGCAATTTAGTCTGGTCAATCCACCTAACTGCACATCTTTGAGTTGTGGGGGTGAAACCCACACAGACATGGGGAGAATGTGCAAACTCCACATGGGCAGTGACCCAGGGCCCGGATTCGAACCCGGGTCCTCAGCGCCATAGGCAGCAGTGCTAACCACATGCCGCCCTCGGCCTCCTTATTGATGACCGTTCGTCCTCAGCCTCCCCCGTAACCCCCAGGGCCCGTTCCTTGAAGGTCGTGAGGATTCCTATGTCTGGCACCCCTCTGCCAGACTGGACCCTCTCCAAGTGATTGTGAACAAAGAACAAAGAAAATTACAGCACAGGAACAGACCCTTCGGCACTCCCAGCCTGCGCCGATCCAGATCCTTTATCTAAACCTGTCGCCTATTTTCCAAGGATCTACTTCCCTCTGTTCCCCGCCCGTTCATATATCTGTCTAGATGCATCTTAAATGATGCTATCGTGCCCGCCTCTACCACCTCCGCTGGCAAAGCGTTCCAGGCACCCACCACCCTCTGCGTAAAATACTTTCCACGCACATCTCCCTTAAACTTTCCCCCTCTTATCTTGAAATCGTGACCCCTTGTAATTGACACCCCCACTCTTGGAAAAAGCTTGTTGCTATCCACCCTGTCCATACCTCTCATAATTTTGTAGACCTCAATCAGGTCCCCCCTCAGCCTCCGTCTTTCCAACGAAAACAATCCTAATCTACTCAAACTTTCTTCATAGCTAGCACCCTCCATACCAGGCAACATCCTGGTGAACCTCCTCTGCGCCCTCTCTAAAGCATCCACATCTTTCTGGTAATGTGGCGACCAGAACTGCATGCAGTATTCCAAATGTGGCCTAACCAAAGTCCTATACAACTGTAACATGACCTGCCGACTCTTGTACTCAATACCCCGTCCGATGAAGGCAAGCATGCTGTATGCCTTCTTGACCACTCTATCGACCTGCGTTGCCACCTTCAGCGTACAATGGACCTGAACTCCCAGATCTCACTGTACATCAATTTTCCCCAGGACTCTTCCATTGACCGTACAGTCCGCTCTTGAATTAGATCTTCCAAAATGCATCACCTCGCATTTGCCTGGATTGAACTCCATCTGCCATTTCTCTGCCAAACTCTTGCTGTATTCTCTGACAGTCCTCCTCGCTATCTGCAAACTTGCTAATCAGACCACCTATACCTTCGTCCAGATCATTTATGTATATCACAAGTAACAGTGGTCCGAGCACGGATCCCTGTGGAACACCACTAGTCACCTTTCTCCATTTTGAGACCATTACTACTCTCTGTCTCCTGTTGCCCAGCCAGTTCTTTATCCATCTAGTTAGTACACCCTGAACCCCATACGACTTCACTTTTTCCATCAACCTGCCATGGGAAACTTTATCAAACGCCTTACTGAAGTCCATGTATATGACATCTGCAGCCCTTCCCTCATCAATTAACTTTGTCACTTCCTCAAAGAATTCTATTAGGTTTGTAAGACATGACCTTCCCTGCTAAGGTTGGTGGAGCGAAAGGGAGTTTTTTTGGGGGGGTGAAGGGTGGGTTGGAGGACAAATGGAGGGTTAGGGGGGCTGGTCGCATGGGGGTGGGAAGGTTTTTTGGGGGGTGGGTCAACTCATGCGTGTGGCTGGTGTAAGTCATTGACCTTCTTGCGGCACTGGAGGTCAGTCTACTTGGTCACACTTCCTGAGCTGATGGCCACTGCCACCATCCCAGAGGGCACTGCTTGCCCTGTGGCTCATCCTCGGGACCCTCAATGATCCCTCCTGGCCTTGACCGCATCTAGGAGCCTCTCCAGGTCCATGTCTCCAAACCTTGGGGCTGGTCGTCTCGACGACATGGCTGCGAGCTGAGTGGGGTTGGATGTTAGTGTTGTTCAAGTGCTTTTCGATCTTGTTAGCGGGAGGCTGGCGAGCGTGGTCCCGGTGAATCAGCTGGTGAGCCTTCAATTGTGAAGTGTGAAGCCCTTGGGGCCTCGTTAAGTGGGCCAATTAACGTTGTATTGCATTGCTGGCCTCGCGGTCCGAGCGCCGGGAAGCTCACGGCAGTTCCCACTCACTACCACACTTGGAAATCTTTCCAGAGAATCGTGCCCCAGATGTCTTCTTAACCACTGTGTCCACCTGCTCTGCTACCTTAAGGGATGGGTGTACATGCACACCAAGGTCCCACTGATTCTCGGTGCTTCCCAAAGTCCTGCCATTTATCCTGTGTTCCCTAACATTGTTTGACCTGCCCAAGTGCATCACCTCACATTGATCCGAATTGAATTCCTTCTGATCAAGACTGTCTATACCCTCCTGTTTATTTACCACCCCATCAATTTTCATATCATCTGCCAACTTGTTTCCTCCCACAAGTCCCATAAATGTGCTTATTAGGTGAGATGGACATTCTGAATTCTCCCTCTGTGTACCCGAACAGGCGCCGGAGTGTGGCGACCAGGGGATTTCCACAGTAACTTCATTGCAACGTTAATGTAAGCCTACTTGTGACACGAATAAAGGTTATATTTCTATCCAAATCATTTATATAAACCACAAACAGCAAAGACCCTAACTGTGGGAACTCACTGTCACAGACTTCCAGTCAGAAGAATACCACTCAACCATCACCCTCTGCTTCCTGCCACTCAGCCAATTCTGGATCAAATTTTCCAATTCCCTTGCATCCCATGGACTCTTACCTTCACTATCAGTCTCCTGTATGGGACCTTATCAAAAGCCTTGCTGAAGACCAAGTAGGCTACGTCCAATTCATTTCCCTCATCTACACTCCTCGTCACCTCTTCAAAAAGTTCAATCAAGTTGGTCAGACATGCAGTGAGATTCTCCGGCCGCGCCCGCCCGGCGACTGGTAACTCCCACCAGAGGTCATTGGACCGTTACATGGTCCGCGTCCCACCCATGATGATCTTGCAGTGGGCGGAGTGTAAGAATCCAGCCCATGGCCTCCCCTTAACAAAACCTTGCCGTCTGTATTTGATTAATCCCTGCCTCTCTAAATGCAGATTAATTCTGTCTCTCAGAATTGCTTCCAATTGTTTCCTCAGCCCTCCAGCACCTTTCCTGCGCTAGAGAGGAACTGAAAATTATTGCCATTTCCTCCCTTGCCTCACTCAACAGCCTGGAAGATATTTCACCTGGCCCTGGAGATTTTCCTACTTTTAAGCCTGCCAGAACACGCGGAGCCTCCTCTCGATCTGTGTGAAACTTCATTTTGTTGCAGTTCTTCTCCCTGATTTCAAGTACAACAAGTAAAATAAGACTGTCCGCCTGGGGTTTGCACATTATTTCCCTGTCTATGTGGATCTCACCCCCACAACCCCGAAAGATGTGCCGGGTAGGTGAATTGGCCACACTAAATTGCCCCTTATTTGGAAAAAAAGGGGTACTTTAAATTTATTTAAAAAAACATAACCATGATGTTACTGTTCCCCTATTGCAAATGAAGCAAGCTACTAAGAATTAACTCCATTATTTTAAGTGATATAAAAATATATTTTCCCCTCCCTGTATGGAGAGTTTTTATTTCTGTTCTTATTTAGCAGCGTTTTGCTAATATCACATCTCACACTCTTAATTAACAGTTGGATTGGTGACCTACTTGCAGATTTTATCCTAATTGAGCCGGATGATAGGAAAAACTGAAGATTGCCATGGGTTGGTTTGGCCTTTAGCTTCCCCTCCCTCTGGGAAAAGACTACATTTCCTTTCCCCCTCTTATTCCTTTGAACCAGCTGTACCAATCCATTAAAATCATGAAGTATTCAGCAGCAAAATCACAAGATACTTTAGACAATTTAAAAATTGAAAAATATATTCAATTTGTCGTCAAGACTTAAAACTACTATTTCATATTGGCTACCTTTTAAAGCAATTGCCTGTTTTTATTCCCACTGGTGTAAATCCCATGTAAAACTAGTGTCACCTGCTGAAATTTACAGAAATGAGATACTTTCGCCCAGCGGCAATTAGATAGTGTTAGCAATAATGAGACATTGCGAGATTATTAATGCAGCCTGGACCTTGGGAAGTCAGTAAACCCATAAAACTTTATGTGCTTATCTCACTGCAGCCGTAGCGTGATGCCTGAGGTGATGAATTTGCCAACTCTCCTGTAAATTAATTAGTGATCTGATGAACGTATGCCTGAATTACAGCTGGGTAAAAGCACAGTGATTCCTTCAGCTACCTGAATAATCCAGCGTCCTATACATTGAGCATGGTCCTCACATTAATAGCTATGGAGGAAATAATGATGCAGGTAAACAGGGCTTCCATCATGCAGTAGGTGACTGAGCTGTTCTATTGTATCTTGTTATGGGCCAGGGTTTAGAGAACCCCAAAGTGTATCATGGAGTTCACCTGACCCACAACTTTTAATAGATCGTGGTATGGGGAGCACACGGCCCACTCTACAGGTGTGGTACAGCAGAAATGGAAAAGTATTTTTTAAAGCAAAACAATGTTTATTCTATGAACTCAAGTTAACCTTTTTAAAACATACAGTGAACATCTTAGCAACCATTAATTCAAATACAACCCCCAAAGCCAGACCTGGAAAACACCACAGAAGCCGGGACCTCCACTCTGCTGCTACACTAAGTAAACCTTTAAGCTTTCCTTTTTAACATCCATACGACTGAAAAACAAAACCTTTATCAGAAGCACATCAGGTTAAAGTCACTACTGAAAACATTTATAATTCTGAATTCACCAAATGATCCAGAGATAGTCTTTTGATGGCAGAGAGAACAGCAGTACACCTGCTTGGTCTGGCTTCAGCTCCAACACTGAACACAAAACTAAAACACACCCTGCAGCCTGCTCAAAAACAAAAGTAAAAAACTGACAGACAGCCCAGCTCCACCCACTCTCTGACATCACTGCAGTAATAAACACCCATTTCTTAAAGGTACACTCACTACAGATATTTATATACACGCCCATTTATAAACACCCATTTCTTAAAGGTACTCTCAGATGACAATCTTCCATGAAGTATACTCTTCTTACTTCAAGTAAAGTTATTTTTTAATCTGTTCTGCCTGTATGTTCCTTGGATGTGATTGGAACAGCTGGCAGGCTGCTTCTAAAACTTCATTCTAACTCTTTTAAACTCTCTAACAATATTCTAATTCAATTACTTACAGATTTAGCGATCTTTAGGACCCGACACCTGAAACTGACGACCTGAAATCGACCCGGACCAGCCGTCCACATGTGAGCAGCTGCTGGAGCTGCAGTCCCAGACCTGGGAATTCCCCTACAGCGGCTGCCAGAGACCAGGAAAATGTCCTGGAAGCCAGGGCCTTCACTCTGCTGCTCTCCAATGACCAGACCAGCATCCCAGGAGCTGGAGCTCTCTCCCCCCCACCTCCCTATCCCACTGACCCGGGGAGCTGTGACCACCAAGCACTCCTTCCACTCCCCCCCACCCCCCCTCTACAGTCACCCCACAGTCCTAAAAATCAACTCCCACAGCCTAACAATCATGAATACTGCTCTTTCAAATTTACTTGCAGGTCTAGAGATCCTCCGTCCTCTGAAGGAAGACCGCAATCTGGAAAGGACCCTGCGGACCCCAACACACGGACCCGGCCATCGCCTCATCCGCAACCGCAATCCCAGAGACGTCATCCACTTACTGGCCATCACCCCATCCACGCGGGAGCATGGTCTGGACATCCACCAACCTGTGAAGACAAACCGCAGCCCGACAGCGACCTGGGACGCTCGACCACGCAGACCCACCTACTGACGCAGGAATCGCAAGCAAGGCAACAAATCCTCCATCCACACACAGACCAGAGTGAATAACCTCATTGGACACAACTATTCCCTTAACACTTGAGGCATGATCAATTTAACTGGAGACGAAGGTGAATCCAAACTGAGGCTTTATTAGTATCAGATGTGTGGCCTCCTACAGCAGCTGACGAAATGGCTGCGAGCTGGAGGCCACGCATATTTATAACCCGGCTCCTGGGCGGAGCTAGCATGCAGGGGCCCAGGTGAACCTGTAGTGTAGGTTCTACCGTACAACCCTGAATATAAGAACACAGTAGTTTACCACAACACTGCATACTCTCACCGTCTCCGAGGCTCGAAAAGAAGCAGTCACACCAGGAAGCGTGGAAAACGTGCAGGTCTGCAGGTGAGAGTGAAACAACGCGGCCCCAAAGCCCCTCTGCCTAGCTTACTCCCAGCTAATGTCCAATCTCTAGAAAACAAGCTAGACGAACTTAAAGCCAGACTCACTTTTCAAAGAGAACTAAGGGACTGCTGTGTGCTCTGTTTCACGGAGACATGGCTCACTACTGCTTCACCAGACTGTGCCCTACAACCAGAGGGCTTCTCAATCCACCAAATGGAACGTACGACGGCCTCAGGCAAGGCAAGGGGAGGTGGGGTCTGCCTCCTAATCAATGTTTTGTTGCCTGTGTGGTAGGTAACATGTGCTACTCAATCCTTGGTTAATGACGAGGTCTTCTGAATCTCGATGAAGAAGACTCCAACTCGTCCAGTAGTAACAAAAGGTTTATTGAGTAACTATAACAATAATTGCATGAGTTCTTTACTTTAACTTTGATACTAGTGATAAGGTTAACAAGATCTAACTACAGTAACTATATGTAACTCCACCAGCCATCTGAACTAGTCTGCTATTGCCCTGGTCACAGTGCACCCCCGAGAGACCAGAGACCCAATGTGGTTGCCTTTTATACCCCTGTTGGTCCGGCCCTCTAGTGATCATGTGGTGCTACTGATTATACATTAACCCCTTGTGTGCATGCACATAAAAAGATCACTACATCCCCCTTTTTTTCATGTTACATATTTTCTGTATGTTGTAAAGAAAATTGAACAAACATAATGGATGCAGTTTGCAAATGCATTACATAAAATCAATGAGTTAGTCCGTCAAATGTGAATACATTTAGTCTCTTAGGTTTTTTCACTTGTGTGAAATAGGTAGACAAATGATGTTATGTACAAGTTGTGATGATCTTGATGATTATACAAAGCCAATTAATATTTATGAGTCCAATCTTAATAAAACATTTGTGAGTCCGAACTTTATGAATTTGTTCAGTTGAGTTGCTTTTGTCTTCTGTTGTTGAAGTGGTGATGTTGATGTCGTTATTTCTTTGTGAACGTCGTCAGTGTTCTTGTGTTTAAATGACCATCAAGTCATCATGAGGTGTTCGAATGGTCAAACCACTTTTTTGTCTGATTTAGACTTTTTTTTCCTCTCTCTATACTTGTGTTAGCGATCCTGTGTTACACCGTTGTCTGACCCAGACTTTATTCTATGCTTGTGGTATTGACTCTGTATGTCATCTTTGTTGTCTGACCTGGACTTTTTCCTGTGATTGCGGTATTGATCTAGTGTGTCATCTGCCTTGAAAGCTGGTGTGCTTGCTTGTTCTGGAATTTGTGAGATTATTTGTCATGCCATGGCATGTTTGTAGTCTTGTCATTGTTTTGCAGTGTGCTGTGGCATTGTCCTTCATGTGCAGAGTTGTACCATGTTGTACAGGTCGTTGTTTCATTGTTGTCGTTTCTGTTGTTTGTCTTGGTCGTTTTCGTTGTCGTTCTTGTTGTTGTTCTTTTTGTTGTTTTTGTCGTGCTTGTTGTTTCTGTTTCCCCCCCCCACTGTTGTTCTTGTTTTTCTTGTTGTGCTTGTTGTTTCTATTTTTGTTATGCTTCTTGTTGTTTTTGTTGTTGTTCTTGTAGTTTTTGTTGTTGTGCTTGTAGTTTTTGATGTTGTTGTTGCTGTTCTTGTTTCTGCAGCGCTTCTTGTTGTTTTTTGTTGCTCTTGTTGCGCTGCATGTTGTTTTCGTTGTTGCTTTTGTTGTTCTTGTTTCTGCTGTGCTTCTTGCAGTTTTTGTTGTTCTTGTTGCGCTCAATGAGTGTTCCGTGTGGATGATGTGAGTCATTGTCACAGTTATTGGTAGCCATGACGTGGAGATGCCGGCGTTGGACTTGGGTGAGCACAGTAAGAAGTCTTACACCACCAGGTTAAAGTCCAACAGGTTTGTTTCGATGTCACTAGCTTTCGGAGCACTGCTCCTTCCTCAGGTGAATGAAGAGGTATGTTCCAGAAACATAGATACAGACAAATTCAAAGATGCAAGACAATGCTTAGAATGCGAGCATTTGCAGTTAATTAAGTGTTTACATATCCAGAGATAGGGGTAACCCCAGGTTAAAGAGGTGTGAATTGTCTCAAGCCAGGACAGTTGGTAGGATTTCGCAAGCCCAAGCCAGATGGTGGGGGGTGAATGTAATGCAACATGAATCCCAGGTCCTGGTTGAGGCCGCACTCATGTGTGCGGAACTTGGCTATAAGTTTCTGCTTGGCAATACTGCGTTGTCGCGCGTCTTGCGACAACAAATGAACGGACATCGTGTGACAATCACCAGGCAGGAATGTTCCCTTCCAGTCGGGGAACACTTCAGCAGTCAAGCGCATTCAGCCTCTGATCTTCGGATAAGCGTTCTCCAAGGCGGCCTTCAGGACGCGCGACAATGCAGAATTGCAAACTTACTAATCAGACCAGTTACATTTTCCTCCAAATCATCTATATATACTACGAACAGCAAAGATCCCAGCACTGATCCCTACGGAACACCACTAGTCATAGCCCTCCAATTAGAAAAGCACCCTTCCATTGCTACTCTCTGCCTTCTATGACCTAGCCAGTTCTGTATCCACCTTGCCAACTCACCCCTGATCCCGTGTGACTTCACCTTTTGTACCAGTCTACCATGAGGGACCTTGTCAAAGGCCTTACTGAAGTCCATATAGACAACATCCACTGCCCTACCTGCATCAATCATCTTTGTGACCTCTTCGAAAAACTCTATCAAGTTAGTGAGACACGACCTCCCCTTCACAAAACCATACTGCCTCTCACTAATACGTCCATTTGCCTCCAAATGGGAGTAGATCCTGTCTCGAAGAATTCTCTCCAGTAATTTCCCTACCACTGACGTAAGGCTCCCCCTCTGTAGTTCCCTGGATTATCCTTGCTACCCTTCTTAAAAAAAGGAACAACATTGGCTATTCTCCAAACCTCCGGGACATCACCTGAAGACAGTGAGGATCCAAAGATGTCTGTCAAGGCCTCAGCAATTTCCTCTCTAGCCTCCTTCAGTATTCTGGGGTAGATCCCATCAGGTCCTGGGGACTTATCTACCTTAATATTTTTCAAGACGCCCAACACCTCGTTTTTTGGATCTCAATGTGACCCAGGCTATCTACACACCCTTCTCCAGACTCAACATCCACCAATTCCTTCTCTTTGGTGAATACTGATGCAAAGTATTCATTTAGTACCTCGCCCATTTCCTCTGGCTCCACACATAGATTCCCTTGCCTATCCTTCAGCGGGCCAACCCTTTCCCTGGTTACCCTCTTGCTTTTTATGTACGTAAAGAAGAGTGGTGTTGAGCTTTTCAACCGTGTTGCTGATGCAATGATCATCAATTCCGAATAACTCATCCATGTCTGAGCAGTAGTCTTCAATGAACAAATCATCTCTTTTTGTTTCGGATTTGTCATTGTTCTTTCTATGTCAAATGAAGAAATCATCTTCTGAGTAGTATTCTTCAATGAACAAATCACTGTGCTCTCCTCTTTGGGTGGTGCAAACTGCTTGTGCTAGGGTGTTGCGGAGGTTCTTTTTAGCTGCTGGTGTAAGTTCGTGCATTGTTCTGACTTTTGATTTAAGAAAATTGTGTTTTGCAGCTTTAAATGTCTTTTTGTTCATTTTCATGCATTTCCCTTTTAAGTGGGCGTGGTCCAGGTCCTCTGATGTCATGACGTCATGCGTAGGAGTCGATTGCGAATGCCGATTCGGTTTCCTTTACTGTGCGCTCTTTTCGCAACTGCGCATGCGCGGCTTCTCAAGTGTATTTTGCCGTTTTCCTTCTTTTTGAGAAGTGCGCATGTGCATACTGGCCGGAACGCTCTTGCTCAAGATGGCTGCCAATCAAAAAGCGCTGTTGCATCGAGCATCGAGTGAAATCCTGCCTCTGCCTCGTGGTGAATGTTCATGCCATTTTTACCGATTTTGTTTTCTAGATACTGATTCTGTGTTTGTAAAGACTCACAGTATTGATTTTGTTTTTGTTCATAAGCAAGGCATTTTTGTATAGCAGTTTCTAGAGTTAGATACTTATCGTGTGAAAGCTCTTCCTTCAAATTTTTGTCACATAGTCCAGAAATTAATTGACCCATTATCATAGTGTCTCTGAAATCAGCATCATCACAGCTTGGTGGTATTAACTTGAGGTTTCTCTGGCATTTATGACATGAGTTAAATCTTTGCAGCATCTCTCCAGACTGACTCTTACAATGTTCATCAAATGTTTTGAGTATTACTTCTATTTTGGTGTTGTCTTCACCTCTAAGTAATTAAAGCAATTACAGATTCTCTAGCTTCATGCCCTCCTATTGAGAGTAGTAGTGCTATTTTCATTGCATCAGAGACCGTGCTTAAATCATTAGCTGCGATAAATATTTGGAATATCTGTTCAAATCTTTTCCAGTTATAACTTGAATTACCGGTTGTTTCCCAGTGGTCCAATGAGTCCCAGAGTTAGTCAAGGATCCATTTGCTGCGAAGTCTTCCACAGTCGAATATCCGGTCTGAATTTTCTTCTCTTTTTGTCTAATCTAATCTAACTAGTTCTGTTAAAGCCAACACGCCTGGTACCATGTTTTGTTACCTGTGTGGTAAGTAACATATGCTACTCAATCCTTGGTTAATGAAGAGGTCTTCTGAACCTCGATGAAGAAGACTCGAACTCGTCCAGTAGTAACAAAAGGTTTATTGAGTAACTATAACAATAATTGCATGAGTTCTTTACTTTAACTTTGATACGAGTGATAAGGTTAACAAGATCTAACTACAGTAACTATATGTAACTCCACGAGCCATCTGAACTAGTCTGCTATTGCCCTGGTCACAGTGCACCCCCGAGAGACCCAGAGACCCAATGTGGCTGCCTTTTATACCCTGTTGGTCCGTCCCTCTAGTCATTATGTGGTGCTACTGATTACACATTAACACCTTGTGTATATGCACATATAGAGTTCACTACAATCAACAACTCTTGGAGCCTAGATATAGCAACACAGGCGTGTTTCTGCTCCCCGGACCAAGAATGCCTAACGCTAAAATGCCGCCCCTACTACCTTCCGCGGGAGTTCAGCTCCGTTATCCTGACGGCAGTTTACATCCCACCCCATGCGAACGTGAAAATCGCACTGGACGAAATATTCACCACCACAAACAGCCTTGAAACTAAACATCCCGAGGCCTTGTTCATTGTAGCTGGGAACTTCAATCAGGCCAAGCTCAAGACCATACTACCAAGTTACCACCAACACGTCACCTGTTCCACCAGAGGCCCAAACATCCTGGACCACTGCTACACAAATATCAAACATGCCTACCGCTCTATCTCACACCCACACTTTGGCAAATCTTTTTTAAAAATAAATTTAGATTACCCAATTATTTTTTCCAATTAAGGGGCAATTTAGTGTGGCCAATCCACCTACCCTGCACATTTTTGGGTTGTGGGGGCGAAACCCACGCAGACACGGGGAGAATGTGAAAACTCCACACAGACAGTGTCCCAGAGCCGGGATCGACCCTGGGACCTCAGCGCCGTGAGGCAGCTGTGCTAACCACTAAGCCACCGTGCTGCCCCACTTTGGCAAATCTGACCACAAGGCTGTGCTCTAGCTCCCGGCTTATAAGCAAAAACTGAAGCGGAAGAGTCCGTCAAAGAAAGTTGTGCATTGTTGGTCTGAGGAATCGGATGGTCTCCTACGGGACTGCTTAGTCAGTGGACTGGTCAGTATTTAAAAACTCTGCGACCAGCCTGAACGAGTACGCCACTACAGTAACTGGCTTCATTAGTAAGCGTGTAGAAGACTGTGTGCCAAAGCAGCAAATCCGCGTGTTTCCCAACCGGAAACCCTGGATGAACAGGGATATCCACTGCTTGCTGACGTCTAGGTCTGAGGTGTTCAAGTCCAGCGACCCTGACCTCTACAAGAAAGCCAGATATGATCGAAAGAAATCCATCAAAGATGCCAAAAGACAGTACCGGACCAAGCTCGAGTCACAGGCTAGCCACACGGATCCCCGCTGTCTATGGCAAGGTCTGCAAGACATAACGGGCTCCAAGATGAAGGCATGTAAAATCGTCGGCTCCAACGCACCCCTACCTGATGAGCTCAATGCATTCTATGCCCGCTTTGAGCAAGAGGTCAGCGAGAGCGAGCCCTCCACCCAGAAGCCGTGGATGAACTTGTGTCTGAGATCACCACTGCAGACGTCAGAGCAGCAGCCTTCTCGAAGGTCAACCCATGGAAAGACACTGGCCCGGATGGGGTACCTGGACGAGCACTCAGGTCTTGCGCGGATCAGCTGGCGGGGGTATTCGCAGACATCTTCAACCTCTCTGTCCAACAATCTGAGGTCCCTATCTGCTTCAAGAAGACGACCATCGTCCATGTACCAAAAGAAAGTCAAGCAGTGTGCCTTAATGACTATCGTCCAGTGGCTCTGACATCCATCATCATGAAGTGCTTTGAAAGGTTAGTCATGGCACAAATCAACTCCAGCCTCCCGGATTGCCTTGATCCACTACAGTTCGCCTACCGCTGCAACAGATCCACAGCAGACACCATCTCCCTGGCCCTGCACTCTATCCTGGGACACCTAGATAACAAAGACACCTATGTCAAACTCCTATTTAGCGACTACAGCTCAGCCTTCAACACCATCATTCCTACGAAACTCATCTCCAAACTCCGTGGCCTTGGCCTCGGCTCCTCCCTCTGAGACTGGATCCTGAACTTTCTAACCCACAGGCCACAATCAGTAAAGATAGGCAACAACACCTCCTCCACGATCATCGTCAACACTGGTGCCCCACAAGGCTGTGTCCTCAGCCCCCAACTATACTCCTTGTACACCTATGACTGTGTGGCCAAATTCCCCTCCAACTCGATTTTCAAATTTGCTGATAACACCACCGTAGTGGGTCGGATCTCAAACAACGACGAGACAGAGTACAGGAATGAGATAGAGAATCTGGTGAATTGGTGCGACGACAATAATCTCTCCCTCAATTTGAACAAAATGAAGGAGATTGTCATCGACTTCAGGAAGCACAGTGGAGAACATGCCCGTCGACATCAATGGGAACGAAGTAGAAAGGGTGGAGAGCTTCAGGTTTTTAGGTGTCCAATCACCAACAGCCTGTCCTGGACCCCATGCCGACACTATAGTTAAGAAAGCCCACCAACCACTCTACTTTCTCAGAAGACTAAGGAAATTTGGCATGTCAGCTACGACCCTCACCAACTTCTACAGATGCACCATGGAAAACATTATTTCTGGTTGTATAACAGCTTGGTATGGAGCCTGCTCTGCCCAAGACCGCAGGAAACTACAAAAGGCCGTGAATGTAGCCAAGTCCATCACGCAAACCAGCCTCCCATCCATTGATTCTATCTATAATTCCCGCTGCCTCAGAAAGGCAGCCAGCATAATCAAGGACCCCACGCACCCCGGACATACTCTCTTCCACCTCCTTCCGCCAGGAAAAAGATACCGAAGTTTGAGGTCACGTACCAACCGACTCAAGAACAGCTTCTTCCCTACTGCCATCAGACGTTTGAATGGACCTACCTCGTATTAAGTTGATCTTTTCTCTACACCTTGCTATAACTGTAACATTATATTCTGCAGTGTCTCCTTCCTTCCCTATGTACGGGATGCATTGTTTGTACAGCATGCAAGAAACAATACTTTTCACTGTATACTAATACATGTGACAATAATAAATCAAATCAAATCAAATCATCCCATCATCCTAAAATGGTGCCCACCCTCCTCTGCTCCATCTGTGTGTTATTGGCCTCTAAGGTTACATCCATCAGAAATGCCAAGATGCTCAAGAGGAACCTTCATCACTAGTCAGGATTGTGAAGTCAAAAACCTACTCGGTGACCTGACCTCATCAGAAGAAAATCATCTGTCTCCACAAGTCATGTGAAAAATCAGGTGCAGAGATTGGAATTCAGGATCCATCATTTTTCAATATCCTTATTCTGATCCCAGACCAGACCCCAACAGTGGCTAGGATACTGGACCAAAACCCCACTACTTTAGTTTATTTTGTAAGAGACCACTTGGAAACGTTTTTCAGTCTTGTTGAGTTTAGTATACATCCCTCCTACTCCCCGAAGGGTCTCTCACACCCAGCCCCCACCTGGACCGGGGTATTTACTGCACAAAGTCCGAAACGCCATCCATGTCGATGGAATGAGGAAAATCCTTTACCCTCTCCGCTAAAGGCTGATTATCACTCGCTGCCCTGAGCCAGAGGGGTATAACGGACTGGGGAGCGACGCTTCCTGGTTGATCGCCTGGAAGGTTCTGCTGCCTATCTCGCAGCGGTCACCCCGGGACCTGTGTCGATTTCCGTCAGCAAAAAGTCCATGTCCGACTCCTGGCCAGACTGGTCAACCTCCTGCATTTCCGAGTCACCGGGCCCAGCAGCCTCACTGGGTACCACTGGCAACTGCTCCGGAGAGAGCAGTCGATCCTTGCAGTCGAGCCTGTTCCACCCAGCTCCAGAGATGATCGACGTGCCGATTTTAATCCTTCCCTTACACCTGCACCGTATATGAGACCAGCCCGGTGCATTGTACCACTGTCCCCGGAACCCATAATGCCCCGTCAGTAAAGTTCCAGACGTAAACAGAGTTGCCAGTGGCAAATTCTGTCACAGGCCTAGTTCATTGAGCTCCAGTCCGCTTCTGCTAGTCACGGACCTTATCCCCGATATCCGGTGAAAGGAGGCTCAACCTGCAAGTGATGATCTATCAAAGGCTCCGCTGACGTCACCCCGGTCGTAGTGCAGCATGGTCATATAGTGGAATAGAAAGCAGCTGAGGCAGGTTTCTGGTGAGCCCGCGGTCTGTTTTCTCATCCCTATCCGAAGGTCTGTCTGGCACATGATGTACCGTCAATTACCACGAGACGAGAATGGTGGAACAATCGAGGCTTTATTGAACAAGATGTTGTGCCTCCTGTAGCTGGAATCAAAATGGCTGCAGCGCAGGAGAGCACACACTTTTATAAGCCGCCTGCTGGGCGGAGCCAGCAGGCAGGTATTTACCATCGTACCTCTAATATACGGGCAGTACCGTAATACGTATAATATACCACAAGTGGTGTTCACCACATTCACCCCCTGATAAAAAAAAGAGTCCAGCGGGGGTGGTAGAAACATTACAAGTTAAGTCTGTCTGTCGGGGACCTTGACCCTCTTCCGCGATCGCCTTAGTCCTGGCAGTGGTGTGGGCGCCGACTTGGTCACCTGTGACTCCGGGGGTGTGTTGTCCTCGTCTTCGTCACCCATGAGTGGATTCAGTGGGAGGACGGATCCTCCTGGGGCAGGGGCTGCGGTTCGGTTCGCTGGAGGGAGGGTGAATGGCGCAGGGGTGAATGAGGCAACCGGAGGGGGGGAGGGGGGTTGGCGGTGTCAGGTCAGGGTCGTGGGTGGGGACACAGCGGGTGCCAGGTCCCGGAGGGAGACTGTGCCTTGGCGCCCGTCGGGGTATGCCACGTAGGCGTACTGCAGGTTTGCTTGTAGGAGTGGACCTTTTCAAGCTAGGGGTCCGATTTCTGGCTCCGCACATGCTTCTGGAGGAGGACGGGTCCAGGAACTGTCAGCCATGTTGGGAGCGAGACCCCGGAGGTGGACGTCCATGGCAGGGTGGATGAAGCTCTCTGTGCGCCCGGAGTCAAAGAGGCAGTTCGTCTCGTGCCCATTGATCTTCACCGTCGTCGTAGCGGTCACGAGGTTGTGGGGCGGAGACTGATCCAAGGTGAGAGAGGCGTGGTATGGAAGATGCTGGGAAGTCCCGGGCTGGTCAGCGGTGGCGGAGGTAGCGGTCGGTGGCGAACGGTCAGATGAGCCGAGGTCCTGAGGCAAGTTCCAAAATGACGCCGAAGATGGCAGCGCCCATGGGGCGCACGTGCGGGGCGGCATCAAAGATGGCAGCGCCCACGAGCCGCACGTGGTTTGCCGTGGGGAAGACGGCGGTGCCCACGGGCTGCACGTGGCTTGCGGAGGGGAAGATGGCGGCGCCCCTGGGTCGCACATGGGGGGTGTAGAAATGCCAGGCCTGGAAACAACGGCGACTGACCGGGTCTGGCAAACAAACCGGGTCTGGCAAACAGAAACAAAGTGTCCTTTCTTCCCACACCCATTGCAGGTCGCACTCCGCGCCGGGCAGCATTGCCTGGGGTGCTTGTTTTGTCCGCAAAAATAGCACTTGGGCCCCCCAGAGTTGGCAGGCTTGCGGTGAGCTGGAGTCGGCAGCTGGTGGGGCCCACGAGGGTGCCGTGCAGTTGGGGGCGTAGGATTGCACGTTACGGGAGGCCACTTCTAATGAATTAGTGAGTTGCCTAGTCCCCGCAAGATCGAGCGTACCCCCTTCCAGTAGCCGCTGGCGGATGCTGAATTCATGCCCGTGACGTAAGTGTCTCTAATTAAAAGTTCGGTGTGCTGGACTGCCGAAACTGCCTGGCAGTCACAATTCCTACCTAGGATCTGCAGGGCCCGCAAGAGATTGTCCAGAGTCTCCCCGGGCAGTTGCTGGCGTACACTTGATTCACCAGTCGAACGTAATGTCCCTTCAGGAGGGTCATCGCTTCGGAGTAGGTTGGCGCATCCTCCCGGATGAGGGGAAAAATGTCAGGGCTCACCCGTAAATAGAGGACTTGGAGCTTCTGCGCGTCCGAGGGTTCTTCAGCGGCTGCTCTGAGGTAGCCTTCGAAGCAGGTTGGCCAGTGGTCGAAGGTGGACGTGGCGTTGGCTGCTTCAGGGCTCAGCTGCAGGTGATCAGGGTTGATGAGGAGATCCATCGTTTAAAAATCTTGTTCAATAAATTGATGTACCATCAATTACCACAAGATGAGAATGGTGGAGCAATCGAGGCTTTATTGAACAAGATGTTGTGCCTCCTGTAGCTGGAACCAGAATGGCTGCAGCGCAGGAGAGCACTCACTTTTATACGCCGTCTGCTGAGCGGAGTCAGCAGGCAGCGATTTACCATCGTACCTCTAATATACGGGCAGTGCCATAATACATATAATATACCACAAGTGGTGTTCACCACAGCACGTTCTGCCGGGTTCAGCGCAGAGAGATGGCACAGAGACTGCAGCTCTGGAAGAAGGCCATTCCACCCATCTAGTCTGCACCGAACCTCCGAAAGAGCCCTCCAACAAATCCACTTCCCAATAACCCCTTAACCTAAACCTAACATCCCTGGACACTAAGGGGCAATTTAGTATGTCCAATTCACCTAACCGGCGCATCTTTGGACTGTGGGAGGAAACCGGAGCACCCGGAGGAAACCCACGCAGACAAAGTGCAAACTCCACAAAGTCACCCGAGGCCAGAATTGAACCCGGGTCCCTGCCGCTGTGAGGCACCCGTGCTAACCATTGTACCACCCTTTCGCCCCGGAAGAGAATACTGGTTTAGCACAGGGCTAAATTGCTGGCTTTGAAAGCAGACCAAGGCAGGCCAGCAGCACGGTTCAATTCCCATACCAGCCTCCCCGAACAGGCGCCGGAATGTGGCGACTAGGGGCTTTTCACAGTAACTTCATTTGAAGCCTACTTGTGACAATAAGCGATTTTCATTTCAGTTCAAACATTAAGATGGGGTGGTGGTGGTGGATGGGATGGCAAAGGGGAGAACTCATCCAAAAACCTAGTTTTACACTATTTCTCTTAATGCCGATACCAGGGGTGACCAACCACCATATTCTTGAGAACTGAACGATTGGTCAACACGTTTTAACTTCCAACATAGCTTGTAGCTCAGCTGATGAGAAACCAAGTGGCTTGTTCCCAGTGCCTTGGGGCATTTTAATATGTTAGAGCCACTATATGATTGCAAGCTGTTGATGTTGGAGATCTTTGGTGATCCATTACGACATGGTAAGTATTGCCCAAGCAGGAGATGCCAGTTCGGATTCTTATAACCTTGCAGAAAGACACCAAAGCTCTGGAGTAGTTTAGGACACAAGCTGAACAGAATGGGGAACTCTCGAATCACGAGACAGAAGTAAAGACCGCAGTCCAAGGGCAGCACGGTGGCGCAGTGGGTTAGCCTTGCTGCCTCATGGCGCCGAGGTGCCAGGTTCGATCCCGGCCCTGGGTCACTGTCTGTGTGGAGTTTGCACATTCTCCCCGTGTCTGCGAGGGCTTCGCCCCCACAACCCAAAGTTGTGCAAGGTAGGTGGATTGGCCACGCTAAATTGCCCCTTAATTAGAAAAAAATGAATTGGGTACTCTCAATTTTTTTTTTAAAAAAAGACCGCAGTCCATCTCATTTGCTCTCTTCTAACTTGATAATGGAGCTTGTTCACCAATTATGACAATCAACCTCTGCAAAGATCTCAACATCCCCATGTGAGGTGAGGGAAATCCTCCATAGTTGGGGGAAACATAGGTCTGAAGCAAATTATTCCCCCCAGTCATACTTCTTCTTGACTACATCATCACTGAAATTACCCTTTTCAGGGCTATTTGAACCTTTAACCTTCCAATTTAGTCCCATTGCACATACATGGCTCCAGGTGTAGCACATATGCGGCATGTCAGAAAACCAAGGTGATTTTAAATGATCTATATGTATTTCTGGGAATTAGACACAAAGTATAGCTTTAAGTAAATTTAATTTTGCGTTTCTTTATAAGGGTTTAAACTTGAGGTAGTTTTACGTTAAAGATGCATGCACTTGGTCACTTTAAACTGTGCCTGTATTAGAATGAAAGGTGAAAGTAAACATGGTTTAATGGAAAACTAGGCTGTTACTCAGCAACCAGGAGCAACCCATGTTAAGAAGCACTTTTGAGGTTGATTTTAAACTGGGCCCAGGAGAAGGAACGGGACCAGGGAACTGGAAAAAGCAGACTTCCCAAAAGAACAAAACGAAGTCCAGAAAGTGCTCTAAGTTTAAAAAAAAATAATTTTTATTAACGGTTTTCATAAAATATCAATAACAAAATTAGAAAGAAAAAAGAACCCAACAGGGTTAAGTACAAAACACAATCTAAAAAAGCAACCCCCCCAAACCCCTCCCCCCCTGTACCTAAATAATAAATTAACATTAACACCCCGACTTAAGACAACAGGTGTATACACCCCCTCAGACCCTCCAGTGTAAATAACATAAATAAAAATAAAGTAACCCCCCCCCTCCCCCGAGTTGCTGCTGCCATTGGCCAATGTCTATCGTTCTGCCAGAAAGTCGAAGAACGGTTGCCACTGCCTAAAGAACCCTTGTACCGACCCTCTCAAGGCGAATTTCACCCTCTCCAATTTAATGAACCCTGCCATATCGCTGATCCAGGATTCCGCGCTTGGGGGCCTCGTATCTTTCCACTGAAGGAGAATCCTTCGCCGGGCTACCAGGGATGCAAAGGCCAGAATTCCGGCCTCTTTCGCCTCCTGCACTCCCGGCTCCTCTGCCACCCCAAATATTGCGAGCCCCCAGCCCGGTTTGACCCTGGATCCTACCACCCTCGACACCGTCCTCGCTACGTCCTTCCAAAATTCCTCCAGTGCTGGGCATGCCCAGAACATATGGGTGTGATTTGCTGGGCTCCCTGAGCACCTAACACACCTGTCCTCACCCCCAAAGAACCTTGTCCCAGTCATGTGTGTCCTGTGCAGCACCTTAAACTGTATGAGGCAGAGCCTCGCGCACGAAGAGGAAGAGTTCACCCTCCCTAGGGCATCTGCCCACGTCCCCTCTTCGATCTCCTCTCCCAACTCCTCCTCCCACTTACATTTCAACTCCACCACCGAGGCCTCCTCCTCCTCCTGCATCACCTGGTAGGTTTTGGAGATCTTCCCCGCTCCCACCCACCCCCCCAAGAGCACCCTGTCCTGTACTGTGTGTGGCAGTAGCCGCGGGAATTCCACCACCTGCCGTCTGGCAAACGCCCTTACCTCTAAGTACCTGAAGGTGTTCCCGGGGGGGGGGGGGGGGGGGGGGGGGGGGGGGCAGCGGCGCCGTTGCCAGCGCCCCCAGACTTGTACCCACACTGGACGCCGTCTCCAGCCTCTTCCGTGCAGCCCCCTCCCCCTCCATCACCCACTTGCGCACCACTGTCACATTGGCGGCCCAGTAGTACCCACAGATGTTGGGCAGCGCCAGCCCCCCCCTTATCTCTACTCCACTCCAGGAACACCCTTCTCACCCTCGGATCCCTCGCGCCCACACAAACCCCATTATACTCCTGTTAACCTGCCTGAAAAAAGCCTTCGGGATAAACACGTGGAGGCACTGGAACAGGAACAAAAACCTTGGGAGCACAGACATTTTGACTGACTGCACCCTACCCGCCAAGGACAGCGGCAACGCGTCCCACCTCTTGAACCCCTCCTCCATTTGCTCCACCAGCCTTGTAAAGTTAAGCCTATGCAGTGCCCCCCAGCTCCTGGCCACCTGGACCCCCAAATATCTGAAGCTCCTCTCCGTCCTTTTTAGTGGGAGCTCGCCAATCCCCCTCTCCTGGTCCCCTAGCTGAACTACGAACAGATCGCTCTTCCCCATATTGAGCTTGTACCCCGAAAAGTCCCCGAATTCCCTAAGGATCCTCATTACCTCTGGCATTCCTCCCCCCGGGTCCGCCACATACAGCAGTAGGTTGTCCGCATAAAGCGACACTCTATGCTCCTCCGCACCCCGCACGAAACTCCTCCAGTTCCTCGACTCTCTCAGTGCCATAGCCAGGGGTTCAATCGCCAGCACGAAGAGCAGGGGGGACAGGGGACACCCCCGTCTCGTCCCTCGGTGCAACCGAAAGTACTCGGACCTCCTCCTATTTGTGGCCACACTCGCCATCGGGACCTCGTACAACAGCCTAACCCACCTGACAAACCCCTCCCCAAACCCGAACCTCTTCAGCACCTCCCACAGGTACCCTCACTCTACCCTATCGAAGGCTTTCTCAGCGTCCATCGCCACCACTATCTCCGCATCCCCCTCCCTCGCCGGCATCATGATAACGTTCAAAAGCCTCCGCACATTCACGTTCAACAACTGTCTCCCCTTCACAAACCCCGTCTGGTCATCATGGATGATCTGCGGCACACAATCCTCAATCCTCGTGGCTAAGATCTTCGCCAGCACCTTGGCATCTACATTTAGCAAGGAAATCGGTCTGTAAGACCCACATTGCAGGGGATCCTTGTCCCGCTTCAGGATCAAGGAGATCAGTGCCCGGGACTTTGTCGGGGGTAAAGCCCCCCCCACCCCCTTGCCTCATTAAAGGTCGTAACTAACAGCGGGCCCAACAGATCCATATATTTTTTATAGAACTCGACCGGGAAACCGTCCGGCCCCGGTGCCTTCCCCGCCTGCATGCTTCCTATCCCTTTGATCAGCTCCTCCAGCCCAATCGGGGCCCCCAGTCCCGCTTCCACCTTTGGAAACCTCAATTGGTCCAGGAAACGGCCCATCCCTCCCTCCTCCCGTGGGGTCTCGGATCGGTACAATTCCTCGTAGAAGTCCTTCAGGGACCCCATTGATGCCAACCCCACTCCGCACCATGCTCCTGCCCCTGTCCTTAACTCCCCCGATCTCCCTAGCTGTGTCCCGCTTCCGAAGTTGATGCGCCAGCATCCTACTTGCCTTTTCCCCATACTCGTAGACCGCCCCCTGGGCCTTCCTCCACTGCATCTCTGCCTTCCTGGTGGTCACCAGGTCGAATTTGGCCTGGAGGCTGCGCCTTTTCCTCAACAATCCTTCCTCAGGCTCTTCCGCATACCTCCTGTCTACCCTCACCATCTCCCCCACCAGCCTCTCCCCCGCGCTCCTTGTGGGCCCTAATGGAGATCAGCTCTCCCCTCACCACCGCCTTCGGTGCCTCCCATACCATCCCCACTCGTACTTCCCCGTTGTTGTTGGTCTCCAAATACCTCTCTATACTTCCTCGGACCCGCTCGATCACCTCCTCGTCCGCCAACAGCCCCACCTCCAAGCGCCACAGCGGGCGCTGGTCCCTCTCCTCCCCCATCTCCAAATCCACCCAATGCGGGGCGTGGTCCGAAATGGCTATTGCCGAATACTCGGTATGGTCTACTCTCGCTATCAGCGCCCTACTCAAAATGAAAAAGTCGATTTGAGAATAAGCCTTATGGACATGTGAGAAGAATGAAAATTCCCTAGCCCCCGGCCTTGCAAATCTCCAAGGGTCCACCTCTCCCATTTGGTCAATAAATCCCCTCAGCACTCTAGCCGCCGCCGGCTTCCTACCCGTCCTAGACCTGGAGCGATCCAGTGCCGGATCAAGCACCGTGTTAAAGTCTCCCCCATTATCAGGCGACCCACTTCCAAGTCTGGGATCCGACCCAACATACGCCGCATAAAACTCGTATCGTCCCTGTTCGGAGCATACACATTGACCAGTACCACCCTCTCTCCCTGCAACTTACCACTTACCATTATGTACCTGCCGCCATTATCTGCCACAATGTTCGACGCCTCAAACGACACCTTCTTTCCCACCAAGATCGCCACCCCTCGATTTTTGGCATCTAGCCCCGAGTGAAACACCTAACCTACCCACCCTTTCCTCAGCCTTACCTGGTCTACCACCTTCAGGTTTGTCTCCGGGAGCATAACCACATCCGCCTTGAGCCCCTTCAGGTGCGCGAACACGCGGGCCCGCTTAACCGGCCCATTCAGTCCCCTTACATTCCAGGTTATCAGCCGGATCAGGTGGCTGCCCGCCCCCCTCCCCCGCCGACTAGCCATGACCCCTCCTCGGCCAGTCACGCGCCCGCACCCCACACCCGGCTCGTTCCCCACAGCGGCATACCCCCGTCTCGACACCCCCCCCACTCGCTCCAGCTCCTCCTTGACCTTAGCAGCAGCAACTTGATCCCCCCCCCCCCGGGGCTTGGACCCATCCTAGCTGGTTTACTCCCCCCATTGCATTTCTGCGAGTCAGCTGACTCCTGCTGACCCCGGCCACTCCCGCCTCCCCTTCGACTCCTCCCATTGTGTGGCACACCCTCCTCTCCCGCTCCCCATCCACAGGCTCTCCCCCTCCCCCGTCCGTTCTAAGCACGGGAAACAATCCTCGCTTCCCCGCCCCCCAACCCCCAGTCTTTGGCGCGGGAAAAAAGCCCACGCTCTCCACCTACCATGCCCCGCCACCAACCAAAACAGTGCCTAACCAGCCCCATCCACCCTCCCCAACCCGAAAGAGAAAAACACAGAGAAAAAGAAACCCAAAACAATGCAAAGGCCCCCCCCCGAACAAAAAATAGGCATAACATATCCACCGCAGTCCCCAATCGCCCATCCCGACCCTCAGTCTGTGACCAGCTTCTTGGCCTGAACAAAGGCCCACGCCTACTCCGGAGACACAAAATAATGGTGCCGATCCTTGTAGGTAACCCACAGTCGCACCGGTTGCAACATGCCAAACTTCACCCCCTTCCTGTGCAGCACCGCCTTCACTCGATTGTACCCGGCTCTCCTCTTCGCCACCTCCGCACTCCAGTCCTGGTATATTCGAACCTCTGCGTTCTCCCACCTGTTGCTCCTCTCCTTCTTGGCCCACTTGAGCACCCCCCCCCCCAATCGACGAACCGATGGAACCGCACCAGCACCGCCCGCGGAGGCTCGTTAGCCTTGGGTCTCCTCGCCAACACTCTATGGGCCCCTTTCAGTTCCAGGGGCCCCTGGAAGGACCCCGCTCCCATCAGCGAGTTCAACATGGTGACCACATAGGCCCCCACGTCCGGCCCCTCCAGACCCTCCGGGAGGCCCAGAATCCGTAGATTCTTCCGCCTCGACTGATTCTCCATCTCATCGAAACGCTCCTGCCATTTCTTGTGGAGCGCCTCGTGCGCCTCCACCTTTACCGTCAGGCCTAAGATCTCGTCCTCATTGTCAGAGATCTTTTGTCGAACCTCTCGGATCGCCACCCCCTGGGCCGTCTGTGTCTCCAGCAGCTTATCAATAGAAGCCTTCATCGGCTCTAGCAGGTCCATTTTAATCTCTCTGAGGCAGCGCTGGATACCCTCCAGTTGCTCCTCCGCCAACTGCCTCCACGCTGCCTGGTCTCTGCCCGCCACCATTTTGCCCTTCTTCCCTCCCTTCTTCGGGTCCATCACCACCTTTTTTGTCGCCCCGCTCCTAGTTAAAGCCATATACTGACGGGGAGCTGTTATTAACTCCTTCCCACACCGGGAAACGTCGAAAAAGTGCCCTTTGGGGCCCTGAAAAGAGCCCAAAAGTCCGTTTTTGCGGGAGCCGCCGAATGTGCGACTTAGCTCCGCATAGCCGCAACCGGAAGTCTCGAGAGGGAATCATTTTGGCAGTGTTCGCTTCACCAATCTGCCCCAAAAAGTCTGTGGAAACTCCTGAAAAAGGTCTGAGAGTCCGTTCCAGACGGGAGCTGCCGAATGCGCGACCTACTCCTCCATGGCCGCCACTGGAAGCCTCGACCCCGCTTCTTCAATGGCCTTGGTAGATCTTTTCACAGTTGTTCCCTCTGCTGTTAGAATTCACTTTTAATAAAGGCCCTCAAGCCTTTTTCTGCCGGGTCTGGTAACCAAGAGACATACCATTCCTGGGGGACACTGTCGGGGGAATGTTGCAGTCTTCTTCCCACACCGGGAAATGTCGAAAAAATTCCGTTGGGGGCCCTGTAAAGAGCCCAAAAGTCCGTTCAAAGCGGGAGCTGCCGAACATGCGACTTAGCTCTGCACAGCCGCACCCGGAAGTCAAAGTGCTCTAAGTTAAAGACACAGCTGCAAGATCCAGATTTAAAATGAGAAGCTAGACATCAGAGATAAATCAAAAGTTTGGTGACATCTTAATACAGCCGGTGAAGCAGTGGTGTTCTTTGGCACGGCTGGGTACCTGAGAGATTGTGTGGAAGCTTGACTGAAGGTGGCAATCCAAGGCAGAGGAATTCTGAAAGGAGAGATTGAAATTATGGAAGTGAATCCTTGATGAAGGCATCCAAGGGAAAGAGTGGTTTGAGAGAAGATTCCAAGGTGTGTTTTTTTCGAGAGTGGTGTTTGGAAACAGAAGGCATAGTTCCAATGAGACTAGTTGGCTCAGTGTGATAAGCATCTGAGGAAATTTGATGAGATGTCCACATACATTGGGTGGCATCTGCCACTTAGTTTCAGAGTGTGGTGTGTCTGACCCCAGTTGGCCTATTGGTTTGCATGGACTGTGTATTTACTGCGAACATTATACTTTTAACCTGTGTTATCTTTATAAATCTGTGGGCAGCATGTTGGTGCAGTGGTTAGCACTGCTGCCTCACGGTGCCGAGGACCCGGGTTTTAATCTCGGACCCGGGTCACTGTCTGTGTGGAGTTTGTACATTCTCCCCGTGTCTGCGTGAGTCTCACCCCCACAACCCAAAGATGTGCAGATTAGGTGGATTGGCCATGCCAAATTGCCCCTTAATTAGAAAAAAGAAACAATTGGGTACTCTAAATTTATTTTCAAAAAACCTTATAAATCTGTGTATACAAAACAAAGAAATGTACAGCACAGGAACAGGCCCTTCGGCCCTCCAAGCGCGTGCCGAAAATACGTGTAAAGATATTGTTGCAACGAAGGGGTATTGTAGTATGGTTAATATTTTCTTGGTTAATAAATGTTTTATTCGTTTGTTAAAAGTGAATTGGCAGTCCTGCAACTCTGTTCATCCAGGTCTCTAAAGAAAAAAATAAAAGTTAAGATCAATTTAGCTGTGGTTCTGCTCTGGGACCTGACTGTCCAGGAGTAATATCAGCTGGGTTCATAACAAGCACCACGACCATACAAATTTGCTGCCAGTTGCCTATTGAATGCAATAAATCTGACTGTTTTTAAAAAAACATTGTTGATAGACTTCAAGTGGTTTTCTTTATTTGAATGTGCCCACAAGGTGAAGAAGAATTTACTTGTGATTTGTTTTAAAAGGTAATACACAAAAAGTAAAACACATTGGTTACGAGAAATCATGCTCGTCCCACCACTCAACCTATTTTGAAGGATTGCACTTCAGCTTAATTATGTCCTTACCGCTTAGAATCTCACTGTTGTTTCCCCAGAAATCTGCTGGCTTTGATGGTCTGGAATAGTATTCATCTCGGTTTGCTGCCAGGATAAACCTGTGGAAGGACAGAATGTACATATATAAGAGTCAAAGCTCTTTGCCAATGTAATCAGAACCATTAGTCAAAGGGCAAGGTCAGGAAATTATAATAATCTTTATGATTGTCACATTACATTAACACTGCAATGAAGTTATTGTGAAAAGCCCCTAGTCGCCACACTCCGGCACCTGTTCGGGTACACCGAGGGCGAATTCAGAATGTCCAATTCACCTAATAAGCACGTCTTTCGGGACTTGTGGGAGGAAACTGGAGCACCCGGAGGAAACCCACCCCGACACGGGGAGAACGTGCAGACTCCGCGCAGACAGTGACCAAGCCGGGATTTGAACCCGGGTCCCTGGCAACAGTGCTAACCACTATGCTACCGTGCTGCTCCACTTGACTTTGGGCAGGGTTTTCCAGCATCACCCACTGCCGGGCTTGTCCAGACCCGCCGAAAGTCAATGAACCTTTTGCTGAGCTGCCCAATCTCCTGCGGCGGGTCGAGCCATGATGGGATTGGAAAATTCCAGCCTTTGTAACTAATATTAGTAGAGAAAGCAAAATAAACCCGTGTTTTTATTTTACAAAGAAGATCCGACAGTTTGATACTGTGTATGGGAATGGAGTTCAACTGCAAAATACCTGTTAATCTTGTAGTGATCTCTGTAGATGTGTATATTGGTTTAGCATAGTGGGCTAAACAGCTGGCTTGTAATGCAGAACAAGGCCAGCAGCGCGGGTTCAATTCCCATACCGGCCTCCCGGAACAGGCGCCGGAATGTGGCGACTAGCGGCTTTTCACAGTAACTTCATTGAAGCCTATTTGTGACAATAAGCTATTATTATTATTATTACATGAAGGGTTAATATGTAGTCAGTATGGTCAGATGATCACTAGAGGTGAACACAAACAGGGAGTATAAATACAAGCTCAATCCCTGCTCTCTTCGGGTGTGTGGTGGCTAGAGAACAGAAGTATAGTTAGCTCAGAGTGTAAAATATATTATTCATAGTTAATCTAATTCTATCTTTTTAATTTAACAACTAGTAATAGTATTGAAGAATCGAACTCACAAGTTAATTGATAAGTTACTCAATAAATTATTTGTTATCACTGGACGACTTTGAGTATTCATCATCATCACAGTTAAGTTCCACTCGGCATAAACAAATGAGTAACATATATTACTCCAGGTAATATAACAAATCTGGTGGTTACTTATTCCGCATAAATGCGAAGAGAATGTTCAATGGACAGATTATATACTTGTTTAGTGTGCACCACACAACATAACTAGGTAAAAATAGCAAAATACCAAAGTGAAGAGTCAGGAATTGAAAGGGTTAAAATTCTGTCCCAGAACTGGGGATGTGGTGTGAAGCATCTCAGATATTTGTGACTGAAATTTTTCTGCTCGTCTAGGATCCTCAGTGCAAAGAGCTGTAGATGTTATTTAATGATGTCTGAAGTCCAAGGCATAAAGAAAAAGAGTCCTCAAGCTTGGCAGGACTGGCGGCTGTAGCAATCTCATCCAGAGAGTGCACAAAGGATAAGGGAGGCCAGAGAGGAAATTGAAAGTCAAGCTGGTCAAGTAGGGGAAGCAGTGGTTTGATGTTGTGATCTAGGTGCTTTGTTCAGATCAACCTGACCTAGATTTGCTTAATGCTGCACGGACATTGTGCAGAAAACTATTAAATGTTGCACTTGGTCATTTTAATTTAACACAAAAAGACAACACTGAAGTGGAAAATGTTTGGATAAAGGAAAACGCCAGAAAAAGCCCTATTTTTTTTAATCTTTAATAAATGTGAAAAATATAGTTTGTATTTTAACTGTGATAGTTCCTTGTCCATTTTGAGTACCTAACACTTCCCGTTGCATATTGCCACCTTGTTCAAAGTTGAAATAAAAAATCTTTATCTTTTAAAAACGAAAGATGAGTGGTGCTTATTCCATCAATGTTCAATGACTCACACTCAGTACACGGATTTGAATAATCTGCCTTTATAAAGTTCCCTCAACATCGTAAAATGGCGTCATAGGAGTGATTCTCAAACAGAGGAAATAGTAGCACAAATTTGGCAAAAGCTTGAGCCAGGAGGTAGGTTTTTAGCAGTACCTTATAAAGAAGTCGAGATTGATCCCGAGGGGGAGAGTTTAATGGGAGGGATTTCTGGAGATCAGGGCTTACAGCAGCTGATTGAGTGACTAAAGCCGCGGTGTCAATGTATCAGCAATTGTATCCTTTTGATGGTCATTGATTCGACCTCCAAACAAGTATAAATGGACACAGCTGAACAGTTGGGTATGGGGAAACAGATAGTTACAATGCTGAGCTGTCCAGAGAATAAACATTCTGAAGGCAAAAGACAAATTTGAGTCTTATTTCTTTACCAGTTTTTCAAACTGCTGGTCATGGGCAGGTGTTGAGAGGATCACAGGGTGACTTGTCACGGCCTTCCCGATCACGGGTGAAGCGCCCAACGGCTGTGACCCGCTCTTAAATTGAGAATGCTGGCCATGACAGCTTTTCAATGGAATGATGCAGTCTTCCAGCCAGAAGCAGCAGCAGAGAGCAGGTCATGTACCCGGCGCGAACACTGATGTCCTGTGCCCTGGACATCTGTGCTTTTGGCGTGAAATCAGGAGGAGAGATTCCTCCATTTTCTAGATGCAAGCAAGCAAGGGAACAGGACTGTGAAGAATTGAAGATGGGTCGTTTTAAAAAAAGGAAAACTGAAATCGGTAACAAGGCACTACAACTACAAAGATGATTTCTGTTTTTTTTTTCTTTTTTTAAAATAAATTTAGAGTACCCAATTCATTTTTTCCAATGAAGGGGTGTTTTAGCGTGGCCAATCCACTTAGCCTGCACATCTTTGGGTTGTGGGGGTGAAACCCACGCAGACACAGGGAGAATGTGCAAACTCCACACGGACAGTGACCCAGAGCCGGGATTGAACCTGGGACCTCGGCGCCGTGAGGCAGCAGGGCTAACCACTGTGCCACGGTGCTGCCCTAAGATGATTTTTGAGGTTATGGCTTTGTTAAATGCAATGAAAATTGTTTATTGTCACAAGTAGGCTTCAAATGAAGTTACTGTGAAAAGCCCCTTGTGCCAATGCAATTGTGCAATGCAATGTAATTGTGCCAATGCAAATAAGAATGCAAAGCCCAAGTGTGCTCTACGTAGGGAATTACAGGCAAATGAGTGTTTAAAACCCTCGAAGGCATTTGAAGACTAAGCATGGGGAATTCGAGAACAGACTTGATTTTTTTTCCAAAGGATGCAGTGAGAACTTAAATCATCAGCTGAAGTCCTTAGCAAAAATATAACATTGAATGACAAAGTAAGTGAGGTTGTGAGAACCAAGCAGGCTCACCTGTTGCATTAAAAGTAAGCAAAAATGGTGGGTTGTGAGGTTGGCCAGCGTGGGTCGTGAAGGTCGGCTGGTTGGTAAAAGTGGGTCCCGTGGAAAAAAAGTTTGAAAAACACTCCTTTACTATTGTTGGGATTAACACAGGGGTGTGCAAAGGCCAGAATGTCAGGAGCACAGATCTCAGAGGCATGTAGAGCTTGTGAAGAATACCGAGATTGGGGGGGGTGGGGGGGTGTGGCCATGGAGGGAATTGGAAAAAGATGATGGGCATCACAGTGGTTAACACTGCTGCCTCACGGCTTCAGGGTCCCGGGTTCAATTCCGGCCTCGGGCGACTGTCTGTGTGGAGTCTGCACTTTCTCCAGTGTCTGCGTGGGCTTCCTCCGGGTGCTCCGGTTTCCTCCCACAGTCCAAAGATGTGCAGCTTAGGTGGATTGGCCGTGCTAAATTGCCCTTGTGTCCAGCTCTTTCCAAGGGCCGGTGCAGACTCTATAAACCGAATGGCCTTCTTCTGCACTGTAAATTCTATGATAAATTTGAGGTGTTGCTGGGCTGAGAGTTAAGGTGGTGTGGTGAACCACTGTATTAGGAGATGGAAGGTAGGACCTGCACTACAGGTTCGCCTGTAGCTCCTGCCGGCTGGCTCCGCCCATGGAGAACTGTATAAATATGCATGACCTCCAGTGCCCTGCCATTTCGCCAGCTGCAGCAGGAGGCCACGCATCTGACTGTAATAAAGCCACAGTTGCACCCAACTTTAGTCTTTGTGCAATTGATCGTGCATCAATTTATTACAGTCAGATTTTCCACAGAATGGATATCAGAATTAAGCCCGATCGCTTGCAGCTGGATCCACACTCGCCCGATGCCAGAAAAGACTTTACTCACTGGCTAGCATGTTTTGAGGCCTACAACAACGCGGCGGACCCCGCGCCAACGGAGGCTCAGAAGATAAACGTCCTGTACTCCAGATTGAGCTCCAGCGTGTTCCCGTTGATCCAAGATGCCACGAATTACACAAAAGCAATGGAACTCCTTAAGGAACACTACGCGCAGAAGATGAACATGCTCTTCGCCAGGCATGTACTCGCCACCCGCTCGCAACTACCTGGCGAGTCCATCGAAGACTTCTGGCGGGCCCTAATTCCACTCGTCCGGGACTGTGACTGTCAGGCCGTTACGGCCGCCGAACACGCGAATCTCCTCATGCGCGATACCTTCGTGACGGGGATTGCGTCGGACCGCATCCGAGAACGATTACTGGAAGGGGCCATGCTCGAACTGGCAGAGACAAAAACTTTGGCGCTCTCCATGACGGTCGCATCTCGTAACGTGCAATCATACCCCTCCCACCGCGCTGCCCACCCTTCTTCTCCTTCCTACCCCTCCTGGACCCCGCCGACGACCTCCTCAGCCGAGGCCCTGCCATCCCAATACGCCAGCGCCGCACGCCGATCCGCGCACCCCGGGGGTCCCCGCTGCTACTTCTGTGGTCAGCAGAAGCACCCACGCCAAAACTGCCCGGCCCGCATTGCCGTTTGTAAAGCCTGCAGTAAAAAGGGCCACTTCACGGCTGTGTGCCAGGCCCGCGCAGTCGCTGCGATCGCGCCCGCTATAGCCCCCTCCCCCACGCCAGACAAACAATGGGAGCCGCCATCTTCTCCTCCCGGGTACATGTGCGACCAATGTGCACCGCCATCTTGTCCCCCTTCGGCCACGTGCGCCCCATGGGCGCCGCCATCTTGTCCCGACCCAACAATGTGCGCACCATGGGCGCCGCCACCTTGTCCCCCACAGGGTCTCCGGACATCCCGACATCGGAACTGCACACGCTCACCACCTGAAGCATCCGATGGCTACCCACAGCTCGCTTCGATGACGCTGGACCAATCTCGCCCGCACAACCTGGCCACCGAGTCGACGACGGTGAAAATCAACGGCCACGCGACCTCGTGCCTGCTGGACTCTGGGAGCACCGAAAGCTTTGTTCACCCAGATACGGTAAGGCGTTGCTCCGTCGTGGTCCGCCCTGCTAATCAAAGGATCTCCGTAGCCTCCGGATCCCACTCCGTCCCGATCCGAGGCTTTTGTACAGTCACCCTCACGGTCCAGGGCGTAGAATTTAGTAACTTCCGCCTCTATGTCCTTCCTAATCTCTGCGCTGCAATCCTGTTGGGCCTGGACTTCCAGTGCAACCTCCAGAGCCTCACCCTCAAATTCGGCGAGCCCTTACCCCCCCTTACCGTTTGCGACCTCGCGACCCTCAAGGTCGACCCCCTCCCATTTTGCCAATCTAACTGCGAATTGCAAGCCCGTTGCCACTAGGAGCAGACGGTACAGCACCCAGGACAAGACCTTCATCAGGTCCGAAGTCCAGCGGCTGCTTAAGGAAGGTATTATCAAGGCCAGCAACAGCCCCTGGAGAGCCCAAGTGGTAGTGGTTAAAACTGGGGAAAAACACAGGATGGTCGTGGACTACAGCCAGACCATCAATCGGTACACGCAGCTCGACGCGTACCCCCTCCCACGCATATCTGATATGGTCAATCAGATTGCGCAGTGCCGGGTCTTCTCAACAATTGACCTGAAATCTGCCAACCACCAGCTCCCCATCCGGAAGTCGGACCGGCCATACACTGCCTTCGAGGCGGACGGTCGCCTCTACCACTTCCTTAGGGTCCCTTTCAGTGTCACACTGGGGTCTCGGTCTTCCAAAGAGAGATGGACCGAATGGTTGACCAGTACGGTTTGCGGGCCACCTTTCCGTACTTAGATAATGTCACCATCTGCGGCCATGACCAGCAGGACCACGATGCCAACCTCGATAAATTCTTCCGCACTGCCACTCTTCTCAACCTGACCTATAACACAGAGAAATATGTGTTCAGCACGACCCAGTTAGCCATTCTCGGCTATATTGTCCAAAACGGACTTCTCGGGCCCGACCCCGACCGCATGCGCCCCCTCATGGAACTTCCCCTCCCCCACTGCCCCAAGGCCCTCAAACGCTGCCTGGGGTTCTTTTCCTACTACGCCCAGTGGGTCCCAAACTATGCGGACAAGGCCCGCCCACTCATTCAGTCCACCCAATTCCCCCTCGCGGCCGAGGCACAACACGCTTTCGCCCGCATCAGAGCAGACATCGCCAAGGCCAGGTTGCCGCAGTGGACCAGTCACTGCCTTTCCAAGTAGAAAGCGACGCTTCAGAAGTCGTCCTTGCCGCCACTCTAAACCAGGCAGGCAGACCCGTGGCATTCGTTTCCCGCACCCTTCATTCCTCTGAAATTTGACACTCATCCGTCGAAAAGACGGACAAGCTATCGTTGAAGCTGTGCGGCATTGGAGGCATTACCTGGCCGGTAAGAGATTCACTCTCCTTACGGACCAACGGTCGGTAGTCTTCATGTTCAATAACACACAGCGGGGCAAGATCAAAAATGATAAAATCTTGCGGTGGAGAATCGAGCTCTCCACCTATAATTACGAGATTTTGTATCGCCCCGGTAAACTCAACGAGCCCCCAGGCGCCCTCTCCCGAGGTACATGTGCCAGCGCACAAGTGGACCAACTCCGGGCCCTGCACGACAGCCTTTGTCACCCGGGGATCACTCGATTGTACCATCTGGTCAAAGCTCGCAATCTGCCCTACTCCGTTGAGGAAGTAAGGACAGTCACCAGGGACTGCCAGGTCTGTGCGGAGTGCAAGCCGCACTTCTACCGGCCAGACCGTGCGTGCCTGGTGAAGGCTTCCCGCCCCTTTGAACGCCTCAGCGTGGATTTCAAAGGGCCCCTCCCCTCCACCGACCGTAACACGTACATTCTCAGTGTGGTCGATGAGTGCTCCAGATTCCCCTTCGCCATCCCATGCCCCGATATTACATCTGCCACCGTCATCAAGGTCCTCAGCACCATCTTCGCTCTGTTCGGTTTCCCTGCCTACATCCACAGTGACAGGGGATCCTCATTCATGAGCGATGAGCTGCGTCAGTTCCTGCTCAGCAGGGGTATAGCCTCCAGCAGGACGGTAGCTACAACCCCCGGGGAAATGGGCAAGTAGAACGGGAGAATGGGACGGTTTGGAGGGCTGTCCAGCTGGCCCTACGGTCCAGGAACCTCCCAGCCTCTCGCTGGCAGGAGGTCCTCCCTGATGCTCTAAACTCCATCTGGTCACTACTGTGCACCGCCACTAATAACACACCCCATGAATGTGTTTTTACCTTCCCCAGGAAGTCCACATCCGGGATGTCGCTCCCGACTTGGCTCGCAGATCCAGGACCGGTCCTTCTCCGTAGGCACGTCCGACTCCACAAGGCGGACCCCTTGGTGGACAGGGTTCACCTGCTCCACGCCGACCCTCAATATGCCTACGTTGAGTTCCCCAACGGCCGCCAAGATACTGTTTCACTCAGGGACCTGGCACCGTCAGGTTCCACCCCAACACCCCCCCCCCCACCCATGCGCCCCCCCCTCCCACCGCGCCGCCAATATTGACCCCACCAGACCCCCCCCTCCCCTTTTCTGCACAAGAGGACGAAGAGGACTTCGGCACGCTCCCGGAGTTCCCCGATGACTAGCCAGCATCAGCACTGCCATCGGTGCCACCTCCACCACTGCCAACACCTACTTCGCCGCCACCGTTATGCTGCTCCCAACGAAGCACCAAAGCTGAACCTTTGATGGACCGTCAACATAGACTTTTCTTTTTCCTACCACTGTACATAATTGCACTAATTGTATATAGTCACCCCTGCCGGACTCATTTTTAACAGGGATGAATGTGGTGAACCACTGTATTAGGAGATGTAAGGTAGGACCTGCACTACAGGTTCGCCGGTAGCTCCTGCCGGCTGGCTCCGCCCATGGAGAACTGCATAAATATGCATGACCTCCAGTGCCCTGCCATTTCGCCAGCTGCAGCAGGAGGCCACGCATCTGACTGTAATAAAGCCACAGTTGCACCCAACTTTAGTCTTTGTGCAATTGATTGTGCATCAAGTGGGTCAGCAAGTGTAGGGGTGTTGGGTGAATGTCACGTGCTGTAAATTAGGATATGGGCAGCAAAGGTTTGGATAATCTCAGGATTATGGGGGTAGACTATTGGAAGTTGGCCAGAAGAGCAACAGAATAGGTAAGCCTAGAGCTAACAAAGGCATGGATGACGATTTCAGCTGAGGCAGGGGCAGAGTCAGGTGTTGCTACAGAGGTTGAAGCAAACTGTCTTCATGATGGAACAGATGTGTGGTCAGTGGCTCATTTTGGAGTCAATTGTGACATTGGGGTTGCGGTTGGTCTGGTTCAACCTCAGGGTTGTCAGGGAACGGGATGGATTCAATGGCCCAGAATGGAGCTTGGGCAAGAACCAAAGACAATTGACCTTCCCAATATTTTGTTGGTGGAAATGTCTGCTCGGCATGTACTGGATGTTGGAGATAAATAAGAGACAGTGGATGGATCAAGAGACAGTGTGAGGTAAAACTGGGTGTAACAGTGTCTATGGGAACGTGCTGTTGTGTTTTTGGATGGCGTTTTTGATTGGCAGCAATAGGAGGGGACCAAGGATAGATTGTTGGGGAATTCCAGAGGTGATAGTATTCTGAATTCTTATGAGATCATCAACTAAAGAATAACTGAAGATAAGAATAATGGGATATAAATATATTAATGAATATTGTGACAAATTGTATCATAATATATTTTGTAATTGAATCACCTGTGATGGTATTCAAGAGCAAAGTTGAAAGAACACACTGCTGTCTCAGACTTCAAGCCCAACTTTAAACTGGGAGCCCTAAAATTCAACATGGATTTATTTCTTTGCCCAGATCCGTAAAAAGGTATGAAAATGTTCCTCGCTTTAAGTTGTCAGTGATACAGTCTCAAGGAGAACGCCGCTCTGTGGGCAATACCTGAAGACCGTGTACATTTTGTCCTTTGTGAATTGTACAAGGGCCAGATCATGCAGCCTTGGTCTGTGTTAAAATTTAAATAAAGTTTTATGGATCTCGAGTTACTGAAATCAGAACCACCGTTGCTAGATTTTTTATCCACAAAGGAGGATAGGGCATTTGAAATCAAACCCTCCAATTTTAAACAAGACAATCCATCAAATAAAAAAGTGTTAATCTGACTGAATTTTTCTGGTCCTCAAGGGCTGAACTACCAGGGATTGGAGCTGCATGCACTTCAAAGGCTTGTGAGTTTGCAACATAGGGGATTTGACTTAGAATACCTGTAAGCAGAAACTGAATGCGGGTCAAACTGGAAGAAGATGATACACATGGAGACCTCGGGTTAGCTTCACTTCTTCAGAGCCAGGAATAAAGCTAGGGTCATTGGTACGATGCCTGGGGAAATAGAATTGAGATTAATGGTATTCAATCCTCATGATCCAGAAAACTTTCAATCAGAGCATAAACTCGTGGTCTCTATTGACCACACCTCTGTGCACAATTAAGATTGCAAAATTTAAACTTGTACATAATTACTACAGTACAGTTTATGTCCGAATACAGGCTAACCAAAGAATGCAAAGAAAATCACATCATGATACCGGCAAATTTTAAAACTATGATAGCTCATTGGTTTTTGCTTCCATGCACTGAAAATAAATGAGTCAAAAATGAAGCGCACCATCTATTCATTTTATATTGGTTTCTACTGGCTGTTTCTGCAATATACAGGAATCTTCATTAGAGTTTGGATGTAACAGGGACACCTCAAGTGCAATGTTCCAAGGAAGCACAGCTTTGCATCTTGCTGCTCAGACCTTATCCTCGTTCAATTTGGACAAGTAGAGGCAAGCAAGCAGATGTAATTGAAAACCTGTGAATGGCTGTAATCTAATCTATCAAACAGATGTCCAACAGTCTTGGCTTCAGTATCTCTTGAAAAAGATATTGAATGGTCGATTTGAAGCCAGGAGGAGCCTTTCGGCCAGCAGAGAGACTGATCTATAGCTGGTTCCAAGGCATGGGTGCACAAACCTGTTTTGATGGAAGAGACAATTTACTGAAACATTTGGAACCAGCCTCATTTCGACATTGTATGGCAATATTTTGAAGAGGTTAATCCACAGTCAGAAGCAGGTCCACACATCAGGGCACGGGCAGTATTCTCACAAAAAAAAGGATTGACAACTTGTTCCAAACCCAGTGATCTGATGAAATTGGCCTTCCTTTTACAAGTTATGCTCAAGTGGAACCTTGACTTTTGTCAATGAAAACAATGTTCAGGTGCCAAAAACCATCAACCTGCAAATCGGCCTCACTGTTTGCGCTCCATGATAGTGGAGGGAGGGGAAGCCAAAAGCCCCCAGTCTTTTTCTGGAAGTAACAAAGGACAGCGTATGACTGGTGTGCTCTCTTTGAGGAACAGTTGAGGAGCTTTGACTTGAAGCATGGCATTGCAAAGCTGAAAAACAGCCTGAGGAATTAAGAAATGCATGGTTCAAGTGATCGGCTGCATCTGAATGAAATGAACAAAGAACAATACAGCACAGGAACAGGCCCTTCGACCTTCCAAAACCCTCAGCATTTCCTTGTGCGTATCCCTCTATACCCATCCTATCCATGTATTGTCAAGATGCTTTTTGAATGCTTAATGTATCTGCTTCCACAACCTCCCCTGGCAACGCGTTCCAGGCACTCACCACCCTCTGCGTAAAAAACCTGCCTCTCACATCTCCTCTAAACTTTGCCCCACGGACCTTAAACCTATGCCCCCTGGTGACTGAGCCCTCCACCCTGGGAAAAAGTGCCTGCCCATCCACTCTCTCCATGCCCCTCATAATCTGTAAACCTCCATCAGGTCACTCCTCAACCTCTGTCTTTCTAATGAAAACAGTCCGAGTCTATTCAGCCTCTCCACATAACTAACACCCTGGAGGATGTTAGTTATTCCACCAGGCAACATCCTGATAAACCTCCTCTGCACCCCCTCCAAAGCCTGCACATCCTTCTGGTAGTGTGCCGACCAGAATTGAGCGCAATTTTCCAAGTGCGGCCTCACCAAGGTTCTAGCAGGACTTGCCAGTTTTTGATACTCAATGCCCCGTCCAATGAAGGCAAGCATTCCGTATTCTCTCTTGACTACCTTGTCTACTTGTGTTGCCACCTTTAAAGATCTGTGGACCCGTCCAGATCTCTCTGACTTTCTATATTCCTAAGAGTTTTACCATTTACGGTATATTTTCCCTCTATGTTAGACCTACCAAAATGCATTACCTCACATTTGTCCGGATTAAACTCCATTTGCCATTTCTCTGCCCAAGTCTCCAACCTATCTAAGCCCTTCTGTATCTTCTGACATTCCTCAACACTATCTGCCACTCTACCAACCTTGGTGTCATCCGCGAACTTACTAATCTGACCGGCTACATTTTCCTCCAAATCGTTTATGTACATCACAAACAACAGAGGCCCCAGCACAGATCCCTGTGCAACATCACTAGTCACAACCTTCCATTCAGAAAAACACCTTCTACTGCTACCCTCCGCCTTCTGTGACTGAGCCAGTTCTGTATCCATCTTACCACCTCACCTCTGATCCTGTGTGACTTCACCTTTTGTACCAGTCTGCCATGAGGCACCTGGTCAAAGACTTCACTGAAGTCCACGGAAACAACATCCACCTCATCAATCATCTTTGTCACCTGCTCAGAAACATTGATCAAGTTATTAAGGCACGACCTCCCCTTCACAAAACCATGCTGTCTATCGCTTAGGAGTCCATTTGTTTCCAACTAGATATAAATCCTATCCCTGAAATATCTCTCCAATAATTTACCTACTACCGATGTGAGGCTCACCGGCCTATAGTTTCCAGGGTTATCCCTGTTACCTTTCTTAAACAGCGGTACCACATTAGCTATTCTCCAGTCCTCTGGGATCTCACCTGTAGCCAATGAGGATACAAAGATGTTCGTCAAGGCCCCAGCAATTTGCTCCCTTGCTTCCCTCAATATTCTGGGATAAATCTCATCTGGCCCAGCAGACTTATCTACCTTAATGAGAGGCTGTTTAGCACAGGGCTAAATCGCTGGCTTTGAAAGCAGAGCAAGGCAGGCCAGCAGCACGGTTCAATTCCCATAACAGCCTCCCCGAACAGGCGCTGGAATGTGGCAACTAGGGGCTTTTCACAGTAACTTCATTGAAGCCTCCTTGTGACAATAAGCGATTTTCATTTTCATTTCATTTTTTAACATAGACATAGAACATACAATGCAGAAGGAGGCCATTCAATCCACCGAGGCTGCACCAACCCACTTAAGCCCTCACTTCCACCCTATCCCTGTAACCCAATAACCCCTCCTTACCTTTTTGGACACAAAGGGCAATTTAGCACGGCCAATCCGCCTAACCTGCACTTCTTCTTTGGACTGTGGGAGGAAACCGGAGCACCCGGAGGAAACCCACGCAGACACGAGGAGAATGTGCAAACTCCGCTCAGACAGTGACCCAGCGGGGAATCGAACCTGGGACCCTGGCGCTGTGAAGCCACAGTGCTATCCACTGTGCTACCGTGCTGACCTCCACTGTGTGCTACTGTGCTGCCTTCCACTGTGCTACCGTGCTGCCTCCACTGTGCTGCCCTTTAAAAGACCCAATACATCCTCCTTTTCGATGTTAACATGATCCAGATTGTCCACACACCCTATCCAAGAATCATCTTCCACAAAATCCCTCTCTTTAGTGAACACTGATGCAAAGTATTCATTTGGTACCTCTCCCATTTCCTCTGGCTCAACACATAGATTCCCCCCACTGTCCTTAAGTGGTCCAATCCTTTCCCTGGCCACCCTCTTGCTTTTTACATATGAATAAAAAGCTTTGGGATTCACCTTAATCCTACTTGCCAAGGACTTTTCATGACCCCCCTCCTAGCTCTCCTAATTACCCGCTTCAGTACCGTGCTACTTTCTTTATACTCCTCGAGGGTTTGGATTATTCCCTGCCTTCTAGACCGTACAAAAGTCTCCTTTCTCTTTTAGACGAGCTAAACAATATTCATGATTTAAGCATTGGGTGCTGGGTCAACTTATTTCACAAAATTGCACAAGGAGGAATGTCTGCTGCCAAAAGCGAGTGGTGTCCATGATGCTGGCATCCCACTTTAATTGGGTGACCTGCAAACACTTTGCATGATCCACTCCATACAGGATGAACTAGAAGCAATTGCCTTTGGCACAAAGTTCACTACATCAGCAGAGCAGGCAGTTTCATTTTATACGTGATCCGACTCGGGCACTGCTGGCCCACTAAAGCAGCAACCTTTGGAGCCGCACTAGTTGTCTGTTGCTACTGACGACAAGACATAGCTTGTGAATCCGCTGTCAGGAGTGATAAGGATATCCTTGTCTGGATTGTTCACTGACATTGAAACTGCTGGTGTCGAGGAGTGAGGAAGAGGTACAGAGGAGTGAATCCGATGAGCAGATGCAGAAGATCAAGCCCTCACTGTGGCCATGCTGTCCAATTAACTGTATTTGAGGACTGGCTGATAATTACACTATCTAGATTTAGAGATTTGTCACGTGCACCTAGGTACAGTGAAAAGTATTGCTCTGCGTACAGTCCAGACAGATCGTTCAGTTCATAAAAGAAATACGACATATGATTAATACACAATGTAAATACATAGATATAGACATTGGGTGAAGCATACGGAATGTAGTATTACTCAGTAAAGAAGATGCGTGGAGAGATCAGATCAGTCCATAAGAGGGTCATTCTGGAGTATGGTAAGAGTGGAGGAGAAGCTGTTTTTGAATATATTAGTGCGTGTTCTCAGACGTTTGTATCTTCTGCCCGATGGAAGAAGTTGGAAGAGAGAATAACCCATGTGGAACTGCTTTCCCAAGGCAGTGGGAGGTGTAGACAGAGTCAATGAATGGTAGGCGGGTTTTCCTGATGGGCTGGGCTGTGTTCACGACTCTCTGTAGCTTCTTACGGTCTTGGGCTGAGCAGTTGCCATTCCAGGATGTGATGCAGCCAGATAGGGTGATTTCTATGGGGGGCACAGTGGTTAGCACTGCTGCCTCACGGCACCCAGGTCCCAGGTTCGACCCCGGGTCTGAATCACTGTCCGTGTGGAGTTTGCACATTCTCCCCGTGTTTGCGTGGGTTTTGCCCCCACAACCCAAAGATGTGCAGGGTAGGTGGATTGGCCATGCTGAATTGTCCCTTAATTGGAAAAAATGAATTGGGTTCTCTAAACTTATAAATAAAAAGGATGATTTCTATGGTGCATCTGTATAAATTGGTTGGAGGCAATGTGGACATGTCAAATTGTCCTTCGTTTCCGAAGCTAGTATAGTATTGTGCTTTCTTGGTAGCATTGACGTGGGTGGCCCAGGACAGAATTTAAAGCTGTCAACCATCGCCACCTCGGCACCATTGATGCAGACAGGGGTGTGTACAATACTTCGCTTCCTGAAGTCAATGACCAGCTCCTTAGTTTTGCTGACATTGAGGGAAAGATTGTTGTTGTTGCACCACTCCACTAGGTTCTCTATCGCCCTCCTGTACTCTGACTCATCGTTGTTCGAGATCTGACCCACTTCAATCGTGTCATCAGCAAACTTGTAGATGGAGTTGGAGGTGAATTTTGCCACACAGTCATCATGTGTGTATAGGGAGTATAGTAGGGGACTGAGTATGCAGCCTTGCGGGGCCCCGGTATTGAGGTCTATCGTGGAGGAGATGTTGTTTATCATCACGGATTGTGGTCAATGTTTCAGGAAGGCGAGGATCCAGTTGCAGAGGGAGGAGCCAAGTCTTGTTTTGGAGCTTTGATATGAGCTTGGCTGGGATTATGGTGTTGAAGGCGGAGCTGTAGTCAATGAAAAGGAGTCTTACGTAGGAGTCCTTGTTGTCGAGATGCTCCAGGGATGAGTGTAGGGCCAGGGAGATAGCGTCTGCTGTGGACCGGTTGTGGCAGTATGCGAATTGCAATGAATCAACGCGTTCTAGGAGCATGGAATTGATGTGTGGCATGATCAACTTCACTTTACAATGATAGATGTCAAGGCCACCAGACAGTCGTCTTTGAGGCACATTGCCTTAGAACGGAGTAGGGAGTGGTTGAAGGTGTCTGAGAACACATCTGTCAGTTGGTCCACACAGGATCTGAGTGCACGACCAGGAACTACGTCAGGATCTTTTGCTTTCCAAGGGTTCACGTTTTGGAAGGCCGATCTGACTTCAGAGGCTGTGACAGGAGGTACGGGTGTGTCCAAGGCTTTTGGGCCAGTTGGTTTCCTGCTTGAAACGAGCATAGAATGCATTGAGTTCATCAGGGAGGGGTGCTCTGTTGCCCATTATATTGTTTAAGCCTTGCCACAACTGAAGAGAGTCCGTGTCATTAGTCTGTGACTCTAGTTTAATCTGGTACTGTCTCTTGGCGTCCCTGATGGCTTTGAGGAGGTTGTACCCGGATTCATTGTATAGGTCAGGGTCGCCTGTTTTGAATGCCCCAGACCTGGCCTTCAGTAGGGAGTGAAGCTTCCGGTTAAACCATGGTTTCCAGTTGGGGAACGGATGTACTACCTTTTTTGGCATGCTATCTTTCACACTGAAAAATTTTTTTTTTTAAGTGTACCCAATTATTTTGTTTCCAATTAAGGGGCAATTTATCGTGGCCAATCCACCTACCCTGTACAACTTTGGGTTGTGGGGGTGAGACCCACGCAGACACAGGGAGAATGTGCAAACTCCACACGGGCAGTGACCTGCGGCATGGATCGTACCCGGTCTTCAGCACTGTGAGGCAGAAGTGCTAGCCACTGCACCACAGTGCCGCCCCTTCTACACACTTACTGATGAAGTCTGTCACGGTGGTGGCATAATCGTTAAGGTTGGCCGCTGAGTTCTTCAATATGGACCAGTCCACTGACTCCAAGCAGTTCCAAGGAGCTCTTCTGTTGCCTCGGACCAGCATTGCATGATCCTTCTTAACTGGATTCTCCCGCTTAACATTCTGCTTATATGCCGGGAGAAGGAGCACCGTTTTGTGGTCCGACGATGGCAGAAGTGAACTCCTGTGGAAGGTAGTATGGGCAGTATTTCACAGTCAGGTAATCCAGTCCAGGCAGCAGTAGTTTGCCAGGGCCTCCACGCCCAAGCACCAGCACATCAAACTTTTCTTTGTGCTAAATAGTTAATGGCAAATATATTGTTGGTAGAAATTGACCACAATCGGCACTAACTTTGCGCAAGTACTTTGAACATTATGTGCAGTGCTCTTTTTTGATCAGGTACATTTCAATTGTTGTTTTGATGGGTATTTTAGGTGTTTGCTTCATATATTTCTAGATTGTTTCATTAAAGTTACCAAATTTGAACCACTGGATAATTTGAATGTTTTTTTTTCTGAGTGAGAAACTAAACCGGCTGATGCTCTCTACCAAACATGAACAATGTCGTACAGTCTACGAAACAGTTCGACTGTATTTTGAACTCATCACTGTAGAATCCTAATGGTTATTATCGTACAAGCTTGATGGTTAATCTGGAGCTGCAACAGTTAGCTTCCTCACCTGATAGATCAAACTTGACTGAGCAAGGACACAGCCTATATCTTGGTATTGTAAGACCTAAGACATAGGAGCAGAATGAGGCCATTCGGCCCATTGGGTCTGCTCTGCCATACCATCATGGCTGATATGTTTCTCATCCCCATTCTGCTGCCTCCGCCCCATAACCTTTGATCCCCTTATTAATCAAGAACCTATCTATCTCTGTCTTAAAGACACTCTGCTGTGGTCCCAACACTAACCCCTACATAACACCACTAGTCACCGGCTGTCATCCAGTGGAAAGGACCCCCTTATACCCACTCTCTGCCTTCTGCCAGTCAGTCAATCCTCTATCCATGCCATTACCTTGCCCCAACACAATGGGTTCTCATCTTATTTAGCAGCCTCCGGTACAGCACCTTGTCAAAGGCCTTCTGGAAATCCAAATGGATCACATCCACTGGTTCTCCTTTGTCCAACGTCCTCATTACCTCCTCAAAGAACTTTTCATAGAGTATTCATAGAATTTACAGTGCAGAAGAAGGCCATTTGGCCCATCGAGTCTGCACCGGCTCTTGGAAAGAGCACCCTACCCAACCGCACACTTTCACCCTATCCCCAGAACCCAGTAACCCCACCCAACACTAAGGGCAATTTAGCATGGCCAATCGACCTAACCTGCACATCTTTGGACTGTGGGAGGAAACCGGAGCACCCAGAGGAAACCCACGCACACACGGGGAGGATGTGCAGGCTCCGCACAGACAGTGACCCAAGCCGGGAATCGAACCTGGGACCCTGGAGCTGTGAAGCAATTGTGCTAACCACTATGCTACTGTGCTACCCAAACTCTAACAGGTTTATCAGGCATCACCTAACCCTGACGAATCTGTGCTGACTCAGTTCTATTTTACCATGCACTTCTAGTACTACACAATCTGATCCTGAATAACAGACTCTAAAATCTTACCAACAACCGAAGTCAGGCTAACCGGCTAATAATTTTCAGTCTTCTGTCTCCCTTCTTTCTTTAACAGGGGTGTTAAGATTAGACATTTTCCATTCCTCTGGAAATGATTCATTTTTTAAAAAAATTTAGTATACCCAATTCATTTTTTCCAATTAAGGGGCAATTTAGCATGGCCAATCCACCTAGCCTGTACATCTTTTGGGTTGTGGGGGCGAAACCCACGCAAACACGGGGACAATGTGCAAACTCCACACGGACAGTGACCCAGAGCCGGGATCGAACCTGGGACCTCAGCGCCGTGATGCAGCAATGCTAACCACTGCGCCACCATGCTGCCTCTCTGGGAATGATTCTTGAAAGATCACCACCAATGCCTCCACAGTCTCCTCAACTATCTCCTTCAGAACCCTGGCGTGTAGTCCATCTGGTCCGGGTGATTTATCCACCTTCAGACCTTTCAGTTTCCACAGCATCTTCTCCTTAGTGATGGCCACTGCACTCAGCTCTGCCCTCTGACTCTCTTGAAGTTCTAGTATCCCACTGGTGTCTTCTACTGTGAAGACTGATGCAAAATACCAATTCAGTTCCTCTGCATTTCTTTGTTCCCTATTACTTCTTATCCAGCCTCATTTTCCAGTGGTTCAAGGTCCATTGTTGCCTCTCTCTTACCTTTTTATATATCGAAAAAAAACTCTTGCAATCTTCCATTATATTACGAGATAACTTACATTCATATTTCACCTTCTCCCCCTTATTGCTTTTTAGTTGACCTCTGCTTGCTTTTAAAGGCTTCCCAATCCTCTGGCTTCCCACTAATCGTTGCCACATTGCATGCTTTTTCCTTTGCTTTTATGCTGTCCTTGACTTCGCTCGTCAGCCATGGATGCCTTGTCCTCCCCTAAGCATGTTTCCTCCTCCTCAGATGAATTTCTGTTGTATCTCCCAAAGCCCCCCCAAAGATTCCTGCCATTGCTGTTCAACTGTCTTCTCTGCTAGGCTCCCTTTCCAATCAACTCTGGCCAGCTCCTCCCTCATGTCTTTGTAGTTCCCTTTATTCAATTGTAAAACTGTTACATCTGATTCCAATACCAGCTTTAACTGTTGACCCTTACCTGGTCCTAACCAGGTGATGCACTCAGCACATGGTGAATGTCTGTGTTGCAGGCTGTGAGCTCTGTGCTCTGAGCTGGCTGCTACTAGAATGAGCGGGAACTCTCCTGTCCCCTGTCTTTATGGTGCGTGTGCTCTCACTGGTGATTGGCTGCGGTGTTGTGTATGCTGATTGGTCCCACTGCATGTCCATCAATGTGTGTGTGTCTGCACCATAATATACTGGTGTATATTATGACATCCCCCCTTTTAAATAGAGAACATGGGCGCGATTCTCCACTCCCACCCCGGTTGGGAGAATCGCCCGGGCCGCCAAAATTTCCGGGGACGCCGGTCCGACGCCCTCCCGCGATTCTCCCAAGCGGCGGGAACGGCCCGGTCGAGTTTCACGGGCCGCAGGCCGGAGAACCGCCGGAGACACCCAAAATGGCGATTCTCCGGCACCCCAGCGATTCTGAGGCCCGGATGGGCCGAGCGGCCAGGCCAAAAGGGCGGGTTCCCCCCGGCGCCGTCCACGCCTGGTCGTTGCAGTCATGGGCGGTGCGTGAACGCTGGGGGGGGCGGCCTGTGGGGGGGGGGGGGGGGGGGCGAGGGGGGATCCTGCACCGGGCTTCACCTGCAATGTGGGGTGGCCCGCGATTGGTGCCCACCGATCGTCGGGCCGTCCTCTCTGAAGGAGGACCTCCTTCCTTCCGCGGTCCCGCAAGATCCGTCCCCCATCTTCTTGCGGGGCGGATTTGGACTGGACGGCAACCACGCATGCGCGGGTTGGCACCGGCCGCGTCAACCAACGGCGGATGACATCCGTTATGCGGCGCCGGCCGCGTCATCTATGCGGCGCCGCTTTTACGCGGGCGACAAGGCCTGGCGCGGGTCGATGACGCGGCCCCGATACTGGCCCATTGTCAGGGCCTGAATCGGTCGGGACAGGGGCCGTTCCACGCCGTCGTGAACCTCAACGGCGTTCACGACAGCGCGGCCACTTCGGCGTGGGAGTGGAGAATCGCGCCGTTCGTGCCTGCGTGATAATAAATATCATGTAGTGAATGTACCTGACTATGTGTGTGCATGTTATTTACATGACTATGTACATGAGGCTAATCTATTTACACGGGAAGATGCCTGGTGCAGAGAAATAGTGTTTCACACCAACAGCACAATGAACATTATATACAAACTACTGGAACGATGAAACAGGATAACAGAACAGATCAAAGAGTCCAACATTGTAGAGCTCATAACTCAAGTCTCTGAGGTGGGCGACAAATTCTGGTTGACCGTCAGGGTGGCACACCACTCGTCGTCTGGATCAATGCTGTGCACCGACAGTAGCTGGTGGTTTTGATTCGGGGACAGCCTGCTCTTTGTTATAACAACGACTCGAAAAGGCTCCCTCGGGTCCTCGGTGTCACTGATATGCGGGAAGTCGGAATCGGACTCAGTGAACGTGGGTTGAATTGCCTGAAGGTTCCTGCGAGGCTGGCTGAAGCGATGCGAATTGGCAGGCTGAGCTGCTCGACATCAGGGAGCATAGTGGCCAAGTCTGCCACATCGTAGGCATTGTCGCGATTTTTCAGGATATTGCCTCTTTAAATGGGCGGAGCCACAGTTGCCGCACGTCGTGACGCCAGTATGCTCATTGCACCAGCGCGCATGCGCGGTGCGGTCCTGTGTGGTGCGCGCCTGCGCATCACGTTCCTCCACGTCACCGTCCCCTCGTTTGGCGCGTACAAGCGCGGGAGGCTGCGAACAATGCGCGAAATGGCCGCCCTCATCCAGGCTGCAGCCTTGGAGGTGTTCAATTGTTTGGACCCGTTCCGCCTCGTGGGGACCTTGCCCTGCCGTTTCAGCTGCCCGTATGTGGGAGTACCGGCTGGTGGCATTTTCATGCAGGACACAGGTCTTGATGGCAGTCACTAGGGTGAGTTGCTTAATTCTGAGGAGCTGCTGACACAGGCGGTCCGACAGGACACCAAATACGATCTGGTCGCATATCATGGAGTCGGAGGTGCCGTAGCCGCAGGACTGCACAAGGATGCGGAGCTGTGTTAAAAAGGATTGGAAAGGCTCGTCCATACCCTGCAAGCGCTGCTGGAACAGGTATCTTTCAAAGCTTTCATTGACCTCTATATGCTGAAGTGGGGTTCGAATTTGAGGAGAACCGTCTTGTCCTCGTCGTCTGCGAATGTGAGGGAGCTGAAGATATGGATGGTGTGTTGCCCGGCCGTGGAGAGGAGCAGAGCAATCTTCCTGGTGTCCGAGGCGTTCTCCCTGTCCGTGGCTTCGAGGAAGAGCTGGAAGCGTTGTGTTTAAAAATCTTCCAATTGACCCCGAGATTGCTGGCGATGCGGAGCGGCGGCGGCAGGTTGATGTTCTCCATACTTCAGGATGCCGGAATGCTGATTAGTTGCAGGTGGGTCTCAGAAGTGCTAGTATGCAACCACTCCTTGTACCATGATGTGTTGGGTGTTCTGGATCACAAACAGGTCACCAACACTGGAAGTGGTGCAACTCTATTTTATTATAAGGATAACTATACTAACATACTTGAACTGTGGGTAAATGCAATACCAGCTTTAACTGTTGACCCTTGCCTAGTCCTAACCAGGTGATGCACTCAGCACATGGTGAATGTCTGTGTTGCAGGCTGTGAGCTCTGTGCTCCGAGCTGGCTGCTACTAGAATGAGCAGGAACTCTCCTGTCCCCTGTCTTTATAATGCGTGTGCTCTCACTGGTGATTGGCTGCAGTGTTGTGGATGCTGATTGGTCCCACTGCATGTCCATCAGTGTGTATGTGTGTGTGTCTGCACCATAATATACTGGTGTATATTATGACAGGTAGGCACCCCCCCCCCCCTAACCAACAACTCTATCTGGGCCCCAGCCTGATTTCTGACAGAGTGAAAACCAAGTGTGTTGATCTGACCAGTACAATGAAGCAATAGTGTATAGCTCAAATGTGGTATGTATAAATTTATTTTGCATGTCCTACGTGTATATCGATGCATGAAAAGTGCAACACTTGGACCTGCACACTGAATATTTTCCACTTACCAAAATTCAGATTTGTTTTTTAAACATTCCTTTGCTTTCTCCTTGTGTTGACTTTCCAAGGCCACCCTTTTCTGGGCTTCTAATACTGAACAACTGAGCTTCAGGCAGGTGCCCAAGAACAGCCTGAGTCTAAACAACTTCTCTCCTTGCTCATGGGGAGGCATTTAGCTTTTACGAAGCCTCTCTGCCTGATGGTTGGGAACATGCCATGTGTCAACAGGGCTGCCAGCACCAAGGGAATGTTGTGAATGGGATTTACGATTGCCAAAAATGAGACAGGTTGTTAGTCCATTCAAACAAACGGACTCTTCTTTCCAGAATGACTTTTCAAAATGGTTTGTACTTTTAAACCAAAATGAGTGTCATTTTCAATGTGCAAGTCTTGACAGGTGGACATTTCATATGGAACATTAATACACAGCACACTGTTGCTCATTATAAATTCCCCAGGAAATGATTTAAAACTGGCAACCGAATCAAGGGGCTTTTAGTGGGCCATCATAATGTAGCAGAGCTTTGTTCTGTCCAACATTAAAGCTCCATCGCTACATTATTACCTCGTGATCAGTACCAGATGTATATTATCCATGTGGGATGCAAGAAAAATGTGCAATGTTAGATTGCTGAGCAAAACTAAAATGGCATTTGCTATTTATATTGACTCAAAACCTTTCAGCTATATATCCGGAATGATTCCCCCACAACAATCAAATTCATGCTGTCAATATTTCTTGCTATAGGTTTTTGTAAAATGTATTAACTGGTGTTGCAGTTATATCAAACATATTATGGTGTAAAACAGAAGGAGCAGGGTGTGGGAGCCAAGAGAGAGTGTAAAAGAGGAATACCAGGGTGCACAAAATATTGGGAAAAGCAGATAGCACTGGTACAGAGAATAAGTAATAAAGTCTAAATCAGGGTTACTGCGTATGTCTGAATGCACGGAGTATAGAGAATAAGATTGGGGAGTTACAGGTGCAATTGCCATATGAACACATGATGTTATGGTGATAACAGAGACCTGGCTGAAGGGAGGGCAAGACTGGGTGTCAAATATTACTGGGTACAAGGTGTTCAGAAAAGATAGGAAAGGAAGGAAAGGAAGAAAAGGAGGAGGGGCGGCATTATTGGTTAAGGAGAGCATTGCAATGATGGAGAAAGAGGATGTCCTGGAAGGTTCAAGAACCAAATTAGTTTGGTTCGTGGTGAGGAACATTGCTTGGTGTAGTTTACAGACCAACTAATGGGAATGATGTACAGGAACATACCTGCAGAAGAATTACAGGGAGATGCGAACATTATAGAGTGGATATGATGGGGGACTAATTACCAAAATCCAAATGTAGTCTGGGACAGTGGTTGTGTAAAGGACGGAGGAATGGCAAACGTTCCTAGATTGTGTTCAGGACAACTTTCTACAGCAGTGTATATCCAGTCCAAGAAGAAAGGACCTGGTACTTGGAAATGAGGTGGGCAAAGTAGATCAAGTGTAAAAGGGGAACATTTAGGAGACAGTAACCATTGACATAGTTTGAGGCTAAGGGGTAAACTTTTTAGGACTGAGGTGAGGAGAAATTTATTCACCCAGAGAGTGGTGAATCTGTGGAATTCACTACCACAGAAAGTAGTTGAGGCCAAAACGATGTGTAATTTCAAGAAGGAATTAGATACAGCTCCTGGGGCTAAAGGGATCAAGGGATATGGGGGGAAGGCAGGATCAGGGTATTGCACTTGATGATTAGCCATGATCATAATGAATGGCAGAGCAGGCTCAAAGGGCCGAATGGTCTCCCTCCTTCTTCTATTTTCTATGTTTCTATGTATCATAAGATTTAGGATGACGGTCGGAAAGGACAATGGGAAATTCACAGGAAGAATAATTGTCTGGGGGTGAGCAGACTTCAATGTGGTGAGAAGAAGCTGGGTCATATAGACTGGAACAAAAGGATGATGGGAATAACTGTAGCTGAACAATGGGCTACCTTCAAACAAAATAAATAGTTTGGGCAAAGTCAACGTATAGAGCACGATCTCTCGACCTTGCCGTGCCCGACTTGGGACGCGTCGAGCTCTTGCGAAATTTACCAGCCTCGTCATGCCTCATGAGATCTAACGAGATCTTGCGAGGTGTTGTGATCTGGAAACCGCCCATTGAGGCCGAGACTCAGATTTGCATATTCAAGTGAACAGTTAGTCTCATTTGAATACTACATCTACACCGGATGCCTAGGTGGCACTGCCAGACTGGAAGAGGCAATGCCAGGGTGCCAGGCTGGCAGTGCCAATGTGCCCAGGTGGCATCTTGCCCACACCGTGGATCAGGCCCGGGGGTGCCTTGTCTTTATGAGCTGGGGTGCAGGGGGCTCGATGATCCTTTTATTGGTGAGTTGGGGCTTTGGGTGGGTCCAAAGGTCGGGGCGTAATTGCTCGTTAATGCAGGAAAAGGGACAAAGTGCAGCCTCAGTGGGGTGTTCGTTGCCAAGGCCCAGCAATGAAGCAGAGTCCCGTTTAATAGCGGGGTTGTTCTCGCCACGGTCAGCGCTGTGAAACACCGGCTAAACGCGCTTGACACAGGACTGTTTCATTTCCATTAAATCGCGCCCAGTCTCTCAAAAGGAAAAGGTAGGGCAAACCAATCCTGACCTTGCTGGATGGAAAAGGCGATAGAAATTAAAATAAAGAAGAAAACATGTGCACATGTCAGGTAGAAAATACAATTGAGAACCAATATGAATACAGAAGGTTCAGATGGGAGGTGATAAAGCAGATTGGAGAAGCAAAGAGGCATTGAGAAAAGGCTGGCAGTCAATATAAAGGGAAATCCCGAAGTCTTCTATAGACATGCAAATAGTAAACAGGTGGTAAAACAAGGAGGAAGGCCGGTTAGGGACCTAAAAGGGAAATTACACTGAAGGCAGGGGGCAAGGCTGAGGTATTCATAGAATTAAAGTGCAGAAGGAAACCATTCGGGCCATGTTGTCTGCACCGGCCCTTAGAAAGTGCACCCTATTTAAGGCCACACCTTCACCCTATCCCGGTAACTCAGTAACCCCACCTAACCTTTTTGGACACTAAGGGGCAATTTAGCATGGCCAATCCACCGAACCTGCACATCTTTGGACTGAGAGGAAACTGGTTGCCCTGCAGCTGCATATTGAGTATGATTCACATCTGCAGCCAGCTTGCAATAATCCTACATAATAAGTGACTGATTGAAAACTAAGCGATCATTATTAATGAGATTGTCCTGGCTTCTTCTCCTACCCCGCCACTGATTAACATTGCTTAGGATTCATCAGCACACATTTATGAAACAATCCAAGAAAAGAAGAAGGTGAAATGGAAAAATAAAGAATCAAATCACAGGATCTGGCATCCTTTCTCTAGTGGCCCATTCTGTGATACAGAATGTTCGACTGCTGTTTCATCCCTCTGCTTGCACTGTGGATGCCAATATTTGTACACATTTGATTGCAGAGTCTGAGGAGAGGCAGGCAGAATGATTCATCTGGGAGAACTGCAGTAAATTCATGCTCTAGGAATGCATACTGTTAAGGTTCATAAGAATCTATGAGCAGTTAGTTTCCAGCAACTGGATTGTAAATAACTGGAGGTTTTCACACCTTGAACAGTAAATAGTGGGGGAGGTGGCAAATCTAACATTTGCAACAAAAATTAAACAGTTAAGAAAATCATTTAATGAGATTAATAATTGTAAATTCAGAATAGACTATGTAATGTCACAGCTTGCTGCACCCCCAGCCAAGCCGTTCCAGTATAGCTAGAACACTGGCATCTACCTGGCAATGTGGAAATTTGTCCAGGTATGTCCTGTACATAAAAAGCAAGAGAAATCCAACACGGCCAACTACTGCCCCATCAATCTACTCTCAATCATCATCAGTAAAGTGGCAGAAGGGGTCATCAACAGTGTTATCAAACAGCACTTACTTGGCAATAACCTGCTCAATGACGCTCACTTTGGGTTCCTCAGCTCCTGATCTGATTATTGTTTTGGTTCAAACATGGCCAAAAGACCTGAACTCCAGAGGTGAGATGAGAGTGACTGCTCTTGACATCAAGGAGCATTTGACAGAGTGTGGCATCAAGGAGCCCGAGCAAAACTGGAATCAATGGGAATTGGGGAAAAACCCTCCTCCGGTTGGAGGCATACCTGGCACAAAGGTTGTGATATTTCAAGATCAATCATCTTAGTTGCAGGACATGGTGACAGGGGTTCATCAGGGTAGTGTCCAAGCCCAACCACCTTCAGCTGCTTCATCAATGACCTTTATTCCATTCTGAGGTTAGAAGAGGGGATGTTCACCGATGATTGCATTTTGTTCAGTCCCATTCGGACAGGAGGTACAAAAGTCTGAGAACACACACTAACAGATTCAAAAACAGCTTCTTCCCCGCTGTTAACAGACTCCTGAATGACCCTCTTGTGGACTGAACTTATCTCTTCACACATCTTCTCTACTGAGTAGTGCTGCACTCCATTTGCTCACCCGATGCCTGTGCCTATGTATTTACATTGCGTATTTATGTATGTTCTATGTTTTTTCATATATGGAACGATCTGTCTGGACTATACACAAAACAATACTTTTTACTGTACCTCAGTACATGTGACAGTAAATCAAAATCAAAATCCATTCATGGCTCCTCACATACTGAAGTCGTCCATGTCCAAATACAGCAGGTCTTGGGCAATATCCAGGTTTGGGCTGACAAACGGCAAGTAACATTCATGCCACAGAAGTGCAAGGCAATGACCATCTCCAACAAAAGAGAATCTAACCATCACCCCATTGACATTTAATGGCATTACCATCGCTGAATCCCCGACTATCAACATCCTGGGGGGTATTATTGACCAGAAATTGAACTGGACCAACCCTATAAATACTGTGGCTTCAAGAGCAGATCAAAGGCTAGGAATCCTGGGTAAATAACTCACCTCCTAACTCCCAAACCTGCCCTCCATCTACAAGGCACTAGTTAGGAGTGTGATGGAATACAGTTCACTTGCCTGGATGAATGCAGCTCCAACAACACTCAAGAAGCGCGACACCACCCAGGACAAAGCAGCCCACCTGATTGGCACTCCTTCCACAAACATTCATACCCTTCACCACCGACGAACAGTGGCAGCAGAGTGTATCATCTACAAGATGCACATCAAAGCTCCTTGGAAAGCATCTTCCTAACCCACATCTGCTAATGTCTAGATCTAGAAGGACAAGAGCACCAGACGGATGGAACACCACAACCTGCAAGTCCCCCTGGAAGCCACTCACCATCCTGACTTGGAAATATGTCGCCATTCCTTCACTGTCGCCTGGGCACTCCTTTCTTAACAGCACTGTGAGTGCACCTACACTCCATCAACTGCAACAGTTCATGAAGGCAGCTCACTACCACCTTCTCAAGGGCAACTAGGAATGGGCAATAAATGCTGGCCTTGCCAGCGATGCCCACATCCCGTCAATGAATCATTAAAAACAAGATTGAATCCAGATTCCGAATTGTACAGCTTCAGCACTGGTATTGTAACAGTGCATAATTGTCGCCTCAATCGCAACATTTCTGGTCTCTAATCTGATTTTGATTTGATTTATTATTGTCACATGTATTGGTATACAGTGAAAAGTATTGTTTCTTGCATGCTGTACAGACAATGCATACCGTACATAGGGAAGGAAGGAGAGACTGCAGAATATAATGTTACAGTTATAGCAAGGTGTAGAGAAAAGATCAACTTAATACAAGGTAGGTCCATTCAAAAGTCTGGTGGCAGTAGGGAAGAAGCTGTTCTTGAGCCGGTTGGTACGTGACCTCAAACTTTGGTATCTTTTTCCTGACGGTAGAAGGTGGAAGAGAGTATGTCCGGGGTGTGTGGAGTCCTTAATTATGCTGGCTGCTTTCTGTGGTGCACCTGTAGAAGTTGGTGAGGGTCGTAGCTGACATGCCAAATTTCCTTAGTCTTCTGAGAAAGTAGAGTCGTTGGTGGGCTTTTTTAACTATAGTGTTGGCATGGGGGGACCAGGACAGGTTGTTGGTGATCTGGACACCCAAGAACTTGAAGCTCTCGACCCTTTCTACTTCGTTCCCATTGATGTGGACCTAATCTGCTGACATTATTGTGGGTACTGCTCCTCTTTAACTTTCCATCAGTTTCCCTTAAGCTCTAGATTCATCACAGATAGTCTTCACTACCCTTTTGCTGTGTTCTGTTTGGTTTCTCAGTTTTAACTCCAGTTTTAAACAATTAAATATTTTGTTCAGGTATTTCTCCTATCTAGGCTATGTTTTACATTCTTCAATCAAAATCACAGCAGCTTCCTGAGGGCTGGACAAGTTTGTACTGCGAGAAACTGGATCATACAGCATAGCAAAGTCTCAGATTCAGTCTCCGAAAATGCTTATTTGGCAAATGACAGCCAGGAGTGCTAGTCAAGGGTACTCACATCGGACCAATGCTGAGAAACCTCCAGTTACCAAGGAGAGAATCCGGTTCACGAATGATGCCCACTGTAGCAGAACATGCGTGCTGATCACAGTTCCAATGAGGAAAAGCTACTGGTACTCATGGAATCTTACCCAAACATCAGCTGCTGTTGTCTTTTCAACAGAAAGAGGGTCTGCGCATGCAACAGCTGAGCTGTAGCCAGGGACACAATCAATTAAGTTAGTAACAGTAAAACATGTAGGTTTGGTCCATAGCCTTCGGTTAGCATTTGGGGCAAATTGTAACCAATACATGCACCAGATGCAGCCCTGCCTTTATGGAAGGGAAAAATCTAAATGCTACTGCTTGGCTTGTTTTGTTTTGCTCACCTCTACTCTCCTTCACGACAAAAGAAATGTTTCATCAGCAGTAAAACATCATTTTTAAGACCCGCACTATAGACACAAAATGATGCATCAGTCCGTGCACCAGAGGATTGTAGAAAATAATGGAACACATAGCGAAACTCAAACTTGGGTGATTTGCTGATCTATCATTTCTTCCAAACCCACCCAACCCAATCATCCAATGCCGTTTTGCTCACTAATTTTCACTACCAATCTTTTCTCTTTCCCTCCTCGCCCGAGAGCATTGGCTTCTTGATGAGCTGCAGTGTCATAGTACTTCACCAAGATGCCATTATTTAGAGGTAGACCCTGTTATGTTGATGGGTTAGAACAGCATGGACATCGGATCACAACAGAGCCAGATTCTGTCCTTGCCCTTTGTTCACACCTCGACTTCCAGTATGGGTGGTGGTTAGTGATCAAGAGTGGGACCTCGGGTTAGTTCTCCCTTTTGTAACCAGTCAACTGCTGCATGCCAATTACTATTCCAGCTGAGATTAACACAAAGAATAGGAATTCTATTACCTGTGCAATAAATTGCCAGAAATATAATGAGCAGGATTCTCCATTGCCTGATGCCGATATTGTAATCGGCGATCGGGCGGAGAATCCCTTCCGACGCCCAAATTGGGGGCGGCGGTGGTTTGACGCCGGTTTTCAAGCCTCTGTCCCCACGAAACCGGCATCATCGTGTCGCGCGTCGTTGGAACGCCGTTGGCAGGTCATCGGCAGGCCCTCCCCCGATGCTCCGCCCCCCGTGGGCCGAGTTCCCGACCACGCGGTTGACGTGTGGTCTGAGCAGTCGGGAACCTGGCGTGGCAACCGCGGACTGTGTCCAGCGCTGCCACAGTCGGCCGGGAGCCTTGCCGCTGGCCGGGGGGGACTTCTACAAGGGCTGGGGGGACTGGCCGTATTTGGCAGGTTGTCCTGTGGGGCCGTTTGTGGCAGGCCGGATCTGCGCACGGTTGGTGCCATGTTGTATGGCGCGACTGCTACAGGGCATCGCCATGTGCATGCCTGGCCACAGACCCGGCCATCCTCCGCTCGTTTTTGGCACAGGAGCCGGGGGTTTTACCCGGCGCCGCTGCTAGCCACTCTCCGGTCCTGGAATCGGTGAGGGTTCAACGTCATATAACGCCACAGTTCCCATGGCGGCGTCGGCACTTAGCCGCAGAAGCGGAGAATCCAACCCAATAACTTTCCAATTGCACCATTAAACCTGGCATCGATCCATTAAAATTCTTTACATAACAGGGTTTCTGAATGGAGGAACGCATCATCGTTCACAAAAAAGGATTTGAACAGGATGCTGTTTGCAAGTCTAAGCTCAGAAATAAATATACGTGTATTTCTTTCCAGCAAGAATTTGTTTTTTTCTTAAAATACAGCAACAGGTTTTAAAAATTATTTCAGAAGCATTCTGGAAACTTTCTGAATTTGAATACATCTTCACAGCAGGTCATTGTACTCGAATCCCTGGCCAGTCAATGCACTTTCAGAACAGCATCAGTTTTAGCAACAAAATACCTTTTCCAATTACATCCATACCAGCTGTTCCTGGTCTATTATTCTGCTCACAGCCTTGCCTATGAGAACCAACAGACTCTGCTTAATAGAGTGCAGCTATATCTTGTGACGTTTATTCACTCAATAAATTACTACAAATTGTTGGTAATTGTACATTTTTATGTTTACTTCTACAGTATTCCAGTACAAGATGCTGAATGACATTTTAAAATATATGAAGTGTTCTGACAACTACTATCAATTTTCTCTGGCAAAGCAATAAGCACTACAGTGTTCCCACCAAACATTATCAAGTGCGGTGCAGAAATTTATTGGAAGAGAAAATGATCTCAGTAGCAGCAATATTTCCTCCTTTCATAATCTTTATAGGTGGCTCTCCTTTATCATAGACAGCAAGACTCATTTCTCCTTTTGAAAATGAAATGAAAACCTTTTGGTTACAAGTTAATGGGTGCTTCAGGTTTGAACAAACCTCATTATTTTCAGGATATGGGCTGATTTGACCCACTGCTTCCTCCACTGAAAATGACGAAAATTATTCAAAACTAGGCAAGCAAAACATTTACAACTGGTTGTTTGTTCCAGCTTTATAAATTGGATTGTCGGCTTTTACCAAGTATAATGCATCCCCTTTCTGTGGACCCAACATATCCTGTGTTCATTGTGTGGTAGGTGAAGAGAGGGAGATAAGAAGCAGCTGGAATGGGTCAGTATAATGAACAGAAATGTTAACATCGAAAAAGAAATTGTGAAAATATAGAACAGGGATGTCGGCATCTGTAATGAAAAAGAAGAAATTCTAACAAAGCTTCATCATCCTGTCTTTTCTCTCTCCGTCCCTGGTGTATATTTCCTGCATGTTCTGTTGTACAGGCGTTTCTAGTTTCTTCTTTGTATTAGAAATTCCAATGCAGCCGGAATAAAAAGAATTTAAAGTGATTTTTTAATTACATGAAGCAGCATGCTATTGCCTCCAAGTCCTGCCTCCGATGGGGATTATATAACTGTTCAGACTTTGATCCCAGTCTCAAACATGAATGCTCTAAAGACGGATGTCTGAGCTTCTTGTCCGCATGGGTGCATACTACGGAACCTCACAGGCAACATGTAAAATATAAATTAAATTCAATGAGTCTCAAGTTGCCAACGCCGATCTCGGGTTTATTCGTCAATAAGGCAACAGCACTAAGTACAGCCATTTCTAAAGCTCCAGGCATATGAAATTTAAATAGGTCAAACTCGGTGAACAGAAGTACAACAGCAGAAACTTGCATTTATAGTGTCCTGAAGGCAGAAAAACATCCCTACGTGCAAGAGGAAATTATGAGGCGGGTTGGCCAAATATTTGGGGTGAAATATAACAGCGGTGCCCGATCTGGGGCACGACGCAGCCGGTAAGTCTCGCGAGAGGGCTCACCAAGCCTTGTGAGATCTCATGGGATCTCGTGAGACGTCGCGATCTAGATCCCGCCCATTGTGGGCACGATCCAGGTCTCGCTAATCTGTATATTAAAGTGTTGCAGTAAACAATACTTTGATATGCACTCAGCAGAGTTACTCAAGGCCCAAGCCTCGGAGACCCTGAGTGTGCGTCGTTTAGTTGGGGGGGGGGGGGGTCCACGGGTCGCATTGGGGGGGGTCTTGAGATCGGGGCACCATTTAAAAATGGGACTAAATGCAGCCTCGGTAGGGCACTGCCTGCTGAGGCCCCAAATGAAACACAGTCCTGTTAGACAGTGGGATCTTTCTTGGCGCTTGACACGGGACTTTGTTTCATTTCTGTTACATTGTGCCCTTGGTTTTGATCACATAGATGGGTTTTAAAGGAGAGAGAGAGAGAGAGAGATGGTGAAGAGGTCATGGAGGAAATTAGAATGTATAGAATCCCTTCTGTGCGGAAGGTGGCCATTTGGCTGATCAATTCTGCACCGACTCTCGAAAGAGGACCCTACCTAGGCCCACCTTCCTACCTCATCCCCGAACCCCACCCCACTGCCCATTATAGCCAAGTTCCGCACACATGAGTGCGACCTCAACCGGGACCTGGGATTCATGTTGCATTACATTCATCCCCCACCATCTGGCCTGCGAAATCCTACCAACTGTCCTGGCTTGATACAATTCACACCTCTTTAACCTGGGGTTATCCCATCTCTGGATCTGTGAAGATTTAATCACCTGCTAATGCTCGCATTCCAAGCATTGTCTGGCATCTTTGAATCTGTCTATATATATGTTTCTGGAACGTACCACTTCATTCACCTGAGGAAGGAGCAGCGCTCTGAAAGCTAGTGACATCAAATCAAACCTGTTGGACTTTAACCTGGTGTTGTAAGACTTCTTACTGTGCTCACCTCAGTCCAACGCCGGCATCTCCACATCATCTATGGAAACTAAGGGACAATTTAGTGAACCTGCGCACCTTTGGACTGTGGAGGAAACCGGAGCACCAGAGTGTGGTGGTATGTATTAGGGGTAGTACGGTACCTGTGAAGCTGAGAGGCTATTGGCTGACAGGTCCCGGGTCCTGGTTGGATCTGCCGCCTGCTGGCTCCGCCCAGAAAAGCGGAGTATAAGAGCCCGGGTTCTCCCAGCAGCCGCATTCTGCAACTGAGCTGCTGGGGAACAAGTCTTGCTTAATAAAGCCTCGATTGACTTCATCACTTCTCGACTTGAGTGAGTAATTGTTGCGCTACAATTTATTAAGCAAGACCGTACCGTTCTCCCTCTCTACCTGACCGTTCCCCCGAGGGTTGTAACTGGTCGTCCTGCTGGTGCTGAGGGCTTTAATGACCATGGCCGCTGTCATGTCGGGGCAGGAGATGGCGAAGGGGAAACGGGAGTACTCGTCCACCACATTTAGGAAGTATGCATTGCGGTCGGTGGAGGGGAGGGGGCCTTTGAAATCCAAACTGATGCGTTCAAAGGGACGGGAAGCCTTTATCAGGTGCGCTCTATCTGGCCTGAAAAAGTGCGGTTTGCACTCTGCGCAGATTTGGCAGTTCCTGGTGGCTGTACGGACCTCCTCAACAGAGTAGGGGAAGTTGCAGGACTTCACAAAATGGTAGACTCGAGTGACCCCCGGGTGGCAGAGGTCCTCGTGGAGGGCTTGGAGGCGGTCTACTTGTGCGTTGGCACATGCGCCGCGGGATAGGGCATCGGACGGCTCGTCCAGCTTTCCGGGACAATACAAGATCTCATAGTTATAGGTGGAGAGCTCAATCCTCCACCTCAAGATCTTGTCATTCTTGATTTTGCCCCACTGTGCATTATCGAACATAAAGGCTACCGACCGTTGGTCAGTGAGGAGACTGAATCACCTGCCGGCCAGGTAATGCCTCCAATGTCGCACAGCTTCCATTATGGCTTGGGCTTCCTTTTCCACTGAGGAGTGGCGGATTTCTGAGGTGTGGAGGGTTCGGGAGAAAAAGGCCACGGGTCTGTCCGCTTGGTTGAGAGTGGCGCTACAACTGTTGGGCTAAATGCATAGCCACTGTACGAAATTAGTTCCAGGACCAGCCTTGTATACCCCTACCACCATGCGAACCACCACCTCGCCGAGTTCTTTTTTAACAAGGGGTGAATGTGGTGGTATGTATTAGGGATAGTACGGTACCTGTGAAGCCGAGAGGCTATTGGCTGACAGGTCCCGGGTCCTGGTTGGATCTGCCGACTGATGGCTACACCCAGATAGGCGGAGTATAAGAGCCCGCGTTCTCCCAGCAGCCGTATTCTGTAACTGAGCTGCTGGGGAACAAGTCTTGCTTAATAAAGCCTCGATTGACTTCATCACTTCTCGACTTGAGTGAGTAATTGTTGTGCTACACATAGGAAATGTACGCAGCCACTGGGCGAATGTGCAAACTCCACACATAGTCACCCAAGGTTGGAATTGAACCCAGGTCCCTGGCACTGTGATGCAGCAGTGGTAACCACTGTACCACCATGCTGCCTGTACTAAGAGTGGAATCAGTTACCTAAAAACGCAGCTACCTAAGATGGAGCAAAGGACGGATGCGCAAGAGTCAAAGAATTGGGGAACTCTGGGATTGTAAGGCTCGAAGAGTGGTAATAATTTGTTTTTTAAATTTCCAATTAAGAGGCAACAACTTGTATTTATGTAAAACTTTAACATAATAAGTCATACCAAGATGCTTCACAGGAGGGGCTGGTTTAGCACACTGGGCTAAATCGCTGGCTTTTAAAGCATACCAAGGCAGGCCAGCAGCATGGTTCAATTCCCGTACCAACCTCCCCGAACAGTTGCCGGAATGTGGCGACTAGGAGCTTTTCACAGTAACTTCATTGAAACCTACTTGTGACAATAAGCGATTTTCATTTCATTTCATTTTCATTTCAGGAGCATTATAAAACAAAATGACACCAAGTCACAAAGAGATATTACGTTAGGTGATCAAAAACTTAGTCAAAGTATTAGGCTCCCCCGTTCTCTAACTCCTGTGTGTCCCACCTTTGCTCCATCCTAGGTAGCTGCACTTTCAAGTAGCTGATTCTCCTCTGAGAATTCCCTCCTTGACCTCTTCACCATATCTCTCTCTCCTTTAAACCCCACCTATCTCATCTCTTAAACGGAGGAACGTGAGTTAGAGAGGCAGAGGACGGGTATTCCAGAGTTTAGTGCCAGGCACGGCTCCAATGGCTGAGATATGGAAAATCGGGGATGCTCAGCAGATCAGAATTAATAGAATGCAGATATGCCAGTGGGATGTTGGGGTTAGAGAAGATTACAGAAATAGAGAGGGACATGGCCATGGGCAGGTTTGAAAACAAGGATGAAAATTTTAAAGTCAAGATATTACTTTGGATGATCTCACGTTTATGGGGATAGAATGTGGGAGACCAGCCAGGAATGCACTGGAATAGTCAAGTTTAGAGGTGAGAAAGGTGGGGGTTTCAGTGGCACATCAGCTGAGACGGTGAAGTCGAGTGATGTTAGGGAGTTGGAAAAAGGACGTCTTAGTGATGGCACGAATATGAGGTCAAATATGACAACAAGGTTGTGAACAGACTGTTTTAATCTTAAACTGTTGCTAGGGAAAGAGATGGAGTCGGTAGTTAGAAAACTGAGTTTGGAGTAGGAAACAATGGCTTCAGTCATCCCAATATTTAATTAGAGGACATTTCTGTGTAGTGGATGTCGGATAAGCAGTTTAAAAAAAAATGTTCCTTATTGGTGGTTTTCAATTTTATCGAGTGGAACTTTTGTGTCCGATATTTACATTTTGTACAGTTTCTTATTTACATACATCTTTCTTGTGCTTTTTGTTGTCTGTGGGTTTGGGCGTGGGGGGGGCTTCCTGCACCCCCCCCCCCACCCCCCCCCCCCACCCCCCTCAATGCTTCTCTCTGTGGCTCCCCTGGGTTTCCTCTTCATATCTAACCCCCTTCCCTCTTTGTACCTCCTTGTAGTGTGTGCTCTTCGGCTCTCCCCCGTCTTCCCCTCCTTCCCTCGTCACTGTTGGCCTCGAACAGGTCTTGGAACAGGCCGACGAATTGCCCCCACACTTTGTGGAAGCCCTCTTCCGATCCTTGGATGGTGTCCTTGATCTTCTCCAGATTGTGCCCCATCAACAGGCGCAGTCTTGGTCTGTACACATATACAGTTTGTAAAATAAATTTAGAGTACCCAATTCTTTTTTCTAATTAAGGGGCAATTTAGCGTGGCCAATCCACCTACCCTGCACATCTTTGGGTTGGGGGGACGAGACCCACGCAGTCACGGGGAGAATGTGAAAACTCCACACGGACAGTGATCCGGGGCCAGGATCAAACCGGGGTCCTCGGTGCCGTGAGGCAGCAGTGCTAACCACTGCACCACCGTGACGCCTTATAAAAATATTCAGTTGACAAGGTTATTAATACTTTTAATTTTGCCTCACCCTCTTATGTTTTCTTCTCCAATCGTTTCTGCAATTGAGAACAACCAGCTGCTGGCCACTGACATAGCCTCTGTGGACCTGCCTGCTGGGAAGTGCATGACAGCAGCTTAAGGTACTTTAGCAATCAGTATTCCCTTTTTAGCAACTGGAAAATGCCTCCTATAATGCTGTCACTCATACATTGGAGAGTTCTTTTCTGGCCAGTGGGTCCGCCGTTTAACCCATGGAAGTGTTTGGAAATGTTTTGAGACTCAAGTGATGCAACTGATTTTAGCATAGACAAGCACTATTGCAGAAAGGTGTGGCTATGACGGTTTTGTGATTATGGTCCTAGGCTGCCTACTCAGAAGTTTGGCACTCAAATCCCACCAAATTACCAGACTTTCATTCAAAACCTAACTGGTTTGGCAATGTCCTTAAAGTGAGGAATCCTACCACTCCTACTCTATTGACTCACAATGCCCTCTGAGGTGCATGACACAACAAAACAGTGAAGAAATATTGAAAGTTTTACAAGAAGGACTGTCAGTTCAAGGAAAAGTCCCACTATCAGAACCCCTTCATAATAACTGGAGATGAGAAATATACGCTGCTTTGAAATATCACCCTCATTTCAAGGGTAAATGGGAAAAAGGCACTGGGCAGAATACACTGATAGAGTTTAATTCCTGCTGTTCCAACCTCTTCATCGAGTTCAACATTACCTTTTTCCATACTGAATGCAACATGACACAGTGCAAAGCAACTTAACATTGGGCAAACGACTCACAACATGTCTCCCTGTTGTTTGTTGCAGCTTTCTGAACTCAAAATCTGTACCAAAGTGCAAAAGTCAAGGCCAGAACTGTCTGCTGACCCAATGTGTGCTCAACAAATGTTGCTTCAGGAAGTAATTATGGGCGGCGTGGTAGCACAGTGGTTAGCACTGTTGCTTCACAGTGCCAGGGACCCTAGTTCGATTCCCGGCTTGGCGCACTGTCTGTGCGGAGTCCGCACATTTGCTCCGGGTGTTCCGGTTTCCTCCCACAAGTCCTGAAAGACGTGCTTGTTAGGTGAATTGGATATTCTGAATTCTCCCTCTGTGTATCCGAACAGGTGCTGGAATGTGGCGACTAGGGGCTTTTCAGAGTAACTTCATTGCAGTGTTAATGTAAGCCTACTTGTAACACTAATAAGGATTATTATCATTATTATTATTATCCCTGTAACCCCACCTATCCTTTTTTGGACACGAAGGGACAATTAAAAAAAATTTTTTTTTTTTTTTTTTAAAAGGCCCAATTTTTTTTTCCAGTTAAGGCAATTTAGCGTGGCCAATCCACCTACCCTGCACATCTTTGGGGGAGAGACCCACGCAGACACGGGGAGAATGTGCAAACTCCACACGGACAGGGACCCAGGGCCGGGATTGAACCCGGGTCCTCAGTGCCGTGAGTACTAACCACTGCGCCACCGTGCCGCTCCACCAAGGGACAATTTAGCATGGTCAATCCACCTAACCTGAACACCTTTGGATTTTGGGAGAAACCAGAGCACCCGGAGGAAACCCACGCAGGGACAGGGAGAATGTACAAACTCCACACACGCAGTTACCCAAGCTGTCAAATGACCTTAAATTCAGAACTGGTAGAAAGAATCAATCAACGATTCCCACACAATGATCCTATAAGCACAAGATAACCACAATAGACAGCATGTCTTCTTACACAGGTTTATCAAGGAGTTACACAAACTGCTGACAAGAATTTTGAGTCTAAAAGACCTATGCAGTACCACCACATTCATACAACCACCACCAACCTGGATTTTTGTACCGCCCTTGAAGGAGAAAAAAAACTAAGGTGCTTTGGAGGGGTGGAGTAGGCAAAATTTGACAGAAGGATGCATAGGAGGTATTAGGACAGGTGGCCAAAATCTTGGACAAAGAGTACTTTTTATAAGAGCGTTCTTGAAGGAGGAGAGCCAGAGACGGTGAGGGATTAAGCAAAGGAATTCCAGAGTTAAGAGTATAGGCAACTGAAGGCATGACCGCCGATGGTGTAAACTGGCAAAAAGTACTTTTCTCACAACCATTCACAATTCACAGCAATGAAACTAGCAAGTCACCACTGACGTAGAAGAACATTTTGGAAATCAACTCTTTTAAGACTGCAAACAAATTTACCTTTGTAAGATGCAAGGCAAATTGTAATTATATAGCCTCCACATGTCAAATACCTCAAATATTAAGCCTTTGAGGTGATTGATCCAGGGAAGGGATCTTCATTGCACCACCATTGCAGTTTATTACACCGCAACAATACTTTGTTTTCAAAAGGAGATCCAGCGAAAATGTGTGGATCATGTTAAAACTGCAAATCCACTAATTTTATTTGCTTGCTAAGCACCGCTGCAGTTGAATAATCATGCACGGAAGCCTGTTTAAAAAAGGTTCATCATTCATACAAGTACATCCTTTTTATTCACGAGTATGGAAGAGGGCTCAGTAATTTCTGCAAGCTATGAGTACACACCTTTTAGAAGTGAAGGCCCAATATCATGCACGAATTGTCTTAGAAATTAAAGCCAGGCAAAGAAAATTATAGGAATACGTGATACTTCAAGGGTAGAAATTAAATTAAAGCACTCATACAGTAATGAGATTTAAGTTATGTCCATATGGAAGACAGGCTACTTTCGATGCAAAATGATGCCAATGAAGAATGACAGCTCAATAAGTGACAAAGATCAGTAGCTTTTCAAATATTATTGAATGGTGAAGCTCAGGAGTTGCTCAAAAGCTCAAAAATGGCTGTGAAGGTAAAGCCGCTTCTTCCTCAGGGCTGTAAGGGAAGATAAAGACTTGCATTTACTCTGTTATGATGACCACGAAGGACATTGGTGATCATAGATTGATCTCCCTGTGGGATTCATGGAATGAGAGTTCCCTATTGAACAAGCAGAGGCTCGTCCAATGGGAACCATTCAGTAGGAGTTTAAAACCCCCAGCCCAGAATCGGACTGGTATTCCCGGTGGTCCTTGGGTTGGGACGCAAGTCCTGTACGCCAGGGCTGCGGTTCTCTTCGTTGTTTGAATAAATAAGTTTTGTATGAAACCTGGTCTTGGCCAAGTTTTTACAGTGCCGGTCGTGACCGACGGACATCTCAAAGCATTTTGGAGCGAACTTGAATTGCAACTAGTGTTGTAATGTAGAAAACGTGACAACCAAGTTGCGCACAGCAAGCTCCCACAGTTTGATAATGACCAGTGTGTGACATTTGTTGAGGGATAAATATCGGCTGAGGTTAACTTTTTAAAAAATATATTTTTACTGGCATTTTCAACTCCACATAATAAAACTTTGCATCCAATATTTACAGTTTGTGCAGTTCTTATGTACATATAATCGTTCTTGATGCTTCCTACCCCCCTTCCCCTCTCCCTGCAACCTGACCCCTCCCGGATCCCTCCTTGACATCCCCCTCTTTTGTTCCGGGTGTTCTGTCCCCTAACTCCTATTCTCTCCTTTCCCCCCCCCCTCCCCTTTGCGTTTTCCGTTGCCGGCCTTGTGGGTTCGGGAGGGGGGGACCTTTTCGCCCCTTCCCCCCGCCCCGCATCCCCCCACTCTTCTCCCTGTAGTTCCCCTGAGTTCCCTCCTCTCTTAACCCCCCTTCCCCTTAGAGGGCAGCACAGTAGCATAGTGGTTAGCACTGTTGCTTCACAGCATCAGGGTTCCAGGTTCAATTCCCGGCTTGGGTCACTGTCTGTGCGGAGTCTGCACGTTCTCCCCGTGTCTGCGTGGGTTTCCTCCGGGTGCTCCGGTTTCCTCCCACAAGTCCCGAAAGACGTGCTATTAGGTAATTTGGACATTCTGAATTCTCGCTGTGTGTACCCGAACAGGCGCCAGAATGTGGCGACTAGGGACAGGGAATCAAACCCTGGCCCTGTGAAGCAACAGTACTCACCACTAGGAGATACAGAGCTTCCTGGAGGAACCGGCCTCCACATTGCTGGAGGAGGTGTTGACGACAAGGGGACTGTAGAAGGGGGCAGTGTCAGCGGTGTACAGAGCTATTTTGGAAGAGGATAAGGCACCACTGGAAGGGATCAAAGCAAAGTGGGAGGAAGAGTTGGGAGAGGTTATAGAGGAGGGGGTCTGGTGTGAGGTGCTCCGGAGTGTAAATGCCTCCACCTCATGTGCGAGGTTGGGGCTGATACAGCTGAAGGTGGTATCCAGAACAGACCTCACGAGGGTGAGGATGAGCCGATTTTTTGAAGGAGTAGAGGATGTGTGTGAGCGTTGCGGGGGGGCGCTAATCACGTTCATATGTTTTGGTCCTGTCCAAAGCTAGAGGATTACTGGAAGGAGGTTTTTAGGGTAATTTCCAAGGTGGTGCACGTGAAACTGGACCCGGGTCCCCGGGAGGCCATATTCGGGGTGTCGGACCAGCCAGGGTTGGAAACGGGTGCAGAGGCAGATATCGTAGCCTTCGCCTCGTTGATCGCCCAAAGGCTGATCCTGTTGGGATGGTGAGCAGCCTGTCTACCCAGTGGCCTGCCATGGCGGGGGGACCTGTTGGAATTCTTGATTCTTGAGAAGGTTAGGTTTGAACTGAGGGGAAGGACGGAGGGGTTCTACAAGTCATGGGTGTCATAATATACATCAGTATATCATGGTGCAGACACACACACAATGATGGATACACAGCAAGACCGATCAACACACACAACACCGCAGCCAATCACCAGTTAGAGCACACTCACTATAAAGACAGAGGGCATCAGTTTTCCCGCTCATTCGGGATGCAGCCTCTCAGAAGGACACAGCTTACAGCACAGATCTTCACCATGTGCTGAGTGCATAGACTGGTTAGGGTAGGCATAGGTCTTTAGTTTAATCTAAAATCATGTTAACCCACAGTGAAAGTATGTTCAACAGTTTCTTGCTTAATAAAATAGTGTTGTTCTATTTTAAGTGTTGGTGGCCTGTATGTGTTTCACGGATCCAAAGCACCCGACATATCAATGGGCATTATTCATTATGCAATTTCTTTTTTAAAAAGAATATATTTATTAAGAATTTTTAACAGAATTTTCAACCATACAATACAAACCCCCCCCCCCCCCCCCCCCCCACCCCCGCCGTAACACAAACAAAAGAAAGCTTGCAGAGCAAGACATGAACATGGCAAGTCAATATGATACAAAGCTTTGTACATTGGATTCCTCCCGGACATATCAGTTTCCCGGATCATTCATGTGTTTTCTTGCTCAAATGCCCCCCAGAAAGGCCCCCCTTCCCCCCCCCTCCCCCCCTGGGTTGCTGCTGCTGTCCGACCTTCCTCTAACGCTCCGCGAGATAGTCTAGGAACGGTTGCCACCGCCTGTAGAACCCCTGCGCAGACCCCCTCAAAGCAAACTTTATCCTCTCCAACTTGATAAACCTACCATGTCATTTATCCAGGCTTCCACACTGGGGGGCTTCGCGTCTGTCCACACTAACAAGATCCTACGCCGGGCTACTAGGGACGCAAAGGCCAGAATGCCGGCCTCGTTCGCCTCCTGCACTCCCGGCTCGTCCACTACTCCAAATAGTGCTAGCCCCCAGCTTGGCTTGACCCGGACTGTCACCACCTTAGATACTGTTCCCGCAACTCCCCTCCAGAACAGCTCCAGTGCCGGGCATGACCAAAACATATGGACATGGTTTGCCGGACTTCCTGAGCACCTTCCACATCTGTCCTCCACCCCAAAGAACCTACTCAGCCTCGCCCCCGTCATATGCGCTCTGTGAACTACCTTAAACTGTATCAGGCTAAGCCTGGCACACGAGGAAGCGGAATTAACCCTACTTAGGGCATCAGCTCACAGCCCCTCCTCATTCTCCTCCCCTAGCTCCTCTTCCATTTACCTTTTAGCTCCTCTACCAAAGCCTCCCCCCCTCTTCTTTCATCTCCTGGTATATCGCCTACACCTTGCCCTCCCCGACCCATACGCCCGAAATCATCCTGTCTTGAATCCCCTGTGCCGGGAGCAGCGGGAATTCCCTCAACTGCTTCCTTACAAACGCCCTCACTTACATATACATGAAAGCATTTCCCGGGGGTAGTCCAAATTTCTCCTCCAGCGCCCCTAAGCTCGCAAACGTCCCGGCGATGACCAAGTTCCCCATTCTTCTAATCCCTGCCCGATGCCAGCTCTGAAACCCCCTGTCCATCCTTCCTGGGTCAAACCGATGGTTATCCCTGATCGGGGACCACACCGCGGCTCCCATCGCTCCCCTATGTCGTCTCCACTGCCACCAGATCTTTAACGTTGACGCCACCACCGGGCTCGTGGTGTACCTTGTCGGCGAGAGCGGCAGCGGTGCCGTCACCAGCGCCCCCAGGCTCGTTCCTTTGCAGGACGCCATCTCCAACCTCTTCCACGCAGCCCCCTCTCCCTCCATCACCCACTTACGGATCATCGCCACGTTGGCTGCCCAGTAGTAGCCACCCAGATCTATCTCTGCTACGCTCCAGGAACCCTCTCCTTACCCTCGGGGTCTTGCTCGCCCACACAAATCCCATAATGCTCCTGCTTACCCTCTTAAAGAATGCCTTGGTGATCACAATTGGGAGGCATTGGAATACAAAAAGAAACCTCGGGAGAACCACCATTTTAATCGACTGTACCCTGCCCGCCAGCGAGAGTGGCAACATGTCCCACCTTTTAAAGTCCTCCTCCATCTGTTCCCCCAGCCGCGTCAAATTAAGTTTGTGCAGTGCCCCCAGCACCTAGCTACCTGAATCCCCAAGTATCGAAAGCTCCTTTCCTCCCTACTCAACGGTAGGTCGTCTATCCCTCTTCCCCGATCCCCCGGATGCACCACAAAGAGCTCACTCTTTCCCACATTGAGCTTATAGCCCGAGAAGTCTCCAAACTCCCTTAGGATCTGCATGACCTCAACCATCCCCTCTACTGGATCCGCCACATACAGCAACAAGTCGTCTGCGTACAGCGACACTCGATGTTCCTCTCCCCCTCGGACCCCCTCCTGCTCCTCCACCCTCGGGAACCCCAGTTGGTCCAAGAATCGTCGCATCCCCTCTTTTCCCCCTGGGGGCTGGGACCTATACAGCTCCTCGTAAAAGGCCTTAAATGCCTCATTGACTTTCACCGCACTCCGCACCGTAGTTCCCCTTCCATCCTTGACTCCACCTATTTCCCTCGCTGCCATCCTCTTACGGAGCTGATGTGCCAGCATCCGACTCGCCTTCTCCCCATATTCATATATCGCCCCCTGTGCCTTCCTCCACTGTGCCTCTGCCTTCCCTGTGGTCAGCAGGTCGAAATCCGTCTGGAGACTTTGTCTCTCCCCGAGTAGTCCCTCATCAGGAGCCTCTGCATATCTCCTGTCCACCCTTAAAATCTCCCCCACTAACCTCTCCCTTTCCCTGCCCTCTCTCGTCATACTATGAGCCCTGATGGAAATTAACTCTCCCATGACCACCGCCTTCAGCGCCTCCCATACTACTCCCACCTGCACCTCCCCGTTGTCGTTGGCCTCCAGGTACCTTTCGATGCACCCCCGCACCCTCCCACACACTTCCTCGTCTGCCAGCAGTCCCACATCCAACCGCCACAACGGGCGTTGGTCCCTCGCCTCCCCCAGCTCTAGCTCCACCCAATGCGGGGTGTGGTCTGAAATTGCTATGGCCGAACACTGCGTTCCCTCCACTTTCGGGATCAATGCACTGCCCAAAACAAAAAAATCTATCCGGGAGTAGGCCTTATGTACATGGGAGAAAAAAGAAAATTCTCTGGCCAAAGGCCTGGCAAATCTCCACGGATCTACTCCCCCCACCTGATCCATAAACCCCCTGAGCACCTTGGCCGCCGCCGGCTTCTTCCCCGTCCTAGATCTGGAACGATCTAATGCTGGGTCCAACACCGTGTTGAAATCCCCACCCATTATCAAGCTCCCTACCTCCAAGTCTGGAATACGCCACCAACATCCGTTTCATGAATCGAGCATCGTCCCAGTTCGAGGCGTATACATTTACCAATACCACCTCCATCCCCTGCAACCTACCGCTCACCATCACGTATCGGCCTCCAATGTCCGCCACTATGTTCTTGGCCTCAAACGACACCCTCTTCCCCACCAGTATTGCCACCCCTCTATTCTTCGCATCCAGCCCCGAATGGAACACCTGTCCTACCCATCCCTTCCTTAACCTGACCTGGTCTGCCACCTTCAGATGTGTCTCCTGAAGCATGACCACGTCTGCCTTCAGTCCTTTTAGGTGCGCGAACACTCGGGCCCTCTTAACCGGTCCGTTTAGGCCTCTCACATTCCACGTGATCAGCCGGATTGGGGGGCTACCCCCCCCCCCCCCCCCCGCCGACTAGCCATCTCCTATCTTAGGCCAGTCCCGTGCCCGCGCCTCCCGCACCCTCCAGTCCCCCCGACGGGGAACTCCCGCCCCGACCACCTCTTCCATTTTCAGTTCCCCCTCGGCCAGTGCAGCAGCAACCCTATTGTCCCCCCCTCTCCACCCCCCCTCCCCGCTAGATCTGCATCTAGCTCTTTTGCTCCCCCCATACTACTTCCGTGAGTCAGCTGACTTCTCCTGACCCCGGCTTCCCCCACCTTCCCGTTGATCTCCCCCGTGTGGGAGTCTCTCCTCTTCCTTACCTTCCTCCATCCCCCCCCCTCCCTAGCGCGGGAAAAAACCCGCGCTTTCCTGAGCCAGCCCCGCCCCCTGTGACGCAGCTCCTGCTGCGGCCTTCTCCCAGTCCCCCCATCCCCGAGTCTCACCTCCCTCCAGCACCGACGCCCACATTTCCCACTATCTCGCCAACAGAATTTTTTTTTTAACAAGAACTCTTCCCCCATCCCCATCCATCGTCCCACCCGTGAAACATTCTTTACCCATATTTACAACCCCGTATACAGTCGGCATCCCCCCCACAACCACAGCCCCTCAGTTCGAGTCCAATTTTTCCGTTTGGTTAAAGGTCCAAGCCTCTTCTGGCGTTTCGAAATCGTGGTGTCGGTCCTGATAAGTGACCCACAGTCGCGCAGGCTGCAGCATTCCGAACCTCACTCTTTTTTTGTGCAGCACCGCCTTGGCCCGGTTGAAGCCAGCTCTCCTCTTTGCCACCTCCGCACTCCAGTCCTGGTATACTCGCATTCTCCTATGTGCTGCTCCGCTCCTTCTTGGCCCATCTCAGGACACTTTCTCTGTCCGCGAAGCGGTGGAACCTCACCACTATCGCCCTTGGCGGCTCATCAGCCCTGGGTCTCCTCGCCAGGAGCCGGTGAGCTCCTTCCAGCTCCAGGGGGCTCGGAGGGAGCTCCGCACCCATCAGCGAATGGAGCATCGTGCTCAAGTACGCCCCGGCATCAGCTCCCTCCACTCCTTCGGGGAGACCCAGAATCCGGAGATTCTTCCTCCTCGACCTGTTCTCCAGGACCTCGAGTCTCTCGGCCCAGCTCCTGTGCACCGCCTCGTGCGCCTCCATCTTTACCGCCAGGCCCAGGATCTCGTCCTCGTTCTCATTATTTTTATCACTCACCTCACGGAGCTCTATCGCCTGGGCCTTCTGGGTCTCCTTCAGCCCCTCGATCGCTAACAGCATTGGCGCCAGCACCTCCTTTTTAAGCTCCTCCACACAGCGTCTGAGGAATTCCTGCTGGTCCGGCCCCCATGCTGCTCGATCTCCGCCCTCCGCCATCTTGTTTTTTCTCTCTCGTTTTTGCCGCTGCTCCAAAGTCTTTTTCTCCGACACTCCACCGCTAATCCCTGCCATACAACGTAAGGGGGAACTTACTTCACCTTCCCACACGGGATTCAATCAAAACATTTCAGTTGGGGCTCCTCTGGAGAGCCCAAAAGTCCGTGATAGCGGGAGCTGCTGAAATGTGCGGCTTAGCTCCGCATCGCCGCAACCGGAAGTCCCCATTATGCACTTTCAAGAACTGGATAACATCGAACATTAGTTGGGGGGGATGGGTGGAAGGGCTGGTGTGTATTAAGGGTGACTATGCGTAATCCCTGATTCCTTTTTGTCATTGGTTTATGTAAACATGCGGGCTAATGTTTGGTGGTTGGTGGGAGGATGTGATCGTTGTTATTGTTATGGGGTTTAACATATTTGTTGCTGATTATTGTTTTTATAAAAACCGTGCTCACCACTGTGATACCGTGCCACACCAGCCCACTGGAAAAGGCCACTCCAACATGGAGCACTGCCGAGGCAGTGCACTGCCTCACCACCCCCCAGAGCAGACCTACAATGGTGAAAGGCACCCAATACATGAACAGGAAAGTATGTGTGTGAACATCAGTGAGTTCATAAAGAGTATATGCGTGAATGACTGCACGTGCATGCCTTTTAGAGTTGGCGTGCGTGAGAACGGGCAACTCACACCACCGGAAAATGGCACGCCAACGCAGGGCTCAGCAGGATGAGAGGGAAACCCCCCCCCGCCCCCCACCATCATCGGCAGCGTACGCTGAAGGAAAACACAAGCACGACAGGTCTGCTGCTCGAGGGGGCGGGGGTTGCGCTGACTCGACAGCTGGTGGTATTGTATTTGTTTTGTTTCTTGTCTCAATTTTGTCTTTGGTGTGTAGCGTTATATTCCATGCGAGACTTTTGATCCTGCTTACAAACAATGCTATCAATCCCCCTAATTATAGAATCCCATACAACTACCACTTGTCTTTTTAGCCGCCCCGCTTGAATAGCCTCCTGTATCACGGTGCAGTGGTCGGCTAGTTCATCCAACCTACAGCCCTTTTCCTCATCCACATAGGGAGAAAGTACCTCATACCTGTTGGGCAAGGTATGGAGCTGAGGCTACTCCGTTCCTGAATTCAGGATGCCTCTACCTGCCTCACTTGCAGTCACACCTTGCTGTCTCTGACCACTGACAGAATTTGAGGTACTTAATCTACGGAGTGTGACTGCCTCCTGAGACATGGGGCGCGATTCTCCGCTCCCGCGCCGGCTGGGAGAATCGCCTGGGTCGCCAGATTTTCCCGCGACGCCGGTCCGACGCCCTCCCGCGATTCACGGAAGCAGCCAGATCGGCACAATCGTGTTTTGCGCGGCGCGGTACAGTGAATCGCCCAAGACAGCCAAAATGGCAATTCACCGGTACCCCCGCGATTCTCAGTGCCGGATGGGCCAAGCGGCCTGCCCAAAATGGCGGGTTCCCCCCGCCGCCATCAGCGGTAACAGCGCGGGAACGCTGGGGGGGCGGCCTGCGGGGGGGGGGGGGGGGGCGAGGGGGTATCCTGCACCATGGGGGGCCTCAAATGGGGTCTGGTCCATGATCGGTGCCTACCGATCGTTGGGCCGGCCTCTCTGAAGGAGGACCTCCTTTCTTCCGCAGCCCCACAAGATCCGTCAGACATCTTCTTGCGGGGCAGACTCGGAGAGGACGGCAACCACGCATGCGCAGGTTGGTGCCGGCCAACCCGCGCATGCGCAGGTGACGCCAGTTATGCGGCGCCGGCCGTGTCATGTATGCGGCGCTGCCTTTACGCGGCGCCAAGGCCTGGCCCGTGTAAATGACACGGCGCCGCTCCTAGCCCATTATTGGGCCCTGAATCGGTCGGCATAGGGGCCGTTTCGCGCCATCGTCAACCTCGACGGCGCGAACACTCTGCCTCCATTTCGGAGACTCCCGCCCAAAGTGTCCAGCTAACTCTCCCCCTCCTGGATGTGCCACAGTGTCTGAAGCTCAGACCCCAAATCATCAATTCTGAGCAACCAACACTTGCTGCAGATGTAGTCACGCGCAATGGGATTGGCCAGCTCTGACATCATACAGCTACACCACCCCGACTTGTAAATATATCACCGTTCCTGCAACATCCTGGAACTCCCTCCCTAACAGCACAGTAGGTGTACCTACACCTCAAGGGCTGCAGTGGTTCAAGAAGGCAGTTCACCACCACCACCTTCTGAAGGGCAACTAGGGTTGGGCAATAAATGCTGGCCTAACCAGCAACGCCCACATCCTGCAAATGAATTTTAAAAAACATCCCCTGCCCAGCCATCTCTACTAGTTAATTAATTTATTAATTCGTTTTGCAGTGTTCTTTTTCAAATTTAGTGCAAATCTCAGGTCACAGCTTTCCTGTGACATCACTTTTTCATAGCCACAATGTACACTCTGTGCTGCTGCTTTGCCTTCCGACTGCTCTCTGCAGACTAGGCCACCAATGCCCGAGGTAAGCTAGTCTTTATACTCACTCTGTGCTGCTGCTCCGCCTTCCGACTGATCCTTGCAGACTAGGGTGATAGTGGAAGGAGGAGAGAGAACACCCCACCCCTTTACCACCACTGGTAATGCCAGAGGACCAGGCCATAGAAGCGAGAGGGGTTGCAGCAGACAAGCACACAGCTGCCAGACAAAAAAGAGCAGCGCACCGTCAATTATGCAAAAATGAGCCCCCCCCCCCCCCCACCCCTCCCCTACAGAGCACCTGCATCAGTGGAAAGATGCTTGGTGAGCCAACCACCGGAAGGTCGCACCGACATGGAGCACAGCAGAGGAGGAAGAGAAAGCCAAAACTACCTCCCCCTCTCCAGCTCTGGCAGTGCCTCGTTCCAATGACTCCCAGGCCACAGAGGCAGGAGGGGCTGTAACCGCCGAAAAAAATAAACCGCAGTTACATGGTATCCATCATACAATTCCCCCTCCATAAACATAGACCAAACGCAGAACAAAAGGAAAACAAGGAACACCAGTGACCTGCACGGTTCCCATAACCGGAGCAGCAGATGGCTACTGAACATAAAAAGTCACCGGAGGTCCTTTAAAGGGCCGCCTCCCCGCCTTTCCTGCAGTATCGGCATCTGATCTCCCATCACCACCCTGTCCGAGGACCAGGCCACGGGAACACAGGGGGCATTAACAGGTGACCCACAAGTCGAGAACAGAATACATAGTCAACACACAAATCAGACTTTTAAAAACATCCACAGATGTTCAAGTAAGTCCTTTGGCAAATACATTGTTAAACCAATTGCATTGTTAAAAACAGGTGATGAGGGCAGCATGGTGGCGCAGTGGGTTAGCCCTGCTGCCTCACAGCGCCGAGGTCCCAGGTTTGATCCCGGTTCTGGGTCACTGTCCGTGTGGAGTTTGCACATTCTCCCCGTGTTTGTGTGGGTTTCGTCCCCACAACCCAAAAGATGTACAGGGTAGGTGGATTGGCCTCGCTAAATTGCCCCTTAATTGGAAAAAATGAATTGGATACTCTAAATTTATATTTTATAAAAACAGGTGATGAGTATTGGCTGAACTGCAAATGGACACAGTTGGGGGGAGAGGGAGGGAATAGAAAGAAGCTGTCACTCTGCCAACTGTTATGAGAATAAACCTGCTCAAGCAAACGACAAGCTTCAGACTTACTCTTTCTCCACATGCAATTATTGGATTTAACAAACTCCAAGATGTTAACTTGTCTATTTTCTGCAGATGCTAACTGACTCATGCTGTGCTTCCAGCATTTACTGACTCTGCTCAGGACTAATATTGTTCCTCATCGATTTTACTCAGTCCACCACTACCCACTTAGAATCATAGAATTTACAGTGCAAAAGGAGGCCATTCGGCCCATCGAGTCTGCACCGGCCCTTGCTTTTCACCAAATCATTCATTTCCTCTTGCCCCAGAAGCATATCTAATAGCTGCTATGTCCAACATTTCCTTTTCAATAAAAGACCATCTGGAAAGATACTTTAGGTTTTATATTCAATATAAAATTAAGGAAGTGATGCTGAACTTGGACAAGTCATTGGTTACCATCATTTACTAATTCCAAACACTTAACCTTTCGTCATAGCATGAATTGCACCCTAAATGAACCCAGCATCACGGAGGCGATTCTCCAATATGGAGCCCAAGTGTTTGCGCCGTCGTGAACGCCGTTCATGGTTTACGACGGCGCAAACCGGGCCCGGGTACGATCGATTCTGGCCCCCATAGGGGGCCAGCACACCGCTCCAGCCTCCTTTCGCGGCGCCCCAACCCGCGCATGTGCAGTTGGGCCACGCCAACCTGCGCATGCGTGGGGGACTTCTTTAGCGCGCCACTAAGGGCAATTTAGCATGGCCAATCCACCTATCCTGCACATTGTTGGATTGTGGAAGGAACCGGAGCACCCGGAGGAAATCCACGCAGATACGGGGAGAACGTGCAGACTCTGCACAGTGACCCAAGCTGGGAATCGAACCTGGGACCCTGGAGCTGTGAACCAATTGTGCTAACCACTGTGCTGCCGTGCTGCCCTGGAGACCTGGAGACCCTCCCAAACCTGCTGAGACTTTCCAGCATTTTCTCTTTTGGACCACACAGCACTGTGTGGAATATAACTAATGCCTTTTAAAGCTACTCTCCAATTGCTGTTGGTTTAACACTTCATTCGTCTGCTAATGTAACCCAATGCCTTCACCTTTTTTTCCTGTAGTTAAACATTGAGCTCATGATTTTATAGATTTAGCCCTTCCGCCAAAAAACTTAAACTATTGTAAAATATTGATTGCACCACAAACATAAATTGTGAGCTCTGGCCACAAGCATTCAAAGCCGAAATGAAGGCATGATTTGTACTCTGAAATTTATGGTACTATAAAAAGGAAAGGATGGACCAAAATGAAGCCTGTACAGCTGTGTCTAGCAACAAAGTTATGTAGGAAAATCTAAGGCCTGCAGCAGCTGCCGACTGGAATATTTTGTTGAGACAAAAATAACCTCATCAGCTAGACAGGCTAATAACATGTGCCATTGTGGTCTCATGCAAGGATGTTTTAAGATGCAATAGGTCCATACTTACCAATCAACAGGTTACTTTAAGTGCCCATCTGGCTTAAGAATGTTTTCTATGGTAGGAATGATGGATAAGAATCAAATGCACACCCCATGACGTAGATTACAGTGAACATCTTTTCTAATTTTGCATTCAACAGCGAGAAATGGCTCTGCAGTTATGGCACGTACTATATTTTTTGACTTAAATAAAAATATGTCATATGTGCCAAAAGACAGAACAAGACTTTAAGCAGTATCTTGGATTAGAAAAATCAAATCAAATCCTCTGCTGACAAAACCAAAGTTTTTTAAAATTGAGTTTTAAAAAAAAAACAGAATCAGGTTTTCAACAGAAGTACTATAACCATTTGTGAAAAATGCACCTTATCTGCCACTGGGGTGGCACAGTGATTAGCACTGCTGCCTCACAGCGTCAGGGACCCAGCTTCGATTCTGGCCTTGGGTGACTGTGTGGGAGTTTGCACCTTCTCCCCGTTGCGTGCGTGGGTTTCCTCCGGGTGCTCTGGTTTCTTCCCACTGTCCAAGGGTGGGCAGGTTAAGTGGATTGAACATGATCAATGTGCGGTGTTACAGAGATAGGGCTGGGGAGTAGGCCTAGGTAGAATGTTGTTTTGGAGGATCAGTGCAGACTCGATGGCCGAATGGTTTCCTTCTGCACTCTAGGAATTCTATGATATTACATAGAAAATGAACCTAAAGTATCATAAACTGGATATAACGTACGATGCAAGGGTTTGTCGAATAAATTACACCAAAACACAGTCGCAACACAATGTAAAAATACACTCACCAGGATATATGAGAATGTCAGCAGGGTTTGTTGTCCTGTTTACTCACATTTAAATTCTGTGTCTAATAGGATTTAACATCTTATTAATTCAGCCTTGTTGACTGCTATTTGAGTTATTGATTATGGATTTTGGTTTTATTTGAACAGTCTCTGATGTGTTGGGTAGGCTGGGTCGATGTGCACTGCACTTGATGCAGTGTAGCGACAGACAACCTCCAACACTTGATAAGATGCAACACAATTTTATTTAACATCTAAACTATTATACATGTTCAACTGTGGGTTGACACTATGCTGACTTGACTGGAGACCTGATACTAGCCTAACCAGACTTACTAGCTACCACATGGTGTTTGCACTGGCCAGCTCACTAACTCTGACTGTCTCAGAGGCTGGGTCCCGAGCGAGAGAGAAAACTGGTGCCCTCTGGCTTTACAGTGGTCGTGTCCTGTTTGGTGATTGGCTGCTCTGTTCTGAGTGATTACTGGTCATCCTGGTGTCAATTACTGCCTGTCTGCACTCCATTGTATACACAGATGTATATTATGACAGACTCTTTCTTTTTAATTATCGATGCTCTTCAAGCAGTTCACAAAATCCATAGAATTCTGTGAAGAAAGCCTATGGTGTGCTAGTGTTCATTAGCAGAGGGATTGAATTTAAGAGCTGTGAGGTGATGATGCAGCTGTACAAAACCTTGGTAAGGCCACATTTGGAGTACTGTGTGCAGCTCTGCTCGCCTCATTTTAGGAAGGATGTGGAAGCTTTGGAAAAGGTACAAAGGAGATTTACCGGGATGTTGCCTGGAATGGAGAGTAGGTCTTACGAGGAAAGGTTGAGGGTGCTAGGCCTTTTCTCATTCGAACGGAGAAGGATGAGGCGGCGACTTGATAGAGGTTTATAATATGATATGGGAAATAGATAGAGTAGACAATCATAGGCTTTTTCCCCGGGTGGAACAAACCATTACAAGTGGACATAAATTTATGGTGAATGGTGGAAGATATAGGGGGGATGTCAGAGGTAGGTTCTTTACCCAGAGAGTAGTGGGGGCATGGAATGCACAGCCCGTGGAAGTAGTTGAGTTGGAAACATTAGGGACCTTCAAGCGGCTATTGGATAGGAACATGGATTACGGTAGAATGATGGGGTGTAGGTTAATTTGTTCTTAATCTAGGACAAAAGTGTGGCACAACATCGTGGGCCGAAGGGCCTGTTCTGTGCTGTATTTTTCTATGTTCTATGTTCTAATCCCTCCAGTGCAGAAGGAGGCTATTCAGCCCATCAAGTCTGAACTGACCCTCCGAAAGAGCACCCTAACCTTAGCCCACGCACCTGCAACCTCCCCTAATCAGTGGCCATTTAGCGTGGCCAATCCACCTAGCCTCCTCCCATGTCATCGTTTCCCCCCCGCCGTCCCGGTCCCCCTATTCCCCCCCTCTGTGTACGCAAACAGGCGCCGGAGTGTGGCGACTAGGGGCTTTTCACAGTAACTTCATTGCAGTGTTAATGTAAGCCTACTTGTGACAATAAAGATTATTATTATTGAACGGCAGCTCCCCTAAATTCCTTTCCTGCCCTCTGGTCTCAATCGGGAATAACTCGCTCTTTCCCATGTTCAACTTGCACCCAGAGAACCGGCCAAAGTCCTCCAAATCCCCATAATTCCCCCAATAGGTCCGAAATAAATAATAACAGGTAATCCACATACAGCAAAACCTTGTGCTCGACTCTCCCCCGCCCTCCCGCACAATCCCTCTCCAGTCTCTCGATGCTCTAAGCACCATTGCCAATGGTTCTACAGCCAAGGCAAAAAGCAACGGGGAGAGCAGGCACTCCTGCCTTGTCCCATAGTGCAGCCCGAAATATCCCGAGTTCAACTGGTCCATCCACACACTTGTGACCGGTGCCCTATACAGCAACTGGACCCAGTCCACAAACCCCTGCCCGAACCCGAACTGCCCCAGCATCTCCCATAGATACTCCCGCTCCACTCGGTTAAAAGCCTTCTCTGTGTCCATCACCAATGCCACCTTCACTTCCTGCCCCTCTGGGGGCATCATAATCACATTAAGCAGTCTCCTCAGATTTGCTGACAACTGTCTCCCTTTCACAAACCCTGTTTGGTCCTCACCTACACCCACAGAAAAAGTCCTCAATTCGCGAAGCCAACACCTTCACCAACAACTTAGTGTCCACATTCAACAACAATATCAAACATTACAATCCACACTGCTCCTGATCCTTGTCCTTTTTCAATATCAGGGAGTTGGGTTCCTGCGACGTTGTAGGGGGGAAATCCCAACTCTCCCTCGCATCATTGTATTCCCTCACCAGAAATGGCCCCAGGTACCCCCCCAAAACTTTTATAAAACTCCACCGGGAACCCATTCGGCCGGGGGCCTTCCTTGCCTGTATCGTCACATTACTCTCCAGCACCTCCCTCAACCCAATTGGTACCCCCAATCCCTGCACCAACTCCTCGTCCATCCTGGGAAACTCCAACCCGTCCAGCAACTGCCGCATTCCCCCCTCTTCCCCCGCCCCCCCCCCCCCCCCCCCCCCCCCCCCACCCCCCCGGCTCATACAACCTCCTATAAAAAGTCTCAAACACCCCGTACACCCTTACCGGGTCCAGCATCACTCTTCCCATTCCGTCCTTTACTCAATCTCCCTCCCCGCCAACTGCTTCTTCAGCTGGTGGGCCAACATCCTGCTCAGCTTCTCCCCCATACTCATGTTGCCCCTCTGGTCTGCCTGAGCTGTGAAGCAACAGTGTTAACCACTGTGCTACTGTGCTGCCCAGTTTTATTTTCCATCTCAGGAAGACAAGTTGGAGTTGTGATAAGGGGTAGAAGGAAGGTCATTTGGATGGAAAGTCCACTGACACTTTATTGAGTACTGAGGGCGTGATGCACAATCAGAAGTGATGTAGTTCTGAGAACATGTTAAATCTAAATCCTACCTACCATCTTAGTTAGACATAAAGGATCCTAGACTATACAAAGAGGGGCAGGGAATTTCTCCTTCTGTACTGGCAAGCATTGCAACCTCAACCAAACCCATCAAAGACATATCACTGAGGGTTATATATCAGAGTAACATCATTGGCTGGTGTAATATCATGTGTTATGCAATGAAGTCTTCGGAGTGTTTCGTAGGCTTTTGTGGAGTTCAGCATTGTACCCTATTTAGATCATAGAATTTACAGTGCAGGAAGAGGCCATTCGGCCCATCGAGTCTGCACCGGCTCTTGGAAAGAGCACCCCACCCAAGGTCAACACCTCGCCCCTATCCCCACAACCCAGTAACCCCACCCAACACCAAGGGCAATTTTGGACACGAAGGGCAATTTATCATGGCCAATCCACCTAACCTGCACATCTTTGGACTGTGGGAGGAAACCGGAGCACCCGGAGGAAACCCACGCACAAACGGGTTGGATGTGCAGACTCCGCACAGACAGTGACCCAAGCCGGAATCGAACCTGGCACCCTGGAGCTGTGAAGCAATTGTGCTATTCACAATGCTACCGTGCTGCCCACAAAATAATCGCTTATTGTCACAAGTAGGCTTCAATGAAGTTGCTATGAAGAGCCCCTGATTGCCACATTCCGGGGCCTGTTCGGGGAGGCCGCTACGGGAATTGAACCCGCGCTGCTGGCATTATTCTGCATTGCAAGCCAGCTATTTAGTCCACTGTGCTAAACCAGCCCCTCACTTTTGCACAGCATCTTGCAAATAAACTCCTTGCATTATATTATACAAACTCGACATGTGCCACCTCTGATTCTCTCTCTTTGCGGCTACAACAAAGAACATAACATTGTGGGACCGTGTCTTTCACAAAATGGATGTCATAGAAAATAGCTGCAGGAGTAGGCTATTCGGCCCTTTGAGCCTGCACCATCATTCAATATAGTAAGAAGTCTTACAACGCCAGGTGTTGTAAGGCTTCTTACTGTGCTCACCCCAGTCCAACGCCGGCATCTCCACATCATGATCATTCAATATGATCATAACTGATCATGCAAATCCCACTGCCGCTTTCTCTCCATACTCACTCCCTTGATCCATTTAAAAAAAATAAATTAGGGGTGGCATATGGTGCAGCGGTTAGCACTGGCACCGCGGCGCTGAGGACCCGGGTTCGAATCCCGGCCCTGGGTCACTGTCCATGCGGAGTTTGCACATTCTCCCCTTGTCTGCGTGGGTTTCACCCCCATAACCCAAAGATGTGCAGGTTAGGTGGATTGGGCACGCTAAATTTCCCCCAGAATTGGAAAAAAAATAATTGGGTAATTAGTTTTTTCCAATTAAGGGGCAAATTAGCGTGGTCAATCCAGTTACCCTGCACATCTTTGGGTTGTGGGAGTGAGACCCACGCAGACACGGGGAGAATGTGCCAACTCCGCATGGACAGTGGCCCATGGCCGGCATTGAACCTGGGTCCCTGGTACCGTGAGGCAGCAGTGTGAGCCACTGCGCTACCATGCTTGATCCCTTTAGCCACGAGGGCCACATCCAGCTCCCTCTTGAATATATCCAACAAACTGGCCCCAACAGCTCTCTCTGCCAGAGAATTCCACAAGTTGACAACTCTCTGAGAGAAGTTCTTCCTCATCTCAGTCCTGAATGGCTTACCCCTTATTCTCAGGCTGTGACCCCTAGTTCTGGACGTCCCCAACATCGGGAACATTCTTCCTGCATCTAGCCTGTCCAGTCCCATCAGGATTTCTATGTTTCTACGAGATCCCCTCTCATTCTCCTAAACTCCAGTAAGTTCAGCCCAGTCGATCCAGTCTTTCTTCGTATGTCAGTCCTGCCATCCCGGGAATTAGTCTGGTGAACCTTCGCTGGTCACCCTCAATAGCAAGAATGTCCTTCCTCAAACTAGGAGACCAAAACTGCACACAATGCTAAGATGTGGCCTCACCAAGGCCCTGTATAACTGCAGCAAGACATCCCCTATTCCTGGACTAAATCCTCTCGCTATGAAGGCCTGCATACCATTAGCTTTCCTCACTGCCTGCTGTACCTACATGGCAACCTTCAGCGACTGTTCCACTATGATACCCAGGTCTTGTTGCACTTCCCCTTTTCCTAAACTGCCACCGTTCAGATAATAATCAGCCTTCCTGTTTTTGCTACCAAAGTGGATAACCTCACATTTAGCCACATTATATTGCATTTGCCAAGTATTTGCCCACTCAGCCAGCCTGTCCAAGTCACCCTGCAGCCTCTTTGCATCCTCGTCACAGCACACATTGCATCCTGGCTTAGTGTCGTCTGCAAATTTGGAAATATTGCATCAATTCCTTCGTCCAAATCATTATTGTATATGGTGAACATCTGGGGTCCCAGCACTGAACGCAAGTGCTGCAACACAAGTCACTGCCTGCCACTCTGAAAAGGACCCGTTTATTCCCACTCTCTGCTTCCTGTCTGCTAACATGTTCGTTATCCACGTCAATACATTACCTCCAATACCATGAGCTTTAATCTCGCTCACTAATCTCTTGTGTGGGACCTTGTCAAAAACCTTTTGAAAGTCCAGATACACAACATCCACTGGTTCACCGAGTCCACTCTATTGGTCACATCCTCAAAAAATTCCAGAAAGTTTGTCAAGCATGATTTCCCTTTAGTGAATCCATGCTGACTTGGACTGATCCTGTTTCCAAATGTTGTTATTTCATCCTTAATAATTGACTCCAGCATTTTCCGCACCACAGATGTCAGGCTATCCGGTCTATAATTCCCCGTTTTCTCTCTCCTTCATTTTTTAAAAAGTGGGATTACATTAGTTACCCTCCAATCCATTGGAACTCTTCTAGAGTCTACAGAATGCTGGGAAATGATCACCAATTTACCCACTATTTCTGGGGCCACTTCCTTAAGTATTCTGGGATGTAGAGCATCAGGCCCTGAGGACGTATCAGGTTTCAAACCCATCAATTTGTCCAATACAATTTCCAGACTAATAACGATTTCTTTCAATTCTTCCTTCATACTAGACCCTCTGTCTGATCGTATTTCCAGAAGGTTATTTGTGTCCTCCTCCGTGAACTAACGTTTTTTGCCCTTTGGTGTACCGCAGCTCCACCCATACAGATTCCACGTTGTCCAGACTAATGTCCTTCCTTACTATTGCGTTACTCTCAGCAATGCTATCCCACATCCCTTTCCTTTCCTTCTATCTTTCCTGAATATTGAATACCCCTGGATGTTGAGTTCCCATCCTTGGTCACCCTGGAGCTAGGTCTCCGTGACCCCAATTACATCATATTCGTTAATGATTGTCAGCGCAGTTAATTCATCAACCTTCTTCCAAATGCTCCTCGCATTGAGACACAGAGCTTTCTGTCTTGCTTTCTTGACATTTATAGCCCTTTTAGAATAATGATGTAACGTTGCCCTTTTTGATTTTTGTCTTTCACTTTTACTTTTCCCTTTATTGCCTTTTGTTTCTGTCCCCACCTTACTTCCCTTCCACTTGCTGCATCGGTTACCACCCTCCCCAACAGTACTAGCAAACACTCCCCCAGGACATTGGTTCTGGTCCTGCCCAGGTGCAGACCGTCCGGTTTGTACTGGTCCCACCTCCCTCAGAACTGGTTCCAATGTCCCAGGAATTCAAATCCCTTCCACTTGCACCATCTCTCAAGCCACACATTCATCTTAGCTATCCTGCCTTTCCTACTATCGACCGTGGATATCTAAGGAAATAAGGGAGAGTATCAAATTGAAGGAAAAAGCATACAAAGTGGCAAAAGATTAGTGGGAGACTAGAGGACTGGGAAATCTTTAGGGGGCAACAGAAAGCTACTAAAAAAGCTATAAAGAAGAGTAAGATAGATTATGAGAGTAAACTTGCTCAGAATATAAAAACAGATAGTAAAAGTTTCTACAAATATATAAAACAAAAAAGAGTGGCTAAGGTAAATACTGGTCCTTTAGAGGATGAGAAGGGAGATTTAATAATGGGAGATGAGGAAATGACTGAGGAACTGTACAGGTTTTTTGGGTCGGTCTTCACAGTGGAAGACACAAATAACATGCCAGTGACTGATAGAAATGAGGCTATGACAGGTGAGGACCTTGAGATGATTGCTATCACTAAGGAATTAGTGATGGGCAAGCTAATGGGGCTAAAGGTAGACAAGTCTCCTGGCCCTGATGGACTGCATCCCAGGGTGCTAAAAGAGATGGCTAGGGAAATTGATAATTTACCAAAATTCACTAGACTCTGGAGTGGTCCTGGCGGATTGGAAATTAGCAAATGTGACACCACTGTTTAAAAAAGGAGGTAGGCAGAAAATTATAGGCCAGTGAGCTTAACTCCGATAGGAGGGATGATGCTGGAATCTATCATCAAGGAAGAAATCGCGAGGCATCTGGATGGAAATTGTCCCATTGGGCAGACACAGCATGGGTTCATAAAGGGCAGGTCGTGCCTAACTAATTTAGTGGACCTTTTTGAGGACATTACCAGTGCGGTAGATAACGGGGAGCCAATGGATGTGGTATATCTGGATTTCCAGAAAGCCTTTGACAAGGTGCCACACACAAGGTTGCTGCATAAGATAAAGATGCATGGCATTAAGGGTAAAGGAGTAGCATGGATAGAGGATTGGTTAATTAATAGAAAGCAAAGAGTGGGGATTAATGGGTGTTTCTCTGGTTGGCAATCAGTAGCTAGTGGTGTCCCTCAGGGATCAGTGTTTGGCCCACAATTGTTCACAATTTACATCGATGATTTGGAGTTGGGGACCAAGGGCAATTGTCCAAGTTTGCAGACGACACTAAGATGAGTGGTAAAGCAAAAAGTGCAGAGGATACCGGAAGTCTGCAGAGGGATTTGGATAGGTTCAGTGAATGGGCTAGGGTCTGGCAGATGGAATACAATGTTGACAAATGTGAGGTTATCCATTTTGGTCGTAATAACAGCAAAAGGGATTACTATTTAAATGATAAAATATTAAAACATGCTGCTGTGCAGAGAGACCTGATGTGTGATAGTGCACGAGGAGCAAAAGTTGGTTGACAGGTGCAACAGGTGATTAAGAAGCCGAATGGAATTGTGTCCTTCATTGCTAGAGGGATGGAGTTTAAGACTAGGGAGGTTATGCTGCAATTGTATAAGGTGTTAGTGAGGCCACACCTGGAGTATTGTGTTCAGTTTTGGTCTCCTTACCTGAGAAAGGGCGTACTGGCGCTGGAGGATGTGCAGAGGAGATTCACTAGGTTAATCCCAGAGATGAAGGGGTTGGATTACGAGGAGAGGTTGAGTAGACTGGGACTGTACTCGTTGGAATTTAGAAGGATGAAGGGGGATCTTATAGAAACATATTGAATTATGAAGGGAACAGATAGGATAGATGTGCGCTGGTTGTTTCCACTGGCAGATGAAAGCAGAACTAGGTGGCATTGCCTCAAAATAAGGGGAAGTAGATTTAGGACTGAGTTTAGGAGGAACTTCTTCACCCAAAAGGTTGTGAATCTATGGAATTCCTTGCCCAGTGAAGCAGTTGAGGCTCCTTCATTAAATGTTTTTAAGATAAAGATAGATAGTTTTTTGAAGAATAAAGGGATTAAGGGTTATGGTGTTCGGGCCGGAAAGTGGAGCTGAGTCCACAAAAGATCAGCCATGATCTCATTGAATGGCGGAGCAGGCTCGAGGGGCCAGATGGCCTACTCCTGCTCCTAGTTCTTATGTTCTTAAGATCGCCTGACCATTTATTCAGTTTTCTCTCGAGGTAAATTCTCACTGCGATACAATCTGTGACCACATGAGGCTGATGTAGAAGACATTCCTTGCCTCTCTGGGCCAGTGCGGTTGGAGCAGCAGCCAGTGATCTGTAAGATTCTCTTTGGGTGGCATATCCTGCTATTGTGTTCAGCGTTGGGATCTGTATTATTTCTTGTGTTCAGTCTGTCACTAAAAAACCCCGTGTGTCCTTTATCATTCTCTCAGTTAACCTGGACGTACAGCCTCCTCCACCCCTACAAGCCCCTATGCCCACTCCTTTCACCTCCAAATTGTCTCTTCACACCAGGGCTCTTGTCCTTCAAGAGCACTTCTTTTTTTTCATCACCTTCCCCGCCGATCTCCACTCCCTACTCCCAGGTACTTGTCATAATATTCAGGTAAACATCATAGTACAAACATACATACATACTGATGGACAGATCAACGGACCAATCAACACACACACAACACCACAGCCAATCACAGGCAAGAGCATACACAGTACAAAACAGGGAACACAACACTTCCTGGGCATTCCAGCAGGAGACAGCTCAGGGCACAGAGCTCATAGCAAGCCACTCAGACAGCCACCATGTGCTGAGTGCCACTACAAGATAGTATTAGGAATAGGTCCACAGATTCTAGGGTTATGATCGAACCTCAGTAACCAGTTTACCACTGTAAATAAATGTTAGTAATAAAACTGAGTTGTACCATTCGCAACCGTGTTGGTTCGTCTGTGTAGCAGAGTACCCAACACATCAGTACTCATCCCCAAGCATCCGTCTCTGCCGTGTGGCGACATGGACTCCATCAGCTGAATCGGTTCCTGTGCCACAAGGACTTTTGGTTCTAGCTTTACCAGGTCTTCAATTGTTCGCCAAGGATGGCATTAGCTGGCAACAAAACTACGCATGTATACAGGAGCCGGTAAAATGTTGCAGGTGTATGGAATGGAATGTCTCTGCATATTTTGCATATTGGTCAGCTAAGTCGTGCCCAGCATTGTTTTTTTTAAGCATGTTTTCAGTTTGTTAGATATTTACTTGGGAAACGGTACTGACAGGCGTCCAGTGACATTCTGTTTGACCGTGTTTTTAGTTCAGCAGTTTTTTTTGTATAATAATATTTATTGTCACAAGTAGACTTACATTAACACTGCAATTAAGTTACTGTGAAAATCCCCTAGTTGCCACACTCTGGCACCTGTTCGGGTACATGGAGGGAGAATTCAGAATGTCCAATTCACCTAACAAGCTCGCCATTCGCGACTTGTGGGAGGAAACCGGAACGCCCGGAGGAAACCCATGCAGACACGGGGAGAACATGCAGACTCCGCACAGATAATGACCCACGCTGAAAATCGAACCAGGGACCCTGGTGCTGTGAAGCAATAGTGCTAGCCACTGTGCTAGCCACTTAGGGCTCCTGTTTCTGAAGTGGAAGTTTTAAGTTTAATTTCCTATCCAAGGTCATGTTAGGTTTTGAACGAGTGAACATGACGTTGTTAAAACTGTGCAATATTGAGCCTGTTAATCTTTCCAGTGCTTGCACGCAATTTTCCAAATGCTGACAATGGGTGTGAAGGTATAAAATAATCAAATAATCCTGAGTTACACCCTTTAGTAAGGTGTCAGGATAGAACTGTCCTTTAAACAGCAGAGCAATTTACAATTTTTACATTTAATAATACAAATGAATGTGACATTTTAAAAAGTAACTATGTAGAATTTATTGTGAATTTATTGTGGGTCACGAGAGTCGGCCATTCTGGAAAAATGGGTCGCTGGAAAAAAAGTTTGAAAATCACTTGTAGATTGTGGAAAGGGTTTCTGGAGTCAGGTGGTGAATTACACTCTCTGCAAAATTCTCAGCCTCATGACCTGCTCTTGTAGCCACAGCATTTATATGACTGGTCCACTTGAGGTTCTGCAGTGTTTTGGGATTCCGAGGTTGTGAAAGATGTTACATTAAAGCCAAACTAATTTTTCTACCTTTTTCAGGCTCTAATATTTTCAAGTTCTTTTGAATGTTATAAACCACCAGTGGCAAAACACGACAGGATATTCTTGAAACATAATTTATGAGACATGCCATCAGATAGATCTGCAAAAATTAACTGACCAATAACACAACTTACCCTTGAAACCTGATTAACCCACTACCATTAATTTTATACTAAATGCAACTGTAATTCTGTTTTATAGATGAATTAGTACAGCAATCAATAAGGAAACTTTTATCGGAGTGATAAATACATGAGAAATGACATTTTTATTTGATTAGAGCGGTAATTGTGAAGGCTGCCAATTTTGTCTCTACCATCCAAATTCTTTCAATGTCTCTTCAGAGTCCCACTGTCAGATATTGTCAGAGGGATAGGAACAATGTGTGATGAACAAACCATAACCTTGATACTTAACAGACCCATGAACACTGGATAAATTCAAGGTTTGAGGTTTCCAGTCGTACTTTTATCCCCAAGATAGCTTTAATGTTGGCATTTTCTCTGTTATTCTCTCATTCCCTGCTGTGAAACTCATCAATACCTGTTCCTGCTGAGAAGTGACAGCAACAAAACACAATGGAGGCAGGCCTATTCCAGCATCCAGTGGTAGCGAAGGTCATTGATTAAAATTATTGGACCTGTAGAAAATCATCTTAAGATAGAAGACTGCAATCTCATGAGCTGGTCTTCTGCCTAACACATGTTTTGAACGATCTAGCACTTTTAGATGTCTTTGCTCCTCCACAGTTCCCAGCTTCTTGCCATTTAGAAAACACTGATCGATCTTCCTAAGGTCCAAAGTGGACAACCACACACCAAACTCCACCTGCTATAAATAGCATTAGAGGCAGGCTGCTTGGCCACAAATGTCTCACCTCCTGACTTTTCAAGGTATCTTCACCATCTACTCTTGGTTCAAGCCAACTGTGATAATGAAATTCTCACCTGGTTCAGTGTGGACAGAGCAGTTCACTTGATTAGTGATCTGTTATTGCACTTAATAGTTACCTTCTCACACAGCGGAAGCATGCCGGGCCCATAAACCAGAGGTCGATGGATCTAAACTATCCTCTGCTATCCAATCGCACATCTATATTTTCTTTGCAGTAAATTGGAATCAGCTTCTTGCTCTGTTTCTGCAGTGTACTGGTTATTGTGTTTGCTTTATATGCAAAAGATCCTCGGTTTGAAACCAGGTAGAAAAATCATTCATTTCTGGTTGCAGCGTATACAAAGAGGCAGCAGCAACTCACCAAGTTTACTTCAACAATACTTACTCACATCTCCAGCAGGTATAAAGACAATAGCAATAATATTATGGAAATACTAATAACCCCCATCTCTCATTAGATGTACTGAGATTTTATCCTATGATCTCTCATCTCCATCTGATCTCCCCCACCAATAGTTGCCTGACCTGTTATGCTCACAGTGCACCACCTTCCTAAACAAGTTACATAGCCAACAACTCTTGCTATTTGATTGGATGATTCATCATTGATTCCAGGTTCTCCAGGACATTCTTGGAGGTTTGGTAACTGTACCCCATCCCAACCTGGGATATGTATCACCGCATCTGGATCAGGCCAGGCCAATATTCTGGATTATCACAGAATTTACAGTGCAGAAGGAGGCCATTCGGCCCATCAAGTCTGCACCAGCTCTTGGAAAGAGCACCCTACCCAAGGTCAACACCCCCACCCTATCCCCATAACCCAGTAACCCCACTGGCCAATCCACCTAACCGGCACATCTTTGGACTGTGGGAGGAAACCGGAGCACCCGGAGGAAACCCACGCACACACGGGAAGGATGTGCAGACTCCGCACAGACAGTGACCCAAGCCGGAATCAAACCTGGGACCCTGGAGCTGTGAAGTAATTGTGCTATCCACAATGCTACCGTGCTCCCCATCTAAAATTATTGTGGGAGCACCATCAGAAAAGTTCAAGAAGGGAATCCACCACTATCTTCTCAGGGGAACTACGGAAGGGGAGTGAACGCAACCTTGCTGACATCGTTCTCATCCCAAAAGCAAGCAAGAAAAGGAACAATCTGTGAAGGTGGAATAAAGGGAGAAGTTGATGGCATGGCTAATTTGTTCTCCTCGCATCTTGCAAAATAATTTATGGTACCCCAAATCCTGTTCTTAAAGTGCTTGACTACTACAGTCAGAAACTGAACCACTTCAGTGGGCAGCACAGTAGCACAGTGGTTAGCACTGTTGCTTCACAGCTCCAGGGTCCCAGGTTCGATTCCCGGCTTGGGTCACTGTCTGTGCGGAGTCTGCACGTTCTCCCCATGTCTGCGTGGGTTTCCTCCGGGTGCTCCGGTTTCCTCCCACAGTCCAAAGATGTGCAAGTTAGGTGGATTGGCCATGCTAAATTGCCCTTAGTGTCCAAAAAGGTGAGGTGGGGTTACTGGGATAGGGCGGAGGTGTGAGCTTAAGTAGGATGCTCTTTCCTTGGGTGGGTGCAGACTCGATGGGCCTCCTTCTGCACTGTACATTCTATGATGATTCTAACTGTGCAGAAGCCACTGAAGTGTGCACATGGGTGATTCCTCCTGATTTCTGGCCACAATGTTGGGGCGTGATCAACAAAAACCTTGAGTAAACAGTTAGAAATGGGATTTTAATTGTTTCTCTGTGACCTCTGCCAATCTTCCAACAAAGTTATGGTGGAAGCTGTTTATAAATATGAGAAATGCCGATAAAAAGATTTAAAAAAAAAAAGTTATGGTGGAAACAGGGCTTTGCGATGCCGCAAGTGAGAATTATGATCGGGCGGGGAATAGTGGGCAATGGAAAAATCGCGATTTGCGCTTGCCGCCGATTTTGACACCATGAACTGGTCCCTCACTGGTGGCGTTATTGAACTTTGTGCCCCGTGCCAGTGGGTCTATGCAAAACCATAATTTGCATGGATTTAAATATCCATGGATTGGGCACATCATGCTCCACCCTTCAGCGATGCTCCGCCCTCTTAGGTGGAAGTCACGCCGATGGGAATTGGTGCAAGTATTTACAAGCAGGGCCTGGATGCCATGGCTGTCGAAGGGGAGCAGGAGGCTAAAGAAGCTCTCCAAAACCTTCAGAAATTGTCAGGCTGGCTGTGGGGTGAGTGCCCGGGCAGTGGCGGGGAATGACTTGGTGCCAAGTCGGTGTTCTCGGGTGTTCCCCTCAAGATTGAGGTGGTCAGGCTCAGACCACCATTGTCATGTAGATTTAAACACACCCGTATGGTGCCACTTACAGGCTCATGGCTGCTTGCACTGCTGACTACTCACTGTGTCCTGTGAATGTTCAGAGAGCCCTTGGTGATGTGGGAGCCCACGCAGGCCGCCGGTCTGGAAACCCTCATGCCCCAGCGGTATCATCAAGGGGATGGGCATGGCCAAGCTCAATCAGTGGCCCACTCGTCCTCAAAAGCACTACCCCACTGAAGAGGAAGCAGGGGATTATCAGAGCTCACCCCAAACAGGCCACCTGCACTGTGCCCTTTGAAACCCTCCTTTGTTCTCTGCCCCTCTCAGGGCAGAGGCCTCACCAGTGATTCTCACCCCTCAGGATCACAGGCTGTCTCCTCCTGGTGAGTCTGGCAGTGCTGACCGCCTCTGTCATCTCTTTCCAGGTGTTGTTCAGGAGGATGAGCTTGAGTCTGCGGCCCACTGTGGGGAAAGAGGGTGTCCCACCTCTCCTCATTGGTTTTGAATAGTGGGTCCACTGCAGATGCCTAAAATCGGGGGCGGAAGAAGGTCTTCCCTGAGCCATCGTTATGGCTGCAATGTGTGTGTAATGAGTGGAGCACTGGAGCACTTAAAAACAGCTCCAGCTGTCAGGCTCTTTGGTGCCAATTCTGGCCCAAGTGGTTACACTGCCTGTTGGCCGGGAATTACTTTCAATTCATGCCGACAGGGGGCTGGTTCATTTGCATGTACTGAATCGTGGAACAAATAGCCCCCAATGGAAATGTTAATCTCATGATATTCAGTCCCAGTGGGAACACGGAGTCTCCCAAACGGAGAATCCCGACCAGAATTTCTGCAGAAATTCAGTGCTAGGATACTCAGCAAAATGATTATGCCGTTTCAACCAAAATGCTTGTGGGAACAGCCTTACAGTAATAAAACGGTCTACATCTGAGCACAAATATTTTATCTCAAGAGGAGAAACAATGATGGCTAGTGTGGGAAATTCAAAACTTGCCTTGGAGATTGAAGTCAGATCATAGTGTTCGCACCAAGAAGCAGGAACTTCACTTTGCATGTAGTTATTCCAATTTTGGCTTGGGACTGCTTGATGCTACACTGGCTGCCTGAAGCAAAATGAGCATTTAACATAGACATAGACATAGAACATACAGTACAGAAGGAGGCCATTCGGCCCATCAAGACTGCACCGACCCACTTAAGCCCTCACTTCCACCCTATCCCCGTAACCCAATAACCCCTCCTAACCTTTTTTTGACACGAAGGGCAATATGGCATGGCCAATCCACCTAACCTGCACGTCTTTGGATTGTGGGAGGAAACCGGAGCACCCGGAGGAAACCCACGCAGACACGGGGAGAACGTGCAGACTCCGCACAGACAGTGACCCAAGCCGGGAATCGAACCTGGGACCCTGGTGCTGTGAAGCCACAGTGCTAGCCACTTGTGCTACCGTGCTGCCCTAAATGCATTGTACTGCATTTCCCAGCACCAACATTTCTCACTTTCCTCATCAAAACCAGCAGCATTGGAGTCCGTGTACATTATTACATTTTGCCAGTGGTACCCTGCTACTGATAAAATGCCTGGAAGAAAGTTCATCATAACTAACACCTTGTTCCATCAGAGAGACAAGCACAAGGCCTCATGGCCTCATGGCAACAGAAACAATACTAGAAGTATCGAAAGCTGAGGCACTCATGATCCTGGTGAGAACCCTATTCAGCCAGTGCCTCACTGCCAACCTGATCATTCCCAGTGACCCAGAGGTGCAGAGTGTTCACAGCACCTGGTCTGCCCTCAAGGACTCCATAATCAGCACTTGCAAGGAGACATTTGGTCACTCGGCCAGCAAACATCATGACAGGTTCAATAAAAAGGACCAGGTGCTGATATGCGACCAGCGTAAGGCATTTCTGAACCTAAAACAGTAACCCAACTCGAGAGCAGAAACACAGCTCTACAGACAACTGAAGTCTGAGGTCCAGAAAAACATTAAGAACAGATTGTGGGTCGAGAAAGTACAGTTAGTTGGCAACTATGATCTGCGCATTTTCTTGAGTGCAGTCAGGACCACCTAGTGCCCAAGCACCCAAGGTACAACCCCACTGCTGGCCAAGTCTGAGAGGTGCTCATCAAGAATAGAGAGACAGTCAGCACCCACTGGAAGGAGAACTTCAAAGACCTCCGGAACAGAGACTGTTCTCAACACAAATGTCCTCTACTTCATCCTGCAGCATGTTACCCACCACCAGCCCAGTACAACCCCAACGTGGCACAAGGGCATCTATACCCGCTAAAGAACAACAAGGAATCAGGATTGGATGGGATCCCTGCCAAAGCACTAAAACATGCAGGGAAGTACGATTGTCACTAATACATGACTTAATTTCCCTTATGTGGAAAGAGAAGAACATGCCAGGAGATCTCAGACACCATAATTGTGACTTTCTCCAAGAAAGGCGACACATCTGACTTTAGTAAGTACAGAGTCCCTACTGTGAGCCACAGGGAAGGTCCTCGCAAGAATCCTCCTCAATCACCTTCTCCCTGTGGCTGAAGAGCTCTTTCCAGTGTCCTAATGCAAATTCCGTCCACTAGCGGGCACAATGGACATGATCTTCACTGTACGACAACTATGTGAAATGCAGGGAACCGCCCCGATCCTTGTCGATGGCCTTCTTTGACCTCACAAAGGCCTTCGACACTGTCAATCGCAAGGGTTTATGGAGCGTCCTTCCTCATTTTGGCTGTCCCCAAAAGTTTGCCGCTATCCTCTGCCGACTCTGCGATTACATGTAAGCCATGATCCTGACCAACCGGTCCAACAATCCCGATTCACATTCAGACTGGGGTCAAGACTGTGTCATATCACCAATGCTCGTCTCAATCTTGCTTCCTGCAATATTCTATCCCACCCTCCGCAAGCTCCCTGCTAGAGTACAGAACAAACGGGAATCTGTTCAACCTCCACCACCTGCAGGCCAGCTCTAACATCATCTCATTCTCGCCATTGAACTACAGTAAAGATGATGTTTGCGCCTGTGCACACTTTTGAGGCTGAGCACCAGTCCATTGTCAACACCTTCACTGAGGCATACGAATCAGAGCATAGACTTTGCACTGAACATTCATGAGACAAAGCTCCTCTCACAACCTGCCCCACAGCACTGCCACCCCCTAGGTTATCAAATTCCATGACATGACTTTGGACAACATGAACCACCTTCCACACCTTTGGTAGCCTAGTGTCAACAAGGCAACACATCGACGATGAGGTTCAACATAGTTTTCAGTGTGCCAGTGAGCATTCAGTGGTCTGAGGAAGAGCATTTGAAGGTGATGATGTCCGATCTGGCACCAAGCTCATGATCTACAGATCTCGCGGTCTTGGCGATGTCGGCCTTGATACGGTTGAACGCCTGGTGAGCCTCGGCCGTCAGTGAGAAAGCGGTGGATTGAATGAGTGGGCGGGCCTTGTCCGCATAGTTTGGGACCCACTGGACGTAATACGAAAAGAACCCCAGGCATCGTTTGAGGGCCTTGGGGCAGTGGGGAAGGGGGAGTTCCATGAGGGGGCGCATGCGATCGGGGTCGGGCCCTAGAACTCCGTTCTGAACCACATAGCCGAGGATGGCTAATCGGTTCGTGCTGAACACACGCTTCTCATAGAACATAGAACATAGAACAATACAGCGCAGTACAGGCCCTTCGGCCCACGATGTTGCACCGAAACAAAAGCCATCTAACCTACACTATGCCATTATCATCCATATGTTTATCCAATAAACTTTTAAATGCCCTCAATGTTGGCGAGTTCACTACTGTAGCAGGTAGGGCATTCCACGGCCTCACTACTCTTTGCGTAAAGAACCTACCTCTGACCTCTGTCCTATATCTATTACCCCTCAGTTTAAAGTTATGTCCCCTCGTGCCAGCCATATCCATCCGCGGGAGAAGGCTCTCACTGTCCACCCTATCCAACCCCCTGATCATTTTGTATGCCTCTATTAAGTCTCCTCTTAACCTTCTTCTCTCCAACGAAAACAACCTCAAGTCCATCAGCCTTTCCTCATAAGATTTTCCCTCCATACCAGGCAACATCCTGGTAAATCTCCTCTGCACCCGCTCCAAAGCCTCCACGTCCTTCCTATAATGCTGTGACCAGAACTGTACGCAATACTCCAAATGCGGCCGTACCAGAGTTCTGTACAGCTGCAACATGACCTCCCGACTCCGGAACTCAATCCCTCTACCAATAAAGGCCAACACTCCATAGGCCTTCTTCTCAACCCTATCAACCTGGGTGGCAACTTTCAGGGATCTATGTACATGGACACCTAGATCCCTCTGCTCATCCACACTTTCAAGAACTTTACCATTAGCCAAATATTCCGCATTCCTGTTATTCCTTCCAAAGTGAATCACCTCACACTTCTCTACATTAAACTCCATTTGCCACCTCTCAGCCCAGCTCTGCAGCTTATCTATATCCCTCTGTAACCTGCTACATCCTTCCACACTATCGACAACACCACCGACTTTAGTATCGTCTGCAAATTTACTCACCCACCCTTCTGCGCCTTCCTCTAGGTCATTGATAAAAATGACAAACAGCAACGGCCCCAGAACAGATCCTTGTGGTACTCCACTTGTGACTGTACTTCATTCTGAACATTTCCCATCAACCACCACCCTCTGTCTTCTTTCAGCTAGCCAATTTCTGATCCACATCTCTAAATCACCCTCAATCCCCAGCCTCCGTATTTTTTGCAATAGCCTACCATGGGGAACCTTATCAAACGCTTTGCTGAAATCCATATACACCACATCAACTGCTCTACCCTCGTCTACCTGTTCAGTCACCTTCTCAAAGAACTCAATAAGGTTTGTGAGGCATGACCTACCCTTCACAAAGCCATGCTGACTATCCCTGATCATATTATTCCTATCTAGATGATTATAAATCTTGTCTCTTATAATCCCCTCCAAGACTTTACCCACTACAGACGTGAGGCTCACCGGTCTATAGTTGCCGGGGTTGTCTCTGCTCCCTTTTTTGAACAAAGGGACCACATTTGCTGTCCTCCAGTCCTCTGGCACTATTCCTGTAGCCAATGATGACATAAAAATCAAAGCCAAAGGTCCAGCAATCTCTTCCCTGGCCTCCCATAGAATCCTAGGATAAATCCCATCAGGTCCCGGGGACTTATCTATTTTCAGCCTGTCCAGAATTGCCAACACCTCTTCCCTACGTACCTCAATGCCATCTATTCTATTAGCCTGGGGCTCAGCATTCTCCTCCACAACATTATCTTTTTCCTGAATGAATACTGACGAAAAATATTCATTTAGTATCTCGCCTATCTCTTCAGACTCCACACACAATTTCCCATCCCTGTCCTTGACTGGTCCTACTCTTTCCCTAGTCATTCGCTTATTCCTGACATACCTATAAAAAGCTTTTGGATTTTCCTTGATCCTTCCTGCCAAATACTTCTCATGTCCCCTCCTTGCTCGTCTTAGCTCTCTCTTTAGATCCTTCCTCGCTACCTTGTAACTATCCATCGCCCCAACCGAAACTTCACACTTCATCTTCACATAGGCCTCCTTCTTCCTCTTAACAAGAGATTCCACTTCCTTGGTAAACCACGGTTCCCTCGCTCGACGCCTTCCTCCCTGTCTGACCGGTACATACTTATCAAGAACACGCAGTAGCTGATCCTTGAACAAGCCCCACTTATCCAGTGTGCCCAACACTTGCAGCCTACTTCGCCACCTTATCCCCCCCAAGTCACGTCTAATGGCATCATAATTGCCCTTCCCCCAGCTATAACTCTTGCCCTGCGGTGTATACTTATCCCTTTCCATCATTAACGTAAACGTCACCGAATTGTGGTCACTGTCCCCAAAGTGCTCTCCTACCTCCAAATCCAACACCTGGCCTGGTTCATTACCCAAAACCAAATCCAACGTGGCCTCGCCTCTTGTTGGCCTGTCAACATATTGTTTCAGGAAACCCTCCTGCACACACTGTACAAAAAACGACCCATCTAATGTACTCGAACTATATCTTTTCCAGTCAATATTTGGAAAGTTAAAGTCTCCCATAATAACTACCCTGTTACTTTCGCTCATATCCAGAATCATCTTCGCCATCCTTTCCTCTACATCCTTAGAACTATTAGGAGGCCTATAAAAAACTCCCAACAGGGTGACCTCTCCTTTCCTGTTTCTAACTTCAGCCCATACTACCTCGGAAGAAGAGTCCCCATGTAGCATCCTCTCCGCCACCGTAATACTGCTCTTGACTAGCAGCGCCACACCTCCCCCTCTTTTGCCTCCTTCTCTGAGCTTACTAAAACACCTAAACCCCGGAACCTGCAACATCCATTCCTGTCCCTGCTCTATCCATGTCTCCGAAATGGCCACAACATCGAAGTCCCAGGTACCAACCCACGCTGCCAGTTCCCCTACCTTGTTTCGTATACTCCTGGCATTGAAGTAGACACACTTCAAACCACCTACCTGAACACTGGCCCCCTCCTGCGACGTCAAATCTGTGCTCCTGACCTCTATACTCTCATTCTCCCTTACCCTAAAACTACAATCCAGGTTCCCATGCCCCTGCTGCATTAGTTTAAACCCCCCCAAAGAGCACTAACAAATCTCCCCCCCAGGATATTTGTGCCCCTCAGGTTCAGATGTAGACCATCCTGTCTGTAGAGGTCCCACCTTCCCCAGAAAGAGCCCCAGTTATCCAGAAATCTGAATCCCTCCCGCCTGCACCATCCCTGTAGCCACGTGTTTAAATGCTCTCTCTCCCTATTCCTCATCTCACTATCACGTGGCATGGGCAACAACCCAGAGATAACAACTCTGTTTGTTCTAGTTCTGAGCTTCCATCCTAGCTCCCTGAAAGCCTGCCTGACATCCTTGTCCCCTTTCCTACCTATGTCGTTAGTGCCAATGTGGACCACGACTTGGGGCTGCTCCCCCTCCCCCCTAAGGACCCGGAAAACACGATCCGAGACATCACGTACCCTTGCACCTGGGAGGCAACATACCAAACGTGAGTCTCTCACGCTCCCACAAAATCTCCTATCTGTGCCCCTGACTATAGAGTCCCCAATTACTAATGCTCTGCTCCTCTCCCCCCTTCCCTTCTGAGCAACAGGGACAGACTCCGTGCCAGAGGCCCGTACCCCATGGCTTACCCCTGGTAAGTCGTCCCCCCCACAAGTATCCAAAGCGGTATACTTGTTTCTCAGGGGAACGACCGCAGGGGATCCCTGCACTGACTGCTTTTTCCCAGTCCCTCTTACAGTTACCCACCTATCTCCAATCTTTGGTGTAACTAATTCCCTGAAACTGCTATCTATGACCCCTTCTGCCTCCCGAATGATCCGAAGACCTTCTCCTTGTTGTAAGTTAGGTTGAGGAATGTGGCGGTGTGGAGAAGTTTGGAAAGGTTAGCGTCGTGGTCCTGCTCGTCGTGGCCGCAGATGGTGACACTGTCCAAAGAACAAAGCAAAGTACAGCACAGGAACAGGCCCTTTGGCCCTCCAAGCCCGTGCCGACCATGCTGCCCGACTAAACTACAATCTTCTACACTTCCTGGGTCCGTATCCCTCTATTCCCATCCTATTCATGTATTTGTCAAGATGCCCCGTAAATGTCACTATCGTCCCTGCTTCCACCACCTCCTCCGGCAGTGAGTTCCAGGCACCCACTACCCTCTGTGTAAAATACTTGCCACGTACATCTACTCTAAACCTTGCCCCTCGCACCTTAAACCTATGCCCCTAGTAATTGACCCCTCTACCCTGGAGAATAGCCTGACTATCCACTCTGTCTATGCCCCTCGTAATTTTGTAGACCTCTATCAGGTCGCCCCTCAACCTCCGTCGTTCCTGTGAGAACAAACCGAGTTTATTCAACCTCTCCTCATAGCTAATGCCCTCCATACCAGGCAACATCTTGGTAAATCTCTTTTGCACCCTCTCTAAAGCCTCCACATCCTTCTGGTAGTGTGGCGACCAGAATTGAACACTATACTCCAAGTGTGGCCTAACTAAGGTTCTATACAGCTGCAACATGACTTGCCAATTATTATACTCAATGCCCCGGCCAATGAAGGCAAGCATGCCGTACGCCTTCTTGACTACCTTCTCCACCTGTGTTGCCCCTTTCAGTGACCTGTGGACCTGTACACCTAGATCTCTTTGACTTTCAATACTCTTGAGGGTTCTACCATTCACTGTATATTCCCTACCTGCATTAGACCTTCTAAAATGCATTACCTCACATTTGTCCAGATTAAACTCCATCTGCCATCTCTCCGCCCAAGTCTCCAAACGATCTAAATTCTGCTGTATCCTCTGACAGTCCTCATCGCTATCCACCAACCTTTGTGTCGTCTGCAAACTTACTAATCAGACCAGTTACATTTTCCTCCAAATCATTTATATTTACTACGAACAGCAAAGGTCCCTGCACTGATCCCTGCGGAACACCACTAGTCACAGCCCTCCAATTAGAAAAACACCCTTCCATTGCTACTCTCTGCCTTCTATGACCTAGCCAATTCTGTATCCACCTTGCCAGCTCACCCCTGATCCCGTGTGACTTCACCTTTTGTACCAGTCTACCATGAGGGACCTTGTCAAAGGCCTTACTGAAGTCCATATAGACAACATCTACTGCCCTACCTGCATCAATCATCTTTGTGATCTCTTCGAAAAACTGTATCAAGTTAGTGAGACACGACCTCCCCTTCACAAAACCATGCTGCCTCTCACTAATACGTCCATTTGCTTATTCCTGATCTCTACCCATATAGCCTCATTGCCCTCTGAGGTGTCCTCCCGTAGTACAGCTGTGATATTCTCCCTAACCATTAAAGCAACTCCGCCACCCCTTTTACATCCCCCTCTATCCCACCTGAAACATCTAAATCCTGGAACGTTTAGCTGCCAATCCGGTCCTTCCCTCAACCAGGTCTCTGTAATGGCAACAACATCATAGTTCCAAGTACTAATCCAAGCTCTAAGTTCATCTGCCTTACCCGTAATACTGCTTGCATTAAAACATATGCACTTCAGACCACCAGACCTGCTGTGTTCAGCAACTTCTCCCTGTCTGCTCTGCCTCAGAGCCATACTGGCCCTATTCCCTAGTTCTCCCTCAATGCTCTCACCATCTGACCTACTGCTCCGGTGCCCACACCCCTGCCATACTAGTTTAAACCCTCCCGTGTGACACTAGCAAACCTCGCGGCCAGGATATTTATGCCTCTCCAGTTTAGATGCAACCCGTCCTTCTTATACAGGTCACACCTGCCCCGGAAGAGCTCCCAGCGGTCCAGATAACGGAAACCCTCCCTCCTACACCAGCTGTTTAGCCACGTGTTTAGCTGCTCTATCTTCCTATTTCTAGCCTCACTGGCACATGGCACAGGGAGTAATCCCGAGAGTCCAGGTACGGGAAAGTGGCCCGCAGCCCGTAGCGGTCAACTATTCGGTCCATCTCCTGTTGGAAGACCGAGACCCTGTTGGTGACGCCAAAGGGAACCCCAAGGAAATGTTAAAGGCGGCCGTCTGCTTCAAACGCAGTGTATGGGTGGACCACCTTATGGATGGGGAGCTGGTGGTAGGCAGATTTCAGGTCCACTGTCGAGAAGACCCGTACTGTGCAATCTGATTGACCATATCAGATATGCATGGGAGTGGGTATGCGCCGAGCTGCATGTACCGATTGATGGTCTGACTGTAGTCAACGACCATCCTGTTTTTCTCCCCAGTTTTCACCACTACCACTTGGGCTCGCCAGGGGCTGTTGCTGGCCTCGATAATACCTTCCCAAAGCAGCCGCTGGACCTCAGACCTGATGAAGGTCCTGTCCTGGGCGCTGTATCGTCTGCTCCTGGTGGCGACGGGTTTGCAATCAGGGGTGAGGTTTGTAAACAGGGAAGGTGGGTTGACCTTAAGGGTCGCGAGGCCGCAAACAGTAAGGGGTGGTAGGGACCCGGCAAATTTCAGGGTTAGGCTCTGGAGGTTGCACTGGAAGTCCTGGCTGAGTAGCAAAGCAGCGCAGAGGTTGGGGAGGACGTAGAGCCGGAAGCCGCTGAACTCTATGCCCTGGACGGTGAGGGTGGCGATGCAGCAACCCCGGATCGCCATGGAGTGGGATCCGGAGGCCAGGGAGATTCTTTGGTTAGCGGGGTGTACCGCGAGGGAGCAGCGCCTTACCGTATCGGGGTGGATGAAGCTCTCAGTGCTCCCGGAGTCCAGACGGCAGGATATCTCGTGCCCGTTGATCTTCACCTTTGTCGAAGCGGTCACGAGGTTGTGTGGTCGAGACTGATCGATCGTGACCAAGGCGAGGCACGGCTGGTCGTTGGCGGTTGCAGATGGTGAGCGGCCCGACGAGGTGCCCGACAGGCAGGGCACCTGAGGCGGGCAAGATGGCGGCGCCCACGGGCCGCATGTGTCCTGGGGCAGGCAAGATGGCGAAGCCCTCGGGCCACAAGTATCCTGGGGCAGCAAGATGGCGGTGCCCATTTGTTCTGAGGGAAGCAAGATGGTGGCGCCCACGGGCCGCACGTGGTCTGAGGAGAGGAAGATGGCGGCGCCCACTGGCCGCACGTGGGGGGTGCCGAGACAATAGCGGCGATTGAGCGGGCCTGGCACACTGCAGCGAAATGTCCCTTCTTGCCGCAGGCCTTGCAGAGCATGCTCCGTGCCGGGCAGTGCTGCTGGGGGTGTTTTGTCTGTCCGCAGAAGTAGCACTTGGGCCGCGCGGCGCAGGCATGGGGTTGGCTGAGGGCGGTTGCTGATGGGGTCCACGATGGGGTGGCCGCTGGCAGGGTCCACGATGCACAGGGGGGGGGGGGGGGGGGGGGGGCGTGCGATCGGGGGCATAAGCCTGTACGTTGCGTAAGGCGACCGTGAGTGCTAGTTTCTTGGTCGCCGCAAGGTCAAGCATGGCTCCTTCTAAGAGGCTCTGGCGGATGTAGGCCAGCCCTATGTCCGTAACGAACGCGTCTCTCATTAGCAGGTTTGAATGTTCAGTGGCCGAAACGGCCTGGCAGACACAGTCTCTCACCAGGGCGAGCAGGGCACGCCAGAAATCTTCCACAGACTCACCGGGAAGTTGGTGCCGTGGATAGGAGGTGCCTGGCGTAGATCTAGTTGGTCTGCAGAGCCTAATTCTCCTTCAGTAGCGCCATGGCCTCTGCGTAGGTAGGCGCGTCCTGGACGAGGGGAAAAACGTTGGAGCTCAGCCGCGTGTACAGAATCTGGAGCTTCTGTGCTTCTGAGATTGGGTCTGGCGCAGACCCGACGTATGCTTCAAAGCAAGCTAGCCAATGTTGGAAGTCTTATTTGGCGTTGTCTGCTTGAGGATGCAGCTGCAGGCAATCCGGCTTGATGTGGAGGTCCATCTCTGAAAAATCTCTGTGTAATAAATTGATGCACTATCAATTGCAACAAGACGAGAGTAGAATGTAATCGAGGCTTTATTACACAGAGATGTGTGGCCTCCTACAGCAGCTTACGAAATGGCTGCTGTTCGGAGAGCACACACATTTATACTCCGCCTACTGGATGGAGCCAGCAGGCAGGGATCTACCCCCGTACCTGTAGTACAGGGGCCTTACCATAATACCCATCTATACAATATAATACAACAGTGGTGACTACCACATTGTTGTTTGCATTTTTGTAGCGAATGACAAAAGCTTAATAAAAATGTTTCTTTAAAAAATTACAGTGAAGAGCCGGTCGTTACGTTGATTGTTCCATTATAAATAATTCATTTCAATAATACTGTCAGAGGCTAGAGGAAGCAAATTTCACTCATTTGTGATTTAGAAAATGCAATTTCCCTTTCCTGAAAAAAAGATCCTGTAGAATTCATGCAAGTTAAAAAGTACCTAGTTTTTCAGAGGTAGTGTGTTTTTGTGATGTCCCCAGCCAGGCTGAAATGGATTATACAAACGCCAAAAGCAAAGTGGGATCTCATCCAGTGACAACTGTCACAGAAAAAGGTAACTCTGACAAAATGAACAGGACATCCAACTTTGCTTTGCTTGCCAAACTAGAACGTATTATGTTCTGGTGGTTGCTGCCGAAAAGCCAATTTTGGTAAACTTTTGACTGCAAAATGTTGACAAGACTTAATTTCTCTGTTTATTTCAATCGGAAATTGTGCACTTCAAATTCAACACTCTTTGTTTCAAAGGCTGGTACAGTAACCAAATTTTGAAAAATTCATGTTCAATATTAGAATTGTTCCAAATTATTTACTCTTACCAATGATTACCAATTTCGAGGGCCGAAGGGCCTGTTCTGTGCTGTACTGTTCTATGTTCTATTTGATCTTGGTTTTGGACAATGCTCGGCACAACATCGAGGGCCGAAGTGCCAGTTCTGTGCTGTACTGTTCTATGTTCTATACCTTCATCTGACTAGCAGAAGGCCGAGAGTGGGGATAAAGGGGTCTTTTTCAAGATGGCAGCCAGTGACTAGTGGTGTGCCTCAGGGGTCTCTGCTGGGACCACAACTTTTCACAATATACATTTATGATCTGGAAGAAGGAACTGAAGGCACTGTTGCTGATGCGCTAAGCGTCAAGAACCACAAAGACATGTGAGACTTTAACTCAGGCTTTAATATACTACATGGGAGGCTTACCCGACACAGACGACCCCAGACAGAATGGGGTCTGTCCCAGAAGAGGTTCTTATACTGACTCCCGGGGGAGTGGCTAAGGCGGAGCTCTCCATGGCCAGGTCGGGTTACCTACCAGTGACCGAACCTCTGCAGAGTTACAGTACAATACACAGTATTACAGGGCCACGTTACGCACAACTATTATATACTATGTACAATGGTAGGGAGGTACAGTGGTGTATCACCACAGTTGCTAAGTTTGCAGATGATACAAACATCTGTAGAAGGTCAGGTAGTATTGAGGAAGCAGGGGGCTGCAGAAGGATTTGGACAGGCTAGGAGAGTGGGCAATGAAGTGGCAGATGAAATACAATGTGGAAAAGTGAGGTTATGTACTTTGGAAGGAGGAATGGAGGCATAGACTATTTTCTAAATGGGGAAATGCTTCGGAAATCAGAAGCACAAAGGGACTTGGGAGTCTTTGTTCACAATTCTCTTAAGGTTAGTGTGCAGGTTCAGGGGCTGGTTTAGCACAAGACTAAAGAGCTGGCTTTTAAAGCAGACCAAGGTAGGCCAGCAGCACGGTTCAATTCCCGTACCAGCCTCCCCGAACAGGCGCCGGAATGTGTCGACTAGGGGCTTTTCACAGCAACTTCATTTGAAGCCTACTTGTGACAATAAGCGATTTTCATTTCATTTCATTCAGGTTCAGTCGGCAGATAGGAAGGCAAATGCAATGTTAGCATTCATGTCAAGAGGACTAGAATACATGGATGTACTTCCGAGGCTGTATAAGGCTCTGGTCAAACCCCATTTGTAGTATTGTGAGCAGTTTTGGCCCCGTATCTAAGGAAGGATGTGCTGGCCTTGGAAAGGGTCCAGAGTAGGTTCACAAGAATGATCCCTGGAATGAAGAGCTTGTCGTATGAGGAACGGTTGAGGACTCTGTGTCTGTACTCGTTGGAGTTTTGAAGGATGAAAGGGATCTTATTGAAACTTACAGGATACTGCGAGGCCTGGATAGAGTGGACGTGGAGTGGATGTTTCCACTTGTAGGAAAAACTAGAACCAGAGGACACAATCTCAGTCTAAAGGGACGATCCTTTAAAACAGAGATGAGGAGGAATTTCTTCAGCCAGAGGGTGGTGAATCTGTGGAACCCTTTGCCACAGAAGGCTGTGGCGGCTAAATCATGGAGTGTATTTAAGATAGAGATAGATAGGTTGTTAGACCATAAGACATAGGAGCGGAAGTAAGGCCATTCGGCCCATCGAGTCCACTCCACCATTCAATCATGGTTGATTTCAACTCCATTTACCCGCTCTCTCTCCATAGCCCTTAATTCCTCGAGAAATCAAGAATTTATCAACTTCTGTCTTAAAGACACTCAACGTCCCGGCCTCCACCGCCCTCTGTGGCAATGAATTCCACAGACCCACCACTCTCTGGCTGAAGACATTTCTCTTAATCTCTGTTCTAAAGTGACTCCCTTTTATTCTAAGGCTGTGCCCCTGGGTCCTAGTCTCCCCTGCTAATGGAAACAACCTCCCTACGTCCACCCTATCTAAGCCATTCATTATCTTGTAAGTTTCTATTAGATCTCCCCTCAACCTCCTAAACTCCAATGAATATAATCCCAGGATCCTCAGACGTTCATCGTATGTTAGGCCTACCATTCCTGGGATCATCCGTGTGAACCTCCGCTGGACCCGCTCCAGTGCCAGTATGTCCTTCCTGAGGTGTGGGGCCCAAAATTGCTCACAGTATTCTAAATGGGGCCTAACTAATGCTTTATAAAGCTTCAGAAGTACATCCCTGCTTTTATATTCCAAGCCTCTTGAGATAAATGACAACATTGCATTTGCTTTCTTAATTACGGACTCAACCTGCAAGTTTACCTTTAGAGAATCCTGGACTAGGACTCCCAAGTCCCTTTGCACTTCAGCATTATGAATTTTGTCACCGTTTAGAAAATAGTCCGTGCCTCTATTCTTTTTTCCAAAGTGCAAGACCTCGCACTTGCCCACGTTGAATTTCATCAGCCATTTCTTGGACCACTCTCCTAAACTGTCTAAATCTTTCTGCAGCCTCCCCACCTCCTCCATACTACCTGCCCCAGGTTGATTAATAAAGGGGATCATGGGTTATGGGGAGAAGGCAGGAGAATGGGGATGAGAAAATATCAGCCATGATTGAATGGCGGAGCAGACTCGATGGGCCGAGTGGCCTAATTCTGCTCCTACGTCTTATATCACTGGTAAAAACTCCAAATTGGATGTTTGTCATGTATACTGCCCAACATTGGAAATAGCTGTGTGAGAATGTGCAGGAAAGTTGGATTTCCCTCAAAATTTAATCTGCTCTTGCCAGTCCATGATTGCAAAGTCCTGCTCCGACTTACACAAGTATATTGAAGGACCATGATACAAGTAGGCATACAGAGGTCGAAACTTCTGCTTGAAGTGGCTACTAAGTTTGCTTTTTAAACTGCACCCCCTCCCCAAAGCTAACATTGGAAAGCCCAAACTATTCTTGGGTTTAGGACCCCTTTCGGACATCACTAGCAATCTGCAACCTGTTGCCAGTCACTGTGACATAAGATGTAGAGGTGGTGTCTGTCATAGAATGTATCATCAGGTGATTTCTGTACCTTTATGGACCTAAATCAAACATTTGCACTTGTAAAGGGTTAATGGTTATGTTGATTAGAGAACGATGATGCAAGCATGACATCAAGGTCAGATGACCAAGAAACTTCAAGGGAGAATGACAATATAGTCTGTGTCCAGAAAATAATGTACTTATCAAGAGGCCTTGGATGTAAATAGCCTAAGTAAATAATTGTAAGAAAAATAAAATACAAACTATTTGCATGTCACTCGTAGATTAAGTAAAACCTCATCAAGCCAGGAGGCAACACCAGTAAAATGAAGTAGGCCAACCATAGTGGCAGTGCTGGAGGCTGCAGTTTAATAAAACTTAAACCACACATTGCTAATCCACAGGTGAAGACCTAGGATCAACTTGACTTTGCAAATAAGAACAAAACTAAGGAGGGGGTTCTCTGTCCCGCCGCACCCGTTTTCTCGTATGGCCCGCCCCCGCCGGCAGCGGGATTATCCATCCCGGCAGCCAATCAATGGGGTTTCCCATTGTGAGCACCCCTATGCCGTCGGAAAATCCACAGGCGTGAGTGTGCTGCTGGCGAAGCGGAGGATCCTGCTGACAGAGAATCCAGCCCTTGGTAGGGGACAGTGAACAGACCACTCATCACGTCTACAACCACTTCCCCCTTTACAGTCCTTCCAACACAGTTTGCAACAAGAGCAACTTGAGGAGCTCTAGTGCTGCAGTTCAAAACATACTTTTGGGCTTACAAGAGAGGACACAAAACAATTGGGGAGGTAGTTGATTGTCCTGGAGTCAAGGAGCCCTTGGCATCCATTAAGGATTTGAGGATCTTCAATAATTACCAGCCCCAAAAAGAACATGATCATTGAATGGAGGAGATTCAACCAAAGGAGTCAAAAGCCAGGCAAATCCATCAATATATTTATTAACAACTTGCATAGGCTGGCCAGTGGTTGCTGCTCCAGAACTTTAAAACATGTCTTAATTTGCAACCGCAATGTAGCCGGTGTGCTTGGCGAGGTGCTATTGGGCATCTTCCAAACCAAGGAAGATTTAATGCTAGAGAAGGCCGAACAATTTACAAGCCAGGAAGCAGAATCAGGGCATACTTTGGAGACATGGTGAGACTTGGGAGGGGTTAAACCGGTATGGAGGCCCAAAGTTGGGGGCCCAGTCCATTTGAAAAGGTCACCAAAACTGCTGAAGGGGCAGGGGAGCCCTTCTAACTATTTTAAAATATTCTCAATGCAGTGCCAAAAGCAATATTGCTGTGAAAGTGCCCAGCAGAAAGAGCCAAATGCTTCCTCTGTCAGGCATTTTAAACAATTCTGCACAACAACAAAGCACAAGTTAAAGGAAAAAATCTGGAACAAGCTTCCAACCATTTCAAGTCCAGGAAATTGGAAATACAGCATTTCAACCTGACAATTTCTTTGGAAAAAAAATCAAAGATCCCACCAAGCAGTTTTGGTCTGTCAAGCTGGAAGTCAAGGACACAGAACAGAATTTAAACGGACACTATGCTGGGGGTCACAATCTGATTTTGAGATCCAGTCATCAAACATAAAGCTGCAGGGGCCAGGAGGCACAGACCTCAAAATGAAGGGTCAGATCACTTCAACCCTTAAACATAAAGATAAAGAAATTAATGAAACTCTTTTAATATCTTGTAGAACCAACAACCGTCTCTACTGAGGGCAGCGTGTTCAGGATTCGGGGTGCGATTCAGTGGAAGTCCGCTGTCGGGTACCTTTTAGCAGGGTGTTTCTTGGCACCTGTAGCGCCCAAAACGTCCTGCTACCCAACGGCACATTGTTGTTTTTTGGCCTTGGGGAGCTTCTTTCTGCCGAGGCTGCACTTAATGATTTCCTGCTGGTAAGCTGTAAGGCTGTTCGCTCTCCCTCTCCGCTTTATTGAATCCCCAGATCGTGCCGGGCTGAGTGAGTTGGGTGATTTGCGATTGGCCCAGCGTGGAGCTCGTCTCGCGATTCACCCATTGCGCCCGTATTGGCACCGTGCGCAGTGGGTGAATCGTGAGATGAGCTCCCCGCCGGGCGCAACGCATTCGCTGAATTGCGCCCTCCGTCTTTTCCAAAGGCGTGATGAAGTAACACAGGATGACAGGGGAGCCATGTTTAGGAATGAATTTCCAAAATTGTTCCAGAGACTGGAACAAAGTCTACTCAAAAATCACTCTACCCCGGCATGCCAAATCCATCTGCTTAATTACTCCTTGGAGGGTACAACACCCACCGATTGAGAAAGTCAAATGCCAAAGTGACAGGATGCTGCTTCAAGGTGACCCCCCCACCACAAGCCTGCCACACTGAAACAGTGAAAATTCTGCCTGTTAACACTCTCCACAGGTGCCGGGTATTTCCAGCATTTTCCGTTTTCATTTCAGATTTCCGGCAGCCACAGTGTTTTACTTCTGTTTCTATTTCTTCTCAAAATGTTATTCTTTTACCTTCAGAATGAGTCCATGTTCCACTCAACCCCTGTAAGCACAGATCAGTTATTTTCAACACCAATTCACACTTCTTCCCATGTTCTGCCAGCTGTTGCTTGGTTACCAAGTCCCATCACTCTGGTTACTGCTGAATGTTCTTCTGTTTGCTGATCAGGACTTTGGTCAGGTTGGTCTGCCGAGACGTATTGCTCTTCTGCACTCCCTGACACAATTTAAATCATTTGTATTGCAAGATCATCCAATTCAGGCAATGATGCAACGTTTGATGACAATTATAAATGACACACGAATTACCACTGAGATAAAAATTAACTACCATTAAGAACTGGTCGTAGGTACACATACATAGAGACATGTAGCTGTTAATGTGAGGCACATAATAAAACACAGTGGTGATTTTTAATTGAAGATCAAAGATTCACCTTCCTTCTCCCCACCATGAAAACAGCTACATGTTGGTATCATTGCAATACAATCACTGTGAGCAGCAGTTTTAAAGCAGGCAATACTACCACAACACAATAATGCCCATTTGAGGCAGCAATCACATCACCTGGTCCCAAGTTGCTGTCTACTCAATTCTTCAGTCAGGTGCCAGAAAGTTCAATAAAACAGCAGAGATTAACGTGGCTTCTGAATTTTTCTGCCGTATTATGAAGAAGACCATTCCATTTTAAGTACACTGATACAAATCTCGAACATAGGAACATTTAGCCCCTCTAGCTTCTTCTCGCCTCCTGTTAAATCATGTTTTTTCAATCAATCGGCCAATATCTGAGAGATATCATCTTAAAGCCAGTTCAGCATCTCCAATTGAAGTCAGGAGTGTAACGAATACTCACTGCAGTAACGTTCCAGAAGCTCAACTTAGTCCACTTGATTTGACAACCTGCCACCGGACTCGATAGCCATCATTGGCAGCAACTCAGCAACATTATTTCTTTTAAAAATAAATGAATTTTGTGCGCCCAATTCATTTTTTTCAATTAAGGGGCAATTTAGTGTGGCCAATCCACCTACCGTGCACATCTTTGGGTTGTGGAGGCGAAACACACACAAACACGGGGAGAATGTGCAAACTCCACACGGCCATTGACCCAGAGCCGGGATCAAACCTGAGACCTCGGCGCCGTGATGCAGCAATGCTAAAGCATGAGAAGGACAAGAACACCAAGATCATAAGTATGCCACTGCATCCAGGTTTTTCTGTTAAGTCGCACGCACACCTTCCTGAATTGGACATGTTTCAACACAACTTCACTGGCGCTGGAATAAAATCCTAGAATTTCCTATGTAACATCACTGTGGGAGCACTGTCACCAGCAGAAGTGCAGTAGTTCTGGGCAACTAGAGATTGCCAACAAATTTGGCATTTCTAGCTTCACTCACATTTATCATAGAATTTACAGCGCAGAAGGAGGCCATTCGGCCCATCGAGTCTTCACCGGCTCTTGGAAAGAGCACCCTACCCATGGTCAACACCTCCACCCTATAAAATGAAATGAAATGAAAATCGCTTATTGTCACAAGTAGGCTTCAAATGAAGTTACTGTGAAAAGCCCCTAGTCGCCACATTCCGGCGCCTGTTCGGGGAGGCTGGTACGGGAATTGAGCCGTGCTGCTGGCCTGTCTTGGTCTGCTTTCAAAGCCAGCAATTTAGCCCTATGCTAAACAGCCCCTATCCCCATAACCCAGTAACCCCACCCAACACTGAGGGCAATTTTGGACACTAATGGCAATTTATCATGGCCAATCCACCTAACCTGCACATCTTTGGACTGTGGGAGGAGACCGGAGCACCCGGAGGAAATCCACGCAGACACGGGGAGAACGTGCAGACTCCAAGCCGGGAATCGAACCTGGGACCCTGGAGCTGTGAAGCAATTGTGCTATCCACAATGCTACCATGCTGCCCAAATGACAACTTGTATTTATACAGCCCCTTTAACATTGCAGAACATTCCAAGGCACTTTACAGGAGTATTACCAAACAAAATTCAAAACCAAAGAGATATTTGGGCAGATGGACAAAAGTCACGAGTAAACTTGAAAATTCTGATTTTTCAGCCCAACAGGCTTATTTAGATATATTTATGTTCCACACAAGCTTGGGTGTGTGCGTGGGTTTCCTCCGGGTGCTCCGGTTTCCTCCCACAGTCCAAAGATGTGCAGGTTAGGTGGATTGGCCATGCTAAATCCACCTGAGTGGATTGCCCTGAGTGTCCAAAATTGCCCTTCGTGTTGGTTGAGTGGGGTTACTGGGTTATGGGGCTAGGGTGGTGTGGGCTTGAGTAGGGTGCTCTTTCCAAGAGCCGGTGCAGACTCGATGGGCCGAATGGCCTCCTTCTGCACTGTAAATTCTATGATTCTATGATTCAACCCAACAGCATATTATTTCATACTTGTTGCTTTCCAATAAGATTTGCTTGTTTTCCTCTGGCTAGTGTCTATGCAAGTATCTATATTTTAATAAGTTTGTTATGGTAGTGTTTAGCAGCACTGCGCCTCATAAAAAGCAGGGGAAATGTCAAATTGGCCAACCTTTCGGGCAAACTGAGGGCAGCACGGTGACGCAGTGGGTTAGCCCTGCTGCCTCACGGTGCCCAGGTCCCAGGTTTGATCCCGGCCCTGTGTGTGGAGTTTGCACATTCTCCCTGTGTCTGCGTGGGTTTCGCCCCCACAACCTAAAGATGTGCAGGGTAGGTGGATAGACCACGCTAAATTGCCCCTTAATTGGAAAAAATGAATTGGGTACTCTAAATTTATTTTTTTTAAACCCTGAGGACAAACTGAGCCAAACAAAAACAGACCTGGGCCGAGATTCTCCAAAATCCAGCTAAGTGCTGACGCTGGCGTAAACACCGGAGTGTTTCACGTCGGCGTCAACAGGCCTCTTGGCCCAGCGATTCAATGGCCCACAGGGAGCCAGCACAGCGCCGGAGTCAGCGCCGATACGTGGCCCTGCACTGCCGGCCCGGGTCCGCGCATGGTGGCCATTTCCATGCCGGCGCATGTGCATGGTGGCTGTTCATGTGGCGGCGCCGCGCAACATGGCGTAGCATCACAGCCGTCCCGCACGTGGCAATAACGTGGAGGAGGTGTTGTTCTTTATTCTTATTGATTGTGGTCCATGGGTCAGAAAGTCGAGGATCCAGTTGCAGAGTGAGGAGCCAAGTCCGAGGTTTTGAAGCTTTGATATGAGCTTCGCTCATTAAATAGGAGTTTGATGTAGGAGTCCTTGCTGTCGAGATGCACCAGGGATGACTGTAGGGCCAGGGAGATGGTGTCTGCTGTGGACCGGTTGTGGCGGTATGCAAATTGCAGTGGGTCTAGGCATTCTGAGGGTATGGAGTTGATGTGCCTCATGACAGAACAAAGAACAAAGAACAGTACAGCGCAGGAACAGGCCCTTCAGCCCTCCATGCCTATGCTGACCATGCTGTCCACCTGAACTAGAATCTTTTAAACTTCCGGGGTCCGTATCCCTCTATGCCCATCCTATTCATGTATTTGTCAAGATGCCCCTTAAACGTCACTATCGTCCCTCCTTCTACCACCTCCTCCGGCAGTGAGTTCTGGGCACCCACTACCCTCTGTGTAAAAAACTTACCTCGTACTTCTCCTCTAAACCTTGCCACTCGCACCTTAAACCTACGCCCCCTAGTAATTGACCCCTCTACCCTGGGAAAAAGTCAATCACTATCCACTCTGTCTCTGCCCCTCATAATTTTGTAGACCTCTCGAAGCACATCATTACAATCGATGTCAGGGCCACCGGACGGTAGTCATTGAGGCACGTTGCCTGGTTCTTCTTTGGTATCGGTATGATGGGGGGTCTTCTTTAAGCAGATGGGTACCTCACGAACGGAGTAGGGAGAGGTAGAAGATGTCCGCAAACATATCTGCCAGCTGGTCTGCGGAGGATCTGAGTGCATGTCTAGGGACCCCGTCCGGACCCGTCGCATTCTGAGGCTTCACTTTCAGAAAGGCCGATCTTACTTTAGAAGCTATGACGGTGGGTATTGGTGTGTCCGAGGCTGCTGGGACAGTTGACAGCGGTTTGATGATTTCCTGCTTGAACCGAGCATAGAATGCATTGAGTTCATCGGGGAGGGGTGCGCTGCTGCCGGAGATACTGTTCGGCTTCACTTTGGAGATATATTTGGTGAACAGTTAGTAAAAGCTGTAGCATAAAATAATGTGTCAGGGCTTTGGAGTTTAAAAAAAATAACTGTTTAATAGTGGTACTTGTGAGAAAAAAACAATTGCCCATACATGGCTTTTATTATGTTATTCACATTAAAAAAAAATTTAAATTTAGCAATTTCGTTTTACCAATTAAGGGGCAATTTAGCATGGCCAAGTCACCTACTTTGCACATCTTTGGGTTGTGGGGGTGAAACCCAGCAGACACGAGGAGAATGTGCAAACTCCACACGGACAGTGACCCGGGGCCAGGATCGAACCTGGGATCTTGGCGCCGTGAGGCAGCAGTGCTAACCACTGCACCACCGTGCCGACCTTATTATATCATTCACATGCTAACTGCATTTGTTTCTGGCTATCCAACTAGATCCAAAATTATCCCCAAAGATTATCTTAACTAAAAATTTAATATAATCAAAACATGTTAATTTTCTGTCTGGCCAGGATAGTCACTCCTGTTCTCCCAGGGATTCCTGCTGGAAGTATGTGCATAACTGGCAGGCAGTTGACTGAAACTAGGATGAGGTTTCTATGATCAATCAAGACTCACACAAACATATCGCTACTTGGTAAAGTACAGGATGACCTTGAAGTGAATCCGAGTGAGCAGGTGGGAAGAGCTCAAAATCAAATAAGCCTTTAAAAAAAGATTCAAAATGCTGGAAATAATATTAGTTAAAAATCTCAACATGAGAGTGAAAGACTAGTTATGCACAGCCTACTTATATTATTCTACATGTTTCATTAGCTAAACAATTACAATTCTTGTCCTGCTTCTAAAATGGTAATTGCTTCCCCTTTGATTCAAATGTATGCACATGTCCTAAGAGAGCTAGTGGACAATCTGCTTCCAGCACTCTGCCAATTGCCAACTGTGCAATATAAACTGTACATGAGCAGTCTGGATGCTGTTCCTTTTTCGGATGGGGTTGGTGAGGGAAAAAAAAAATCTATTTTGTCCAATCCTTTATTTTCGGAATTGGGAACTTAGTCTTTTGCCAGACTGCGTGCAGGAACTGGTTTCTGTACAAGTTTATTCAGCAGAGCAACACCCACATCCCAAGAATGGATTAATGTGGTAAAAGGTTAAGGATCAGATTAAGAAACAAACAGTTAAAACAAATGGTAAAACATTTATATTGTGCTCAGTCTTCATGCACTGATGTTGTGCAGTATTGCAGGCCAAGAGGTGCCTATGAGCTACTTTGAAACTGCTGCCAGTGCTGAACTGTAATTAAGCACAGAGCTGCTCTGGGCTGAATCACTTGGCGCATTTCCCTTCAGTCCTGAGTGGAAGGCCTTTGTGCAGCATCTCCCTCGCCAAGGCTTGGCTAAAATCAGGAACTTGCCTTGGGTGCAGCTATATATAAACACATATTAGACTTCCTGACCTGAAACCAGTGATAAAATGCAGCAACAACACAAATACAAGTACTTGACCAACTTGGCAATTACTGCAGTTTTAAAAGCTTAACAGTATATTGTGTCATGCTGTATGGAGTGGCACAGTAGCACAGTGGATAGCATTGTTGCTTCACAGCTCCAGGGTCCCAGGTTCGATTCCCGGCTTGGGTCACTGTCTGTGCGGAGTCTGCACATTCTCTCTGTGTCTGCGTAGGTTTCCGCTAGATGCTCCGGTTTCTTCTCACAAGTTCCGAAAGATGTGCAGGTTAGGTGGATTGCCCATGCTAAATTGCCCTTAGTGTCCAAAAAGGTTAGGTGGGGTTGCTGGGTTACAGGGATTGGGAGGAGGTGTGGGCTCTGTCCAAGGGTCGGTGCAGACTTGATGGGCTGAATGGCCTCCTTTTGCACTGTAAATTCTATGAATCTATGTACTGTAATTGCACATTTAAAATCTAAACAAAATGAATATTGCACATTTTGACACCGTGGTGGTTCGGGCCTTGGGTGACTGTGTGAAGTTTGCAAGTTCTTCCTGTGTCAGAGTGGATTTCCTTCGGGTGCTCTGGTTTCTTTCGACAGTCCAAAGATGTGCAGGTTAGGTGGGGTTATGGGGCTAGGGCGAGGGAGTGGGCTGAGGTAGGGTGCTCTTTCAGAGGACCGGTGCAGACTCGATGGGCTGAATGGCTTCTTTCTGCATTTTAGGGACTCTATGGATTATGACCAAACTAAAAAAAGCTTTAACACAAAAACAAAGTCCTGCAGATGTTAGAAATCCAAAATAAAACCTGGAAGAACTCATCAGGGAGCATCAGTGAGAGAAAAACAGAATTAACAGGTTGAGATTATCATTTTGACCTGATGCTGCCTGACCTGCCAAGTTTTCCCAGCTTGTTTTTGTTTGTATTACAAAGAGCTCTAGTCCAGAGTATTGTGCCCAGTTCTGGTTATTGAGACATTCCAGCACAGGGAGCTTTAGCATTGTGGAGAACACTTTCAATGTTTACTCCCAAGGTCTTTCTTATGAGGGAAAAACATGAGCTTGGAATCTCAGAAGTAGGTAATATCATAACAAAGGAATAAGGGTGAATAAGGTAGATAAATAAAATTTATGGAGCCATAGAATTTCAACAGTGCAGAAGGAGGCCATTCAGCCCATCGAGTCTGCACCAAACCTCCAACAGGAGCACCCCAACCAGGCCCTGCAATATCCCTGTGTGATGAACGGTTACTGCCTTGTCATCATGTAAGGTGATATCCCCTTTAAGACCGGGCTTGGAACCCTGGGGACTCCGCCTCTGGCTCCGCCCATCTGTGAGCCATATATAAGGGGCTGCCCTGTGGGCTATGCAGCAGTTAGCACATGTCTCAGCTCTAGCATAGTTCTTAGTCTATTAAAGCCTTCTTTACCGTTTACATTCTTTTTTTTTTTTAATAATATTTTATTGAAAATTTTTGGTCAACCAACACAGTACATTGTGCATCCTTTACACAACATTGTAACAATACAGATAATAATGACCTTTTTAAGTTTAAACAAAAACAACAACAAATAAATAAATATTAAATAACAAAAAAATAAAAACTAGCCCTAATTGGCAACTGCCTTGTCTCAGGCCACCCCCCCCCCCCCCATCCCTCCCTCCCCCCCCCCCCCCCCCCCCCCCAAGTCCTGGGCCGCTGCTGCAGCCTTCTTTGTTCTCCCCTATCTATCTTTCCGCAAGATATTCGACGAACGGTTGCCACCGCCTAGTAAACCCTTGAGCCGACCCCCTTAGGACGAACTTAATCCGCTCTAACTTTATGAACCCCGCCATATCATTTATCCAGGTCTCCACCCCCGGGGGCTTGGCTTCTTTCCACATTAGCAATATTCTGCGCCGGGCTACTAGGGACGCAAAGGCCAAAGCATCGGCCTCTTTCGCCTCCTGCACTCCCGGCTCTTGTGCAACCCCAAATATAGCCAACCCCCAGCTTGGTTCGACCCGGACTCCTACTACTTTCGAAAGCACCTTTGTCACCCCCATCCAAAACCCCTGTAGTGCCGGGCATGACCAAAACATATGGGTATGATTCGCTGGGCTTCTCGAGCACCTCGCACACCTATCCTCCACCCCAAAAAATTTACTGAGCCGTGTTCCAGTCATATGTGCCCTGTGTAATACCTTAAACTGAATCAGGCTTAGCCTGGCGCACGAGGACGACGAGTTTACCCTGTTTAGGGCATCTGCCCACATCCCCTCCTCAATCTCCTCCCCTAGCTCTTCTTCCCATTTCCCTTTTAGTTCGTCCATCATAGTCTCCCCTTCGTCTCTCATTTCCCTATATATATCCGACACCTTACCGTCCCCCACCCATTTCTTTGAGATGACTCTGTCCTGCACCTCTTGTGTCGGGAGCTGCGGGAATTCCCTCACCTGTTGCCTCGCAAAAGCCCTCAATTGCATGTACCTGAATGCATTCCCTTGGGGCAACCCATATTTCTCGGTCAGCGCTCCCAGACTCGCAAACTTCCCATCCACAAATAGATCTTTCAATTGCGTTATACCTGCTCTTTGGTGAGAACGGCAATGGGGCTGTCACCATAGCCTGCAGGCTGGTCCCCCTACAGGACGCCCTCTCTAATCTCTTCCACGCCGCTCCTTCCTCCTCTCCCATCCACTTACTCACCATTGAAATATTAGCGGCCCAATAATACTCACTTAGGCTCGGTAGTGCCAGCCCCCCCCTATCCCTACTACGCTGTAAGAATCCCTTCCTCACTCTCGGAGTCTTCCCGGCCCAAACAAAACCCATGATACTCTTTTCTATCCTTTTGAAAAAAGCCTTCGTGATCACCACCGGGAGACACTGAAACACAAAGAGGAATCTCGGGAGGACCACCATCTTAACCGCCTGCACCCTCCCTGCCATTGACAATGCTACCATATCCCATCTCTTGAAATCTTCCTCCATCTGTTCCACCAACCGCGTCAAATTTAGCCTGTGCAATGTGCCCCAATTCTTAGCTATCTGGATCCCCAGGTAACGAAAGTCTCTTGTTACCTTCCTCAACGGTAGGTCTTCTATTTCTCTACTCTGCTCCCCTGGATGCACCACAAACAGCTCACTCTTCCCCATGTTCAATTTATACCCTGAAAAATCCCCAAACTCCCCAAGTATCCGCATTATTTCTGGCATCCCCTCCGCCGGATCCGCCACATATAGTAGCAGATCATCCGCATATAAAGATACCCGGTGTTCTTCTCCTCCCCTAAGTATTCCCCTCCATCCCTTGGAACCTCTCAGCGCTATCGCCAGGGGCTCAATCGCCAGTGCAAACAGTAATGGGGACAGAGGACATCCCTGCCTTGTCCCTCTATGGAGCCGAAAATATGCCGATCCCCGTCCATTCGTGACCACACTCGCCACTGGGGCCCTATACAACAGCTGCACCCATCTAACATACCCCTCTCCGAACCCAAATCTCCTCAACACCTCCCACAGATAATCCCACTCCACTCTATCAAATGCTTTCTCGGCATCCATCGCCACTACTATCTCCGTTTCACCCTCTGGTGGGGCCATCATCATTACCCCTAACAACCTCCGTATGTTCGTGTTCAGCTGTCTCCCCTTCACAAACCCAGTTTGGTCCTCATGAACCACCCCCGGGACACATTCCTCTATTCTCATTGCCATTACCTTGGCCAAGACCTTGGCATCTACATTGAGGAGGGAGATTGGTCTGTAGGACCCGCATTGTAGCGGATCCTTTTCCTTCTTTAAAAGAAGCGATATCGTTGCTTCTGACATAGTCGGGGGCAGTTGTCCCCTTTCCTTTGCCTCGTTAAAGGTCCTCGTCAGTAGCGGGGCGAGCAAGTCCAAATATTTTCTGTAAAATTCAACTGGGAATCCGTCCGGTCCCGGGGCCTTTCCCGTCTGCATGTTCCTAATTCCTTTCACCACTTCTTCTACCGTGATCTGTGCTCCCAATCCCATCCTTTCCTGCTCTTCCACCTTGGGAATTTCCAGCCGATCCAAAAACTCCATCATTCTCTCCCTCCCATCCGGGGGTTGAGCTTCATACAATTTTTTATAAAATGTCTTAAACACTTCATTCACTCTCTCCGCTCCCCGCTCCGTCTCTCCATCTTCGTCTCTCACCCCCCCCTATTTCCCTCGCTGCTCCCCTTTTCCTCAATTGGTGTGCCAGCAATCTGCTCGCCTTCTCTCCATATTCATACTGTACACCCTGCGCCTTCCTCCATTGTGCCTCTGCAGTGCCTGTGGTCAGCAAGTCAAATTCCACATGCAGCCTTTGCCTTTCCCTATACAGTCCCTCCTCCGGTGCTTCCGCATACTGTCTGTCCACCCTCAAAAGTTCTTGCAACAACCGCTCCCGTTCCTTACTCTCCTGCTTCCCTTTATGTGTCCTTATTGATATCAGCTCCCCCCTAACCACCGCCTTCAACGCCTCCCAGACATCTCCCACCTGAACCTCCCCATTGTCATTGAGTTCCAAGTACTTTTCAATGCATCCCCTCACCCTTAAGCACACCCCCTCACCCGCCATTAGTCCCATGTCCATTCTCCAGGGTGGACGCCCTCTTGTTTCCTCCCCTATCTCCAAGTCTACCCAGTGTGGGGCATGATCCGAAATGGCTATAGCCGTATATTCCGTTCCCCTCACCCTCGGGATCAATGCCCTACCCAACACAAAAAAGTCTATGCGTGAATAGACTTTATGGACATAGGAGAAAAACGAGAACTCCTTACTCCTAGGTCTACTGAATCTCCACGGGTCCACCCCTCCCATTTGCTCCATAAAATCCTTAAGCACCTTGGCTGCTGCTGGCCTCCTACCAGTCCTGGACTTCGACCTATCCAGCCTTGGTTCCAACACCGTGTTAAAGTCTCCCCCCATTATCAGCTTTCCGGTCTCTAGGTCTGGGATGCGTCCTAGCATTCGCCTCATAAAATTGGCATCGTCCCAATTCGGGGCATACACGTTTACCAACACCACCATCTCTCCCTGTAATTTGCCACTCACCATCACGTATCTGTCCCCGTTATCCGCCACTATAGTCTTTACCTCGAACATTACCCGCTTCCCCACTAATATAGCCACCCCCCTGTTTTCCGCATCCAGCCCCGAATGGAACACCTGCCCTACCCATCCTTTGCGCAACCTAACCTGATCTATCAGTTTCAGGTGCGTTTCCTGTAACATGACCACATCTGCTTTAAGTTTCTTAAGGTGTGCGAGTACTCGTGCCCTCTTTATCGGCCCGTTAAGCCCCCTCACGTTCCACGTGATCAGCCGAGTTGGGGGGCTTCCCACCCCCCCCCTTGCCGGTTAGCCATCATCTTTTTCAAGCTTCTCGCCCAGTTCCCACGCAGCTGTATTTCTCCCAGACGGTGCCCCCCCGCCCATCCTTTCCCGTACCCACTCCCCCCTTTCCCCAGCAGCAGCAACCCAGTAATTCCCCCCTCCCCCCCCCCCCCCTGCTAGCGTAATTACTCCCCCCATGTTGCTCCCAGAAGTCAGCAAACTCTGGCTGACCTCGGCTTCCCCCCGTGATCACGGCTCGCACCGTGCGGCGCCCCCTCCTTCCTGCTTCTCTATTCCCGCCATAATTATCATAGCGCGGGAACCAAGCCCGCGCCTCTCCCTCGGCCCCGCCTCCCATGGCCAACGCCCCATCTCCTCTCCCTCCCCACCTCCCCCCATCACCACCTGTGGGAGAAAGAAAAGTTACCATACCGCAGGATTAATCATACAATCCCTCTTCGCCCCCCCCCCACTCGTCCCACCACTTTGTCCAAACGTTCATTTTCGTAGTCCAATCATTCCAATTTTTCTTCTACAATAAAAGTCCACGCTTCATCCGCCGTCTCAAAGTAGTGGTGCCTCCCTTGATATGTGACCCACAGTCTTGCCGGTTGCAGCATTCCAAACTTTATCTTTTTTTTGTGAAGTACCGCTTTGGCCCGATTAAAGCTCGCCCTCCTTCTCGCCACCTCCGCACTCCAATCTTGATAGACGCGGATCACCGCGTTCTCCCATTTACTACACCGAGTTTTCTTCACCCATCTAAGGACCATTTCTCTATCCTTAAAACGGAGGAATCTCACCACTATGGCTCTGGGAGCTTCTCCTGCTCTCGATCCTCGCACCATAACTCGGTATGCTCCCTCCACCTCCAACGGACCCGTCGGGGCCTCCACTCCCATTAACGAGTGCAGCATCGTGCTCACATATGCCCCGACGTCCGCCCCCTCCACACCTTCAGGAAGGCCAAGAATCCTCAAGTTGTTCCTCCTTGCGTTATTTTCCAGTGCCTCCAACCTCTCCACAGATCGTTTCTGGTGTGCCTCCTGTATCTCCGACTTCACCACCAGGCCCTGTATATCGTTTTCATTCTCTGCTGCTTTCGCCTTCACGACCCGAAGCTCCTGCTCCTGGGTCTTTTGTTCCTCCTTTAGCCCTTCGATCGCCTGTAGTATCGGGGCCAACAACTCTTTCTTCATTTCCTTTTTTATCTCCTCCACGCAGCGTTTCAAAAACTCTTGTTGTTCAGGGCCCCATATGAAACTGCCACCTTCCGACGCCATCTTGGTTTCTGCTTGCCTTCCTTGCCGCTGCTCCAAAGGATCCGCTGCAATCCGGCCACTTTCCTCTCCTTTTTCCATCCGTGTCCAGGGGGAACACCCTTCTGGTTTACCGCACGGTGTTTTCAGCCATTAAAATTGCCGTTGGGGCTCCTATCAAGAGCCCAAAAGTCCGTTTCACAGGGAGCTGCCGAAACGTGCGACTCAGCTGGTCATCGCCGCACCCGGAAGTCTACCGTTTACATTCTAAGTGTCATTATTGAGGGTACCACACCCTGTAACCCTGCCTAATCTTTTTTTTGGACATTAAGGGGCAATTTATCATGGCTAATCCACTTAACCTGCATATCTTTGGACTGTGAGAGGAAACCAGAGCACCCGGAGGAAACCCACGCAGACACGGGGAAAACATGCAAACTCCACACAGTCACCCAAGGCCGGAGTTGAACCCGGTTCCCTGGCGCTGTAAGGCAGCAGTGTTGACCACTGTGCAGTAGGGCAAGGGATACAGATCCAAAGTAGTAAAAGGCAAATTTAGAATTGCTCCAGGAAATTTCCAGCTAAAATCATGGAAGGTAAGAACCCAAACCAAGAAACTGAATGCGACAAGATATTTGGAGATGGTGGGAGTGGGGAACGGTGGGTATGCATCTATCTGTATAAATTAAATAGATGGGTGTTTCAAGTATAAGGACAGTAGTCTCCTTCAGTATCTGTTTCTATGAGAGGGTTTATTGAACTGATCAAGATGTCTGCCTTCCGAGGAAGCCTCATGGCACAATCACATGACTACAGAAAGCCAGGAGTGTCAATCAGGCTGGTTACATTTTAAAACCAAACAATGGGCATATTGACCTTCCTTCTATCATTATCATATGATCCTATGAATCATCTATCAGAGCTAATGTGATATCTAACAGAAGCCTTTTTAAAAAGCGGCTGCTATAACTGTATCAGCTTCCTATTCAGGTACGACCTCTGAACTGAAAAGGTTTATTTTAACAGTTATCTCTTATCAGCTAATCAGACAATATGATGGCCTTGAATTTTTACAGGTGCTAGCCTGCAGATTCATTTGAACATAATGCCCAAGGATCTCATTAACTTAGCTTTCCACTGATAGTTTTTGTCAACCACAGAGATGTAGTAATTTAAGACCATAAAAAGTGACAACAGAATGACTGCTGTACCACATTCTTATTAGGAACCATGTTGATGTCTCAAAACCCCAAAGGATAACTTGAAACATTATTGGTGGTGTATTTTGGTTTAAACATAGAATTTACAATGCAGAAGGAGGCCATTTGGCCTATCGAGTCCGCACCGGAAAGCCCAACCCACCCAAGCCCACACCTCCACCCTATCCCCACAACCCAGTAACCCCACCTAACCTTTTTGAACACTATGGGCAATTTTTAGTATGGCCAATCCAGCTAACCTGCACATCTTTGGACTGCAGGAGGAAACCGGAGCACCCGGAGGGAACCCACGCAGACACGGGGAGAACGTGTAGACTCCGCATAGACAGTGACCCAAGCCGGGAATCGAACCTGGGACCCTGGAGCTGTTTAGCAACTGTGCTAACCATTGTGCTACCGTGCTGCCCATGGTAGCATAGAACAATGAACAACCCAATGAAGAACCAGTCCCGTCGATGTGTAAACAATTACTAAAGAATATTTTCTGAAGTAAAAAAAACCCAAAAGACTAATATACACTATGATGCTTAATGAAACACACCATTCCCAAAATATATCCACATTCCCTGAACTCACGGACACACCATTTTTCCAAGCAGCATTCAACTTAAATAACTCCACAGATCAAATGCAGTTCATGTTTGCCACACAATACCACTTCAGTAACCAAGACGTGGAAACTGTCTCATCTTTTTCAGCGGAGGCACAAAACTGCGTTGTTTAGAGGAGAATATCTGCAATCTGCTGTGGCTCTAAATGCTCGCTGGAATAGGCCTCAGTGACTCAGATCACAGATGGAACTGGTCTGTCTGACTGTTGGGTGGAGAACTAGTCCACCTCTCCAATGAGGGTGCGAGCAGTTATACCATTTAGTCTCTTTGATATTTCCCTCTGCGGGTTCTGTCTACCTCTCTCAAATTCCTTGCCTTCAGAAGTTATCATTTGTAAAGTCCCATTAATCTCTGATAAACAATGTTTCTAGTACTTACTAACTAGTAGAGTTGACCAGGGAGAACCGACGAATTTAAGGAGGATTAAGACAAATTTTGAATTAGTAATGGGTTGAAGGGTTTCGGAGAATGTCCAGCACAGTAGAGTTGAGGCCATGATGAGATCAGCCACGATCGTATTGAACAGTGGAGCAGGCTCGAGGCGCTAAATTGCCAACTCCTGTTCCTCGTTCTTATGTTCCAAGAAATAACTATTCTATCTAATTCCACTTCCAGCTCTTGATCTGTAGCTCCGTAGGTAACAACACCTCAAGCACAAATCTGGTGCTCTTGATTAACAAGGGAATCAGGGGTTTTGGGGAGAAGGCAGGGGAATGGGGGTGAGGAACATTTCAGCCATGATTGAATGACAGAGTGGACTTGATGGACCGAATGGCCTAATTCTGCTCCTATATGTCTTGTAGCCTTATAGGGCATTGGTGAGGCTACACCTGGAGTATTGTGCAGTTTTGGTGTCCTCATCTGAAAAAGGGGCCTGGCTTCTCCAAACGGACGTCAACGGGCCTCTTGGCCCAGCGATTCAGTGGGCCACAGGGGGCCAACACAGCGGCGGAGTACTGCACGCTGCTCCGGCACCGATACGCGGCCCTGCACTGCTGGTGCGGGTCCGCGCATGCGTGTGGTGGCCGCTTCCACACCGGCGTATGCACGCGGTGGCCGTTTCCATGCCGGCGCTGTGCAACATGGCGGAGTCACACAGCGGGCCCGCATGGAAGGAGGTAGGCCCCCTCCAGATCGCGCACGCCTGCCGATTGATAGCCCCGATTGCGGGGCCGGCGTGCAGGAACCCCCCCCCCCCCCGCGGGAGTCTGATCCCCCGCCCGCCCAACTGGACGGCCACCGCGGTCGCGGGTCAGAGCTCCCGCCAGGTGATATCAGGTTGGAACCACGGTGGCGGAACTCAGCCAATTGACCGTGGAGAATCGCTGCCGAGGGCGTTTGCAACATCCCCCGACCGGCGCCGCGTCAACTGCGCGCGCGAGTGCCGCTGATTCCCAGCGTCGGAGCGGCGTGGCGGGAATTTCCGGCGTCATTGCCGATTCTCCGACACGGTACGGGCTAAGAGAATCCCGGCCAGGATATTCTTGTTATGGAAGCAGTGCAGCGAAGGTTTGCCAGGCTGATTCCTGGGTTGGCAGGACTGTCATATGAGGAGAGACTAAACCGTTTAGGATTATATTGATTGGAGTTTAGACGAATGAGAGGGGATCGCATAGAAACTCATAAAATGCTGACAGGATTAGACAGGGTAGATTCAGAAAGAATGTTCCCGGTGGTTGGGGGGTCATAGTTTGAGGGTAAGGGGTAAACCTTTCAGGACTGAGGTGAGGAGAAATTTCTTCACCCAGTGAGTGGTGAATCTGTGGAATTCGCTGCCACAGAAAGTAGTTGAGGTCAAACTGTTGTGTAATTTCAAGAAGGAATTAGATATAGCTCTTGGGGCTAAAGGGATCAAGGCATATGTGGGAAAGATGGGATCAGGGTATTGAACTTGATGATCAGCCATGATCATAATAAATGGATGAGGGACTTCCGGGTGCGGCGATGACCAGCTGAGTCGCACGTTTCGGCAGCTCCCTGTGAAACGGACTTTTGGGCTCTTGATAGGAGCCCCAACGACAATTTTGACGGCTAAGAACACTGTGCGGTAAACCAGAAGGGAATCCCCCCTGGATACGGATGGAAAAAGGAGGAGATAGTGGCCAGATTGCAGTGGATCCTTCAGAACAGCGGCAAGGAAGGCAAGCAAAAACCAAGATGGCGTCGGAAGGTGGCAGTTTAACATGGGGCCCTGAACAACAAGAGTTCTTGAAATGCTGTGTGGAAGAGATCAAAAAGGAAATGAAGAAAGAGCTGTTGGCCCCGATACTACAGGCGATCGAAGGGCTAAAGGAGGAACAAAAGGCCCAGGAGCGGGAGCTTCGGGTCGTGAAGGCAAAGGCAGCCGAGAATGAGGACGATATACAGGGCCTGGTGGTGAAGACGGAGACGCAGGAGGCACATCAGAAACGATGTGTGGAAAGGTTGGAGGCACTGGAAAACAACGCAAGGAGGAACAACCTGAGGATTCTTGGTCTTCCTGAAGGTGTGGAGGGAGCGGACGTCAGGGCATATGTGAGCACGATGCTGCACTCGTTAATGGGAGCGGAGGCCCCAGCGGGTCCGTTGGAGGTGGAGGGAGCATACCGAGTGATGGCGCGAGGGCCGAGAGCAGGAGAAATTCCCAGAGCCATAGTGGTGAGATTCCTCCGTTTTAAGGATAGAGAAATGGTCCTTAGATGGGCGAAGAAAACTCGGAGCAGTAAATGGGAGAACGCGGTGATCCGCGTTTATCAAGACTGGAGTGCGGAGGTGGCGAGAAGGAGGGCGAGCTTTAATCGGGCCAAGGCGGTGCTTCATAAAAAGAAGATAAAATTTGGAATGCTGCAACCGGCAAGACTGTGGGTCACATATCGAGGGAGGCACCACTACTTTGAGACGGCGGATGAAGCGTGGACTTTTATTGTGGAAGAAAAACTGGAATGAGCGGGTTATTAAAAAGAACGTTCGAACAAAGTGGTGGGGCGAATGTGGGGGGCAAAGAGGGGTTTTATGTACTAATCCTGCGATGTGGTAACTTTTCTCTCTCCCACAGGTGGTGATGGGGGGAGGAGGGGAGGTGGAGGAGATGGGGCGTTGGCCATTGGGGGCGGGGCCAAGGGAGAAGCGCGGGCTTGGTTCCCGCGCTATGATAATCATGGCGGGAATAGAGAAGCAGGAAGGAGGGGGCGTCGCACGGTGCGTGCCGAGGTCACGGGGGGAAGCCGAGGTCAGCCAGAGTTTGCTGACTTCTGGGAGCAACATGGGGGGAGTAATTACGCTAGCGGGGGATCTAGCGCGGGGGGTGGGAGGGGGGAATTACTGGGTTGCTGCTGCTGGGGAGAGGGGGGAGCTGGTATGGGAGAGGATGGGCGGGGGGGCACCGCCTGGGGGAGATACAGCTGCGTGGGAACCGGGTGAGGAGCTGGAAAAAGGTGATGGCTAATCGACAAGGGGGGGGGGTAGGAAGCCCCCCAACTCGGCTGATCACGTGGTACGTGAGAGGGCTGAACGGGCCGATAAAGAGGGCACGGGTACTCGCACACCTTAAGAAACTTAAGGCAGATGTGGTTATGTTACAGGAAACGCACCTGAAACTGATAGACCAGGTTAGGCTACGCAAAGGATGGGTGGGGCAGGTGTTCCATTCGGGGCTAGATGCGAAAAACAGGGGGGTGGCTATATTAGTGGGGAAGCGGGTAATGTTCGAGGCAAAGACTATAGTGGCGGATAACGGGGGCAGATACGTGATGGTGAGTGGCAAACTACAGGGGGAGACGGTGGTTTTGGTAAACGTATATGCCCCGAACTGGGATGATGCCAATTTTATGAGGCGGATGCTAGGACGCATTCCGGACCTAGAGATGGGAAAGCTGATAATGGGGGGAGATTTTAATACGGTGTTGGAACCAGGGCTGGATAGGTCGAAGTCCAGGACTGGAAGGAGGCCGGCAGCAGCCAAGGTACTTAAAGATTTTATGGAGCAGATGGGAGGTGTAGACCCGTGGAGATTTAGCAGACCTAGGAGTAAGGAGTTCTCGTTTTTCTCCTATGTCCATAAAGTCTACTCGCGAATAGACTTTTTTGTGCTGGGTAGGGCATTGATCCCGAAGGTGAGGGGAACGGAGTATACGGCTATAGCCATTTCGGATCACGCTCCACACTGGGTGGACTTGGAGATAGGGGAGGAAACAGGAGGGCGCCCACCCTGGAGAATGGGCATGGGACTAATGGCAGATGAGGGGGTGTGTCTAAGGGTGAGGGGGTGCATTGAAAAGTACTTGGAACTCAATGATAATGGGGAGGTCCAGGTGGGAGTGGTCTGGGAGGCGTTGAAGGCGGTGGTTAGAGGGGAGCTGATATCAATAAGGGCACATAAAGGGAAGCAGGAGAGTAAGGAACGGGAGCGGTTGCTGCAAGAACTTTTGAGGGTGGACAGACAATATGCGGAAGCACCGGAGGAGGGACTGTACAGGGAAAGGCAAAGGCTACATGTAGAATTTGACTTGCTGACTACAGGCACTGCAGAGGCACAATGGAGGAAGGCACAGGGTGTACAGTACGAATATGGGGAGAAGGCGAGCAGGTTGCTGGCACACCAATTGAGGAAAAGGGGAGCAGCGAGGGAAATAGGGGAAGTGAGGGATGAGGAAGGAGAGATGGAGCGGGGAGCGGAGAGAGTGAATGGAGTGTTCAAGACATGTTATAAAAAATTATATGAAGCTCAACCCCCGGATGGGAGGGAGAGAATGATGGGCTTCTTGGATCGGCTGGAATTTCCCAAGGTGGAAGAGCAGGAAAGGGTGGGACTGGGAGCACAGATCGAGGTAGAAGAAGTGGTGAAAGGAATTAGGAGCATGCAGGCGGGAAAGGCCCCGGGACCGGATGGATTCCCAGTCGAATTCTATAGAAAATATGTGGACTTGCTCGCCCCGGTACTGACGAGGACCTTTAATGAGGCAAAGGAAAGGGGACAACTGCCCCCGACTATGTCTGAAGCAACGATATCGCTTCTCTTAAAGAAGGAAAAGGACCCGCTACAATGCGGGTCCTATAGACCTATTTCCCTCCTAAATGTAGATGCCAAGGTCCTGGCCAAGGTAATGGCAATGAGAATAGAGGAATGTGTCCCGGGGGTGGTCCACGAGGACCAAACTGGGTTTGTGAAGGGGAGACAGCTGAACACGAATATACGGAGGTTGTTAGGGGTAATGATGATGGCCCCACCAGAGGGAGAAACGGAGATAGTAGTGGCGATGGATGCCGAGAAAGCATTTGATAGAGTGGAGTGGGATTATTTGTGGGAGGTGTTGAGGAGATTTGGTTTTGGAGAGGGGTATGTTAGATGGGTGCAGCTGTTGTATAGGGCCCCAGTGGCGAGCGTGGTCACGAATGGACGGGGATCTGCATATTTTCGGCTCCATAGAGGGACAAGGCAGGGATGCCCTCTGTCCCCATTATTGTTTGCACTGCCGATTGAGCCCCTGGCGATAGCGTTGAGGGGTTCCAAGAAGTGGAGGGGAATACTTAGGGGAGGAGAAGAGCACCGGGTATCTTTGTATGCGGACGATTTGCTACTATACATGGCGGACCCGGCGGAGGGGATGCCAGAAATAATGCGGATACTTGGGGAGTTTGGGGATTTTTCAGGGTATAAATTGAACATGGGGAAAAGTGAGTTGTTTGTGGTGCATCCAGGGGAGCAGAGTAGAGAAATAGAGGACCTACCGTTGAGGAAGGTAACAAGGGACTTTCGTTACCTGGGGATCCAGATAGCTAAGAATTGGGGCACATTGCATAGGTTAAATTTAACGCGGTTGGTGGAACAGATGGAGGAGGATTTCAAGAGATGGGATATGGTATCCCTGTCAATGGCAGGGAGGGTGCAGGCGGTTAAGATGGTGGTCCTCCCGAGATTCCTCTTTGTGTTTCAGTGCCTCCCGGTGGTGATCACGAAGGCTTTTTTTAAAAGGATTGAAAAGAGCATCATGGGTTTTGTGTGGGCCGGGAAGACACCGAGAGTGGGGAAGGGATTCTTACAGCGTAGCAGGGATAGGGGGGGCTGGCACTACCGAGCCTAAGTGAGTATTATTGGGCCGCTAATATTTCAATGGTGAGTAAGTGGATGGGAGAGGAGGAGGGAGCGGCGTGGAAGAGATTAGAGAGGGCGTCCTGTAGGGGGACTAGCCTACAGGCTATGGTGACAGCCCCATTGCCGTTCTCACCGAGGAACTACACCACAAGCCCGGTGGTGGTGGCTACACTGAAGATTTGGGGACAGTGGAGACGGCATAGGGGAAAGACTGGAGCCTTGGGGGGGTCCCCGATAAGAAACAATCATAGGTTTGCCCCGGGGGGAATGGATGGGGGATATGGAATGTGGCAAAGAGCAGGAATAACGCAACTGAAAGATCTGTTTGTGGATGGGAAGTTCGCGAGTCTGGGAGCGCTGACCGAGAAATATGGGTTGCCCCAAGGGAATGCATTCAGGTATATGCAACTGAGGGCTTTTGCGAGGCAACAGGTGAGGGAATTCCCGCAGCTCCCAACACAAGAGGTGCAGGACAGAGTGATCTCAAAGACATGGGTGGGGGATGGTAAGGTGTCAGATATATATAGGGAAATGAGGGACGAAGGGGAGACTATGGTAGATGAACTAAAAGGGAAATGGGAAGAAGAGCTGGGGGAGGAGATCGAGGAGGGGCTGTGGGCAGATGCCCTAAGCAGGGTAAACCCGTCGTCCTCGTGTGCCAGGCTAAGCCTGATTCAGTTTAAGGTATTACACAGGGCACATATGACTGGAGCACAGCTCAGTAAATTTTTTGGGGTGGAGGATAGGTGTGCGAGGTGCTCGAGAAGCCCAGCGAATCATACCCATATGTTTTGGTCATGCCCGGCACTACAGGGGTTTTGGATGGGGGTGACAAAGGTGCTTTCAAAAGTAGTAGGAGTCCGGGTCGAACCAAGCTGGGGGTTGGCTATATTTGGGGTTGCACAAGAGCCGGGAGTGCAGGAGGCGAGAGAGGCCGATGTTTTGGCCTTTGCGTCCCTAGTAGCCTGGCGCAGGATATTGCTAATGTGGAAAGAAGCCAAGCCCCGGGGGTGGAGACCTGGATAAATGACATGGCGGGGTTTATAAAGCTAGAGCGGATTAAGTTCGTCCTAAGGGGGTCGGCTCAAGGGTTCACCAGGCGGTGGCAACCGTTCGTCGAGTACCTCGCAGAAAGATAGACGGAATGGGAAAAAGAAGGCAGCAGCAGCAACCCAGGATCGGCAGCGGGGGGGGGGGGGGGGGGGGGGGGGCCCAGGAGCCAGAAGGACTCTCAGGGTTGTTAATATATACTGTATAGTATGTATAGGTCGTTGCTACAGATAATTATATATTGGACTGTTAAATTATATTTTTGGAGAGTGTTACTTGTGACAAGGCAGTTGCCAATTAGGGCTAGTTTTCATTTTTGTTATTTATTATTTATTCATTTTTTGTTTATAAAATAGGTCATTGTTATTTGTGTTGTTATAATATTGTGTAAAGGATGCACAATGTACTGTGTTGGTTGACCAAAAATTTTCAATAAAATATTTAATTAAAAAAAAAAAAAAATGGATGAGCAGGCTCGAAGGGCCTCTTGCTTCTATTTTCTACGTAGGTTTCTGATCTGGCCATTCATACCTCATGGCTCTAGATTCCTGTTAATCTTGTTATTGGCAAATCGCATTTCATTATTCCTCGAGATGCCTGCTAGTCTTGTTACTTGTCTGTTATTTTATTTTCATCTCAAGCTCACTGTTAATCTTGTTACCTTCCCACATTCCTGACACACACTTCAGAAAGTAATTAAAAGGTACAACGTTAAAATAGATGCTGAAAGGGGCAACATGGTGGCACAGTGGCTAGCACTGCCGCCTCACGTTGCCAAAGTCCCAGGTTTGATCCCGGCCCTGGGTCACGGTCTGTGTGGAGTTTGCACATTCTCACAGTGTTTGCGTGGGTTTCGCCCCCACAACCCAAAGGTGTGCAGGGTAGGTGGATTGGCCACGCTAAATTGCCCCTTAATTGAAAAACATGAATTTGGTATTCCAAATTTATAAAAAATAATAATCAAAAAAAAAATAGACGTTGAACAAGGAAATCAGAGGGACAACATATTTGCAAATCTGATGGCAGATGCAGTTCTGCATAAGGTGAGCAATACAAAGTGACAAGATTGGGAATAAAGCAGAGAGAAAATACGCAAATGACGACTTCGGCATGTTGCTCAGAAAAACTGTGTGGCCTTCAGCCTTGGCTGTTCACCCGGCTATACCCGAATGGGACCATCTCTGTTTACCCATACATGTCTTACTCTCTTGGGGGTTACTCACTTGAATTTCAAATATCTGTGGGGGGGGGGGGGGGGGGGGGGGGGGATGTGGAAAAATTCTAAAGTCTACCTGTTGTTTACACCTGCAGGGAAGCAGTGTCATCTTTATAAATTTAATTACGCAAAAGTAAAGTATTTGTCATTTAGCAATGGGGCTGGCATGGCAGTGTTCTGTATTTAAGTGTGATCTTTAAGGTCCACAAAAGAAACTTGGGAATGCCTGGATTATAGTGTCTGGCCCTGTTACTCAGATACTAAATTCACTAATTTTATCTGTGAATTCACCATGAACAAGTAACTGAGTGACATAATTTCTAACCATGAAATTGGTGAGCTCAATGCATTCAGAACCATTAGGGGATGGGTATCTGGAATTTGGCTAGGACTCAAAATTTGAAGTGAACTGAACCAGAACTTGGGCCTTTCACTCTAACTTCAATTCTAAAAAGACAAAAGCACAGATGATCTGAAATACAAAAAGTACAGCTTTGGCTATCCACAGGCTGCAGATCTGAATGCTCATTGGAAACAAGCACAGGCCTACTGCTGTTCAGATGTGTCCTGATCTTTACTGTAACAAAGAAACAGCATACTAGGCAAATGAATACTATTCCTTAGACATTGGCCCTACACAGAGCGAAAGTAGATGGAGCATGAGATTGAACAAAATTAATGAATAACTGAAAGCAACTGCAAGGCATTAATCTAAATAAGAGGGGTAGATGTTGTTCGAAGCAAAACTTGTGTTGTTCGGAACCGCAATGTGAACTTCTAAATTACATTAAAGCCGTGAAACTATTGTTTGGTATTATTACTTTTTAAGAATATAGATGGTCTTGTCTGGATGTGGGACAGAAATTTATTTGATGCCAGTTTTTTTTAGCACTTACAAACCGCAGGAAGGCCAACTGCCAGTGCATTCCAGAGCCTTTACAAGCGTTGTTCAAGCATGTTAATGACTCTGACATCTTTTACTGCTGATTTAACATGTAATTCTCTGTCCAATGTATACAGAAAACTTTCAAAGAGCTAGTGTCTTCCTGAAAAAATATTGTGCAAATCTTTCATTACCTGGGAACTAAAAGCCAGAATAGTGCATATTTCTCCTCATAATGATGCACCCAAGTAACACAGCACTGATGATTTACATAATTTCCCCAATCTATATTCGTACTAAATTTTTGTCAGCCTTATACCTTGTATAAAAGCCTTTCCACATCTGTCCAAGTTTCTGCCATCATGGGCCATAGATACTTGCCATGGATTCTGTATGCCACATATGAAATCATGGTTGTTAATTTCAACCGGGTAATACCAACAAAGTTTGGTGTTTTGATGTATGATTTACCCACAAAAGCTAACAAATTGTAAACAGAAAAAAATTGGTTAAGGAGGCCATTTGACCCCTTGTGTCTGTGCTCAATGAAAAAGAGCAACCCAGCTTAATCTCACCTTCCAGATCTTGTCCTGTCGGTTACGGCACCTCAAGTGCATATCCAAATGATTTTAAAATGTGATGCAAGTTTCCGCTACTACCACCCTTTCAGGCAGTGAGTTCCAGACTCAAACCACCCTTTCGGTGAAAACATTCCTTAATGCCCCTCCATCCTTCTACCAAGAAAACAACTACATTTGGCGGTCAAATGGCCGACTTCTCCTAATTCGAAGGTCTGTACCCAATTTGCAGAGCTATGGAGAAAGAACACGAAAGCAGGACTAATTGGGTAACCTTTTCAAAGAGCCAACACAATCACAATGGGCTGAATGGTCTCCATCTGTGCAGTATGGTTCTATGCTGAGTGACAATTGGACTGTGTTGGCAGAGTAGTCTACGTTTGAAGAGTTGGACCATTGAGGCTGACTGACTGCATACAGGTCTGTGGACTATAATGCACTGCATTACTCATAACTTGAAAAAAAAATGTGTGAAGAGTTTTCTTAGCATGATTCAAAACTTACTCCATAAATAAAAGTAAAGGAACTTAAACCTGTCTTGTGGATCATTATTTTCACCAATGCGGCAAAACTGGAAGGAACAAATCTGCTTCAAGTCACAATCCTACAGAATCGACAGATGGTCAATCGTGTTACGACGTTCTCATGAATGTAAACTTTAATCTACAAGTCCCTCGGGCTATCTTCATAATTTATAGTGACAGGATAAGCCATTGATGAGGGGGCTTCACTTCACAATTAGGTGACCCAATTTGTGTAAAATGGTTGCCCGTGACCTTCTTCAAGGCTGCATAGTTTGAGTTTAAAAATGAATCATTCTTTCCTGATGGATTTCAATGGGAATTGCCTGCGGAACTGTGCTCTGGCTAAAACAGAAATATTGCACTGCTGGTTCATGAAAGGATGGAGTCCAGCCAAAGGCAAGCCGTGCCCTCTAAGATAAAAGGGCAAAGACAGTCTGTTACAAGTGCAGTAGAAGCATATGTGGAAACCATGAGTGTATCGTATATATAAGCACTTAGTGATTCAAGGCATCAAAAATCACATTGGTAAAATTTTATAAACACACTGCAATTAGAGTGAGATAAAAGCATTTCACTTTATACAGGAGCTGTGTTTTCAAAAGGTTAAATAAGCTATGGTAGCTTATATTTGTCAGAAAACATAACACAGCTCACTCCTGTCACTGAACACACTGGGCCTGTAACTCCAATGATTACAATCCTGCCAGTGAGATTGGGAGGTTGCCAACTTGAAGTCCTCCAGTGCTTAATCTACCAGAGCATCTGTAGCTCTTCTGATCATACATTCAGATATATTTTGTATATATATGTATTCGGATTATATGGATGGCATCAGGTACCCGGGATCGATTCACTGTCTGTGTGGAGTCTGCACGTTCTCCCCTTGTCTGCGTGGATTTCCTCCAGGTGCTCCGATTTCCTCCCGAAAGATGTGCTAATTAGGTGAATTAGACATTCTGAAATCTCCCTCAGTGTACCCGAACAGGCGCCGGAGTGTGGCGACTAGGGGATTTTCACAATAACTTCATTGCAGATTAATGGAGGTCTACTTGCGACACGAATAAAGATTATTATTTCATTGCTAATTCTGCATCAGCTGAAGCTGTACTTTAATTTCATCTATTACGTCATGATTAATTTTGGAATTTGCTACATTACAACTGAAAACAAAACCACAGAACTATTTCCTTGGTTTGCCTCTGGCTTTAAAAAGATTCTCCAGCTCAGCCACAGCCAGCTGATGTTATCGTCTCTGCCCAGGTTTAGCTCAAACCTTTAGAGAGGAATGTTGAAAGTTACAACAGCAGTCCTGATAATAATCGTTATTTGTGTCACAAGTAGGCTTACATTAACACTGCAATGAAGTTACTGTGAAAATCCCCCCGTGTCCACACTCCGATCGATGCCTGTTCGGATACACGGAGGGAGAATTCAGAATGTCCAATTCACCTAACAAGCACATCTTGCAGGACTTGTGGGAGGAAACAGGAGCGCCCGGAGGAAACCCACGCAGGGAGAACGTGATCAAAAGCATGATTGTGTCACCTGGAAAATATTAAGTGATACAGATCTCAGAGATGTGCAACTTTAATTGATCTCGGTTAAGGTAGCAGGGAGGGCACCGCAAATGACTTTACTCAGCAAGACAGAAGAGAAGACATGGGAAAGTGGCTTTGGCCTTGGTTTCCCATTTTGTCCAATAACTCATGGTGGAATGTTTAGCACAGGGCTAAATCGCTGGCTTTGAAAGCAAACCAAGGCAGGCCAGCAGCACGGTTCGATTCCTGGAACAGCCTCCCCGAACAGGCTCCGGAATGTGGCGACTAGGGGCTTTTCACATTTGAAGCCTACTTGTGACAATAAGCGATTTTCATTTCATTTCAATGTGAGTCGGGTGAGACTTGGCTGGAATATTTGCTCTCCCATTTCCCCTACTTGAGTAGTCTATCCAGGTGTACACAAAGCACGGTATTTAGGTGGATGTCCTCATAAAGATAAGTATGCACGAGGAAGGCCTTTGGCATGGTCACGCACCTCCACTGGGTGAGAAATACTGAGAAGCCTTGGCAAATAAATTAGGAGGTTTTTTTCACACAAGTTGGTGGAAGCAAGTTTCATCAATAGCTTTCAAAAGAGAACTGGAGATGTACTTGAAGAGGATAAAGCTGCAGGGCTCTAGAGGAGGAGTGGGGCTAATTTAAAATCTCAAAGAGGCGGTGCAGGTATGATGGACCATGGGCAACACGGTGGCGCAGTGGTTAGCACTGCTGCCTCACGGCACCGAGGTCCCAGGTTCGATCCCAGCTCTGGGTGGAGTTTGTACATTCTCCCAGAATTTGTGTGGGTTTCGCCCCCCACTACCCAAAAGATGTGCAGGGTAGGTGGATTGGCCACACTAAATTGGGAGAAATGAATTGGGTACTCCAAAATTTAAAAAAAACCAAATATGATGGACCAGATGGTATCCTCCCGTGTTGTAAGATTCTATGATATGTAACCCGTTGACTGGAAACAGTACATCTCACTCCAGGCAGCGCAAAGCAGTCTTCCATTCTTTTTAATGGCGGGAAGAGACGCTATTGATTCAATGTTTTCAGTAGGTCGCATGTGCGCACAGCCAGGCAAAAGCCTGGAAGGCACTGCGCAGGCTTTCACAAATTGTCCCTTTGCCGATGTGGTAAACACCACTCGTGATATATTGTATGCATTATGGCACTGCCTGTGTATTAAAGGTACTACGGTAAATCCCAGCCTGCTGGCTCCTCCCAGCAGGCAGCATAGAAAGGTGTGTGCTCTCCTGCGCTGTTCCCATTCTGGTTCCAGCTGCAGGAGGCACAACATCTTGTGCAATAAAGCCTCGATTGTTTCACCGTTCTCGTCTCGTGGTAATTGACGGTACATCAGCCGACACCACACGTACACAACCACGCAAAAGAAATTCGAGATACTGCTCATTCAAATGAACAGGCTGTGCACAACAAAAACATTTAGAGGGGACACTGGTTACCTTCTCTGTTACTTAGCTGACTTGGAAATCTATTATGTTACCTTTCTTCCCCCTTATTTTTCCTTTCCTTTTAAAAATTGATAACTTGAAAAATGTAGTTAGATTTTGAGAGTAAATTTTGGCCTCAAACTAGAGTAAATTACCTACTCATTCTACTGAATTGTGATTCATATTCTCAACCAACATGTCATCTTGCCAGCTGCTTGAATATTTCTTAAATAATGGGCATGATTTAACCACCGTGTTGCACCTGTGAATCTGGGTGCGCCTGGTGAACAGCGGGAAAGGCGAAAACAGAGATCTGCCACGGGCAAAAATCAGTTTGCCAACTATCTGGCCCACACCCGATCTCGTCCAAATATGGCATGCGTAGCACTAACCCCAATTAGCACCAATTTCCATCTCATTAGCAAAATTGAAGTCAGATTTCATGGCATCCCGGGAATTAGCCGGCTCCCCAGCAAGAAACCATGCCGGCATCATTTAGTACTCCGTTTTTTAAAACGTGAAGTTGGTTCAATGGCGACTGAGGGATCTGCGGAGGAGAGGAGTCATTTCCATTTTTGAATATGCAGCTCCAGTGCACCGGAGCTGCTGCCCCAGTGCTCAGCGGGTGTGGGCAGGGAGGCCCCAAAGTGGGGAGGTTGGGCTTGTTCAGAGGGCTGAATCATTCCAGGTCGGGGGTCATCCCTGGGCGTGCGCTGCAGTGTATTCCTCAGAGGGTCTCCCACTTTGTGGTGGTCTGCTGTGCCCTCCACATGCTGGAGGAGGGGGGACATGAAGCCTCGTCTGCGAAGGGTGAAGAGGCTTACCAGGGTGGAAGAGCCCAGAAAGGAGGCGGAAGATGGTATACTGGCGGCAGCAAGGGTCCAGCATGCCCGGAGGACCAAGAAGGTCCTCATACTCGCGAATTCTCATAAGTCGATGCTTTGTCTGTCAGCTCACCCTCTCCCCTCGTTCCCCCCGACTACCGCATTCCACCCTCCGAGGATCTGTGTTACAGCTCCCCAGGGTGATGGGCCTGTGTTGGCATAGACAGCGGGTCAATATGTAAGGCAGGAGAATGATGATCACTCGCTGTGAGGTAAAAAGCACTGGTGCTTCTCAATTTATGCCATAGTTTGACTGCTGGCTTTCCGCTGACACCGTGCTCACACCCATCTTCTGAAAGGAGTCTGCATCGGGGCGTTAGATCTTGGATAATTGAGCCCGGATGGGGAAGCGGAGGGCAACAGGGGATGGAGGTGCAGGCACATCCGCTGTGAAGATTAACATGTCAGAGCTGCAAATATATCAGGTGCAACATGATTTAATAGTGCACATTTTGGCATTTCCATTGCCCCTAGCATAACATGGTGACCCTCCACCACTCCCCCCCCCCGCCCAACCCCTTCGCCCAGTACGCACTCAGTGGTCCTCAAATCAGGTTGATCTTACATGGTCTAATGCTATGTCTAGGTGTGTCCCAGGATGCACATCTGTGATGTGAGAGTGCCTTTAAGAAATGGGTGTTTAAGAAATGTAGCTTTGAGAAATGAGTGTTTATCAGTGACGTCAGAGTGTGGATGGAGCTGGTCTGCCCGTCAGCTTTTTACTTTCATTTTAGGCTGTTTGCTGCAGGGTGTGTTTTAATTTAGTTTTCAGTGTTGGAGCTGAAGCCAGACAGAGCAGGTGCACCGTTGATCTCTCTGCCATGAAAAGACTATCTCTTGATCACCTGGTGAATTCAGAATTATAAATGTTCTCAGTAGTGAATGTAAACCTAATGTGCTTCTGTTAAAAGGTGTTTCTTTTGTCTTTTGGATGTTGTTTGGGAAGTTATTAAGGATTACTTCGTGTTGTATTCTTTGGGGGTTGTATTTGAATTAATGGTTGCTAAGATGTTCACTGTATGTTTTAAAAGGTTTACTTGAGTTCATAGAATAAACATTGTTCTGCTTTACAAAATACTTTTCCATTTCTGCTGTACCACACCTGTAGAGTGGGTCGTGTGCTCCCCATACTACAATCTATTTAAAGTTGTGGGTCAGGTGAATTCCATGATACACTTTGGGGTTCTCTAAACCCTGGCCCAGAACAAATTGGGGGCTAGAAGGGGATAAAAGTCCATCTATTGGATTGGCTTAGTGAACTTAAAGACAGTGAGGGGTGAGCATATTGTGGTTGCTTTCTTGCATCTTTGTAGAAACTTAATGTCAGTGTCTATATGCGCGATCTTTCTGGAGATCCTTTCCACTTTGAGCCGGCAGTTTGCGGTGTCGATGGTAGCCATGATGTGGAGATGCCGACGTTGGACTGGGGTGAGCACAGTAAGAAGTCTTACAACACCAGGTTAAAGTCTGCGTTGTAGGTAGACTTGAGTGAGTTTGTGATCTGTAGCCCTTTCGGGATCTTGTCTGCTTTCTTGCATCTTTGTAGAAACTTAATGTCAGTGTCTATATGCGCGATCTTCCTGGAGATCCTCTCCACTTTGAGCCGGCAGTTTGCGGTGTCGATGGAAGCCATGATTGGAAATTACATTATTGGATTACGTGTCAAATTTTAGGGAACGATTAAATAGAGCAGGTGAATTGACTAGACAACATTTAAACATTGCACAAAATGTGATGAAACGGGTAACAGACAAGAAATCCAAAGTTCGTAGTTTTGCCTGTGGAGATAAAGTTTTAGTATTGTTACCAGTGGTAGGTGAACCTTTAAAAGCTAGGTTTTGTGGACCTTATCAGATTGAAAGGAAATTAAGTGGTAAATACACCAGATCGAAGGAAGACTCACAGAGTGTGCCATGTGAATATGCTTAAAAGGTACTTTGAAGGGGAAGGAGAGGAAAAGGAGGAGGTTTTAATGATTCTAACTCAAAGTGACGAACCAAATCCAGATGACTGTGAATTTGACATACCTCAATTTAAATTGGAAAATGAGGATGTTCTTAAAAATTGGAATAAATTGTTGAGTTACCTTCCAGAGGAAAAACAGACTGACCTGAAAGAGTAATTGCTATCACATGGGCAAGTTTGTGGAGATAAATTGGGAAGTACTAAAATGGCTATACATGATGTAGATGTGGGATCAAACAACATCCATACAGACTTAACCCTTTAAAATTGCACAGGTTGACAAAGAGATTGAGAGTTTGCTTAAAAATGACATAATTGAAGTGGGTTGCAGCCAATGGAGCTCACCCATAGTGATGGTACCAAAACCAGACGGTATCCAATGGTTGTGTGTGGACGATAGAAAGGTTAATGCAGTTACAAGAAAGGACTCTTATCCTATCCCACGTTTGGAGGTGTTATAACCTGCCTACTTACCATTGGCTGGGGACTAATGACAATCCCACAATCCTGTGGGAGTATGAGCTCCCCCAATGAGGGGGGCGGAGAAACCATTAGTAAACTCCTAGTATAAATAAAGCTGGCCAGTTCAGGAACCAGCAGGAAAGAGTGTGCAGCAAGGGAAGTTGCTGCTGCTGTTATATATATATGTTATTGTAAATAAATGTTATTACTCTGTATCCTAAAAACTCGTGCTGGATTCTTCGTGGCCCTCACAAAAGAGGATTGCAATCAGCTTTTATTTCCAAACTGGATTTACTTAAAGGTTACTGGCAGGTACCTTTATCCGAAAGGGCGAAGGAGATTTCAGCTTTTGTGACTCCAGATGGGATACACCAATTCAAAGTTATGCCATTTGGCATGAAAAACACCCCAGCCACATTTTTTTTTTTTTATAAACATTTTATTGAGGTTTTTTGGGGGGCATTGTAACAGCAGCAATATAAACAATATACATAAAAATATAAACATAGTGGAAGTACCACCTCCCTCCCCCACAGGTCCCACCATTAATTAACCCCTAAACAACTCTAACCTAACCCCCCCGCCCCCCCCGGTTCTGCTGACGATTAATTCTCTGTGAAGATGTCAATGAATGGTTGCCACCTCTGGGCGAACCCTAACAGTGACTCTCTCATGGCGAACTTAATTTTCTCCAGGCAGTGAAAGCCAGCCATGTCCGATAGCCAGGTCTCTGACTTCAGGGGCCTTGAGTCCCTCCATGCTAGTAATATCTGCCTCCGGACTACCAGGGAAGCAAAGGCCAGTCTGCCTCTTTCTCCTCCTGGATTCCCGGATACTGCGACACCCCGAAAATCGCCACCTCTGGACTCAAAGCACTCTCGTATTTATTACCTTGGACATGGCGTCGGCAAACCCCTGCCAAAATCCCCTCAGTTTTGGACATGCCCAGAACATGTGGACATGGTTCGCTGGTCCTCCCACACATTTTTCGCACCTATCCTCCACCCCAAAGAATCTGCTCATCCGGGCCACTGTCATGTGAGCCCGGTGAACGACCTTGAATTGAATCAGGCTGAGCCTGGCACAAGTTGCGGTCGCGTTGACTACTCAACGCATCTGCCTAAAGGCCCGCCTCTATCTCTCCCCCAGCTCCTCCTCCCACTTTCGCTTCAGCTCCTCGGTCTGCGTCTCCTCTGGTCCGATAAGCTCCTTATAAATGTCAGAAACGCTCCCCTCTCCTATCCATCCTCTGGAAACTACCCTGTCCTGAATCCCCCTTAGCGTCAGGAGTGGGAAGGTTGGTACCTGTCTACGCAGAAAGTGCCGCATCTGCAGATATCAAAATTAGTTTCGCCCCGCCAATTCAAACGTCTCCTCCAGTGCCCTCAGACTCGGAAAGCTCCCCTCTATAAACAAGTCCCCCATCCTCTCACTCCCCACTCTCCGCCATATTCGGAACCCCCCGTCCATCCTCCCCGGGGCAAACCTGTGATTATCACAAATTGGGGACCAGACCGATGCTCCCCCTGATCACACGTCTCCTCCATTGCCTCCAGACTCTCAAAGCCGCCACCACCACGGGGCTGGTGGGGTACCGTGCCGGCAGGAACGGCAGAGGCGCAGTTACCAGCGCTCCCAAACTTGTGCCCATGCAAGAAGCCGCCTCCAAACGCACCCATGCCAACCTCCCCCCCCCCCCCCCCCCCCCCGACCCCCCCACCCCCTTCCTAATCATGGCTATGTTAGTCCCCCAGTAATAATTGCTGAAGTTTGGCAGCGCCAGTCCTCCCTCTCCCCGACTCCGCTCCAACATTACCCTCCTCATTCGCGGGGATTTGCCCCCCCCCATACGAAGCCCGCTATAACTTTATTGACGCACTTAAAAAAGGACCGCGGAATGAAGATGGAGATACATTGAAATATAAACAGGAATCTCGGGAGGACCGTCATTTTCACCGTTTGGACTCTACCAGCTAGAGACAACGGGAGCGCGTCGCATCTCTGGAAATCATCTTTCATCTGATCCACCAACCGCGCCAAGTTCAATTTATGTAGCTGGTCCCAATGTCAAAGTCAGCATTTTCGCTTCTGTAGGAGAAAAATTCAACACACTCGTTAAGACAGAATAACAAGCTTCATTTTCGAAAACAACTGCCTGCAGTAATGGCTGAAACCTGAAGTGAGAGAGCAGTCAACAAAACTGCTCGGTCTGTCACAAGTTGGGCAGCACGGTAGCATTGTGGATAGCACAATTGCTTCACAGCTCCAGGGTCCCAGGTTCGATTCCGGCTTGGGTCACTGTCTGTGCGGAGTCTGCACATCCTCCCAGTGTGTGCGTGGGATTCCTCCGGGTGCTCCGGTTTCCTCCCACAGTCCAAAGATGTGCAGGTTAGGTGGATTGGCCATGATAAATTGCCCTTAATGTTGGGTGGGGTTATTGGGTTATGGGGATAGGGTGGAGGTGTTGACCTTGGGTAGGGTGCTCTTTCCAAGAGCCGGTGCATTCTCGATGGGTCGAATGGCCTCCTTCTGCACTGTAAATTCTATGAAATCTAAGTTCCACCATTACTGCAGGCAGTTGTTTTCGAAAATAAAGCTTGTTATTCTGTCTTAACGAGTGTGTTGAATTTTTCTACAACAGAAGCGAAAATATTGACTTTGACATTTGGCGCTGCGAGCAGTTACCAATATCCTGAGTGAATTCCGTGGGGGACTGCAGAAGTGATCGAGCCAGACCCGGAGGAAAGAGACAGATGCTGGCACAAGGTAAGATTAACCTTGGTCTCTCTCTCTCTCTCTCTCGGATTCGTGGTTCGACCCCTCATCCCTGACGGAAGTAACTAAACAGGTGACGGTGCTCGAATCTAAATTGTACTGATTAAATTGTTAGTAGAGTACTGCGGGTCAGGGACCCCAATTGTGGTTAGCTTTAGGTCAGGGACCTCTTGATTGTTTTACAGCTTTAAATTTGGGTCAGGGACCTCTATACACTTTGGGTCAGGGACCCTGCAATTTGAATTGGTACCAGGGATTTTTTTGATTACCAGGGGCACATTTTATTGACATTATGGGACAGAGTTTAGACAAAACCGGGGGCAATTCCCCTCTATTTTTCATGTGCTGTGAAAACCCTTCTCATGAACGTAATTTACGAAGATTATCTGCAGCGCTGAACAATAAATTGGGTAACGATATTTGGCCACTAGGGGGCACTTGGAACTACGATAATTGCATTTCTGCTGAGAAAATCATTTAGCAGAGAAACGCCGGTTTTAAGTGGAAGTTTTTAATCTCAGAGTGGAAGAAGTAGTCCAGTAAGCGCCACGAACAATCACTATTAATGAGTTGGAGAGATAACGCCCGTAGAAAAGGGATTGATGATTGTCCAATGATGTGGATGGTAAAGCAAAAAATTGGGAGACTTTAAAATTGGAATGTGAGCTTTGGGATAGAAAGCATAAACAACAAGGCGAAAATAAAAAATCTCCAACCAACAGGCAAAGAGGGCTAGCCCAGCAAATTAAACGAAAGGAAGATCCTCCCAGTTGCTCTGGCATGCCGATGTTTCCCTATTCAGGCGATACGGAAGAGGAGGATTTAACCCCTGGACCCCACCCTCATCCTGCACACCCTGATTCTACAATTCCACCATCCCAAGTCCAGACTCCCCCTTATGGTCCCACTGCCAATGAAACTCCTGCTAACGCATCCCCCGTAGCAACACGCACTCGGTCACATACGCAAGCCGTTAATATGGAACAACCTTTCACCTCTGTTAATCAGGCTTTTCTTGATTTATCGCTCCAACCTAAGGAGGAGGAAACCTTTCCGCCACCACCTCCCCCTGCAAATTATCCCATTAGGAGTGTTATTAACCCCCACGCTGGTGATACTGACAACCCATTCATTGAGGTGTGGCAGGCTTTTAAACCCCATGAGCTATGTTTGATCATGGCCCAATGTCCCTCCTGCAAAGAGGACCCAGAGGGGTTCACTGAGTTTTGAGGAGAATTGCGACCATGTACGGTGCTACCGCACGTGATCAATATTCTCTGATTTATTCATCCCTTCCCCCAGAATTAGGGGAAAGATGGAAAAATGAATTAGGACTTCATGGGGACATGTGGACGGCCTTCAGCGCGCACACCAAACGGAGGACGATCAGCGTACTTTAATGTTCCCTGCACTAAAACGGGCTCTCCATAAACCCATTGACATCGCCAAACTCTTTGAATGTACCCCCACTTCTAAGGAAGATGGTCCAGAATTTTTTGACCGCTTTTGTGGCGTGTACACTCTTTACTCCGGGGACATTGCTTTCAATGCAGGCACACAGTCTCCCCAATTTAATGCACTATTAATGCAGGTTTTGCCTGACCGCGTAGCATCCAGTATTAAAACTAATAACATGGACTGGTCTGACAATTCTCAACCTCAAATGAAACGTGCTGTGTCTTATTATTGGAGCAATGGCCGCCACCGTGAGACCTGTTACAAAGACACTTCGCCCAAAATTAAATCCAAATTTATCCAACGTCCCTCTCAAAGAAGAGCTCCTAAAGGTCAGAACTCTCAGACAGATTCACGTTACTAGCGCCCATATTGCACGGACCCTCCTGAATTTGGTTACCGCCCACAGGCTCCTTACCCCTTCACTCCACACATGGAGGATTTCGACAGCGCTCCTCCGCGTCGTCCTCCTGCCAAATATAATGTCACTTGCTTCAACTGTCAACGTACAGGCCACTACGCTAGGGATTGTCCAGCACCCCGACGACAAGGTAGATTTCAATCCCGTCGGCAGACACCCTTTACTACCTCTAACCCCTACTGACTAGCCAGATCGAACTTTCCGGTCCTCTCAACAGACCACTCTAACAAGCCCACCGCTACGAGTTACATAGAGGGCGTGCCTATCCCCTTCCTGATTGACACTGGCGCGACTGATTCTACGCTAGATTGGACATTAATTCAGAAACATTGCTTTCCCCTTTCTGATGAGCATGTGGAACTTGCTGGCTTCATGGGGGAAGGTGCTGTTTATCCGCTTACGAAGCCGCTCTCTGTTCAATTTGAGGGCCGGGAATGTTGCATCCCTTTCAGTTACCCGCGTCCTCGGTGTCAACCTGGCCGGACGTGACTTGCTGTGTCCCCTGCAGGTGGAAATTGTTGGCCTTGATAACGGCATTACTATATCAGCTATCCCGCAGGCCCAGCTTCAAAATTTTCCCCTTTTCACTACTCCACAGTGGTGGTCGGTTGATTTTGATCCCTCAAACTTTTCACCTCCCTTAGATATTCCCGATCAACATGTCACTCTTTGCTACGATCATACAGGATGCTCGCCAGATTTGGAGAGCATTTACCAAGACGCCCTCGGTTCTCTACAATCCGTTTCCTTTGTTGGCCTCGCTAAGGGAAAAGAAGGGTCTGCCTTTCTTGTCAATTTACCCCATGGCCTCTGGCGTCATTCGGGACTTGTGTCACCCCACGTGACCCTTTCTGTGAACGAAGGCTACAGTGCCAAGTCTTTGGGATTTCTGGCAGCTGCACTGCGAGGACAAGCTGATCCTTTCTTTAATGGAAATCAAATCCTACCTGCAGGCACTTTAGAATATTTTCACCGCCCATTTGTCCTCATTGGTACACTGCACCACCATCGTTCAGTCCAATCAACGACTTCTGAACTACCTGCAGATTTATGGGCGGCCTCCAAACTCGAAGTTGGTCTCACAAATGTCCCTCCCGTCGTTATTAAAGTTAAACCTAACATGCCCTTGCTCTCGATTTCACAGTACCCTTTACGCCCCGAGGCTGAAGAAGGAGTCTCGGTCATGATTCAATCGTTCAATTGTTCCTTCAACAGGGAATTGTGGTACCATGCCAATCGCCCTGTTAACACCCCGATTCTTCCAGTTCCTAAGATAGGAAGACCATCCGAACGGCGTTTGGTCCAAGACCTCCGACGTATTAATCAGACAGTGGAACCCTTACATCCTATTGTCCCAAACCCGGCGACAATCCTTATTAATGTCCCACCGGAACCAACTGTTTGCACCCTTGTTGATTTACAACATGCCTTTTTTGCGATACCCCTCGCCTCTGAATCACAGTATTTGTTTGCCTTTACATTTAAGGGCAACCAATACACTTGGGACTAGGCTCCCACAGGGCTTCATTCATTCTCCAACCCTCTTCTCACAAGCATTGCACTCCCAGTTAGCGACATTATCAACTCCTGGTGGCTCCACCATCATCCAATATGTTGATGACTTACTCCTTGCCAGCCCTGACTTCAACGCTAACCAGCGTGACACCATTTACCTGCTCATCCGTCTCGATTCATGGGGATAGGTGATCCCGCCCACTAAAGTTCATAAAGGCCAACGGCAGGTCAAATTTTTGGGTGTCCTAATAAGTGCTACGGATTGCTCCCTTACTCAGGAACGCATTACTCCTATACTGCAGACTCCATTTCCTACATCGCCCAAGCAGGTGCGAGCCTTTTTAGGATTGGTGAACTTTTGCAGACAATGGATTCCGAATGTTACTGTCCATACTAAAGATTTAACTCCGTACTCCTCTCAAAATGCTCCTCTTAAGTTTGAACTTCCTGATTCAGCAAAACAATCTTTTGTTACTCTGAAAAACGCCCTGGCTACCGCCCCAGCGCTAGGACGACCTATATATGACAGACCCTTTCAGTTGTCCGTTAATGTTCTTGATGAATGTGCCACTGGTGTTCTAACACAAGAACACGGTGACCGGCGTCGCCCAGTCGCCTACTATTCTACGAAATTGGATCCTGTAGCTTGCGGTCCACCTCCCTGCACCCAAATTCTTACGGCTGTCCATTTGTTAGCACAGGCAGCCTCTAATCTGACCCTTCACCAGCCAGTACAAGTGCACACCTCGCAATCTATTGTGGCTCTCCTAACGTCTCAGCAAACCCAGCATCTGACTCAAGCCCGCTTGAGCCGCTATGAGGTTTCACTGTTGCAAAACCCCTACCTCTCTTTTCATTACTGTTCTACCTTAAATCTTGCTTTATTCCTCGAACAGCCCCCCGATAACCTTGCGGATCTGCCACACGATTGTTTGCTTCGGAATCACTTCCTTACCGCGCGCCTCGCCCGGATTTAACGGACCGACCGATTGATAATCCAGGTCTAATTTTTTATGTTGACGGCAGTTCCTCCATTTCTCTTACTGGCATCCCACAGTCGGGATATGCCGTGGTAACCGACACTGACGTGCAGGAAGCAGCAGCCTTCGAGACCCGTCGCCGCACAAAAAGCCGAGCTATTTGCCCTTACTCGAGCATGTATTTTGGCCACAGGTAAAAGTACTAATGTTTACACCGATTCTAGGTATGCCTTTGGCGTGACCCACGATTTTGGTCGCCCCTGGCAACAGCGAGGCTTTCTCACCTCTGCGGGAGCTCCCATTCAAAATGCTCTTTGGGTTAAAAATCTCCTCGATGCTATTCAGCTTCCCCATCAATTGGCAATTATTTTTTTAAAAAAATATATTTTATTTGAGTTTTTTGGCCAAACATAACAATACGTAGTGTTTCTTTTACACAACAATAAAGCAATATAAATAGTCGTGGCCAGTTTTAAACAAATAAATAATATATATATAAACAAAAACAAAAGAAAAACTAAACTAAATGGCAACTGCCTTGTCCAAAATAAATACTCTCCAAAATTACAGTCCAACAGTCCAATATACAATTACATATACCAAATACCTATACATGTACAATAACATCCCTGACAGTCCGTCCGATTCCTCCCCTCCCCCTCCCTCCCCTCCCGGGTTGCTGCTGTTATCTACTTATTTTCCATTCCCTCTATCTTTCTGTGAGGTAGTCGACGAACGGTTGCCACCGCCTGGTGAACCCCTGAGCCGAACCCCTTAACACAAACTTAATCCGTTCTCACTTTATGAACCCTGCCATATCGTTTATCCAGGTCTCCACCCCCGGGGGCTTGGCTTCCTTCCACATTAACAATATCCTGCGCCGGGCTACAAGGGACGCAAAGGCCAACACGCCAGCCTCTCTCGCCTCCTGCACTCCCGGCTCTTCTGCAACCCCAAATATAGCCAACCCCCAGCTTGGTTCGACCCAGACCCCCACCACCTTCGAAAGCACATTCGCCACTCCCACCAAGAACCCCTGTAGTGCCGGGCATGACCAGAACATGTGGGTGTGATTCGTTGGGCCTCTCGAGCATCTCGCACATCTATCCTCTACCCCAAAAAATTTACTAAGCCGTGCTCCAGTCATATGCACCCTGTGTAGCACCTTAAATTGTATCAGGCTTAGCCTGGCACACAAGGACGATGAGTTTACCCTACGTAGGGCATCCGCCCACAGCCCCTCCTCAATCTCCTCCCCCAGTTCTTCTTCCCATTTCCCTTTCAGCTCATCTACCATGATCTCCCCCTCGTCCCTCATCTCCCTGTATATGTCCGCTACCTTACCGTCCCCCACCCATGTCTCTGAGATCACTCTATCCTGCACTTCCTGCGTCGGGAGCTGCGGGAATTCCCTCACCTGTTGCCTCACAAAAGCCCTCAATTGCATATACCGAAATGCATTCCCTTGGGGCAACCCATATTTCTCCGTCAGCGCTCCCAAACTCGCAAACGTCCCATCTACAAATAGATCTCTTAATTGTACTACCCCAGCTCTTTGCCATGCTCCAAATCCCCCATCCATTCTCCCCGGAACGAACCTATGATTGTTTCTTATCGGGGACCGCACCGAAGCTCCCGTCCCTCCCCTATGCCGTCTCCACTGCCCCCAAATTCTCAATGTAGCCACCACCACCGGGCTTGTGGTGTATTTCTTTGGTGAGAACGGCAACGGCGCCGTCACCATTGCTTGCAGGCTAGTCCCCTTGCAGGACGCCCTCTCCATTCTCTTCCACGCCGCTTCCTCCCCTTCTCCCATCCACTTACACACCACTGAAACATTGGCGGCCCAGTAGTACTCACTTGGGCTCGGTAGTGCCAGCCCCCCCCCTGTCCCTACTACGCTGCAAGAATCCCCGCCTCACTCTCGGGGTCTTCCCAGCCCACACAAAACTCATAATGCTCTTCTCAATTCTTTTGAAAAAAGCCTTCGTGATCACCACCGGGAGGCACTGGAACACAAAAAGGAATCTCGGGAGGACCACCATTTTAACCACCTGCACCCTACCTGCCAATGACAAGGACACCATGTCCCATCTCTTGAAATCCTCCTCCATCTGTTCCACCAACCGTGTTAAATTAAGCCTATGTAATGTACCCCAATTCTTGGCTATCTGGATCCCCAGGTACCGGAAGTCCCTTGTTACCTTCCTCAACGGTAAATCCTCTATCTCTCTGCTCTGCTCCCCCGGGTGCACCACAAATAACTCACTTTTCCCCTGTTCAGTTGATAACCTGAAAAATCCCCAAACTCCCCAAGTATCCGCATTATCTCTGACATCCCCTCCGCCGGGTCCGCCACATATAGCAACAAATCGTCCGCATATAGAGATACCCGGTGTTCTTCTCCCCCCCTAAGTACTCCCCTCCACTTCCTGGAACCCCTCAGTGCCATGGCCAGGGGTTCAATCGCCAGTGCAAACAATATCGGGGACAGAGGACATCCCTGCCTCGTCCCTCTATGGAGCCGAAAATAGTCAGACCCCCGTCCATTTGTGACCACGCTCGCCATCGGGGCCCTATACAGCAACTGTACCCACCTGATATACCCGTCCCCAAAGCCAAATCTCCTCAACACCTCCCACAAATAATCCCACTCCACTCTATCAAATGTTTTCTCGGCATCCATCGCCACCACTATCTCCGCTTCCCCCTCTGGCGGGGGCATCATCATTACCCCTAGCAGCCTCCGTATATTTGTATTTAGCTGTCTCCCCTTCACAAACCCAGTTTGGTCCTCATGGACCACCCCCGGGACACAATCCTCTATCCTCATTGCCATTACCTTGGCCAGGTTCTTAGCATCCACATTCAGGAGGGAAATGGGCCTGTATGACCCGCATTGCAGCGGGTCTTTTTCCTTCTTTAGGAGGAGCGATATCGTTGCCTCTGACGTAGTCGGGGGCATCTGCCCCCTTTCCCTCGCCTCATTAAAGGTTCTCATCAGTAGCGGGGCCAGCAAGTCCAAATATTTCTTATAGAATTCAACTGGGAATCCGTCTGGTCCCGGGGCCTTCCCCGCCTGCATGCTTCCAATCCCTTTCACTACTTCCTCCGTCTCAATCTGTGCTCCCAGCCCCACTCTCTCCTGTTCCTCCACCTTAGGAAATTCCAGCTGATCCAGAAAGCACATCATTCTCTCCTTCCCGTCCGGGGGCTGCGCTTCATATAATCTTTCATAAAATGCCTTGAACTCTCCATTCACACTCTCCACTCCCCGCTCCATCTCCCCCTCCTCATCTCTCACCCCCCCTATCTCCCTCGCTGCTCCCCTTTTCCTCAGTTGGTGGGCCAACAACCTACTCGCCTTCTCCCCATATTCGTACTGTACACCCTGTGCCTTCCTCCATTGTGCCTCTGCCTTACCCGTAGTCAACAAGTCAAACTCTATATGTAGCCTTTGCCTTTCCCTGTATAGTCCCTCCTCCGGTGCCTCCGCGTACTGTCTGTCTGCCCTCAGCAGTTCTTTCAACAACCGCTCCCTTTCCCTACCCTCCTTCAATTGGCAATTATTAAATGTGCTCCGCACACAAAAGGGGACACTCCTGTTCAATTAGGAAATGCCCGTGCTGATTCGGCTGCTAAAGCTGCGGCTATATCAGCCTCTCTGATTGTTCCCAGTGGGGCTAATCAGGCTCTAAATCAGGTACCTGCATTAGGAATGAAGGGCATGCCAGACATAGCTGAAGTTCAAAATTTACAGAGGGACACCTCTGATTCCGAGCGCACACTATGGAAGTCAATGGGGTGTTCACATTAGGGGCTGGTTTAGCACAGGGCTAAATCGCTGGCTTTGAAAGCAGACCAAGGCAGGCCAGCAGCATGGTTCAATTCCCGTACCAGCCTCCCCGAACAGGCGCCGGAATGTGGCGACTAGGGGCTTTTCACAGTAACTTCATTTGAAGCCTACTTGTGACAATAAGCGATTTTCATTTTTCATTTTCACTCCTTGACACGAGACCTCTGGCTTACTCTTGTTGGTCAAGTTTGTATTCCGAAATCTTTATTGCCGGTACTTATTGATTATTTGCATTCTTGTACCCATCTTGGAAAGGAGGGAATGGTACAGCTACTCCTGAAAACTTGGTGGCACCCAGGTTTGAATACAGCAGCGCAAACGCGGCTGGATCGATACGTTATTTGCATGAAACATAAAAAGGGTAAAGGCATTAAATGCCCTCCAGGAACCACTCCCTTGCCAGATGGCCCTTTTGCCTGTATAGAGCCTGATTTTATCGAATTGCCAAAAGCACAGTGCCAGAAATATTGTTTTGTCATAATCGATGTGTTTAGTAAATGGATTGAAGCCTTCCCCACCACTAATTGTACGGCACATACAGTGGTGAAGTTGTTGTTAACGGAAGTCATTCCTCGTTTTGAGGTACTCAAACTGGTGAGCTCAGACAATGGACCACAGTTTGTAGCTCAGATCAATACTGAATTGTGCGAAGCACTCATAATTAAACAGCAACTGCACTGCGCGTATCACCCGCAGGCTGCAGGAATTGTGGAAAGAGCCAACGGGACTTTAAAAGAAAAATTATCTAAATTAACTGAAGAAACTGGGTTAAACTGGCTAAAAGTATTACCCTTGGCACTGTTTCACATGCGAGTGACTCCCCATTCGCGGACCGGACTGTCAGCTACAGAGATAGTCTATGGTCGGCCAATGAGGACTCCCTGGGATGCCCATGAAAAACCCCTAGAGGAAGTAGACCTCCACGTGATGGGGGAACAAATGCAGAACTATTTGAAGCAATTAACACTTTCTCTGAAGTTTCTCCACTCACAGGTAAAACAGGCACATCTCCCAGTAACGGCAGGGACAGCCGTCCCTCGATATCCAGTGATCAAACCCGGACACCACATGTTGGTGAAAAACTCGGACAGAAAGAAACTAGGACAACGCTGGAGCGGACCCTTCCTCGTACTGCTGACTGCACCAACTTCCGTCAAACTTGAAGGACGTTCAAGTTGGATACATCTATCCGATTGCAAGAAGATAGTCTCCAACCCAGACGAGAACACAGGATGAAGATCTTCATTATAACTTTTGGACTCTCTGGACTATTTAGCCTTAATGGCCACTCGGTAGTAAAAAAACGACCTGAGCGAGACCTGCCTTCCAATACCTATTTATATATGTCATAACTTTATGCCAAAAAATTGAACGTAAGCAAGTGTTGGGTTTGAACCCACATCCCCGTCCATTCGAGGGAAGGAATACCTCTCTAATCCCTCCCCTTTCATATCGCAGAGACGGTTGAATGGATTTTACGACAAAATCAAACAGGGAACAGGGGAAATAGGGCGGATATGGAAATATGGCGATCTGCTGGCTATGACATGACTAAATTTTCAGCTTCGTATCAACCAACCTATAATCATGCCTTCACTCCACCCTCCCTCACCTTCCACTCATATAATGTTCAAGGTTCCATGTATTTTAATAAATCAGGGAAAGGAAAGTTGATGGGGCAAAGTAGGTGCAACCTTACAGTTGACTGGCAAGGACCGGTACCAGGCATATCCAACAAGGGCATGTTTAACTGTGATTGGTCCAAGGTATGGAATATAACCTCTAACATTTCATGGGGACATCCCCAATCCCCTGGATGACATCAGCTGATGATTTTACGGCCTATAATGGAACCTATTTCATATGCGGCACTAAAGCATATCCATGGCTCCCCATTGATTGGACAGGATCCTGCTTTTTGGGATATGTTGTACCTCTAATGCGTCACCTACCCTCCCTGAAGCACTCCCCCTCGTGAGCAAAAAGGACTATTTCTAAAACAGAACAGTTCTTTATGATGGCCTTTCCCTTGTACGGAACGGGCAAGGCATCTGACGAACTGATCCACATGGCCACAGCATTGGAACAACTGGCGAACGTAACGGCAGCAGAAGCCAGGGAAGCTGGACAGGCACTGGCTGAGGTCTCAGCTGAGCTAGTAGCTCTCTGGACCGTGGCATTACAAAATCGACTGGCTTTGGATTATCTGTTAGCCTCGCAGGGAGAAACGCACGCTATCATAGGTCAAGAGTGCTGTACTTGTATTCCAGATGGCTCTGAAAATATCACTAACCTGGCCGACCATATTAAGAGACAGGCTGCTCAAATTCAAGAGATTGGCAGTGAATTTCATGATTATAACCCGCCGGGTTGGCTAGGATGGTTGGGTCATGGATTATTTGATTGGATCTTTAAGGCCTTCATTCTACTACTCCTAATTCTACTAGGGATAGGATTGCTTGGTTGCTTGTGTAAATGCATTTTCAAACGAGTCATGGATATACCTATTTAACTAGTTGTCATGATATGACAAAAGGAGGGAATGTGCTATGGTACGAATTAAGTAATGGCATGATGGGAAAACTGGTCAATGGGAAGACCGGTCAAAAGGTTTGATATACCAGAAATACTGGAACTACTCATTCCAGCTCCCCAGGCCCAGGTAAAGAATGCTGCCCTAACTATTTTCAGATTAGTATGGCCATAGGCCAACTCTGTATAACTTGGAGTCTGAAAAGATCAGCGAAGGTCGAGCCATTCCAAAACACCGGACCTCGGCAACTCCTGATAAAACTAACTCGTCATAACCCAGGGCCGTAGGAATTTAAAACAAAGATAAGTTCAGGAAGAAACAAGTCTATTCTGACCTTTCAATGTTCCCTCAGAGGACTAAATAATGGTATGAGTGATATAGAATCATAGAATCATAGAAGTTTACAGCATGGAAACAGGCCCTTCGGCCCAACCAGTCCATGCCGCCCAGTTTTTACCATTAAGCTAGTCCCAGTTGCCCGCACTTGGCCCATAACCCTCTATACCCATCTTACCCATGTAACTATCTAAATGCTTTTTAAAAGACACAATTGTACCCGCCTCTACTACTACCTCTGGCAGCCCATTCCAGACACTCACTCCCCTCTGAGTGAAGAAATTGCCCCTCTGGCCCCTTCTGAATCTCTCCCCTCTCACCTTAAACCTATGCCCTCTAGTTTTAGACTCCCCTACCTTTGGGAAAAGATGTTGACTATCTACCTTATCTATGCCCCTCATTATTTTATAGACCTCTATAAGATCACCCCTAAGCCTCCTACGCTCCAGGGAAAAAAGTCCCAGTCTATCCAGCCTCTCCTTATATCTCGAACCATCAAGTCCCGGTAACATCCTAGTAAATCTTTTCTGCACTCTTTCTAGTTTAATAATATCCTTTCTATAATAGGGTGACCAGAACTGCACACAGTATTCCAAGTGTGGCCGTACCAATGTCTTGTACAACTTCAACAAGACGTCCCAACTCCTGTATTCAATGTTCTGACCAATGAAACCAAGCATGCCGAATGCCTTCTTCACCACCCTGTCCACCTGCGACTCCACCTTCAAGGAGCTATGAACCTGTACTCCTAGATCTCTTTGTTCTATAACTCTCCCCAACGCCATACCATTAACTGAGTAGGTCCTGGCCTGATTCGATCTGCCAAAATGCATCACCTCACATTTATCTAAATTATACTCCATCTGCCATTCGTCGGCCCACTGGCCTAATTGATCAAGATCCCGTTGCAATCCTAGATAACCTTCTTCACTATCCACTGTGCCACCAATCTTGGTGTCATCTGCAAACTTACTAACCATGCCTCCTAAATTCTCATCCAAATCATTAATATAAATCACAAATAACAGTGGACCCAGCACCAATCCCTGAGGCACACCACTGGTCACAGGCCTCCAGTTTGAAAAACAACCCTCTACAACCACCCTCTGCCTTCTGTCGTCCAGCCAATTTTGAATCCAATTGGCAACCTCACCCTGGATCCCGTGAGCTTTAACCTTCTGCAACAACCTACCATGCGGTACCTTGTCAAAGGCTTTGCTAAAGTCCATGTAGACAACGTCTACTGCACTGCCCTCATCTACCTTCTTGGTCACCCCCTCAAAAAACTCAATCAAATTTGTGAGACATGATTTTCCACGCACAAAGCCATGCTGACTGCCCCGAATCAGTCCTTGCCTCTCTAAATGCTTGTAGATCCTGTCTCTCAGAATACCTTCTAGCAACTTACCTACTACAGACGTTCGACTCACCGGTCTGTAGTTCCCAGGCTTTTCCCTGCTGCCCTTCTTAAACAAGGCCACAACATTCGCCACTCTCCAATCTTCAGGCACCTCACCTGTGGCTGCCGATGATTCAAATATCTCTGTTAGGGGACCCGCAATTTCCTCCCTAGCCTCCCACAACATCCTGGGATACATTTCATCATGTCCCGGGGATTTATCTACCTTGATGCGCTTTAAGACTTCCAGCACCTCCTCCTCTGTAATATGCACACTTCTCAAGACATCACTATTTATTTCCCTTAGTTTCCTAACATCCATGCCTTTCTCCACCGTGAATACCAATGAGAAATATTCATTCAGGATCTCACCCAACTCTTGTGGCTCTGAACACAGATGTCCTTGTTGATCCTTAAGAGGCCCTACTCTGTCCCTAGTTACTCTTTTTCCCTTTATGTATCTGTAGAAGCTCTTTGGATTCTCCTTTGCATTATTTGCCAAAGCAATTTCATGTCCCCTTTTTGCCCTCCCGATTTCCCTCTTAACTCTATTTCGACAATCTCTGTACTCTTCAAGGGATCCACTTGATCCCAGTTGTTTATGTACGTCATATGCCTCCTTCTTCTTTTTGACCAGAGTCTCAATATCTCGAGTCATCCAGGGTTCCCTACTTCTACCAGCCTTGCCCTTCACTCTAAAGGGAATGTGCTTACCCTGAACCCTGGTTAACACATTTTTAAAAGCCTCCCATTTACCAGCCGTCCCTTTGCCTGCCAACAGTCTCCCCAATCTACCTCTGAAAGTTCCTGTCTGATACCATCAAAATTGGCCTTGTCCCAATTAAGAATTTTAACTCTTGGGCCAGACCTATCATTCTCCATAGCTATCTTAAAACTAATGGAGTTATGGTCACTTGTCCCAAAGTGATCCCTCACTAGCACTTCTATCACTTGCCCTTCCTTATTTCCCAAGACGAGGTCAAGTTTTGCCCCCTCTCTAGTCGGTCCATCCACATACTGAATGAGAAATTCCTCCTGAATAGACTCAACAAATTTCCCTCCATCCAAGCCCCTAATGCTCTGGCTGTCGCAGTCAATGTTGGGAAAGTTAAAGTCCCCTACTATTACCACCCTATTATTCTTGCAGATATCTGTAATCTCCTTACATATTTGCTCCTCAATTTCCCGCTGACTATTTGGGGGCCTGTAGTACAGTCCTATCAAGGTGATCTCTCCCTTCTTATTTTTCAGTTCCACCCATATAGACTCAGTGGGCGAACACTCGGATATATCCCCTCTAAGGTACTGCCGTGATGGTCTCCCTCATCAAAAACGCCACTCCCCCTCCTCTCTTACCTCCTGTTCTATCCTTTCTATAGCATCTGTACCCCGGAACATTGAGCTGCCAGTCCTGCCCCTCCCTTAGCCATGTTTCAGTCATAGCTATAATATCCCAGTCCCATGTGCCCATCCATGCCCTGAGTTCATCCGCTTTGCCCGTCAGGCCCCTTGCATTGAAATACATGCAGTTTAATGTAGACTTTCCTTGCTCTCTGCCCTGCTTTCTCTGGTCATGCTTTACACACTCTCCCTTCCTGCCTTTTGTTTCCGTCCCCACTGACTTCCTACATCGGTTCCCATCCCCCTGCCACGTTAGTTTAAACCCTCCCCAACTGCACTAGCAAACACACCCCCGAGAACATTGGTTCCGGTCCCACCCAGATGCAGACCGTCCGATTTGTACAGGTCCCACCTCCCCCAGAACCGGTCCCAATGTCCCAGGAATTTGAAACCCTCCCTCTTGCACCATCTCTCAAGCCACGTATTCATCCTAGCTATCCTGTCATTCCTACTCTGACTATCACGTGGCACTGGTAGCAATCCTGAGATTACTACCTTTGAGGTCCTACTTTTTAGTTTAACCAAACATGGTCTGGTCTTTGCTTCAGTTTGTATTTCCGATCAAACTCCTGACCATACTGTTGTCACATAATCTTGATAAAGTTAATGTATAAATATTGAGTTAATTCTCCACGAAAGCACGGAACTTGTGACAGACTGAGCAGTTTTGTTGACTGCTCTCTGACTTCAAGTTTCAGCCATTACTGCAGGCAGTTGTTTTCGAAAATAAAGCTTGTTATTCGCCTCTCCTGACCCCTCGCCTGGTCCGCAAACATCTCGCTCTTCCCCATATTAAGCTTATACCCTGCAAACCGGCCAAATTCCCCTAAAATTCCCATGATTTCTTCCATCCTTTCAATTGGATCTGAAACATACAGAAGCAGGTCGTCCGCATACAGCGAGACTCTGTGCTCCAGCCCCCCCACCCCAGCCCCCCACCCCCCTCCGGACCAGCCCCTTGAGGCCCTCAGAGCAATTGCCAGCGGCTCTATCACCAGTGCAAACTGCAATGGGGGGAGGGGGCATCCCTGTCTCGTCCCCCGGTGCAGTCTAAAATAGTCTAAAGTTGTCCTGTTCGTCCGTACACTTGCAACCGGAGCCTGGTACAGCAACCTAACCCAGTCAATAAAGCCCCTCCCAAATCCGAACCGCTCCAGCACCTCCCATAAATAATCCCACTCAACCCGGTCAAAAGCTTTCTCCGCATCCATTGCAACCACTACCTCCACCCCCCCTACTTTCCGGGGGCATTATGATCATGTTTAACAGCCTTCTTACATTGGCCACCAGCTGCCTGCCCTTAACGAACCCCATCTGATCCTCCACAATAACGTTCGGTACACAATCCTCAATCCTGGAGGACAAAATTTTGGGCCAGCAGTTTGGCATCTACGTTCAACAGGGAAATCGGCCTGTAAGACCCACATAGCTCCGGGTTCTTGTCCCATTTCAGGATAAGCGAAATAGTGGCCTGTGACATCGTCTGGGGCAGAACCCCCCTTTCCCTTGCCTCATTAAACACCTTCATCAGCACCAGTCCCAATTTACCAGCCACATTTCAACAGTTAACTAACAAAGCCGTTTCAGGATTACCCAATTGGGCCGTACACATCGCGATCTGGTAATTTTCAGCCAGACATGGACAGAACATTTAAAACATCTAATGGAGTTATTCGATCGACTTCAGGAGACAGGTTTGGTGATACACCTAGCCAAAAGTGAATTTGGAAAGGCCCAAGTCACTTTCCTTGGCCGTACAATCGGACAGGGTCGAATGATCCCACGGGGTGTGAAAACAAAAGTTATTGGGGAGTTTCTGATATCCTCGACACAACGGGAAATAATGCGATTTCTTGGTATGAGTGGATTGTACTGGAAATTTGTACCGAATTTTTGCAGTTTGGTCGCTCCACTGACGGTCTTGTTCAAGAAGCGTAACAAATTCCAATGGACAGCGGAGTGTCAACAGGCATTTGACGGCCTGAAGGCTGTGTTAACCACTGCTCCCGTGTTAGCCATCCCAAATTATACCGAACCATTCAAAGTGGCTGTTGATGCGAGTGATGTGGGCGTAGGTGCGGTGCTTCTACAAGACGACGACGAAGGGCTAGAGCGGCCTGTTGGTTATTTTTCAAAGAAATTGAATTCTCACCAGAAAAAGTATTCCACATTGAGAAGGAGACTTTGAGTATGGTGCTGGCTTTGCAACATTTTCACATTTATATGACCAGCAATCCGTCTGACACCGTTATATATACTGATCATAATCCGTTGACGTTTTTGGAGCGTTTCCGGAATAACAATGCAAGGCTGTTTCGCTGGAGTTTATTGTTACAGCCATTTCATTTAAAAATAGTACATGTGATAGTACAATAGATAATTCCAGCTAGGGGCTGGTTTAGCACACTGGGCTAAATCGCTGGCTTTGAAAGCAGACCAAGGCAGGCCAGCAGGACGGTTCAATTCCTGTACCAGCCTCCCCGAACAGGCGCCGGAATGTGGCGACTAGGGGCTTTTCACAGTAACTTCATTGAAGCCTCCTTGTGACAATAAGCGATTTTCATTTCATTTCATGTGGCAGGACAAGAAAACGCGATAGCCGAAGCTTTGTCACGACTGTGATGAACGGAAGCAGTTTCAGTTGGAGGAAGAAGAACGGGGGAAAAAAGGACTATACTATTATACCTGTTTGCATGTGTTGTTTTTTGAAATGAAAAAGTAATTTACTGTGTGCATTTGTTAAAGGATAGTGAAAAGGTGAAAAAATGAAACCATCTTGAAGTTGATGGTTTATTTTTTTCTTGTTGGGAGGTGTCATGTGAGAGTACCTTTAAGAAATGGGTGTTTTAAGAAATGTACCTTTAAGAAATGGGTGTTTAAGAAATGTAGCTTTAAGAAATGGGTGTTTATCAGTGATGTCAGAGTGTGGGTGGAGCTGGGCTGTCTGTCAGCTTTTTACTTTCGATTTAGGCTGTTTGCTGTAGGGTGTGTTTTCGTTTTGTTTTCAGTGTTGGAGCTGAGGCCAGATAGAGCAGGTGCCCTATTGATCTCTCTGTCATGAAAAGACTATCTCTTGATCATTTGGTGAATTCAGAATTATAAATGTTCTCAGTAGTGAATGTAAACCTAATGTGCTTCTGTTAAAAGGTGTTTCTTTTGTCTTCTAGATGTTGTTTGGGAAGTTATTAATGATTACTTAGTGTTGTATTCTTTGGGGGTTGTATTTGAATTAATGGTTGCTAAGATGTTCACTGTATGTTTCAAAAAGTTTAACTTGAGTTCATAGAATAAACATTGCTTTGCTTTAAAAGTTTTGGATGTACCACACCTGTAGAGTGGGCCGTGTGCTCCCCATACCACAATCTATTAAAACTTGTGGGTCAGGTGAATTCCATGATGCACTTTGAGGTTCTCTAAACCCTAGTCCATAACACATCAGAGGCGGAGACAGTCTGCTGCTTTCCGCACCATGTGCCTTTGAAGCCCTTAGCAAACGTTCTCTGGAGGCCTGGACTGGAGGGCCCCAGCCGATGTACCGCTGTCACTGGCGTTGCCGTGCCACCCTGTTCTGCCTGCTGTCCTTGTGATGCACCAATGTCAGAAGCGGGGGATTCGGAAGAACAGGAGATCGCTGTTGTCTCCCTCGTGGCAGGCACCGGGTTGGTCTCCAACACGGAGGGCCCTGGGGGTATCCATGGGATGGAGAGGCAGCTGAAGTGAGCTCCAAAGGCCTCTGCGTTATAATAACAATAATAATAATCTTTATTATTGTCACAAGTAGGCCTACATGACATTGCAATGAAGTTACTGTGAAAATCCCCTAGTTGCCACATTCAAGCACCTGTTCGGGTACACAGAGAATTCAGAATGTCCAATTCACCTAACAAGCATGTCTTTCGGGACTTGTGGAGGAAACCGGAAAAAACCCTCGCAGACACGGGGAGGGCGTGCAGACTCCGCACTGACAGTGACCCAAGCCGGGAATTGACCCTGGGACCCTGGCGCTTTGAAGCAACAGTGCTAACTACTGTGCTACCGTGCATTTATCCAGCTACACGGGTCCTGGCACATTCCTGTTGTCTACACCATGGTGTTGATACCCAAGGCGATGCTCCTCTGTGACTCAGCCACACTTTGGAGTGCCTCAGTAATGTCCATCTGCATCTGGGATATGCCCGTTATCGATTGGAACATGATACAGAGGCCCTCAGCCATGGTCATCACAGACTGAGCCATGTCTTGGACACCACCACTCAAGACGCTGACCTTGTGCTGTAGGTCTTCCACTGCAGTCGCCACCCTAGCAGTGTTGGCCTCAGTGCCAAGCATTGTTGGCGTCACCTCCTGCGCCCGTAGCCTTTATAACTCCTACAATCAGCAATCGCTGGAATGTCGTAAAAAACCCTCCTGAATCTCCTGGCTGAGTCCTAGCATCTGCATCAGCTCGGGGATAACCTTGTTCAGAGTGCGGCCTGGGTTGCTGGGATCCAGCAGATCTCCAACTGCTGATCCCCTTGGATGTTCCTGGCTCCACCTGATGTGCATCAGCAACTGTGATGCTCACCAGATTGTGCCCCAGAAGCCTGTCCACAAATGTGGCCATCAAGGTGTGTATCTGCGCTGGTGGAAGGTGGGTGTGATAGCTGTGATGCCTCACCAATGGTCTACTCGGAGCTTTCTTCTGAGCTGGCATCCTGGGTGGCAGGGGGGTGGCCGACTGAGGATGGCCTGGCCCCATCAGGTAGAGATCCTGCAAGAGAATGGACATGAGGTCATTGAGAGGGAAGGATCATTTTGTGTGACATGAATTCCCTTGAGAGACATTAGAAACAGAACCAGAAAAGATCAACAAAACCTTCAAGGCCTTCTACCAAGGGCTGTACACCTCAGAGCCCCCAATGGGGGAGTCCGGGATGAAACGGTTCCTTGATGGACTGGACATACCAGTCGTGAGGGAGGACAGAAAACAGGGCCTGGAAGCACCTGGGAGAGATCATGGACAGCATTAGCTCCATGCAGGCAGGGAAGGCGCCGGGTCCAGACGGGTTCCCGGTGGACTTATACAAAACATTTGCGATAGCACTGACTCAGCACCTGCGGGAGATGTTCACAGACTCGCTAGCTAGGGGCACACTGCCACCCACGCTAGCACAGGCCTCAACCTCGCTGATACCTAAGAAAGACAAAGACCCAACGGAATGTGGATCATACAGACCCATCTCACAGCTGAACGCAGATGCCAAAATATTGGCCAAGATCCTCGCCAAAAGGCTAGAAGACTGCGTACCAGAAGTGGTCGCAGAGGACCATTCGGGCTTTGTCAAAGGTAGACAGCTTACCTTGAACATCAGGCCACTGCTGAACGTGATAATGACCCCCTCCGGGGAGAGAACACCAGAGGTGATCGTCTCCCTAGACGCAGAAAAGGCCTTCGACAGTCGAATGGAAATACCTCATAGAGGTACTGGAGCGGTTTGGGCTTGGAACAGGGTTAGCCTCCTGGGTAAAACTCCTACACAATGCTCCCATGGCGAGCATACGGACCAACAACACCAACTCCCGATACTTCCAGCTGCACAGGGGCACCAGACAAGGCCCTCGCCACGGCAGCACTCCCATCCCCACCCAAAAAACACTCCAGCAGCCCGGTGGTGATAGCCCCCCTCCAATCTTGGAACCAACTACGGCAGCTATTTGGCCTGACCGAAATGTCGGACAAAGCTCCCATCTGCAACAACCATAGGTTCACACCAGCGCTGACTGACGCCACCTTCAAAAGGTGGGGACAGGACGGAGCGACAATAACAGTCAGGGACCTACACACGGACAGCAGGATCGCAACACTGGACGAACTGACAGAGAAATTCCAGCTATCCAGGGGGAACGAGCAATATCTGCAACTCAAAAACTTCAGACGAAAGGAGACAAGGACTTACCCACAACTGCCACGACAGACATTACTGGAAGAGTTACTGGACGCAAGCATACTAGAGAAAGGAAACTGTAGCGACATGTATGACCGACTGGTAGAAAGGGCCGACACCGTATAGGACGCAACAAGAAAGAAATGGGAGGACGACCTGGGGATTGAAATAGGGTGGGGACTCTGGAGCAAAGCACTGCACAGGGTCAACACCACCTCCACGTGCGCAAGGCTCAGCCTGTGATACATAGTGGTACATAGAGCCCACTTAACAAGAACCCGTATGAGTAGGTTCTTCCCGGAGGTGGAGAATAGATGTGAACGGTGCCAAGGAGGCCCGGCCAACCAAGCCCATATGTTTTTGTCTTGCCCCAGACTTGCAGGGCACTGGACAGCCTTCTTCGAGGCAATGTCCAAAGTGGCGGGGATGAGGGTGGTGCCATGCCCGAAAGTGGCGGTCTTCGGGGTTTCAGACCAGCCAGATCTATTCCTGGGGAGGAGGGCAGACGCCCTTGCCTTTGCCCCCCTGATCGCCCGCCGTAGAATCCTGTTTGGCTGGCGGTCAGCAGCACCACCCAAAGTTGCAGACTGGCTGTCCGACCTCTCAGAATCTCTCCAAATGGAGAAAATTAAATTCGCCATCCGAGGGTCAGACGACGGCTTCCACAGAACGTGGGAGCCATTCACCCAATTGTTCCGGTACTAGTTTGTGGCCAACAAACAAGCAGAAGAATAGCCAGGTAGCCAAGAATCAGGGGAAAGTAGCCAAAGCATGAGGATTGGATTGGATTTGTTTATTGTCACATGTACCGAGGTACAGTTAAAAGTATTTTTCTGCGAGCAGCTCAACAGATCATTCAGTACATGGGAAGAAAAGGGAATTAAAGATAATACATAATAGGGCAACACAAGGTATACAATGTAACTACATAAGCACCGGCATTTCATTTCATACAATTTACAGTGCAGAAGGAGGCCATTCGGCCCATCGGGTCTGCACCGGCTCTTGGAAAGAGCACCCTACCCAAGGTCAACACCTCCACCCTATCCCCATAACCCAGTAACCCCACCCAACACTAAGGGCAATTTTGGACACTAAGGGCAATTTATCATGGCCAATCCACCTAACCTCACATCTTTGGACTGTGGGAGTAAACCGGAGCACCCGGAGGAAACCCACGCACACACGGGGAGGATGTGCAGACTCCGATGAAGCATACAGGGTGTAGTGTTAATGAGGTCAGTCCGTAAGAGGGTCATTTAGGAGACTGGTAACTGTGGTGATATGCATCACTGTAAATACACAAGGGGTTAATGTAAATACACTATGACTAAGTAAACACTAGAGGGAGCACCAGAGACGTCATGACATGCAGACATACAGCTAATGAACACATAGAATAGGACACGACCAATAGGCAGTCAAGACACCTAGAGGTGACACTACCACAAGGGGGCATTACACAACCAATATACAAGGACAGGGCACACATGCTCTGTCTCTTTTGACAGGTGACACTTAGAGAGTAGGACAGGGGCAGATCAGAAGCATCACACCCACCACGTGGCTTAGGGCAGACTGGTTAGTCAGACTGAGTTACTATAGCAAGATTAGCAGGAGAGTCGAACTCATAGAGAACTGTGCTAATGGTTCAATAAATCACATTGAACTTACCTGGGCATCGAGTTGCAGCCTATGTTATCCCAGAGTACATAACACAACAGTAACAGCGGGGAAAAAGCTGTTTTTGAGAGAAGAAGCTGTTTTTGAGAGGGAGAGATAAACCGGGAAAGGGGGGGGGGTGTACAGCTAAACCTAAGAGGAAAGAAAGGCAAACCACAGGAGGAGAGGGGGAGGGGGAGAGGGAAGGGACAGGGAACAAGAGAGGAGAACCAGGGAGGTGTGTGTGGGGGGGTGGGGGGGGCAGGGAAATGACAGCCGGAAGGAGGGCACGGGATACAATAACAAATTTGGCATCTCCAGGAACAGAGAACAAGGAGAATACAGGCGAAAGACAGGAGGAACGGCTGAAGCGGTGGTGAGCGCGAGACGACAACGGCAGCGAAATCCGTCCGGGAGAAGCAAGTGACAACACCAACACCAGACCCATTCGAGTATTGCTCACTGTAATTGTTTCTCCAGCACCCAAATGTATATTTACCTCCCCAGTCTCCCCCCCGTACAAACAATTGTCTACTTGTGTGTTGTAAATAATTTTGCCAGTTGTACAGAGTTGCTGCTGTTGAGCTGGTGCACAATACCCTGCCAGTTATTCTATTTTATTTTTTATTATTTTTTTTTTTTTTTGTTATGTTTGGGTGTGCTCTTCTCTTCTATATATGTATATATATTTCTTATTCTGTGTAAATAACGGTAAATATACTTTGTTCAAAAACCCAATAAAAAAACATTTATTAAAAAATGAAATCACTTGAGAGGCCTAGGTGGAGGGCCAGTGGATCCTCACCTCTGCAGCGCAGGCCAACCTCGCTGGCAGTGACTGCTCTCTCCCTGGTCAATCCCGTGATCTCCAGGGCCTGTTCCACATAGGGGGTCAAGACTCTGACACTCTGCCTCCTTTCTTGTCCATTTCACGTCTATTATGGCCTGCAGGGACAAATAGAGGGCTTTGTGCATGGACAAATAGAGGGCTTTGTGAGCTGCACGCTTTGACGGATCGGGGGGGGGGGGGGTCTATTGCAGTGGAATGTGTGTGCACCGCAACTGAACTTTTTTTTTTCCAATTAAGGAGCAATTTAGTGTGGCCAATCCACCTACCCTGCACATCTTTGGGTTGTGTGGGCGAAACCCACGCAAACACGGGGAGAATGTGCAAACTCCACTCGGACAGTGACCCAGAGCCGGGATTGAACTTGGGACCTCGGCGCCATGGGGCAGCAGGCCTAACCCACTGCGCCACCGCAACTGAACTTGAAGGGTTGCGCAGGTGGGTACTGAGGAACAAGCACGAAGATCGGATGTGGGGAGGGTGCAAGGTGTCAGCCTGTGATCTGTGGGGGAGGATGGGAATTTTTAAATCTTTATTAGTGTCACAAGTAGGCTTACATCAACACTGCAATGAAGTTACCGACCGTGGAATTGAAGGGAGGCAGACGGAACTGATGCCAGGAGAGAGGTGGTAATTTCACTGATCTCAGCGCAGGTCGTTGGTCTTCTTCTGACATTTCACAGCGATTCTCCTGGTCATGCTGCCTGCATTGACGACTGCTGCCACTGCCTCCAAGGCGGTATTGGTGGCCTTGCTGCTGGCCCTCTGACACTCTCGGGGGAACAAGATGTCTCATCTCGCATCCACTGCTTCCAGAGGCCTGGCCAAGTCAGCATCACCAAAGCGAGGAGCAGGTCTGCGGGCTGCTAGATGTGTATGTTGACTGGAAGTAGGCCATGTGAGAGAGTTCAAAAGCAGCTCCTCTTGTTCGCAGCGAGACACCGAGGTTCGGGTCTGGAGAGTCGGACGGCGGGAAGCTCGTGGGGGCTCATTTCCAGCACTTAAGTGTTGTTAAATACGGGCCGCGATCTCGCCAACGCAGCTGTAGGAAATATCTTGCCAATCATGCCTGAAATTACACTTTGAACTTTTTTATTAATCCACCCCAAAATCTATATTTTGCAAGAAATGCTGGTCTTGTCAGTGACACCCATGAATGAGGAAAAAAATACTTCAGCAGGTCCAGCTTGTCTTGGAAGCTCAGCTCACTCAAATTCAATCAGAAGCTAACTGTATCAACAGTGACTTTTATATGCCCCAAATCACTGATAAACACAAACTGATTTCTTTTAACAAAATTTTCTAGCTAAATTCATTTGCACCTGCAATAATCTTGGCTTTGTGCTCAGAAGAAGAAAAGGTCACAATTCAGATTTAGCTCCAACCGAGACAATAAAAGCCATTTAAAGAACACATCATCATACACCACTTTGTTGTCATGACACTTAATTTACAGATTTGTGTTCAAAGCTGTGCCTTGCATCTACTACATAAAATGCAGCAACATTTTATCCGAATGATGTTATATGTAGACTGCCATCAGGAAGGGCATTCTTGACACACAAATTGAATACCTCGAAGCTTCATGAACAACCAGGCAACTTCTTAGATTGGGGCATGCAAATTGTCAAGTTTCATTCATCACACGATTTTGAAATAAAGAGAGGCTGCATTATACCCTCACCAGCAGCTCAAGAGAGGGATAATCTTGCCAGGCTCCTTTGATAGCACCTTTCACATCGATGACCTGGGAGGTCAGGACAGCAGATGCAGGCGGACGCCACCACCTGCAGATTTCCCTCTGAGCCTCATACCATCCTGAATTTGAACTTTATCATTGTTCCACTGACGCCGTGTCAAAATACTGGAGCTCCCACCCCAATTGCACTGTGGGTGTACTGGTGGGTGAAAGCAGAACTAGGGGGCACCTTTCCCGTAACAGCCTCCCCGAACAGGCGCCGGAATGTGGCGACTAGGGGCTTTTCACAGTAACTTCATTTGAAGCCTACTTGTGACAGTAAGCGATTTTCATTTCATTTCATTTCATAGCCTCAAAATAAGGGGAAGTAGATTTAGGACAGAGTTTAGGAGGAACTTCTTCACCCAAAGGGTTGTGAATCTATGGAATTCCTTGCCCAGTGAAGCAGTAGAGACTCCTTCATTAAATGTTTTTAAGATAAAGATAGATAGTTTTTTGAAGAATAAAGGGATTAAGGGTTATGGTGTTCGGGCCAGAAAGTGGAGCTGAGTCCACAAAAGATCAGCCATGATCTCATTGAATGGCGGAGCAGGCTCGAGGGGCCAGGTGGCCTACTCCTGCTCCTAGTTCTTATGTACACTACATGGATTGCAGCGGTTCAAGAAGGCAGTTCACCACCACCTTCTCTAAGGCAATAAAGGATGAACAACAAATGCTGGCCTCATCAGTGACATTCACGTCCCATGAATGAATAAGAAATATAATAATTGTGATATAAATGTTGATAAACTATCAATCCCTCAATACATGCAATGTTCATGGATGACAGTAACCGGGTAAAACGTAATTAGCCTCAGTAGTGTTAAATCACGGAGAAGAAAATATGTTAGCCTGGGTTCCTGCTCACCACTGCCCACTGCCATCTGGTGGAAAGTGGTAAGTGTGGAGCAGGTTCCCTCTCCCAACGAGAGATAACAGCAAATTACTGCGGATTCTGGAATCTGAAACAGAAACAGAAAATGCTGGACGATCACAGTAGGTCTGACAGCATCTGTGGAGAGAGAAGAGAGCTAACGTTTCGAGGCTGGATGACTCTTTGTCAAAGCTAGAGAGAACTGGAAATAGGGTCAGATTTACATTATGGTGGGGGGGGGGGGGGGGGGGGAAAGAGGCATGGAATTGTGGGGCTGGATAGGGGGCTAGCGATCGGTGGAGATTGACAAACGTGTCGTGGAGGGAAAGACAAAGGGAATGGAAATGGGGATGATTAAGGCTAAGAAGGGTGCTGATAGTGGCCCATGAAGAGATCAGAATGTGTGAATGGCAGAACAGAGGTGAGCGATGTGTCAAAGGCAACTAGGATCAGACGGCTCAAGTGGGAAGAGCTTCACATGCACCTCCTTTGATCTGGTCTATTGCATTTGCTGCTCCCAGTGCAGTCTACTCTACATTGGAGAGACTAAACGCAGGCTGGGTGACGGCTTTGCAGAACACCCCTGATCTGTCCGCGAGCAGGACCCAGACCTTCCTGCCTCTTGCCATTTTAACTCACCGTCCTGCTGTCACGTCCACATGTCTGTCCTTGGCCTGCTGCAATGTTCCAGTGAAGCTCAACGCAACCTGGAGGAACAGCACCTCATCTTCCAATTAGGCACGTTACAGCCTTCCGGACTTACCATTGAGTTCAACAACTACAGACTGTGAACTCTCTCCTCCATCTTTACCCCATTTTTATTTCCATACATTTATTTTCATTTCTTCCATTGATTTGTTTTCCCCTCACCATTGTTCACTTTCCCCGCACTCCACTAGGGCAGGCATTGTCAAACTCGGGGGCGCGACCCGCGCGCGGGTGGGTAGCGGGCAGGTGTTGGGAGGGTCGCGGATAGCTTGATGGAATTCAAATAGTAGCATCAGCACGAAGAAGCATCACTTTGCACCAACATTGAAGTTGTGGCATAAATTGCTTCAGATGCAGTCTTTCAGGCTGTCACACAGATGTTACCATTGTAATGTCAAGGTACCCAGTGTTTAATGCTCATTCAACCTGAAATGATTAACTGTGTTTGTGGTAAAGAGGATTATATCACAGCAGGAGGATGGAAAATTATTTGGAAAGCAATTTCAAAGTGTTTTTGAGTACAAAAAATGATAACACCAATAAAGCAGAGTCAATTTTATCTTCATTCATAAACTGTAGTAATGTTCCAGTGGCGGGGATGTGCTGAGCAGACGCAGGAAAGGTGGCTCTCATCTGGGAAACTTGGAATTAGGCACATTTAGCCCAAAAATCGGCCGCTAAACCAACAAAACCTCTCTCCCCCGCCCCCCCTCAGAAACCGCCACAGAAATATGCCCTCAAACCAGCCAAATGGCCGAAAGGAGGGTAAATCCAGCAGGAGCCAGAAGGACAGAGGTGAGCGACGCGAGGAGCGAGGCAGCACGGGAGACGATTGATCAAGCCAGGTCGCCGATGCCAACACCAGCCGACCCGCTGATAGGCCAATGGATTGAGCTCCTAACCCAGGAGTTCCTTAAACATAGCGCGCCATACAAAAAAATGATGGTGACGGTGAAGTTGGCAGCCACAGATGCCTTGGCTCCTTTCAAGGAGGCGCTGGACAGGATGGAACAGCGATAGGAGACTCAAGAGGCAACGTTGCGGGAGCTTGATAAGGCGGCTACCGACCAAAGACACTGGATCACCTCATTGGAAGCGGAGGTGGCAAAGTTGATGGCGACCCAAGGAGCGCTCAAGGAAAGGGGAGGACCAGGAGAACTGGTCACATGGCCAGAATCTCTGAATTGTGGGTCTGCCAAAGGGCACGGAGGGCAAAACCAACTCAACGGCCGCCTTAGTACCCGACGATCAACCACGACTCGCATCCATGGCAATCGACCAGTCTCGACCAACGCATCCACCAGCGTGAAAGTCAACGGCTCGGTGACCTCCTGCCTACTGGATGCCAGGAGCACTAAGAGCTTTGTACACCCGAATACGGTAAGGCACTGCTCCCTTAAGGTACACCCTACCAATCAAAGTATCTCCCTGGCCTCCGGATCCCATCGCGTAGCGATCCGGGGGTACTGCACGGTCACGCTCACAGTCAAAGGCGTAGAGTTCCACGGTTTTCGCTTTGACGTCCTCCCTAACCTCTGCACTGCACTTATCCTCGGCCTGGATTTTCAGTGCAACCTCCAGAGCCTGACCCTTAGATTCGGCGGACCCTTACCACCCCTCACTGTGTGCGGCCTCGCGACCCTAAATGTCGATCCTCCTTCCCTCTTTGCCAATCTAACTCCAGATTGCAAACCCGTCGCCACCAGGAGCAGACGGTACAGCACCCAGGATAAGGCCTTCATCAGGTCCGAGGTCCAGCGGTTGCTTCGGGAGGGAATCATCAAGGCCAGCAACAGCCCCTGGAGAGCTCAAGTGGTAGTGGTTAAGTCTGGGGAGAAAAACCGAATGGTCGTGGACTACAGCCAGACCATCAACAGGTACACGCAGCTCGACGTGTACCCCCTCCCACGCATATCTGACATGGTTAACCAGATTGCACAGTACCGGGTCTTCTCAATGGTGGACCTGAAATCCGCTTGCCACCAGCTCCCCATCCGTAAATCGGACCGGCCATACACCGCCTTCGAGACAGACGGCCGGCTATATCACTTTCTTAGGGTCCCCTTCAGCGTCACCAATGGGGTTTCGGTCTTCCAAAGGGAGATGGACCGAATGGTCGACAGGTACGTCTTGCGGGCCACGTTTCCGTACCTAGGCAATGTCACCATCTGCGGCCATGATCAGCAGGACCACGACGCCAACCTTGTTAAATTCCTCCGCACCGCCACTCTCCTCAACATCACATATAACAAGGACAAGTGTGTGTTCCGTACAAACCGCTTCGCCATCCTCGGCTATGTGGTCCAGAACGGAGTTCTGGGGCCCGATTGCGACCGCACGCGCCCCCTCATGGAGCTCCCCCTCCCCCAAAGTCCTCAAACGCTGCCTGGGGTTCTTCTCTTATTACGCACAGTGGGTCCCAAACTATGCAGACAAGGCCCGCCCACTCATACAGTCCACTCATTTCCCCCTGACGGCCGAGGCCCAACAGGCTTTCGCCCGGATCAGAGCTGATATTGCCAAAGCTGGAATGCACGCTGTAGACAAAACACTTCCTTTCCAAGTAGAAGGCGACATCCGCCGCCATCCTCAACCAGACAGGCAGGCCCGTGGCATTCTTTTCCCGCACCCTCCATGCCTCCGAAATTCGGCACTGATCCGTCGAAAAGGAGGCCCAGGCTATCGTGGAGGCTGTGCGACATTGGAGGCATTACCTGGCCGGCAGGAGATTCACTCTCTCCTCACTGACCAACGGTCGGTAGCCTTCATGTTCAACAACACACAGCGGGGCAAGATCAAAAATGATAAAATCTTGCGGTGGAGAATCGAGCTCTCCACCTATAACTACGAGATTAAGTATCGCCCTGGCAAACTCATCGAGCCCCCAGGCGCCCTATCTCGAGGTACATGTGCCAGGGCACAGGTAGACCGACTCCGGGCCCTGCACGGCAGCCTTTGTCACCCAGGGGTCACTCGGTTGTACCACTTCATTAAGGCACAAAATTTGCCCTACTCCGTCGAGGAAGTAAGGATGATCACAAAGGACTGCCAGGTCTGTGCGGAGTGCAAGCCGCACTTCTACTGGCCGGACCGCGCGCACCTGAAGGCCTCCTGCCCCTTTGAACGCCTCAGTGTGGATTTCAAAGGCCCCCTCCCCTCCTCCGACCGACACACATATTTCCTCAGTGTGATCGATGAATACTCCCGTTTTCCCTTCGCCATCCCATGCCCCGACATGATGTCTGCCACCGTCATTAAAGCCCTTAATTCCATCTTCACTCTGTTCGGCTTCCCCGCCTACATCCACAGTGACAGGGGATCCTCATTCATGAGTGATGAGCTACGTCAGTTCCTGCTCAGCAGGGGTATCGCCTCCAGCAGAACGACGAGCTACAACCCCCGGGGAAACGGACAGGTAGAAAGGGAGAATGGGACGGTATGGAGGGCCGTCCAGCTGGCCCTACGGTCCAGAAATCTCCCGGCCTCCTGCTGGCAAGAGATCCTCCCTAATGCACTACATTCCATTCGCTCATTACTCTGCACTGCTACTAACAGTACACTGCATGAACGTCTTTCTGCCTTCCCCAGGAAGTCCACATCCGGGATATCGCTCCCAACTTGGCACACAGCTCCGGGAACCGTGCTTCTCCGTAAACATGTGCGGCTCCACAAGGCGGATCCGTTGGTGGAAAGGGTGCACCTGTTCCACGCAAACCCACAGTACGCCTACGTGGCATTCCCCGACGGCCGCCAGGATACTGTCTCCCTCAGGGACCTGGCACCAGCAGGTTCCACCCCCACAGCCACCCTCCCCACCCCCGCTGCCCCCATCACCCGCCCCCCCCCCCCGAGGACTGTCCGTCCTCCCCTGCCCACCCCCGTTGATGAAGAGGATTTTGGCACGCTCCCGGAGTCAACTTCGACCACGATAGCACTAACAACGCCGGCTCCACTTCGTCGATCTCAGAGGACGATCAAGGTGCCGGACCGGCTGAACCTCTGACCGGCCCGCCGGATGACCAGAGATATTTTCTTTTATTGTTCTGTAAATATTGAAGATTGCGAATTGTATATAGTTATCCACCACCCCTACCGGTCTCAATTTTAACAGGGGGTGAATGTGGTAAACCACTGTGTTCTCATATTAAGGGTTGTACGGTAGAACCTGCACTACAGGTTCACCTGGGCCCCTGCATGCTAGCTCCGCCCAGGAGCCGGGTTATAAATATGCGTGGCCTCCAGCTCGCAGCCATTTCATCAGCTGCTGTAGGAGGCCACACATCTGATACTAATAAAGCCTCAGTTTGAATTCAACTTTGTCTCCAGCCAAATTGATCGTGCCTCACTACGAACAGCAAAGGTCCCAGCACTGATCCCTGCGGAACACCACTAGTCACAGCCCTCCAATCAGAAAAGCACCCTTCCATTGCTATTCTCGGCCTTCTATGACCTAGCCAGTTCTGTATCCATCTTGCCAGCTCACCCCTGATCCCATGTGACTTCACTTTTTGTACCAGTCTGCCTGAGGGACTTTGTCAAAGGCCTTACTGAAGTCCATTTAGCCAACATCCACTGCTTTACCTGCATCAATCACCTTTGTGTCCTCCTCGAAAAACTCTATCAAGTTAGTGAGACACGAGCTCCCCTTCACAAAACCGTGCTGCCACTCGCTAATACGTCCATTTGCTTCCAAATGGGAATAGATCCTGTCTCGAAGAATTCTCTTAAGTAAATTCCCTACCACTGACGTAAGGCTCACCGGCCTGTAGTTCCCTGGGTTATCCTTGCTACGCTTCTTAAACAAAGGAACAATATTGGCTATTCTCCAGTCCTCTGGGACATCACCTGAAGGCAGTGAGGATCCAAAGATTTCTGTCAAGGCCTCAGCAATTTCCTCTCTGGCCTCCTTCAGTATTCTGGGGTAGATCCCATCAGGCCCAGGGGACTTATCTACCTTAAGATTTTTCAAGACGCCCAACACCTCGTCTTTTTGGATCTCAATGTGACCCAGGCTATCTACACACCCTTCTCCAGACTCAACATCCACCAATTCCTTCTCTTTGGTGAATACTGATGCAAAGTATTCATTTTGTACCTCGCCCATTTCCTCTGGCTCCACACATAGATTCCCTTGCCTGTCCTTCAGTGGGCCAACCCTTTCCCTGGCTACCCTCTTGCTTTTTATGTACGTGTAAAAAGCCTTGGGATTTTCCTTAACCCTATTTGCCAATAACTTTTCGTGACCCCTTTTAGCCCTCCTGACTCCTTGCTTAAGTTCCTTCCTACTTTCCTTATAGAACATAGAACAGTACAGCACAGAACAGGCCCTTCGGCCCTTGATGTTGTGCCGAGCCTTGTTCGAAACCAAGATCAAGCTATCCCACTCCCTGTCATTCTGGTGTGCTCCATGTGCCTATCCAATAACCGCTTGAAAGTTCCTAAAGTGTCCAACTCCACTATCACAACAAGCAGTCCATTCCACACCCTAACCACTCTCTGAGTAAAGAACCTACCTCAGACATCCCTCCTATATCTCCTACCCTGAACCTTATAGTTATGCTCCCTTGTAACAGCTACATCCACCCGAGGAAATAGTCTCTGAACGTCCACTCTATATATTCCACACAGGCTTAGACTGTTCCCAGCCTTCTAGCCCTGACAAAAGCCTCCTTTTTCTTTTTGACGAGGCCTACAATATCTCTTGTTATCCAAGGTTCTCGAAATTTGCCGTATTTATCCTTCTTCTGCACAGGAACATGCCGGTCCTGAATTCCTTTCAGCTGACATTTGAAAGCCTCCCACATGTCAGATGTTGATTTACCCTCAAACATCCGCCCCCAATCTAAGTTGTTCAGTTCCTGCTGAATATTGTTATAATTAGCCTCCCCACAATTTAGCACATTCACCCTCGGACCACTCTTATCCTTGTCCACCAGCACTTTAAAACTGACTGAATTGTGGTCACTGTTCCCGAAATGCTCCCCTACTGAAACATCTACCACCTGGCCGGGCTCATTCCCCAATACCAGGTCCAGTATAGCCCCTTCCCTAGTTGGACTATCTACATATTGTTTTAAGAAGCCCTCCTGGATGCTCCTTACAAATTCTGCCCCGTCCAAGCCCCAAGCACTAAGTGAGTCCCAGTCAATATTGGGGAAGTTGAAGTCTTCCATCACATAACCCTGTTGGTTTTACTCCTTTCCAAAACCTGTCTTCCTATCTGCTCCTCTATCTCCCGCTGGCTATTGGGTGGCCTGTAGTAAATCCCCAACATTGTGACTGCACCCTTCTTATTCCTGATCTCTAACCCATATAGCCTCGCTAACCTCTTGAGGTGTCCTCCTACAGTACAGCTGTAATATTCTCCCTAACCAGTAGCGCAACTCCTCCACCTCTTTTACATCCCCCTCTATCCCGCCTGGAACATCAAAATCCTGGAACGTTTAGTTGCCAATCCCGTCCTTCTCTCAACCAGGTCTCTGTAATGGCAACAACATCATAGTTCCAAGTACTAATCCAAGCTCTAAGTTCATCTGCCTTACCTGTTATACTGGTTGCATTAAAACATATGCACTTCAGACCACCAGTCCCTCGCAACATCTCCCTGTCTGCTCTTCCTCAGAGCCATACTGGCCCTATTCCCTAGTTCTCCCTCAATTTTTTCACCTTCTGACCTATTGCTCCGGTACCCACCCCCCTGCCATACTAGTTTAAACCCTCCCGTGTGACACTAGCAAACCTCGCGGCCAGGATATTTATTCCTCTCCAGTTTAGATGCAACCCGTCCTTCTTATACAGGTCACACTTGCCCCGGAAGAGCTCCCAGTGGTCCAGATAACGGAAACCCTCCCACCCACACCAGCTGTTTATCCACGTATTTAGCTGCTCTATCTTCCTATTTCTTGCCTCACTGGCACGTGGCACAGGGAGTAATCCTGAGATTACAACCCTAGAGGTCCTGTCTTTTAACTTTTTGCCTAGCTCCCTGAACTCCTGCTGCAGGACCTCATGCCCCTTCCTGCCTATGTCGTTTGTACCAATATGTACAACGACCTCTGCCTGTTTGCCCTCCTTCTTCAGGATGCCCGCTACCCATTCTGAGACATCCTGGACCCTGGCACCAGGGAGGCAACACACCATCCTGGTGTCTCTTTCACGTCCACAGAAGCGCCTATCTGTGTACCTGACTATAGAGTCCCCTATGACTATTGCTCTTCTGCGCTTTGACCCTCCCTGCTGACCATCAGAGCCAGCCGTGGTGCCACTGCTCTGGCTGCTGCTGTTTTCCCCTGATAGGCTATTCCCCCCAACAGTATCCAAAGTGGTATACCTGTTCGAGAGGGGGACAACCACAGGTGATTCCTGCACTGACTGCCTGCCCCTTCTGGTGATCAACCATTACTCTGCCTGCACCTTGGGTGTGACCACGTCTCTATAACTCCTATCTATGACGCTTTCCGCGAACTGCATGCTCCTAAGTGCATCCAATTGCTGCTCCAACCGAACCACGCGGTCTGTGAGGAGCTGCCATTGGTTACACTTGCTGCAGATATAGTCGACCGGAAGCTGGAAGCGTCACAGATCTGCCACATCTCACAGTGGGAGCACTGCACCCCGCTGAGTGACATTTAAGCACTAACTAATTTAAAATAAACACTTAAATTATTATTAGATTGAGTTACAATTAACTATATGGCCCTGACGCTAAATAATTTTTGCTGTAAAATGAAATGCTAAATACCGATCTCTGCCCTCAGGTTTAGTTACTCCGCTTTCTCGTTAGTCATTGACTTCAGGAAGCAAAGTACTGTACACACCCCTGTCAGCATCAACGGGGCCGAGGTGGAGATGGTTAGCAGTTTCAAATTCCTAGGGGTGCACATCTCCAAAAATCTGTCCTGGTCCACCCACGTCGACGCTACCACCAAGAAAGCACAACAGCGCCTATACTTCCTCAGGAAACTAAGGAAATTCGGCATGTCCACATTAACCCTTACCAACTTTTACAGATGCACCATAGAAAAGCATCCTATCGGGCTGCATCACAGCCTGGTATGGCAACTGCTCGGCCCAGGACCGCAAGAAACTTCAGAAAGTCGTGAACACCGCCCAGTCCATCACACAAACCTGCCTCCCATCCATTGACTCCATCTACACCTCCCGCTGCCTGGGGAAAGCAGGCAGCATAATCAAAGATCCCTCCCACCCGGCTTACTCACTCTTCCAACTTCTTCCACTGGGCAGGAGATACAGAAGTCTGAGAACACGCACGAACAGACTCAAAAACAGCTTCTTCCCCACTGTCACCAGACTCCTAAATGACCCTCTTACGGACTGATCTCATTAACACTACAGCCCTGTATGCTTCATCCGATGTCAGTGCTTATGTAGTTACATTGTATATGCTGTGTTGCCGTATTATGTATTTTCTTTTCTTCCCTTTTCTTCTCATGTATTTAATGATCTGTTGAGCTGCTCGCAGAAAAATAATTTTCACTGTATCTCAGTACACGTGACAATAAACAAATCCAATCCAATTAGATTTTTTTTGCAATATTATTTTTTTTCCCCAAATTTAACAGATTCACAACCAGCCAATCAAGTCACAGCTTTACTGTGATGTCACTTACAGTTTTCCCTCCCACACAATTTGAAAAGGTAATAAAAATCACTTAACTTCCCAGGATGCTCTCTGGTTCTCTCCCTGCAGATTAACAGTTACAGGCCAGAAGAAAGAGAATAAAACAGTAGGGAAAAAGCACCTTCTCCCACTCTGCACCGAATTACCAAGTTCCAATTCCCACTCTGGATGTGGCTCCTTCACCTGCGCAAAGCTTCCTTTCATGAAATTAGTTCCAGACTCTAACCATCTTTGGAGTGATTTTTATTCCTCACTTCACTTCTTCTTTGGCCCATTATTTTGCATCTTTGCCCTCTAGTTCTTGATGTACTCCTGAGAGGGAAATGTTTACCCTGTCCATACCCCTCAGGATCTTGAATAACTTTATCAAGTCTCCTCTCAGCCTTCTTTTCTCCAAGAAATATAGACCCCACTTAACCAGTGTATTCATAGCTACAGTTGTTTATCCCTGGAATCATTCCTATGACTTTCCGCTGTACTCACTTCAATGCCTTCACATCCTTCCTCAAGTATGGTGCCCAGAACTGGACTTTTTGGTTCATTTTTAGCAGGAGAAATGGGGGAAAATCAGTGGAGAGAAAATGGTGGAATTTCCCAGAGGGTAGGTGGTGGTTTTGGAGGTGAGGGGGCGGCAGATTCATTCCAGAGGAGGCCTGTCTCCCAGCAATTTTTCAGAAGTGGTTCAGGAAAATAATGGTTGCCTGCCTGTCAGAAATTCACAGCTGTGCCATAGACACTGAAGGCCTTGAAATATATAGTTCACCAGCATACTGATGCTGCATTAGTAGGAACAGAAACAAAACTCTGGAACTACACACCCATGAATTGTGCTGTAGCTTTATTCAAAACTCAAGTACTCCTGTACGTTCTTGGGTATAAAACATGGCACTGAGTGCACACATGAGAACCACAAGGTTTTGGAAGAAATTGAGGGCCACTCTGTGGAATGTGCAACTCAATGGTTTGAAGTGGAGAGTGATGTTTGTGGTGATATGCATATAGGCATATCTATGTATAATTGTGCATAGTTGTATCAATGTATATATTTGTATATAAGAGCACCACTGTACATAGCCACAAACCAATACATGTAGAGAGAGCTATGACCTCCCGCCAGCAGGTGGAACCAGACACCCATACAGACACAGAATAAATATACACACAACAGGGGACGGACGGGGGATAGTTCCTTAGTTTTATAGTAATGTAGACGGAGTTGTTTGTACATAGAAATGGATGGTTACCATCAAGAAAAAATACTTGTAACAATCATATCTTTGTGTTCTCTGTGTACCTGTAACACATAGGTAACAGCCCGTAACAGCCTCCCCGAACAGGCGCCGGAATGTGGCGACTAGGGGCTTTTCACAGTAACTTCATTGAAGCCTACTTGTGACAATAAGCGATTTTCATTCATTCATTTCATTCACCTTCATGATCAAGGAAGCAACTGAATACAACAATGTTAATAAATGGACCACTGTTTGTTGGTTACATTCAGACTCTACCACAACAACACATTCATTCTATACATTACCTTTGAAATAGAAAGAATTCCAAGAAACCTCTGAAGACAAATGGAATGGATGCTGATCTTTTATAAAGATAGAAAGGGAAACAGAGAGGCAAACGGCGTCCTAGTTGGGCGGAGATGGTTGGTTGACTTTCTCACATAGCAGTGCAGAGAATTGCTGTTGCATTTGCTTAACACCTGAATTTCAATCTGTTTTGTTGCCTGTGAAGTTTAACAGGCAATTTCAGAGAGAAATGATAAATGACAATAATATATTCTTACTTTCTTCTTTTCTAGTATTCTTGTGACAGCAACATAAAGCTTTTACATTTCAGGACATAATGGATTGCAATCACTAACATTTCAGTAAGACATAATGGTGATTGTGAAATCATTCCAATATTTTCACTAAAATTGTGGAAAATGGCAGCAGTCCCATTTCAAACTACAGCTGTGATTGAAGAGAGAATTTTGAGCTAAAATACACTGGAGTGTATTACCGGTGGTTGCAAGAACAACAATTTGAAGTAATGGTTTAAAACAGAATACAAGCACACTTCATGGTTTAAGAGGTATATTGGGCCACTTACAATCTTTCCTCTCAGCATTTCATGCATTTGCAAAAATCTACATTCAAGTAAAATATGTTAAACCCCTGTCCAAGCACAATCAGGGGCTGTTTAGCACAGGGCTAAATCGCTGGCTTTGAAAGCAGACCAAGGCAGGCCAGCAGCACGGTTCGATTCCCGTAACAGCCTCCCCGAACAGGCGCCGGAATGTGGCAACTAGGGGCTTTTCACAGTAACTTCATTAAAGCCTACTTGTGACAATAAGCGATTTTCATTTCATTTCATTTCATTTGCTTCAGCTATATTTTTGTCATGCTGGGAAGACCAAGAGAGAGGGGGTAATGAGGGCTCTGGATCAGAGATCATCGAGGTAGCCCAACGTAATAGACAGAAGAAGCTCGACTTGACAGTTGGTTCAATCCGCATGTCACATGGTCTTCACTGGGAATGGCTTCCAGGACCTAATGATTTAAAAGACTTAAAAGCCAGTTATTGCGCAATGATGGAATCCATTTTCCCGGGCTGCAAAATTTGGGTATTGTACATGGGTCCCATATTTTTGGGAGGAAACTCTGGTTGTGCTGCCCATTTGCTACATTAGGTTGCTGTCCCCTCCTTCAATCCCCAGCCCTAATTCAGGACGCCCATCCCTGACCTCTTATACATTCAATTCAACTTGCGAGTAGTACAACCTCCTGACCCAAGATCTTGCACAGTTAAGTGATAGTACATGCTGTGGGCAGGACACATTTAAATTCCTCAAGCACTATAAAACTATTAATAATTAAAACATTTTTACTCTCCAAATGCATTAGTAATAAGGAGCCATTCCACTCACAACTTGAATCAGCTTTCAGTAATGTGGGTCAGGTGAATATTGCCCATACTTTTCCCTATAGTAATCCCTGTATCATTCCCTCTAGTAAGCCCGGTATTATTTAATTCTCATTTTCTACATTGAACCAAAACAGACTTTTATCATGGGAACGTCCTAAAATATTTTAAAAATTATTCCACAGAAATAAGCTGAATGTTTATTCCTCAGTACTTTTCAGTCCTGCACTTCCATCCATTCTCGATTACTCCTTATAGCCCTGCTCTCGCTTTGTGCCCTGGCTCTCGCCTAACCCTGCTCCCTCCTAATCCTCTCTTGTTTCTGCTCTGAAAGCCTGTGGATTTTCTGCCTACTCAGCTTTACCATCTCCTCTTGCCACTTTCCCATTCTCCCTCGTGTCTCTCACCATCCTGAAAACATACTTTTATCTTTCTTACTCCCTCCCAACAGATCTAAACAAGAAGCCACTTGATTCCCCATTCAATCTGTATCAATTCCTACCCCACCTCTTCACTGGATTTCTCCATTTACCACTAATTCCTTTTGTTAAGAAAATGCACTTTATTCCAAACTTATTAAAATGGGCACAAAACATAAATAGTCTGGGGAATATACTCCCCAATTTTACAGTTTGTACAGATTTTAATCCCGCCCCGCCTGCGACAAACAACTCCTCAAACATGGCCACGAACATCCTCCACCTTGCCTCAGAGCCCTCCGCTGAAGCCCTCAGTTCGTATTTAATCTTTTCCAGATGAATAAAGTCATCTAACATCTCCCAGCTAGGCTGCCACCCCTAAGGCGTTGCTGACCGCAATTCCAACAAGATCCTTCTCCGGGCAACCAGAGAGGAGAAGGCCACGACATCGGCCTTTATCCCATCCATCAGATCCGGCTTCTCTGATATCCTGAATATCACCACCAAAGGGTCCGGCCCAACCTCCTCCCCCATGATCCTCGTTAGGGCAGCATGGTAGCACAGTGATTAGCACTGTTGCTTCACAGCACTAGGGTCCCAGGTTCGATTCCCGACTTGGGTCACTGTCAGTGCGGAGTCTGCACATTCTCCCAGGGTCTGCATGGGTTTCCTCCGGGTGCTCCGGTTTCCTCCCACTAGATGTGAAAGATGTGCTTGTTAGGTGAATTGGACATTCTGTACCCGAACAGGCGCCGGAATGTGGTGACTCAGAGCTTTTCACAGTATCTTCATTGCAGTGTTAATGTAATCCTACTTGTGACAATAAAGATTATTATTATTACATCGAAGATAGGAGTAAAAGGAGGCCTTTTGGCCCTTCGAGCCTGCACTGCTATTTATCACGACCATGGCAGATCATCCAACTCAATAGCCTAATCCTTTTTCCCTATAGCTTTTGATCCCATGGGTAAAGAGGACACTGTTGCAAAGGCAGAGGCAGAAGGGAGGTTGGCGTTGCCAAACGTGCTGCATTTTATTGGGCGGCGAACGTGAGACGTGGCGGTGGTGGAAAGGAGGGGGGCAGAATGGGTTAGGATGGAGGAAGAAACCAAAAGAGAAAATGCTGGAAAATCTCAGCAGGTCTGGCAGCTTTTGAAATGGTAACCCCCCTCGGTTGGCTCAATTCATTTACTGGAAACACTTCACTTTTCCCCACATTCAACTTGTATCCTGAGAATGCCCCAAACCTCCCTAATAGGCCCATAATCCTCCGCAAGCTCTCCAGCGGGTCCGACACATATAGTAACAGGTCTTCCGCATATCACGACACCGGATGCTCACTACTCCCCCTCGTGACCTCTTGCCACTCTGCCGACCCCCCCGAGGGTCATTGCTCGAGGCTCTATTGCTTGCGCAAACAGCAGAGGCAACAGCGGGCACCCCTACCTTGTTCCCTTGTGTAACCAAAGCTTTGTGAGCTCATACCGTTGGTCCGTACGCTCGCCACTGGTGCCATAGATAATAGACGCACCCACACTACAAACTTTGGCCCAGAACTGAACCTTCCCAGGACCTTGAACAGGTACCGCCACTCCACCCGCTCAAATGCGTTCCCCGAATCCACGGACACCATACCTCTGGTACCCATCCTCTCGTCGGGGTCATAATCACATTTAACTGTTACTGGAAAGCTGCCTGCTCTTTACGAAACCTGTCTGGTCCTCCACGACCACCCATAATACACAACATTGCATCCTCCCTACAACCAACTTAGCAAGCACTTTTACATCTGTATTTAACAGCGATATGGGCCTGTATGACCCACATTCTTTTTTTTTCTTTAAAAAGAAATAAATTTAGAGTACCCAAATTCTTTTTTTTTTTAATTAAGGGACAATTAGCGTGGCCAATCCACCTACCCTGCACATCTTTGGATTGTGGGGGCGAAACCCACGCAAACACGGGGAGAATTTGCAAACTCCACACGGACAGTGACCCAGAGCCGGGATCGAACCTGGGACCTCGGCGCCGTGAGGCAGCAATGCTAACCACTGCGCCACCGTGCTGCCCTTTGACCCACATTCTAACGGGTCCTTCCCCTTCTTTGGTATCAATGTTGCCTGCGTCACCGTTTTCAGCAGCTCCGTCTTCTCTAGCACCTCGCTAAATGACACCAACAGATGCGGGGCCAGTTCCTTCGCAAACTCGTTATAAAATTCCGCCGAGTAACCATCCGGCCCCAGGGTGTCATACCCGTCATAAAATATCTCCCTCAGCCCCAATGCCTCCTCTAGCGCCTGCCTCTTCTCTTCCTCCAGCTGGGGAAACTCCATCCCATCCAAAAACCACCTCATGTCCACTTCTTCAACCCCTGGGTCCACCATGTACATAGAACATACAGTGCAGAAGGAGGTTATTTGGCCCATCGAGTCTGCACCGACCCACTTCGACCCTATCCTCATAACCCAATAACCCCTCCTAACCTTTTTGGTCACTAAGGGCAATTTATCATGGCCAATCCACCTAACCTGCATGACTTTGGACTGTGGGAGGAAACCGGAGCACCCGGAGGAACCCCACGCAAACACGGGGAGAATGTTCAGACCTTGCACAGACAGTGACCCAGTGGGGAATCGAACCTGGGACCCTGGCGCTGTGAAGCCACAGTGCTATCCACTGCTATCCAAAGTTCCTTATAGTATTCCCTAAACGTCTCATTTATCTTCCCCGGCTCCATCACCACCTCTCCGGTCTCTGTCGCTCTCCTCAATATTTCCCTGCACGTGGCCTGCCTCTGCAATTGGTGTGCCAAAATTTGACTTGCCTTCTCTCCGTACTCATACTATACCCCCTTTGCCCTACGCAGCTGCCCACCGCCCTCCCTGTTGTCAACCTATCCAATTGTCCCTGCAGCTTTTCCCTTCTCACCACTCCATCCGTGGTGGGTGCCATTGCATAATCCCAGTCTACTTTAACTATCTCATTCAGTAAACACTCGTACTCCTCCCTCCTTTCACTATCCTCATGTGCCTTTACTATCCTCATGTGCCTTAAATGAGGTAATCTCCCCTCAGACGACCACCTTCTGTGCCTCCCAAAATGTGGCCGTTAACACCTCCCCGTTCTGGTTCAACCATACATAATCTTTAATCACCGACTGCACCTTATCACAGAACCCTCTGTCTGCCAATAACCCCGAATCAAGCGTCCATCCCGGCCTCTGCTCCTGTCCCGATCTAAGCCGAACCTCCAGCCATTGGGGCGCATGGTCCGAAATTACTATCCCTGCGTATCCTGCCCCTTCCACCCCTACCAACATCTCACGGCTCACCACAAAAAAGTCGATTCTGGAGTATACCCAGTAAACATGTGAGAAAAAGGAGTACTCTCTTCCCCCTGTGTTCTTAAAATGCCATGGGTTCACCATGCCCATCTTTTCCATGAACCCTCCCTGCTTCTTTGCCACCCGTATCCTTCCCATTCACCTGAGGCTCGACCTGTCCACCCTCGGCTCCAGCAAGCCATTAAAGTCTCCTCCCATGATCAACTGGTGCGTGACCAAGTCCGGGATCGCTGCTAGTAACCCCCTCATAAACCCTACATTGGCCCAATTCGGTGCGTATACATTCACCAACACCACTGGCATCCCCTCCAATACCCCGCTTACCATCACATATCTACCCCTCCAGGTCCCTCACTTCCTTCACACTTACAAACCCCGTCTTCTTGCTCATCAAGATGGCCAGCTCGGCAACTTCGAGTCAAACCCCGAGTGAAACAGCTGACCCACCCATCCCATTCTCAACCTAACCTGGACCTTCACACGGAGGTGCGTCTCCTGCAGAAAGACCATCCCCGCCTTCAAACTCCTGAGGTGTGCAAAGACCTGAGATCTTTTCACCGGTCCATTGAGCCCTTGCACGTTCTGTTATAAGCTTTATCGGGGACTTACGTCTCCATTCCCCTCTACCGTCTGCGATCCTTTCCTTTCAACTCTGCCCCCTCTAATTTTGTCCTGTACCGAGCCCATCCAAGATGGGCCCCTTCTCCGCCCCTGACCATGTTTCTTCTCCAACCCTACCTCATTGCATCTCTTCTCTCACCCCCCACCCATCTCTCGTGGCTGTCTCCCCCTCACCTCACTTCCGTTCACCAGCACTACCTGCCAGCGTGACAACTCCTGCCCAAAGGCTCCTCCTACTGACCCCACCCCTCTCCCACTTCTGTGTAGAAGGCTCCCCACTGACCTCCCCCTCCCCCACCCAAACAAAGAAACATCCCACACCACAGGTCGCCTCCTCCGACAAAAAGAAAAAACATAGCAGTTGGGGTGGGGGTGGTCCAATATACCTGTCACTGCAAAGTGCCGTCACCTCCGTCTCCCAGAGAAGTTCAGTTCTCCCCCTGTTTGTGTGCTAGTAGTATTCCCGGCCCTCAAAAGTCACCCACAGTTTTGCTGGGTAGAGCACCCCGAACCTGATCTGCCGCCAACACAGCACCGCTTGGTCCTGTTAAATCCTGCACGCCGTTCTGCCAGTTCAGCTCCGATGTCCGAATATATTTGGACCTTGTTCCTATCCCATTCACAGTTCCGCTTCTCCCCGGCCCACTGCAGGTTCTGCCTTCTCTACCTGTAGTCTTGCTCTTCTACCTTTGCTCTCAGCGTCCTGCAAAGGTCTCCTAAGAGCCTCACATCTGCCTCCAGTACCACCATCCGATCGCTATGGTCTGACATCACCCTCTCCATCTCTTGGATTTGCTACCCCTGTGCCTCCAAACACTTTTCAACCATTTCCATCGAGCCCTTCAGGGGTGCCACAGCCCCTTCGATGGCTTTGGATCTGTCCTCCTGCATCTCTTTCCTTTGTTGACGGAACTCGTCCCTGATGAAAGCCAACAACTGTTCATCTGGGGATTTCCAAACTATACTGGCCCTTCTCCCTCCACCATCTTTCCAGTGACTACTGCGCCACAGGTCTCTTCCAACTCCTTGGCCAGGTCTTTCACCTTCTTCTGCCGGGTTTGCTAACCAGATACATGCCACACCCGAGGGGGACTTCTCCTCTGACTTTTCCGAAGGTTCTTCGAAATTAGAGGGGGCAGAGCAGGAGCTGCCCTGTGTGTGACCACCCACACCATGGCCCCCACCGGAAGTCGAGACCTGTGACTTATACAGGGGACCATCTTGCCATAGCAGGGAAAACGATGAACCCAGTGACCTATGGGCAGCAATCGATTTGGCTGCCTTGATTATAGCAAAGGGCTTGGACCGAACCTACTGGGTCATAGTGATTGATTACAACCGGGAATAAGGCCTTCCATTTGGACCGATACCCGATGCAACAAATTGAAGATTTGTATGCAAAATTGGCTGGGGGTCATACGTTTACTAAGCTTTTACTGGCACTATGCCAGTGTCAACCTGAGCCAGGGGACTGCCAGGGTATGTTCCTCTCTCGAGGGCTATACTTACCGTTGTGCCACTGGGGAAGGATTCTCTTATCTGCATCTCGTACTTATTTATTCATTTTGATTTTTCCGATTATGGGGCAATTTTTAGCGTGGCCAATCCACCTATCTTGCAGAATCGCATTTTTAAAAAGCTGTTGTAAACCTTGCTGACACGTTGGCGAGGTTTGAATATTCAGTGAGGGGGAGGAATCATCTGGCAGTGGGGCTGGATAAATTTATTGAAACACATTAAAATAAGGTTCTTGCCCTTTATGAGTGCGAACCCCCAGACATTACCAGCGATCTCTCCGGAGAGAATGGTGTTTCCTGATTCTCTCTGGATTTTCTGCCCACGTCGCTGCTCTCTCTGACGGTGAACGCAGGCTGAAAATTGCCCCCAGTGTGTTTAATTATGGTCTGGAAATTGTCTTCCCAGTTTATTGGCAGGTGGTATTCCAAAAATAAAATATCTTAGTTTCAGCATCCCTTGTTGAGTATGGATACTAGACAGGTATTCCAATGCATAATATTGCCAATTCAACTATGATTTATTAAACAAAACATCTCTGCTGTCCAACAGTCAGTGCTAATATGACATGAACAGCTGGCAGTTCATGCACCAGATTCAGCAGGTTTGCAGCTAAAATCACAGCTTACTGCACATTGACAGTAGGTTTTTTTGTGCTTTCATTCTTTGAACAATTTTTTGTCCATGTGTGTACATCACAAATAATTTCTACTTTATCTCAAGGGCTCGATTCAAAGCCTTTGTTCCTTCCAAAGAGCGAATATAATTTGCTCAGGAGCTCTGTGGAACTACTGTAATTACACCTGGTTAAGCAGGTTTAAAATCTATAAATTCCCACTGGCTGTTATGGTGTCGATCTACATATTTGGGAGGAGGAGGAGGAGAGTTGACGGTAAATATTGAATGACAACATTATCGTTTAATTTTGTTGTGCACTTGATTTATCTTTAAGATAAACCAACAAAGATTCAAGGGGAGAAGGTGATTTTGGATCTGGCAGGGGTGAATGATGTGTTTCGGGAATTTTTCAGTAGATTGTATAAATTGGAACCCCCAGCCGGGGTCCGGGCTTCTGGGGCCGCTTCTCGTAAAGGCTTTTAATGAGTCCAAGGAGCTGGGAGTGCTCCTCCCAACATTATCGCAGGCATCGATTTCCCTTATTTTGAAGCGGGAAAAGGATCCGGAGAGTTGTAGGTCGTGTCGGCCGATCTCCCTGTTGAATGTGGATGCCAAATTGCTGGAAAAGATCTTGGCTATGCGCATAGAAGATTGTGTTCCGGGGGTGATAAAGGAGGACCAGACGGGATTTGTGAAGGGACGACACCTAGAACATAGAACATTACAGCGCAGTACAGGCCCTTCGGCCCTCAATGTTGCGCCGACCTGTGAAACCACTCTAAAGCCCATCTACACGATTCCCTTATTGTCCATATGTCTATCCAATAACCATTTGAATGTCCTTAGTGTTTGCGAGTCCACTACTGTTGCAGGCAGGGCATTCCACGCCCTTACTACTCTCTGAGTAAAGAACCTACCTCTGACATCTGACTTATATCTATCTCCCCTCAATTTAAAGCTATGTCCCCTCGTGCTAGACATCACCATCCGAGGAAAAAGGTTCTCACTGTCCACCCTATCCAATCCTCTGATCATCCTGTATGCCTCAATTAAGTCACCTCTTAACCTTCTTCTCTCTAACGAAAACAGCCTCAAGTCCCTCAGCCTTTCCTCATAAGATCTTCCCTCCATACCAGGCAACATTCTGGTAAATCTCCTCTGCACCCTTTCCAATGCTTCCACATCCTTCCTATAATGCGGCGACCAGAATTGCACGCATTACTCCAAATGCGGCCACACCAGTGTGTTGTATAGCTGCAACATGACCTCATGGCTCCTAAACTCAATCCCTCTACCAATAAATGCTAACACACTGTACGCCTTCTTAACAACCCTCTCAACCTGGGTGGCAACTTTCAGGGATCTGATCTGGACCTGACGTCCAATATTAGACGGCTCCTAAATGTGATAATGATGCCTGCGAAGGGACGCGAGGTCGAAATGGCAGTGGCCATGGACGCAGAAAAGGCCTTTGATTGGGTGGAGTGGAAGTACCTGTGGGATGTCCTGGCTCGGTTTGGGTTTGGGCAGGGATTTGTGGATTGGGTCCGGTTGTTATATCAGGCACCGGTGGCAAATGTAAGGACCAACCGGATTCGATCAGAGTATTTTAGTCTGTGCAGGGGGGCAAGGCTGGGGTGTCCACTCTCCCCACTGTTTGCCCTGGCCATAGAGACTTTGGCAATGGCGCCGAGGTCATCGAACATTTGGCGGGGGATAGTGAGAAAGGGTGGAAAATGAAAATGAAATGAAATGAAAATCGCTTATTGTCACAAATAGGCTTCAAATGAAGTTACTGTGAAAAGCCCCTAGTCGCCACATTCTGGCGCCTGTTCGGGGAGGCTGTTACGGGAATTGAACCGTGCTGCTGGCCTGCCTTGGTCTGCTTTCAAAGCCAGCGATTTAGCCCTGTGCTAAACAGCCCCTGCGTCTCGCTCAATGTGGATGATTTGCTCCTTTATGAAACAGACCCGTTGGGGGGGATTGCAGGAGTTATGGGAATATTGGAGGAATTGGGCCGGTTTTCAGGTTACAAACTGAACATGAGCAAGAGCGAGGTGTTTGCGATCCAGGCAAGGGGCCAGGAGAGAAGACTGAGGGAGATGCCATTCAAAGTGGTGGGAAGGGGTTTTAGGTACCTGGGGATTCAGGTGGCAAGGGACTGGGGTCAGCTTCATAAACTAAATTTGGGCAGGGTGATTGAGCAAATGAAAAGGGACTTCCGTAGGTGGGACGTGCTCCCGCTGTCATTGGCGGGGAGGGTACAGACTGTAAAGATGACAGTCCTCCCGAGATTGCTGTTTGTGTTTCAGTGTCTTCCAATCTTCAGCCCCAAGGCATTTTTTAGGAAGATGAATGCGGCGATCTCGGGTTTTATATGGGCTGGGAAAGCTTTGAGGGTGAAGAAGGTCGTTCTTGAGCGGGGCCACCGGAAGGGAGGCTTGGCCCTTCCGAACTTTATTAACGACTACTGGGGCGGCCAATATTTCCAAGGTTAGGAAATGGGTAGTGGGGGAGTGGTCGGTATGGAATCGAGTGGAGGTGGTATCTTGCAAGGGTACGAGTCTGGAGGCTTTGTTAACGGCACCTCTGCCGTTCTCGCCGGCTCGGTACTCCACACACCCAGTGGTAGTGGCAGCCCTAAGAGTGTGGGGCAATGGAGGCAACACATGAGACTGGAGGGGGACGACGGTGTGGTCACCGATCTGTGACAATCAGTTCGCTCCAGGATGGCTGGACGGGGGCTTTAGGATGTGGCAGCGGGAAGGGATTGAGAGATTTGGGGATCTCTTCATTGAGGAGGGTTTCCCGAGCCTGGAGGAGCTAGAGGAGGAGTTTGAGTTGCCGGGTGGGAACGGATTTCGGTACCTGCAGGTACAGGACTTTGTCCGGAGGCAGGTTCCAAGCTTCCCTCGAAGGAAACTACAGGATAAAGTAATGTCTTAAATAGGGGCTGGGGAGGGGAGAGTCTCGGAAGTATATAAGGAATTGATGGAATGGGAAGGGGTTCCAATCGGGGAGGTGAAGAGGAAGTGGGAGGACGAGTTGGGAGGGGAGTTGGAAGTCGGGCTATGGAAGAAGGCCCTGAGGAGAGTCAACGCATCCTCATCGTGTGCCAGGCTTAGCCTGATCCAGTTCAAGGTAGTCCACAGGGCTCATATGACTGTGGCCCAGAAGAGTAGGTTTTTTGAGGAAGTGGAGGACAGATGTGGGCGGTGCGGGGGAAGTCCGGTGAATCATCTACTTATGTTTTGGGTGTTCTGAAGCGGAGGGGATTTTGGCAGGGATTCTCAGATGTCATGTCAGAGGTCCTGGAAGGGAGGGTAACTCAGAGTCCAAAGGTGGCAATATTTGGGGTGTTGGTAGATCCGGTAGACCAGGGGTGAGAAAGGCCGACGTTTTGGCCTTTGCCTCCCTGGTGGCCCGGAGACGGATTTTGCTGGGATGGAAGGACTCGGAGCCTCCAAAGTCGGGGGTGTGGGTCAGTGACATGGCAGTGTTTCTCAGGCTGGAGAAGATTAAGTTTGTCTTAAGGGGATTGCTCGGAGGTGGCAGCCATTCATCGACTTCTTTAAGGAAAGCTAACCGTCAATAAGTATGACAACAAAATTTTATGACAACAAAAATATTAAGACAATGTGAATAAAGAACACAAACTATCAGGGGTCCTCATTTTTTTTTGGACCTTTTCTTTAGATTTTCTCAAGGCTGTTTTTTTATTTTGGGGGCTCCCTTTTTCATTTTCATGAACTGGGATCTTAGTAAATCCAAATGGTTAGACGTTGGCCTCTCAGTTACTCCACCGCAGTATATAAAATGTTCGGAGGTGTGATGGCACATAAATGCAAATCTTTCTTATGAAATAACTGTTCAGGATGAAATTGTTCCATTAATAGTGTTCACTGCAATCGCATCTATTACATTTCCCCCTGACAGTAGCTCCTGAACTTATGCAGCCTTTGCCTTATGCAGACTCCCCATTAATTTTCAAGAAATTCATTACCTCAGGTGATTTCACGTTTTCCTGGCTATTGGTTAACTGAATATTCCTTTGTTAACAGCTTTAAAATTGTTCTCCCACCTTCATAGCCCCTCATCATCTCAGCCCTCTATTCTCCCCACACAGACTCTCCCCTCTCTTTGGAATTTGAGGCACAGAGGCCAGTAGACGTGCTTATTGGATGGCAAACCCCTAACCGTTTATCATCAGTGTCCAGCCCCTCATGTGCAGGCAGGAGTTCAGTCTCCATACGCACTGCACCCGAAGCACTGGACCAACAAGCAATGTTGCATCGGCTGCTCAGTTGGCCGGGGCAAACGGGTAAGCTGGGCAGCCATTCCCCCCACAGCCTTGCCTCTTAGTCCGCAGCCTTGGTCATCCCCACTCCACACAGACTTTGGGCCGCCCTGCTCTGGCAACCTCTGCTACAGCAGGCTCTGCTCCCGCCCCACCAGCCTGTGGTTATTTATTCAGGTCTTCTCATTAGAACAACCCTCTTCCCAAAGTTTGCCACTCTTATTTGTTTCTTAAGTTTTCATGATAATTTCTGAAATCTGAGATACAGAAATTGAGGAAATACAGCTAGTGCAACCACTTAGAATACATGGTTGCACTTAAGAGTGCAGGGGCCCCCTATGGCTGTCCCCCTAACAAATATGCCGTTTTGGATACTGATGAGGGAGAAGGTCCATCAGGGGAAGCAGCAGCAGTGACCACAGCGAAGGGGGGAGGTACAAAGCGTAGAAAAGCAATAGTGGTAGGGGATTCAATCGTCAGGGACACAGAAAGGTGCTTCTGTGGCTGCGAAAAGGACTCCAGGGTGGTAGCTTGCCTCCCTGGTGCCAGGTTCCTGGATATCTCTGAGTGGCTACAAAACATCCTAAAACAAGAGGGAAATCAGACAGAGGTCATTGTCCACATTGGCACGAATGACATAAGTAGAAAGAGTAGCGAGATCCTGCAACGGCAATTTAGGGAGCTAAGTAGAAGGTTAAAATGCAGGGCCGCTCGGGTAGTAATCTCAGGATTACTCCCCGTTCCACGTGCTAGCGAGGCTAACAACAAAGATATAATGCAACTGAGCACGTGGCTAAAGAACTGGTGCAGGAGGGAGGGCTTCAGTTTTTTTTGATCACTGGGATGTCTTCCTGGGAAAGTGGGGCCTGTACAAGGACGGGTTACACCTGAACTGGGGGGGCACCAATATCCTGGCTGGGAGGTTTGCTAGTATGTTTCGGGTGGGTTCAAACCAATTTGGCAGCGGGGTGGGAATCAGGACAGTAAGCCAGCAAGTGTAGAGACTGGGGATGAGCATGGTGTTGCTAACTTTTGGTTGGCTCTGTTTAATCACGTTTGCTCAAGAGTCGCCAGGTATCTTTCGACACCGCCACAAGGTTCAGAACCGAATACTGATCAATGACTCGATACACCAGTTAGTAAGTTCAAAAGCAATGCTCATTTATTTACACACAGTCAAATCTACTCATGCATAAACCCTACAAACTAAACTACCACTATTACTAAAGCCTATACTTAGCTTCGGTTGCCCACTCAGTCAGAGGAACAATGGCACTTGCTCGGTTCGGAGGCTGCTGGGTTGAGCTGTTTACAGGATAGCAACTAGGAGCGTCTATCTCGTAGCATGCGTTGACTTGGGACTTACTTGGTCTGGTGCAGCTGCTAGGCAGGTCTCTCTCTTCGGTGAGAGCAAAAGCCAAAATCTCCCTTGGGGGATACCTTTTATACTAAAAAGGGCTTTGCGTGCTTTTGGGTGGGCCTTGAACTTAGCCTAACTAATTGGTTCTTTCCCAATCATCTGTATCGATTTTCCTCCAATAGAGGGGTAGTTCCCTGATCGCTGGGCGTGTGCTGGTGACTGTTAGTCTGCTTTGTCTTAGCTTCTTCTGGTGCCGGGGAGTCTGCCTTAACATTGTGTATCTAAATGTTTCCCTTTTGTTCCCGGAGATGGCTCATTAGTATGTAGATTGTTTGGTGGTTTTGGTCCTGTCTGAGAGTTTAAGGTTCTAATTAACAGACAGAGCTTGCACCTGCTTGTTTCTTTGCATTGTCCAATTTTCCCTGCATTCTTTGCATGTGTCCATTTTGTAATCGGGACGTGGCCATCCCAGATGGCTACACACCCTCCTTGTGATCCTCAATGCGAAGCGTGAAGGATCACATTACTATGTCGTCTTCATCCTCTGATCACCGGGGCACCCATACATAGGTTCTACACTGTCCTATCCTATGCAACACAATTTTACCTAAACCATTTGAAATACATTCATTATCATAAAAACTCTATGGGGCACTATGACATTAATACATGCATTACAGAAAAATTTAAAAAACTGGAACCTCTAACTATTCTCAATAAGCTATCCTCATACAAACAATCCAAAAATAATCTAAACATCTTAAACTGTACAAAATAGCAGCACACAAATTTCTCTGGCCTGGCAGTCAGACACAGAGGTTTACATCTCTTTATTCCACAGAATACATGAGACAAAATGGATGCTCTTTAATCCGTCCCAATGGGTTCGGGGGTCTGGTGAAATCCGAAAATGCGAGACCTAAATCTGTATACCGGGGTGCGAGAGCGATATGCTCTCCTGCGCCATTTCCTGACTCTAAACGTTTGCACGACACTGCAAAGTATCGCCAGCACTAAGGGTGCCTCGACTACATATGATGGACTGGAGTCCCTATTTGAGCATGGTCTCGGGAATCGTGGCTACCGTGGGGGCTGCTGCTGGGGTTACTTTGTTCAGTTCAGTTCCCGGTAATCGATGGTCAAATCGGTGCGTTGTTTGTGGAGGCTACTGATCTGAGTATGCCTTGATCCAACAAACTCTCTATTACTTTGGAGATTTCTCCCTCTGCTTCCTGGGGAAATCCGTACTGCTTCTAGGGTTTAGGGTTGGGACCTGTAATGTTCACAAAGCCAGCCAAACTGCCACAGTCGTGCTTGTGCTGTGCAAATGCTGCTTTATGTTCCTGCAGGACTGCCCTAACCAGTTTGTCTGCACTAACGGCTCGAGGGTCGAACCAGAAGTCTCCTACTGAGCTAATCCGATTTACGTAGTCTCCTACTGTGAGCGTGGCGGGGGCTCGTGCTGCCTTTGCCATTTTCCAAACACACTTGTTAACTGGATCAAAAGAAAGGTTATGGGAGCTCATGAAATCGATCCCAAGGATATGTTCTGCTGTTTGGGGAAGATCAACTAAAACAACGGGGTGCTTGGTTGCGATGTTAGCTATCTGTATTGCTATAGGGGCTGTGATGTGTCCCTGTTGTAAATGGCCTGTAAAGCCTCTGAGTGTAATGGTGTCTGTTGTGGGCCATGTGTCTCGCTGAAACATCGTGGAGGAATTGAGTGTGGTGCTGGACCCTCCTGTGTCCCAAAGAAATTCTACAGGTTGTCCCCGGACTTTGCCTGCTACTACCGGTCTCCCTGACTTGTCCCAAAGGGTGTCGCAGACCCAAGTTGGGGAGCCCGCACACCGTCAGTCGGTGCCGTTCGTGTCTGCATTCTCTGAACGGGCGCTAACGCTATGGATCGGCTTTGCCCTATTCCGGTTTAGGGTGCCTGTCTGTTGGTTTCTCTGCTGCTTCTGGGGCGCGTTGCACTCTCGTGCAAAGTGTCCTAGCTGTCCACAATTATAACATTCTTGAGGTTTTGGCTGGGGTGGGCTGTTCCTGCCGTCATTTACCCATGCGGGGTTCTGGCGTGCTTTAACTGGGTTCATTTCTGCCTGCTCTTCATCGGGTGTTATAAATGCGGTTTTGCCTGCAATTGATTGCTCCCAAGCACAGGACAATCTCTTCAAAACCCATTTTTCATTGTGGGCCCCATCTGATGGGTCATAATTTGTGCAAGCTTTTCGTCCTGCTTCTGTGGCGTGGGAGACTAGAATTTGGGACCATTTGGCCATATTATCTGGGGACAAATGGGCGCGGGCTAACTCTCCAAAAACTGCGGTAAAGTGAATCCACAAACGTCCAGCAAACGCTGTGGGGTGCTCTGTCTTCTTTTGCCTACACTTATTTAGGCCTTCTATGGGGTCTCCTCTGTTAAAGCCAATCGCATCAAGGATCACTGTGTGCATCTCTTGGAGTGTGCCTCCTCCTACATTCTGTGGGTCGGGAAGGGCTGCTACGACTGAAGGGTCGAGGCTTAAAACTGAGAGCTTCACTTGCTCCTTTTCGACCAGGCCGTACATGGTTGCCTGTTGTTTGACTTTCGCGAAAAATTGGTGGGGGTCGGATGTGGGAAGGAACGGTGCAATTTTTCCACACGCATCCCGTAATTGGGTCACGGTTAACGGGGTTGTGTAAAGGAAGTCTGCTTCTCCTTCTCCTGCGGCCCTGCAGTGTGTGGTTACAGGATTCATGGGGGTGTGTTCTGCCTGTTCAGTTGGGGGTTGGGGCGCTTTCTTTTTCTGGGGGTTTTCCTGCGTACATGTCCCATGTACGTATCTACGGGCAGTCTTGTTTAATTCCTGCCAATCGGAGCCGTTTTCTTGATCTAATTGGGGTCCGAATGTACTTTGAAATCCATTTTGCACAGACAGCAGAGGTTGCAATTCTGCAATTTGCTTCCGGCACTTTGAGTGGTATACGGAGCTTTGCCTTTGTTCCGTCGTGGAAGTATGGAGTGCTCGTAGGGCTGCTTTTAAATCAGTGCACTGTTTCTGCAATTTCTCAACTTGCTGTTCCGTTTCTTGTCTTACTAAGACCACACGTTGCGTGTCCTGGTAGGCTTATCATATTGCGTCTGAAAACTGTTCAAATGCGCGAGACAAGACTGATGTGCCCACTTGGCATCATCCACCTCTCTGTCCCTTTCTGCTAACTGCTCTTTTAAATCTCGATTCTCTTTCTCGACCTCACTCACGTCTACCTCACTGGTTCTGTCTCTCTCCTCTATCTCTCTACGGAGTGTCCTAACGACCTCCTCTGTGCCTCGCAATTGTGCCAAACAGGACACGATTGCCATCGGCTTGCGAGCTTTTCCCAAGCTCTTCTTGTGGATCTCTGACAGGTTCTCCCACCAAGTATGTCCTATACTCCTGGGTCCTATTTCCTCATTATCACAGTATTCACTCCAAAGGGGCCATCTTTTCCCTTTGAGATATTTCCTGATCTCTTCTTCCCAAACGGGACACTGTCCTACTCTACTGCTGGTCGCTGCGACCTCAAATTCCTGGGGGTTAATAAGGCGTTCCATTGCCTTCATTGCCATTTTCTCTATCTAGGTTCTCTACTGAATTTGGAACAGGGGGTGATAAAGTGGTGTTGTAAACATGGGTACGGCTTACGCTAATTTCCGGCCTACAAATTCCCAACAGTTTTATGCAACAAAATCTCTCAGGTTTACCTTATATCGCTGTTAGTACGCATGCATTAACACACTTCCGAATCTCAGAGGTTTGATCAGTACTGTTCTAATGCTTGTGGTTTTTCGGTTTCCAATTGGATTCTCAATTCAAATTTTGGGTTCCCTCGGAGTGGTTAGGCCACTTCTAAGTCGAGTCCCGTCAGATGTCGCCAGTAAATGTGGCTAACTTTTGGTTGGCTCTTAATTTGGCTGTTTAATCACGTTTGCTAAAGAGTCGCCAGGTATCTTTCGACGCTGCCACAAGGTTCAGAACCGAAAACTGGTCAATGACTCGATACACCAGTTAGTAAATTCAAAAGCAATGCTCATTTATTTACACACAGTCAAATCTACTCATGCATAAACTCTACAAACTAAACTACCACTATTCTAAAGCCTATACTTAGCTTCGGGTGCCCACTCAGTCAGAGGAACAATGGCACTTGCTCGGTTCTGAGGCTGCTGGGTTGAGCTGTTTACAGGGTAGCAACTAGGAGCGTCTATCTCGTAGCGTGCGTTGACTTTGGACTTACTTGATATGGTGCAGCTGCTAGGCAGTTCTCTCTTTTTGGTGAGAGCCAAAGCCAAAAGAGGGCGGTTCTCCCTTGGGGGATACCTTTTATACTAAAAAGGGCGTTGCGCACTTTTGGGCGGGCCTTGAACTTGGCCTCAACTAATTGGGTCTTTCCCAATTATCTGTATCGATTTTCCTCCAATAGAGGGGTGGTACCCTGATCGCTGGGCATGTCCTGGTGACTGTCAGTCTGCTTTGTCTTTGCTTCTTCTGGCGCCGGGGAGTCTGCCTTAACATTGTGTATCTAAAAGTTTCCCTTTTGTCCCCGGAGATGGCTCATTAGTATGTAGATCGTTTGGTAGTTTCTGTCCTGTCTGAGAGTTTAAGGTTCTCATCAACAGACAGAGCTTGCACCTGCTTGTTTCTTAGCATTGTCCAATTTTCCCTGCATTCTTTGCAAGTGTCCATTTTGTAATCGGGAAGTGGCCATCCCAGATGGCTACAATGGTACCAGGGTCAGGCTGGCCAAAAGGAAGAGTATGCTGGGGGAGGTCGAACTCAATGGGCCTGGAGGTCTGGAGTCTATCTGCTTTAATGCACGGAGTATAACAGGTAAGACAGATGAACTTAAATACTTGATTCACGTGCAGAACTTGGATGTGGTTGCTGTACGAAGACTTGGTTAAAAAAGGGACAGGACTGGCAGCTAAACATTCCAGGATATAGGTGTTTTAGCCGAGAAAGGGAGGAAGGTAAAAAAGGTGGGAGAGTTGCAATACTGGTTAGAGAACATATTACAGCTGTACAGTAGGACGCCATGGAATAATCAAGTAACGAAGCACTGTGGGTAGAACTCAGAAACAGGAAGGAGGCAGTCACTATGATGGGGATGTACTATAGGCCTCCCCAACAGCCCCCGGAAAGTTGAAGAACAGATATGTAAACAGATTCTGGATATATGTAGAAATAATAGGGTTGTTGTAGTGGAAGACTTTAATCTTCCTCATATTGACTGGAAATCCCTTAGGGCTAGGGGTCTGGATGGTGAGGAATTTGTTAAGTGTGTCCAAGAAGGTTTTTTGGAACAATATGGGGATAGTCCGACTAGAGAGGAGGCTATATTTGACCTAGTACTAGGGAATGAGCCCGGCCAGGTCATCAAAGTTGCAGTGGGAGAACATGTGGCGAACAGTCCCCACAATTCCGTAAGCTTTTGGATACTCATGGAAAAGGACGAGTGTTGCCCTGGGGTTGAGGTGCGAAGTTGGGGGAAGGCTAACTACAAACAAATTAGGCAGGATTTTGAGGCTGTTCACAGAATAGAATTTACAGTGCAGAAGGAGGCCATTCGGCCCATCGAGTTGACACAGGCCCTTTAAGCCCACACCTCCACCCTATCCCTGTAACCCAGTAACCCTACCCAACCTTTTTGGTCACTAAGGGCAATTTATCATGGGCAATCCATCTAACCTTCACATCTTTGGACTGTGGGAGGAAATCGGAGCATCCGGAGGGAACCCACGCAAACATGGGAAGAACGTGCAGACTCCGCACAGACAGTAACCCAAGCCGGGAATTGAACCTGGGACCCTGGAACTGTGAAGCAACTGTGCTAACCACTATGCTACCGTGTTGCCCTGTTGTTTGGGAGAGGCTGTTTGAAGGTAAATCCACATTTGGCATGTTGGAGTCTTTTAAGGAGCAGTTGATAGGAGTGCAGGACAGGCATGTGCTGGTAATAAGGAAGGACAGGAAAGGCAGGTTTCGGGAACCATGGATGGCCAGGGAAATTGAGAATCTTGTTAAAAAGAAAAAAGATGCATATATGAGGTACAGGCAACTAAAAACAGATGAAGCACTTGAGGAATACAAGGAAAGTAGAAAAGAGCTCAAGCAGGGAGTTAGGACGGCAAAAAGGGGTCATGAAATGTTCTTGGCAGACAGGATTAAGGAGAATCCCAAGGCATTTTATACGTATATTAGGAAAAAGAGGGTAGCTAGAGAAAGAGTTGATCCACTCAAGGATAAAGGAGGGAAATTATGTGCAGAACCAGAGGAAGTAGGTGAGGTCCTTAATGAGTATTTTGCATCGGTATTCACAAAGGAGAGGGACACGTTGATTGGTGGTGTTTCAGAGGGATGCGTAAACACTTTAGAACAGGTGGGTATTGCAAGGGAGGAAGTGTTAGGTGTGTTAAGAAGCATTAAGGTAGACAAATTCCCAGGGCCAGATGGAATCTATCCCAGATTACGGAGGGAGACAATGGGCCTCTGATAGAAAACAGATTTTGTGGTTAGCTATAGATAAGATAATCCTTAAATTATGAAGAGTAATTAACTAAATCAAAATATATTAACCATGAGAGTGAGAAAAGCTGAATACTTGGAAATTGATCAGATAAGACATTCCATTCTCACATTTTCCAAGTTGTTTGGAACAGCTCGACAATTCCAGGGCCAGTGAAATGAGACTCACATGCCTTCCCAGGTGTGGACAAGATCCGTTTTCATGGTGAAGTCAGTCAGGGTCATAATGACTTTTCGAAAACTGTGTTAATCTAATTAATATTCGAGGCATAATTGGCAAGCCAGGTTATGGAAAAATTAAAATCACACAAAGATTTTTATCTTTTAAATTGACAGACAGACAGTTTGGTCGAATTGAGTGAATGATAAATTAGTTAAAGCCAATCACAGCTGTCAAGAGGGCGAAAATATAAAAATAGTCACCTCCTTCAAAGTTCAGTTGTCGGGATGAGAAAACACTTTCCTATTCCGGAATCATTCTTACGTAATCTGTAAAACCTAATCTCTTGCTTGCTTTGCAAATCACCATTTTTCTTTTGTTCTATTTTGTACTGTGCATCTTGATTTGAAGAAATTACCATGAACTATAATTGTATTTTAAATTCAATTCAACTTTCTGTATTTGAGAAAGATAATCGACAATTGAAGGTGGTCCACAGAGCGCACTTGACGGGGGCGAGGTTGAGTAGGTTCTTTGGGGTAGAGGACAGATGTGGAAGGTGCTCAGGGAGCCCGGCGAACCATGGCCATATGTTTTGGTCATGCCCGGCACTGGAGGGGTTCTGGAGAGGTGTGGCAGGAGCAATATCTCAGGTGGTGAAAGTCCGGGTCAAGCCAAGCTGGGGGCTAGCAATATTTGGAGTAGTGGACGAACCGGGAGTGCAGGAGGCAAGAGGCCAGAATTCTGGCCTTTGCGTCCCTAGTAGCCCGGCGAAGGATCTTGCTAATGTGGAAGGAGGCGAAGCCCCCCAGCCTGGAGGCCTGGAAAATGATATGGCTGGGTTCATAAAGTTGGAGAGGATTAAGTTCGCCTTGAGAGGGTCTGCGCAGGGGTTCCCCAGGCGGTGGCAACTGTTCCTAGACTATCTCGCGGAGCGTTAGAGGAAGGTCGGTCAGCAGCAGCAGCAACCTTGGGGGGGGGGGGGGTGGGGGTGGAGGGGACGTCCTGGGAAGGGGAGGAGAGGGGGGGGGGGACTGCCTGTGAGGGTGGATGTGCAAGAGATAACTTGAAGGGTTGGGGAAACTGGCACGTACGGGTGAGGGCCAGTGTACAAAGCTGTGTAAATATATCATTTTGCCATGTGTATACCTTGCTATGCGCGATTTCTCGGGTTTTTTTTGTTACGGGGGGGGGGTTATTGTTTGTAAGGCAGAAAAATTTTGTTGAGAAACTTTAATAAATATATATATTTTTTAAAAGAGAAAGATAATCGATCTGACTAGCTTGGTGCCGGGCTGGTTGGAACTTCCTAAATTCATCTTCTAAATTCTGTATTGAAAATTGACTTTACAAGTAGACACTACAAACTGATAAAAATAAAGTTTCAAATAACTTTACCAATATCGCAGTCTGGAATCTCTCTTATTTGGGAACTGAGAAGGGATAACGCATATCCAGGGTTCCGAATAGACACAGAAATCCATCAGCCTCGAACAGAAATCTTTGTGTCCTCGTTGGCCACAGGTGAGATCCCAGAGGATTGGAGGATAGCCAATGTTGTACTGTTATTTAAGAAGGATTGCAAGGATAATCCGAGTAATTATATGCCGGTGAGCGTGACGTCAGTGATATTGAAATTGTTGGAAAAGATTCTCAGAGACACGATCTGTGCACATTTGGAAGTGAATGGTCTTATTAGCGACAGACAGCATGGTTTTGTATGGAGGAGGTCATGTCTCCCTAATTTAATTTAATTTTTTTAGGAGTTCTTTTACACAGAGGGTGATGGAGGCCTGGAATGCACTACCAAGTGAGGTGGTTGAGACAGATACGTTCGAGACCTTTAAGACTTAGCTGGATAGGCACATGAACAGACAGCGTATAGAAGGATACAAGTAGTTGGTCTAGATAGGACACGTGATCAGCGCAGGCTTGGAGGGTTGAAGGGCCTGTTCCTGTGCTGCACTGTTCTTTAAACATCAAAGCTGTGGCTGTTGACTGATGGTTGCACAGTATTTGACTACCTTTATAATTCCTCATATAATGAAGTAGGCCATGTCCTTATTTTTTCCATGACATGAATAGAGCTTCCCCTATATTGTCCTGGTTAAGAAATGCTAACTTACATATCTCTGGAATGTTTACTGGGCAAATGCTGAGGACTATGAGGCCTGCCATGGTCTGGGCGTTCCAGCGCATGTGTGGAGAAGGACAGGCTGCGCATGCTCAGTTTAGTGTTCTGGGTAATTCAGGGCCATTGCAGAGATCACCAGGTGGCCTGCGGTCAGGGGATCCAGTACGGCCCCACAAAGGAGGTGGAATCTTGTGTCAGAGGATGGAGGATATCGAGAATGAGGAAATACAGGGACTTAGATGAGAGACCCATCCATGGAAGGGACCACCAGGGAGAGAGAAACCACTAGGAGAGGAGCATGGGAAGAGGCTCCAGCAGCAACACTTGCTCTTCAGATGGGTTTCAGTTTGTGGGGCACTGGCATCAGTACGGGAGAAAGTGGGGGCTGCACCGTTGGGAAGTCCTACATCTGAACCATGCTAAGACCAGTGTTCTTACAAACTGCATGACTAAGGAAGTAGAGAGGTCTTCAAACTAAATGGGGAGGGGGGGGGGGGGGGGGGGGGAGGTCCTGAAGATGGGAGATGCATGCTTGCAAAGAAAAAGGATATGGCAGCATTGCAAAGCAGGTTTTTAGGTAATGATACCCAGAGTGTGACAGGAAGGGACAGAGTGTACAAACATTAAAAAAACCGGAGCAAATAGGGTCAAAAGGGGGAAAAAAAATTAGAAAAAGGTGTGAAAATCCCCTAGTCGCCACACTCCGGCGCCTATTCGGGTACTGTAGCGCACAAAGACTCCTTGAGACGAATAGAGTGAAGTCGATGAGGCTTTATTAAGCGTGTCTGTTCCCCAGCAGCCCGATAGTAAACTGGCATGCGGGGGAAGACACCGTCTTCTTATACTTCGCCTTCAGGGCGGAGCTTGAGGTCAACGGCCAACCAGGACCCGGGATCTGTCAGCCAATGACATTAGGGCTTCCAGTCCAACATGACCCCCAATACATACTACCACATTCACCCCTTGTCAAAAATGAACCCGGCGGGGTGATGCTTCGTATGGTGGTAAGGGTTTACAGGGCTGGTCCTGGGAGGATAGAACAGTTACATGGTAGTACAGTATTGGACAGTTTCGTCCTGTTACAACTATTTACAGAGGGTATAGGAAAAACAAAATGTTCATTGAACAGTCCATCTTTGTTTTACATCAACGCCACGAGTCGGTCGGGCGGTCTGGTCGTCCGTGACGATCGCCTCGGCCCCGGCGGTGGTGGTGGTACTTCTACCAGTGTTGTCGCCTCCGGGAGCCGCACGGTTCCAGCTGTCGGTGCAAAGGGGAGGGGGACTGATCCTCCTGGGAAGGGGGCGGTCGCGGGGTGCGGCGGTGGCAGGAAGGGGGGCGGTTGGGTTGATGGTGTCGGGGGGGGGGGGGGGGGTGTGCGTGGTGCCGGCGGGCGCCAGATCCTGCAGGGAGACCGTGTCCTGTCGGCCGTCGGGGTACTCCATGTAGGCGTACTGGGGGTTTGCGTGGAGGAGGTGAACCCTTTCGACCAACGGGTCCGCCTTATGTGCCCGCACGTGCTTTCGGAGCAGGATGGGTCCTGGGGCCGCCAGCCAGGTCGGCAGCGACGTTCCAGAGGAGGACCTCCTAGGGAAGACAAGGAGACGCTCGTGAGGCGTTTGATTAGTGCTTGTACATAATAATGACCGGATGGAATGGAGAGCGTCCGGGAGGACCTCCTGCCACCGTGAAACTGGGAGATCCCTGGACCGTAGGGCCAGTAGGACGGCCTTCCAGACCGTGCCGTTCTCCCTTTCTACTTGCCCGTTCCCCCGGGGGTTGTAGCTGGTCGTCCTGCTTGAGGCTATGCCCTTACTGAACAGGAACTGGCGCAGCTCGTCACTCATGAAAGAGGACCCCCTGTCGCTGTGGACGTATGCGGGGTAACCGAACAGCGTGAAGATGCTGTTCAGGGCTTTAATGACTGTGGCCGCGGTCATGTCGGAGCAGGGAATGGCAAAAGGGAAGCGGGAGTATTCGTCCACTACATTAAGGAAATATGCGTTGCGGTCGGTGGAGGGGAGGGGCCCTTTGAAATCGAGACTGAGGCGTTCAAAGGGGCGGGAAGCCTTAATCAGGTGCGCTCCATCTGGCCTGAAAAAATGCGGCTTGCATTCCGCGCAGATGTGGCAGTCCCTTGTGACTGTACGGACCTCTTCTAAAGAGTATGGGAGATTGCGGGACTTGATGAAGTGGTAAAACCGAGTGACCCCTGGGTGGCAGAGGTCCTCGTGGAGGGTTTGGAGGCGGTCAATTTGTGCGTTGGCACATGTGCCGCGGGATAGGGCATCGGACGGCTCGTTCAGCTTTCCGGGCCGGTACAAGATCTCATAGTTGAAGGTGGAGAGCTCGATCCTCCACCTTAAGATCTTGTCATTTTTAATCTTGCCCCGCTGTGCATTATCGAACATGAAGGCTACCGACCGTTGGTCAGTGAGGAGAGTGAATCTCCTGCCGGCCAGGTAATGCCTCCAATGTCGCACAGCTTCCACTATGGCTTGGGCTTCCTTTTCCACTGAGGAGTGGCGGATTTCTGAGGCGTGGAGGGTTCGGGAGAAGAAGGCCACGGGTCTGCCCGCTTGGTTAAGGGTAGCCGCTAGAGCTACGTCGGAGGCGTCGCTCTCGACCTGGAAGGGGAGGGACTCGTCGATGGCGCGCATCGTGGCCTTTGCGATGTCCGCTTTGATGCGGCTGAAGGCCTGGCAAGCCTCTGTCGACAGAGGGAAGGTCGTGGTCTGTATTAGGGGGTGGGCCTTGTCTGCGTACTGGGGGACCCACTTTATACTGGGCAATCCGATTGACCATGTCGGATATGCGGGGGAGAGGGTACGCGTCTAGTTGTGTGTACCTGTTGATGGTCTGGCTATAGTCAATGACCATCCTTTGTTTCTCCCCTGTCTTCACTACTACCACCTGCGCTCTCCAGGGACTATTGCTGGCCTGGATTATGCCCTCCTTTAGTAGCCGCTGGACTTCGGACCGAATGAAGGTCCGGTCCGCTGTACTGTCTGCTCCTAGTGGCGACGGGTTTGCAATCCGGGGTGAGGTTCGCAAACAAGGACGGGGGTTGCACCTTGAGGGTAGCGAGGCCGCAGATAGTGAGTGGGGGTATGGGGCCGCCGAATTTAAACGTAAGGCTCTGTAGATTACATTGGAAATCTAATCCCAGCAAGGTGGGGGCACAGAGTTGGGGAAGGACGTTAAGTTTGTAGTTTTTGAATTCCCTCCCCTGTACCGTTAGGGTAACTATGCAGAATCCCTGGATCTGTACGGAGTGGGATCCTGCAGCTAGGCAAATCTTTTGTGCGCTGGGGTAGGTAGTTAAGGAACAGAGTCTTACTGTGTCGGGGTGTATAAAACTTTCCGTGCTCCCGGAGTCAACTAGGCATGGCGTCTCGTGGCCGTTAATTAGGACCGTTGTCGTCGTCGTCTGGAGAGTCCGGGGCCGAGCCTGATCGAGCGTAACCGAAGCGAGCCGTGGTTGTAGTAGTGGGGTGGGGTCCGTTGTTGCCGTCCAAGATGGCGTCGGGGATGGACAAAATGGCCGCCCCCATACATCGCACGTGGCTGGGGGGTCACAAGATGGCGTCGGGGGTGGACAAAATGGCCGCCCCCATGCGTCGTACAGGTCGGGGGCGGTCCAAGATGGCGGCGCCCCTCCTCCCCTCGTGGTGGTCGGGACCCAAAATGGCGGCGTCTGCGGGTCGCACAACGGCACCCCTCCTCCCCTCGTGGTGGTCGGGACCCAAAATGGCGGCGTCTGCAGGTCGCACATGGTGTGCTGAGGGGTCTGGGGAGCGCTAGGACCGCGTGGAGTTCCCTCACTGCGAGCGCCAGGGCCGCGGGTGCTAGGACCGCGCGGAGCTCCCTCGCCGGGGACAGCGGTGGTCGGGGCCCAAGTCGGCGGCGCCGGCGGGTCAGGCGTGGGGCCGCGAGCGCAAGGAGCTCCCTCACCGGGGACAGCGGTGGTCGGGGTCCAAGTAGGTGGCGCCGGTGGGTCAGGCGTGGGGCGCGGGACGGGGGTGAGGGTGGCGTTCGGGACGCGAAAAACCCCTTCCTCTCCGTGGAGAGTGTTGGCCGGGACCCAAAGCGGGAGCGCCGGCGGCGGGTCGTACATGGACTGCGGGGAGGGGGGTTGGGGAGCGTAGGCGGCGTGCAGGGCTCCCGGGACCGCGGTGGTCGGGACCCAGAGCGGCTGCGCCTGCGGGTCGTACAAGGCGTGCTGGGGGGGGGGTTGGGAGGCATAAACTGCTTGTAGGGCTCCCTGTGGCCCCGGGACGGCGGCGACCTCGCGGGATCGGCACACCACCGCATAATGGCCCTTCTTCCCGCAGCTTTTGCAGATGGCTGCGCGGGCCGGACAGCGTTGTCGGGGGTGCTTCGCCTGGCCGCAGAAATAACAGCGGGCGCCCCCGGTGCGACTCGGCGTTTGGACTGCGCAAGCCTGTGGGGTGTCCGGGGGGGGGGGGGGTAGGGGGTTTGTCGCGACGGGTACGTACGGGGCCCAATGGCCTGCCGCGCGGTCGGGGCCGTAGGCGCGGGTATTACGCGCGGCCACATCTAGGGAGGCTGCTAGGGCCCGGGCCTCTGAGAGTCCTAGCGACTCTTTTTCTAGAAGTCTTTGGCGGATTTGGGAGGATTGCATACCTGCCACAAAAGCGTCGCGCATTAACATGTCCGTATGTTCGTTTGCATTCACCGACGGGCAGCTGCAGGCTCGTCCCAAAATCAGCAGCGCGGCGTAGAACTCATCCATCGATTCTCCGGGAGCTTGCCGTCTTGTCGCGAGCTGGTAGCGAGCGTAGATTTGGTTAACTGGGCGAACGTAGAGATTTCTCAGTGCTGTGAACGCCGTCTGGAAATCGTCGGTGTCTTCAATGAGGGTGAAAATCTCCGTGCTCACCCTCGAGTGCAGGACCTGCAGTTTTTTTTCGTCTGGACTCGGCCTGTGGTCGATCTGATGTAGGCCTCGAAGCAAGTCTGCCAGTGTTTGAAGGCTGCTGCCGCATTCACTGCGTGGGGGCTGATCCTCAGGCATTCTGGAATGATCCTGAGCTCCATAGTCCTTTTTAGGCACGCTTAATAAATTGTAGCGCACAAAGACTCCGTGAGACGAATAGAGTGAAGTTGATGAGGCTTTATTAAGCGTGTCTGTTCCCCAGCAGCCCGATAGTAAACTGGCATGCGGGGGAAGACACCGGCTTCTTATACTTCGCCTTCAGGGCGGAGCTTGAGGTCAACGGCCAACCAGGACCCAGGATCTGTCAGCCAATGACATTAGGGCTTCCAGCCCCACATGACCCCCAATACATACTACCACAGGTACACTGAGGGATGATTCAGAATATCCAATTCACCTAACAAGCATGTCTTTTGGGACTTGTGGGAGGAAACTGGAGTACCCGGAGGAAACTCACATGAAGAAAAAGGTGGTGAGGTCACTTTGTTAGTATAAGGAATGGGATTCAGGGTGATTTAGCAATTTGGATCAGAAAGTGGCTAGCTGGAAGAAGGCAAAGGGTGGTGGTTGATGGGAAATGTTCAGACTGGAGTCCAGTTACTAGTGGTGTACCACAAAGATCTGTTTTGGGGCCACTGCTGTTTGTCATTTATATAAATGACCTGGAGGAGGGCGTAGAAGGATGGGTGAATAAATTTGCAGTTGACACTAAAGTCGGTGGAGTTGTGGACCGTGCGGAAGGATGTTACAAGTTACAGAGGGACATAGATAAGCTGCAGCGCTGGGCTGAGAGGTGGCAAATGGAGTTTAATGCAGAAAAGTGTGAGGTGATTCATTTTGGAAGGAATAACAGGAAGACAGAGTACTGGGCTAATGGTATGATTCTTGGCAGTGTGGATGAGCAGAGAGATCTTGGTGTCCATGTACATAGATCCCTGAAAGTTGCCACCCAGGTTGAGAGGGTTGTTAAGAAGGTGTACGGTGTGTTAGCTTTTATTGGTAGAGGGATTGAGTTTCGGAGCCATGAGGTCATGTTGCAGCTGTACAAAACTCTGGTGTGGCTGCATTTGGAGTATTGCGTGCAATTCTGGTCGCCGCATTATAGGAAGGATGTGGGAGCATTGGATAGGGTGCAGAGGAGATTTGCCAGAATGTTGCCTGGTATGGAGGGAAGATCTTATGAGGAAAGGCTGAGGGACTTGAGGCTGTTTTCGTAAGAGAGAAGGAGGTTAAGAGGTGACTTAATTGAGGCATACAAGATGATCAGAGGATTGGCTAGGGTGGACAGTGAGAGCCTTCTTCTTCGGATGGTCTAGCACGAGGGGACATAGCTTTAAGTTTGAGGGGAGATAGATATAAGACAGATGTCAGAGGTAGGTTCTTTACTCAGAGAGTAGTAAGGGCGTGGAATGCCCTGCCTGCAACAGTAGTGGACTCGCCAACACTAAGGGCATTCAAATGGTCATTAGATAGACATATGGACGATAAGGGAATAATGTAGATGGGCTTTAGAGTGGTTTCACAAGTCGGCGCAACATTGAGGGCCGAAGGGCCTGTACTGCGCTGTAATGTTCTATGTTCTAAGATGGAATAAGTATGATAGCAAGAAATGATCTTGGATCGAAAGATGACCAAATAAAAAAGAGAGGGAAGATAAATTGAGGGTAAACTAGCAAGTAATATAGAAACTGACAGTAAGAGCTTCTTTAAAAAGGAAGAGAAGCCAAGGTGAATATAGACTCCTTAGAGAATGAGACTGGGGAAATAATAATGGGGAACTAGGAAATGGCTGAGGAATTAAATAAATCCTTAGCGATAATCTTCACAGTAAAATACACTAATAACATTTCAAAAATGTTAAATAATCAAGGGGAAAATGGGGGGGGGGGGGGGGAGGTAATAAATACAATTAAATAACACTCAAAAAAATACCAGGGAAACTATTGGGGCTAAAGGCCGATAAGTCTCCTGGATCAGATGTGTTGCACACTAGGATATTAAAAGAAGTAATTGCAGAGATAATGGATGCACTGGTAGTAATTTTCCAAGAATCCTTAAATTCTGGAAACGTCCCAGAGGATTGGAAAACTTATTTAAAAAGGGAGTGAAGCAAAAACAGGTACCCATCGGCCAGTTAATTTAACATCTGTCATTGCGAAAATGTTAAGAGTCCACTGTAAAGGATATAATAGTAGAGCATCTAGAATACATAATGTACTCAAGCAGAGTCAACATAGCTTCACAAAGAGAAAATAATGCTCAACAAACTTATTTGAATTCTTTGAGTGGTAAAAAGCAGAATAGTGAACCAGATGATGTAATATACTTTGATTTCCAAAAAGCACTCCATTAGGTTCCTCACAAAAGGCTACTTAATAAGAGAGAAGCCCATGGTGTTGGGGGTAGTATATTAGTTAGCCATTCTTCTGTTCAAGCTAATAGAGGACAGAGAGTTGGGGTAAGAGGGCAATTTCTAGGACGCCAACCTGCAAGTAGTGGAATGCCACTGGGATCAGTGCTGTGGCCACAATTATTTGCAATATATATTAATGACTTGGATGAGAGAAGTGAGTATACTATTGCCAGGTTTGCAGATGACAACAAATGTGATGTGTAGCTGACTGAGGCTTCTTGTAATTTGAATTTCTCTGCCCAACCTTTCAATTACTCTTAGCACTGCTGCACTTTTTAGCCAAATGTCCATTTTTGTTGCAATTGTGACAGATAACTTCCATGAACTTGAAATAGTTTGATAGTGTGTGCCTCCACACATGAAAAATTCCCCAACTATTGCCTTGTGATTAACTGACTCTTTTCTTTCTTGATGCACTTCACCCGACTGTGCCCCACCATTGGCTTTTTGAATATATTTTGCACTGTTGGCAGCCAGTACAGCAAGGTGGCACAGTGGTTAGCACTGCTGCCTCACAGTATCAGGGATCCAGAGTGACTGTGTGTGGAATTTGCACATTCTCCCCATGTCTGCATGCGTTTCTCCTACAGTCGAAAGATGTGCAGGTTAAGTGGATAGGCTATGACAAATTTTCCCTTAGCGGCCAAAAGGATAGGTGGGATTGCGAGGGTCTTGGCTTAGCTAAGGTGTTCTTTCGCAGGCCGGTGCAAACTTGATGGGCCAATGGCCTCTTTCTGCACTGTAGAGTTTCCATGATTTCCATGCCTTGAGAAACTTCTGGAACCTTCTTGAAAGTCAGCGTAGCGACTCCCAACAAGTGACACTGTATACTGTCTTCATTCATGCCCCAGTCTAATTTATTCTGGAGCATATCCTCTCACACTGCACCAAACTTCTAGAAAGTTGCCGCAATTCAGCAACAATGGTGGCTACCGACTGTCCTGCCTTATGAAAATGATTATGGAATTTTAATAGTTGGGCAATCACTGAGGGCTTAGGATGGTGGTGATTCTGAACAAGTAGAACTAAATCTGCAAACAAAATGTCCCTGGTTCCAGTGGTGTTGCTAAATTTATTAGCTTGTAAGTTTTTGCCCCACATACACAGGAGAATGGAATGCTGTTTAGCTATATCTGCAATTCCATTTGCAAAGGTAAGTGACCGAACCTTTCCATATAATCAGTCCAGACCTCGTGCCCCTCCAGTTATAGTCACGAAATAGCCATGGAGTGTTGCCGATTTAATTTTCGTTGGTAAACTCATGAAACCCTCATGGGATGGAGCTCTCGAATGCTGCCCACATTCTAAAGTAGCTGCTCACTGTACAAAACGTTGTGTCGCCACGCTGCACTTTGAATTTTTATTATCCTGTTTAATTCTTGTCGCCAAAAAGACGTGGTAACTTGACCAAAAATGATAGTCAAAAGCGTTGTGAAAATTCAATCTTCATTACTTATGAAAATATTGAAATAGGACGGCTTGAGTTCAGACACCAGTCGCAATTATACTCAACTGGACACAAGCTTCTTGTGGCGATACTGAAAACCCTTGCAAGCCGGCGCTACCGATGACATCACACACGCATGTTCATACTTGCTAAAGAAGTCCATACATATGATCAAATAGGAAGATGCTTATTGTAACATTCTGTAACACAACTGAATTCAAAAAGTTCAAAACTTAAAGTACATCTCAGTCATGTGAATTTCAGTAAATCACCAGCCTCTGTCTTTAAAGCACTTTTTTTCAGTCAACGAAAATAATTGCTGTGCAGACAAGCAAACAGGTCTCCCCTGGGGAGTTGGGTGTGACCTGTGTCACGCTAGATTTGGATGTTTAAAATAGTTGCACTGAAGTTAGAAGTGCTTTTATTTCTTCTAACTCTTTCTGAGTAACTATGGGCATGTCACTGGCAAAACTGTTCAAAGTTAGTGATTTAAATTTCTTTGTCAGATAGTTCCCAATGTAGTATAATTGTCCAGGGAAAGTTAATGCTTTGTGGGGTAAACCCATACCTGGGCATCCATGTAAATCTGATGCTGGGGAGCCAGACGATTACACATCCTTAATATAACTTTTTACTCATGAAAAGTCTACAAAATTGAGGGGCATAGACAGGGGGATAGTCACAGGCTTTTCCCCAGGGTAGAGGGGTCAATTACTAGGGGGCATAGGTTTAAGGTGCGAGGGGCAAAGTTTAGAGTAGATGTACGAGGCAAGTTTTTTTACACAGAGGGTAGTGGGTGCCTGGAACTCGCTGCCGGAGGAGGTGGTGGAAGCAGGGACGATAGTGACATTTAAGGGGCATCTTGACAAATACATGAATAGGATGGGAATAGAGGGATACGGACCCAGAAAGTGTAGAAAATTGTAGTTTAGTTGGGTAGCATGGTCGGCACGGGCTTGGAGGGCCGAAGGGCCTGTTCCTGTGCTGTACTTTTTTTTGTTCTTTGTTGAAATTAGAAATGATTTAATCCAATTACCAATTGTATGCATGGTTAACAACACAATGTTATTGGAAGCTTATGAAAAAAGAAACGAACAGAAGAGTAATGTTAAAAAAAAATCGCATTGCAAGTTAAAAGTACCTTACTGCAACACAATTTTTCCAACATCTGACACGTCAAAAGACATGATGTGGAGATGCCGGCGTTGGACTGGGGTGAGCACAGTAAGATGTCTTACAACACCAGGTTAAAGTCCAACAGGTTTGTTTCGATGTCACTAGCTTTCGGAGCGCTGCTCCTTCCTCACCTGAGACAACTAATTGCAATGTCTCTCAACCAATTACTTAACAGTCTCCCCTTCCTTGGAGAAAACAAAAAATTAGGTGAAAACAAAATTTCAAGAAACTCAAAAACACACACATGATTTCCCCTTTTTTTTTGTTTGGACGAGAAAGAAAAAAAGTCACAGAAACAAGCGCCCTTCATTAATATCCAAAAGTTTCTGTGAACTCGCCCCTCTTTTTGTAAAACAGTCTGACAGTTGATAGCTCCTGTCAACCCATTCAATTTTTGTTATTTCCCCTCTGCCCAACATCTGCTTCAAACTTGCGATGTTTATCCGTAACCTCTTTGCATTGACACTTTTTGTAGAGTGCACATTTTCCCACAGGGATTTATTGTCAATGTGACAGTCAATAGGTATATTACCCAAATCCCTAATCCCCAAATTTCTGTCAATATCATACTTATATAAAAGGCCATATCCACTGCCTCTACAAGGCTTAATGTCTCAGCATTAAGTGCTTTTTACCACTCTCCTTATTTTCGTTGTTTCCCACACAAGCGGGCAACATTTACCATTGTTCCCCAAAAGGAAAATGATAAAACCTCCTGCACTTGAAACCCCATCACATAAATTTGTGTAGGGCGCATCAATATAAACTATGAGTTTCAAGTGCTTACGGTCACCTAAACCCGGGAACTTCAAAACACACTCCTGCATTTTTAGTTTGGCCAAACGCTTTATTTGCTCTTATTATGTCTTCCACTTTGGGATCATTCATTTTTGTACTCAACTCTAAGACATCAAAACTCACATCCGGTCTAGTCTGTCTACCTAACCAGTTCAGATGCCCAATTAAACTTTGCAGTTGCTCTTTTTCTATCTTTGAAACCATTGCGTCTTTTTGTGAAACTCGACCACGACTAATTGCTATTGGGGTGATGCTTTCCAAATAAGATTGCTGACATAAAGTTGCCCCTAACTTACTCTGTCCAATTTCCAGTCCAATATATTTAAATGCACCAGAAGCCTGACTTCCAACCCCAAATTCTTTCCTCAAACCAGAGATTACAATAGCTTCAAAATCACTAGTCCCACCCCATAAAAAAAATCATCGGCATGCATCATAAAAATGCCAGAAAGATTTCCTTTATAGTGCCAGTAAAACATTGCAGGATCTGCTTTCAACTGGCAGCAGCCTAACTTTAACAAAACTGACCTTACCGAAAAATACCAGACTCTCGATGCATCATTTAATTCATATACACATTTGTTCAACTTCCAGAGTGCCCCTTCTGTGTTAGCTGCTTCTTTAGGAGGACGGAGAAAAATGTCTCTCTGGAGCTGATGCCCCTGCAAAAAGGCAGCTTTTGTATCTATAGATTTGCATTCCCATGCCTTTGTGGCTAATAGAGCCAAGAAGATCTTTAAAATCACCTTTCCTGCTGTAGGTGAATCTCCCTTTAAATCCTGATCTTCTATGTTTTCTTCAAATCCCCTTGCCACAAGCCTGGCCGTTGCCTTATAAGTTCCACCCGGAAGAACCTTTTCCGTGCAAATCCATCTGTGGGATAGAGCTCTTTGTCCCCTATCCGGTACTTACGTGTATACCCCAAATTCACTTCAACTATGCAATTCTTGCTGTTTAGCTTCTCGAATAACTTTTTCATCTAATTTATTTGAAGCCACCAAAATCTCACGTGCATGTGGGCTTCTACTCCTATTAGTATTCGCAGTCTTACTCGTGTTCTGAGATCTTGACAAACTACGTCCCCTCTCCCGCCTGGTATCTCGTTCTGACTCCAGCGATCGCTACCCGATAGAGACTCCTAGCCATCGACCCGTATCAGCCTTTTGAATCCCGCGGGCCAGATCCGATTCGATAAGCCATTCGTTTCCCTGACCTGGTGGGCCCTTCCTAAAGTTAAGTATTGGCCAGTAGTGGTAGGTTTCTAGATAGAGAGTAGCATTATTGGTTAAGCATTACTTGTTGTACACAATAAATGACCGTTGATTTCAATCTTACTAAGCGGTATGCTGACTTATTAATCATAACTCGAGCTTGAACCACGTGGCGATATCAGAAAGATACCTGGCGACTCATGAGCAAAGGTGACATAATCAGAGGTAATAAACTAAGGCTAATAAGAGCAACACCTGTGGCTTTCCCTGCTCTACTAATAACAGTTGCATCCTTCCATTGACTGGACCCTTCAGGCAAGTATGTCACTTTTGTACCAACTTTTGGCAGTTGCCCTTTCGGAGAAATGGCCTGCTCTAATTCATCAGAAGTGGTGTGTTCCTCCACAGAAACCCTGTCTATATCAGTTAATTGGTCCTCATAGTTCTGGAACACATGCATACCAGATGACTCTGGTTCCTCGCATGTCTGTCTGCTCTGTCTAAATTTGAAAATTTGTAATCTGTACCCATTATCCTTGATGAATGTACCCTAACAGTTTGATTACCATGTTGCAAAATAATTGTTTTGCCATCTATGCCTATGATCTTCCCTGGGGCTTTCCATTCATTAGAATTGTCTCTCTTATAGTATACCATGCCTCCTTGCTGAAAAAAGGCATCTATTGGTCGTACGTTATGGCTTAAAGCTCTGCGAATTCTTTCAGAGACTTCGGCTTCCAGAAAAGCTTTTCTACTGCTGTGTAATGCATTTAAATGTTCAGCAAAACCAGAGCTAATTGTAGTCCCCTCCCAAGCTGGAGGTTAGTCATCCAAAATGGACGGAATTTTAGGATTTCTACCAAACACTAATTGATAAGGACTATAGCCCCCAAACATCTGCAATTAATTCTTTGGATGTACTGCCCATGCTAAAGCTGAATTTAGCCTGCAATTTGGTCGATCTGCCAAAATTTTCCTAAGCATGTCATCGATGACAGCATGATTTATTTCACAGACACCATTACTAAATGGGCTTTCTGCAGCCGTATTCATAACTCTGATATTCATGTTTTCACACATATCCCTAAACTCATCATTAGCAAATTCTCCCCCATTGTCCGTAAGGAATTTTGCCGGTGGACCCATTCCTGTCCCTATCCATTTTCCACAATTTGATCCAGAATTACTCTCGTTTCTTTACTTCGTACAATCGTTGATTGACTAAATCTGGTTGTTAAATCTACAAAATAAATATATTATTTGCTTTATCCCAGATCTTAAGATCCATGGCCACAATGTTGTTAAAATCCCTGGCCAAAGGTAGGGTTACTATCGGCCGTGCTGGTGTCCTGTACTTCCTACAAACTTCACAGCGGTCACTAACCTGTTCTATCAGTTTAGTATAGTCGTCATCCCTCACCCCTGCATCCTTTAATACAATTTTCAGTCTCCGAGGAGACGGATGTGCAAATTGCCTATGCAATTTTAATACCACAAGCTTTTTATCAGCTAAAGTCCCATTTTCAACTGTCATTAACACATCCTTAACAACTCTACTTGAAAAATTATTTGTCAGTAATGGAATACAATAGAGTCCCGACTGTGTAAATTGTAAGCCCACCGTCTTTCCAAAAACTGTTGCCTTACCCTGTTCCATATGTGCTTTCTTCATCGATGGTCTGCTCAGAAGCAAAGGTATCTCACTTAATACAACATCCGTGCTAATCAAATGATTCACTCTGGCAATATTGCAAGGGATCACCACTCTTTTCAGCGACTTCAGAGTATTAATGAGCGATGAGCTGCGTCAGTTCCTGCTCAGCAGGGGTATACCCTCCAGCAGGACGACCAGTTACAACCCCCCGGGATCAGGCAAGTAGAACGGGAGAATGGGACGATTTGGAGGGCCGTCCAGCTGGTCCTACGGTCCAGGAACCTCCCTGACGCTCTACACTCCATCCTGTACTATTGTGCACCGCCACTAATAACAAACCCCATGAACGTGTTTTTACCTTCCCCGGGAAGTCCACATCCGGGATGTCGCTCCCGACTTGGCTGGCTGTTCCAGGACCGGTCCTTCTCCGTAGGCACGTCCGACTCCACAAGGCTTGGTGGACAGGGTTCACCTGCTCCACGCCAAGCCACAATATGCCCACGTTGAGTTCCCCGACGGCCACCAAGATACTGTCTCACTCAGGGACCTGGCACCGTCAGATTCCACCCCAACACACACCCCAACCAATGCGCCCCCTCCCCACCGCGCCGCCAATATTGACTCCACCAGAGCACCCCCCTCCCCTTTTCCGCACAAGAAGACGAAGAGGACTTCTGCACGCTCCTGGAGTGCCCCGATGACGGGCCAGCATCAGCACCGCCACCACCGCCATCGGTGCCACCTCCACCACTGCCAGCACCGACTTCGCCGGCACCGTTATGCCGCTCCCAACGAAGCACCAAAGCACCGGACCGGCTGAACCTTTGACAGACTCCGGACCGTCAACATGGACTTTTCTTTCCCTATAACTGTACATAATTGCACTAATTGTATATAGTTTCATGTCACCCCCGCAGGACTCATTTTTAACAGGGGGTGAATGTGGTGAACCACTGTAATAGGAGATGTAAGGTAGGACCTGCACTACAGGCTTGCTGTTAGCTCCTGCCGGCTGGCTTCGGAGAACTGCATAAATATGCATGACCTCCAGTGCCCTGCCATTTCGCCAGCTGCAGCAGGAGGCCACGCATCTGACTGTAATAAAGCCACAGTTGTATCCAACTTTAGTGTTTGTGCAATTGATCGTGCATCACTGCTATTATTAGTATGATGTGGAGATGCCGGCGTTGGACTGGGGTGAGCACAGTAAGAAATCTTACAACACCAGGTTAAAGTCCAACAGGTTTGTTTCAATGTCACTAGCTTTCGGAGCGCTTCCTGAGGAAGGAGCAGCGCTCAGAAAGCTAGTGACATCGAAACAAACCTGTTGGACTTTGACCTGGTGTTGCAAGACTTCGTACTATTATTAGTATGATTAAGCCTACCATCTCTTTGTTATTTTACATGAGATTCAAACAGGGGGAAAAAATTAAACCTGAGGGCAGGTGCAAGCTGTGCGAGGAATTACTGGAAGACCTCTTGTTAAGACGTTTGTTCTGCGGTTAAATTAAAATTGATAGAAAACTTTCAGGACTGCTATGAATGCTGGGACAGTCCACCCTCCATAGCAGAGTAAACAACAAGAAACAAACATTCAGGCAAGGACGAGTAGGAAATGGTTTGTTTTTTGGGGGGCGTGGAGAAAATTAGTAGAGTTTTCATGCCTGGCGTTTCAACACCAACACGGAGAAGATGGGCAAGCTGCTCCTCTCGCGTGCACCGATGATGAACGGGGTCAGGTTTGGCTGACAAGAGAGGCGCACCGAACACTTCTCTGTCCAGCTGTCACCTTGCACAGAAGTGGGGTGTGAGCAGTGAAAAGCAGCACAAGCAGCGGTGTTTAAGGCAGTTGCTCAGACCTGCTTTCGAAGCGTACATTTTAACACCAGGCGGGAAGGGAATCTCCCGCTGTCAAAATGGGGGCCCGGGGGTGCGCGTGTGGGGGGGATAACTGGGCCCAACGAGGTGAGATTCTTGACCTGCCGGACAGCAGAGCCCAGACCACAGATTGCGATGACAGGCTGCTTGCTGACAACTGACCATCAAAGGCCTTAAGACCTGATAAAGATTGACCCACCGTTTCCTTGATGACCGCGGACACCTGGCTTGCCAACAAATCGTTCCTAGCGACAACGTCCTTCGCACTGCGGCCCCTCCAACAACGATCCATCCGATTGGCGCGCCGCGCTTGCCCGCCCGCCGTTAATTGGACGACAGTCGCCCTTCTGCCATTGGCTGCCGCCGACGTCGGTCAGACCCGGCGCCACGTGACGATTGGCCTCGGCGACGAGGAGGCGGGAGCGGGCTGAAGGTGCCGCCCACTGGAGGAGGCGATTGGCTGGACGACGCGGCCGACGATTGCCCCGCCGACCTGTCAATCGTCCGCCGGGAGGGGGGGAGGAGCGGGGTCGGCGTGGCGGACGAACGATTAGTTCCGCTAGGTGCCAATCATTCCCCGCCTTCAGCCAATTGGGTGTAAGGAATGTCAATCGCCGCCTGCGCGTCTTTGATTGGCGGAATGCTGGCGGGCGGCGGCGTCGTCGTCGCGATTCGGTGTGAGAGACCGGCCGCTCCCCGCCACAGGAGTAGGAGAAGCAGCGGTTCCACTGGCTGGGATTCGGGAGCATCTCGCTCCTCGTCTCCTTTAAAATTTCTCCAGGGTCCCCCCCCCTCCCTCACCTTCTTTCCGTTCTCCGAATTTACTTCAGACCGAGAACCCCCCTCACTCAGGTACCACAATCCGGAGAGAAGTGAGTGGCCCGAGGGCAAACTCTGCAGCAGCAAGGCGGGCGCTGAGAGAGAGAGAAAAATAATTCCCTTTCGGATAAATCCTTTTGGGCCGAGGAGGGGGAAAGAAAGGAAGGACTGCGGGTCCCGCTATCCCCCCCGCCCCGCCCCCAACACCAACCGCCATTCGAGGAAAACACGGGGGGGAAACCGGAGTGGACCGTTTATTTTAAATATACTTCACCAAAGCCGTTAAGTGAGGCCGACCAGGACGAAAATCAGGAAGGTGGAGGCGGTTTGTTATCCCTTCTGCAGCTGCTGGCTCTGGTCAAAGAAGCGGAGTGGCGGTGCTTGGTGGGCTTTTCTTTTTTTTTGTGTGTTTTGGCGAGGAGAGAGGTCCGGCGCAACTTAAACAAAAGGTGCCGTAATTAATCTGTCTGGGACTGTGTCCGAGGAGGAAGGAAGGAAGCCCTCTTCACAGAGCTGAGGTAGGCGGTGGGCAATGTGGTCCACTCTCTCTCCCGTGAGAAGGGAACCTTGGGTCTGGGGCGTTCGTTTTCTCTCTGTTTTGCATTTGAGATGAAAGCTGTTTTGTTTTATCTCTTTGCGTTGGAATGATTCCCACCTACCTGTTAACGGGTTGCTTTCTCTCTGTCTTGTGTGTGTACCAATTTTGCAAGGACAGGAACCGGGAAGAGAGATGTGGCTCACAGTGAAGTGACACTACAGCGTGTCCACCCACAACCTGACTTTTCAGTCCCCAGAGAGTGTTAAACTTGTCAGTTGTCATTTGGAGCACCCCCTTGCAGCCAGCCGCTTGTGTGTGTGTGTGTTTATTTCTCATTTTGGAAGTCTGTTTTCAAATGTATTCGGCTTGACTTAGGTTTTGGAAATATGCAGTAATGCTGTGAGATGTTTGGGATTGGACTCTCCACAGTGATTCAAACCAATTCTGCAACAAGATCAAAAATTGCCTATTTGCTCTGCGGTAGCAAACTGTGACTTCTAATTCGATACCATGCCTGTGTAAGCAACATTGGAGGATTTTCGTTCGTGTGGGAGACCTAACAAATGGTTCATTTGGGACACCGGGGGTGGCTTTTTTGTTTCCTGTCGACAAACATTGTTGCAGGTTTATTTTCTCTCCCAAGCTATGGAAGGAGGGGGTACTGGGGGCTGCATTGTAGACGAATTTTATGTCTTTCGCAAATACTTAACAACAATTAGTATTTATGCTTATCGTTTTAACGGAGAAATAAGACGACGTTCAAATTAACATCATGACAAAGTTGTGCATTTTTTCCTGTGTAAAACGAGTTTTCAACATGTCTTTCTGCGGCAACCAGTGGAATTGATTTATATTTAATACCATTCGGGGGATACTGTCAACGGTTCTGTTTTTATATAAACGCGAGCTATTACATTGTCTACAACTTCCAGTGAGAAGCTGACTCCACTTCTGCTACCTAATGAAGTGAGATTGTTTTCTGATCGTGGCAGGTGGACACGTTGCAGATGCGAACCGGTGAAATGTCATTCCTGTTGTGGAACGGATATGTATAGGAGAAGCTGTGTAGGAAATGGTGGTATTGAGCGGCCTCACAAATGGGAAAGTCAACTGAGCCACCATTTCTGGATTTTAAAAACTTCCTTGACTAAGGTTTCGGTGCCTCCTCCGTATGTAGTAGCTCAGTGTCGAAATTTATTTGATAACGTTCTCGTGAAGCGCCTTGAGACGTTGTGCTGCTTTAAAGGCGCTGCACTAACGTAAATTATCGAATTCAATTTATCTTTGAGAGAGCCCAGTAGTTTGTTCCCAGGTCTGTTCACTTAATTGGTAAAGCAACCTTGTGAGTAATAAAGGGCCTTTCAGAATCTTAGGACGTCGTCCCCAACCAATTTACAGCCAATGAAGTACTTTATGAATTGTAGTCGCGGCGAATGCGCCAACGAATTTATGCATACCAGAGTCCCACAGGCAGCAATGTGATGAGATCCGTTAATCCGTTTTGTTGTTTGAGGAACAAATGTAATGCAGCAGACTGGGAAACTGTACTCTGGTCCCACTGGATTTAAAAAAAACATTCACCTGAATAAATCGACAGGGCCCTTTGCAGAAGATGCCAACTTTCTGTCGTTCCCCAGCACCGCACTGAGGTGTTGACCAGGATTAATGATTAATAAATTGGGATTTCAACCTCCAACGATTCCACGCAGTAGCAATTTGTGTGGAGTCGAGGTATTTTTTGGGTGGAGGGGGGTGCTCAATCTTGAGGCTTCAGGTCAGATTGGACAAATGGTCAATGGTCTGGGGTAGGAGGACCTTTTGTACAGAGGATGTGGAAACCGTATTTAGATGCTTTTGAATTTTTGGCTTCCACCATTTTTAAAATAAATATACTCATGCAGCAGTGTAAATTGGGCTTTGTTAAACCACATTAAAATAAAAGCTGTTGGCACAGCATGTTGGTGTTCACTATGTAGTGTTGGGAAGGTTGAGCAATCTTTTGGTTTGCAATGGCAAATTGTTGCATTTTGTGTTTAGTCTCTTTGAACTGGACGGTTCTGTAAGCTTTTCCCCGAGTGTTGCAGTTTAATTGAACTGATAAGCTTAAATTGTTTATGGCTCCTACCTAAAGGTTTGAACCCTATTGGGTCAGAAATGTGATTCAGTGATTTAAGATTATATGTGTTATTTGTCATCAAATTGCAGTGTCATCAAATTGCAGTGATAGAATTTTGTCTTGTCATAAAAATTTTAAAATATTTTCTGTAAATAGCTTTAGTTTTTCTATTTTAGATTTGCTACTTCCCTTCCCTAAAATGGTACCTCACAACATTTCCGCATTTGAAATGTGCTTATTCTTTGGTTTGCTGGTTGGGTGGCATGGGTAGTTCAGCTGGACTAGCATTTTCTCCCTTTTATGTTGTGTAACATGCTTTCTGCTGTGTTACAAAGGCTTACATTGGAAATTAATATGGGGGGGAATGTTTGGTCGAATCCTGTGCAAGCATATTTTCAGGCAGAAGTGAATCTCTCGTTTTGGGAATGTCCCAAGTTGAGCGTGAATTTGGAACCAGTCTTGGATAGCTCTTATTTATCCGTCATCCTCACTAGATTTCTGGTTGAAGTTTCAACACTTTGATCTTTTCTTAAATAATATATATTTTTTTAAAATCTAGAGTGCCCAATTCTTGTTTTCCAATTAAGGTTCAATGTAGTGTGACCCTGCACATCTTTTGGGTGTGGGGCAGAGGCCCACACAGACACGGGGGAGAATGTGTGAACTCCACGCGGACAGTGTTCTGGGGCTGGGATGGAACCCGGGTCCTCGGCGTCATGAGGCTGCAGTGCGAACCACAGTGCTTCTGTGCCGCCCTTAAAGATTTTAATTCAAATTTTCACTTTGCATAATACAAAATAACAGAAAAGAATAACACACAGATACACAAACACAACCTCCCCCAAACAACTAATTGTGGCCAATTCCTTGAAATAGACAGTAAATGGACTGTGCCCTCCAGTAAAAACCCTCGATTGCCACCCCCCACCCTCTCACCCCTCCACACCCAATGTTGTACTTTCTCAAGGTATAGGAGCTTCATCAGATCCCCAGCCACACTGAGGACACACAGACCCCCACCCTAGCAGCCCTCTCCTCCTGGCAATCAGCGAGGTCGACCCGTGCAGCCGTCCACAGCTCTGGTGAGTGTGACACCCCAAATGTGGCCACTGAAGGACAGGGCCCCAGCTCAATCTTCAGAACTGCTGGTCATGGTGCAGAAGTTGGTACCCAAGAAACCCACAAGCTTGGGACAAGACCAGAACGTGTGCACGTGGTTAGCCGGGCCTCTTGAGTAGCACACACACTTGTCTTCTACCCCTGCAAAGAAGCGACTCATCTGGACTTGGGTGCATCCTATGAACTAGTTTTGAGTTGGATTAAACCATGTCTTGCGCATGAGGACGTGGAGTTCACCTGCGCAGGGCCTCACTCCAATATGACACCTCGTCATCCAATAGGGCCCTAACTCCTCCTCCAGCCTAGCCATAACCCTCCACCGACACTGAATCCTCTGGTATAATATGTTCATAATACCGGAAGTGCTCCCTTCCTTGGACCCTGCGAGTGAAAAAAACCATTAGAGAGGTTGGTGGCACCATGGGGAATGTTAGGAAATTGCATTTTGAAAAGCTGCAAACTTGTAAATGTGTGGAGTTGAACGCAGGAGCCCAAACCTTTTGACTCTAGACTGGCTTTCCCTCCCACCCCCTGTAAAGTAGCATCTAATCTTGCAGGCTCAAATAGATGATTAGCATGAATTGGAGCCAGCTTGAACACTGGCTCCAATTTAAAATGCTGTTGGAATTGTCTCCATATCTTCAGAGTAGAAACAGCCACTGGATTTGCCGAATACTTTGTCGGTGAGAACGGGAGTAATGCCCACAGACCAGACCCTCGACGTGACTTTGATTCCATCTGCACCCAAGCGGTTCCTGGAACACAGCACCAGTCCAACACCTTCTCTGCATTAACTATCCGGTAGTAAAATATCAGGTTTGACAACACCCAGCCACTGACTGTCTATCCCTTTGAAGGACTGCCCTTCGAATCCTTGTAGTCTTGCCTGCCCATATAAAGGATGCAATCAACTTTTCAACTCCCAAAAAACCCCAACCCAAACTTCTCCAATGCAGCAAAAAGTTACTTCAATCTTTGGTTAACTGAGTATTTTCGCCTAGCATGGTTGACACCGCTGTCTGCTCCATTTCATGCGCTTTTACTTTTTCCCCTTGTCCCTCCCAGAAACACAATCTGGTTCCCTTGGTTTTCCATCTATCCTAGCAGCTTCTGCATTCAATGTATAATTCCCTGCTGATTTCGCCAGCTCCAGACACATGATGCCACCATAAAAAACATCTTCCCCTGCCCTCCACTTTCAGCATCCTGAATTAATCATTTTCTCAATGATATGTGTAGCACAAGTGGCTAGCACTGTGGCTTCACAGCGCCAGGGTCCCAGGTTTGATTCTCCGCTGGGACGCTGTGTTGAGTCTGCTCGTTCTCCCCGTGTCTGCGTGGGATTCCTCCGGGTGCTCCGGTTTCCTCCCGCAGTTCAAAGACGTGCAGGTTAGGTGGATTGGCCATGCTAAATTGCCCTTCGTGTCCAAAAAAAGGTTAGGTGGGGTTATAGGGTTACGGGGATAGGGTGGAAGTGGGTTCTTAAGTGGGTCGGTGCAGACTCGATGGGCCGAATGGCCTCCTGCACCGTATGTTCTATGATACCCGGGTCCACCCTTTCGTCACTTCTTACAGATCCTCCCTTCCCTGTGGCACCTTTCCGTGCAGGAGATGCAACGCCTGACCTTTCGCCTTCTTTCCCTCACTGTTCAAGAAGTGAAGTGCATGTTTGCACACAGCTAGCAGTCTTTTTAACCCCTAAATTGTCTGCTACATCTTGGACCCAAGTTCCTAATATCTCCCCATCATGACACGTGGTTTATAGTTCTATTATATTAAAGACAATCAAGGATATAACATTTACATTGAAGATTAACAGGTTAAGTTTAGATAAATGGGCACATCTTGCTAAGAACTTGATGAGCAACTGTGAAGTAGATGCAACAAGCCTGTGTTAATTACAATTGAAGGATGGTTCATATTTGTCAAAAAGCTTGGACATGTTGGTTTAAGGTGAGTGGAAGGGGAGAGTCAAAAAATAGATGGTGAAACTTAAACAATGGACGATCTATCCTGGAGCTTTGGTGGAGTCTGATACGTGCAATCTTTGCAGTTAAGGTGGTCCAGAGGGGTGTTTTTATTTTGCGAGTTGCATGTCGATTAATTTTAAAGCATGTGGTTAAATCTTTAATATTTGTAATATCCATTTCTTTCTTCAGATGAAGGGATACTTAATCGAAATGTTTGTTTGAGGACATCCCAGAGCATGCCACATTGTTATCGAGATGGGAGGATCTTGGAGAGATCTCTGGTTTCAGTTTACCTTGGAGGGTTTTTTTTTTTTTTTTGTTGCAACTTAGACTTTCTGTGGTGCAGCCCACAGAGAAGATAGTCAAAGTAAATGACACTTGGGCCCGCACGATGCAGAAAATAAAGAAACTTTATTTCCCCATGTGGAATGTGTGTGGCGCCTAATTTCCATGTTAGTATTTCTTGAAGGAAAAGAAGATTGTATTGTTTGAAGCTAGTGGAATCATGTGCAGGGGTCGACAGTTTTATGGAAGTAAGTAGAACGGGGTGCATAATATGTTACAAACCATTTATTAATTAGTAATATTTATTATATTAACATCGGCACAACATCGTGGGCTGAAGGGCCTGTGCTGTACTGTTCTATGTTCTTTTATGTACAAAGTTTGTTTTGTTTAAAACCATGACATCTTGTGCTGTAGTTCTATTGGTTAAAACAAGGTGTTTGGATTTCTCTTTGTAAAGGTTAGCAGACCCTAACTGGATTGTCGCAATGGAATAAATGTATAAAGCTCTTCATGGAAATAGAGTTGGGAGGGAAAATTGGGCTAATAATGAAAACACTAACAGTCTAGAGACTATCTGAAAACAAGTGAGGAGTTCAAGGAGCACCCTGAGAAATCCAAATACCTAGTCCCCACCTTCAACACACTTTAAAAAAATATATATATATATATATATATATATTTTATTCAAAATTTTGTGGCCAAACATAACAGTACATAGTTTTTCTTTTGAACAACAACAAAGCAATATAAATAACCGTGGCCAATTTTAAATAAATAATATATAAACAAAAACAAAACCAAGTGGCAACTGCCTTGTCAAAAATAGTTACACTCCAAAGATACAATCCAATATACATTACCCTTAACAAGTGTCTATACATATACAATGACATCCCTGAGAGTCCATCCGGTTCCTCTCTCTCTCCCCCCCCCCCCCCCCCCCCCCCCCCCCCCCAGGTTGCTGCTGTTGTCTTCTACTTTTCCATTCCCTCTATCTTTCTGTGAGGTAGTCGACGAATGGTTGCCACCGCCTGGTGAACCCTTGAGCCGAACCTCTTAATACGAACTTAATCCGTTCTAACTTTATAAACCCTGCCATGTCGTTTATCCAGGTCTCCACACCCGGGGGTTTGGCTTCCTTCCACATTAAGAATATCCTGCGCCGGGCTACTAGGGACGCAAAGGCCAAAACATCAGCCTCTCTCGCCTCCTGCACTCCTGGCTCTTCTGCGACCCCGAATATAGCCAACCCCCAGCTTGGTTCGACCCGGACCTCCACCACCTTCGAAAGCACCTTTGCCACACCCACCCAGAACCCCTGTAGTGCCGGGCATGACCAGAACATGTGGGTGTGATTCGCTGGGCTTCTCGAGCATCTCCCACACCTATCCTCTACCCCCAAAAATCTACTGAGCCGTGCTCCAGTCAAATGCGCCCTGTGTAGAACCTTGAATTGTATCAGGTTTAGCCTGGCACACGAAGACGATGAGTTTACCCTACGTAGGGCGTCAGCCCACAGCCCCTCCTCAATCTCCTCCCCCAGCTCCTCTTCCCATTTCCCTTTCAGCTCATCTACCATGATCTCCCCCTCGTCCCTCAATTCCCTATATATGTCCGACACCTTACCATCCCCCACCCATATCTCTGAGATCACTCTATCCTGCACCTCCTGCGTCGGGAGCTGCGGGAATTCCCTCACCTGTTGCCTCGCGAAAGCCCTCAGTTGCATATACCGAAATACATTCCCTTGGGGCAACCCATATTTTTCCGTCAGCGCACCCAGGCTCAAACGTCCCATCCACGAACAGATCTATCAATTGTACTACCCCAGCTCTTTGCCATGCTCCAAATCCCCCATCCATTCTCCCTGGGACAAACCTATGGTTATTTCTTATCGGGGACCGCACCGAGGCTCCCATCTTTCCCCTATGCCGTCTCCACTGCCCCCAAATTTTCAATGTAACCACCACCACCGGGCTTGTGGTGTATTTCTTCGGTGAGAACGGCAACGGTGCCGTCACCATTGCTTGTAGGCTAGTCCCCCTGCAGGATGCCCTCTCCAATCTCTTCCACGCCGCTCCCTCCCCTTCTCCCATCCACTTACACACCATTGAAACATTGGCGGCCCAGTAATAGTCATTCAGGCTCGGTCGTGCCAACCCCCCCCCCCCCCTCCTCACTCTCGGGGTCTTCCCGGCCCCCACACAACTCATAATACTCTTCTCGATTCTTTTGAAAAACGCCTTCGTGACCACCACCGGGAGGCACTGAAACACAAAAAGGAATCTCGGGAGGACCACCATTTTAACCGCCTGCACCCTACCAGCCAGTGACAGGGACACCATGTCCCATCTCTTAAAGTCCTCCTCCATCTGTTCCACCAACCGTGTTAAATTAAACCTGTGTAATGTACCCCAATTCTTGGCTATCTGGATCCCCAAGTACCGAAAGTCCCTTGTTACCTTCCTCAACGGTAAATCCTCTATTTCCCTGCTCTGCTCCCCTGGATGCACCACGAACAACTCACTTCTCCCCATGTTCAATTTATACCCTGAAAAATCCCCAAACTCCCCAAGTATCCGCATTATCTCTGGGATCCCCTCCGCCGGGTCCGCCACATACAACAACAAATCATCCGCATACAGAGATACCCGGTGTTCTTCTCCTCCCCTGAGTACTCCCCTCCACTTCCTGGAACCCCTCAATGCTATGGCCAGGGGCTCAATCGCCTGTCCAAACAATAACTGGGACAGAGGACATCCCTGCCTCGTTCCTCTATGGAGCCGAAAATAACCAGAGCCCCGTCCATTCGTGACCACGCTCGCCATCGGGGCCCTATACAGCAACTGTACCCATCTGATATACCCATCTCCAAAGCCAAATCTCCTCAGCACCTCCCACAAATAATCCCACTCCACTCGATCAAATGCTTTCTCTGCATCCATCGCCACCACTATCTCCGCTTCCCCCTCTGGTGGGGGCATCATCATTACCCCTAGCAGCCTCAGTATATTTGTGTTCAGCTGTCTCCCCTTCACAAACCCAGTTTGGTCCTCATGGACCACCCCCGGGACACAATCCTCTATCCTCGTTGCCATTACCTTGGCCAGAATCTTAGCATCCACATTCAGGAGGGAAATGGGCCTATAGGACATGCATTGCAGCGGGTCTTTTTCCTTCTTTAAGAGGAGCGATATCGATGCCTCTGACATAGTCGGGGGCAGCTGCCCCCTTTCCCTGGCCTCATTAAAGGTTCTCATCAGTAGCGGGGCCAGCAAGTCCATATATTTCCTATAAAATTCCACTGGGAATCTGTCTGGTCCCGGCGCCTTCCCCGCCTGCATACTTCCAATCCCTTTCACTACTTCCTCCGTCTCAATCTGTGCTCCCAGTCCTGCCCTCTCCTGCTCCTCCACCGTAGGAAATTCCAGCTGATCCAGAAAGCACATCATTCTCTCCTTCCCTTCCGGGGGCTGAGCTTCATATAATCTTTCGTAAAATGCCTTGAACACTCCATTCACTCTCTCCGCTCCATCTCTCCCTCCTCATCTCTCACCCCCCCCTATCTCCCTCGCTGCTCCCCTTTTCCTCAGTTGGTGGGCCAGCAACCTGCTCGCCTTCTCCCCATATTCGTACTGTACACCCTGTGCCTTCCTCCATTGTGCCTCTGCATTACCCGTAGTCAACAAGTAAAATTCTATATGTAGCCTTTGCCTTTCCCTGTACAGTCCCTCCTCCGGTGCCCCCACATTGTCTGTCCACCCTCAAAAGTTCTTTCAACAACCGCTCCCTTTCCCTACACTCCTGCTTTCCTTTATGTGCCCTGATAGATATCAGCTCCCCTCTAACCACAGCCTTCAGTGCCTCCCAGACCACTCCCACCTGTACCTCCCCATTATCATTAAGTTCCAAGTACCTTTCAATACACCCCCTCACCCTTAAACACACCCCCTCACCTGCCAATAATCCCATGTCCTTTCTCCAGGGTGGGTGCTGTTCTTTTTCCTCCCCTATCTCCAGGTCCACCCAATGTGGAGCGTGGTCCGAAATAGCTATAGCTGTGTACTCCGTCCCCGTCACCTTCGGGATCAGTGCCCTTCCCAAAACAAAAAAGTCTATCCGTGAATAGATTTTGTGGACGTAGGAGAAAAACGAAAACTCCTTACCCCTAGGTCTACTAAATCTCCAGGGGTCTACTCCTCCCATCTGCTCCATAAAGTCCTTGAGCACCCTAGCTGCAGTCGGCCTCCTTCCGGTCCTGGACCTCGATCTGTCCAGCCCTGGGTCCAGCACCGTATTAAAATCTCCCCCCATTACCAACTTTCCCGCCTCTAGGTCCGGGATGCGTCCCAACATACGCCTCATAAAATTGGCATCATCCCAGTTTGGGGCATATACGTTCACTAAAACCACCGCCTCCCCTTGCAATCTGCTGCTCACCATCACGTATCTGCCCCCACTATCCGTCACTATGGTCTTTGCCTCAAACATTACCCGCTTCCCCACTAATATAGCCACACCCCTGTTTTTTGCGTCTAGCCCCGAATGAAACACCTGCCCCACCCATCCTTTGCGTAGTCTGACCTGGTCTATCAATTTCAGATGCGTCTCCTGCAGCATAGCCACATCTGCCTTAAGTTTTTTTAGGTGTGCGAGTACCCGTGCCCTCTTAATCAGCCCATTCAGCCCTCTTACATTCCACGTGATCAGTCGGGTTGGGGGGCTCTTTACCCCCCCCCCCCCCCCCCCCCCCCCCCCCCCCCCCCCCCCCCATCATTGTCGACTAGCCATCTCCTTTTTCAATCCAGCTCCTCACCCGGTTCCCACGTAGCAGTATCTCCCCACAACGGCACCCTCCTGCCCCGACCACCCCACCCCATACCAGCTCCCTCTTCTCCACAGCAGCAGCAACCCAGTTATCTCCCCCCCCCCCCCCCCCCCCCCCCCCCACTAGATCCCTTTCTAGCGTAATTGCACCCCCCATGTTGCTCCCAGAAGTCAGCAAACTCTGGCCGATCTCGGCTTCCCCCCCGTGACCTCGGCCCCCACTGTGCGAGGCCCCCTCCTTCCTGCTTCCCTGTTCCCGCCATGATTACCATAGCGCGGGAACAAAGCCCGCGCTTCCCATTTGGCCCCGCCCTCAATGGCCGGCGCCCCCAGCTCCTCATCCTCCCTCCTCCACAACATGGGGAAGAGAGAAAAGTTACAGGATCGCAGGATTAACAACTTGGGAAATCATCTCTTCCCCCATTTCCCCCCCTTCACCCCACGTAGTACCCCACCACTTTGTCCCAAACGTTCTTTTTCTAGCCCGCTTATTCCAGATTCTCCTCGACAATATATGTCCACGCCTCTTCTGCCGTTTCAAAGTAGTGGTGTTTCCCTTGATGTGTGACCCACAGTCTTGCCGGCTGCAGCATTCCAAATTTAACCTTTCTTTTGTGCAGCACTGCCTTGGCCCGATTAAAGCTTGCCCTCCTTCTCGCCACCTCCGCACTCCAATCTTGATATACGTGGATCACCGCGTTCTCCCACCTACTGCTCTGGGTTTTCTTTGCCCATCTGAGGACCATCTCCCTGTCCTTATATCGGAGAAATCTCACCACTATGGCTCGAGGAATTTCTCCAGCCCTCGGTCTTCGCGCCATAACTCTATAAGCTCCCTCCACCTCCAACAGGCCCGTCGGGGCCTCCGATCCCATTAACGAGTGAAGCATCGTGCTCACATATGCCCCGACGTCCGTCCCTTCTGCACCTTCGGGAAGACCAAGAATCCTTAAATTCTTCCTCCTCGCATTATTCTCCAGCACCTCCAGCCTTTCCACACACCTTTTGTGTTGTGCCCGTGCATCTGTCTTCACCACCAGGCCCTGTATTTCGTCCCCATTCTCAGCAGCCTTTGCCTTCACGACCCGAAGCTCCTGCTCCTGAGTCTTTTGCTCCTCCTTTAGCCCTTCAATCGCCAACAGCTCCTTCTTCATCTCCTTTTTAAGTTCTTCCATGCAGCGCCGCAGGAACTCTTGTTGGTCAGGGCCCCATATTAAACTGCCACCTTCCGACGCCATCTTGCTTTGTGCTTTCCTTCCTGGCCGCTGCTCTAGAGCATCCACCGCAATCCGGCCACTTTCCTCCTTTTTCCATCCGTGTCCAGGGGGGATTCCCTTCTGGTTTACCGCACAGTGTTTTTAGCTGTTAAAATTGCCATTGGGGCTCCTATCAAGAGTCCAAAAGTCCGTTCCACCGGGAGCTGCCGAAACGTGCGACTTAGCTGGTCATCGCCGCACCCAGAAGTCCCACCTTCAACACTCTTGATGACCCGTTTAATATTGTGCCCAGCATTAGCACTACAGTTTGGCTTATAAACAGCTCCCACCAATGTTTGCTGTTTCTTGGCTCCACCCAACCTGATTCTACATCTTGACCATCGATCTAAGGTCCCCTCTTACCAATATGTTGACTGTGTCCCTATGTTACTCCATCTATTTCGTTTTTGTCGTGCCCTCCTAACTTGGATATTTATTCGGGTCACTCTGTAGCCAAGTCATTGTAATGGCAATTAAATCATGCCCATTTATTTACCTTCCCTTGTGCATTCAAATCATTGACCTTTTTACGAAGTCAGATAGTGCCTTTAATTCTGCTTTTTTAAAACTTTATTCTCCATTCTGATCCTATTTAATGGTTGCCTATGCATCACCTGTCTTCCATTTTTGCTTTCTACTTTTTACCAGTTTTGCTTCCCTTAAATCTGAACTCTGGTTCCCACCTCCCTGCCAGTCTAGTTTAAACCCTTCTCAGCAGGGCAGAAGGAGACCATTTGGCCCATTTGAGCTTGCACTAACCCTCTGAAAGAGCATCCCACCTTGACCCATTCCCCTGCCCTATCCCCACAACCCACTAACCCCACCAAACCTTTTGGACACTAAGGGGCAATTTTGCACAGCCAATCCACATAACCTGCCCATCTTTCGGTTGTGGGAGGAAACTGGAGCACCCGGAAGAAACCCCCACAGACACAGGAAGAATGTCTCATCTAAGGCTGGAATTGAACCCGGATCCCTGATTCTGTGAGGAAGCAGTGCTAACCACTGCCACCATGTTGTGAAACTCCCTGTGAGAATATTAGTCCCTGTCCTGTTAAGATGCAGTCCGTCCATGTGTACAATACTATAAGACATGGGAGCAGAATTAGGCCACTCGGCCCATTGAATCTGCTCCACCATTCAATCATGGCTGATATTTTTCTCATCTCCATTCTCCTGCTTTCTGGACATCTTCCAATTGTGGGAGGAAGCCGTATAGGTTCCACCTGCCTCTGAACCTGGCCCAAGTGCCTCAAAACACCTGGTGCCTGCCCTCCTATACCAGTTCTTCAACCACGTGTTCAATTACTCAGTTCTCCTATTTCTATGCTCACAAGCACATGGGACTGGAACCAATTCTGAGATGACTGCTTTAGAGGTGTGCCTTTTCAACCTCCTGCCTAGTTCCATGAAAATCTTCAGTTTTTCATCCCATTTCCACCTCCGTCATTGGTACCAATGTAGACCATAAATTCCGGAGGTAATTGAGGTAAAATAGTGCTCATGAAGAGTTGTGGATGTGCTGGAAAGAGTTCTGAAATTTGTGTTTAGGTGTGGGGGGGGGGGGGGGGGGGGGGGGGGGGGGGGGGGGCGCGGGGCGGGTGGATGGAATACGACTATACATGGATATCTTTTTGCCAAAATAAAGAAAATGGGAATTATAACCCCAGGAATAGAGAGCCGATTGGGAGAGTCATCCATTGACCACTTGGCGGGTGCTCTTGTCACAATGCTTAAATGTTGAGTCCAGAGACTGGAGACCTTTTTTAGTTAATCCTGAAATCTCAGCCTGCGCTCCACAGTGCAGTGGTTTGGAGTTTTGATGTAAACTGACAGCTTTGTAATGAGCATTTTCTCGTCTTAATCTCATTATTGATTTAGTTGGAACTATTAACAAGATATTTTTTACTGAGTATAAAATGTGTAAAGCTGCTCAGAGAAGTGGTGTTGGGAGCGCCTGTTTGGCCATTATGATCTGCAGCCGAAGCTCGTATATCTGCTCCATATCCCTTAAACCTTTGGGTTAACAAAAATCTATTGGACAGCACGGTGGTGCAGTGGTCAGCACTGCTGCCTTACAGTTCTGGATTTGATTCTGGCCCCGGGTCAATGTCCATGGGGAGTTGGCACATTCTCCCCATGTCTGCATGGGTCTCGCCCCCACAACCCCAAAGGATATGCAGGGTAGGTGGATTGGCCACACTAAAATTGCCCCTTAAAAAAAAAAAAAAAAATTGGGTGTCAATCTCCAGGTTTAGAATTAGAATCATAGACTCGTGCAGGAGGCCATTTGGCCCTTTGGGTATGCCCTCTGAATGTGTATCCACCTGGGCCCTATCCCCTGAACCCCATCTAACCGTTGGACACTAAAAGAAATCCGATGTTGCAGTTAGCTATAGATGAGGTAGACAGAGGGTTTAAATAAGAAATCATTGGGAGTAATTGACTGAATCATACTAACCATGAGAGTAAGAGAAGCTGACTAACTGGGAATTAATCAGATAAGCATATTTTGCAAGTTGTTCGAGACTGGCCAGAATCCAAGGTCAGTGACAAGATTTCATTGTAGGCAGTTGCCTTCCCAGGCCTGGACAGATCTGTTTCCATGGTAACAGTCAGTCAGGGTCATAATGCCTTTTTGAAAACTGTGTTAATCTAATTAATGTTCGAGGCATAATTGGCAAGCCAGGGTATGGAAAATTACAAAATCACACCCAAATATTTTATCCTCTTAAATTGATGGACAGACAGTTCGACTGAATTGAATGAATTATAAATTAGTTTAAGCCAATCACAGCTGTAAAGAGTGCGAAACTTTTAAGATAGTAATCTCCTTAAAAGATCAGTTGTCGGGATGAGCAAACACTTCTTTTCAGGAATCACTAACTTTTTTTTTTTTTTGAAACCTATTCTGCTTACTTTGCAAAATCGCCATTTTCTTTTGTTTTAAATCACTGACATTTTTGGTACTGTGCATCTTGATTTGAAGAAATTTACCAAGAAATATAACTATTTTGAATCCAACTACGGTATTTGCTAAAGACAATCGATCTGGCGAGCTTGCTGCAGGGCTCGTTGGAACTTTCTAAAATTTTGTGTTGAAATTGAGTTTACAAGTAGACACTAAAAAAACTGACGAATAAAGTTTCAAATAACTTTGCTTAAAAAGTTCAGTCTGGAATCTCTGTTATTTGGGAACTAAGAAGGGATAACGCATATCCAGGGTTCCGAATAGAGAGACAGATCCATCAGACACTTAAGGGGCAATTTAGCATGGCCAGTCCACCTGACCTGCACACTTTTGAACTGTTGGAGGAAACCGGAGCACCTGGAGGAGACCCACACAGACACTGGGAGAAGGTGCAAACTGCACACAGTCACCCGAGGTCGCAACCTGTGCCCCTGGTGCTGTGAGGCAGCAGTGCTAACCACTGTGACACCTTGCTGCAAGTTGATCTAACATCGACATTTCTGGCAGAGCGTTCCAAATTTCTACCCCTCTTGTGTGTCCAAGTGCTTCCCAACTTCACTCCTGAAAGGTCTGGCTCCAATTTTAGATTATGCCCCCCTGCCAGTGTGTCTCTGTCAACATGCTTCAAATCATCCCTTCACCTTAAATTCCAAAGAATACAATTCTGTTTTGTGTCATCGCTCCTTGTAATTGAACCCTTGGAATCCAGGTATCATTATAGTAAATCTAGCCTGCACTCCTGTTCAAAGCTAATGCATCCTTCCTGAGTAGTGGTATGTAGAAATGCTCGGGTATGGGTTTTGTATAGCTGCTGCAGAAGTTCTAATCCCTTCTACAGGTTGAGCATCCCTTATCTGAAAACCAAAAGATTCCGAAATCTGCACTTTTTTTTGTGCTGATGTGACATCATGCGTGGGAAATACTAGAAGGCTTTGTGAAGGTTCCAGGGCAATGTGCAGGTCTCAGCGTGCTGCACCGCACATGCCCAAGTCCACATTATATTCCAAAATCCGATACACACTCTGCCCCCAAGCATTTCGGATAAAGGATGCTAAACCTGTATAAAAGCCCTCCAGGTATAAAGGCCAGCGTTCCACTAGCCTTTTCCAATTAAGGGCAATTTAGCGTGGGCAATCCACCTACTCTGCGCATCTTTGGATTGTGGGGGTGAAACCCACGCAGACATAGAGGGTGTGCAAACTCCACACGGACAGTGACCGGGGGCGGGGATCGAACCCATATCCTTGGCGACATAAGGTAGTCTCTTTTGGACCACCTCTGTTTTCATCTTTTTATGTAGCAAGTGCTCTTTGATGTATAATTTTTGCGTTCAAAGTAGATGATCACGCATCTGCCGAAATTGAAATCCATTTGCCACAGTTTTTCCAATTAATCTATCAATACCTCTTAATTTTAAAATTCCATCTGCACTGCTTACTACCCTGGTGGAATATCACTAGTCACATTCTGCCAATTACAGTAGATGTCCATTATCCCACATCTTTGTTCTTGCTGGCCAGCCAATTTCTGAAATGCGTCAATAATTTCCTTAAATTACGTAAGCTTCAACTTGGAATGTCTCTTATGAAGAACTTTAATCAAATACTTGCTGGAAGTCCTTATAAATCATAGAATGTCTACAGTGCAGAAGGATGTCATTTGACCCATCGAGCCGACCTAGGCCCATTAGCCTGTAACCCACCTAACCTGCATGTCTTTGAACTGGAAGAAACCTATGCAGACACGAGGAGAACGTGCAAACTCCACATAGTGACCCAAGGTCAGAATCGAACCCTGGCGCTGAGGCAGCAGTGCTAACCACTGCCATTGTGCTGCCATAACAAATGGGCGTTCCCTGTGAACTATTTAGTCACTTTTCATATCAGCGCTTCGCATATGTATTGATTTAACCTCACCAAGGATTCCCCACCATGATTGACAGGCCTCTTGACTATGTCTGTCCCATGCACTGCACTTGTGCTCTTGCTTCCCTCCCCCCCCCCCCCCCCCCCCCGCATATTCCAGAATCATGGTAGGGTTCTCCTGTATCCTCAATTTATTTTCCACCAGCCTGCGCATTCAATGGATTATCCTCAACCGCCTGCCCGATGCCACCACTGAACAAATAATGTTGCTCCCCCCCCAAAGCATCCTGAAGGGATCATCCCTCTAAAACCCTAGTCCACTTACGAATAATGACTAGCACCCTCTCCCCTTCCCAAGGCAACTGCCAAACAGAAGAAGCAGTACCTGCACTTTTTACGTCCACGGGCCCCAAACACGCCTTCCGATTGAAACAGCCATTTATTTGTAATTTGAATTTAGTTATGCTGTATTTCCTGCTCATGCTGCAGACTTCTGTATGTTGTTCGCATTTTAATTTTAAGCAGGTGATGGGCAGTTTAATGCACAAAGACTGCAACTGTGATGGTTGGAGATTAGGAGATGTGTGTAATATGTAACTGTGAATGCTTATAAAAGTGTGTCATGGTTGGTTCCAGTTACATCATTCACAACTGTTTTCCTAGAATATAACAATATTGGGAAGATCAAATGCAGATTGACTTGAGGTTTGGCCGTTGTGACCCCAAACTTTTGGTTCCCTATCATTTTATTTCTCCTTTTCATTCTCTGACTGGACTCTTTACACTGTTCCAATGAAGCTGCGCTGAAGATCCAGGAGTGGCCCATATCTTTAAATTAGGCATTTCTAGACTAAGCATTGAGTTTGCCAATTTCAGATCTTGGCCACTGCCTATTCCTTTTTTCGGATCGCAGCTATTGGGAATAGTTCTGCTATTCACACTTGCACCTTTACTAGACCTATAATTTTTTCTTTCTTTTGTCCTATTACGCACTCCATTTGCCTTGCATCATACTTTTTTGTCATTTAATCTCTCCTATCTTCCACTTCCAACCTATCACGCACTTTCCCCCTTTTCCTCTTCACCTTTTCCTACCTATGTACTTGGTTTAAAATTGGTTGCACCTTTTAAAATTTTCCAATTGAGTTTCTTCCTCCACTGCTGCCTGACCTGTCCAGCAAGTTCAGATTTCTAGCAAAGCATTTTGCTTATTAGAAGTGCTTTTGAGCCAACCTGAGGATGTGGTGCCAATGCTCCATGAATGCATGTTCTTTGTGGTCTTGTGAATAGAAGACATTCAGAGGTACTTTTTATGCCATGTAGTGAATTCAGAATGGAGTTCTTTGCTAATGGTTTTCTTAATTAACTGTCTGAATGTTGGTTGTTCCCTTTCCTTGACTCAAGACAATTAAGTAGTTCAAGTGACATCAGTGTCCAATCATTTATAGAGTACAGGTTTACTTTTTCTAAATGACATTTACTGTGATTATACATTGCAGACTTCAGTAAAGCCTCTAATGTTAATACTTTTACAGAGAGTGATATTTTCTCATTTAATTGTTCCATTTCAGTCTTTTCCATGTCCTGCCTAACATTTGGTCAAGACCCTGGTTGACTTGATCTTTGATTCATAACTACTACTACTCTGAAGCCAGCTGCAATGAGTTTATCTCACTAATTTCCCATGTTGTTTCCTTTTTGTGCTTTTCCAACACAATGTGACTAAGATGGAAAACTTGAATGTTTTAGGGTACAGAGATCGAGGGGAAATTGTAGGCAGAAAAATATGTCCCACCACTTGTGATCAGCTATGCTGTTTAAGAAGTGCAGGTGGATTATCCAGAAAGGAGAACCAAGTTTAGCCTGAGTGAGAAATGATGACTTGGAAACTCTGACATTTGCAAGGGAAGTTCTTGTGAATTTTTATTTTCAATAAACAAATGTTGTAAATGGTAAAGATTAAGGATAAATCTCCGCTTTCATTGCTTCATCATTAATTTATAATATTTCTAATTTATTGAGTTAGACTTCCTTGTGTGTTGACTGATGGTGAGCTTTTGTTTTGATTGGCAGCCAGTTTTTATTGGTTCAATGTCAGTTTTGTGTTGGCCAAAAATCCATGAGGCGTTCTCAGGACATGGAAGAAATATTACTTGCATTTATACAGCACCTTTAATGTAGCTGGACATCACCAGGCACCTCCACACCAGTATCAATTAAAAAAAGAGCGTTCTATTGAATTGTTGAGATTCAGCTGGTTATAGTAAGGTGCCATCTTTTGCACGGTAGCACAGTGGTTAACACTGTTGCTTCACAGCGCCAGGTCCCAGGTTCGATTCCCGGCTTGGGTCACTGTGCGGAGTCTGCATGTTCTCCCCGTGTCTGTCGGTTTCCTCCAGGTGCTCTGGTTTCTTCCCACAAGTCCCGAAAGACGTGCATGTTAGGTGAGTTGAATTATCCCACTGTGTACCTGAACATGCGCTGGAGTGTGGCGACGAGGGACTTTTCACAGTAACTTCATTGCAGTGTTAATGTGAGCCTACTTGTGACACTAATTAAGATTATTATTATTGAGTTGAAGAGCATTTGGGTCCATCAATGACCTTCATGGTGTGGAACTTTTACAGAAGGATTTCCTTTCACCCTTTGCACGTGGATACGTTGTACGTTTTAGGGGCTGTCAAAGATGCTGGAAGTGCATGCCTTTTGCAATGGATTGTGTTGCTCATTAGGTTGCTTGTCTCCCCTACTTTTTTTTGTGGCAAGTTCCTGGCACCATTTTGTCAGTTTGTAAAGGTTCAGTTGTTCAGTGACCCGTATGTGAATGACTACCATTCTTTTTGAGAGCGGGAAAGAAGATAAAGACATCTTGGGTGTTGAATAAATGTCCATTGCTAGAATTTCCGAATCGGATACCAGTCCTCCTGGTTTGTTTATTAATTTGATACCAGAGCTAGGTAGGTTTGCAGTCCTCTATGGGAATGACTCATGAAGCCTGTAGAAGTAGATTAGGGGGTAGGAGACGAGAGTTTGGGGTTGGAGTGCTGGAATTTTAACCATCGGGCTTCATCTGATCCAGCGTGCCATGCCTTGAGGTGCTGGTAGGCTGTATCATTTTGGCTGATGGAATGTCAGCAAACTGTGGCTCTCATTTGTGCCTTAAATCTCGGTGGGGTCATCCTGTATCAGAGCTCTTAGATGTGGAAAAGTGTGTTTCTGTCCCTGTAGGAAGAGGTAAATGTGCCTGCATTTTTAAAAAAATTACATGATTTGGAGACATTTGAACATATCTTGGTGTGCACAACAGACGCAGATGACCACAAACAAAACAAATTTATCTCAAACTTGCGTGATCATGAGTGGAGTCAGTTGTTCATGCAGTTTTTGCATTGCTTAGAAAGATAGTTTTCCTGCATAACGTTATACCACACGTGGCAATGTTTAACCTGTATTAACCTGTGCTGAAGAAATTGAATAATGTCTACATTGAACCTCCAATTATTTGGTAACAAGAGTACTTGACCATCTGTGTTTTCTTCATTACAACAATGACTATACTTAGCATTTCATTGGGTTTAAAGTCAGAGGCAGTGGAGTAGTGGTATTTTCACTGAACTAGTAATTCAGAGACCTAGGGTAAAGCTCTGGGGAACAGGGTTCAAATCCCACCAGGGCAGTTGGTGGAATTTGAATTCCGTAAAAGTCGAATGACGACCATCGATTGTCAATTGTTGTAAAAACTGGTTCATTAATGTCCTTTAGGGAAGGAAATCTGCTGTCCTTATCCTACTCTGGCCTACATGTGATTCAGACCCACAGCAATGTGGTTGACTCTTAAATAATCTAATCTTTATTAGTGTCACAAATAGGTTTACATTAACACTGGAATGAAGTTACTGTGAAAATCACCTAGTCTCCACTCTGCGGCGTCTGTTCAGGTACATGGAGGGAGAATTTGGAATGTCCAAGTCAGCGAACAAGCACGTCTTTCGGGATTTGTGGCAGGAAACTGGAGCACCCAGTGGAATCCCACTCAGACACGGGGAGAACGTGCAGACTCTGCACAGACAGTGACCCTGGCGCTATGACTCAACAGTGCTACCGTGCTAGCGACGCCCAGATCCCATGGACAAATAATTTTTAAAAACTGAGTCATGAAAGGCAAACTCGTTTTTTTTTTCCTCGCGCATTTAAACTTTTTCCATTGAAAGTTCCTTTTGCGTACATTTATGGTAGAAATGATCTATGTAAACTTGTCACATGAATTTTTTATTCTTTCATGGGATGTGGGCATCGCTGACTAGACCAGCGTTTATTGTCCATCTCTAATTGCCTTTGAGAAGGTGGTGATGAACCACTGCCTTGAACTGCTGTAGTCCATGGGTTACTAGACCATTTAGGAGGGCAGTTAAGAGTCAACTGCATTTTTGAGAGTCTGGAGTCACACGCAGGTCAGACCATCACGGATGGTAGATTTCCTTCCTTGGAGGACTTTTTTTGTTACAATGATTGACAGTTGTTTCACGGTCGCTATGATTTATTAAGGGAATTAAAATTCCACCTGCTGCCATGGTGGGATTTGACCAATATCCCAGAATATTCACCTGTGCCGTTGAATTATTATGAGATGCCGGCATTGGACTGGGGTGAGCACAGTAAGAAGTCCGTGACTGACTACCATTCTTTTTGAGGCCATACTCCTGTGCGGAACTTGGCTATAAGTTTATGCTCGGCGATTCTGCGTTGTCGCGCGTCCTGAAGGCCCCTTGGAGAATGTTTACCCGAAGATCAGAGGCTGAATCCCCATGACTGCTGAAGTGTTCCCCGACTGGAAGGGAACATTCCTGCCTGGTGATTGTTGCGCGATGCATGTTCATCCGTTGTCGCAGCGAATATGCCCAAATTAGTGTGACAAGTTTGCACAACCAAATTTTATTATAATTGTGGAGATTGAAATTTGTAACAACAAAATGAAAGGCAATCTGTGTAAATTCAAACGGGGAGCTGAAATATATTTGATCCTGTTCTTGATATCCCTGCTTCTCAACTGAAGATTGCAGCCATAGGGAAGATTGACATATGCATGTTTGTTTGTTTTTTTTTGCAGCAATACGTATGTGGTGGAAAAAAGGAAACCTTCCTGTCAAGCAGAACCAGTTGCGAATTGTATGTTTCCACTTGGCTGGGTGAAAGTTAATAGAATGCAATGGGCTTTTTCTTTGCAGCATCTGTTCGCTTAGTATCCCACAGTGGGGCTTTACTAACAACTTAGATGATGGGAAAGAAAGCTACGTATCCAAAGTTGCTGACAAAATAGTTATGATGTGGAGATGCCGGCGTTGGACTGGGGTGAGCACAGTAAGAAGTCTTACAACACCAGGTTAAAGTCCAACAGGTTTGTTTCTATGTTACTAGCTTTCGGAGCGCTACTCCTTCCTCCGGTGAATGAAGAGGCATGTTCCAGAAACATATATATAGACAGATTCAAAGATGCCAGACAATGCTTGGAATGCGAGCATTAGCAGGTGATTAAATCTTTGGAGAACGCTTACCCGGAGATCAGAGGCTGAATGCCCTTGACTGCTGAAGTGTTCCCCGACTAGAAGGGAACATACCTGCCTGGTGATTGTCGCGCGATGTCCGTTCATTCGTTGTTGCAGCGTCTGCATGGTCTCGCCAATGTACCACGCTTCGGGACATCCTTTCCTGCAGCGTGTGAGGTAGACAACGTTGGCCGAGTCGCACGAGTATGTACCGTGTACCTGATGGGTGGTGTTCTCGCGTGTAATGGTGGTATCCATGTCGATGATCTGGCACGTCTTGCAGAGATTGCCATGTCAGGGTTGTGTGGTGTCGTGGTCACTGTTCTGAAGGCTGGATAGTTTGCTGCAAACAATGGTTTGTTTGAGGTTGCGCGGTTGTTTGAAGGCAAGTAGTGGGGGTGTGGGGATGACCTTGGCAAGATGTTCATCTTCATCGATGACTTGTTGAAGGCTGTGAAGAAGATGTCGTAGTTTCTCCGCTCCGGGAAAGTACTGGACGACAAGGGTATTCTGTTGGTTGTGTCCCATGTTTGTCTTCTGAGGAGGTCGGTGCGGTTTTTTGCGCGTTGGAACTGTCGATCGATGAGACGAGCGCCATATCCCGTTCGTACGAGGGAATCTTTCAACGTCTGTAGATGTCTGTTACGCTCCTCCTCGTCTGAGCAGGTCCTGTGTATACGGAGAGCTTGTCCATAGGGGATGGCTTCTTTAATGTGTTTAGGGTGGAAACTGGAGAAGTGGCTTGTGAGCAGTGGAGATGGAAGTGTAAAATTATGAAGAATTATTGATAGTTTAAGTGGGCAAAACTGATCACTGAATTTCAATTTGGCTAAATGGGAGGTCATCTACTTTAAATCTAAAAAGATTGGAACATGGTACTTCGAAGTGGTGAAAAGCTGGACATATGGGGTCCAGGTACATAGATCATGCACCATAGAAAGCACCCTACCTGGCTGCATCACAGCCTGGTATGGCAACTGCTCGGCCCAAGACTGCAAGAAACTTCAGAGTCGTGAACACCGCCCAGTCCATCACACAAACCTGCCTCCCATCCATTGACTCCATCTACACCTCCCGCTGCCTGGAGAAAGTGGTAGCACAATCAAAGACCCCTCCCACCCGGCTTACTCACTCTTCCAACTTCTTCCATCGGGCAGGAGATACAAAGGTCTGAGAATACGCACGAACAGACTCAAAACAGCTTCTTCCCTGCTGTTACCAGACTCCTAAATGGCCCTCTTGTGGGCTGACCTGATTAACACTACACTCCTGTATGCTTCACCCGATGCCGGTGTTATGTAGTTACGTTGTGTACTTTGTGTTGCCCTGTTATGTAGTTTTTTAAATTTCATTTTCATGTGCTTAATGATCTGTTGAGCTGCTCGCAGAACAATACCTTTCGCTGTACCTCGGTACACAGGACAATAAACAAAATCCAATCTATTAACATGTCATAAGCATGTACAGAAAAGAATGAAAAGGCTAATGGAATGTTAGCCTTTACATCCAGAGTTCTAGAATGCAAGGGGGTGGAAGTCATGCTTCGGCTGTACTTTGCACTGGTTAGACTACACCTGGAGTATTATGAGCAGTTTTGGGAACAACAGCTTGGGAAAGTTAAATTGGCCTTGGAAAAGCAGCAAAGATTTATCGGAATGATAGCTTAACCTTCAGGAGTCTAGGTATGAGGAGAGATTACATAAATAAGGGTTCTATTCCCTGGGATTTGGAAAGTTATTGTATTGGATTTGTTTATTGTCACGTGTACTAAGGTACAGTGAAAAGCATTTTTCTGTGAGCAGCTCAAACAGATCATTTAGTACATGAAAATAAAATAAAATGAAAAGAAAATACATAATAGGGCAAAACAATGTACCGGCATCGGGTGAAGCATACAGGAGTCTAGTATTAATCCGGTCAGTCCATAAGAGGGTCAGTTAGGAGTCTGGTAACAGCGGGGAAGAAGCTGTTTTTGAATCTGTTGGTGCGTGTTCTCAGACTTTTGTGTCTGCTGCCCGATGGAAGAAGTTGGAAGAGTGAGTAAGCCAGGTGGGAGGGGGTCTTTGATTATGCTGCCCACTTTCCCCAGGCAGCGGGAGGTGTTGATGGAATTAGTGGATGGGAGGCAGGTTTGTGTGATTGACTGGGCTGTGTTCACGACTCTGAAGTTTCTTGCAGTCTTGGGCCAAGCAGTTGCCATACCAGGCTGTGATGCAGCCAGATAGGATGCTTTCTATGGTGGTGCATCTGTAAAAGTTGGTAAGAGTTAATGTGGACACACCGAATTTCCTTAGTTTCCTGCGGAAGTATAGGCGCTGTTGTGCTTTCTTGGTGGTGGCGTAGACATGGGTGGACCAGGACAGATTTTTGGTGATGTGCACACCTAAGAATTTGAAGCTATCAACCATCTCCACCTCTATCCCGTTGATGCTGACAGGGGTGTGTGCATACTTTGCTTCCTTAAGTCGATGACCAGCTCTTTAGTTTTGCTGGCATTGAGAGATAGATTGTTGTCTTTGCACCATTCCACTAGGTTCTCTATCTCCCTCCTATATTCTGACTCGTCGTTATTCAAAATCCGACCCACTGTGGCCGTGTCGTCAGCAAACTTGAAGATCGAGTTGGAACCAAATTTTGCAATGTAGTCGTGTGTCCAGTGGGTATAGTAGGTGGCTAAGTACACAGCCTTGCAGGATCCCGGTATTGAGGACTATCGTGGAGGAGGTGCTGTTTATTCTTCCTGATTGTGGTATAGGGGTCAGAAAGTTGAGGATCCAGTTGCAGAGTGAGGAGCCACATCCTAGGTTTTGGAGCTTTGATATGAGCTTCGCTGGAATTATGGTGTTGAAGGTGGAGCTGTCGTCAATAAATAGGGGTCTGATGTAGGAGTCCTTGTTGTCAAGATACTCCAGGGATGAGTGAAGGGCCAGGGAAATGGCTTCTGCTGTGGACTGGTTGCAGTGGTAAGTGAATTGAAGTGGATCTAGGCATTCTGGGAGAATGGAGTTGATGCACTTCATGATCACCCTCTCGAAGCACTTCATTAAGATTGATGTCAATTGGATGGTAGTCATTGAGGTACGTTGCCTGGTGGTTCTTTGGCACCGGTACAATGGTCTTCTTGAAGCATGTGGGGGCCTTGGAGCGGAGTAGGGACAGGTTAAAGATATCCGCAAACACATCTGCCAGCTGGTCAGTGCAGGCTCGACGAGGGATCCGACCGGACCCGTCTCCTACCGAGGGTTATGGTTTGAATCAATTGAAGTTTTGAAATATCAGGAGAATGGGCAAGGAATTTAGTGGAAGCTCGTCACTGGTTGAGGAGTCTCAAATCAGGGGCATAGTTTCAAAATTGTATCAAGGAGTTTCAGGAGTGAAATCGGGAAACACATCTACATACAGACGTGTTAGAAGTTTGGAACTCTAATTTACCAGGACTGGAGTGCGGAGGTGGCTAAGAAGAGGGCTGGTTTTAACCGGGCTAAGGTGGTGCTCGATCGGGAGGGGGTGAAGTTCGGGATGCTGCAGCCAGCGCGATTGTGGGTCACGTTCCAAGATCGGCACCACTATTTTGAAACGCCTGATGAGGCATGGAACTTTATCCAGACTGAAAAGTTGGACTCAAACTGAGGGTTTGTCGTGGGGGGATGTTTACTGCGTTTGGGGAATGTTCTTTTTGTTTTGATGTTGGGTGGGGATGGGTGAATGGATTTGATGTGGGGGCTGTGAGAGAGTGTGGGCGTCGGTGGGGCAGGGCCCCACGGAGGAAGAGGGGGGGGTGGAGGCCCGGGGATGGGGAGTTGGGGTAAGGCCACAAAAAGGAACTCCGCCAGAGGGGATAGGGCCGGCTCAGGAAAGCGCGGGCTTTTGTCCCGCGTTAGGGAATGATGGGGGTGGGGGGCAGTGCTGGAGAGGAGCGCACACTGACTGCCAAGGGGTGGGGGGGGGATTCTCACACTGGGGGGTTGATGGAATGGTGGGAGAGGCCGTGGTCAGCAGGAGTCAGCTGACTTATGGGAGTGTCATGGGGGGAGCAAAATGCCTAGATGAGGATCTAGCGGAGGGGAGGGGGGAGAACTGGGTTGCTGCTGCATTGGCCAAAGGGGAGCTGGAAGTAGGAGAGGTAGTCGTTGCAGGAGTCCGCCGCCTGGGGGACTGGAGGGTGCGGGAGGCGCGGGCATGTGGCTGGCCTAGAATAGGAGATGGCGAGTCGGCAGGGGGGTGGGGCGAGTAGCCCCCCGATCCGGCTGATAACTTGGAATGTGAGGGGCCTGAACGGGCCGGTCAAGAGGGCCCGGGTGTTCGCACACTTAAAGGGACTGAAGGCAGGCGTGGTTATGCTCCAGGAGACACATCTGAAGGTGGCAGATCAGGTTAGGCTGAGAAAGGGATGGGTAGGGCAGGTCTTTCATTCAGGGCTGGATGCGAAGAACAGAGGGGTTGCAATACTGGTGGGGAAGCGGGTGTCGTTCGAGGCACTGAATATCATAGTGGATAATGGAGGTCGATATGTGATAGTGAGTGGTAGGTTGCAGGGGGTGCGGGTGGTACTGGTGAATGTATGTGCCCCGAATTGGGATGATGCCGGATTTATGAAACGCATGCTGGATCGGATTCCGGATCTGGAGGTAGGAAGCTTGATAATGGGGGGGGGGGGGAGATGGACCAGGTGGGGGGAGTGGATCCATGGAGGTTTGCCAGGTCGCAGGCCAGGGAATTTTCCTTCTTTTCCCACATCCATAGAGCCTACTCCCGGATAGACTTTTCCATTTTGAGTAGGGCGCTAATCCCGAAAGTGGAGGGAACGGAATTTTCGGCCATAGCCATCTTGGACCACGCCCCGCATTGGGTGGAGCTGGGGTTGAGGGAGGAGAGGGACCAGCGCACGCTGTGGCGTCTCAATGTGGGACTGTTGGCGGGTGCGGGGGTGTATTGAAAGATACTTGGAGGCCAACGACAACGGGGAGATGCAGGTTGGGGTAGTCTGGGAGGTGTTGAAGGCGGTGGTCAGGGGAGAGCTTATCTCCATTGGGGCCCACAGGGAGAAGAGAGGGGAGGGAGAGGTTGGTGGGGGAGATTTTAAGGGTGGACAGGAGGTATGCAGAGGCCCCCGAGGAGGGGCTACTTAGGGAGCGACGGAACCTCCCGATGGAATACGACCTGTTGACCACTGGGAAAGCAGAGGCACAGTGGAGGAAAGCGCAGGGGGCGGCGTATGAGTATGGGGAGAAGGCGAGTCTGATGCTGGCACATCAGCTTTGTAAGAGGGACTCAGCGAGGGAGATTGGTGGAGTCCAGGATAGAGGGGGTGATACGGTGCGGAGTGCGGTGAGAATAAAGGAGGCATTTAGGGACTTCTATGGGGATCTGTACAGGTCTGTGCCCCCAGCGGAGGAGGAGTGGATGCGACGATTCCTGGATCAGCTGAGGTTCCTGAGGGTGGAGGAGGAGGAGGTGGCTGGTTTGGGGGCGCCGATTGGGCTGGAGGAGCTGGTTCAAGGATTGGGGAGCATGCAGGCGGGGAAGGCCCCGGGGCCGGATGGGTTCCCGGTTGAATTTTACAGGAAATACGTGGACCTGCTGGGCCCGTTGCTAGTGAGGACTTTTAATAAGGCGAGGGACGTGGGGGGACCTTGCCCCGACAATGTCCAGGGCGCTGATTTCTTTGATTTTGAAGCGGGACAAGAATCCATTGCAATGTGGGTCATATATACCGATCTCACTCCTCAATGTTGACGCTAAGTTGCTGGCGAAGGTGCTGGCTGCGAGAATTGAGGACCAGATGGGATTTGTGAAGGGTATGCAGCTAAATACACATGTGCGGAGGCTCCTCAATGTGATTATGATACCCTCGGTGGAGGGGGAAGCGGAGGTAGTGGCAGCTGTGGACGCGGAGAAGGCCTTTGATCGGGTGGAGTGGGAGTATCTTTGGGAAGTGTTGCGGAGGTTCGGGGAGGGGTTCATCAGTTGGGTCAGGCTGCTATACAGAGCCCCGGTGGCAAGTGTGGCCACGAACTGGCGGAGGTCAGAGTACTGTCGGCTGTACCGGGGGACGAGGCAGGGAATCCCCCTTGTTGTTTGCACTGGCAATTGAGCCGCTGGCCATGGCACTGAGGGAGTCCAGGAAATGGGGATTGGTCCGAGGAGGAGGAGGAGGAGGGAGGAGAGAGAGGAACACCAAGTGTCGTTGTATGCCGATGACCTGTTGTATGTTGCGCATCCAGCGGAGGTCATGCGGATCCTGAGGGAGTTTGGGGACTTTGTGGGATGTAAACTCAATGTGGGTAAGAGTGAGCTCTTTGTGGTGCATTCAGGGGACCAGGGAAGGGGGATAGACGAGCTGCCGTTGAAGAGGGCGGAAAGGAGCTTTCGGTACCTGGGGATCCAAGTAGCTCGTAGTTGGGAGGCCCTGCGCAAGCTCAATTTGACGCGGTTGGTGGAGCAGATGGAGGAGGATTTTAAAAGATGGGATATGCTGCCACTCACTAGCGAGTAGGGTGCAGTCGGTCAAAATGACGGTCCTCCCGAGGTTTCTCTTTGCCTTCCCATTTTGATCCCCAAGACCTTTTTCAAACGGGTAAGCAGGAGCATCATGGGATTTGTGTGGACGAATAAGACCCCGAGGGTGAAGAGTGTTTCTGGAGCGTAGCAGGGACGGGGGGGTGCTGGCGCTGCCAAATTAGTGTGGCTATTATTGGGCTGCCAATGTGGTGATGATACGTAAATGGGTAATGGAGGGAGAGGGGGTGGCGTGGAAGAGGCTAGAGATGGCATCCTGTGAGGGCACGAGCCTGAGGGCGCTGGTGACGGCACCATTGCCGCTCTCGTCGACAAGGTACACCACGAGTCCGGTTGTGGCGGCGACGCTGACTATCTGGGGGCAGTGGAGGCGACACGGGCGAGGTGGGAGCCTCGGTTTGGTTACCAATTCGGGAGAATCATCGGTTCGTCCCGGGAAGGATGGATGGGGGCTTTTGGAGCTGGCATCGGGCAGGGATTAGAAGAATAGGGGACCTGTTCATCGATGGGATGTTTGCGAGCCTTGGGGCGCTGGAGAATTTTGGGCTACCCCCGGGAAACGCTTTCAGGTACATGCAAGTGAGGGCATTTGTGAGGTGACAGGTGAGGGAGTTCCCGCTGCTTCCGGCACGTGGGATTCAGGACAGGGTGATTGGATTGGATTTGTTTATTGTCACGTGTACCGAGGTACAGTGAAAAGTATTTTTCTGCGAGCAGCTCAACAGATCATTAAGTACATGAGAAGAAAAGGGAATAAAAGAAAATACATAATGGGGCAACACATAATGGGGCAACACAACATATACAATGTAACTACATAAGCACTGGCATCGGATGAAGCATACAGGTAGTAGTGTTAATGAGGTCAGTCCACAAGAGGGTCATTTAGGAGTCTGGTGACAGTGGGGAAGAAGCTGTTTTAGAGTCTGTTCGTGCGTGTTCTCAGACTTCTGTATTTCTGTATCTCCTGCCCGATGGAAGAAGTTGGAAGAGTGAGTAAGCCGGGTGGGAGGGATCTTTGATTATGCTGCCCGATTTCGGGTATATGGGTTGGAGAAGGCAAGGTTTCGGTGATTTACCAGGAGCTGAAGGAAGAGGAGGAGGCCTCGGTGGAGGAGTTAAAGGGCAAGTGGGAGGAGGAGCTTGAGGAGGAGATAGATGAGGGTCTGTGGGCTGATGCCCTGAGTAAGGTTAATTCTTCCTCCTCTTGCGCCAGGCTCAGCCTAATACAGTTCAAAGTTACTAACAGAGCACATATGACAGGGGCGAGGTTGAGTAGGTTCTTTGGGCTGGAGGACAGATGTGGGAGGTGCTCGGGGAGCCGGCAAACCATGTCCATATGTTCTGGTCGTGCCCGGTGCTGGATGGGTTTTGGAGGGGTTTTGCGAGGACTATGTCCAAGGTGGTGAACACCCGGCTCAAGCCGAGCTGGGGATTGGCATTATTTGGGGTATCGGATGAGCCGGAAGTGCAGGAGGCGAAAGAGGCCTGTATTCTGGCCTTTGCGTCCTTGGTAGCCCGGCGGAGGATTTTGCGACTATGAAAAGATGCAAAGCCCCCTAGTGTGGAAGCTTGGATCAATGACATGGCAGGGTTCATCAAGCTGGAGAGGATAAAGTTTGCCTTGCGAGGGTCTGTTCAAGGCTTCTCCAGGCGGTGGCAACCGTTCCTAGACTATCTCGCGGAGCGTTAGGAGGAGGTCAGCAGCAGCCCGGGGGGGGCGGAGGGAGGGGGGGTTTCTTTTGGGGTGGCGTTTGGATGAAGGTGGTTTTTCCCCCCCTATTTGTGCTTTTAAATGTCATATGGGGGTTTTTTGTATATGGGGGAAATCCAATGTATAATTTCTGCGTGTTGGGTTTTTGTTGCTTTTTTTACTTGTTTGGGAGGGGTTTTGTTGAAAATTTATTGAAAAATTTGAATCAATATATTAAAAAAAGAAGTTTGGAACTCTCCTTCGCAAATGGCAATTTGTGCTCAGACTTAATTTTAAATTGAGATGGATAGGTTATTGTTAGCCGAAGATGATATGGATAGAGGGGCGAAGATATGTGAACTTAGGGCGCAGATCCACCATGATTTCACTGAATGACAAAACTGGCTGGTCCGCCTCGTCCTATAAATCCATGAAAAGGCAACACTGCTTCTTAATCTTTCTGTTGCAGCCCCTCTAGAATATGTGGGATTGAATGCAATGAAGTGAGTTTGTCGCCAGCATTCCCGTTATCACCTTGACTGATACAAATCTATTAATTATTCCTGTGGTCTCTAATATTTGGTCTCTGTCAATGTGTAGTCAGTGTAAATGTTTTATCGCTCCTGTTTTGCCAAGCTGAGACTTCTCTTCCAAATGATTTGTGGTGCATTATAATAAATCAGAATTTGAATATCAAATATAAATTAATTCATTATTGTTTAAAGTGCAAAATCTGTTAAAGTTGAGACTAAATTTGAAGATCTGTTTAAACAATGGAATCTTTAAAATTTGTTTTTTATTGATTCCGAAGATGTTTCCCTGCAATGTCTAAAAATAAAGGTTCCTGCTAGTTTGTTTTGTGTGGGTCTTTGGAAACTTTACAAACTCTAATCTCGACACCAATAATTAAGCATTCAAAACAAAACTCTATTTTCTAACTTAAGGTTTATTACATGGAGACACTGATTTTAATCTTCTCCATCTAATATCAGAATTCAAGCTTCTCCCTGATTCCAGTTTTTCTTATTTCGACTGGCCAAAAGTTAATTACTCAATTTTCTGAACTAAGTTTTCTCGTTGCACTAATGTTCCAACTGGTCATTAATTTCAATGGCTGTTTATGGGTTTGTGTGCAAATTTGGCTGTTGTATTTGCTTTCACAGCTATTTTTTGAATGTTTTTAGTGGAGTATTTTCTTTTTATACACCACAAAAATAAACCTAAACAAACCTGTACGCATGGTGGCGCAGTGGTTAGCATTGTTGCCTCACGGCACTGAGGTCCTCATTTTGACCCTGGCCTTGGATCACACTCTGTGGAGTTTGCAAAATTTCCCCGTGTCTGTGTGGGTTTCACCCCCACAACCCAAACATTTGCAGGATAGGTGGATTGGCCACGCTAAATTGCCCATTAATTGGAAAAAATAGTAATTGGATACTCTAAATTTATTTATTTTAAAAAATCAGTCATTGTTGACAATTTGCAAATGTCCTGCATTTAAATTCACCTCCTGACCCCTTCCACTTGCTATTTGGCGTGTTATCATTATTCGCTGGTTCATCAGTCCTGTACACAGTGGGGTAGTATAGTGACATATATGTTGCATCATTGTAGGTTGTTCTTACTTAGTTGTCTGTATTCGCAACTGTTACCAGACTCCTAAATGACCCTCTTATGGACTGACCTCATTAACACTACACCCCTGTAAGCTTCACCCGATGCCGCTGTTATCTAGTTACATTGTGTACCATGTGTTGCCCTGTTATGTATTTTCTTTTCATGTACTTAATGATCTGTTGAGCTGCTCGCAGAAAAATACTTTTCACTGTACCTTGGTACATGTGACAATAAATAAACAAACAAACTTGTGGCAGTGGTCTCTCCCTTTGGCCTATTGGCTACAAGTTGGTGAATGGCCTCCATGTCTTGTGGAAGTCCTCTTCCTACCCTCGGATGGTGAATTTGATTTTCTCCATTTGGAGAAATTCTGACAGGTCGGCCAGCTAGTCCGCAGCTTTAGGTGGTACTGCTGATTGCCAGCCAAGCAGGATTCTTTGGTCAGCGATTAGGGAGAGAAAAGGCTTGGGCATTGGCCTTCCTCCACAAAAGGTTCTGGTTGGTTTGATACCATGAAGACTGCCACTTTCATGCACCGCTTCACCCTCATCCCCACAAACTTGGACATTGCTTCGAAGAAGGCTATCCAGAATCTGACCAGCCTGGAGCCTGCTCAGATCATGTGGGTGTAGTTGGCTGGGCCTCCCTGGTACTATTCACACTTGTCCTCCACCTCCTGAGAAGAATCTGCTCATTCTGGTTCTGGTTCGGTGTGCTCTGTGTATCACTTTCAGCTGCATTCGGCTCAGCCTTGCGCATGTGTAGGTGGAGTTGACCTTCCGCTCCAGAGCCCCCACCCTATTTCCATCACTAGCTCTTCCTCCCATTTGTCTCGTTCCTTCCCCAGTAGTCTCCCATACAAATCCCCCCAGTCTCCCCTCCCCGTCCTGTCCTGTTGATGGTGTCGTCCGTTTGGCGATCGTGAACCTATGGTTATTGCAGATGGGGATCGTGATGGACATTTCGGTCAGTCCAAAGTATTGTCTTAGCTGGTTACATGACCCAAGTGTGGCTATTACTACTGGGCTTGTCGAGTGCTTGGCTGGTGAGGATGGAAGTGCTGCCATGGCTAGGGCCTGGAGGGACCCTCTATTTTTACCCATTCGGCGTACAGTTCCTTTATCCATCCTTTCCTATTCTCCCCTGTTGCTGCTCAGTGGTAATATTGCAGGTTTGGGAGTACCAGGACCCCCCCCCCCCCCCCCCCCCCCCCCAATCCCCTGCTCAAAGCTTCTCTATCTTTACAGGACTTTTTGGGGGATCTGAGTCCTTCCCCCACCCCACCTCTGCACACCCGCACGAAGGGCCATGATCATTTTTTTTTGTTTTTTTTGCTGTGTTATAAAAGGCCTTGGGATGTAGATCGGTATGGATCTGATCAGGAAGAGGAACCTAGGCAGTACGTTCATCTTGATTATCTGCACCCTCCCCGCCAGGGAGATTGGGAGTTTGTCCCATGTCTGCAGATCCTTTTAACTTCCTCTACCAGACTGGCTAGATTCCATTTGTGAATCTGTGTCTAGTCGCGGGCAATTTGGATCCCCAGTTAGTGGAATTTGTCTCTGGCTTGTTTAAATGGCGGTCCTTCCAGCCCTGTCCCTCTTTGCAGGTTCACCGGGAAGATTTCATTTTTTTGCTCAGATTGACTTTGTAGCCCGAAAAGGCTCCATACTTTTTCAAGAGCTCTATGATTCCCTCTATGCTGCGTCGTGTGTCCGCGACGTGGAGGAACAATCATCTGCACAGAGCCGATACTTTGTGCTCTTTCTCCCCTCAGGATCACCTTCCAGTTCTTTGCTGCTCTGAGCGCGATTGCTAGTGGCTCGAGTGTGACCGGTGTGGGCTGGGACCAGCGAATCACGTGCACATGTTTTGGGATGCGAAAAACTGGGAAGATTCTGGGCAGGAGTGTTCGCGGTCTTAGCCAGGATAGAGGAGGAGGAGGAGGACCCGGACCCTTTGGTGGTGATATTTGGGGTTTCAGAGAAGCCAGAGCTCATGGAGAGGAGAAAGGCTGACGTCTTGCTCTTTGCCTCTCTGATTGCACGGTGGTGAATTTTGCTGGTTTGAGGAAAGGTGGGGGATGTTTGTGACCATGTTTGAGGGGCTGTTCGTCACGGAGGGGTGGGGGGGGGGGGGGGGGGGAGGGAGGTGAAAAGGGGAAACATCTGTACAGACTGTATAGTTGATGGTTGGGAAGTATGTTTCCTGGGGTATTTATTCGCTGTAACCTCTTTTGATACATGTTTGTAATAAAATATATTTTAAAAATAAGTGTACTTGAACAGGTGGCGACCAGGGGCTTTTCACCGTAACTTCATTGCAGTGTTAATGTAAGCCAACTTGTGACCATAATAAAGATTATAAACTCCACATGGACAATGGGCCGGTATCGAACCCAGGTCGTCGGCGCCATGAGGCAGCCGTGCTATTTGCTGCGCCACCGTCCCGCCCCCGTTTTCTATCCTCCCACGACTGGCATGTCCAGTCCATCGAGGAACAGCTTCATCCTCCTAGTCCCTCAAGTCTCCTTAGGGCGGCTCGGAGATGTACAACCCCTAATAGAAGGCCTCAAATGCATAGTTTACATTTTTTGGTTCCACCACTAGTTTGCTCTTGTTGTCTCTAATCTGTGCTATTTCCCTTGTGGCTGATGACTTTCACAGCTGGTGAGCCTGCAGATGGCTGGCTTTGTTCGTTTTCGCACAGGGTGGAGTTGTTGCACCACTTTAGTCGTGGAGAGCCGGTTAAAGTCCATTTGTAGTGTTTTCCTCGGTGCCAGGAGCTCTCATTGGCCGGGCCGTGAAGTGTTGTCGGTCTATCTCCAGTATAGAGTCGACTAGCTGTTGCCGAGCCACCCCCTTTTCCATCAGCTCCTCCCAGAGCGTTGAGGGTGAGATTTCCCTGTTCTCGTTATTGGTTATACCAATGGCCTGTGATACTTGCAGGAAACCTTGTTGGCGAGGTGGGTCGTGTCCAACCTCCATGAGGGGGGGGGGGGAGATGTTGAGCGCGGCCCGTCTCCGACGTCACATCCACATAATGTGGAGCGTGGTCGGAGATTACTATTGCGGATAATTCTGCTCTTACTATCACTGGAAGCACCGATTTCCCCAGCACCGATTTCCCCACTAAGAGGTCAATTGGGTATATCCTTTCTGTACCTGGGAGAAGGAGAACTCCTCTCCTGGGTGTGTGAACCTCCATGGGTCCACTGCCCCCATCTTCATGAATGTGCTGAGTTCTTTTGCCATGTTGGAGGTTTTCCCCGTTTTGGGACTCAACTTGTCTCCATGGGTCTTATACAGATTTAAATTCCACCTCCATGACAAGCCGGTGTGTGACTTCCTGGGGATTTCGGTGATGATAGTCTTAATAAACTCTCAACCCCGGTTGGGAGCGTACAGGACTCCGCTGACCATGACGTAACGTCTCCCTGGATCTGTAACCATCCTAGTTGCCGTAAATACCATCCTCCTACTTATCAGTATGGTCTCACCCAGCTTTCTTTCTTCTAGTCGGTTCTTCTACCTCAGTTGCGTCTCTTGGTAGCCTGTCAGCTTTCATACTTTTCAGATGTGCAAAGACTCTGGATCTTATCACTGAGCTGTTATGTCTTCTGACGTTCCCGGTGATTATTCTGATGGGGTTTGCTTGTTTATCTTCCCTTCACCCCCACGTTCCTCTTTCTCCTCAGTTTCTGCACCCCACTGCTCTTGCCCCCTCTTCCCTGCGCCTTAGCTTTCGGTTTTAGAACGAGGCAGTACAATCATGCGCAAATTCTTTTTCAGTCTGATGGTTTCACCTCTACTTCTACTGCTGCTTTTCCAGCCCATTATTTTGGATGAACTTACCTGCTTCTGCAGGAGCGGCAAGGTAGTACTCCTTATGCTGGTAGGTTACCTAAAGTTTGGCTGGGTAAAGCATCCCAAACTTTATCCCATGTTTGAATAGGGCCAGGTTCGCCTTCGCTTAATTGTATTTGGCCCGGTCCACCCAAGTTCTTACCTGGTGTCCCTCCCAGTGTCAGGTTTTCGTTTGGTCCATCTCTGGATCCTTTCCTGTTATTGGCACCGGTGCATCCGCAATTATTGCCCTCGGTTGCTCTCCGGCCCTGGGTTTGGGTCGGAGTGACTTGTGTGCCCTGTCTATCTCTGGTGGGTTGGGGAAGCTATCCCTTCCCGCCAGGTTTCCCAGCATCTGGGCCACATAGTCTGCCTTCAGTCATCTCTGGCTGCCCCACTATTTTATTTTTAATAAATTTAGAGTACCCAATTTAGGTTGGCCAATTCACCTAGCCTGCACGTCTTTGGGTTGTGGGGGTGAAATCCATGCAAACATGGGGCGAATGTGCAAACTCCACACGGACAGTGACCCAGAGCCGGGATCGAACCTGGGACCTCGGTGCCGTGAGGCAGCAGTGCCAACCATTGCGTCACCGTGCTGCCCTGCTGTTCTGAAGTTTTGGTGCCTCGACTAGTTTTCATGGTCTTCCACTCCCCTTCAGGCACCCCAGGGGCGTTACCAACCTTGCTTTGTTCGGCTGTCGGACGACGATCTGGTCACTTTGGTCCATGGAGGTAATTTCTAGTTCTTTGATCGTGTCTTCTTGGGCCTCTAGTCAATGACCTATTTTGTCTAGTGCCACCTGCATGGTGACCAGTGCTTCCATGAGCCCCAGCTATAGTATTCTTTTATTGTCACAAGTATGAAGTTCCTGTGAAAATCCCCGAGTCGCCAATTCCGGCGCCTGTTTGGGTAAGCTGGTACGGTAATTGAACCTGAGCTGCTGGCCTTGTTCTGCATTACAAACCAGCTGTCTAGCCCACTGAGCTAAACCAGTCCCTACCTGGATCTCGAGCCTTATTCCTTCCTTGAACTACTTCAGCTCTCGAGTGAGGAATTTCCTCCATCTCGTCCAGCGCTGTTCGTTGGCCCCTCTCTTTCGGGTGCTGCCGGGGCTTCCTCACCTCGTGGGTCCATTGTCTCGCCGTTGGCTTCTCTAAACTCCAGTTGCCTCTTGTCTCCTTGCAGCCTCTGGTGCAGCTGCTGTTCAGCATTTTGCTAATTTGCCTGTAGCTTGCGGCTCCCTTGGCCCGCCGCTTTGAAATTCCTTCCCTAAGCCTCCACCTGTTGCTCCTTCCCCTACCCCACTCCTTTTTAAGGCGCTCCTTAAAACTGGCCTTTTTGTCCACTCTTGGTCATTTGTCCTAAGATGTCTTTCTGTGGCGAGGCATTAGTTTTTAACTGTACTGGCAATGTTTTTGCTCAGTGCCTTGGAATGTTTTTCGACATTAAATGTACTATATAAATCCATACTAATCAATGATTTTTTCCCCCCTCCCGTAACCCTTGTTGTATCTGTCCAATTCAGATGCTTCAGCTAGCTCCTTAATTAAAGTTTACCCTGATGTCTTTATTTATGAGTAGAACAAAGTACGGACACTGATATAATGCAACACACTTTATTAAATATAGTTAACTGGTAAATTACCCACTATACATATAAGAAACACCCAGGGTTCGACTATGCTACCCGCAAAGGTGGTCTGGCAAGTTGTAGATCTGATCCCTGAGTCCCTCTGGTTCCTCTTTGCAAAGGCGATTCTCGCTGGCTGTTTCTTGCTTTCATGCTTCCTTCTGGTCAGGATCACCTTACACAGTCTTTGCTGCTTCAAGTCTCTGCCTCTTCTGCAACTGGTGTGAGATGCCTACTTTTATTCCTCCACTCGCTTTTCCAGAAACTTCTCTGGCTTCTGGCCAATGAGGTCTTGAGGGAGGGTCCCAGCAGCCAAAGGTCTGGTTGATGACTGTTTGACAGGCCACCTGAGCCCACCCCAGCTGTCCCATCTGATGGTGTGGGCTGCACATGACCTGTTCCCATAAAAGGCAACAGTAGATACACTCGGTGACCAAAAGTCTGGCTTGATCTTGGCTACAAACAACAGACTTCCTGAGGTTTGACTGCAGAATGATTTTAAAATGCCACATTCTACATTGGTATTTCACTGAGTCATAGAATCTACAGTGCAGAAGGAGGCTATTCGGTCCATCCAGTCTCTAGCCGGCCCTTGGAAAGAGCACCCCACTTAACTCACGCCTCCATCCTATCCCTGTTGCCCAGTAACCCCACCTAACCTTTTTGGACACTAAGGGCAATTTAGCACGGCCACCTAACCTGCACATCTTTGGGCTGTGGGGAGGAAACTGGAGCGCCCGGAGGAAACCTACGCAGCCACAGGGCGAACGTGCAGACTCCGCATGACAGTGACCCAAGCCGGGAATCGAACCTGGGACCCTGGAGCTGTGAAGCAACTGTGCTAACCACTGTGCTACCACGAACAGTAAACTAGAAATTATTTACCTGGCCCTGACAGATTCCACTCTATAATAAATAAAAATCGTGTGAATAGTGTTGCTTTACTTAGAAGTTATTGAATTTGAAGAAAAGAACAGATGGGTTTTATGGCAGTAGGTGAGTAGGATCTGCTCCTTCATGGGTGAGTACCGTCTGATGGAGCACTGATTGGTGTCTTTCTGTGGTTAGGCATCAGTTTATTTGTTGATTTTAATTGGAACAGCACTTGCTCTAATTTATAGATGGTTTTAGTGCTCCTTGATTTAGAGGGCAAAATTTTAATTAAAAGGAAGGCTGAGGTTTTATTGGTGAGAGCAGCCTGTGCTAATAGTGGATAGACTGAGTTTCAAATTCTAGAGAGATGTGGAGCATGTCTGGTTGTAATCAGTTGTGCATTAAACTGTTCATTTCACAAGATGAAGGAGTTGGGCTCTCAATTAATATTCTCTTCATAATTTTTCCAATTAAGGGGGAGTTTAACATAGCCAATCCACCTACCCTGCATATCTTAGGCTTGTGGGGTGAGGCCCATGCAGACACTGGGAGAATGTGCAATCTCCACATGGACAGTGTCCTGGGTCCGGGAACGAACTCAGGTCCTCGGCGTGAGCCAGCAGTGCTAACCTCTCAATTAGCATTTCTATCGAAGTATTAGGCCCATGTACTTAACGTTGTCATGGGGAAGGATGCAGAGGAAACTATTGTAAAGATCAGGATGCAGGCTTTCTTAAAATATCACTAAATATCGATGTTTGGAGTCTGTCTGGATCCAGGAGAGGGGGCAGCTCGAGATCAAATCAAGTGTTGAATGGTTGGCTGTGCAGGACAGTCATGCTCTTTCACGGGGAGTTAAAACAAAGCTGCAAGTGTTGCCTAGCTTGGACGCGAGGGAGAATGTCTGGGAAGAGAACCTCACCGTCTAAGAGTGCACATTACCAGGCCGAGAAAAGAACAGGAAAAAACATGAGCCCAGAATCACTTCGGGTTGATTCTGGGAAAATGGAATGTCCAGGATCTCTTGTATACCTGTGAAGTGTGTTTTTCCCCATTTGGCTAAGAATAAGAAGGCGGGTATTCCATTCTGTGGTTTGAAGTATATGTTGCCGAAAGTATCTTTAGGTTAATTGTGTTTTTGGTTATTTGTTATAGTAAATGACTTAATGTGAAATCACCTGTTATTCTTCAAGCTGTTTTCTGGAAGTTGGGCTTTCCTTTCTCACGTTCTCTGCCTCTATGGGGATGATAGCAGTGTACCTCTAAATTACAGGGGAATAATATGATATGCTACCTTAATCTGATGTCACACTGCATGCACATTATTGTGAAAGGGCTTGTTTGCAATGTGTGATATAAGAGTAGTTCACAATATAATAAAGGGTCAGCCATTACCATTGTGCAGGTGTCTGTTCACTGAATAAGATCAGGGCTTCATGCAATTGCGGTCCAAATGCCACCCATGCTTATATGCCTAAGAATAGTTTTGCTGTGAGGAGCAGTGGGATATCCTGAGGATGTGAAAAGAGCTTTATGAATCCACAGTGAATAGTTATTTCTGCCACAATCTGGCATGGTACAAAAGCAGCTTAACTGGTGCCCTCATTGCAGCCTTGGCTGAGATCAGCTAACACTGCACTGCAGGGATTGAACTAATGATTATAGGGCATTTTTAGGCCTGTGGGGTGTGGAGCAGGTGCAAAGTTAATTCTCTGCCCCCAACCCCACAAATTATTTCAATAATCAAAGTTTACCAGTTCTGAAGCTTGCTTGTATTTCTGAAATCTGGCAGCTGAAATGCAAAATAAAGTAGTGGATTGGGGTCAGGCAGCTTTTCAATAATGCAGTGTGACATTTTAGGTTATTGACTGGGTACTGTAGATGTATCTAAAAAAGGGGTACAGTATCCATAATGGAACTTGTTTTGCTAGAGTCTAGCGACCGCAAATGTCAGCGCGCTGTATATTGATTGAACATTTAGTTGCTCTTGCTACTTGGTTCAATCTAGAAAGTGTAACAAAAAGATCAGATTGAGAGTAAGTCAGGGTTACTTGATCTGGAGTTTATCATAGAATTTACAGTGCAGAAGGAGGCCATTCGGCCCGTCGAGTCTGCACCGGCTCTTGGAAAGAGCACCCTACCCAAGATCAACACCCCCACCCTATCCCCATAACCCAGTAACCCCACCCAACTAAGGGCAATTTTGGACACGAAGGGCAATCCACTCCGGTGGATTTAGCATGGCCAATCCACCTAACCTGCACATCTTTGGACTGTGGGAGGAAACCGGAGCACCCGGAGGAAACCCACGCGCACACTGGGAGGATGTGCAGACTCCGCACAGACAGTGACCCAAGCCGGGATCGAACCTGGGACCCTGGAGCTGTGAAGCAATTGTGCTATCCACCATGCTACCGTGCTGCCCGTTTTATTTTGCACATCTTCTGGAAAAAGGTGCTACATGCTTTACTTGAGAACCTTTCTTAAAAAAAAAAAAGTGGTCTCTAGTCAATTAAACATCTCTTACAAGTTAATTTGAACAAATCGCAGCAGCAACTGTAACTTGTAGGCACATTTCTTTCAGCTGTTCTAATAAAATGGGCTGTAAAGGGTGGGAGCATTGCAGCTTGGTGACCATTGTATAACCGTAGTACTTTGAAGTAGAGATGCTGAATCTATATCAATGCACCCATTTTCAAGAGCTGCTAATGTCAAGGTAATGAGAATGGGCACTTTAATCCCCTCTCATGACTCTTTGGGTACGGTGGCCTCAGCTGCATCTTTAAAATATATTATCCTGTTTATATATTGGGAGGATATTACTTGGATGGTCCAAAGTCGCCACAAGGTCTTTTTTTCGGTTTATCTTATCTAATATTTGAAATTCGGTGGGGGGGGGGGGGGGGGGGGGGGGGGGGTTTCACCATGTTAGAAGGGTTTGAATACGGACTCTTGTGCCCGGAGAGGTAAAGAGAAGGTGGTGGGAGAAGGTCTATTCCTCCAATTGACTAAGGAAATCAAATTGGTTAAAGAAAGAAGGAAGACTCTGATTTATGTCGCACTTTTCATGACAGCCGGGTGTCTGATAGTGCTTTTCAGCCGGCAAAGTACTTAGTCACTCTTCAGAAAGTGGTCTTGCCCTGCTGTGGTAGTAGCTAGCTCTTTGGTCATTATCTGGTGAGACCAAAGAAATGTACAGCACAGGAACAGGCCCTTCGGCCCTCCAAGCCTGTGCTGACCATGCTGCCCGACTAAACTACAATCTTCTACACTTCCTGGGTCCGTATCCCTCTATTCCCATCCTATTCATGTATTTGTCAAGATGCCCCTTAAATGTCACTATCGTCCCTGCTTCCACTACCTCCTCCGGCAGCGGGTTCCAGGCACCCACTACCCTCTGCGTAAAAGACTTGCCTCGTACATCTACTCTAAACCTTGCCCCTCTCACCTTAAACCTTTGACCCCTCCACCCTGGGGAAAAGCCTCTGACTATCCACTCTGTCTATGCCCCTCATAATTTTGTAGACCTCTATCAGGTCTCCCCTCAACCTCCTTCGTTCCAGTGAGAACAAACCAAGTTTATTCAACCTCTCCTCAGCTAATGCCCTCCATACCAGGCACCATTCTGGTAAATCTCTGCTGCACCCTCTCTAAAGCCTCCACATCCTTCTGGTAGTGTGGCGACCAGAATTGAACACTATACTCCAAGTGTGGCCTAACTAAGGTTCTATACAGCTGCAACATGACTTGCCAATTCTTATACTCAATGCCCCGGCCAATGAAGGCAAGCATGCCGTATGCCTTCTTGACTACCTTCTCCACCTGTGTTGCCCCTTTCAATGACCTGTGGACCTGTACTCCTAGATCTCTTTGACTTTCAATACTCTTGAGGGTTCTACCATTCACTGTATATTCCCTACCTGCATTAGACCTTCCAAAATGCATTACCTCACATTTGTCCGGATTAAACTCCATCTGCCATCTCTCCGCCCAAGTCTCCAAACAATCTAAATCCTGCTGTATCCTCTGACAGTCCTCATCGCTATCCGCAATTCCACCAACCTTTGTGTCGTCTGCAAACTTACTAATCAGACCAGTTACATTTTCCTCCAAATCATTTGTATATACTACAAAGAGCAAAGGTCCCAGCACTGATCCCTGTGGAACACCACTGGTCACAGCCCTCCAATTAGAAAAGCATCCTTCCATTGCTACTCTCTGCCTTCTATGACCTAGCCAGTTCTGTATCCACCTTGCCAGCTCACCCCTGATCCCGTGTGACTTCACCTTTTGTACTAGTCTACCATGAAGGACCTTGTCAAAGGCCTTACAGAAGTCCATATAGACAACATCCACTGCCCTACCTACATCAATCATCTTAGTGACCTCCTCGCAAAACTCTTATCAAGTTAGTGAGACACGACCTCCCCTTCACACAACCATGCTGCCTCTCATTAATACGTCCATTTGCTTCCAAATGGGAGTAGATCCTGTCTCGAAGAATTCTCTCCAGTAATTTCCCTACCACTGAAGTAAGGCTCACCGGCCTGTAGTTCCCGGGATTATCCTTGCTACCCTTCTTAAACAGAGGAACAACATTGGCGATTCTCCAGTCCTCCGGGACATCCCCTGAAGACAGTGAGGATCCAAAGATTTCTGTCAAGGCCTCAGCAATTTCCTCTCCAGCCTCCTTCAGTATTCTGGGGTAGATCCCATCAGGCCCTGGAGACTTATCTACCTTAATATTTTTTAAGACACCCAACACCTCGTCTTTTTGGATCTCAATGTGACCCAGGCTATCTACACACCCTTCTCCAGACTCAACATCTAACAATTTCTTCTCTTTGGTGAATACTGATGCAAAGTATTAATTTAGTACCTCGCCCATTTCCTCTGGCTCCACACATAGATTCCCTTGCCTATCCTTCAGTGGGCCAACCCTTTCCCTGGCTACCCTCTTGCTTTTTATGTACGTGTAAAAAGCCTTGGGATTTTCCTTAACCCTATTTTCCAATGACTTTTCGTGACCCCTTCTAGCCCTCCTGACTCCTTGCTTAAGTTCCTTCCTGCTTTCCTTATGTTCCACGCAGGCTTCGTCTGTTCCCAGCCTTTTAGCCCTGACAAATGCCTCCTTTTTCTTTTTGACGAGGCCTACAATATCCCTCGTTATCCAAGGTTCCCAAAAATTGCCGTATTTATCCTTCCTGACAGGAACATGCCGGTCCTGAATTCCTTTCAACTGACACTTGAAAGCCTCCCACATGTCAGATGTTGATTTGCCCTCAAACATCCGCCCCCAATCTATGTTCTTCAGTTCCCGCCTAATATTATTATAATTAGCCTTCCCCCAATTTAGCACATTCACCCTAGGACCACTCTTATCCTTGTCCACCAGTACTTTAAAACTTACTGAATTGTGGTCACTGTTACCGAAATGCTCCCCTACTGAAACATCTACCAACTGGCCGGGCTCATTCCCCAATACCAGGTCCAGTACCGCCCCTTCCCTAGTTGGACTGTCTACATATTGTTTTAAGAAGCCCTCCTGGATGCTCCTTACAAACTCCGCCCCGTCTAAGCCCCTGGCACTAAGTGAGTCCCAGTCAATATTGGGGAAGTTGAAGTCTCCCATCACCACAACCCTGTTGTTTTTACTCTTTTCCAAAATCTGTCTACCTATCTGCTCCTCTATCTCCTGCTGGCTGTTGGGAGGCCTGTAGTAAACCCCCAACATTGTGACTGCACCCTTCTTATTCCTGATCTCTACCCATATAGCCTCACTGCCCTCTGAGGTGTCCTCCCGCAGTACAGCTGTGATATTCTCCCGAACCAGTAGCGCAACTCAGCCTCCCCTTTTACATCCCCCTCTATCCCGCCTGAAACATCTAAATCCTGGAACGTTTAGCTGCCAACCCTGCCCTTCCCTCAACCAGGTCTCTGTAATGGCAACAACATCATAGTTCCAAGTACTAATCCAAGCTCTAAGTTCATCTGCCTTACCTGTAATACTTCTTGCATTAAAACATATTCACTTCAGGCCACCAGACCCGCTGTGTTCAACAACTTCTCCCTGTCTGCTCTGCCTCAGAACCCCACTGTCCCTATTCCCTAGTTCTCCCTCAATGCTCTCACCTTCTGACCTATTGCTCCCGTGCCCACCCCCCTGCCATACTAGTTTAAACCCTCCCGTGTGACACTAGCAAACCTCGCGGCCAGGATATTTATGCGCCTCCGGTTTAGATGCAACCCGTCCTTATATAGGTCACACCTGCCCCGGAAGAGCTCCCAGTGGTCCAGATAACGGAAACCCTCCCTCCTACACCAGCTGTTTAGCCACGTGTTTAGCTGCTCTATCTTCCTATTTCTAGCCTCACTGGCACGTGGCACAGGGAGTAATCCCGAGATTACAACCCTCGAGGTCCTGTCTTTTAACTTTCTGCCTAGCTCCCTGAACTCCTGCTGCACAACCTCATGCCCCTTCCTGCCTATGTCGTTAGTCCCAATATGTGCAACGACCTCTGCCTGTTTGCCCTCCCCCTTCAGGATGCTCTCTACCCGTTCGGAGACATCCTGGACCCTGGCACCAGGGAGGCAACATACCATCCTGGAGTCTCTTTCACGTCCACAGAAGCGCCTCTCTGTGCCCCTGACTATAGAGTCCCCTATTACTATTGCTCTTCTGCGCTTTGACCCTCCCTTCTGAACATCAGAGCCAGCCGTGGTGCCACTGCTCTGGCTGCTGCTGTTTTCCCCTGATAGGCTATCCCCCCCGACTGTATCCAAAGGGGTATACCTGTTCGAGAGGGGGACAACCACGGGATTCCTGCACTGACTGCCTGCCCTTTCTGGTGGTCACCCATTTCTCTGCCTGCACCTTGGGTGTGACCACACTTACATAACTGCGATCTATGACGCTTTCCGCTACCTGCATGCTCCTAAGTGCATCCAATTGCTGCTCCAACCGAACCATGCGGTCTGTGAGGAGCTCCAGTTGGGTGCACTTTCTGCAGATGAAGCCATCCGGGACGCTGGAAGCCTCCCGGACCTGCCACATCTCAGTCAGAGCACTGCACCCCTCTAACTGACATTGCGTCAATTAATTAAAATTAAAATAAAAAAAAAACATTAAAAAAAAAAATTTAAAAAAATTCAAAGTTACTGTTAACTATCTGTTTCCTTGCACTAGATTTCTAATAGAAATGCGAAAGCTTAAATATAGTACTCTCCGATCTGTGGCTTAGATACCCCTCTAAATTATAATTAAGTAATTATGTTTAATTAGTTACCAATGCTTAATTTTTTAAATTTAGTATAGATTCCCAACCAGCCACTCTGGCCACAGCTTTTCTGTGATGTCACTTCAGTTTCCCCCCCGACACGCACAATTTGAAAAAGGTATAAAAGTAAAAATGAGTAAAAATCACTTACTTACCTTCTTACCTTCTGAGTGTCTTAGATGTTCTCAGGTTCTCTCCCTGACAGAGACTGCTCCTCCACCTCTGAACCTTGACCTGCACAATGCTAATAATATAATATAATAATAATATAATATGGCACTTACCTCACACCAATGGGTCTTATTATTAGGTTAGAGGAGGAGGGCGGGTGGGAGACACTCCACGTGTAGTGTCTCGGGTTTCCTCTCCACCAGAATTTATTGGTGGGGGGGGGGGGGCTCTTCCCAGAAGTCCGCGGGTCGAAAAAAATACAGAAATCACTTGCGCACCGCTCCCGCTGAAATCGACTGGCCTATTCCTGTGAAGGTAAGTGTTTTTAAAGGATAAACTTACCTCCCAGAAATCACTTGCGCACCGCTCCCGCTGAAATCGTGAGTGAGTATTTAATAAGTGTTCTAAGGTTTATTCCATTTCTAAGGTTTAAAATAATACAGAAACTGTTCTTTTGTAAACTGTAAATTATATGTAAAGCAGAAATAGTGAATTTAAATGAGCTAAAATGCATTATGGATGGCAGGACAGTTGATGTGTCAAGTTTGCAGCATAATAATAATCTTTATTGTCACAAGTAGGCTTACATTGCAATGAAGTAACTGTGAAAAGCTCCTTGTCACCATATTCCGGCGCCTGTTCGGGTACACGGAGAATTCAGAATGTCCAAATTACCTGACAGCATGTCTTTTGGGACTAGTGGGAGGAAACCGGAGCATGCAGAGGAAACCCACGCAGACAGGGAGAATGCGCAAACTCTACAAACAGTCTCAAGGCCAGAATCGGACCTGGGTTTCTGAAGCTGTGACGCAGCAATGCTAACCACTGTGCCGCCGTGCTGCCCACTGACTGGAGACTGGGATGATCCAGGAAATGTCAGCAGTTAAATAGATATTTTGTCAGTCTTCAGTCAAAGATGCTAACATTGCAAAAATAGTAAATCAAGGAGCAAAATGGGGCGACGGAATAAATGCAGTAAGAGTCTCGTGGACCTGATGGGTTGCCATCCTTTGATATTAAAGGAAGGAGCTACAGAGATAGTGGATGCACTGGTAGTAATTTTCCAAGAATCCCTTAAATTCTGGAAAAATCCGAGCGGTTTGGAACAATTATTGAAAAAGGGAGCAAAGCAAAACAGATAACTTGGGAAGTGTCCATTATAAAGGATGTAATAGCAGAGCATTTAGAAATACATCATTTCATGAAGCAGAGTCAACATGGCTTCAATCATGCCTGACAAATTGACTAGAATTATGTGGTGGTAATGAGCAGGACAGAGGAAGAGGAATCAGTAGATGTAATATACCTTGATTTCTAAAAAAGCATTTGATCGGGTAGCACAAGTGGATAGCACTGTGGCTTCTCAGCGTCAGGGCCCCAGGTTCGATTCCCTGCTGGGTCACTGTCTGTGCGGAGTCTGCACGTTCTCCCCGTGCCTGCGTGGGCTTCCTCCGGGTGCCCCGGTTTCCTCCCACAGTCCAAAGACGTGCAGGTTAGATGGATTTGCCATGATGAATTGCCCTTGGTGACCAAAAATGTTAGGAGCGGTTATTGGGTTATGGGGATAGTGAGGGCCTGGGTGGGTTGGTGCAGACTTGATGGGCCGAATGGCGGCCTCCTGCATGATGTTCTATGTTAAGGAAAGATGTATCACAGAATCATATAATTTACAGTGCAGAAGGAGGCCATTCAGCCCATCAAGTCTGCACTGGTTCTTGGAAAGAGCACTCCATTCCACCCTATCCCTGTAATCCCACCTAACCTTTTGGGACACTTGGCAATTTATCATGTCCAATCCACCTAACCTGCACATCAGTGGACTGTGGAAGGAAACCGGAGCATCCCGGAGGAAACCTCACGCAGACACTGGGAGAACGTGCAGATTCCGCACACAGTGACCCAAGCCAGGAATCGAACCTGGGACCCTGGAGCTGTGAAGCAACTGTGCTTGCTACCATGCTGCCCATGTAAATGTGTAGGGAAGCAGTTCAGAGAAGGTTTACTGGTGCTTCACGGCGCCAAGGACCTGGGTTTGATCCTTGTCCCAGGTCAGTGTCCTTGTGGAACTTGCACATTCTCCCCGTGTCTGCGTAGGTCACTTCCCCCCCCCCCCCCCCCCCCCCCCCCCCCCCCCCCAAAAACCCAAAGATGTTCAGGGTTGGTGAATTAGCCACGTTAAGTTCCCCTTTAATTGGGGAAAAAAATGATTTGGGTTCTTTAAATTATTCAAAAAAGAACAAAAAAAATCTGGGTTGACTGGAATGTGGAGATGAGGTTGAAATCCGATCAATTTTTTGTAAGGGATTTATATCGCTGCATAACTCTCTCATTTTGTTCAGTTCTGATTTATTTTAATATAACTTGGAGTTTCTTATTTTTGAAATCCGACCAGTCATGACCTTGTTCAATGGAGCAGGCTCAAAGGGCTGATTCCTAATCACTCCTAATTATTGTGTTCATATGCTTGGCCCCTTTAGTTGAATTTTTCAAACCATTTATTTGTAACTCCTGCAAAAACAGTTTGCTTATTTACCGTGTTTCACTTTTGAAAATACTTTGTATTGCATGTTTTTCCATGGTACCTCGTGCTGTATTTTCAGAGTCCTGATTTTCTGTGCTCAAAACCAAACTGCATTTGTATAATTTACATTTATCCTATTTACTGATTTTTTTTTTTTTTCTTGAAGATTGCAAACAGCAATCGGCATGTTTTAATTTCAAACCTGGAAACATTTTTTATTTACAATTCCAGAAAACCGTAGAGTTGTTTAGGCCGAAGAAATGACTGAAAATATTTTTCCAGCGACTGCACTTCATGTCGCAGCTCACTCGTAAATTTGCAATCCAGTTTACTCATTAAAATCCACCTCCCAGTACAAATACCTGAGGAATGTCTTGCGACATATGGATCAGTCTATTGTGCTTCTACGGCTTTTCTCCTGTGACTTTTTCTTCATTGTTATTCAGACTCTGGTGCCTATCTCTTCACACAAGAAGCCTTATAACTGCTTGAGGGCTAAATCTGTCAACAGCTCGTGTGTGAAAAATGCCCAAATTACAATAAATTAAAATATCTATCTGTTTACATGAAACATGCACTCTTGCCAACAGGTTTAAACTAGTGTACAGATTTTTAAAAAAATTAATAAAATTGATTAGCTCTGAGTTTGTACAATTGGTTAAATTTAGGGCAACTGAATAGCTTTACTCATCTATAATTGTGGAATGGGCACGAAGTGGAATTGTGATTTTGGTTTGATATTTGGCTTCAACAATATTTTCAAATGATTTGCAATTAAATCATGCAATTAAAATACAATCATACAATTAAAAGGGGATAGTTTAGCACAGTGGGCTAAACAGCTGGCTTGAAATGCAGAGCAAGGCCAGCGGCAATTCCCATACCGGCCTCCCCGAACAGGCACCGGAATGTGGCGACTAGGGGCTTTTCACAGTAACTTCATTGAAGCCTACTTGTGACAAGCGATTATTATAATGCAGGGTTTAAGCAGAATGGAAGATTTTAAAATGCATGGTTTGTGTTTTTAGAAATTTATGTATGGCCTTTTTAAAGCAAAGCTTTTGATTACATGAGGTCAATTAAGGCTCTTGAAGAAAGGTAAGAAGTCTAATGTTATCTGTGGTACCACCTTTCCTGTTGCAGCATGGCCCTAAAATATTGAATGGTTCAACGGTGGCAACAAAAGTTTCTTGTATATTTGGAAGAATAGATCAATACTGATTGTGTGTGTGTGTGTATGTATACTGGGCACACAGTGCAGAATTGACTTGCAGAGGCAACAGATTGAAAGTTATATTTGGGTTTTTTTTAAAGAAATAATTTCTCATTGCTCTCCTTGGTGAGGTGTTGGCTCCTGTCTTGGATACAACTTCGTAGACATCTTAAAGAACAAACAAAGAACAAAGAAATGTACAGCACAGGAACAGGCCCTTCGGCCCTCCAAGCCCGTGCCGACCATACTGCCCGACTAAACTACAATCTTCTACACTTCCTGGGTCCGTATCCTTCTATTCCCATCCTATTCATATATTTGTCAAGATGCCCCTTAAATGTCCCTATCGTCCCTGCCTCCACTACCTCCTCCGGTAGTGAGTTCCAGGCACCCACTACCCTCTGCGTAAAAAACTTGCCTCGTACATCTACTCTAAACTTTGCCCCTCTCACCTTAAACCTATGCCCCCTAGTAATTGACCCCTCTACCCTGGGGAAAAGCCTCTGACTATCCACTCTGTCTATGCCCCTCATAATTTTGTATACCTCTATCAGGTCGCCCCTCAACCTCCTTCGTTCCAGTGAGAACAAACCGAGTTTATTCAATCGCTCCTCATAGCTTATGCCCTCCATACCAGGCAACATTCTGGTAAATCTCTTCTGCACCCTCTCTAAAGCCTCCACATCCTTCTGGTAGTGTGGCGACCAGAATTGAACACTATACTCCAAGTGTGGCCTAACTAAGGTTCTATACAGCTGCAACATGACTTGCCAATTCTTATACTCAATGCCCCGGCCAATGAAGGCAAGCATGCCGTATGCCTTCTTGACTACCTTCTCCACCTGTGTAGCCCCTTTCAGTGATCTGTGGACCTGTACTCCTAGATCTCTTTGACTTTCAATACTCTTGAGGGTTCTACCATTCACTGTATATTCCCTACCTGCATTAGCCCTTCCAAAATGCATTACCTCACATTTGTCCAGGTTAAACTCCATCTGCCATCTCTCCGCCCAAGTCTCCAGACAATCTAAATCCTGCTGTATCCTCAGACAGTCCTCATCGCTATCCGCAATTCCACCAACCTTTGTGTCGTCTGCAAACTTACTAATCAGACCAGTTACATTTTCCTCCAAATCATTTATATATACTACAAAGAGCAAAGGTCCCAGCACTGATCCCTGTGGAACACCACTGGTCACAGCCCTCCAATTAGAAAAGCATCCCTCCATTGCTACCCTCTGCCTTCTATGGCCTAGCCAGTTCTGTATCCACCTTGCCAGTTCACCCCTGATCCCGTGTGACTTCACCTTTTGTACTAGTCTACCATGAGGGACCTTGTCAAAGGCCTTACTGAAGTCCATATAGACAACATCTACTGCCCTACCTGCATCAATCATCTTAGTGACCTCCTCGAAAAACTCTTATCAAGTTAGTGAGACACGACCTCCCCTTCACAAAACCGTGCTGCCTCTCACTAATACGTCCATTTGCTTCCAAATGGGAGTAGATCCTGTCTCGAAGAATTCTCTCCAGTAATTTCCCTACCACTGAAGTAAGGCTCACCGGCCTGTAGTTCCCGGGATTATCCCTGCCACCCTTCTTAAACAGAGGAACAACATTGGCTATTCTCCAGTCCTCCGGGACATCCCCTGAAGACAGCGAGGATCCAAAGATTTCTGTCAAGGCCTCAGCAATTTCCTCTCCAGCCTCCTTCAGTATTCTGGGGTAGATCCCATCCGGCCCTGGGGACTTATCTACCTTAATATTTTTTAAGACACCCAACACCTCGTCTTTTTGGATCACAATGTGACCCAGGCTATCTACACCCCTTTCTCCAGACTCAACATCTACCAATTCCTTCTCTTTGGTGAATACTGATGCAAAGTATTCATTTAGTACCTCGCCCATTTCCTCTGGCTCCACACATAGATTCCCTTGCCTATCCTTCAGTGGGCCAACCCTTTCCCTGGCTACCCTCTTGCTTTTTATGTAAGTGTAAAAAGCCTTGGGATTTTCCTTAACCCTATTTGCCAATGACTTTTCATGACCCCTTCTAGCCCTCCTGACTCCCTGCTTAAGTTCCTTCCTACTTTCCTTATATGCCACACAGGCTTCGTCTGTTCCCAGCCTTTTAGCCCTGACAAATGCCTCCTTTTTCTTTTTGACGAGGCCTACAATATCATTCGTCATCCAAGGTTCCCGAAAATTGCCGTATTTGTCTTTCTTCCTCACAGGAACATGCCTGTCCTGTATTCCTATCAACTGACACTTGAAAGCCTCCCACATGTCAGATGTTGATTTGCCCTCAAACATCCGCCCCCAATCTATGCTCTTCAGTTCCCGCCTAATATTGTTATAATTAGCCTTCCCCCAATTTAGCACATTCATCCTCGGACCACTCTTATCCTTGTCCACCAGTACTTTAAAACTTACTGAATTGAGCACTAGATTTCTAATAGAAATGCGATAGCTAACTATAATATCCTCCGATCTCTGGCTTAGATAATAACTTAATTATAATTTAGAGGCTATGTTTAATTAGTTCCCAAATAGTCAAAAAAATTTAGGTTAGAATCCCAACCAGCCACTCAGGTCACAGCTTTTCTGTCCCCCCCGACACACACAATTTGAAAAAAGGTATAAAAGTAAAAATCACTTGCTTACCTTCTGAGATGTTCTCAGGTTCTCTCGCTGACAGAGACTGCTCCTCCACCTCCAATCCTTGGCCTGCACAATGCTAATAATATATAATATAATATGGCACTTACCTTACACCAATGGGTCTTATTATTAGGTTAGAGGAGGAGGGTGGGTGGGAGACACTACACGTGTAGTGTCTCAGGTTTCCTCTCCACCAGAATTTATTGGGGGGGGGGGGGACTTGCCAGAGGTCGAACTTCCGGTTCCCGCAGAAATCCAAAGGGCTGCTCCTGTAAAGGTAAGGTTTTTAAACTCACTACTCACCTCCCAGAAGGCCCCTGCGCACCGCTGCCGCCGAAATCCAATGGGCTGCTCCTGTAAAGGTAAGGTTTTTAAACTCACTACTCACCTCCAAGAAGGCCCCTGCGCACCGCTGCCGCCGAAATCCAATGGGCTGCTCCTGTAAAGGTAAGAGCTTTTAAACTAACTACTCACCTCCCAGAAGGCCCCTGCGCACCGCTGCCGCCGAAATCCAATGGGCTGCTCCTGTAAAGGTAAGAGCTTTTAAACTAACTACTCACCTCCCAGAAGGCCCCTGCGCACCGCTGCCGCCGAAATCCAATGGGCTGCTCCTGTAAAGGTAAGGTTTTTAAACTCACTACTCACCTCCAAGAAGGCCCCTGCGCACCGCTGCCGCCGAAATCCAATGGGCTGCTCCTGTAAAGGTAAGAGCTTTTAAACTAACTACTCACCTCCCAGAAGGCCCCTGCGCACCGCTGCCGCCGAAATCCAATGGGCTGCTCCTGTAAAGGTAAGGTTTTTAAACTCACTACTCACCTCCCAGAAGGCCCCTGCGCACCGCTGCCGCCGAAATCCAATGGGCTGCTCCTGTAAAGGTAAGGTTTTTAAACTCACTACTCACCTCCAAGAAGGCCCCTGCGCACCGCTGCCGCCGAAATCCAATGGGCTGCTCCTGTAAAGGTAAGAGCTTTTAAACTAACTACTCACCTCCCAGAAGGCCCCTGCGCACCGCTGCCGCCGAAATCCAATGGGCTGCTCCTGTAAAGGTAAGAGCTTTTAAACTAACTACTCACCTCCCAGAAGGCCCCTGCGCACCGCTGCCGCCGAAATCCAATGGGCTGCTCCTGTAAAGGTAAGGTTTTTAAACTCACTACTCACCTCCAAGAAGGCCCCTGCGCACCGCTGCCGCCGAAAACCAATGGGCTGCTCCTGTAAAGGTAAGGTTTTTAAACTCACTACTCACCTCCAAGAAGGCCCCTGCGCACCGCTGCCGCCGAAATCCAATGGGCTGCTCCTGTAAAGGTAAGAGCTTTTAAACTAACTACTCACCTCCCAGAAGGCCCCTGCGCACCGCTGCCGCCGAAATCCAATGGGCTGCTCCTGTAAAGGTAAGGTTTTTAAACTCACTACTCACCTCCCAGAAGGCCCCTGCGCACCGCTGCCGCCGAAATCCAATGGGCTGCTCCTGTAAAGGTAAGGTTTTTAAACTCACTACTCACCTCCAAGAAGGCCCCTGCGCACCGCTGCCGCCGAAATCCAATGGGCTGCTCCTGTAAAGGTAAGAGCTTTTAAACTAACTACTCACCTCCCAGAAGGCCCCTGCGCACCGCTGCCGCCGAAATCCAATGGGCTGCTCCTGTAAAGGTAAGAGCTTTTAAACTAACTACTCACCTCCCAGAAGGCCCCTGCGCACCGCTGCCGCCGAAATCCAATGGGCTGCTCCTGTAAAGGTAAGGTTTTTAAACTCACTACTCACCTCCAAGAAGGCCCCTGCGCACCGCTGCCGCCGAAATCCAATGGGCTGCTCCTGTAAAGGTAAGAGCTTTTAAACTAACTACTCACCTCCCAGAAGGCCCCTGCGCACCGCTGCCGCCGAAATCCAATGGGCTGCTCCTGTAAAGGTAAGGTTTTTAAACTCACTACTCACCTCCCAGAAGGCCCCTGCGCACCGCTGCCGCCGAAATCCAATGGGCTGCTCCTGTAAAGGTAAGGTTTTTAAACTCACTACTCACCTCCCAGAAGGCCCCTGCCTTCACTAATTTATAGACCGTTGCAGGAGGCTTTGCCGACGCAAAATAAAAACATTACTTTTAAGTTGGTCAAAAGTGTTTTTTGGCAGGAAGATTCACAAAAGATACCCCATTTCTTCGGCCTGAACTGGGAAATTTATAAATTTCCGTTACAATGGAGGTTTCAGTAGATTAGACTTGGTTTGTTTTTGAGCATTGGATCAGTTTGATTGGTTATGGATATCCGAGATCCTCCAGCATTGCAAAAAGTAAAGTGTTGGCAAATATTTGCACCTGGGCATTTGCTATTAGCTGTGCAAACTAACCCTACCAAAGGAAAGCTAGTCTTAAATTTATGACCATCTTCTCATAATATAAATACACAGAGCTCTTCAGCTTCAGAAACATCAGTTGTGAAATTTTTGTGTAGTGAGCTTAAACAGCAAAACATCTGAATGCATGGCAAATGGGAGACATTCTATCCTGAATTCTTATGTTCCGTTTAAATTGGAAAATCAAACCCAACAGAAATACAGCCTTTTAACAAAATTGCTGGTGGAAGTGTGTGGGGGGGGGGGGGCAAGAGAGGAGAAAGAGTGTGATCATGCTTTTGCATAATGCCATTCAAAATTACCCTTGTTCACTGTGTTAATTCTGAAGAGCCAAGTTTTTATAAACATATGAGAACTAATCCGATTTAACCCAAGTATGAAAAGAATTCTAATTTAATTATTTTGGTACTTGTATCTTAAAATGCATATTCTTGGCAGGTTAATTTCAAATGGGCAAATGTCCATCAGTCAGTTTGAAAAGCTTGTGTGCTCTCTGAATTTAACTTTGTAATTTAAAAAAATCATGTATTCAACATCTGGCACGATGAGGAAGTGGTTAATATTGGGCTATTCCCATTAGTGCAGATTCTAATTTTACTCCTTTGTTGACCATTGAACAGCGCCAGAGTGTCATGGGCCCAGCAATGACAAAGGAATGAAAAATATGCAATTTTAATGCACCCAGTCCTGTTAATTAGTTGTCAATTGTGTTTAATTATGTGTAGGTAGATAATTGGGTTTTCAGTTGGTAAATATTGACACACTTACTGAAACGTCCCGTACCGGCCTCCCCGAACATAGGATTATTATTATTTTGGGGTGAGTTAGGAGATGTATGCTTTTATTGTTGCACTGTATAAATAAATACAAGGCTGAGTAAAGATTGACTCCAGGATCATCATTCACCAAGTGGCTTTCTGGGGTAGAACAAATTATAGTTGATGGATTGCTCAGTCAGGTTGCATCACTCAAATAGGAATAAGTGGCTTTCTGGGATAGAACAAATTGTAGTTGATGGATTGTTCAATCAGGTTGCATCACCCAAATAGGAATATTTGTAGGTATCCCTGAAGGCAATGGTGCTGTGTGACCACATCAAAATAAATTGGTTTTCCAGCTCAGTTGACCTTCTGATAGGAATAGGAAACCCCTGCAGCCTCCCAACCACTGACATTGCCAGACATTTTGTCCCAATAACTAGCTAAAAACACATTAATTGGAGTTTTTATGTTTTACATGCTCTCAATATCACATGGCAACATTGGCAATGACCTCTATAGTGCCTGGGCCTCTGTATCTTCTAAAACATATTCAAGGTATTAGATCCAATAAGTTTTTGTGTCATTGATTTATTTTTATGTTCCCCTGTGCTTCTGGTATTTTGATTTCAGGATCGATATGAAATGTTTTCTTTAAGAAGCTATTTTCTTGACCATTGTGTCACCCAAGTCTTCCTTTAATGGACTCCGATTCCCCCTCTTTCTATTTTATTCACTCATGAGATGTGGGCATTGCTGGTAGGCCAATGCTTATTGCCCATCCTTAATTGCCCATCCTTAAAACACACATGAGTGCGGCCTCAACCGGGACCTGGGATTCATGTCGCATTACATTCATCCCCCACCATCTGGCCTGCGAAATCCTACCAACTGTCCTGGCTTGACACAATTCACACTTCTTTAACCTGGGGTTATCCCATCTCTGGATCTGTAAAGATTTAATCACCTGCTAATGCTCGCATTCCTAGCATTGTTTGGCATCTTTGAATTTGTCTATATATGTGTTTCTGGAACATAGCTCTTCATTCACCTGAGGAAGGAGCAGCGCTCCGAAAGCTAGTGACATCGAAACAAACCTGTTGGACTTTAACCTGGTGTTGTAAGACTTCTTACTGTGCCCTAGAGAAGGTCGTGGTAAGCTGCTTTCTTGAACCATTGCAGTCCATGGTGATGCAGGTATACTCGGTGCTGTTAGGAAGGGAGTTCTAGAACTTTGACCCAGTGACTGAAGGAAATTAAAGGTTCTCGTCCTTTTGGTTGAGACAGAGGAACTTGGGTGAGTTGCTGCGGTGGATCTTTAAAGATGGTACACTGCTGCCATTGTGCATTGGTGGTGGAGGGAGCGGTGCTCGTCAAGCTGGCTGCTTTGTCCTGAATGGTTTTTTGTGTTTTTGGAGAGGCAAGTGGAGGGTTTCCAGCACACTCGGACTTGTGCCTTTTAGATGATGGGCAGGCTGCAGGAAGCCAGGAGAATGACTTGCAATTTTTTTTATAGTCACAATATATGCCTGCTCCAGTTTAGTACAGTATTTTCCTTTTTTGTTTTTAAGCGTTCCCAATCTGTGGGGTTTCCACTTTGCCTTGCATTTCTGTAAGCCTTTTCTAATCCTGTCTTGTTGACAAATCCCGAAAGACATGTTTTTGTTAGGCGAATTGGACGTTCTGAATTGTCCATCCGTGTACTCGAACAGGCGCCGTAGTGTGGCGACTAGGGGATTTTCACAGTAACTTCATTGCAGTGTTAATGTAAGCCTACTTGTGATGCTGATAAATGTTATTATGATTATTACATGACTCCTGAACTGCAGAAGTGTGGTTTTTACCTTTTAGGAGTATTGTGCTGAACATTTGTCATTCTAGGTCTGCCCACTAACGGCTCTGTCTAGGCAGGCTACTGTAGTCAATTTATTTCTCAATTCTTTGACTTTCACTATATGAAATCTGGTTTGTGACTCTAGCTTCTCCTGTAAACTTAATAAATTTGGTCATATTATTGTCACCACATGGACTGACCACGTCCCATGAACGTATAAAAATACTTTTTGATAGATGTTCCTCTCGGGCTCATTGCTAACCAACATTGGTCTCCCACCTCGTATGTTTGTAACCTCCTCCAGCCCCCAATCCTCAGATATCTGTGCTCCTCTAATTCTGACCTCTATATCCCCAACTTTAATTTGCTCCACCACTGATGGCCATGCCTTCAGTTTCCTCGGCCTCAAACACTGGAATATCCTCACTGCACCTCTGCCTCTTTACATTACTTTCCTCCTTTAGTATCTACCATTTATCTCCATACTTTGTTTTATAATACTCCTGTTAAGTGCCTTGGTACGTTTCATTATATTCGGGCACTATACAGATTTAAGTTTTGGGCTGTCGGCCATCCCTAAATATAGAATAGCTTGTCAGTTCGCAGCCAGTGGCTTTACTGCCATAATCAGTTGGTATATCAGTATAGTTTATTTCACCCGGGGCATTGCTGCGCTTTTTGGCGTGTTTCACCTGGGACATTTCTGAGCTTTTTGGGGTGTTTCCAGAGTGGAGGCCCAAATGCCATAGAAGTGACTTGCTTTCGAAAGGGGCAGTCAGTGTCAGCCATATTGCATTTGGTTTATGGGATGTTAAAAGCTAATTTTTCAACAAACTGGGTAGTGTTGATGGGAGAGTCAATACTTGCATTTATTTGTAATTGTGGATAAAATGTAAATCATAGAACATAGAATTTACAGTGCAGAAGGAGGTCATTCGGCCCATCGAGTCTGCACCAGCCCTTGGAAAGAACACTCTATTTGAACCCACACCTCCACCCTATCCCTGTCACTCAGTAACCCCACCTAACCTTTTTGGACCAATAAGGGCAATTTATCATGGCCAATCCACCTAACCTGCACATCTGTGGACATCCATTCATTGCATTGAGGGATTTTGACTGTTTACATCAGCTTTGCAATGTTACGAAGATTGTCTGATTTGAAAAGACCTGTTGGTGTAGCTCTAATTTATTTTGTTCCAAATACTCTGTCTCTTAAGGTGGCTCTTCCATTACTGTTGTGTAATATTTTAGTGATTCTTAAGTTCTCATTAAGTAGCAGAGGTAATCCCATTTACCACACAGCAGCGTGTGCAAGCTTCATCTCCCAATTCTTAGACTAATAAATTAGATTTTGTTAGATGGCTGCTCTGTATTTCTACTTCAACTTTCCATTATGATCAAATATCTCCTCTCTCACATCTGACATGATGAGTAAAAACTTTATAGAATAAAGTTGAGAAGCTCACTGTTAGAATGCTGATTATTTTAGGTCATTTAATTTATACATTATGATGCAGCAATGCTGAAACAGAAATGGAACAATTGAAGGGATTACATTTTGCTGATCCCCGTATAGAGCAAGAGGCTGATCCCTTCACATACTGTTTATGATGTATAATGATTGGAATTTGCATACTGTGCCCATTTTTAAAATTCCGAAATATGACATTACAATTTTGCTAAAATATTCTGTGAATATGGAACAAAAGTAGCTTTCCTATATATTTGTTGCAAAAGAAATTGAATTTATATAATGCCTGGTTGCATACTAAATGTTTCGGGTATTTTTAGTCAATGTGCTGTTGTGTCGTAAAAGCAAGAGGTCCCACAAAGAGCACGGAGAACTCTTCAAATTGTACTATGGGATCTTTTTGTTTTCACCTGAAGACCCAGGCAGGAATTTGGTTTAACATTTCACCTAAAAGGTACACTTCAGACAACAATGCACTTCTTTCGTACTCCACTGCAGTGTCAGCTGGATAATGCATTTAAACTTGGGAGTGGGACATGAAGCTGCAATCTTCTGGTTCAGATGAAATTGTGCTACCAGTTGAACCAAATTAACTAGTTAACTTGTCAGCATGAATCTTCAAATTTATATGTACTTGATGGCTTTTGCCTGTTTGCCATGTTTGGATCATATGTTGGACATGGCCCCAAAATGGTCGTGACAATGGACAAGTGAATTGAAAGTGTAGAATGAATAATTAATAAAGCACTTGAAAAATATCTGTGCCAGATCATCGACATGGGTACTACCATTACACGTGAGAACACCACCCACCAGATACGGGGTACATACTCATGCGACTCTGCCAACATTGTCTACCTCATACGCTGCGAGAAAGGATGTCCCGAAGCGTGGTACATCGGCGAGACCATGCTGCGACAACGGATGAACGGACACCGTGTGACAATCACCAGGCAGGATTGTTCCCTTCCAGTGGGGGAACACTTCAGCAGTCAAGGGCATTCAGCCTCTGATCTCCGGGTAAGCGTTCTCCAAGGCGGCCTTCAGGACGCGCGACAATGCAGAATCGCCGAGCAGAAACTTATAGCCAAGTTCTGCACACGAGTATGGCCTTAACCGGGACCTGGGATTCAGGTTGCATTACATTCACTCCCCACCATCTGGCCTGGGCATGCAAAATCCTACCAACTGTCCTGGTTTGAGACAATTCACATCCCTTAACCTGTGATTATCCCTCTCTCCAGTTTCTCTGTAGACTTAATTACCTGCAAAGACTCGCATTCAGATATCGTCTTGCACCTTTGACTTTGTCTATGTATATGTTTCTGGAACCCACCTCTTCATTCACCTGAGGAAGGAGCTGTGCTCTGAAAGCTAGTGATTTGAAACAAACCTGTTGGACTTTAACTTGGTGTTGTAAGACTTCTTACTGTTTTTATATTGTGGTTTGCATTACCTCTGCAAAACACTCGATCAGTGAAGTACTTGGTGAAGTATGGTTACGGTTGCAATGTAGGAAACACAGCAGTGAATTTGTGCACAACAAACTCCCACAAACCAATGTTACAACGGCCAGATATACTTGGCATATTTTGCTGATTGAGGGATAAATATTGGCCAGGCTCTTGTTCAAAATACTGCCACAGGATCTTTTACACCCCTCCGAGGACAGACAAGTTTTTGGTTTTGCATCTCATCCAAAAGGGCACCACCGACCGGTGCACCATTTTTCAATATTGCACCAGAGTATCAGTCTAGATTTTTGTGCCCAAGTTCTGGAGTGAAACTTGAACACAACCTTGTGACTCAGGAGGCTAGAATGCTAACAATTGGATTGCAGTTGACAGCGAACGGTTGTGAGCTGCTTTTTTTTTTTTTTTTTACAATTTTGGGTCAAAATTAATGATGTTTATTTACAGAAACCTTTGGGTGCAATTTCTGTAGGAACAAATGAAACACTTATTTGTAACTAAACATGCTAAAAGGAATTGATGTGCTTGATAATCTAGATTGAGAGCTGCTTCTCGCTATGGATTTTGTTCAGCTGTATTTGTGTAATGCAGGTGGCTGTAGATGTGCTGTATGTTCATATATGGAAAGCAGCTGTGTTTGTTGAAGGATGGAGTGTGCTGGCTGTATGTTTGAGTGTTATTGACTTCTGTCCTTCATCATTCGCGGCAGAAAGAGAATATCTGGTTTAATGGGAATTTAAATTAAAATAAATTTAGAATACCCAATTATTATTTTTCCAATTAAGGGGCAATTTAGCGTGTCCAATCCACCAACCCTGGACATCTTTGGGTTGTGGGGGTGAAACCCACGCAGACATGGGGAGAATGTGCAAACTCCACGCAGTGACCACCCAGGGCTGGGATTCGAACCAGGGTCCTCAGCGCCGCAGTCCCAGTGCTAGCCAATGTGCCTCCCTAAATGGGCATTGACTTGAAAACAAGAAGGCTGATTTAGTTGTGAATATTGTTGGATATAACTGTATTCTTCTGCCCCTGGAGGGTCATCCACTTGTGGTGGTCTGCTGTGCCCTCCACAACATGGCACAGCAGCGGGGTGATGTGCTGGAGGTGAGGAGGAGGAACACATGGCCACCTCTGAGGAGGAGCTGGACCAGGAAGGGCTGGAGGATGACCCTGGAGAAGACCGGAGGGTAGAGGACCAGTGGTGGTGGCGAGGGTCCAACATGCCTGGACGACCTGGGAGGCCCTCATCCATGCCTGCATCTCTGACTTCGTCCGTCATCTCTTCTCTATTCCCCCACCCACCCATTACCCACTCTGTTGTTCAACATGGACTTCTCTCAGTCTCCATGGTTCTAAACTTAAGTTACTTGAGGATATGTTCTTATACAGAAAAGTAGCTGGAGCTTGGTGCTGTAGGTATAGTGTCGTCATGTTTTGGCAACTACAACGGCTCATGGGCAGTCTGGAAGCTGGATTGGAGTTTAATTGCAGCCTGCATACAGTACCAATTCCTCTGTGTCACTGCCAAGATTTGAGCGCACCTTTTGCGACATGTCAGTGCAGAGCTGAGGAGTGTTTGGTTAACGGGGATGCTTTCTTTTGATGGGTAGTAATATCTCCTTTTGTGACATGGTGTTTCATGATGCGGAGAAGCCGGCATTGGACTGGGGTCAGCACGGTAAAAAGTCTTATAACACCAGGTTAAAGTCCAACAGGTTTGTTTCGAATCACTTTCGGAGCACTGCTCCTTCCTCCGGATTCACCTGTGGAAGGAGCAGTGCTCTGAAAGCTAGTGATTCGAAACAAACCTGTTGGACTTTAACCTGGTGGTGTTTCATAGCAGTGCTGTGAAGCACGGTGGGATGCTTTACTACTGTTAAGGTGCTTACAAGGTGTAATTGTAAGAGCAGGGAGTTCTCCCAGTGTCTTAGTGAATGTTTATTCTCTGGCCAATAACACCAAACAATAATTAACTTCTCTCTACTGCTTGTGGGATCAAAGGTATTGCTGACAGTAAGTTTTTATTATTAAATTGGTTCCTTGCTGTTATATCTTCTCCCAGAATTTGCCAAATGTTTCCTATTTGTATGCAGTTGACTGAAAAATCTAACCTCTTTCCCTTCCATTCCCCCACCTCCCTTTTCTTTAGAAGTGCTAACCTTTTAGGAAATAATGGCTCCCAGAAGAAGAAATGACATGAAACCATAATCCACCGTTTTATGATTGTTTGTAAGAACTTGTTTGTTTTAAAAACTAGTGCAGCAATGAACACAGCTGTTTATTCCCACTCTCTACCACTGATTTTCAGAATGAGCTCATTTGTGCCGACATTAGGTTCCACAAGTACTGCTACCCTCCAGTAGTTTGTTCAGGTGGCCATTCGATTTGCAAGAAGAGGGGCCGCACGGTGGTGCTGTGAGTAGCACTGCTGCCTCGCGGCGCTGAAGTCACAGGTTCGATCCCGGTGCTGGGTCACCGTCCGTGTGGAGTTTGCACATTCTCCCCGTGTTTGTGTGGGTTTCGCCCCCACAACCCAAAGATGTGCAGGGCAGGTGGATTGGCCACGCAAAATTGCCCCTTGGGGGGAAAAAAAATTGGGTACTTTAAATTTTTTTTTTTTGGAATTGCAAGAAGATGCATATACATTAGTTATTCCAGCTAAACCTTTAGCATACCTGTATTTTCACTTTCCATCAGCAGTCATTGGGTAGCAATCAGGAACTAGGAGTCCTTTTTATTGCTCTGTCCTGAGGTCAACTGCAAGAGGTTCTTGTGTCATCCGTGATTACATCAACTGACTGGTTGCAGAAAGAGAATCCCATGTGGGACCTTTCAAATTTGTGGAGGTCAGTTTGGAACTGAAATCACATGAGTCGCAAGGGAAGTACATGGATCACCTTTTTAAAAAAAAAAAAAAAAAAAAAATTTTATTTACCAGTTTTTGTAGAAATCTGTATCAGTGGTTGGAAAGCTTGGGTGTTCCCTTGTGACTTTCCCAGCACTGGGTGTTCTCATTTCAGGTCATAACGTGGCGAGGATGTTTCATACATGGATATTCTATTCATGACGGAGTCAAAATAATTATGCTTAGAATGGTTTTTTTTTTTTTTGGGGGGTGTCTCATACAAATTTCAATTCTTTATGGAATGCAAAACGCAATGGTAGTCTTTAAGTATTTTTTGGCTTGAACAGCTTTTTGCTGTTACTTTCCAAGTTTAAACCTGCATTTCATCTCTAAATTGAGATGAAGCTATTTCAATTAATTTGCCCAGATTGCAAAAATTCAAATTTACAAGGGATCTTTCAGTGTTGTTCAGTTATTGCTGTTTTAAGATAGCAAGATCCTTCTAGCAATGAGGCTGACTGCTGATGGAGGCAGATTATACAAACCATTTATATTATGAAGTTTTGAAAGCCCGCTGAATTAAACTGGGCCTCTAGCAGAAATTTTTGTTTCCTTGTTGGTCACAGATCTGACAGGATTGGAGGATAGCCAATGCGGTCACGTTATTTAAGAAGGGTAGCAAGGATAGCCTGGGTAATTATAGGCCAGTGAGCTTGATGTCAGTGACAGTGAAATTGTTAGAAAAGATGCTCCGAGATAGGATCTATGCACATTTGGAAGTGAATGGTCTTGTTAGAGACAGCATGGTTTTGTACGAGGGAGGTCATGTCTCACTAATTCAATTTGAGTTTTTGAGGAGGTGACAAAAATGATTGGCGAGGGAAGGACTGTGCATGTTGTACACATGGGCTTTACTAAAGCATTTGACAAGGTCCCTCTGTTGCTAACTTTTGCCTTCGTTTAATTGCTCTGTTTTATCACCTTTGCTCTTGAGTCGCCAGGTATCTCTTGGATACTGCCACGTGGTTAAAGTCCGAGTAATGATCAATAATCCAATACACCGCTTAGTAAGCTTTAAATCAAAGCACATTTATTATACACAGCAATCACTACTCATGTATAAATTCTACGTCTAAGCTACTTCTACGACTAACAGGCCAATACTTAACTTGGAACTGGCCCACCAGGTCAGGGAAACGAATGGCCTTTCGTTCGGGTTCTGAGCCTGCGGGATTCGAATTTGGTACAGATTGGTAGCTAGGAGCGCCTATCTCGTAGCGAGCATTGAAGTAAGACTTACTAGATATCAGCGATGGCTGGACCGGTCACTGTCAAGGGTTGGTTCGCGTTGCTGAGTGACCCGGTCAAGCAGAGAAGCAGAGGGCCGATTTGAACTTGGGCTTGATTCTTATAGTCCCCAGGGGTTTCCCGCCAGGGTGGACCCTGTACCTGGTTCCAAGTGATTGGACTTTGTCCCAATCACTTGGGTTCAATTTTCTCCAATGCTGGAGCGGTTCCCTGATCAATCGGCGGCCCTGAGGTGGTCGTTCACCTCCCATTGTGTAGGCTTCTGCTGGCGCCAAAGAGTCTGGTTTGGCTGTGTGTCTAAATGTTGCTCATTGTTCCCGGGGATTGCTCATTAATACGCAGATGGCTGGTGTTTGTTATGCTGATGGTTGCCGGCATCGATCTTGTCTGGCCTTTCCCGAGGTAAATACACACACAACCTGCAGCTGCTCGTTTGCGTCCTGTTGGCTGACTTTCCCATCAGCCATTGCCGTTCGCCATTTTAAATCGGGAGTTAGCCATTCTAAATCCGGAGTTTAACTGGCTACATTCCCTCCTTGTGATCCTAACGCGAAGTGTGAAGGATCACATAACTATGTTGCTTTCTATTCCCTGACCTGGGGCGGGCACTTCCATCATGGCCTCTGCACTGACCATAGCTATACAAAAATGTTTTAACTAACAATTCTAAGGGCACTACGTCAAACAGGGACATGCATTACAAAACAATAAACTGGGAACCTCTAACTATTCTTAATACACTACACTCACTTAAACATTTCATTATCCTAACTTCCTCAATCATACAACAAAATCATAGCATTTCATACACAGTCTTTCCTGGCTTGGCAGTCAAGCTCAGGATCATACAATTTGCTCATGAACAGTTCTTTACATTTCTTTATTTACAATAAACGCAAGTGAATGCCCTTTATTATAGATCGCGGGGGTCTGGTCGTATCCGAACATAGGGGATCTGACCATATATACCGGGGTTCGAGCGCGGTAGGCTGTCCTTCTCCATTTCCGTAGACGCATAGTCTGCACAATGCAGCAGAGTATCGCTAATGCTAGTAATGTTTTGATTACATAGGACAGAGAGTACCAGGTTTTAAACCTGGCACACCAAGATGATGTGGTGTCGCTGGTGACTGGGCTCTGGGTACTGTGGGGAAGTGAAACATTAACGGCTGGGGGGCTTGAAGTCATGGGGTTCGCGTTCATGCCCAACCAAATGTCCATAATCCTGAGGGTGATCCATATGAAGGAAGTCCTCATGGCTCTTCTCTTTCCTTTCCTTTCTTCTCTTCTCCGGTCCTGGAGCTTCTGGAGTTCTGTGGAAACAAGCATAGTGTCTGTAACTATCTTTGTTTAATATCTCGTACGATAGTGTGTCTTTCCTGTAGTGGCAATTACTCGTTTTTAATTGGTCACTACGTGTGACTCCTTTTTTTTTTTCAAAAATCGAATTTTAGGACAAGGCACGCTTCCCAATAATGAACCAGTGTGAGCCGTCTTGCAGACTGTGCAATTTACCATCCAAATGTTTCAGGATGTAAATAGCGTGTGGTTGGCAACCTAAGGGTTACCTGAACCAAAACACAACTTTTTGAACTGAAAGTGCCAAAATGAGGTGCGTATGGGCCGCGACGGGTACGATTTGGATGGAGTCCACGGGTAGGACGGCTACCAATGCCGTGTCTCTCCTACCCAAGCGTAGTTGACCAGAGGGGGGTTCCGAGGCAGGGCGGGTCCCAAGCCGTTTCTCCACTGCCTGAGCAACCGACAAGAACAGGCAAAAATGTAGTCATCGTGGGGGGGCTGCCGTAGTGGTTCTTTCCTTCGAACCAGAAGAGCAGTTACGAACGGGCGTCTGGTTCCTTAACCAGTCTCTGCAGACAAGTCCTCCGAGGTTTTGGCCGAATAGGCGTGGGGCAGTGAAATTTTTTTTTTCCTGTCGGACGTACAACATTTAACAAACTTACAAACAACAAAAACATTCTGCAGGTTCCATCAGAAAGGACAACACTTCTCGCAAGCGGTTCCTTTTAAAACATCACCTGGACACCCCCGTTCTCGGTTGCAAACAGGGTCACAAAGAGGTTCTCGGTTTGGGAGTCAGACCCAAGGTCGTCGTCTTCTCCCGGGTGCCAAACTCTGGAGTGTATCAGGGCTGAAAGGGCTGCATGGTGTGAGGTGGGGTCGCTCTCGTCGTTGCGGACGAGTCTGAATGAGTTATCTCGGTGCCAGTAATTGGTGTCTAGTTGTGTGGGGACAAAATCAGGGTCGTCAGTGTGGTTCAGTGGTCGGTGGTGGGGTTTATTTAGGAAAGTGATCATGAAGGGATCACTTGGATCGTGGTCGGAATCGCTGGGTGTGGGGCCTGTTGCATGGGGATAGTAGGGAGGCGTGCTGTGGCTATCGTCCGAGTCACAGTCGCTGTCTCTGCTGCTGCAGTCTGTGGGCGTTCCGGGGCGGAGTGTATATTTCGGGGGTGGAGTCGAGGTCGAGTCCGTGGCTGGGCTGGACGTGTTGGGGGTTGGTAGGGTTACGTTGGCGGTGGACGGGGTGTGGTGTGCTGTGTCGAGCATGACTTGGTGTGCATGGTTCGACTGTGTTCCATATGCCTTCAGATGGTTTATATGAAACCACGCAGTCTTACCATTGGGGTACTTTATTTTATAAACGGAAGGGCTTACTTTATCCGCAATGGAATACGCACCCCAGTATTTTGGTGACAGGAATGTGCTGGGGTTATATACAGAGAGCATAACTTGCTGTCCTATACTGTACTCAGTCGCATGCACTGTCTTGTCGAAACAAGCCTTGCTCTGTTTCTTTCTGGTGCCCAATTTTAATGCGGCTGCTAGCTGATCCGTTTTAACATTTTCCACTAATTGTTGTACTGCTTTCTCGTGTGTGAGGGACGTCACTTTGGGGCTGGTCAAGTCCAAACCTAACATATTCTGTGCCTTTCATGGGGCGTCCGGTCATGAGGGTTTGTGGGGTGTAACCTGTGGAAGTAGAAATTGTGTTATTCAAAAACATCAGCGCAAAAGGGAGGACTGAATCCCAAGTGGTGGTGTTCTGCTGGACCATTTTTCGGAGGGTGGATTTTAGGGTACGATTCATGCGCTCCACGATACCACTCGACTGTGGGTGGTATGCTATGTGGAATTTTTGGGTGATGCCAAATATCGTGAGGACGTTCTGCATGACCCATCCCGTAAAATGGGAGCCTTGGTCTGATTCAATGCTGCGGGGGAGTCCCCATCTTGTAAAGACGTGGTGGGTCAAAATCTTGGCTGTGGTTTTTGCCGTGTTTGTGCGGGCTGGGAATGCTTCCACCCATTTTGTAAATGTGTCTATGACCACAAGTACATATTTATAGCCATTCCTGCAAGGGGGCAATGGACCTATAAAATCAATCTGGAGGTTAGTCCAGGGGCCATTAACGGGTCGGGTGTGGCTGAGTTGAGCCTTTTTGGCATATCTGTCTGGATTATTCTGGGCACAGATAAGACTATTTTCTATGTAATGGTTTACATCTCCCTTTAAATTCGGCCACCAACAAAGCTGCTTGAGATGGGCTGTAGTGGGATCGATTCCCTGATGTCCATGACCGTCATGGAACAAACAAATCAGTTGATTCCTGTCCTGTTCAGGAACCACATAAAGGGTGTCTTTTAACACCACACCGTCACGTGTGGTCAGTGCATTTCTAAATCTCTCATAGGGAGCTGGATATTTCCCTTTCACAATCTCCCTGATATTGCTGTCCTGCTTCTGGGCCTCTACTAGATCCTCGATCTTTGTCTGTGAGACCTGAACTGCACTCACTGGTGTGCCTTCGGGGGGGTGCCCAAAGGTATCCATGCCTGGAACCTGCCTTAGCCAGTGTGTCTGCTTTCACATTTCCAGGGGGGGAGGAACGATGGTGACTGCGGACTTTGATTATCCCAAAAGTCCTGTTCTGGGCTCTTTCTAAAATATGACGGAGCAATGGGGCTGAGGGAAGGGGTTTTCCGTCTGTGGCAACAAATCCTCTTGCTTTCCACAGGAGCAGAAATTCCGTGAGGCTGTTGCAGACATAGAGGCTGTCCGAGAATATGTCTGCTGGGCTGGGGAAGGAATCTGGGTGCTCAACTATATATGCAATGGCTGCAAGCTCTGCTGCCTGCACGCCCAAGTGTCCGGGTAGTCTTAACGATATTTCCTCGAGGGCACGTCCCTGCGTGTCCTCGACATAGATACCGCAACCTGTTATGCGTTTCCCATCCAAGACTGTGGAAGATCCATCCACATAGATCTTTATGGGCTCACGCATGTACATGTGCTGGGGGCTCTGGGTTGAACTATCTATCTTTCTGGGGGGTGTTTTAGCGATAAAGGGGCCTGTGTTATGGTGTGGAGAGATAATTTCGCACTCATGGGGGGTTCCGGGGTATTCTAAGTTGTCGGCTAAATAGGTGTGGGTCTTTGTACTTTTCACAGTGATGTCCCGTCCCTGCAAGAGAGGGGTCCATCTAGCTGCTCTTTTTTGACTAACTGTACCGTCCTTGAGACGTCCGTCCAGTAAAAGTTGGGTGGGGGTGTGTTCGGTGAGAATCGTGATGCGGTTCAGTCTGGTAATGTATGAAAAATACTGGACTGCCGAGAATACTGCGAGCAGGTGCCTCTCACAGGCTGAAAATCCCTGCTCCACAGCATCTAAAAGTCTGGAGGCGTAAGCTACGGGCCTTAACTGGTCGTGCCGTTCTTGGATGAGCACGGCTGAAAGGGTGCGGTCTGTGGTCGCTACCTCTATGGCGTAAGGGGAAAGCGGGTCTGGAACTTGTAGTGCGGGGGCTGCTATGAGTGCCTGTTTTAAAGAGTCCACAGCATCCGTATGCTGTGGAAGCCATTCCCAGGGGGCTCCTTTCTTTAGGAAGTCTGAGAGGGGTGCTGTCTTGCTGGCGAAATCGTCAATGTGGTTTCGGCAGTAGCCAACCAGTCCTAAAAACGACCGGAGGGCTGAAACGTTATGGGGAAGGGGCAATTTAGCGATCGAGTCAATCCTTTTATGCTCGATCTCACGTATACCATGTGTGATAATTGTTCCCAATATCACCTTGTCTGCCAAAATCTGGGCCTTTTTGGGGTTGACTTTACAACGGATTGAGTGTAATAGTTCCAGGAGTTCGGACAGAAGCTCAATGTGCTCTTCATTGGTGTCTGTCTGCAGTAGTAGGTCGTCTACATACTGTACCAGACATTCGGGGAGAGAGAATTTGGCTAAACCATTTGCCAGCTGTCGGTGGAAAATGGAGGGGGAGTTGTGGAGTCCTTGTGGCAGGCATGTCCACGTGTACTGCTGTGCTTTAAAGGTGAAGGCAAATTTGTGCTGGCACGCCTTTGCCAATGGAATGGACCAGAATCCATTACTGACGTCCAAAACCGTAAAGAATTGTGAGTTGAGTCCCTGTTTGAGCATGGTCTCGGGACTTGTGGCTACCCCAAGGTGGTGCGTGGGTGACTTTGTTGAGTTCCCGGTAATCGATGGTCAGTCGCCATGATCCATCGGGCTTTCTCACTGGCCAAATCGGGGCATTATTAGTGGAGGCTACTGATCTAAGTACGCCCTGCTCTAATAAGCTTTCTATTACCTTGGAGATTTCTCCCTCTGCCTCTTGGGGAAATCTGTACTGTTTTGGGGGTCTAGGGTCAGGTCCTGTTACTTTAATTTAAAAAAAAAATGTTTATATTAAGAATTTTGTAGAACCCCTGCGCAGACACCCTCAAGGCAAACTTTTTTTTTAATTAAATATTTTATTGAGAATTTTTGGTCAACCAACACAGTACATTGTGCATCCTTTACACAATATTATAACAACACAAATAACAATGACCTATTTTATAAACAAAAAATGAATAAATAATAAATAACAAAAATGAAAACTAGCCCTAATTGGCAACTGCCTTGTCACAAGTAACACTCTCCAAAAATATAATTTAACAGTCCAATATATAATTATCTGTAGCAACGACCTATACATACTATACAGTATATATTAACAACCCTGAGAGTCCTTCTGGTTTCCCCCCCCCCCCCCCCCCGATCCTGTGCTGCTGCTGCTGCCTTCTTTTTCCCATTCCGTCTATCTTTCTGCGAGGTATTCGACGAAGGCTTGCCACCGCCTGGTGAACCCTTGAGCCGACCCCCTTAGGACGAACTTAATCCGCTCTAGCTTTATAAACCCCGCCATGTCATTTATCCAGGTCTCCACCCCCGGGGGCTTGGCTTCTTTCCACATTAGCAATATCCTGCGCCGGGCTACTAGGGACGCAAAGGCCAAAACATCGGCCTCTCTCGCCTCATGCACTCCCGGCTCTTGTGCAACCCCAAATATAGCCAACCCCCAGCTTGGTTCGACCCGGACTCCTACTACTTTTGAAAGCACCTTTGTCACCCCCATCCAAAACCCCTGTAGTGCCGGGCATGACCAAAACATATGGGTACGATTCGCTGGGCTTCTCGAGCACCTCTCACACCTATCCTCCACCCCAAAAAATTTACTGAGCCGTGCTCCAGTCATATGTGCCCTGTGTAATACCTTAAACTGAATCAGGCTTAGCCTGGCACACGAGGATGACGAGTTTACCCTGCTTAGGGCATCTGCCCACGGCCCCTCCTCGATCTCCTCCCCCAGCTCTTCTTCCCATTTCCCTTTTAGTTCATCTACCATAGTCTCCCCTTCGTCCCTCATTTCCCTATATATATCTGACACCTTACCATCCCCCACCCATGTCTTTGAGATCACTCTGTCCTGCACCTCTTGTGTCGGGAGCTGCGGGAATTCCCTCACCTGTTGCCTCGCAAAAGCCCTGAGTTGCATATACCTGAATGCATTCCCTTGGGGCAACCCATATTTCTCGGTCAGCGCTCCCAGACTCGCGAACTTCCCATCCACAAACCGATCTTTCAGTTGCGTTATTCCTGCTCTTTGCCACATTCCATATCCCCCATCCATTCCCCCCCGGGGCAAACCTATGGTTGTTTCTTATCAGGGACCCCCCCCAAGGCTCCAGTCTTTCCCCTATGCCGTCTCCACTGTCCCCAAATCTTCAGTGTAGCCACCACCACCGGGCTTGTGGTGTAGTTTCTCGGTGAGAACGGCAATGGGGCTGTCACCATAGCCTGTAGGCTAGTCCCCCTACAGGACGCCCTCTCTAATCTCTTCCACGCCGCTCCCTCCTACTCTCCCATCCACTTACTCACCATTGAAATATTAGCGGCCCAATAATACTCACTTAGGCTCGGTAGTGCCAGCCCCCCCCTATCCCTGCTACGCTGTAAGAATCCCTTCCTCACTCTCGGGGTCTTCCCGGCCCACACAAAACCCATGATGCTCTTTTCAATCCTTTTTAAAAAAAAAAAAAAAAGCCTTCGTGATCACCACCGGGAGGCACTGAAACACAAAGAGGAATCTCGGGAGGACCACCATCTTAACCGCCTGCACCCTCCCTGCCATTGACAGGGATACCATATCCCATCTCTTGAAATCCTCCTCCATCTGTTCCACCAACCGCGTTAAATTTAACCTATGCAATGTGCCCCAATTCTTAGCTATCTGGATCCCCAGGTAACGAAAGTCCCTTGTTACCTTCCTCAACGGTAGGTCCTCTATTTCTCTACTCTGCTCCCCTGGATGCACCACAAACAACTCACTTTTCCCCATGTTCAATTTATACCCTGAAAAATCCCCAAACTCCCCAAGTATCCGCATTATTTCTGGCATCCCCTCCGCCGGGTCCGCCACGTATAGTAGCAAATCGTCCGCATACAAAGATACCCGGTGCTCTTCTCCTCACCTAAGTACTCCCCTCCACTTCTTGGAACCCCTCAACGCTATCGCCAGGGGCTCAATCGCCAGTGCAAACAATAATGGGGACAGAGGGCATCCCTGCCTTGTCCCTCTATGGAGCCGAAAATATGCAGATCCCCGTCCATTCGTGACCACGCTCGCCACTGGGGCCCTATACAACAGCTGCACCCATCTAACATACCCCTCTCCAAAACCAAATCTCCTCAACACCTCCCACAAATAATCCCACTCCACTCTATCAAATGCTTTCTCGGCATCCATCGCCACTACTATCTCCGTTTCTCCCTCTGGTGGGGCCATCATCATTACCCCTAACAACCTCCGTATATTCGTGTTCAGCTGTCTCCCCTTCACAAACCCAGTTTGGTCCTCGTGGACCACCCCCGGGACACATTCCTCTATTCTCATTGCCATTACCTTGGCCAGGACCTTGGCATCTACATTTAGGAGGGAAATAGGTCGATAGGACCCGCATTGTAGCGGGTCCTTTTCCTTCTTTAAGAGAAGCGATATCGTTGCTTCAGACATAGTCGGGGGCAGTTGTCCCCTTTCCTTTGCCTCATTAAAGGTCCTCGTCAATACCGGGGCGAGCAAGTCCACATATTTTCTATAGAATTCGACTGGGAATCCATCCGGTCCCGGGGCCTTTCCCGCCTGCATGCTCCTAATTCCTTTCACCACTTCTTCTACCTCGATCTGTGCTCCCAGTCCCACCCTTTCCTGCTCTTCCACCTTGGGAAATTCCAGCCGATCCAAGAAGCCCATCATTCTCTCCCTCTCATCCGGGGGTTGAGCTTCATATAATTTTTTATAAAATGTCTTGAACACTCCATTCACTCTCTCCGCTCCCCGCTCCATCTCTCCTTCCTCATCCCTCACTCCCCCTATTTCCCTCGCTGCTCCCCTTTTCCTCAATTGGTGTGCCAGCAACCTGCTCGCCTTCTCCCCATATTCGTACTGTAAACCCTGTGCCTTCCTCCATTGTGCTTCTGCAGTGCCTGTAGTCAGCAAGTCAAATTCTACATGTAGCCTTTGCCTTTCCCTGTACAGTCCCTCCTCTGGTGCTTCCGCATATTGTCTGTCCACCCTCAAAAGTTCTTGCAGCAACCGCTCCCGTTCCTTACTCTCCTGCTTCCCTTTATGTGCCCTTATTGATATCAGCTCCCCTCTAACCACCGCCTTCAATGCCTCCCAGACCACTCCCACCTGGACCTCCCCATTATCATTGAGTTCCAAGTACTTTTCAATGCACCCCCTCACCCTTAGACACACCCCCTCATCTGCCATTAGTCCCATGTCCATTCTCCAGGGTGGGCGCCCTCCTGTTTCCTCCCCTATCTCCAAGTCCACCCAGAGTGGAGCGTGATCCGAAATGGCTATAGCCGTATACTCCGTTCCCCTCACCTTCGGGATCAATGCCCTACCCAGCACAAAAAAGTCTATTCGCGAGTAGACTTTATGGACATAGGAGAAAAACGAGAACTCCTTACTCCTAGGTCTGCTAAATCTCCACGGGTCTACACCTCCCATCTGCTCCATAAAATCTTTAAGTACCTTGGCTGCTTCCAGTCCTGGACTTCGACCTATCCAGCCCTGGTTCCAACACCGTATTAAAATCTCCCCCCATTATCAGCTTTCCCATCTCTCGGTCCGGAATGCGTCCTAGCATCCGCCTCATAAAATTGGCATCATCCCAGTTCGGGGCATATACGTTTACCAAAACCACCGTCTCCCCCTGTAGTTTGCCACTCACCATCACGTATCTGCCCCCGTTATCCGCCACTATAGTCTTTGCCTCGAACATTACCCGCTTCCCCACTAATATAGCCACCCCCCTGTTTTTCGCATCTAGCCCCGAATGGAACACCTGCCCCACCCATCCTTTGCGTAGCCTAACCTGGTCTATCAGTTTCAGGTGCGTTTCCTGTAACATAACCACATCTGCCTTAAGTTTCTTAAGGTGTGCGAGTACCCGTGCCCTCTTTATCGGCCCGTTCAGCCCTCTCACGTTCCACGTGATCAGCCGAGTTGGGGGGCTTCCTACCCCCCCCCCCTTGTCGATTAGCCATCACCTTTTTCCAGCTCCTCACCCGGTTCCCACGCAGCTGTATCTCCCCCAGGCGGTGCCCCCCCGCCCATCCTCTCCCATACCAGCTCCCCCCTCTCCCCAGCAGCAGCAACCCAGTAATTCCCCCCTCCCACCCCCCCCGCTAGATCCCCCGCTAGCGTAATTACTCCCCCCATGTTGCTCCCAGAAGTCAGCAAACTCTGGCTGACCTCTGCTTCCCCCCGTGACCTCGGCTCGCACCGTGCGACGCCCCCTCCTTCCTGCTTCTCTATTCCCGCCATGATTATCATAGCGCGGGAACCAAGCCCGCTCTTCTCCCTTGGCCCTGCCCCCAATGGCCAACGCCCCATCTCCTCCACCTCCCCTCCTCCCCCATCACCACCTGTGGGAGAGAGAAAAGTTACCACATCGCAGGATTAGTACATAAAACCCCTCTTTGCCCCCCACATTCGCCCCACCACTTTGTTCGAACGTTCTTTTAAATAACCCGCTCATTCCAGTTTTTCTTCCACAATAAAAGTCCACGCTTCATCCGCCGTCTCAAAGTAGTGGTGCCTCCCTCGATATGTGACCCACAGTCTTGCCGGTTGCAGCATTCCAAATTTTATCATCTTTTTATGAAGCACCGCCTTGGCCCGATTAAAGCTCGCCCTCCTTCTCGCCACCTCCGCACTCCAGTCTTGATAAACGCGGATCACCGCGTTCTCCCATTTACTGCTCCGAGTTTTCTTCGCCCATCTAAGGACCATTTCTCTATCCTTAAAATGGAGGAATCTCACCACTATGGCTCTGGGAATTTCTCCTGCTCTCGGTCCTCGCGCCATCGCTCGGTATGCTCCCTCCACCTCCAACGGACCCGCCGGGGTCTCCGCTCCCATTAACGAGTGCAGCATCGTGCTCACATATGCCCCGACGTCCGCTCCCTCCACACCTTCAGGAAGACCAAGAATCCTTGGGTTGTTCCTCCTTGCGTTGTTTTCCAGTGCCTCCAACCTTTCCACACATCGTTTCTGATGTGCCTCCTGCGTCTCCGTCTTCACCACCAGGCCCTGTATATCGTCCTCATTCTCGGCTGCCTTTGCCTTCACGACCCGAAGCTCCCGCTCCTGGGTCTTTTGTTCCTCCTTTAGCCCTTCGATCGCCTGTAGTATCGGGGCCAACAGCTCTTTCTTCATTTCCTTTTTGATCTCCTCCACACAGCATTTCAAGAACTCTTGTTGTTCAGGGCCCCATGTTAAACTGCCACCTTCCGACGCCATCTTGGTTTTTGCTTGCCTTCCTTGCCGCTGTTCTAAAGGATCCACTGCAATCTGGCCACTCTCTCCTCCTTTTTCCATCCGTATCCAGGGGGGATTCCCTTCTGGTTTACCGCAGAGTGTTTTTAGCCGTCAAAATTGCCGTTGGGGCTCCTATCAAGAGCCCAAAAGTCCGTTTCACAGGGAGCTGCCGAAACGTGCGACTCAGCTGGTCATCGCCACACCCGGAAGTCCTCAAGGCAAACTTTATCCTCTCCAACTTGATAAACCCTGCCATATCATTTATCCAGGCTTCCACGCTGGGGGGCTTCACCCCTTTCCACATTTACAAGATCCTTTGCCGGGCTACTAAGGACGCAAAGGGCAGAATGCCGGCCTCTTTTGCCTCCTGCACTCCTGGCTTGTCCGCTACTCCAAATAGTGCTAGCCCCCAGCTTGGCTTGACCCGGACTTTCACTACCTTAGATACTGTTCTCGCAACTTCCCCCCCAGAACCCCTCCAGTGCTGGGCATGACCAAAACATATGGACATGGTTCGCCGGGCTTCCTGAGCACCTCCCACATCTGTCCTCTACCCCAAAGAACCTACTCAGCCTCGCCCCCGTCATATGCGCTCTGTGAACTACCTTAAATTGTATCAGGCTAATCCTGGGACACGAGGAAGAGGAATTAACCCTACTTAGGGCATCAGCCCATAGATCCTCCTCAATCTCCTCCCCCAGCTCCTCTTCCCATTTACCCTTCAGCTCCTCTACCAAAGCCTCCCCCTCTTCTTTCATCTCCTGGTATATCGCCGACACCTTGCCCTCTCCGACCCATATGCCCGAAATCACCCTATCTTGAATCCCCTGTGCCGGGAGCAGCGGGAATTCCCTCACCTGCCGCCTCACAAACGCCCTTACTTGAATGTACCTGAAAGTGTTTCCCGGGGGTAGCCCAAACTTCTCCTCCAGTGCCCCTAAACTCGCAAACGTCCCATCAATGAACAGGTCCCCCATTCTTTTAATCCTTGCCCTATGCCAGCTCTGAAACCCCCCCGCCCATCCTTCCCGGGACAAACTGATGGTTGTCTCTGATCGGGGACCACACCGAGGCTCCCATCGCACCCCTGTGCCGTCTCCACTGCCCCCAGATCGTTAGCGTTGCCGCCACCACCGGGCTCGTGGTGTCCCTTGTCGGCGAGAGCGGCAGCGCTGCCGTCACCAGCGCCCCCAGGCTCGTTCCTTTGCAGGATGCCATCTCCAACCTCTTCCATGCCGCCCCCTTTCCCTCCACCACCCACTTATGGATCATCGCCACGTTGGCTGCCCAATAGTAGCCACCCAGATTTGGCAATGCCAGCCCTCCTCTATCCCTGCTTCACTCCAGGAACCCCCTCCTTACACTCGAGGTCTTACTCGCCCACGCAAAGCCCATAATGCTCCTGCCTACCCTCTTAAAGGCCTTTGTGATCACAATTGGAAGGCATTGAAATACAAAAAGAAACCTCGGAAGGACCACCATTTTAATCGACTGTACCCTGCCCGCCAGCGAGAGCGCAACATGTCCCACCGTTTAAAATCCTCCTCCATCTGCTCCACCAGCCTCGTTAAGTTTGTGCAGGGCCCCCCAGCTCCTAGCTACCTGAATCCCCAAGTATCGAAAGCTCCTATCCGCCCTCCTCAGCGGTAGGTCATCTATCCCTCTTCCCTGATCCAGGTGCTGTTACTTGGACGGAGCTAGTCATCCGTCCACAGTCGTGCTTGTGGGTCGCTAATGCTGCCCTGCTCTTTTGCAGAACTGCCCTAACCTGCTTGTCCGTACTAAGCGTGGTCGGGTTGAACCAAAATTCGCCTACGGCGCTAATTTTGTTCATGTACTGTCCTATGTTGAGCGTTGCGTGGTCTCTTGCGAATTTTGCCATCTTCCAGACACACACTGGTTGACTGGATCAAATGAAAGATGATGGAATTCATGAAATCGATTCCCAGAATGTGTTCTGCTGTGTGGGGCAGGTCAACTAAAACTACGGGGTGCTTGGTGGTGATTGTGCCGATTTGAATGGGTACAGGGGCAGTGATGTGTCCCTGATGTGAGTGGCCTGTAAAGCCGCTGAGGGTGATAGTGGCTGTAGTGAGCCACGTGCCCTTTTGGAACATGGTGGAGGAATTTATTGTGGTGCGGGACCCTCCTGTGTCACAGAGAAATTTGATGGGCTGTCCCCGAATTTTTGCTGCAACTACCGGTCGTCCGGACCTATCCCAAAGGGTGTCGCAGACCCAACTGGGGGAGCCCGTACACCGTCAGTCCGTTCCGGTCAAGTCAGTGTGATCTGAACGGGTGCTAACGCTATGAATGGGCTCTGTCTTTTTCTTAATCAGAGTGCCCGTCTGCTGGGCTCTCTGTGGCTTTTTAGGGGCATTGCACTCTCTTGCAAAGTGTCCCAACTGTCTGCAGTTGTAACACTCCTGTGACTTGGTTGGGGGGCTGTTCTTTCCCTCATTCACCCATGCGGGGTTGTGGTGTGTTGTTTTTACTGCCTGCATATCTGCGCCGGCCTGCTTTTCCTCCGTATTCTTAACTGAGAGTTTACTTTGAACAGATTGCTCCCAAGCGCGGGACAATCTTTTCACTACCCACTTCTCGTTATGGGCCTCCTCTGAAGGATCATAACTCGCGCAGGCTTTCTGTCCTGTTTCTGTGGCATGGGAGATAAGGGTGCGGGTCCATTTGGCCATGTTGTCTGGGGACAAATGGGCACGGTCTAAGTCTCAAAGACTGCTGCAAAGTGAATCCACAGGCATCCAGTGAACGCTGTGGGGTGCTCGGATTTCTTTTGCCTACGTTTATTGAGGCCATCTACCCCGGTTATACCCGATCGCATCCAGGATCGCGGTATGCATTTCTGCAAGGGTGCCTCCTCCTACGTTCTGTGGGCCGGGAAGGGCTGCTGCTATAGATGGGTCTAAACTTAAAACGGTGAGCTTTACATGCTCCCGCTCATCCAGGCCGTACATGGTCGCTTGATGTTTAACTGTGGCAAAGAAATGGTGGGGGTCTGGGGTGGGGAGGAACGGTGTGATCTTATCGCACACATCCCGTAATTGGGTCACTGTTAAGCGGGCGGAATATAGAAATTCTGCATCGTCCAATGTGGCTGTGCGGTGGGCGGTTACAGGGTTCATTGGAGCTTGAACTATCTGCTGTTTGGGGCGCTTTTCTCTTTTGTGGCTTTCCCTGAACATATCTCTGCGCTGTTTCATTCAACTCTTTCCAATCAGGGCCGTCTTCCTGATCTAATCTTTCTCCAAAAGTTTCCTGAAAACCTTTTTGAACAGAAAGCAGTGATTGCAGCACTGCAATCTGCTTCTGGCACTTTGTGTGGTCTAATGTGCTTTGTCTTTGTTCTGTGGTGGCAGCATGGAGTGCTCTTAATGCTGCCTTGAGGTCATTACATTGTTTTTGTAATGCCTCTACCTGTTTTTCAGTTTCTTCTCGTACCAGGACTGCGCGTTGCGTGTCCTGATGGGCCTTTTCGTATTGAGATTGGAAGCTGCTTAAGTGCGCAAGACAAGACTGGTGAGCCCTTTTGGCGTCATCCACCTCCATCTTTTGCTGCCAACTTCCTTCTCCAGTCTAAATTCTCCTTTTCTACCTCGCTTACATTGACCGTACTCATTCGATGTATGCCTTCTACTTCTTTCTGGAGGATCCTAACGACCACCTCTGTGCCTCGCAATTGTGCCAAGCAGGACACGATTGCCATCGGCTTGCGAGCTTTCACTAAGCTCTTTGTGGATCTCGCTCAGGTTCTCCCAGCAAGTATGTCCTATACTCCCGGGACCTGATTCCACGTTGTCTCAGAATTCATGTCCCACTCTACTGCTGCTGGTCGCTGCGACCGCAAATTCCTCTGGGGTTCATTAGGCGCTACATTGCCTGCATTGCCATCTTTCATATCCGAATGCTTCTTTTAAATTTGCAACAGGGGAGCTAAGGCGGTGCTGTAAATACGTGTACGGCTTTCGCTACTTTCCGATATACAAACTTCCGACAGTTTTGACGCAACAAAAATCTATCAGTTTTACCTTATAGCCCTGTTAGTTACGCATGCATACACACACTTCCGAATTATGAGTATTGATCGGAACTGCTTGAACACTTGTGGTTTTCTGTTTCCAATTGGATTTTTAATTCAAATGCTGGGTTCTCCCGGAGTGGTTTTCCACTTCTAGATCGGGTCCCGTCAGGATGTTGCCAAATAATGTTGCTAACTTTTGCCTTGGTTTAATTGCTCTGTTTTATCACCTTTGCTCTTGAGTCGCCAGGTATCTTTTGGATACCGCCACGTGGTTAAAGTCCGAGTAATGATCAATAATTCAATACACCGCTTAGTAAGATTTAAATCCAAGCACATTTATTATACACCGCAATCACTACTCGTGTATAAATTCTACGTCTAAGCTACTTCTACGACTAACAGGCCAATACTTAACTTGGAACTGACCCACCAGGTCAGGAAACGAATGGCCTTTCGTTCGGGTTCTGAGCCTGCGGGATTCGAAGTTGGTACAGATTGGTAGCTAGGAGCGCCTATCTTGTAGCGAACGTTGAAGTAAGACTTACTAGATACCAGCGATGGCTGGACCGGTCACTGTCAAGGGTTGGTTCGTGTTGCTGAGTGACCCGGTCAAGCAGAGAAGCAGAGGGCCGATTTGAACTTGGGCTTGATTCTTATAGTCCCCAGGGGTTTCCCGCCAGGGTGGACCCTGTACCTGGTTCCAAGTGATTGGACTTTGTCCCAATCACTTGGTTCAATTTTCTCCAATGCTGGAGCGGTTCCCTGATCGATGGGCGGTCCCGAGGTGGTCGTTCACCTCCCATTGTGTCGGCTTCTGCTGGCGCCAAAGCGTCTGGTTTGACTTTATGTTTCTGAATGTTGCTCATTGTTCCCGGGGATTGCTCATTAATATGCAGATGGCTGGTGTTTTGTTATGCTGATGGTTGCCGGTATCGATCTTGTCTGGCCTTTCCCGAGGTAAATACACACTCCACCTGCAGCTGCTCGTTTGTGTCCTGGTGGCTGACTTTCCCATCCGCCATTGCCGTTCGCCATTTTAAATCGGGAGTTAGCCATTTTAAATCGAGAGTTAGCCATTTTAACTGGCTACACCGCACGGCAGGCTGGTGCAAAAGATTAGATCACATGGGGTCAGGGGTGAACTAGCTGGATGGATTCAGAACTGGCTTGGCCATAGAAGACAGGGTAGCAGTGGAAGGATGTTTATCCGAATGGAGGTCTGTATCTTGTGGTGTTCCGCAGGGATCAGTTCTGGGACCTCTGCTCTTTGTAATATATATAAATGACTTGGAAGAATACGTAGCGGGTCTGATTAGCAAGTTTGCGGATGGTACTAAGATTGCAGGAGTTGTGGATAGTGACGAATATTGTCAGAGAATAAGCAGGATATAGATAGGCTGCAAATTTGGGCAGAGAAATGACAGATGGAATTTAACCCGGACAAATATGAAGTGATGCATTGTGGTAGATCCAATTCAGGTGGGAGCTATATAATAAATGGTAGAACCATTAGGAGTATACATGCACAGAGATCTGGGTGTGCAGGTCCACAGATCCTTAAAAGTGGCAGCACAGGTGGAAATGGTGGTAAAGATAAGGGGTATTGAATATAAAAGCTCAAATTATGTTAGTTATGTAGAACGTTGGTTAGGCCACATTTGGAATACTGTGTCCAGTTCTGTTCACCACACTAACAGAATTATGTGGGCACTTTGGAGAGAGCACAGAAAAGGTTTACCAGGACGTTGCCTGGTATGGAGGGTATTAGCTATGTGGAGAGATTGAATGAACTGGGATAGTTCTCCCTCAAGAGACGGAGGCTGAGGGGCGACCTGACCAAGTTTATAAAATTATTAGGGGTATAGATAGGGTGAACAGCTGGAGGCTTTTTCCCCGGGTGGCAATGTCAATGACAAGGGGCCACAAGTTCAAACTGAGGGGGGATAGGTTTAGTGGAAATGTGCAGTGCAAGTTTTTTTTACAAAGAGGGTGGGTGATGGCCTGGAATGCACTACCAAGTGAGGTGGTTGAGGTAGATACGTTAGTGACCTTGAACACTTATTGGATAGGCACATGAACAGACTGGGTATAGAAGGATACGGACATTTGGTCGAGATCGGGCATGTGATTGGTGCAAGCTTGGAGGGCGAAGGGCCTGTTCCTGTGCTGTATTGTTCTTTGTTCTATCTTAGACAATTGATTGTCTACTTTTTACACCTTTATTGCCACCCTTTTTATACTCTAAACTTCAATGTAGGTGTTCTTGCATTTATGGGTGCTACCATATTCACAGAATTACAGAACCAGTTACAATGGCCAAAGGCTATTTGACTGAATTAGTTTGCGTTCGTGTTCACCCTTTAGATGAGCAGCAATCCGAATTCTGTGTTCCTATTTTGTTCCCACATTCCTTCATTCCTCTTCCCTTTAACTACCCATCTAACGTATTCTTAAACGGTGATATCCTCTACATAAACAAGTATTCTATTCCACATATACTTGATCCCCTTGTATAAAGGTTTTTCTTTCATTCATTTGTTTTCGCAGTTCCACATAATTTTGTTGGAGCCAAATCCTGAAGCTGTTTTAAGTGTTTTAATATGTTAAGCCTACCTCCTCCCTTCCTCTGCTCACAAAGTAATATGTCGATACTTGTTGATAAAGATCAACAAAACAATTTAATTCAACTAAGAACTCGATACATTTATGCCCTGGGAGCAGTCGATGAGTACCAGAGGGTACCATGTACCGCTCTACTGGCTTTCAATGGTAACTAATGCAAAGAAACATGATGAAGGGCGTAGGGACAAGAAATTGAAGGCAGCTTTAGCCATGTCGTTCAGTGTGGAAGAGCAGTAAATTATGGTGCAGAGCCATGTGGACAAGGGGTGGCCCATGCTCCACCATCATTACTCTCTGTTGAGTTAACTGCCGCAATGTTGCAGTTGTCTTCACTGGTTGGATCTGGAGAGAACAATTATCAAACATTGGATAAATTACTTCAAATGGAACATTATATCTGTTGGATATCAGTTGAGGAAAGAATGATGCTTTAATATGATGCCCATGACCATAGTTCTGAATACTAACCCTGAAGGATTATGCGTAAAGCATTGTTGCTTAAACGTTCAGTTGACACCGCTGCCTTAATTATTGTTTTCATGAAGAAAATTCCATCAAGGAAATTGAAGGAGCTAAGATTAAGTTAGCAAAATGTTTTTAAAAATAAAAAGAGTACAAAGAACAAAGAAATGTACAGCACAGGAACAGACCCTTCGGCCCTCCAAGCCCGTGCCGACCATACTGCCCGACTAAACTACAATCTTCTACACTTCCTGGGTCCGTATCCTTCTATTCCCATCCTATTCATATATTTGTCAAGATGCCCCTTAAATGTCCCTATCGTCCCTGCTTCCACTACCTCCTCCGGTAGCGAGTTCCAGGTACCCACTACCCTCTGCGTAAAAAACTTGCCTCGTACATCTACTCTAAACCTTGCCCCTCTCACCTTAAACCTATGCCCCCTAGTAATTGACCCCTCTACCCTGGGGAAAAGCCTCTGACTATCCACTCTGTCTATGCCCCTCAGAATTTTGCATACCTCTATCAGGTCGCCCCTCAACCTCCTTCGTTCCAGTGAGAACAAACCGAGTTTATTCAATCGTTCCTCATAGCTTATGTCCTCCATACCAGGCAACATTCTGGTAAATCTCTTCTGCACCCTCTCTAAAGCCTCCACATCCTTCTGGTAGTGTGGCGACCAGAATTGAACACTATACTCCAAGTGTGGCCTAACTAAGGTTCTATACAGCTGCAACATGACTTGCCAATTCTTATACTCAATGCCCCGGCCAATGAAGGCAAGCATGCCGTATGCCTTCTTGACTACCTTCTCCACCTGTGTTGCCCCTTTCAATGACCTGTGGACCTGTACTCCTAGATCTCTTTGACTTTCAATACTCTTGAGGGTTCTACCATTCACTGTATATTCCCTACCTGCATTAGCCCTTCCAAAATGCATTACCCCTCATTTGTCCGGATTAAACTCCATCTGCCATCTCTCCGCCCAAGTCTCCAGACAATCTAAATCCTGCTGTATCCTCAGACAGTCCTCATCGCTATCCGTAATTCCACCAACCTTTGTGTCATCTGCAAACTTACTAATCAGACCAACTCCATTTTTTTTTTCCAATTAAGGGGCAATTTAGCTTAATCTCTGCTACCATCCAGGACCTGTTTCCAGAGTTATTTTCGGGCCTTCTGGTGACCAGTTGGTGGGGGCGGAGCAGACACCTGCACCACATATCCCAGTGGCGCGATCAAGGCGGGCCCTGGGTTGGTTGGTGGGCCCATGTCTCGTTCTCCCGGTACATTGGTACAGAGGGGAGGGTACCCTGTTTCTCCAACCCAAAATTAGTGTTTGTACCATTTGGACATGTATATCTTTTTTACTGTTTCAGTAAAAAGATATGGCCAATCCACCTTGTGGCTGCAGCTTTTCTCTGTCTCTGTTGCTGCTGCTGGTTCCGGTGCTGGTTGAAGTGCCTGGAGGAAGGATAGAAAGAAGGAGAGGGGAGAGAAGGAAACAAACAAGGAAGGAAAAACAAGGTGGGAGTAAAGCACTTTGGACTGTTTGTTTGCTGGGCCCCACCGGGCTGAAGATCCTAAACACCAGTGGGAGGTCGGTTCCATTGGGTGGTCGCTCCAGGGTGGGAGCACAGACTGTATTTCGCCGAGCCCTACTTGGGCCAAAGACTACTTCAAACCAGCGTCACTAACTTTACTTAGTATGGTGACCTAGGGTGGGAGCATGGACTGTGTTTTTAGCTGGGCCCCCTTCTGGGCTGAAGATCCCCAATCCTTCACCTGGAGTCTCTCACCTCGGTGCCCCACCCTCCTGACCTCTTGCAACGCACTGTGTCCCTTGTTCTCTCTTCCCTTCCTTGCCTTGTTTCCCCCGTATATCTTCCGAGGGGGAGAGTACGTCATTCGACCTCGCTCTTCCCCTGGCACCCTTCCTCCCCATCCTACTATGTATTTCGTCAATTAATTTCCAACGCGACAAAGCCCACATTGGGGTGGGCGTGGCACGTGCCCTGATGGCCACTCCACCTGCACCAGTGGCGGGTCCAACCTGAGCCACCGTTGCGGGGGTGATTTTCTCTTGGCCTCCACTGCTCTCTCAGCCCCACCACATTTCTGGTTGCTAACCCGAAAGCTGGGTGTGAAGTGCTACGTTCACTCCACCGTCGCCATAGAGGCGTGCACTTGCGTGATGGCCGGGGTCGTCAGCCGCTCTGCCATTGTGTCCGCCTCGCGAATGTATGGGAAAGTAGTGTTCTTCCTGAGGACCGAGAGGGCGATTCCCCTCTGTTGAAAAAGGGCTCACTTTGGGTGGGACTTATGAGGCGGTGGACCATCTTGAGGCCACCGCCGAGAGGGTCATATTGTCCAATGTCCCGTCCTACCTCCCTGCGGAGAACCTCCACCCCCACCTCCAACTATTGGGGGAGGTTCGTTCCAAGGTAACGCCACTTCCTTTCGGCCTGAAGTAAGCCCCCCTCAGGCACATCTACTCCTTCCAGCACCATGCTTTCATCTGTCTGGCCCAGGAGGATGTATTAAAGGGGGATTCAAGGTCTCCCACCTAGGCGAGACTTTCCTCGTGTTTTGGTCTGTGGATCGCATGAGGTGCCACGCCTGCAAGAATGTGGGGCACGTGCGGAAGAACTGCCCTGCTTACAAAGCCACCACTGACACACCGGTCGCTGCGGTTGGCACCTCCGCTCCCTGTCCCTCCCTTGTCATTTCCACCCCGACCCTACAAGGGGACATTGTGCCGCATCTACTGGCCAGTCGGCTGCTGGCGTGAAGGAAGGAGGGCATCGACCTGGCCGCAAGGCCTGAAAGAAGGCAAGGTGGGATCGGCTCCAAATACCCCCGACCCATCAGCCTGGGGACCCCTGCACCCCGGAACTCCGGCCTGGAGACCACCGCAGACACTCTAGTTCATCCCGGGTCCATTGACGCCTCAGCATCGGGTACTGGACCTGGCGTTTTGGAGCGGGTTAGCAAATGGGAGGGCGGTGATGCATGTGGTCCTAGGCTGGCACAGAAGACGCCAACAACTCTAATCTGGGGACAGAGTGTTGAGGGAAGGTGGGGGGGGGGGGGGGGGGCGGCGATGTGAGGATGGATGTTTCTCCGGCACAAGCCACCCCCGCAAGTGGCGCCACTCCTTGGAGGGGGAGGGAGAGAAATATCATGACTTCCCTGGTGCAGAGCGGGTGGCGCTCCGACCACTGCCCCATGATATTACATAGTGCCCCCGGAAGAGATTAGACAAAGTCCATCACCTTTCGACCCGAGCTGTCACATCCCCCCGAGCAGGACGCTTCGGGGCTGGGTGCGAGCCATTTTGCACCCCAGAGGCGTTCCTTTTCGCAATGTTGGAGGGCTGTGGCGGCTCCCTGACCTCGGTTATTGGGCAGGGGTGGCGAGGAGAGCCCCCCTCTCCATCCCAGTCTCCGTCGCCGGGCGTCCCCAGCTCCACCCCGGAGATTTTGCTGGAATTGTTCCCGGGTCTGTCCGGTGGCCCGGCGTTGCAAGAGGAGGCGTGGTGGGGTCTGAGCCGTCACCTCCCTCTGGTCTGATGCAATTAGAGGAGCCTGCGAGGAACCCTTCTATCGACGATGGGATCGAGGCAGACCCAGGGCTGATTGGTGGAACCGTGCCGTCCGTCACACTCAATGTGGCGGAGGACTCTGTCACAGATGGTGACTGCCGGGAGGAGGACAGCTACTCGGTGGGGGCCATGGGATGATTTTAGGTCCATCTGCAGCGAGGAGAGTTGCTCCTCATCCCTCGAGGGTAACTCTGCAATTTTCTACATGCAAACCGTGGTCGCCGAAACAGAGTGCAGCTAGCCCTCGACCAGTGGTCGGACATGGCACTGCGCCCACGTTAAAGAGGCAGGAGATGCGGACGCATTTGGGCAGCGTTGCCAGAAATCTTTACTCAACGGGCTCCTGAGGGAGCAAAGGGGCCTGCGTTCCTCTGCGGTTTCCGAGCATTGAAAAGGAGAAGATAGCACTTTACTACTGACATGGAGGTGACCATAGCCAGCCTCAACATTAACGACAGCACGGACGCGCTCCGCAGGAGACAAAGCCACATGGGCATCTTGCAAGAAACCCACACCGCTCCAGGAGACAAAGCCACATGCCTCCTGGAGTGGCGAGGGGGGAAGTCTACATGAGTCACTTAATCTCCCGGTTAGGCGGGGTGGCTATCTTGTTGGCCCCACACGTTCAGCCGGAGATCTTGGGGTCAAGGAGCCAGTGCCAGGCCGTTTGTTGCACCTGACGGTCCATGAGGGGGTCGAGGTACTTCACATTGTGAATGTCTATGCTCCCAAGGCTGGCCTGCAGCAGACTATTTTCTTCGAACAAGTGTCCACTCATCTTGGCACCATCGCCACGGGCGAGTGCTGTGTCCCGGGGGGGGAAGAGGAGAAGAGAAAGAGAGTGATTTAAATTGCACCATCGGGACAAAGGTCTGTCTTGGTACCCTGTGTAGCTCTCGTGCAGTGGTGAAGTTAAGGAACCTGGTTGGGTTCTTTGACTTGGTGGATGGCTGGCGGACTCTCCTCCTGACTCCAGCGTCTTCACTTTTGAGTCCTGGAGCTGGAGCGGCCAGAATCGAAGCCTCTACATTTCAAGGGCGTACCTGCCCAGTGTCTCGATGGTCTCTGTGCAGCAGGTGCCGTGCTCGGACCACCGGCTGATGTGGGTGGGGCTCGCGCTCAGCCGTGGGACGCGTACTGGCATTTTAACAACCTGCTGCTGGAGGAAGAGTGGTTCCTGGGCTCATTTCATCACTTCTGCACCGGCTGGAGAAGGAAGCGGGGAGGCTTCCCCTTTTTTGAGGCTATGGTGGGACGTGGGCAAGACTCGCGTGCGTACCTCCTGTTAGGAGTATGTGAGGGGGTCGCTGAAGAGGCGGAAATCCAGGGTCGAGGAGTTGGAGAAGGAGGTGCTCAACCTGGAGTCACGTCTCCGTCAATCCGATGAGGACCCGGCCCTGCAGCTGGTGCACAGAGAAGGGTGCGCTGTGGGACCTGCCAACTAGTTGGGTCCCGGGGCACGTATGTTGGGCTGCCCTTGTCTGGCCAACTTTATTCTATGCATGGCCTGCAGGCCCCCCCCCCAGCCCCCTCTACTCACTGGGGGGAAAAAAGGCACAGGGTCTGTCAGCAGCTCCTTATGCTGCTGGCCGACGACTGGTCCCTTGTCTCTGATCCAGAGGAGGTTCGCTCCCAAATTCAAAGTTTCTACAGCACCCTCTTCTCTCTGGGTCTGTCCAGCAAGGATGCTTGCAGAGTTTTGTGGGAGGACCTGCCGCAGCTTCGCCTGGAGCATGCCGGGAGGCTTGATACCCCTATAAGCCTGGGAGAGCTGACCGGCACCCTTGACAGCCTGTCCAGGGGCAAAACCCCAGGGCCGATTGGGCTGACTGTGGAGTTCTTCAAGGTGTGCTGTGACGTCCTGGGGAGCGACTATGCGGGGGTCCTGGGGGCAAGTATTGCGACCAGGGAGATACCCGTCTCAAGGCACAGAACCACAATTACCTTGCTGCCAAAGAAGGGGGATCTCTGCCATCTTAAAAACTCGCATCTGGTCTCCCCCCTCAGCACCGTTTACAAGATTTGCGCCAAGGCGATGTGTTTGCACATTGGCATCGTGCTGGACCACATGATCCACCCTGACCAGTCCTTAATGGTCCCGGCCCCACAATCCACAACAACATCCATCTGGTCTGGGCCTGGTCCATCATTCCCAGAGGGCTGGTATGTCGAGTGCCTTCCTGTCCCTTGATCAGGAGAAAGCGTTTAATAGGGTGGATCACAAATATTTATTCAGGACTCTGCAAGCATTCGGGTTCGGGATGCAATGCGAACCCCTGCCCAGACGGAATTCCACATTGGCCCCAGGCCCCGAAACTTCCCTGGGGGCTGATGGCCCACAATCCTAGCTGCCTCGTGGAAATGCCCTCCGTGCCTTTTTGCACTGCGCAGAGGGGTTTCCTGTACGGGCTGCTGCTGCACATCCTTCACCTCATCCTCGCCCGTCGACCGGACACGCCATGGTGGACCTCAAAGGTGGTATGTGCTGGGTGGCGGAGGTCCCCACTGGAGATCCCTCGGTCCCTCTATGGAGGAGTCCTCCTCTTCAATCTTGGGGACCTGGGGTGAAGGGTGTTGCATGCAGCAGTGCCGTACAACCGATTGCACCGGTTCACGGACTCCCAGGAAGCCTGCCATTTTTGTGGCCTTGTGGAGTTCATGGGCCATGTCTATGTTACATGTTTTAGGGTGCACTCCCTTTTTAGTTTTCTAACTAATCTTTTGTTGGAGTTTTGTTTGCACTTCAGCCCCACGCACATGATCTACGGGCACCCTGTGCGGAGAGGGGTGGGGAAGGCAGAAGACCTCCTGGTGAACCTGCTCCTGGGCCTGGCGAAGCGCTCCATTTATCGGTCCAGGCAGCGGGCGACTGAGGGGGTCGTCTGGACAGATTGTCTGCCCCTCTTCTGTGGCTACATTCGCAGCCGGGTGTCCCTTGAAAGGGAGCATGCAGTGTCCAGGGGCACCATCTCTGGCTTCCTTGCCCGGTGGGCACTGCAGGGGTTGGAATGCTTTACTGACCTGTTTAACAGGGGCTGGTTTAGCACACTGGGTTAAATCGCTGGCTTTGAAAGCAAACCAAGGCAGGCCAGCAGCACGGTTCGATTCCCGTAACAGCCTCCCCGAACAGGTGCCGGAATGTGGCGACTAGGGGCTTTTCACAGAAACTTCATTTGAAGCCTACTTGTGACAGTAAGGGATTTTCATTTCATTTCAACTGCACTCTTATTTGATGTTTTTACGTTTTACATTTACATTGATCTTTGTTATGTTCGGGAAGTGCCCCCAACAGGAGCAGCCCTTTGCTTTGTCCCTCAGTTTGTTTCATTTCTTCTATTTTGTTGGTGGACCTCAAAGGTGTGGCCAATCCACCTTGAGTGGCTGCATCTGCTCTCTCTGTCTGTCTTTGTGCTCAGTTTGCTGCTGCTTCCAGTGCTGGTTGCTGCTAAGTTGCCTGCGGAGGGAGAGAGGGAAGATGACATTTGATGCTGCCTGTTATATCTGATGTTACAGGGAGATGCAAAAGAGGGAAAGCCGTCTTCACAGGTGAAGGATTGGCCTGGCCTGTCCTGGCTTGGTTAGAGCTCCAGAATGGGACTGGATTTACGAACTGCCTGGCTACCTCCCTGCATTTTTACAGACTGCAGCAGAAGTAGAGGAGGAGGGGCTGGGACTGTTTGCTGTCTGTTTCATCTGCAGGGCCCTCGGGCCTGAGGTCTCCGAGCAAACAGGAGGTTGCTGCAACACTTGGAAGGGGACGAAGAGGAGAGGAAGGTTGGTGCATCTGGACTTTATTTCTGTTTCATCTGATTACGCTGAGACCAGATAATATCCGTGGACTGTTTTGCTGGGTTCCTGCTGGGCTGAAGACCCTGTCCCCCACCCACCTGCTGCTGGATCGAAGACCTTTTCGGGGACCAGCCTGCTAGACTTTCCTCTGCACTGGCCTGTCCTTTTGTGCCTTGCCTTCCTGCTGCTCCCTCCCCTTTCCTGCCTTGTACTTGGGGCACACTGCGGTCCGTCTCTCTGTGCCCCATCCTCCTGTGCCTCCCCCCTCTCCTCCCCTTCAGTTGCTCTCTCCCTCCCCATTCTCCCCTATCATCCACCATTGACTGGAATAGCAGCAACGCTGCCTATGCCGGTGGTGGGGCCCTCTGCAGCCACCTATGTGGGAATGGTGGCCTCCACCCTCTCCACTGGGACTTGGTCACTGTTTCACCTCATGACCCATAAACGTGGGGTGAAGTGCTACGCCAACCCCACCTTGTCAATCGAGCCTGCGTCTGTGTTATGGCTGAAGTTGTTTGCCCTTCAGCCATAGTTGCAACCTCAAAGGTGGTATGGCAAGGCTGTTTTCTTTTTGAGAGCCCTGCGGGCAGCCCACCTCGCCCTGGAAAAAGGGCTCACGGTGGGCGGCATCTATCAAGTGATGGACCCGCTGGAGGCCACTGCTGAGAGAGTTATTCTCTCTAATATCCTGCCTTCTATTCCCACGGATCTCCTCACTCACCTCCATCAACTGGGGGACGTAAGGTCTGGAGTGGTACCACTCTCGCTCGGCCTCAAAGGCCCCACCCTCGAGCATATTTTCTCCTTCCGGCCTTTGTTTGCCTGGTCTGGGCGGAGATCCTGGAAGGGGCTTTTGAGATCCCTTTAGGGGATAAAACCTACCGTGTCTTTTGGTCTGCGGGTGGCATGCGGTGCCATGCCTGCAAGAAGGTGGGGCATATTAGAAAAAATTGCCCCACCACCAAGGCTGCTGCTGGTGGTGCTGCTGGTGGTGGTGACACCACCGCCCCCTCTACTTCCATTGGCCTTGCAACTAGCCCCCCCCCCCCCCCCGCATTGAGGGGAGCCATGCTGGCACCTACTGACACCTCGGCTGCTGGCGTGGCGGTGAGGGGGCACCCGTGTGGCCGGAAGGCTGTAAAGAAGACCAACAGGGCGATTCGACAGCGGTCAGGTTCGGATCCTACTGACCCAGTGCCTCTGGCTCCTGACTTGGCTGCAGCTGTTACACTCACCCCACCATCACCCAGCAACACTCTCAGCCTGCTGACATTTTGCTATCGGATGCAGGGCCTGGTGACAGTTCTGCGCAGGCCCCTGTGGGTGGTGGTAGTGAGGTGCGTGACTTCGAACCAGAGAGTGCTCTGTCCCAAGCGCACATTCTGGAGAGAAGCATTTGAGGGACAAAGAGTCCGCCTGGAGGGGTCTCCAGAGATGGAGGTCTCCCCTGAGTGTGACTCTCCCGCAAATGACGCCACTCCAGATTCTTTCCCACAGATGTCACACACAGTCCTCGAAAGAAAAGAGGCAGAGGGATAGTGAAGAAATCCCAGCAGCTGCTGCTGCCCTCCTGAGCAGGGTGCTTCGGGGTCGGATGGGACCCCAGACTTGTTCAATTTTTCAGGGGAGGGGACAGCAAATCCCTGGTTATTGGTTTCTTTGCGGGTTATAATGTCTTTGGGCACCTCTGCCACCATCCCGGACCTGTTTCCGGAGTTATGTTCGGGGCCTTCCGGTGTCCAGGTGGCGGGGGCGGAGCAGGCATCTGCACCACTGCCTCCTGCTGGCCCGGGACCCCAGGAGGAGCCTGAGGAGAACCCACCTGTCGATGATCCCGGTGGCAGGATCAAAGCAAGACGTGGGTTGGTTGATGGGCCCGTGTCGCCCGCCGCACTTAGTGTGGGTGGAGGATTTGGGCTGGAGAGTGACTTCGGCACCCCCCCCCCCCCCCCCAAGGCTGACCTAAGTTATGTCGCGGGTGGAAGAATTTGATATTTTTTAACCGTGTGCTTGATTTTGCTGTTGAAGTATTCCAAATTGGCAGTTCAATAAGCTTGCTTCACGATTTCTCTTGATGTTTTAGTTGGCAGCACGGATTATGGGATTGTAATACGATGAACAAAGATCATAATTTGCTTTTCTCCCCTTGACAGACACCGTGTAAATGTAGGAAATGTTTTGCAAGGGACCTTAAAGATATTGGCTATGTTTTTCTCTTGCAGATGTTGGTGCTCAAGTACATATAAATGTACAATAAACTGACTTCTTGTTTTGCCTGCCACTGCAGTTTGAAAAATGTGGTTTGTGGGTATGGAAAACTTGAAAATATAGACGTTGGCTTCGCATGTTGTGCTTTTGGCATATTTCCAATACAGCAGACTGAAATTTTTGAGAGACTCTGGCAGCTACTGTTAATGCAAGGCAGCCAAAAAAGCCTGAGGAGCAGATGCTGAAATTTACTCGTAATAAGCTGAGGAGCAAGAGGACAATGATGAGAGCTGCTGAATCTCAACAGTGTGGTTTCTACTTCGCTCAATGAATATTACATCTACTCTTTTTTTTTTAAGAGCGCAGTGGAGTTTCAAAGCCTGAGGATTTTTGTTGTTGTATTGGTGCCTTAAGAGTTCTGTTTATTTTGTATCCCTACATCTCTTGGATAGACCACACACATTCTTGCATTTCAACATCCTTTGCTGATGTGGGCCCCTAGTGTTTGGTTTTTCAAAATGAATTTTACTTGTACTTGATATTCATTCTCTAATTTAAAATGAATTTGATTATTCCTGATCACCATTTTAGTCTCAGAAAAATGTAATTACTTGTGCTCTAATCTTCCATCCAATAAAACGTTCTCTCTCTTTTGCAGACAACTGCCGGGTTAATACATCCCATCAGAACTATCTCCAAGAAACGTACACATCCTTGAGTAAGTGAAGTTGCATTTATCAGCCTTCTTTTGTTTTCCACTCCTACCTCCTGTCTTAAATCAAAATCTGAGTGACTGAGCACGATTCACTAATGATTAATGCTCGGTCCTGTGTTGTGCCTGACATACTGGATAATCAAAAAATCTTCAAGACTCTTGTGCAAATTATGTAAGTATGCGCTTCCCAAGGGGTTAACTGTCAAATAGAAAACATAATACAAGAAAAGTATTTAGATACTGGAAATCTCGTTTAAAAATAGGAAACACTGGAAATGCAACAGACCTGACAACATCTGGGGCAAGAAACCGAGTCTGCATTATAAGATGGCGACTTTTGATTTTTGATGAAAGATCATTGACTGAAACTTTAACGCTATTTCTTCCCCGGCAGATGCTGAAGACGGTGGTATGATTAAAGTTGGGATGCTTAAGGTGCAAATTAGATTAGTGCAGGTATCGGAGAGGATTGTGAGGCTGGAGGAAAATAGAGAGAGGCATTTGAAAATCAGGATCATTTTAAAATAGATATCAATTGGGTTTTTTTTTCAATTCATTAATGGGATGTGGGCGTCGCTGGTTAGGCCAACATTTATTGCCCATCCATAGTTGTCCTTCAGAAGGTGGTCGTGAGTTGCATTCTTGGACCGCGGCATCCTTGAGGTGTAGGTACACCCACTGTGCTGTTAGGGAGGGTGTTCCAGGATGTTGCTCCAGCAACAGTGAAGGAACGGCGATATATTTCCAAGTCAGGGTGGTGAGTGACTTAAAGGGGGGAAACTCCAGGTGGTGAGGTCCCATGTACCTCCCTGTGCAGCTGGATCCTTGACTTCCTCACCAACAGACCACAATCTGTCAGGATAGGCAACAGCACCTCCTCCACAATAGTCCTCAACACTGGGGCCCCGCAAGGATCAGTCCTTTACTGTACTCCGTATACACACACAACTATGGGGCAAGATTTAACTCCAACTCAATCTGTAAGTTTGCGGATGATACAACTGTGGTATCTCAAACAATGATGAATCAGACTGCAGAAGGGAAATAGATCACTTGGCTGCATGGTGTACCAAAAACAACCTCTCTCTCTAAATGTCGGAAAGACCAAGGAACTGACTTCAGGAAGGGCTCCGAAGTGGAGATGGTCGATAGCTTTAAGTTCCTGGGGGTCACCATCACGAACAGTCTGTACTGGTCCACTCATGTTGATGCAACAGTCAAGAAAGCGCAACAATGTATCTACTTCTTATAGAAGCTAAAGAAATTCAGCATGTCTGCATCGACTCTCTCAAACTTCTACAGATGTGCCATAGAGAGCATCCTATCCGGCTGCATCACAGCATGGTATGGCAACTGCTCGGCCCAAGATCGCAAGAAACTACAGAGTGTGGTGAACTCAGCCCAATGCATCACACAAGGTTGCCACCCTCACGTTGATTCTGTCTACACCCCCCCCCCCCCCCCCCCCCCCCACTGCCTCAGGAAGGCAGACAGCATTATCAGACGCCCCCTCCCACCCAGGTTTTGCCTTCTGCCAGATCTTTCCATCAGGCAGAAGATACAGAAGTCTGAAGACCCGCACATCCAGACATAGGAACAGCTTCTTCCCCACAACTACTAGACTCCTCAACGACTCTCCCTCGGACTCATCTGTTCCCTGTAAGAACACTGTTCACGATGCCCTATGCGGCTGTTACTCATATATTTGCTTTGTTTGGCCCTTGTTCCGCGCTGTAACCAATCACTGTTTGTTGATGTACTATTTGTCAATGTACTCTTGTTGATTATTCTTTTTTTTTTTTTTTGTCTACTATGTCCGAACTGTGTATGTTCCCTTGGCCGCAGAAAAATACTTTTCACTGTACTTCGGTACATGTGACAATTAATCAAATCAAACCTGCTGCTCTTGTCCTTCTAGATGATAGTGATCGTAGGTTTGGAAGGTGCTGTCTAAGGAGCCTTGGTGAATTGATGCAATGCATCTTGTAGATGGTACGTACAGCTGCTGCTGTTCGTCGGTGGTGGAGGATTTGATTGTTTGAGGCAGGGGGAGCAATCGAGAGGGCTGCTTTGTCAAGCTTCTTGGAGCTGCACTCATTCAGGCAAGTGGAAAGTATTCCATTACACTCCTGACTTGTGCCTTGTAGATGGTAGACAGGCGTGTGGGGTCAGAAGATGAGTTACTCGTCTTCGGTATTATTGCCGGAATATTGTCATGGCCCATGGCCTTTGCAGTTGGCCGGTTGTAAACCGAAGATGGGCGAACTAGATTTGATGTGAATTAGTGTACTTGCAGTAGAGTTTTGGATGATGTCAAGTACTAGGACTCTGGCCAGGACTGGGTTACAATAGTCAATTCTGGAGTTGACAAAGATATGGATGCTGGTTTCGGCAGTAGAAGAGCAGCAACAGGGGCAGACACCAGTAATATTACAGGCGTGGAAATAGGCAACCTTAGTAACCGTGCAGATATGTTTGAGATTTCATCTTAATGAAGAGATTATGAACAATCTGATTCATTCTCCGGGATGGAATTGGTGGCAAGGGAGTGAAGTTTTTGGTGGGAACTGAAGACCAATAAGTATTCGAAAGATTGAAGTAATGGAGGAAATTTCCTCCAATGTAGGGGTCGATAGAACTGGTGGTGAGGTAGACCTGAGTGTCACTGAAGTACACTGACTGACTGTTTTATGCACGACCAAGGGGCAGTATGCAGATGTAAAATTGGATGGATCCAAGGATTATCTTTCGCAGACATGGGAGCTAACTATGTTGGAATGGGAAGATGAACCATTGATGGTAATTTTCTGATATCATTAGGTTGATATGAATAAAACCATGATGTGGAGATTGGCGTTGGACTGGGGTGAGCACAGTAAGACGTCTTACAACACCAGGTTAAAGTCCAACAGGTTTGTTTCAAATCACTAGCTTTCGGAGCACTGCTCCTTCCTCAGGTGAATGAAGAGGTTGGTACACATGTGTATGGCCTCAACCGGGACCTTGGATTCATGTTGCATTACATTCACCCCCCACCATCTGGCCTGGGTTTGCAAAATCCTACCAATTGACCTGGTTTGAGACCAGTCGAGGGCAGTTCCACCCTGCTGGATGACAACGGAGAGACATTAACTGTAAAAGGCTGCTAGGAGGAAGGACAAGGAGAAATAGTTTGTCTTGGTTACAGTCACTGGGTGGGTTGAAAAGAACAGTAGCATGTCGCTAATTGGCTTAATTTTTGTACTAGAAAAGGTGAAAATATTGTCTTGGGTAGAAGACCAAATGAGCAAAGGTCAATCAACTGAACATGATTCGCTTGACTTTGTCCTTCCATCAAATAATAGCATAAAATAATAACCTGAGGGTACCCCTGCCAAAGAGATGAAACTCCTCCTGATCTGTGTTGTAAATCGAAGACCCCTTATTGCCCCCTTATTTTTAAACTCTGTACATTTGCTCCATGTACTTTCAGGAGGGGATAGCAGAAAGCTTTTAAAAATAAATTTGAAGTACCCAATTATTTTTCTTTCTCCAATTAAGGGGCCATTTAACATGGGCAATCCACCTACCCTACACATTTTTGGGTAGAGGGGGTGAAACCCACGCAGACATGGAGAATGTGCAAATGCCATATGGACAGTGACCCGGGGCCAAGATTGAACTTGGTGCGAAAGAGAAAATGCTGGAAAATCTCAGCAGGTCTGGCAGCATCTGTAGGGCGAGAAAAGAGCCCAACGTTTCGAGTCCGATGACTCTTTGTCAATTCATTTAAGATTCCAGCATCCGCAGTAATTTGCTTTGAATTTGGTGCCTTGAGGCAGCAGTGCTAACCACTGTGCCACTGTGATGCCCTTTAACAGGAAAGCTGATGGTGCTTTATCCTGCCTGGTTGTTTATTTCTCTTGGTTGAGCTTCAGACCTGCCTGTAATATTGATGAGTCTGAATCTACCATCACTTAGAACCAGTTCTACCTTCTCTCTAGGGATATTCCTTGTCAGCTTCTTCACTCTTGTCTCACCCTGTTGAATTTGTCCTCTGGATATTTAAACTTTTCATGTTTGGCCGTTCTCTGAACATTGGTTTTGATGGATGTGTTGAAAAACAACTCTTTGACTTCTTTGTTGGTTATGTAAGTTTTTTGGGAAACACTGCCCTGGTGAACAAAGTACAAAAAAGTGGAAAGCCCAAGGGAAATGTAAGTTTGACCTTGAAATGTAGTTTGTCAAAAGCTGGAATTCTCTTTAAAAATAGAACTAATTGTTACGACTGAATTAAAAACAGCATTGTAAAATTTTGTGTGCATGTCTAATACATTTGTAATGCGACTATAAATGTGGTCATGCTTATGCAAAATTCCAACTTATTTCTCTGATCTTTTGTGGCCAAATAAAATGACTGGGAAACTGGAAATGCATTGCTACTATTCTGCATATAAATGATTTTTTACCAAACGGTAATCAATTTTATTGAGTTCTGCTATTTTGAATTTGATTTTGGTGAAGAATGATGGGTTTTTGAGTTTGGATTTCTATGCACTTCATTTTGGAGAAGTAAATTGAACACTACCATAACGTCTTGAATTAGTGTTGAAGCATTAGGGCACTGCTCAAACTTCAGAATAAATTATTCTGTGTGCTTAAACAATGCATATTGAACCCATGAGAGTATCACTCTTAGATTGACTTGCATTTTTATCTCGGGTGCATGAAATTTTCATAATTGAAATTGCATTAATTATGTGGGTTGGGATTGCTAATACTGCTTGCACAGGAGTTCATTGTATCTAGACAATATGAAATTACATGTGGTCTCATGCCATAAGTTGGTCCAAAGAAACCGGAGTCTTGCAGGTGCTATGCTTGCTTCCTGTATAACACATCTTGCTTGCCATTTTAGAATTTCTCAATTACTGTTTAACTTATGATTCCAATGATCCCAATTATTTTGCTTGATGAATCCCAGCTTCAAATGGTCTTGAGCCTGATGGATATTTTGTGACTCACTGTCGGAGCATGAAGTAAAGCTTGAAATTAATAAAGTAAATCTAATTGGCCAAAAAATAAGTTTGACATTTGTTTTTGTTTTTTTGCTCTCCCCATGATCCATCTCCCAGCTCTAAATCCAGTCAATGCTAACTTATTTTTTAGGCCTAGCTCTTTTCGTAGTCTTAATTCTCTTTTCCAGATCCATCCATCTCAGCCAATTTGTGCGCAGCAAGCTGCCATACATAGCAAATGTGGTCATGACCATTTAAATTGAGCCACAAGTATTGTGCAGTTGGGGTAACTCCCCTATTCTTCAGAATGATGCCTTGGGATCTCTTGTCTTCAGAGAGCAGACAAGGCCTCTGCTTAACATCTGTTCTCAAAGACGGTGCTTTTGACGGTGCAGCACTGTCTCAGTATTGGGATTTGAACCTATGATCATCTTAACTGAAGCACAGCCTGATGCACTACCAAATCTTTTCAACATCTTAAAATACAAGTTACAACATGTTGACAACTTAAAACATGAAATTATGAAGCCCAATTATTCAGCATCCACTAGTGTACCTTTTTGTCTCCAATCACCGTGTTAATTTTTGACCTCCTTGTGTCATTGAGTTTTTTCCCCACTTGCTGCGCTGAATGAATCAGGGAAGTTTACTTCGGTTACGAATGGCTGGCTGAGATGTGAATTGGGAGCTGATGGTCCAGGGCTTCTGTCAATTGAAGAATAAAAACAGCTTTGGTGCTGAGCTCCTTGTGCAGACTGGATCTTTGAAATCATGCAGATTGCGAGGAAGTATTCCGGGGTGGCCATTCACCACAATTTGGCATTTGTGAACTGAAAATAGATTTGCACTCGGCTGAAATAACTTGTGTAACATCCAGGGAATTAAGAAAGCTGTTTATCTGCTTGAGTGGAAGTGCTTGCTGCCTGAGTTTGATTTTACTAAACGCTATTTTGGCATCTTACTGGCTTTTGATGCAGCTGATGTGAATGGGCAATATTTCTGACCTTCCCACTTGTGCCTGGTTCCTTTCAATCTCAACCAATTTACCTTGCAGAGGATATTGTCTTCAAGTTTCGTATTGAGTTATTTCTTGACATTCCACAAGGTGGTGATACTGCTCCCATCATCGACAGGTTGCCCAGTTCAGAAGTGTCAGCACTGTCTGGTGATTTTAACTGCATTTGTTTACCACAGCATCACTAATTAAGTGCTTGCATTGACTCGAAATTCTGCTTCTGGAAAAAGTTTCTTTCCTTCCAAATACATGTAATTTTGCATGATGTGATCCTTTGTATTTTTGGGTATGCAAGATGGATTTTCTGGCAGTTATAATGTTCTGATCCATGAGTGTGATTGTCTTTTGCGCAAGGTTGTCATCGCCCCTGTAATGCGACTGGTGCTCTTATTTTTCTTTGAACGTATGGTCTCGGCTATTGATGTTGCGAATCCAAGGGCAGCACGGTGGCGCAGATGGTTAGCACGGTTGCCTCACGGCGCTGAGGTCCCACGTTCGATCCCGGCTCTGGGTCACTGTCTGTGTGGAGTTTGCACATTCTCCCCGTGTTTGAGTGGGTTTTGACCCCACAAACCAGAAGATGTGCAGGGTAGGTGAATTGGCCACGCTAAATTACCCCTTAATTGGGGAAAAAATGAATTTGATACTCTAAATTTTTTTTTTAAACATGCAAATCCAAATTCAAAATTGAATCGTACATTTGGCTTCACTTGGAATTTTAATTGTGAGCATCATTTTTGTCAGTCTGAAATGCAACTTTGTATGTTCGCTTTCTCTCGTCACATATTTTGAAGATTACTAACTTGCAAGGTCACGGGGAGAAAGCTGTGGTGTGGGACCAGCTTGGACCTCATTTGATGGGCTTGCAAACGGAATGATGGCTAAGTTGCCCCCTTCTATACTGTCAGATTTAGTGGTTCTTCATTTGCCAATGGTGGCTGCCTCTTGATTCTCTGTAATGTTGGATCTGGAGCACTGAACATTTCCAGACCTTTTCATCTTCATGACAGCAGCACAATCTGCTGATGTCCAAGAAGTCCATGTCTTGAGTGCCACTGTATCTCTTATGACCAGTAGCTCTGCCTTGTTTACACAGATTAATTTGTAAATTTAACTATCATTTGCTGAATCACAATTGCAGAAGGAACATTCAGCATTCAAAATCTTTTCCATCATGAGCATGTCTTTTTATTAAAACAAAGCTAATTTCATATCTTGTACCTTTTGGCTGAGTTTTGTCATATCCTCTTGATGCAAAATAACGTGTTTGCGGATTTCTTAGTACAATGCTAAATAATTTCAAACCTTTAATCTGGACCATTTCCATTGAAATATGTGTCTTTGGAGAGCATTATTCCTATACCATTGACACAATGGGCGGCATGGTAGCACTGTTGCTTCACAGTGCCAGGGTCCCAGGTTCGATTCCCGGCTTGGGTCACTGTCTCTGCAGAGTCTGCACGTTCGCCCCGTGTCTGAATTGGTTCCCCTGGTGCTCCAGTTCCTCCCACAAATGCCGGAAATCGTGCCGTTGGGTGAATTGGACATTCTGAATTCTCCCTCCGTGTAACTGAACAGGTGCTGGAGTGTGGCGACTAGGGGCTTTTCACGGTAACTTCATTGCAGTGTTATTGTAAGCCTACTTGTGACAATAATAAAGATTATTGTAATAATCTAAAATGATCTTGTATGTGATGGCCTAAATTTGCAAAAAAGATTTTATTTGTTTGTGCAAGCTCACATGAGAAATGCGCAGACTGCGAGTTTCGATGAAGTAAGCATTCAAAATGGACCTACCTTGTCAAGGAAATAACATTTATAGCACATTCAACACATGTGCTTTTATATAATCAAAAAACAGAATACTGCCGGAAACTGAAAATGATGCGAAGGTCAGACAGCATTTGTGGAGAGAAAGATGAGTTGATGTTTCAGGTCTGTGACGTTCATCGGAACTTTTCACCTTTTTTAAAAGCGCAAAATCATCCTAACGTACTTCGGTGGGAAAGAAAATCGGCAATTGCTGCGACTGTTTTTGGACAATGATGACATTCCCATCCACCTGCTGCTCTTCTGCCTGGTGGAAGTTGTGGGCTTGGTAGGTGCTGTTGAAAAAAAACATTGTAGAGTTGCTGTGGTGCTTGCTTACGAAAACCCTACAGCCACAATAAGGTAATGATGGAGGGCTGGGTATTTTAAACTCCGTCTTTTTGTATTATGTTGCTATGTTGAGAGTTCTCAGAGCTTCATTGTGATCAGTAATAAAGGAACTGCAGCTGTGTCCTTCAGGGATTCTAATCTAGTCTGGATGGTATGGTTTCAATTTATAACTACTGAAACTACTTTTCCTCATTATTAGTTGTATTTCAGCTATTCCTTTTGTGAAATTCTGTGTGTGCTTGACTCAAATCAAGAGAATTTGTACTGAAATGGCAGCAGTTATATTTGCACTTGTGCTTCTCTTTCATTGTAGCTTTCTACTAAGCATGGTATGTAGGCTGTCACTTGTGTCGTAATGCTGGAAGTCGTTCCTTCGGTTGATCCAAAAATAATTTGTGTTGGACCCCCCCCCCCATTAGATATGTGCAGCTTGCCGCCATTTTGATAAATCTTTCCTCCTTTAAATTGTTTTCCCTTGAAGGACTGACTGTCTTCTCTATCAATTTCAGCTTAGATTTTAGTTCTGTATCTGCAGAATCTTTTTCTCTTCACTGTCTTTCGTTTTCCTTGTGTAAGCCTTTTTAGTCATATCTCTTTGACATTCAATGTAATTTTGAAAATATCTTGCTTACTCCTATTTCATTAAAACACCTGCTTAAAACAAAAACAGGATTTTAAGTCATTTACTTCCTCTAATTGGAATGCCAATTTTTTCACTTCCTCATTTGCTTCCGATTCTGATACAATATTTGTTTATGTTGCGGATTTTAGTCCTGAAGAGAGGATCTATCTAAAGGGTAAACTTGACATCTTCCTCTTTAGATGCTGACTGTGCTACATTTTTTATTTTTATTTCAAACTTGCACCGTTTGCAGTTACTTTGGCTTTGTATGCTCTATTGTGAATGGTATGGTAGGGTACTTGACGTCTGAAGAAAAGTGCTCCAGATTGTCTTGTACCTGTTATCAGTTGATTAAACACTTGCTGCTGGCATGTGGAGGGGCAATGTCTGTTTCTGTGATGCTGCTTTCTTCATTGTTAGGCAAAGGTTTCATTGCATTTGTTCACTTTCAAATACAGCTTGTGTCTGAAATAAGGTTGATGAATGAGTGTTTGACCTGTTGAAGGTCATGGGGAGAAGACAGGAGAATGGGGGTATTTGATTTGATTTCAGTTTATTGTCATGTGTACAAAGGTACAGTGAAAGCATTGTTCTGCATACAGTCTAGGCAGATTGTTCCATACATTAAAAACGTAGGACATACGATAAATACACAAGGTAAATACGTAGACATAGACTGAAGCATACGGAGTATAGTGCTACAACAGTAGAGAAGATGCACCCATAAGAGGGTAATTCAGAAGCCTGGGAAGAGCGGGGAAGAAGTTGTTTTTAAACCTGTCAGTGCATGTTCTCAGCATTTTGTATTTTCTCCCCGATGGAAGGCAGAATAACCCGGGTGGGAGCGGGTCTTTGATTATGCTGCCTGCTTTCTCAAGGCAGTGGGAGATGTAGACCGAGTCAATGGATGGGAGACTGATTGACATGATGGACTGGGCTGTGTTCTTGACGATGTGGTTTCCTACGGTCTTGGGCTGAGCAGTTGCCATACCAGCCAAATGGGATGCTTTCTATGGTATATCTGTAAAAATTGATAAGTCAATGTGGGCATGCCGAATTTCCTGAGGAAGTATAGGTGCTGTTGTGCTTTCTTGGTCATAGTGTCAGTGGGTGGACTAGGACAGATGGTTGGTGATGTATACACTTAGGAATTTGAAGCTATCAACCATCTCCATCTCGGCACCATTGATATAGATGGGTGTGTACGACACTACGCTTGCTGAAGTTTAAAAGTTTTTAAAAAATTAAGAGTGCCCAATTATTTTTGTCCCAATTACGGGACAATTTAGCATGGCTAATCCACCTAGTCTGCACATCTTTGGGTTGTGGGGATGAGACTCGTGCAGACCCTGGGAAAATGTGTAAACTCCACACACAGTGACCCGGAGCAGGGATCGAACCCGGGTCCTTGGCACCATGAGGCGGCTGTGCTAACCACTGTGCCACCGTGCCACGCTTGCTGAAGTTGATGACCAGCTCCTTAGTTTTGCTGACATTGAGGGAGGGATTGTTGTCATCGCAACACTCCACTCACCACGTTCTCTCTCTCCCTCCTGTACTCTGACTCATCGTTGTTTGAGATCTGGCCCACTACGGTAATGTCATCAGCAAACGTGCAGATGGAATTGGAGCCAGATTTTTCCCCACAATTGCAAACATAACCATGTCACGGAAATTTGCAAAGCCGGCCAATAAGACCGTGACAAAGCCAAGTCAACATTTTATTTTGAAATGAAAGAAAAATTAAGTGAAAATTGCTTATTGTCACAAGTCGGCTTCAAATGAAGTTACTGTGAAAAGCACCTAGTCGCCACATTCCAACACCTGTTCGGGGTGGCTGGTACGGGAATTGAACCGTGCTGCCGACCTGCCGGGGTCTGCTTTAAAAGCCAGTTCTTTAGCCTTGTGCTAAACCAGCCCCTTTATGTTGTTGGAATCAATAGAAGAGAAATTAGGTTAAACATTTTTTGAAATTGGGTTGGAACGCAATGGAATACTATATACACCTCTGGTGACCATATTTTTTATACACCTCTGGTCACCATATTCCTAAAAATATGGAGTTACTGGAATGGTTGCTAGTAGGATTTGCAAGGATGATACCAGAACTGACTTGTGACAGCTACCAGAGGAGGATGAATTGGAGAGTCCTGTTTCGCAGAAGGAGTGACCTTGAACTTGTGCAAGGTTTTTTTAGTAGGCACAGTGTTTCCACTTGTGCGGCAAGTATAAATGAAAAGTCATTGATGCAATGTAGTCACCAGGAAATTCAGAAGTAACTTCTTAACTCCTGACCACAGGGCTTAATTGAGGGGAGTACTGCAGATGTATCTCAGGAAACCTAGATACGCACATGACGCAGAAATTAAAGAGGATTAATTATGTGGGTAGAGAGTGAAAGTAATCTTTTAGTTGAAAGTTGAAACCAGCATGAACTCATTCAGCCAAATTGTTTGTTTCTGTGCTGTATATTTTAATTAAGAATGGCTACTTGGCCATTGGCAGAACATGGTCAGGTCCCTCGTACCAAACATAAGGAGAAGGAAAGACACTTGATTTGGGGGGGTGGGGGGGTGGCAGCACAGTGGTTAGCACAGTGCTTCACAGCTCCAGGGTCCCAGGTTCAATTTCCGGCTTAGGTCACTGTCTGTGCAGAGTCTGCACTGTCTCCCCTGTCTACGTGTGTTTCCTCCAGGTGCCGTTTCCTCCCACAGTTCAAAGATGTGCAGGTTAGGTGGATTGGCCATGCTAAATTACCCTTGGTGTCCAAATTAAACGGTTAGATGGGGTTACAGGGATAGGGTGGAGGCATGGGCTTAGATAAGGTGCTCTTTCCGAGGGCCGATGCAGACTCTATGAAATGAATGAATGAAAATCGCTTATTGTAACAAGTAGGTTTCAATGAAGTTATGATATTGTGAAAAGCCCCGAGTCGCCACATTCCGGCGCCTGTTCGGGGAGGCTGGTACGGGAATTGAACAGTGCTGCTGGCCTGCCTTGGTCTGCTTGGCCGAATGGCCTCCTTCTGCACTGTAAATTCTATGATTATATGATAATGCATCAAATAATTTTTATTTCTATAGAACTTTAAAAAAAATATATTTTATTAAAGTTTTTCGATCAACCAAAAATTTTCAATTTTTACAACTTTGTAACAGTATATACATTGATCGTTTTTAAAATAATATATTAACTAACGGCAAATGCCAACACAAATAAAAAACAAAAAGAAATAGTAACATTGAAAAGATAAATATGAACAACAATTATGTAACAACACCCAAAAGAAAAAAAAACAAAGACCCGAATGCACCCTCTTCCCCCCCCCCCCCCCCCCCCCCCCCCCCCCCGGTTGCTGCTGTTGTCGTTCCTATTTTCCCTTATCGTTCTGCGAGATAGTCGAGGAACGGTTGCCACCGCCTGGTGAACCCCTGAGCCGAAAGTCTTAGTGCGTACTTTATCCGCTCCAATTTTATAAACCCTGCCATGCCATTTATCCAGGCCTCCACGCTTCCTTCCACATAAGTAGAATCCTTTGCCGGGCTACTAGGGACGCAAAGGTCAAAACATCGGCCTCTCTCGCCTCCTGCACTCCCGGTTCATCTGCAACCCCGAATATAGCCAACCCCCAGCTTGGTTCGACCCGGACCCCCACCACCTTTGAAATCACTTTTGCCACACCCACCCAGAACCCGTGTAATACCGGACATGACCAGAACATGTGGGTGTGGTTCGCAGGGCTTCCCGCGCACCTCCCGCACCTATCCTCCACCCCAAAAAACCTGCTCAATCTTGCTCCCGTCATATGCGCCCTGTGTAGAACCTTGAATTGGATCAGGCTGAGCCTGGCACACGAGGACGAGGAATTTACCCTACTTAGGGCATCTGCCCACAGCCCCTCCTCAATCTCTTCCCCCAGCTCCTCCTCCCATTTTCCTTTCAGTTCCTCTATCCTCGTCTCTCATTTCCCTGTATATATCGGACACCTTACTGTCACCCACCCATGCCCCCGAAATCACACTGTCCTGGATCCCTTGCGCCGGGAGCTGTGGAAATTCCCTTATCTGTTGCTTCACAAATGCCTTCACCTTGCATATAGCGAAATGCATTCCCAGGTGGCAACCCGTATTTTTCTGTTCGTGCTCCCAGACTCGCGAACATCCCGTCCAAGAACAAGTCCTTCAGTCTCGCAATTCCTGCTCACTGCCAAGATTGAAATCCCCCGTCTATCCTTCCCGGGACGAACCTGTGGTTGTTCCTTATCGGGGACCACACTGAGGCCCCCGTCACTCCCCTATGTCGTCTCCACTGCCCCCAAATCTTCAGAGTCGCCACCACCACTGGGTTTGTGGTGTTACTTTTCGGGGAGAACGGCAGCGGCGCCGTTGCCAGTGCTTTTAAGCTAGTTCCCCTACAGGATGCCATCTCCAGCCTTTTCTACGCCGCTCCTTCTTCTTCCCTCATCCACTTACATATCACAGACACGTTAGCGGCCCAATAATAATCACTCCGACTCGGCAGTACCAATCCCCCTCTATCTCTACAGCGCTGCAGGAACCCCCTCTTTACCCTTGAGGTCTTTCCGGCCCACACAAAGCTCATGATGCTCCTGTCCACCTTCTTAAAAAAAGGTCTTTGTAATCAGTATGGGGAGGCACTGAAACACAAAAAGAAACCTCGGGAGGACCACCATTTTAACCGCCTGCACCCTGCCCGCCAATGACAGGGGCACCATATCCCACCTCTTAAAGTCCTCCTCCATCTGCACTACCAGTCGCGTCAAGTTAAGCTTACGCAAGGTTCCCCAGTCCCTGGCCACCTGGATCCCTAAATACCGGAAATTTCCTGTTACCCTCCTCAGCGGCAGCTCATCTATTCCCCTGCCCTGTTCCCCGGGGTGCATCACAAACAGTTCACTCTTCCCCATATTCAGTTTGTATCCCGAAAACTCTCCAAACTCCCTGAGTGTCTGCATTATCTCAGGCATCCCCTCCACTGGGTCCGCGACATATAACAGCAGATCATCCGCGTATAATGACACCTGATGATGTTCTCCTCCTCTAAGTACCCCTCTCCACTTCCTGGAGCCCCTCAGCGCTATGGCCAATGGCTCAATTGCCAACGCAAACAGTAACGGGGACAGGGGGCACCCCTGTCTTGTGCCCCTATGTAGTCGGATCGTTGCCTGTTCGTAATCACACTTGCCACCGGGGCCCCGTATAGGAGCCGAACCCATCTAATGAACCCCCCTCCAAATCCAAATCTCTTCAGTACCTCCCACAGATAGTCCCACTCCACTCTATCAAATGCCTTCTCTGCATCCATAGCCACCACTATCTCCGCCTCCCCCTCCGGTGGGGGCATCATCATCACCCCTAACAACCTCCGTATATTGGTATTCAATTGCCTCCCTTTGACAAATCCTGTTTGGTCACCATGCACCACCCCAGGGACACACTCCTCTATTCTTGTCGCCATCACTTTGGCCAATAACTTGGCATCTACGTTCAGGAGATGGATAGGCCTGTATGACCCGCACTGCAGCGGGTCTTTGTCTCTTTTCAGGATCAGCGATATCGTCGCCTCCGACATTGTTGGGGGTAGTGTTCCCCCTTTCCTTGGCCTCATTGAAGGTTCTCGTCAGGAGTGGGGCCAGCAGGTCCACACATTTCCTATAAAATTCCACTGGGAACCCATCTGGTCCCGGGGCCTTCCCTGCCTGCATGCTCCCGATTCCTTTTACCACCTCCTCTACCTCAATCTGCGCTCCCAGTCCTGTCCTCTCCTGCTCCTCAACCTTCGGGAACTCCAACTGGTCTAGGAAATGCATCATTCCCTCTTTCCCTTCCGGGGGTTGGGCCTTATACAGCCTGTCGTAGAATACCTTAAATACCACGTTCACCCTCTCCGCTCTCTGTTCCATCCTTCCCTCCTCGTCTCTAACTCCTCCGATCTCTCGCGCCGCCCCCCTCTTCCTAAGTTGTTGGGCCAGCAGTCGGCTCGCCTTCTCTCCGTATTCATACTGTACTCCCTGTGCCTTCCTCCACTGCGTCTCCGCCTTACCCGTGGTCAACAAGTCAAAGTCCGTGTGTAGTCTCCGTCTTTCCCTGTATAGCCCTTCATCCGGAGCCTCCGCATATTGCCTATCCACCCTCAAGATCTCCCCAATCAGTCTCTCCCTTTCTTTACCCTCTTGTTTCCCCTTATGGGCCCTTATGGAGATCAGCTCCCCTCTCACCACCGCCTTCAGCGCCTCCCATATTACTCCCACCTGGACCTCTCCATCATCATTAACCTCCTAGGTATCTTTCAATGCATCCCCTCACCCTTCCGCATACCCCCTCGTCCGCCAACAGTCCGATGTCCAATCTCCAAAGTGGGTGTTGCTCCTTTTCCTCACCTAGTTCCAGATCTACCCAATGTGGGGCATGATCTGAAATGACTATAGCTGAGTACTCCGCTCCTGCCACCTTCGGGATCAGCGCCTTTCCCAGGACAAAGAAATCTATCCGAGAGTACACTGTATGGACGTGGGAGAAGAAGGAAAACTCTTTACTCCTCGGTCTAGTAAATCTCCAGGGATCCACTCCTCCCATCTGCTCCATAAAGCCCTGAAGCACCTTGGCCGCTGCCGGCCTCCTCCCGGTCCTAGATCTGGACCGGTCCAGCCCTGGGTCCAGCACTGTGTTGAAGTCCCCCCCCCCCCATTACCAACTTTCCCATCTCTAGGTCTGGGATGCGCCCCAACATACGCTTCATAAAGTTTGCATCATCCCAATTCGGGACATATACGTTCACCAGCACCACCGCTTCACCTTGCAATCTGCCACTCACCATCACGTACCTACCCCCACTGTCCACCACTATGGTCTTCGCCTTAAACGATACCCTTTTCCCCACCAGTATTGCCACTCCTCTATTTTTCGCATCCAAGCCTCCCACCCATCCTTTTCTTGATCTAACCTGATCCGCCAGTTTCAGGTGCGTCTCCTGAAGCATAACCACGTCTGCCTTTAGCTTCTTTAGGTGCGCAAATACCCTTACGCTCTTAATCGGCCCATTCAACCCTCTCAAGTTCCACGTGAACAACCGGGTTGGGGGGGCTCTACCCCCCCCCCCCCCCCCCGTCGACTAGCCATCCCCTTTTTTAAACCAGCTCCTCACACGGTTCCCACGCAACCGCTTGTCCCCCAGACAGCACCCTCCCGTCCCGACCATCCCATCTCGTAACAGCTCCCCCTTCCCCTTAGCAGCATCAGCAACCCAGTTAATCCCCCCCCCCCCCCCCCCCAGATCCCGCTCTAGCTTGATTGCACCCCCCATATTGCTTCCCGGAGTCAGCAAACTCTGGCTGACATCGGCTTCCCCCGTTTATCCTTAGCCTCCCTGCGTGTGAGGCCCCCTCGTTCATACGCCCCCTTTTCCCGCCACAGTTTCCATAGCGCGGGAACAGAGCCCACGCTTCTCTCTCGGCCCCGCCCCTAATGGCGCAGCTCCCCCTCTCCTTCCCCATCCCCTTCCCACCGGCACCCACATTTCTTCGTGTCCCCCCCCACTTCGAGGGGAAAAAATTCCCCCATCTGATTTACAATTTCTTGCCGCTACCTCGCTACTTCATTCCAAACATCCTTTCCCAAATCTAGTCCCATTTCTCCTCTTGAATGAATGTCCATGCCTCCTCTGCCGTCTCGAAGTAGTGGTGTTTGCCCTGGTGTGTGACCCACAGTCTTGCCGGCTGCAACATTCCGAATTTCACTTTCTTCCAGTAGAGCACCGCCTTGGCCAGATTGAAACTCGCCCTCCTTCTCGCCACCTCCGCACTCCAATCTTGGTAGACGCGGATCACCGCGTTCTCCCATCTGCTGCTCCGTGTCGTCTTAGCCCATCTCAGGACCATCTCCCTGTCCTTGTAGCGGTGGAATCTCACCACTATTGCTCGCGGTATTTCCCCTGCCTTTGGTCTTCTCACGAGGACCCGGTATGCTCCCTCCACTTCCAGGGGGTCCGTCGGGCCTCAGCTCCCATTAAGGTATGGAGCATCACACTCACGTACGCCCCAACGTCCGCTCCCTCTGCCTCTTCGGGAAGACCCAAAATCCTTAAGTTCTTTATCCTCGAGCTATTTTCCAGGGCTTCCAATCTCTCCATACACCTCTTGTGTAGCGCCTCGTGCGTCTCCGTCTTCACCACCAAGCCCTGTATCTCGTCTTCATTTTCGGCAGCCTTTGCCTTCACTCCACGGAGCTCCATCTCTTAGGTCTTTTGTGTCTCCTTCAGCCCCTCAATCGCCTGCAGCATCGGCGCCAGCACCTCCTTCTTGAGCTCCTCCACACATCGCCGGAGGAACTCCTGCCGTTCCAGGCCCCATACCAACTGGGCTCCCTCAGCCGCCATCTTGCTTCTCCCTTCCGTTCCCTGCCACTGCTCCAGAGGATCCTCCACAATCTGGCCACTACTATCACTTCTTTCCATCCACACCCGGGGGGGGGGGGGACTCGTTCCTTTGTCGCCTCACACTGGGTTTAGCCTTTGAAAATTTGCGTTTGGGCTCCCGGTAAGAGCCCAAAAGTCTGTTGAAACGGGAGGTGCCGAAACGTGCGACTTAGCTGGTCATCGCCGCACCCGGACGTCATTTCTATAGAACTTTAATGTTCTATTAATGTTATTGAAGGTAGGCGACACGGTGCAGCAGTGGTCAGCACTGCTGCCTCATGGTGCTGAGTACCTGGGTTCGATCCTGGCCCCATGTTACTGTCTGTGTGGAGTTTGCACATTCTCCCAGTGTCTGTATGGACCTCGCCCCACAACACACAGATGTGCAGGGTAGGTGAATTGGCCATGCTAAATTGCCCCTTAATTGGAAAAGAAATTGGATACACTAAGTTCATTTTTTTTTTTGAAGAGCAGGCTTTGGCCATCTTAATTCTTTCTTGGGGAGTTTTGAACTTGTGCGTACTGTTCACAGTAAATGAATGTGAAAGTAGCATTGGATTTGCAGCCTAGAAGGAAGGAGGAATTAGATTCCTCCAGTTTCAAACACTTGGTAATAATTAGGTTGGAGATGTTCAACTGTCTGCTCTTCACTGTATAATGCAAAAAGATTGAATGTCTACATGGATAAAAAGATACCTGGAAACCTCTATCCTGATTAAAGCTCAATGAACTTGCAACTTTTGACTGTACAACTGTAAATGACAATAATAGAGAATCATCTCAGCTACTCTCTGGGTGATAAGTTATAATTACAAAAAGTGGTGGTGCATTGTTGTGATTGAAGAGTATGTGAGAGATTAATCTGAAACAATGCCATTATGGTACTCTAACCTCCTGTTGCTTAAAATGCAAACCAATTGCAAAAGCAGCTCCTGACAGCATTTCTTGAATAGCTTTTCTTTTTCTTATGAAGGTGCTCAAAGATGTGTTTAATATTTTAAATCTTTGATGAGATTTGTACATCTGAATCTGTACATCTATTTCAGTTATTCAGCCTGTTCTGTCAGTCCGGAACTGTAAACGCATAACTTGAAGATCATTTTAACAATTGCTTTGGGTAGCCAAATGATGCAACTTAAATAATTTAGATCTGTGAGGACAGCATTGGGTATGCCAATCCATGTCCCTCTTGAGCAAAATATCTCGAGATTTCTGCAAAATAAGAAACTGAGTATGATGGGATTGCATCAGGGTGATCATGAGTTGCTTTTTTTTCTGAAATGTTTATCTATATTTAGAAAATGAAATTAATTCTGAAGTGGTGCTGCTGGCCTGCCTTGGTCTGCTTCTAAAGCCAGTGATTTAGCCCTGTGCTAAACCAACTCCGGTTTAGTAAAGTGAGGTGATCATTGATTTGCAGGTGAAGTGTTCTATTACAGATATTGAGAACCATTTACTTACTCACAGGTAGCGAATGGAATATTAGTTACATTTGAAGGACCCCTGAGATATAGATAATTTGAGGTATGCATTGTTTGCTCCTGGCGAAACAAGTCGAGATACATCTTGCTAGAATCATAGAATTTACAGTACAGAAGGAGGCCATTCGGCCCATCGAGTCTGCACCAGCTCTTTGAAAGAGCACCCTACCCAAGCCCACATCTCCACCCTATCCCCATAACCCGTTAATCCCACCCAACACTAAGGGCAATTTATCATGGCCAATCCACCTAACCTGCACATCTTTGGACTGTGGGAGGAAACCTGAGCACCCGGAGGAAACCCCCCCACACACACGGGGAGAACGTGCAGACTCCGCACAGACAGTGAACCAAGCCGGGAATCGAACCTGGGACCCTGGAGCTGTGAAGCAATTTTGCTAACCACCATGCTACCGTGCTGCCCCAAGAAGGGACAAAGGAATGCCTTGTGCTTTGGGTACAGATGCAGTAGTTAATTCTCTCCAAAGGTTCTGCAAGAGAAAAGCCAGTAAAACCCCAGTATACTTTATTCACAAGTGGTATTTAATATATTATTGGTTTGCTTAATTGGAATATAGTGGCAGGTTTAGGAAGTAAGTTGAGGTTCCTTCTTTGAACTATTAACTGCAACGCTATTTCTTTGCGGATGCAGTTAATTCTGAAATAAATGTAAGTTTATTTTAACATAAAAGATACTATTGGCAAGTGTTATCTCTCCAGTGGTACAGTAACATTTTGCCGTTTTATGAATTGATAATAGTTGGGTTCTCGTTCAGGATCCTAACAAGGTAAAAGCAAAACACGACGGATACTGGAAACCTGAACTAAAAACAAAATGCTAGAAAATAAAACTTGGCTCTGGCAGAGATAAACGGGAGGGCACAAAATAAATTTATATTAAGGGAGTCAAAATGGACGAGCAAGTTCATGGTCTGAGGTAGAACATAATGCTAAGTCCAAAAGAGTGTTCCAAAAAAATGAGGGCAGGTCAGAAGTGCCTTTTTGGAAGGGAGCATCATTGCAACAGATGCAACTGAGGCAGGACAGTGGGAATGAGTCCTTGAAGGATGCTGTAGTGGAAAGTGAGAGAGAGCGACCATAGTCATCAGTTACTCATCCTAGCTCCCCAGTTGCTGTAGTCCCAAATGACCATAGGCTGCTTTCCACTTTTGAGGGGGGAACCTGACTGGTGGTGGTTTAACCTGAGGTCACCACACCTCAGGACGAGGGGCAAGGTTGAGAAGATAGGGCCTTCATGAATAACCTCTTGTACTTATGCTAATTCTGTACTCGTTTACATTAATTCATTGAGATTCTGCGATCTCACTTTTCCGATCCTCTGGGAGCTAATTCCTTAAGCTGCTTTTTGCTCCCATCCTGTCCTTGTAATTAGTACAAGTATCTTGCTAACTTGCTCATACTTGCAATATTCATGAGCTGAGAGTTTTGTCATCCTGATGAAATAGCAACTAACACGGTGCTGCATGCAAGCCACGATGAATCAAGTTATACCCTGGTTCGGTCATAAGTAATATAATTTCCCAACTGATGCAAATGGCCAATTGCAAACACTCTGCCAGTTCAGTTTGTAAGATTTTCAATTCCCCTAGTTATCATTAATTGTGTTACACTGAGATGCTAGCACTGATTTAAGTGCCCCATTGAGTATGTTTTGTACTAAAAGCAATTCAGTCTGACGTGCACAATGCTAGCTTTCTTTCTTTGCAGCAGATGTTTCCTTTGCATTAGATTAAATCAAATTGAATTTTTCAGAAATGTTTTGTATCTTGAAACAATTCTATGCAGGTTGGATCTCTGCGATAAGTAGCAACCAATTTAATTGTCTACTCTTGAGAGAAATTTGTTGCCCTGACCAACATTTAACACTTGAACATACAAAACTGTTCATCTGACCATAGATTTCATTTATTTTGGGAGTTTGCTGTGAACAGATTGGCTGCCACATTGAATCAGGGAACAGTTAAAGGATAGGAGACCAATTGGCCCATGTCTGTGCTGACCCTCTGAAGGAGCAGTTTACCTGGTGCCACGACCAGTTCTGCAAATAGTTCATTTTCAGTTAATGGTCCATTTTTCTTTTGAAAATCTCAATTCACCCCGAGTGCACTACGTCAGGTCCTAACCACTTACATGAAATTTTTTTTTTTTTTTTTTTTTACATCTGTTGCTGTTTTTGCCAATTATCTTATTTCTATCCTATCCTCTGGCTCTTGTTCTTCCACCAATGGGTCCTACCTACTCTGTCCAGACCCGATTTTGATTACAGTAATTAAACCTCCCCATATCCTCTCTGCAAGGAGAGCAGACTTAGCTTTTCTAATCTTTTTCCACTAGTGAAGTTTCTGATCCCTCCATCCATTCTCATGAACTATTTCTTACCCTCTCTAATGCCTTCATATCCTACCTAAAGTGTGGTCCAGTGAGGTGGAAGCAATACGCGGAATACTGCGCGCTTGTAAGAAACATACGACAATAATCTTGGGTGAATGTATTATGCATATACACTGGATTAATCAAATTGGCAAGGGAAGCTTTGAGAGGGAGTTCATTGAATGTATTATAGATTGTTTCTGGAAACAATATGTTGGGAAAGCAACCAGGGATTTGGTGTTGTGTAATGAGGAGGATTAATTGATGACCTCATAGTTGAGGATCCTCAAGCGAACAATGACCATTGTATGATAGAATTCAAAATTCAGTTTGTGAGTGAGAACCCCAGCAACGTGAAGGTTAAAAGGTGGGATACTTGATGAGCAGTGGCAGTGATTTCAGGAGATGTTAAATTCCTCACAACAAAAATATATTCCAGCGAGGAAGACAGACCATGAGCGAGTAAAAAATATCCATGGCTGAGCAAGTAGGTTAAGGACATTGCAAAGGCTAGCGGCAGGCTGGAAGATTGGGAAATTTTCAAACATAAACAAAGGGTTACTAAAAGAGCTAAGGTAATTCTGAGGTAATAGAAAGGGTGGAACTTGGAACAATCAGCATCAATAGGGAAACAGTACTCAACAAATTATTGGGATTGAAGGCAGGCAAGTCCCCAGGGGTGTTAAAGGAAGTGGCAGCAGAGATGTTTAATCCATTGGTTAGAATATTCCAAAATTCACTGGATACGGGAAAAGTTCCAGTGGATTGGAAAAATGCTAATATAATGCCCTTATTCAAAAAGGGAAGGAGGCAGAATGCAGGAAATTACAGATCAGTTAATTAACATCTGTTGGGAAATTGTTAGAATCCATTATTAAAGAAGTTATACGAGGACATTTTGAAAGTCCAAACACAATCCAGGAGACAGTCTGCATGGTTTTATGAAGGATGAATCATGTTTGACTAATACTGGAGTTCTTCGAAGTTGTAACAAGCCAAATGGGGATCTACATCAATGTAGATGCAGTATATCGGGACTTCTAGACGGTGTTTGAGGTGCCAAGTACAAGGTTTGATCACATGGGGTTAGGGATAATATATGAGCTTGGATAGAAGACTGGCTGACGGACAGAGGCGGGATAAATAGGTCTTTTTCTGCATGACGAGATGTAACTAGTGGGGTGCCATAGAGTTAAGTTCTTGGGGGCCGAACTATTTACAAACTACATTAAAGACTTGGATACAGGGATAGCAGGTTCTGTCGCAAAATTGGCAGATGACAGTAGTTGGACAAAAGTTGCAATGAGGAAATAAATTTACAAATGGATACAGATGGTTTAGATGTGTGGGCCAAAGAGATGGATTAGATGAGTGGGAACCAGAACAGCAGGCCAGTAAATGTAGAGACTTGGGGGAAAGTGAGACTGAGATAAACATAGTGCAGAGTAAGAGAGGGCAGAGTGAAGTCGCCGGGCTCGGGCAGAGGGAGGCCGCAGGGGGAAGCCGCCGGGCTCGGGCAGGGGGAAGCCGCCGGGCTCGGGCAGGGGGAAGCCACCGGGCTCGGGCAGGGGGAAGCCGCCGGGCTCGGGCAGGGGGAAGCCGCCGGGCTCGGGGGGGGGGGGGGGGGGGGGGGGGGGGGGGGACACGGGACGGGGGACGGTAGGTCTGGAGTGCATTTGCTTCAATGCAAGAATTATAACCGGTGGAACAGATGAACTGAAAGCCTGGATTATTGCATGGAACTAGGATGTAATTGAAATTATGGAAATATGGTTGGAGGGACGGGACTGGCAGCTTAACGTTCCAGGATGTTGTTGTTTGAGACGGGACAGAAGGGGAAAATCAAGTGATGGGGAGTTGCATTGCTGATTTGGGAGCAGATCACAACTGTGTTGAGGGAGGACACATTGGATGGATCTTGTAGTGAGGAATTATGGGTGGAACACAGGAATAAGAAGGGTGAAATATCAATGTTAGGAGTCTACTATAGACCTCCCAACGGCCTGCAGGAGACTGAGGAGCAATTGTGTCATCATATACTGAAAAGGTATGAAAAAGGGTAGCTGTGATGGGTGACTTGAACTTCCCATTTTGACTGGGAATCCCTTACAGCCAGAGGCTCGCATGGAGAGCAATTTGTTAGATGTGTCCAGGAGGGCTTTTTGATAGGTATGTTTACAATCCTACCAGGGAGGAGCCCATACTAGATTTAGCATTGGGACATGAGCCAGGCCAGGTGATTGATGTTTCAGTAGGCGGAGCGTTTTGGGCTTAGCGACCATGATTCCATAAGATTTTGAATAGTCATGGTTAAGGACGAGTGGCCCACGGGTGAGGGTGCTTAATTGACTGAAAGCCAATTGCATCCAAATTAGACAGGAACTGGGGTATGGGATTGGAGCGGCTATTTGAAGGCAAATCCCACGCCTGACTTGAGAGGCTTTTTAAGGCCATTTGATTGAAGTGCATGACCGGCATGTCCCCGCAAAAATGAAGAATGGCAGGGTTCGGGAACCATGGGTGACCAGGGAAATTGTAAGCTTAGTCAAAAGGAAAAAGGAAACATACGATAGGTCTGGGCATCTAAAAACTGACTAAGCTCTTGAGGAGTACAGTGAATGTAGGAAGGAACTTAAATGTGGAATTCGGAGGACTAAAAGAGGCCAGGAAATTTCTTTAGCAAACACGGTCAGCGAGAATCCTCAGGCTTTATATGCATATATCAGGAGCAAGAGGATAGCAAGAGAAAGAGTAGGCCCATTCAAGAAGAATGGAGGTAAGTTATGCATGGAAGCACAAGAAGTGGGTAAATCCTTAATGAGTACTTTAAGACCATAAGACCATAAGAGATAGGAGCGGAAGTAAGACCATTCGACCCATCGAGTCCACTCCACCATTCAATCATGGCTGATTTCAACTCCATTTACCCGCTCTCTCTCCATAGCCCTTAATTCCTCGAGAAATCAAGAATTTATCAACTTCTGTCTTAAAGACACTCAACGTCCTGACCTCCACCGCCTTCTGTGGCAATGAATTCCACAGACCCACCACTCTCTGGCTGAAGAAATTTCTCCTCATCTCTGTTCAAAAGTGACTCCCTTTTATTCTAAGGCTGTGCCCCCGGGTCCTAGTCTCCCCTGCTAATGGAAACAACTTCCCTACATCCACCCTATCTAAGCCATTCATTATCTTGTAAGTTTCTATTGGATCTCCCCTCAACCTCCTAAACTCCAATGAATATAATCCCAGGATCCTCAGACGTTCATCGTATGTTAGGCCTACCATTCCTGGGATCATCCGTGTGAATCTCCGCTGGACCCGCTCCAGTGCCAGTATGTCCTTCCTGAGGTGTGGGGCCCAAAATTGCTCACAGTATTCTAAATGGGGCCTATCTAACGCTTTATAAAGCTTCAGAAGTACATCCCTGCTTTTATATTCCAAGCCTCTTGAGATGAATGACAACATTGCATTTGCTTTCTTAATTACGGACTCGACCTGCAAGTTTACCTTTAGAGAATCCTGGACTAGGACTCCCAAGTCACTTTGCGCTTCAGCATTATGAATTTTGTCACCGTTTAGAAAATAGTCCATGCCTCTATTCTTTTTTCCAAAGTGCAAGACCTCGCACTTGCCCACGTTGAATTTCATCAGCCATTTCTTGGACCACTCTCCTAAACTGTCTGAATCTTTCTGCAGCCTCCCCACCTCCTCCGTACTACCTGCCCCTCCACCTATCTTTGTATCATCGGCAAACTTAGCCAGAATGCCCCCAGTCCCGTCATCTAGATCGTTAATATATAAAGAGAACAGCTGTGGCCCCAACACTGAACCCTGCGGGACACCACTCGTCACCGGTTGCCATTCCGAAAAAGAACCTTTTATCCCAACTCTCTGCCTTCTGCCTGACAGCCAATCGGCAATCCATGTTAGTACCTTGCCTCGAATACCATGGGCCCTTATTTTACTCAGCAGAGGCGCCTTATCAAAGGCCTTTTGGAAGTCAAGATAGATAACATCCATTGGCTCTCCTTGGTCTAACCTATTTGTTATCTCTTCAAAGAACTCGAACAGGTTTGTCAGGCACGACCTCCCCTTACTAAATCCATGCTGGCGTGTCCTAATCCGACCCTGCACTTCCAAGAATTTAGAAATCTCATCCTTAACAATGGATTCTAGAATCTTGCCAACAACCGAGGTTAGGCTAATTGGCCTATAATTTTCCATCTTTCTTCTTCCCTTCTTGAACAGGGGGGTTACAACAGCGATTTTCCAATCCTCTGTGACTTTCCCTGACTCCAGTGACTTTTGAAAGATCATAACTAACGCCTCCACTTTCTTCAGCTATCTCCTTTAGAACTCTAGGATGTAGCCCATCTGGGCCTGGAGATTTATCAATTTTTAGACCTCTTAGTTTCTCTAGCACTTTCTCCTTTGTGATGGCTACCATATTCAACTCTGCCCCCTGACTCTCCGGAATTGTTGGGATATTACTCATGTCTTCTACTGTGAAGACTGACGCAAAGTACTTATTCAGTTCCTCAGCTATTTCCTTGTCTCCCATCACAAAATTACCAGCGTCATTTTGGAGCGTTCCAATGTCAACTTCTGCCTCCCGTTTGTTTTTAATGTATTTAAAGAAACTTTTACTATCATTCCTAATGTTACTGGCTAGCCTACCTTCAAATTTGATCCTCTCTTTCCTTATTTCTCTCTTTGTTATCCTCTTTGTTTTTGTAGTCTTCCCAATCTTCTGACTTCCCACTACTCTTTGCCACATTATAGGCTTTCTCTTTTGCTTTGATGCATTCCCTAACTTCCTTTGTCAGCCATGGTTGCCTAATTCCCCCCCCTCTGATAACCTTTCTTTTCTTCGGGATGAACCTCTGTACTGTGTCCTCAATTACTCCCAGAAACTCCTGCCATTGCTGTTCTACTGTCTTTCCCACTAGGCTCTGCTCCCAATCGATTTTCGTCAGTTCCCCCCTCATGCCCCTGTAGTTACCTTTATTTAACTGTAACACCTTTACATCTGATTCTACTTTCTTTCAAATTGGAGATTGAATTCGACCACATTATGATCACTGCCTCCTAAGTGCTCCCTTTAAGATCTTTAATCAAGTCTGGCTCATTACATAACACTAAGTCCAGAATGGCCTGTTCCCTCGTGGGCTCCATCACAAGCTGTTCCAAAAAGCCCTCCTGTAAACATTCAATGAATTCCCTTTCCTTGGGTCCACTGGCAGCATTATTTACCCAGTCCACCTGCATATTGAAGTCCCCCATGATCACTGTGACCTTGCCTTTCTGACATGCACTTTCTATTTTGTGGTGCATTTTGTGCACCCGGTCCTGACCACTGTTAGGAGGCCTGTACATAACTCCCATTATGATTTTTTTGCCTTTGTGGTTCCTCAACTCTACCCACACAGGCTCCACATCATCTGACCCTATGTCGTTTAGTGCTATTGATTTAATTTCATTCCTGATTAACAAGGCAACCCCGCCCCCTCTGCCCACCTGTCTTTTCGATAGGTTGTGAATCCCTGGATGTTTAAATGCCAGTCCTGAACCCCCTGCAACCATGTCTCTGTGATGCCTACCACATCATACCTGCCAGTCACAATCTGGGCCACAAGCTCATCTACCTTGTCCGTACACTGCGCGCATTTAAATATAGCACCTTTAATTCTTTATTGACCGTCCCTTTTTGTTTTCTTAGTGTGGTGGACCTTGGTTTACTGAGCCTTTCCATACACTAATATTTTGTGGGATGGGGACTATTGTAACCACTCTTGAGTTTTGTCTGTTTGTGTTTTTTTGTATTCCTAAGCAGCTACGCTCCCCGCTGATTACTTCACCTCTTGGTTCCCTGACTTTCCCTTCTTCCCCCGCCCCCCCCCCCCCCAATCTTCAGTTTAAAGTCCTTTTGACCACCCTATTTACTCTTTTCGCCCAAACACTGGTCCCAGTTCGGTTCAGGTGGAGACCATCCCAACGGTATAGGTCCCCCCTGTCCCAAAACTGATGCCAGTGTCCCATGAAAAGGAACCCTCATTCCCACACCACTCTTTCAGCCACGTGTTAACTTCCCTTATTCTTGCCTCCCTATGCCAATTTGCACGTGGCTCGGGCAGTAATCCGGAGATTATGACCCTTGAGGACCTGTTTTTTAATTTGAATCCTAGCTCTTTATAATCTCTAAACAGGTCCTCTTTCCTAGACTTCCCTATGTTGTTGGTACTGACATGGACCGCAACAACTGGATCCTCCCCCTCCCTCTCCAGTAAACTTGCAAGCCGGTCAGAGATGTCCCGCACCCTAGCACCGGGCAGGCAACATACCATGCGGGACTCTTTATCCTGCTCACAAAGGATACTATCTATCCCCCTGATAATAGAATCCCCTACAACTTGCCTATTTACTCCCTCCCCTTGAATGGCCTGCTGAACCATGGTGCCTTGGTCAGCTGACTCATCCTTCCTGCAACCCTGTTCGCCATCTTCACAGGGAGCAAGTGCCTCGTACCTGTTGGACAGGGTCAAGGACTGAGGCTCCTGAGTTCCTGACTGCTGGTTCCCTTTACCTGCCTGACTTGCAGTCACACCCTGCTGTCCCTGGCCACTGGCAGGATTTAAACTACTTACTCTGACAGGTGTGACTGCCTCCTGAAACAGTGTCCAGGTAAGTCTCCCCCTCCCGGATGTGCCTCAGTGTTTGAAGCTCAGACTCCAGCTCATCAACTCTGAGCCGGAGCTCTTCGAGCAGCCAACACTTACTGCAGACGTGGTCGCTGCAGCTCGCAATAGGATCTGCCAGCTCCCACATCAAGCAGCTCAAGCACATCACCTGACCAGCCATCACTGATTAATTAATTAGTTTAATTTAAGTTTATGGTGGGGGCAGCTTCAGCCAATCAGACACTAATCTACCCTGCACTTTTAACTGAAAAACAGCACAATTAGATTAACCACTTACCTTTCCTGGTTACCTCACTGCACCAAACTACCAAATTCTCACTCTGACACTACACGTGTAGTGTCTCGGGTTTCCTCTCCACCAGAATTTATTGGTTTGGGGGGTGGGGGTCCTTCCCAGAAGTCGAACTTCCGGTTCCCGCCTTATATTAAAAAAAAAAAAGAAAAGAACAGAAACGGGACTAGGTAAGTGTTTTTAAAGGAAAAACTTAGCTCCCAGAAATCACTTGCGCACCGCTCCCGTCGAAATCCAAAGGCCTGCTCCTGTGCAGGTAAGCGTTTTTAAAGGAAAAACTTACCTCCCAGAAATCACTTGCGCACTGCTCCTGCCGAAATCCAAAGGCCTGCTCCTGTGAAGGTAAGTGTTTTTAAAGGAAAAACTTGCCTCCCAGAAATCACTTGCAAATCCAAAGGATTTGCATCGGTATTCACCAGGGAGATGGACATGACCGATTATTGAGGTCAGGGACAGGTGCATGAACAATATTGAACGTCAATATTTCAAAGGAGGAAGTCCTTTGAAGTCCTAAATTGCATTAAGGTATACAAGTCCCCGGGGTCAGATGGGATCTATCCCAGGTTACTGGGGGAGACGAGGGGAGAAATAGCTGGGGTCTTAACAGATAGCTTCATACCCTCTTTGGCCATAGATGAGGTTCCAGAGGACTGGAGAATAGCCAAATGTTATTCCCTTATTTAAGAAAGGAAGTAGGGATAATCCAGCAAATTCTAGACCGGTGAGCCTGACATCAGTGGTGAGGAAGATTTTGAAAAAGATAGTGAGGGGCAGGATATATGCACTTGGGAGAAAAATGCACTAGTTAATGACAGGCAGCATGGTTTTGCCCAGGGAAGGTCATGTCTCACCAACTTGATTGAGTATTTTGAAGAGGTGACAAAGAACTTGGTGGGAAGGGCTGTGGATATAGTTTATACAGACTTTAGTAAGGCATTTGACAAGGTTCCACATGACTGACTGGAACAAAGACTAAAATCACATGTGATTTACGGTGGGCTGGCTCAATGGATACAGAACTGGCTTGGTTATAGAAGATGATAGCGATGGAAGTGGTCCGCAGGGATCAGTGCTGGGATCTCTGTTGTTTGTAGAATGTATAAATGATGTGGAGGAAAATGTGGGTGGTCTGATTAGCATTTGGCGGATGACACACAAATTGGCGGAGTTGCAGATCGTCCCGTGCCGAGGATTGTCGGAGGATACAACAGGGTCTAGATAGATTGGAGACTTGGGCACAGAAATAGCAATTGGAGTTTAATCCGGATGAATGCGAGGTGAAGCATTTTGGAGGAACGAATCTAGGTTTGAATTATCCTGTAAATGGCTTAGGAACATTAACGTACAGAGGGATCTAAGCGTGCAGGTCCACAGTTTCCTAAAAGTGGCAACACAGGTGGCCAAAGTGATTAAAAAGGCATGCGGCATGCTTGCCTTCAGCCAGGGCACTGAGTTCAGGAGTTGGTAAATCATGTTGCAGCTGTATAAAAACTTGGTTTGGCCACATTTGGAGTATTGCGTACAGTTCTGGTCGCCACATTATCAGAAAGACGTGGAAGCTTTAGAGAGAGTGCAAAGAAGGTTCACCAGGATGTTGCCTGGTGTCGAGGGTGTTACAAGACCAGGTTCAAATCCAACAGGTTTGTTTCAAATCACTAGCTTTCGGAGCACTGCTCCTTCCTCCGGTGAATGAAGAGCAGGGTTCCAGAAATATTTACATAGACAAAGTCAAAGATGCAATACGATACTTTGAATGCGAGTCTTTGCAGGCAAGTAAGTCTAGAGGTCCAGACGGAGCAACTGGAGAGGGGGACAATCACAGGTTAAAGAGGTGTGAATTGTCTCAAGCCAGGACATTTTGTAGGATTTTGCAAGCCCAGGCCAGATGGTGGGGGGCGAAAGCCTGGGCGTGCGAAATCCTGACATGGAGAAAGTTTAAGGGAGATGTGCGGAGTCACCTTTCAGCGTGGCGGGTGCCTGGAACGCGCTGCCAGAGGATGTGGAAGCAGGCACATCAGCAACATTTAAGAGGCACCTGGTTGCCACCATGAATCGGGAGGAAATAGAGGGATACGGACCAAAACAAGAAGGTTTTGTTTTAGTTAGGGCATCATGGCCGACACAGGCTTGGAGGGCTGAAGCGCCATTTCCTGTTAAATTAGTGGGCCAAAAAAATGGGTTAGATGAGTGGGCCACAATGTGGCAGATTGAGTTTAATGTGGATAAGTGTGAGGTCATCCATTTTGGTTGGAAAAGTGAAAAAGCAACTTATTATCCAAATGGGGAGAGACTTTGGGTACTCTGAAGCAGAAGGATTTGGGTGTCCTCGTGCATAAGTCACAGAAAACTAGCATGCAGGTGCAGCAGGTAATAAAGAAAGCAAATTGAATGTTGGCATTGATGGCTGAAGGAATAGAATATAAAGGTTGTGAAACTGTACAAGGCATTAGTGAGACTGCGCATGGAGTATTGTGCACAGTTTTGGTACCCTTATTTGGAGAAAGATGTGGTGGCATTGGAGGCAGTTCAGAGAAGGTTCAGTAGATTGTTTCCAGAGATGAGGGGTTTGTCTTATGAAGAGATATTGAGCAGTTTAGGCCAATAATCCCTTGAGTTTAGAAGAATGAGGGGAGATTATATTGAGGTATATAAGATAATAAAAGGTACAAAGTATTATTGTGGGGTGGGTGCTTCCCCTTGTGGGACATTCTAGAATGTGAGGTCATAGTCTCAGGATAAGAGGTTGCAAATTTAAAATGGAGATGAGAAACTACTTCTCCCAAAGGGTTGTGAATCTGTGGAATTCACTGCCAGAGTGTGGTGGGCAGCTCGGTAACACAGTTGCTTCACAGCTCCAGGTTCCCAGGTTCGATTCCCGCCTGGGTCGCTGTCTGTGCGGGGTGTGAACATTCTCCCAGTGTCTGCATGGGTTTCCTCCTGGTGCTCCGGTTTCCTCCCACCTAAGCTTTGCAGGTTAGGTGGATTGGCCATGCTAAATTGCCCTTGGTGTCCAAAAAGGTTGGGTGGGGTTACTGGGTTACATGGATAGGTGGAGGTGTCGGGTTGGATAGGGTGCTCTTTCCAAGAGCCAGTACAGACTCGATGGGCCGAATGGCCTCCTTCTGTACTGTAAATTCTATGAATAATACAGGGGCAGCGAGTAAATTTGAGGAGTTAGACAGATTTTTAGCTAGCAATGGGTTGAAGGGTTATCGAGAACGGGCAGGACAGGGGAGTTGAAGCCATGATGAGATCAGCCATGATGGTCTTGAACAGTGGAGCAAGCTCGAGAGACTAAACTGCCTACTTCTGCACCTAATGTTCTAAGAACTATTCTGTCCAATTCGAATTTCCAACTGTTGGTCTGTAGTCCTGGCACAGCACCTGGAGCAGAAATCTGGTGTTCTTGATTAACAAGGGGATTTCTTGATAGGGGATCCGGGCTTGTGGGGAGACAGCAGGAGAATTGGGACGAGGAACATAGCCATGATCTGGTGGGCAGAATGGCCTGAATCTGCTCCTGTACCTTCTGATCAATACTCCATTTGATGCCGAACCAGTATTTTATGCAGTTAAGATAACTTCCTTGCTTTTTATAGAATCATAAAATTTACCGTGCAGAAGGAGGCCATTCGGCCCATCCAGTCTGCACTGGCCTCGGAAAGAGCACCCTACTTCAACCTACGCCTCCATCCTATCCCAATAACCCGACCTAACCTAGAACTCCGTGCCCCTATTGATGAAGCACAGGTTACTGTATACTTTATTAACCCCACTCTAGTTGCTGTGCCACCTTCAATGATTTAGCACAAGTACACCCAGGTCCTTCTGCCTCTGGGCCCCGTATAAAATTGTGCATTTTTAATATTGTCTGCATTCTTTCAACGAAAATGAATCACCGTAACACTTTCTTTCTCTGCAATAAATTGCCGCATGTCCCATTCAACCAACCTGTCTATCTGTTTCAAGTTCGACACTGTCCTTCTCATGATTTGCGATACTTTGTTTTGTGTCACCACCAACTTGAAAATGAAGCCCTCTATACCACATCTAGGTCGTTAATATCACGGAGAGCAAGCGTACAAAAACCAATCCCTGGGGAACTGTACTATAAACCGTTAGTTTAAAAAACGCCGTTCTTTGTGTCCTATCACTCGTCCAATTTTGTATCCAAGTTGCTGCTGTCCCTTTTATTCCATGAGTTATAACTTTGCTTAATCTTTTTCAAATACCTTTTGCAAGTCCATGTACATGAAGCTCTGTTATCTCCGCAAAATCTTAAGCAAGTTCATTGAACATGATTTGGCCTTTGGACTGTGCAGCAAGTTATTTACATAATGTGATTAATGTAAGAAATGGTTATATTTTTTACATTTTTACAGTAATATTAAAACCTGGGTTAAGATGCACACAAACTATGCTAGAGTGGTGATTAAGCTGTTGTGAAAGTGAGGTCATCCTTGATTTGCAGTTCTGCTAATAGATGTTCAGCACCATTTACTTTATAGATAGTTAGCTAATGGAATATTTTGAGGATTGAACGACCCCTGGGGTGTAGATAATTTGAGGGATATTGTTTGGTCCTGATGGAACAACTGACATTGTGTAAGAAGAGAGAAAAGAATGCCTTGTGCTTTGGGTATGAATTATATAGTTAATAGGAGAAGCCAGGTCTGTCTGAAAAGGCATTTGCTCCTGGAACACTCATCTAAACACGGGTGTTTCAGTTGGTCCTCAAGGGTGTTCTCCCCAAAGATTCTGCTAAGTAGAAGCCTGATTATTAACTTTATTCATGTGTGGGATTTGAAATAGTGGTAGGTTTAGGATGTAAATTAAAGTTTTCTTTTATTTAGAACTGTTGTAACTGTTAACTGTAACTGTCTTTGTTGTATGGGTAATTTGTTTTAAATTGAAATTTGTTTTAACATAAAATAAACCTTTTTAAAATTTAGAATACCAATTATTTTTTCCAATTCGGGGGCAATTTAGCATGGACAAGTCACCTACCCTGTGCACCTTTTGAGTTGTGGGGGGAGAGAGACCCACGCAGACATTGTGCAAACACCACACTGATAGTGACTTGGAGCCTGGATCGAACACTGTGCCGTGAGGCAACAGTGATAACCACTGCATCACAGTGCTGCTCGTTACATTAAAGATACCTATGGTCAATATGATCACTCCTGTGGTGCAGTGACATTTCCTCAGTTTTACATATTGCAAATAGTTGGATTCCCATCCAGGATCCGAACACTAAGTACATATCGTATACACACGCTTGGAACTGGCCCAACTGACATGCATTAAACATCATTGATTATATCTTCCAGTCTTGGAATCTATGATTATAGTAGTTTAAAATGGAAAAGATAATTATCCATAGTGCAGATGGTTCCCCTAACACTTTGGCCAAACCGTGAAGGTTGTAAAGGGCACTGTTGGGGACTTATCAACCACTTTGCAAAAATTGGCATGTCTAACTTTCATTGAATGAAATGCAGTTCATTCTCCAACCTGCAATCTGTCTGTCTATGCCACTGTCTACAGAATCTATAAGGTAATAACATGTATTGGGGACACAGATGCCCACAGTTAACAGAGCAAGTTGCATATCTGGTCTTGACTGCTGCTTGTATCATATAAGCCAGCTAATGCTTTATAGGAGCTATAGCTAGCGGGCTTCAGCTAATAATGAAGATGCAAACAGTGATTCTGGACAAAGGTTTAACTCTTGGAGAAACGGGGTTTAGGATGACCACATGTCTTGTCAATGGCCAAAATAACGATGAGGTCAGCAGTGTTTTCAAACTCACTTTGACCCCATCAAATCACTTCAGTCATTTATCTTCATGTAAGTAAATCATTTCTACTATTTTTATTTCTGAATAATTAGTTGAAATTGCACCTATAAGTTGCCGAGCACTCTGACTGATCAGCTCGAGCCTTTACTCCACTAGCAAGTTATTTGGGGCCTGCCAGTGTCTTAAAAAAAATAAGCTATGTTTGTGACAGTCTCCATCAAGATAGCTTACATTAATAAATTCATAATCATTAATTTCAGATTGGAGACAAAGCTAAACAATAACTTGCTTTCTGTTGTCTAACAATTCAGTAATGCATTGCAAAATGATTTGGGACACGTTTCCCTGTCAACTTGGTCCTGTGACATACTTGCACTACAACAGTGCAAGTGTGTAGCAAATTACATTCCAATGTTAGTAATGCGTTCTGACAGCTTCTACCTAGCTTATTACCTTCTAACACAACCAAAGCCAGATTAACAGGTGTGTAATAGATGGGAAGAAACCTTTCCCCGTAGGAGAGTTAATAACCAGGGGGCATAGATTTAAAATGAGCGGTGTATTTAGAGGCTGGTGGGAATCTGGAACTTCCTGCCTGAAAGGGTGGTCGAGGCAGGAATCCTCACCATATTTAAGAAACATTTAGATGAGCACTTGAAACACCATCGTATACAAGGCTACGGACGAAGTGTTGGAAAATGAGATTATAAATAGGTAGGTGCTTGATGGCTGGTGCAGACATGGATGGATGGATTTGTTTCTTGCCATGTGTACCGAGGTACAGTGAGAAGTATTTTTCTGTGAGCGCCTCAAACATGTCATGAAGTACATGAAAATAAAATAAAAATAAAATACATAATAGGACAACACAAGGTACACAATGTAAATACAAAGACACCGGCATCGGGTGAAGCATACAGGAGTGTAGTATTAATGAGGTCAGCCCCTAAGAGGACTTAGGAATCTGGTAATAGCGGGGAAGAAGCTGTTTTTGAACCTGTGCGTGTTTGCAGACTTTTGATCTCCTGCCTGATGGAAGACGTTGGAAGAGTAGGCTGGGTGGGAGGGATCTTTGATTATGCTGCCCGCTTTCCCCAGGCAGCGGGAGGTGTAGATGGAGTCAATGGATGGGAGGCAGATTTATGCGATGGACTGGGCTGTGTTCACAACTCGATGAAGTTTCTTGCGGTGTTGGGCTGAGCAGTTGCCATACTAGGCTGTGATGCAGCCAGATAGGATGCTTTCTCTGGTGCATCTGTAAAAGTTGGTAAGAGTTAATGTGGACCTGCTGAATTTCCTTAGTTTCCTGAGGAAGTATAGGCGCCGTTGTGCTTTCTTGGTAGTAGTGTCGACGTGGGTGGACCAGGACAGATTTTTGGTGATGTGCACCCCAAGGAATATTAAGCTGCTAAATGTAACCGGAGTGCTATCTCACATTGATAGTCATTAAAACATCTACCATGTTCTGATAATGCACTGAAACTGTCCTGACTAATCCTCCCAGCCCTTGATCATCATCTGACTCTAGATCCCACAGCTGAGAAGCACTTCAGTTATCCACTGTCTTCGTCTGCTTTTTTTGCACTTGAATGACAACTTTCCTCACCTTTACCAGTCCCCAGGAAGGCCAAAAGGACCTGTTCTGAGCACAATGGCAATACATTCTCAAATAACCCAACATACAAATGATTAACTCCTATCCCCTTCTCTTTTGCACCCAATTTCCCGATGGAAAAGTATGTTGTCTGATGTAGTCTCCTTCATTTCCATATAACTGAGTTTAGGAACTTGGCAAACAGAATTGTGATCCTGAGCTATAATTAATTACTTGAATAAAATAATTTTCAGTTTCACTGTGTGTTGCTATGGTAGATGTTTGTTTTTGCCTTTTGATGTGGAAGCTAGCAAATTTGAATTATATAATTTGAGTAGCAACGTTGTAGTAATTGAGAATTTTGTAGCTCCATTGTTAGAACAAGAGTTTTGGAAACTTTTTTCTAACAAATTGATATTTTGTTTTTTTAAAGTTCCGATCAATGTTTTGCCAAGTAGAAGCAACTTTTTTTTTTTACACAATGAGCAGAATCTTGATTTTTATGAACTTAATTTTGTTTTAGTGTTTGGTGTTTAATGCTGCAAATGTGTTGGAAGTGAAATGAGTTACTATTTAGTGCAGTTCTTCCCAAGCTATTTTCCAATGTGACCACATTTTGGGCACTTTAAAGTGAACCAGACATCAGAAAAAACAAATACCAATAAAACAACATAGTAACATAATTATCAAATTTCACATATAGATCAACATATAATGTTGAAGAACTTTGTAAAAATGTCAACATTTTGTTTGTACAAAGCCAGGCTTTCCTCATTCCTCAGTGAGAAGACTCTGAAGATCCTCTCACTTCTCTCTTCTCCCCCCCCCCCCCCCCCCCCAGTGACTGACAGCAATCAGCCCACCTCCCCTCTCCCACCTTGTCAAACACACAATCCCTGTTCCACCACCACCACCCCTGCTGCTGAACTTCCTTTTAATCCAGTTGCTGATGCCTTTAAAGCAGTGAACTAGCCTTGATAAGGAGCCTGTGCGATAGGTGCATCGCAATGAAGTTTGCAGCCATGACTTCCCTTCAGCTGTGTGATCTCCAATTTGTTCTCCACAGTCAGTTAGACTTTTTGCCTCTGTCTGTGTCAAGTTGATGCATAAATATCCTAGGTCTGCTTGGCACTCGGTGCTAAAAGTATTTTCTGAGCTTGGGATGCTCTGGGCTCATCGCCTTCCTCTTGCTGTATGGCGGCAAGCAGCCAGTGTGTTCAGGCTGTCTTGCTGGCCGTCTCTCCAGAAACTCCATTGTTACCTTGGAGGAGGGGGAGCTTGTCGACGGGGGTTCTTTATCAGTCTGCAGGCTCGGGTGGTGCCAGAGGACTGGAGAATTGCACATGCTGCTCTCCTGTTCAAAAAAGGGTTTGTTATGGACAGGGTAACACAGACTGAAATCCCCTAACATTTCTACACTTCTGTGTTTAACCTGTAAGATTCAATTTGGATAAGGTTGAGGTCTGTTCTGAAACCTCCTGCCAGCCCCCCCCCCCCCCCGCCCCGTTTGTGTGGTCAGTTTTTGCAAAGTCACTAACAGCAAATTTTCATACTTTGCATCAACTAGGGAATGGCTATTTTAGATCTAGTATTGTGCAATGAAGAAGGGCTAATTAAATCTTGTAAAAGGAGCCCTTTGGAAAGAGTGGCCATAATATGATAGAATTTTATATTACGTTTGAAAGTGATTTAGTTCAGTCAGATTAGGGTTTTAAATAGAAACAAAGAAAACTATGAAGTTATGAGGGGCAAATTAACTATGGTACATTGGGAAACTATTTTAAAAGATATGACGGTAAACTGGCTAAAAGCTAAAGAATCAATACATACTGTGCAATAAAAATACACAGACCCAGCCGTGAAAGTGTGCCATTACTCATGAAAGAAATCAAGATTGCATTAGTTCAAAAGGGAGAGGCCTAGATATAGTAGATCCATTGGTGGTTATTTTCCAAAATTCTTTGGACTCTGCAGTGGTTTGTACAGATTCGATGGTAGCTAATATAAACCCGCTATTCAAAAAGGGAGGCAGAAAGAAAATCGGGGACTATGGACCAGTGAGCCTCGTGTCGGTCGTCGGGAATTCTGGAACTCGGGAATACTGGATTCCATTGTCAAGGATTTCATAGCACAGCATTTGGAAAGCAGTGGTGTAATTAGACAAAGTCAGCATGGATTTACGAAAGGTAAATTGTTTGACAAATCTGCTGGAATTCTTTGAACTAGTGGAAGTGTTGCTAACTTTTGGTTGGTTCAATTGGCTCTGTTTTATAACCTTTGCTCTAGAGTCGCCAGGCATCTTTATGATACCGCCACGAGGTTCAAGTAATGATCAATAACTCTACACACCATAGAATCATAGAAGTTTACAGCATGGAAACAGGCCCTTCGGCCCAACCAGTCCATGCCGCCCAGTTTTTACCATTAAGCTAGTCCCAGTTGCCCGCACTTGGCCCATAACCCTCTATACCCATCTTACCCATGTAACTATCTAAATGCTTTTTAAAAGACACAATTGTGCCCGCCTCTTCTACTACCTCTGGCAGCACATTCCAGACACTCACTCCCTTCTGAGTGAAGAAATTGCCCCTCTGGCCCCTTCTGAATCTCTCCCCTCTCACCTTAAACCAATGCCCTCTAGTTTTAGACTCCCCTACCTTTGGGAAAAGATGTTGACTATCTACCT